>NC_064257.1:15375000-16625000 GCF_003254725.2 Canis lupus dingo
ATGGAGCCTGCTTCTCCCTCTGCCTGTGTCTCTGCCTCTCTCTCTCTCTCTGTCTGTCATAAATAAATTAAAAATCTTAAAAAAAAAAAAAGAGAGAGAGACCTCAGCAGACTAAATCTATAATAGAGTTCTATAGCCTGTGTTTAAAACACTTACTTTATATTCCAGGTCTCATGGCTTGTCTTAACTTAGAGATTTCGGAGTTGATAATTTTCTGTTTAATCTAGACAGGAATCTTTAGCCTCAGGCAAGCCTCATTTGCCCTCTGCCTCAGTTTCACAACCCAGAAAATAGGGATAATGATACCAACACACTAGTTAAAGGTTTAGTTATTTAAATTCTTTGATGTAGAAAAAGGACTATTGTTATATGTCTTATGAAACAGCTAACATGTTACAGCAAAGAACAAACCACCCTTGAAATCCCCATCCTAGGGACAGCTTATTAGAAAGATTAAGCATATGTGCTATTTTTAGATGTTCAAAAAGCTTAAGTACAAGTTATTTTCAGTTGAGTGTTTGATGTCTTTATCGAATTACAAATCTCTGTCATTCTTTCCTGGAACCTTTCATTTTGCCCAAGGATTTGTTTTTGACAGATTTCTATCTGCTTAAAAAGAATGAGTATGCTTTGGTTAAGAGGAAATCTGAGAACTTGGTCCCAACTTGCTTAAAGACTTTAAGTGGCAACTTTCCTTCTTATGATTGCTTTGGTGGGCTGTGGTTGCCTAGAAGGCCTCAGGATATCCCCACTGATGCCTTCTTTGAGCTTGCTAGTGGAATAATGAAAAGTCCAGGACTTACGGTAGAAATAAGTTAACAAGTTGAAGGAGGGGATTTTTTTTTATCTGCCCACCCCACCCCAGGAAATCTCAGTGGAGTTTTTTCCTTGACTGTACTAACCTAGTGTATATATGCACAGCTTTATGGAATGAGGGGTGTAGGGTAGGATGGAAACATGATAGCTAGGAATTAGGATAGAATACCCAGGCTGTCATCACACACTTTCTTTATCTTTGGGTGATAAGCAGCCATATGGCTTAGATTTTTGGAAACTTTTGGTAGGGCCACCTGTCCTGCTCTGAATCATAAGGTAACAAAGACCAGCCTGATTAGTGGAATGGACAGATACTGTTTGTGGGAAATCAGTAAGCAATCTTCCATCATGACCAGGGAGTTCATTTGAAGTAGTCTGTAGCTACCCAACATTTTTTCAGCTCTTAATTTAGACATCTTCTGCTTCAACAAGCCTTGTTGGCTTTCTAAGACTGGATTAGGTTTCATTTTTTTATACTTGCACAGAGGATTAAAATTATTTGTTACACCATCATCTCCATGAACTGGACTATGGGACAGGAATTATTTCTGGGCCTGTCACAGAGAGGATGCTCAATATGTGTGTATTGAATGAATGACAGATGAGGCAAGCTCTTTGTAAACATTTGGAACATGCTCCTTACTCCTTTATTGTAGACACAGATGTCTATATGAGCCTAAGGATGAGTTTCTATGATTGTAGACCAGAGAGATCACAGCATTGGATGCTTGGTGTTCATTTTATTTGTATCTGTTAAGTTTCCACCAAGCCTTAAGTTTATTGACATGGCTAGCCCTCTACCCCAAGCAGGTTATCTCAGAGGGAGGATCTTTTTATCTTATCAAAGAGATGGAATGGTGTAATGAAGAGAATGCAGGCTTTCACAAATATGGGTAGACCTGGTTTCTAATTATTGCATCACTCACTAGAATATGCCTTTTAAGAGGTTATAAGCCCCTTCCAAGCTTGCATTTAATTTATCTATAAAATAGTCCTTCCTATTTTTCGTTTATTCACCTGCTGTTTACCAAGCACTGTCCTTGATGCTAGAAATATAGGGGTAAGCCAGAAAAACAAGATCCCTGTCCTCTTAGAGCTACTCTCTAAGGAGAGAGAGATATATAATAAACAGGAAAACAAATAACTTCAGATGATAACAGGTCCTAAGAAGAAAAATAAAGCAGGATAAGGAGACAAAGAGTGGCAGAGGAAGGAAAGGTCCTTCAGATAGGAAATCACATTTGAAGAGAAATTCTGATGAGTTTCTTGGGAAGATCTTTTCTTGCAGAGAGAATGCAAAGGCCCTGAATTAGGAGAGAATTTAACCTGTTTTATTTTATTTTTAAAAATTTTTTTATTTATTCATGAGAGACACATAGAGAGAGGTAGAGACACAGGCAGAAAAACAAGCAGGCTCCTCACAGGGAGCCTGATGTGGGACTCAATCCCAAAACTGGGATCACGCTCCGAGCCGAAGGCAGACACTCAACCGCTGAGCCACCCAGGTGTCCCTACCTGTTTTGGAAGCTATAACAAAACCAATATAGAGCACAGTAATTAAGCAGTAGAATAGTAGTATGGAGGGCCTGAAAGTTATGTGAGGGCCAGTTCATAAAGGATCTTATGATCATAGTAGGGATTTAGCATTTACATTTTTTCTATGTTGGGAAACCTTTTTTGGGTTTTGAGTGACATCATCCAGTTTATGCTTTTATTTTTTATGTTTTTTTTAAACATTTTATTTATTCATTTGAGAGAAAGAGAGCATGAGAGGGGTGGGCCGGGGGTGGGGGGAGAGGGAGAAGCAGGCTCGCTATGAGTGCAGAGCCTGACGTTGGGCTCAACGTGTGGGCTTGATCCCAGGACCCTGAGATCATGACCTGAACTGAAGTCACACGCTTAACCAACTGAGCCCCCCAGGGATCCCTGGTTTATGCTTTTAAAATGTCTGTCTAGCTGCTGTCTGAAAATCTATAATACAACAGAAATGAATCAGAAAAATCAGTAAGGAGACAGTTGCAATAGTCCAGGTGAAAGATAATGCAAGAACAATAGTGATAGAGGTGGTTGCATTCAAGACATATTTTGTTTTTGTTTTCTTTTTTAAGATTTTATTTATTATTCATAGAGACACACACACACACAGAAAGAGGCAGAGACACAGGCAGAGGGAGAAGCAGGCTCCATGCAGGGAGCCTGACGTGGGACTAGATCCCTGGTCTCCAGGATCACACCCTAGGCCGCAGGCGGCGCTAAACCGCTGAGTCACGGGGGCTGCCCTCAAGACATATTTTGAAGGTAGAGTTGACAGGACTTTTTATGGATTGGATATTTAGAATGAGGAAAAGGGAAATCAAACAACAGCTTCTGGATTTTTTACTTGAACAATTGGAGTGATAGTAATAGGATTAACTGCAGTGTGGGAGACTGGAGGAAGAGCAAGTTGGGAATCGAGATAATTTTTGGATGTTAAATTTGTAACACTGGGTATTAGATTTCCAAGTTGAGATACCCACTAGGCAGTTGGTTTTACAATTCAGAATCTCAAAAGAGAGATCAGGGCTGGAGATACAAATCTGGAGATCAACAGAGTGAAATCATCTAGGGAGTGTAAGACTGAACTTGGTATTTAGAAGTCAAGAAGCAGAGGAGGAGCAAACAAAGGTGATTAGAAAGTTATAGCCACTGAAGTAGAAAAAAAGTAGAAATTAATTAATTAATAAGATATGAACTAAGAATTTATCAGTAGATTTGGCAAGATGGGTTAATTCATAGGTTCCCTTGCTGGAGCAGTAGGGACAAAAGTCCAATCAAAAGAGTTGAGGAGGGGATCCCTGGGTGGCACAGCGGTTTGGCGCCTGCCTTTGGCCTAGGGCGCGATCCTGGAGACCCAGGATCGATTCCCACGTCGGGCTCCCGGTGCATGGAGCCTGCTTCTCTCTGCCTGTGTCTCTGCCTCTCTTTCTCTCTCTGTGACTATCATAAATAAATAAAAATTTAAAAAAATATATATATTAAAAAAAGAGTTGAGGAGGAAAAAAAAATAGAGTTGAGGGATTTGAAAATGGGAGATATTGGGGGGCCTGGCTGGCTTACTTGGTGGAGCATGGGACTCTTGATCTTGGGTTTGTGAATTCAAACCCCACGTTGGATGTAGAGATTACTTAAAAAGTAAAAATAAAGAGTAAAGAAAAGAAAAATGGGACATGGTAAAACAGCTGTTTGGAGGAATTTCAACATGAAAAGAGAATAAGACGGTATGAAATATTCCACACCTATGAAAGACTGTATGTGATATAAATAAATGTCCATTTGCTCAACTTGCAAAAATTAAATGTTCTTTTTTTTTCCCAAGGTGGGATATACTTTAGCATATGTGTGTGCTGATGGAAATGATCCAGGAGAAAAAGAAATTGATGGCAGAGAAAAGAGAGCATTTAGTTATTCAATTCAACAACTGTATTTTTACTGTCTATGATGTACTAGTCACTGTGCTAGGTGCTTAGGATGAACAGTGAGTAAAACAAAGTCCCTGCCCTCATAGAGTTTACTGAGTAGATTAGGGGGAGTGTGATCCAGCATACAGGTAGATAGGTTTGCCTTCTGTTGGATTAGGGACAGTTAATACATTACTAGAGGTAGATTATGTAACATGTAATGCATGTAGCTTCGTTAATTTTGTGTCACTAAGATGTTTGCTGCTTCTGTTTCTATTTTCTTATTGAAATAAGAGGTGAAGCCACCAGCTGAGACTAAGAAGGGAGGGGAATGTTAAAGTTTCAAGGAAGGATAAGAAGATACAAAATCATCTCAAAATGTGAGAAAACATTCCCTAAGAAATTTCCTAAGAATTTTGAAGGCATTGCTTGTTGTCTTGAGCTTCCAGTGTGGTTGAGAAGTCATAAGTTTTTGTAATTGCTAATGTTTTTAATGTGGTCAACTTTTTCTGTCAAAATTTATAGCATCTTTTTTTTGTACCAAGTGTTCTAGAATTTCATGATGATGTCTTTTCTTGTGAATCTGTTTTATTCATGTGATCCCTTTTACTCAGTGAACCCTTTCAATTTGGATATTCTTGTCCTTCAGTTTAGGGGAATTAAAAAAAAAATCATTTTGTTGATGATCCCTTCATATCTGTTTTTTTTTTCTGTTCTTTTTTTCCTGGAAACTGATTATTCTGATAGTGGATTCCTTAGACTGGTTCTTTAATTTTGTTATCTTTTCTTTCATATTTTCAATATCTTTATCTTTTTTTTTTCTCAAGTTTTGTATATGAATGGGGCATGTCAACTGTGAGCTTCACTGTAGGGTGATATGGTGATGTGATTAGGCTCTTGTGTGTGTGTGTGTGTGTGTGTATGTGTATGTGAATCTCCTATGTCTGTATCCTAAGGGCTTTTTCTCTTTGATTACTCAGATTCCCTAAAGAAAAGTATTCTCCTGCCTGAAAGGTCTTTAAAGGCCTAGCATTCTAGAAAATGAGTTGGGTCAGGACGGAGGAGGATGTTTCAGAATCCTATATGCATTCTTTTTTAAGTTCTCCCTTTTCAGGGCAGCCCGGGTGGCTCAGCGGTTTAGCGCCGCCTTCAGTCCAGGGCCTGATCCTGGAGACCTGGGATCGAGTCCCACATCAGGCTCCCTGCATGGAGCCTGCTTCTCCCTCTGCCTATGTCTCTGCCTCTCTCTCTCTCTCTCTCTCTCTCTCTCTCTCTCTCTCTCGCTCTCTGCCTCTAATTTAAAAAAAAAAAAAAAAAAGTTCTCCCTTTTCAGTAAAGTACATTGCCTCTTCCTATCCCAACTGTGCTTGTGCTTCCCCAGTCTAGATATCCTCTATTTTACTCTCTTCAGCCCTCTGCCAGGGTGAGACCAGGCAATAGTTGGGTTGTACAGAGTGGAAAAGAGATCTTTCAACCAGCCTTCTTAACTCCTCCCTCCTCAGTTTGGACATCTGGACCCTTTCCATAGTTTGGCTATTGTGAACATTGCTCCTATAAACATTGGGGTACAGGTGCCCCATAGGATCACTACATTTGTATCTTTGAGGTAAATACGTAGTAGTGCAATTGCTGGGTTGTAGTATAGCTCTATTTTCAACTTTTTGAGAAACTTCCATACTGTTTTCCATAGTGGCTGTACCAGCTTGCATTCCCACCAACAGTGTAAGAGGGTTCCCCTTTCTTTCTCCACATATGATTTTTTTTTTAACAGTATATTTTTTTAAGATTTTATTAATTTATTTGACAGAGAGCACAAGCAGGGGGAGCAGCAGGCAGAGGGAGAGGGAGAAGCAGACTCCCCACTGAGCAAGGAACCCCATGTGGGGCTAAATCCCACTGGGATCATGACCTGAGCCGAAGGCAGATGCTTAACTGACTGAGCCACCTAGGCACCCCGATTTGGTTTTAAATAGTAAGATGCCTAACCAAATTTAAATACGACATGAATACATTTAAAGAGGGCCTATATTCACAGCATAGGGAATATGGTCAGTGGTATTGTAATAACATTGTGTGGTGACAGATGTAGCTGTACTTCTGGTGAGCATAGCATATGTATAAACTTGTTGAATCACTATGTTGTACACCTGAAACTAATGTATTAAGGTGTAGTGTGTGTGTGTGTGTGTGTGTGTGTGTGTGTGTGTTAGGAGGCAATATGATAGCAAAGGGGCAGATCACATATTTCTGAGCTTCTATTCTCTATAAAATGGGTTTAACTATATTGATATTACAGAATTATGTGAGATTTAAGTGAAATAAAGTGTGTGTAAAAGGTTGTAACATTAATGTCCAGTGTTTTGCCATCAACTAAAAGATAGTGTAGCCTTAGAACCAGTTGAGCTGATAGTAGCAGGTAGAGTGTAACCATTGGTTCCAAACTGGAATCATGGATTGGAATCCTAAAAGTATGTGACTACTTGGGCTTTTGCTAAAGAGATATTCAGAGACACATCCTTTAATGAATGAACTTGGATAGTAACATAATCTTTAACCAGGTTGGTAAGCTGGTTCTGGGTTTTTTTGCCTAACTGACTTCTCTGATAAACTGAGGATTGCCATACATGCCACACATACGTTATTACTTTTGAAAGAACTCAAGTTTAATTAAATGTGCTGAGCATCAAAATTATACTTAATATGATTTAATCTTTCATGATGATGCCCAAAGTAGATGAGAAACTCAGAACTTTAAGGTCATCATAATTATTAATGCCAGTGAACCCAGAGCATAGCTCCAGATGAAGAATTAAGAATAGAGCCACCTCGGGACGCCTGGCTGGCTCAACAGTTGAGTGTCTGCCTTTGGCTCAGGGTGTGATCCCAGAGTTCCGGGGTCAAGTCCCACATCGGGCTTCCTGCATGGAGACTGCTTCTCCCTCTGCTTCTCTGTGTGTGTGTGTGTCTCTCATGAATAAATGAATAAAATCTTAAAAAAAAAAAAAAAAAAAAAGAATAGAGCCACCTGGGAGGCTCAGGTTGAGCATCTGCCTTTAGCTGAGGTCGTGATCCCGGGGTCCTGGGATCGAGTTCCACATCAGACTCCCCACAAGGAGCCTGCTTCTCTTTCGGCCTATGTCTCTGACTCTCCTTGTATCTCTCATAAATGAATAAATAAAATCTTTAAAAAAATAATTAAAATAGCTTGATCCTTGTAATCATATGATTTTATGCCATAAGGAAATGTAGAGATCTAATCTTATAGATGAAGACGTTGAGGCCCAAAAAGGGAGGGGCCCTTTCAAAGTTATACGTAAAATTACTAAGAGAAGGAGACATACCTAATTTTAAGAGTTGTTTTTTGAGGATGATTTTAGTTTCTTTTCTTTTTTTTTTTTTAATTTGTTAGTTGTCTTTTTTTCATATTATTATAAACTCCCCTTTGTCATAGTACCTAACTACCCTTTGCTGCCCCTCTCCCAAGCTTTCTGGCTTCCAAGTAAACTGGACAATATTTCTACATATTTCATACGTCAGGACAAAATTAAAATTCAAGTTACAAACAAAATAAGTAACATAATTGTTAAGAGCATATTTCATGGTCTTGAAATGGAGCAATAATATTTTTATCCTGTGGAGTACTTGGTGTCTTACTGAAGAAAAAAGAATGAAATTATGTAAGATAGATTCAGCATAGTAAATTCTTTCAAAGTGAAGGTTTGATTTGAGAGAACAAAAAAATATATGTTATTTCTCTATTAATGTCCATGCATTTAGATATTAAAATTAAATTGCAGATATTTAAATCCTGGAAGAAAGACCAATAACTTCTATATTTTTGTAAACAACCTCTCTGTCTTAAATGTTACAAAGTGAGTCACATAAATATTTTGCCCCCCACCAAAAGAAAAACCTGAAAGAGATGTGATTAGCATTTAACTCATTTAGCAGTGTTAGAAATTAACAGATTCTCAGTTACTTCTTAGCTTTACACAGGAAACATTAGTAGAATTCCTCTATTCTTTTTTTTTTTAAGATTTATTAATTTATTTATGATAGAGAGAGAGAGAGAGAGAGAGAGAGGCAGAGACACAGGCAGAGGGAGAAGCAGGCTCCATGCCAGGAGCCCGACGTGGGACTCCAGGATCGCGCTCTGGGCCAAAGGCAGGCGCCAAACCTCTGAGCCACCCAGGGATCCCCTCCTCTATTTGTTCTTAACCCAAAGAAGAGAACTTCTGTAGGAAGGTGAATGAACTATAAATATTGAAACTATAAATGTTGAGTCCCCATTTTATTTTATTTTTTAAAGATTTATTTATTTATTCATTCATTCATTCATTCATTCATTCATGAGAGACACCCAGAGAGAGGCAGAGATACAGGCAGAAGGAGAAGCAGGCTCCTTGCAAGGAGCCCAATGTGGGACTGGATCCCATATCCTGAGATCACGCCCTGAGCCGGAAGCAGACACTTAACCACTGAGCCACCCAAGCGTCCCAGAGTCCCCATTTTAAAATTATAAATCTAGCATATTCTCTCCAGCCATACCCTCCAGGACAGCTATCTGGTTTCTTTTTTTTTTTTTTTTTTTTTCCAGACATTTCTGCCTTTTCCCTTTTTGGAGGCAGCAGGTTTATTCCCTACCTCATTGCTTTACAAAGCTGCAGAGTTACCTTTTTGGCTCCTGTCCTAACTCTGAACAGTCACAGTCTCTATAAAGGGGGCTCTCAGCTCTGTCAGAAAGTATGCATTTCTAAACATCTAAACTTTGATGTTTCCATTTTTTAGTCCATTTAAACAAGGTGAGGGAAATAATAAGAAGAGTGCTAATGTTTGCTGATGCTTCTTTGGCCAGCACTAGAGTGAACTCTGGAGATAAAAAGATAAAAGAGCTCCTTATGAAGCTCACAGTCTAGAAAAAAAAAAAAAAAAAAAAACTATGTAGTCTACTTTAGTGATTTAAGGTCTGCAATGGATCAGAAAAGTTCATCTCTAGAGATAATATATTGGCTCTGCCTTTTAAAATAACTATGACAGGGCCTGAAACTTGATGGATGACTGTGTAGTGGAGTGAGAATAGAGAATGGGGAATGCATTTTTGGCAGTTTTTTAACATTAGCTATGTGGAGGAGAATTGGGGTAGAGAAGGCTGAATTAAGTAGGTGGAGTCATATTTAAAGACCTTTATTTTTTTATTTTTTTAAGATTTATTTTTATTTATTTATGATAGACATAGAGAGAGAAAGAGAGGCAGAGACACAGGCAGAGGGAGAAGCAGGTTCCATGCTGGGAGCCCGATGCGGGACTCGATCCCGGGACTCCAGGATTGCGCCCTGGGCCAAAGGCAGGCGTGAAACCGCTGAGCCACCCAGGGATCCCCGGTATTTAAAGACCTTTAATGTCATGCTAAGGAATTTAAACTCAGTCTTACAGAGCAATAATACCCTAAATGAGGTGATCTCAAAGCAAAGGGGTGTGCAGGATGGAGTACCAAAGGAAGATATTAGAATCTCTAGTTCTTTTATCTCTTATTTTAAAAATATCAAAATACCAATTTTTGTATATGTTATCTGAAGAGCATATTCTATCACTTATCATGATTCATGTATTTAAAATAAATTTTGAAAGTAAGTGGGAATAAGTGAATAAGTTCAACTTTTTCTTTTGTTTCGAGAATGCTATTTTAGGCTGCCTTTAGTAAGGAAGTGAAATAAGTAGTGGAAATTGGAGTATGGATTAGAATAAGAGAAAACTGGAGTGAATGAGACCAGCTAAGAGACCAGAAAAATATTTTGAGGCCTAAACTAAGGTAGTGCAATGGAGATAAAAGAGGAGGACTTGGGGGCTCCTAGGTGGCTCAGTTGGTTGGGTGTCCAACTCTTGGTTTTGGCTCAGGTCATGATCTCATGGGTCATAGGATCAAGCCTATGTCTTCAGGCTCCCTGCTCAGCAGGGAGTCTGCTTAAAAAGATTCTCTCCCTCTGTCCCTTCCCTCACATTGCTCTCTCTTAAAATAAGTAAACAAATAAATAGAAGAAGAAGAAGAAGAAGAAGAAGAAGAAGAAGAAGAAGAAGAAGAAGGAGGAAAGAAGAAGAAGAAAAGAAGAAGAAGAAGAAGAAGAAGAAGAAGAAGAAGAAGAAGAAGAAAGAAAAGGAAGAAGAAGAAAGAAGAAAGAAGAAAAGGAAGAAGAGGAAAGAAGAAGAACAAGAAGAGAACTTGATGACCAGTAAGATGTTGAGATGGGAAACTGGGCAAGAAAGGGAGGATTTTAGCCCTAGACTATGGCCAGATTTCTGACTTCAGATTCTGGTGGTGGTGACACTTTGATTAAAATAAGGAACACAGGAAGTATGTTTAGTTCTAAGCCTAAGGATTATCACATTTCTTACTTAGAGACTGAGTTGGTTATCCCTTCCTGTACCTAATGCTCTAGCCTCATTAAAAACAAAATGGCAGTTGGCCCTTTGCCATGCACTTTGGGAACTGCAGACCAGGAGTCTTTTCCAAACATTTTCAACAGAAATCAAACGTGGTGAGGTCTCTAGCAGTTAGACATTGATGTTTATTACAGCATCAAACTACTCTTGAGGGTTGGATTGGGATTGGACCACATAGGAAATATAAATTGTGACCGTTCATAGTCGAACCAAGTAGCTGAATTCATTAGTTCCATATGGCAGAGGTGGAGTGCAGGGTGGTGATTTGGATCATAGCCATTGTTTGTGGAAGTGCTGGGTGGGTAAAAGCGTGGTTACCTTGCCCTGACCGTTTTTTTTTCCCCCCAGGGGAGTAAGTATTTTTCTTTCTCTGTGCCATAGGAAATTGTTTGCCAGATTGTGTTATTTATAACAATCTGTCATGGAGCAGCTGCCAGGAAGAGAAGAGAGGGCTGTTCCCAGTAGTTCTTACCACCTCCCACCATACCACTACCACCACACACACATAACATCCAGTTTTCTGACTTAACTTTTGTTTTTTTTCTTCTAGTTTTACTCAGTGGTTTTGGCTTGATTGAAAATGTTCTTGTAATGAGAGATTTTGGGCTTTGCCATAGCTTTGTAATTGGGTTTTCTGAGCTTAATTTGTTTGCTTTAGCCAAAACTAACTGGCAGCAATTTGAATTTCGAGTTCCTGGGTATCTTGATTTCTTCCCAAACACTAATGTGCTGTCTTCACCTTCCCTTAAAGACCTTGTATGTTTCCAGTTTGTCCAAAGTGCACACATTTGCTGTCCTTTATAGCCATGCTTTTTGCCCTTGACATTGCCTTGTCTCCTCTAAAGGAACAGGCTTGGGATAAGGGATACTGAGGACTTAGAATATTGAATAGGGAGGTCTGTGGAGATTCCAGTTGGTCTCTGCAAAAGAGTCATTATCATCAGTGTTAGAAAAGAACTAATGCCCTGAAACTCAAGGCAGCTGAGGATTGGTGTGCCCAGGGAACTTTCAAGTTAATTACATTTCAGATATACAGTTATTTCACAGTCCAAACAGTCTGTGTTTATTCATGGCTGTGATCACACGTGATCAGAAATACCTCTGGCTCTTAACAGTTTTTCCACTTTTTCTCTGTGGGCTCCAGTTAGTAGAAGAATTTTTGCATTTCTAGAATAGGCTTTACATCGTTAGAATACAAATCAAAGCAATAGTCACTGATTTTCTATTATAGCTTTTATAAAAATGTAAAGAGAAACAGGCAGTAGTATGAAGAATGTAAGATGTTAGCCTTTTATTTCTTATTCCAGGATTTCCAGCTTTGGAAACAAAGTACATTGATCAAACAGCAAAGACTTTCCTTTGGAAGTGGTGGAGTTGTAAAGAGGATGGGAATGTGTTTGGCCTCACTGAGTCTTAGATGGTGCATTTTCTGGGAACAGAGGTAGAAGAGGGCCTGACGGAATAGCACCTCCATCTGTATCCCAGGCCTGCCCTTTCCGACTGACGCCTTTCTTTTCACAGTGAGAACAGATGGCAACCAGACATTGGGAGGAGGGGTCTGTTTCTTGTGCTCCTTGGGGATTTTGCATTCAGCTTAGCATAAAGTCATCTAAAAGCAAAGAAAAAAATGAGGCTGCAACTGTTCACAATTATGCAGAATTTGTTTGGCATTCACTTTACTGACAGATTTATTTTTTGCAGATACTGAATGATAACAGCATTTATTTTCCAAGACAACATTGTCACCACGTCAGAGGCATCTGCACTGGGGTCATTTTCTTCACTTTGGAGTACACTTGATAATTAAATTTATTGTGGAACAGTCAGTTTGCAGAAATCAACCAGCTTATTAGAGAAAGGAAGGTTTTTTTTTTTTCTCAGCAAACTGTCATTTTTATTATAATGAAATGAGGCAACTTCTGTATTACTGTAGTGACATGTCTTTAATAATAGCCCATGTTCCCAGCTTTCCTAAGCATTGTTGTGAGAAGTAGGACTCTATGGCCTATCTCTTCCTTAGCTTTCATATACATGGGCTGATTTGCTAATGTTTGGTGGTTTCTGGATGGTGAGCCTAGGAATTTTTTTTTTTTTTTTAAGCAGATAGCCTTAAGCAGAAGAGTAGAAAAAAAGTCCAAATTTGAACTTCTTAACTTGAAGAGGTTTTCCAAAGGAATTGTTTAGGCACTAAGTAATGAGTTACATGTAGAAAAAGAAATGATGGTTCTAGTACAGATTCTGTATTCAAAATAAGAAATTTCAAGCAGGATCCCTGGGTGGCGCAGCGGTTTGGCGCCTGCCTTTGGCTCAGGGCGCGATCCTGGAGACCCGGGATCGAATCCCACATCGGGCTCCCGGTGCATGGAGCCTGCTTCTCCCTCTGCCTGTGTCTCTGCCTCTCTCTCTATCTGTGACTATCATAAAAAAAAAAAAAAAAAAGAAAGAAATTTCAAGCAGTAAGCCAAGGCATTCTTTTTTTTTTTTTTTTTAAGATTTCATTTATTCATGAGACAGAGAGACAGAGAGAGGCAGAGACAGAGGCAGAGGGAGAAGCAGGCTCCATGCCGGGAGCCCGATGTGGGACTCGATCCTGGGACTCCAGGATCATGACCTGGGCTGAAGGCAGACATTTAACCACTGAGCCACCCAGGGGTCCCAAGCCAAGGCATTCTTATGGTTGAGCCTCACTTTCTAGCAAACATGACTTTCTACTATAGTAGAATGTGAGTTGAAATCCGTTTTCCCCACCTAAAGCAGGAATCTTGATTTTATTTTTTTTTAAGATTTTATTTGTTTGTTTGTTTATTTGAGAGAAGGAGAGAGGACAAGCAAGGCAAGGGGCAGAGAGAGACAGACTCCCTGCTGACTACAGAGCCTGATACAGGGGCTCTCTCCCAGGACCCTGAGATCATGACCTGAACTGAAATTAGATAGTTAACTGACTGAGCCATCCATGTGCCCCAGGAATCTTGCTTTTTCTTTTTCTTTTTTTTTTTAATAAATTTATTTTTTATTGGTGTTCAATTTACCAACATAGAGAATAACACGCAGTGCTCATCCCGTCAAGTGCCCCCCTCAGTGCCCGTCACCCATTCACCCCCACCCCCGCCCTCCTCCCCTTCCACTACCCCTAGTTCGTTTCCCAGAGTTAGAAGTCTTTATGTTCTGTCTCCCTTTCTGATATTTCCCACACATTTCTTCTCCCTTCCCTTATATTCCCTTTCACTATTATTTATATTCCCCAAATGAATGAGAACATACACTGTTTGTTCCTCTCCGATTGACTTACTTCACTCAGCATAATACCCTCCAGTTCCATCCATGTTGAAGCAAATGGTGGGTATTTGTCGTTTCTAATGGCTGAGTAATATTCCATTGTATACATAAACCACATCTTCTTTATCCATTCATCTTTTGATGGACGTCGAGGCTCCTTCCACAGTTTGGCTATTGTGGACATTGCTGCTAGAAACATCGGGGTGCAGGTGTCCCGGCGTTTCATTGCATCTGAATCTTTAGGGTAAATCCCCAACAGTGCAATTGCTGGGTCGTAGGGCAGGTCTATTTTTAACTCTTTGAGGAACCTCCACACAGTTTTCCAGAGTGGCTGCACCATTTCACAAGGAATCTTGATTTTTCAATTAAAATCGTAGAAAAGGGGCAGCCCGGATGGCTCAGTGGTTTAGTGCTGCCTTCAGCCTGGGGCGTGATCCTGGAGACCCAAGATCGAGTCCCACATTGGGCTCCCTGCATGGAGCCTGCTTCTCCCTCTGCCTGTGTCTCTGCCTCTCTCTCTCCCTCTCTCTCTCTCTCTGTGTCTCGAATGAATGAATGAATGGGTAAATAAATAAATCTAAAAAAAAAAAAACGTAGAAAAGTAGGAACCACTTACAAAAATTTCCGTGTAGACATTTATTTTACTCTTAAACCTGGAATAATTTAGTTAAATATTTTTCAGACTTTTTATTATTTTTAAAAAGATTTTATTTATTTATTCATGAGAAACACAGCAAAGGGAGAAGCAGGCTCCATGCAGGGAGCCCGATGTGGGACTCAATCCAGGGTCTCCAGGATCAGGCCCTGGGCTGAAGGTGGTGCTAAACCGCTGAGCCACTTGGGCTGCCCTTTTTCAGATTTTTTAAAGTAGCAAAACCTGTTTTCCAAACCAAAACTTATACAGAAACTCAAAAAATAACCCTGGCTGACTCAGAAAGAGCAATAAGTACCAGGCTTTACCTGAGGCACCTCTGGGAAACTGCACGTGTGCTATTGGGAAACACTCATGTAGTCAATTTAAACTGAAATGTAAGGAATTTGTTTTTCAACATATTGTTTTAGCAAATCTGTTTTCTGCATTTATGATGAAATGTAGTAACAGAATGTATAGATAGGAATTTGTTTTAAAAATATTAAGTAGCCTTTTTTAGATGCTTACATTTTAACACTTTCTAGTCCAAGTGCCCTCCATGTTTCAGAACAGGACCTGGCTGAGCATAGAGTAAGTGCTCATAAATGTTAAGTAAATAAGTTGTTACAAGTGATAATCCAATTTCTGCCTGGGTACTTATTATGATGGGAAACTCATCGCCTTACAAAATTATTCTTTTTGACAGATGTAAGTTAATATGGAAATCAAAAATACTTTTCATGTTTTACCTATTTGCTCATTACCTAGTTTGGTCTTGGGCTAGTCACGTAAAATTTCGTTTTTCCTTAAGGCTGCCAAATATTTAAAGACTGCTATTATCTCTTCCTAAACACCACCCCATAATCCTTGTCATGCTCACTGTCTCCCCCACAAAATCTTTTCCCTACTAAACAACTTCTCTTCTTTAAGCTGTCCTGTTTCCAGCTCTTGCACCACCTTAATCTTCTTATTGTACTTTTTTAATCAAAAGTTATCAAAGTTACTCTTAAAGTATGATACTCCAGTTGATAGCTAGTACCCATAGTAGTAGTGGGTATAAGACAGACCAAAATTTAAAAGTATCTAAGATCTAGGGCAGCCCGGGTGGCTCAGTGGTTTAGTGCCACCTTCAGCCCAGGGCGTGACCCTGGAGACCCGGGATCAAGTCCCACATTGGGCTCCCTCCGAGGAGCCTGCTCATTCCCTCTGCCTGTGTGTCTCTGCCTCTCTTTCTCTCTGTGTACACACTCTCATTAGTAAATAAATCTTTTTAAAAAAAGTAAGATCTAAATTTAAGTGACTTTGGTATCTAATACTATAGACTAGAAACTCCCTTAAGTGGGTCTTCAAACTAGTAAAGCTGTATTTCTTTAGACACTATTCACTATAAAGATTATTTATTTATATAAAAAAAAAGATTATTTATTTATATGAATAGTCATTACAGGTTATTAGATCTTAGGTAGTTACCTAGCTACTGTAAACCTGTTTGTCTGTAGTACAAATAATAACAGTGCTTATAGCATAGGAATCTAAAGATTGGAAATGCATGCAAAGTGTTATCACAATTCCTGGCCAATAGTATACATTCAATAAACATTAATTGCTATTACTAGCTATTATAATTAATCTGAATTACTAGAAATGCAATCAGAATACCCACCACGTGAGAACATCTGTTTTTATTTTTTTCATTCATTCATCATATAGTTACTAAAAGGCTATTATGTGCCAGACACTGTGGTAGTCAGGTCTCATATTTCTTATCCATAAAAATGGGAACAAATAATATTAATAGTAACAATCCTACCCCATGGTATTGTTATAAGAATTAAATGAGTGATTTTATACATACTTGAGGTTGTATAGTAATTGTTACTAGTTAGATTGGTCTCCTGAAAAATAGGCATTATATTCATTCTTTTATTTTCTAGTACTATAGCAGAGTGCTTTATAATATTTCATAACCACCTGGAATCATCAGACTATATGAAAATACTTTTCAAACTATAAAGGAATGTATACATTTAAGATAATTAATTCCACATGGAAATAGACAATGTGGTAGTTTTCAGACTGTTTCTTAGAGCCCAGGATTCCAGTGGTGCCTCAGATTGGGCAGCAATAAGGCACAACGCAAGAGGAGATAGATATTCCAGACCCTCCCCTAGCAAAGTTCAGTTAAAACAACCCTATTTATTTTACTTATTCTGCTGCTATAAAAAAGGTTTGAAAGTGAGTGTCCAGTTTGTGTGTGCTGCCAAGCCGTTGTAAGTTTATCCTGTAATGATTTGTGTGATCTATTGTCTTTTGTGATACTGACTTCCCCTTTCTCCATTTGACAGACAGATGTACTAGTTCTGAGCTGTGATCTGATAACAGATGTTGCCTTACATGAAGTTGTGGACCTGTTCAGAGCTCACGATGCATCACTTGCCATGTTAATGAGAAAAGGCCAAGATGACTTAGAACAAGTTCCAGGTCAAAAGGGAAAAAAAAAAGCAGGTAAGGAGTTTGATTTATTTGTATATTGGGTTTTTATAATTATTATTATCATTCATGCTTTCACTTAAGAAACATTTGCTGAGGGGCGTCTGGGTGGCTCAGTCAGTTACGTGTCTGCCTTAGGCTCAGGTCATGATCCCCGGGTCCTAGGATCAAGCTCTGCATGGGGCTCCCTGCTTGGCATGGGGCTCCCTGCTCGGCAGGGAGCCTGTTTATCCCTCTCCCGCTCCCTCTGCTTGTGCTCTCTCTCTCTCTGTGTCAAATAAATAAATAAAATCTTTTAAAAAAGGGAAAAAGAAACATTTACTGAGAAGTGTCTGTACTGCCGGCTCTGTGCTAAGGGTTGATGACATAAAGTCAAATAAGACACAGTCCCTGGGATCCCTGGGTGGCTCAGCGGTTTAGAGCCTGCCTTCAGCCCAGGGTGAGATCCTGGAGTCCCGGAATTGAATCCCACGTCGGGCTCCCTGCATGGAGCCTGCTTCTCCCTCTGCCTGTGTCTCTGCCTCTCTCTGTGTGTGTGTCTCTTGTGAATAAATGAATAAAATCTTTAAAAAAAAATTTTTTTAAAGACATAGTCCCTTACTTGAAGGGGCTTAGAACTATTTTCTTTTTAAGATAGCAGATTCACCATAGAGCAGAGAGCTCGATGCAAGGCTCAATCTGAGGACCCTGGGCTCATGACCTGAGCCAAAGCAATCTTGAGAAAAAAACAAAATTGGAGGCATCGTGCTCCCTGATCTCAAATTGTATTATAAAGCTATAGTAATTAAAACAGTGTGGTATTGGCATAAAAACAGACACATAGATCAGTGGAACAGAGTAAAGAGCACAAAATTAAACCCACACATATATGGTCAGTTTATGACTAAGGAGCCAGTATACCATGGGGAAAGGACAGTCTCTTCAAGAAATAGTGTTGGGAAAATTGAACAGCCACATGCAAAAGAATGAACCTGGATCACTATCTTATACTGTACACAAAAATTAACTCAAAATTAATTAAAAACTTAAATTAAGACCTGAAACTATAAAATTCCCAAAAGAAAACATAGGCCATAAGCTTGTTGACATAAGTCCTCTTGATTTTTTTGTCTAATACCAAAAACAAAAGCAAGAAAAGCAAAAATAAACAAGTGGGACTATATCAAACTAAAAAGCTTCTGTGCAGTAAAAGAAACCATCAACAAAATGAAAAGGCAGTGTACTGAATTGGAGAAAATATTTGCAAGTCATATATCTGATAAGGGGTAACATCCAAAATATATAAAGAACTCATATAACTTACTTAGAGAAAATCAAACAATCTAATTAAAAAATGGGCAGGAGATTTGAATAGACATTTTTCTAAAAAACATATAGGGGGTCAGTAGTCACATAAGGAAATGCCTTACATCATTAATCATAAGGGAAATGCAAACTACAATGAGAGATCATCTCATACATTTTAGAATGGCTATTACCAGGATGCCTGGGTGGTTCAGTTGGTTAAGCATCCAACTCTTGATGTCAGCTCAGGTCTCAATCTCAGGGTTGTGAGTTCAAGTCCCACAATGGGCTCCACACTGGGCATGGAGTCTACATTTAAAAAATGGCTATTACCAAAAAGATAAGTAATAAGTGTTGGTGAGGATATGTAGAAAAGGAAACTCTCATGTACTATTGGTGAGAATGTAAATTGGTACAGCCACTTTGGAAGACAGTATGGCAGTTCCTTAAAAAACTAAAAATAGAAAAAAAAAAAAAACTAAAAATAGAACTACCATATGATACAATGATTCCACTTCTCAATATTTCTTCAAAGAAAATGAAAACACTAATGCAAAAAGATACATGCACCCCCTTATTCCTTGCAGCATTATATGTAGTGGCTAAGATGTGGAAACAATCTAAATGTCCTTCAGTCCATGAATGGATAAAGAAATTGTGGTATCTGTACACAATGGAATATTATTTAGCCATAAAAAAGACTGAAATCTTGCCATTTGCAACAATACAGATGGATCTCAAGGATATTATGCTAAGCGAAATAAGTTAGAGAAAGACATCATATGATCTCTTTTACATGTGGAATCTAAAACAAATTTTTTTAACCAAGCTCATAGATACAGAGAACAGATTGCTGCTGGTTTCCAGAGGTGGTAAGTGGGGGATGGGAGAAATGGGTGAACTGCTTTTTGTTTTAGTTTAAATAAATTGAAATTTTTAAAAAAGATTTTATTTATTTATTTATTTATTTGAGATAGAAAGAACAAGCAAGAGAGAGAGAGCATGAAGGGGTCAGGGGGCAGAAGGAGAAACAGATGGAGAGAGCAGGGAGCCCGATGTGGGGCTTGATCCCAGGACCCTAGGATCACTACCTGAGCCAAAGGCAGACACTCAACTGACTGAGCCACCCACATGCCCCAATAAATTGAATTTTTAAAGATGTTTGGTTAAAACCTGCAAAAAAAAAAAAGGGGGGGGGGGACGCCTGGATGGCCAGCGGTTGAATGTCTGCCTTTAGCTCAGGGCATGATCCTGGGGTCTTGGGATCAAGTCCCACATTGGGCTCCCCTCAGGAAGACTCTTTCTCCCTCTGCCCATGTCTCTGCCTCTCTCTGTGTGCCTCTCATGAATAAATAAATAAAATTAACAACCTTTTTTTTTTTTTTAATTTTTTTTTATTTACTTATGATAGGCAAACAGTGAGAGAGAGAGAGGCAGAGACACAGGCAGAGGGAGAAGCAGGCTCCATACACCGGGAGCCTGACGTGGGATTTGATCCTGGGTCTCCAGGATCGCGCCCTGGGCCAAAGGCAGGCGCCAAACCGCTGCGCCACACAGGGATCCCAAATAAATAAAATTAAAAAAAAAAAAAACGTAATGTATGTAATCTTCTGCTTGTTCATGATTCTTTAGGTTGGCAGTTTGGCCTGTTGTAACTGAGTTGGCTCGTTTCTGACATCAGCTAGTATATATTAACTGTTGCTGCCAGTGTATAAGTGTATACATGCATAACAAGTTACCATAAACGTAACATCTTAAAACAATACTGTGGGTCAGGAGTCCAGGCTTTACTTGGTTGGACCCTCTGATTCAGTCTTTTAAAAAACTAAAATCAAGGTGTCATCTAGGGTTGAAGTCTCATCTGAAGACTCAACTAGGAAAGGATTTCCTTCTTCTTTTTTTTTTTCTTTAAAGATTTTATTTATTTATTCATGATAGAGAGAGAGAGAGAGGCAGAGACACAGGCAGAGGGAGAAGCAGGCTCCATGCCAGGAGCCTGATGCGGGACTCGATCCTGGGACTCCAGGATCACGCCCTGGACCAAAGGCACCCAGGGATCCCCCCCCCCCTTTTTTAAATTATTTATTTATTCATGAGAGACAGAGAGAGAGGCAGAGACACAGGCAGAGGGAGAAGCAGGCTCCACACAGGGAGCCCAACATGGGACTCGATCCCGGGTCTCCAGGATCACACCCAGGGCCGAAGGTGGCGCCAAACTGCTGAGCCACCCAGGCTGCCCCTCCCCAAGGATTTCCTTCTAAGCTCACTTGTTTATTGGCAGAAATTTAGTTCCCTACGGACTAACTGGACTGAAAACCTTAATTTCTAACTGGCTGTTGGCTGTTGGCCAGAGGCTGCCCTCATTTCTGTATCACTTGGGCCTCTTCAGCATAACAACTTGCTTCACCAAAGCCAGCAAGGAGAAGAATCTTCTAGCAAGACAGAAATTACAAAGTTATGTGACTGAATAACAAAAGTAACATCTCATCACTTTTGCCATATTCTGTTGGTTAGAAGCAAGTTGCTAGGCCAGCCTGTATTCAGTGGGTGGGGATACAGGAGGGTGTGAATACCAAGAGGCAATTAGCATTCTTGGAGACAGCCTACCACAGTTGGGCTCACTGATATGTCTAGGGCCTCAGCTGTAATAGTTGAGTTTCTCTTTGCATCTAGTCTGTTACGTACTGGAGGCCCAAGCTATTCACATGACAGCAGCAGGTTCTAAAAGAGTAATATAAGCTACAAAGTCTCATGAAGCTAAGCTTGGAACTCAGACTGTCACTTCTTTTGCACTCTGTTCAAAGTAGTTGCTAGGCCAGTCTCGATATAAAGGATGGGGAACTAGACCTTACCTCTTTTTTTTTTTTCCCTCCTACGAGCACTTTCTTTTCCTTTAATTTTTTTTATGGTAGTAAGATACATGGAAAATTTACCATCTTTTTTAAATGTACAGTTCAGTGGTATTAAATCTACATTTATAATATTGTGAGCCATCACCATCATCTCTCTCCATAACTCTTTCCACCTCGTGAAACTGGGACTCTATATCATTAAACAATAATCCCCATTTCCCCCTTTCAGACATAGCCCCCAGAAATAACCATTATATTTTCTGTCTCTATGATTTTGACTATTTTAAGTTCCCTATATAAGTGGAGTCATACAGTATTTATCTTTTTGTCACTGGCTTATTTCACATAGTATAATGTCCTCAAGGTTCATCTATGTTTAGCATATTGCAGAATTGCCTTCATTTTTAAGGCTGAGTAATATTTTCTTGTGTGTATATATATATTATATTTTGCTTATCTGTTACTCCATCAGTGGACACTTGGGTTGCTTTCACATTTTAGCTATTGTGAATAATGCTGTTATGAACAGGGGTGTATACATCTCTCTGTGAAACCCTGCTTCCAGTTCTTTTGGGTGGTATACCCAGAAGTGGAATTGCTGAATCATATGGTAATTCTATTTTTAATTTTTTGAAGAACCACTATACTATTTTATATGATGGCTATACTATTTTCTGTTCTAGACCTTACCTCTTGAAGGGAAGAAGAACAACAGATTTGTAACCCTTTAGGGCAGCCCAGGTGGCTCAGCCGTTTAGCGCTGCCTTCAGCCCAGGGCGTGATCCTGGAGACCCAGGATCAAGTTCCAACGTCAGGCTCCCTGCATGGAGCCTGCTTCTCCCTCTGCCTGTGTCTCTGCCTCTCTCTCTCTCTCTCTCTCTCTCTCTCTCTCTCTCTCTGTGTGTGTGCGTGTGTATGTGTGATGAATAAATAAATAAAACCTTAAAAAAAAAAAAGATTTGTAACCCTTTAAATCTACGGTCTACATTTTTTTCCATAATTGAAGTATTTTTATTTTATGTACAACGAGTTGGTATTAAGGTAGGAATCTTGGATGACCCATTCAAGGGAGTTCTCTTAATACAACTTAATGAAGCCTACATCCTTTGTATACTGATGGAAACACTGACAGCATGTATTGAGGCCGAATTTCAGATCACACCATGCTGATTTGAGCAGCCATGGCAAGAACAAGAAGAACCCCGACCAGATTTCCAGATGACTCCGGTAGAACTGCTGGTAACCCATCTTACCCTCTCAGCTGCAATGAAGCAAAAGGGCTACTATATACATTCTTAGTTTTGATTTGCTAATATTTTATTTAGGATCCTTGTACTTATATAATAAATGAATATGCCTATAATTTTCATTTCTTATAATACTTTTGGCTGGTCTTGGCATTTTTGTCTGGTCTTGGCATTGATTATGCTAGCCTTATAAAATGAATTGGAATTCCCTACTATAAACATAATGCTTGTCACAGGAAAGGTGCACAAGTATATTTATTAGTTGAATGAATGAATGGACAAGTAAGTGACTATAGAGGAGATAGAAGGGTCAAGAAGGTAAAGAAGGTCAGAAGTAAAAATCAACTAGGAAAAAATATGAATAGTTGACAGAATTTTTTTAATGGAAACTCATAGTTTTAACCATTTTTCCCCTTTTAGCTTTTTTTTTTTTAAAGATTTTAGGGGATCCCTGGGTGGCGCAGCAGTTTGGCGCCTGCCTTTGGCCCAGGGCGCGATCCTGGAGACCCGGGATCGAACCCCACATCAGGCTCCCAGTGCATGGAGCCTGCTTCTCCCTCTGCCTGGGTCTCTGCCTCTCTCTCTCTCTCTCTCTCTCTCTCTCTGTGTGACTATCATAAATAAATAAAAATTAAAAAAAATATTTTATTTATTTATTTGACAGAGAGGGAAAGCACAAGCAGAGGGAACAGCAGGCAGAGGGAGAGGGAGAAGCAGGCTTCCTGCTAAGGGCCTCAATCCCAGGGTCCTGGGATCATGACCTGAGCTACCCAAGCACCCTTTAACTGTTTTCTTAATCTCATTTGTGTAGTCTATTTAGGATGGACATTCTGATGTTACCTGCTCTGCTCCAAAAGTAGAATTTGCTTTGTTAGAACAGAAAAAAAAACCTTTCCCAATTCCTATAATTTGTAGCATATTCTGAAATCTCAGTTACTATGGTAGCTACAAGGAAGCAAATACAAGGAAGGAGACCCTGAGAGTGAGGAATGTGAGTCAAGAGCACATAGCTGAAACATGGACTTGTTAGAAATCACTGGTCCCAGGACATTCAGTAATTCAAGGTTTTGTGGGCTAAAGGACTTGGATAGAACAAGAACTCCAAATTATATCCAAAAATAACATCACTGTGTTTCTTTTTAAAATGTTGGCTCATAATCAGACTGTTGCAGACTGTTATATTCTCAAATTTCAGTGTAATGGATGAATTGATGTACGTCATATCTACTATGTGACATTTGAAATTCTCTGCAAATTTTGCTTCAAACTAAATTTTCTGTAAAACTTACCTTCAAATTGGAATTACCCTTCCTTCTTTGGAGTTCACAAATCCTGGTTATTGAAAAAAAACATATAACGTATTTTTTTTAAAGTTTATTTGTTTATTTAAGTTATCTCTACACCCAATGTGGGGCTCAGATTCATGAACATGAGATCAAGAGTCACATGCTCTTCTGACTGAGCCAGCTGAGCACCCCAATATAAAACTTTTTATGGTAGTTTTTCTCTATTTAGATTCAGACACTGCATATGATAAAATGACTAGAAATCATCTGAAGGAAAGAATGCTTTCAAGCACCTAGGCTAAACACATTACACATTTGAGTAATACAGTTGGTTCTAGGTGTGTAGGCAGCTGCAGCCAACACTGAAACATGTTCAGTTATGTAGTAGCAGTTGTCAGTATGAGGCAAACAAATTCATCTATAGAAATACTATTTTTCTAGGGACATTTGGGTGGCTTAGTTGGTTAAGTGTCAGGCTCTTGATCTCAGCTCTGGTCTTGAGTTCATGAGTTCAAGCCCCATGTTGGGCTCCACATTGGGCATGGAGCCTGCTTATAAAAAAATATTTTTCTAGAGCTCAACTTTTTTTCCTTTTTCCAAAGAGGTATTAAATCCTTGATTTATTTGATTGTTGTGAGGATCATATGAGAGCATATATTCTGTTTAATTTTTTAAAACATTTTATTTAATCTTTGTGTTAATAGAGCTTTACAAATATTAACTGATTTAATCCTCATAACAAGCCTTTGTGAAGTAGACACTATTATGATACCAATTTTGCAGATGAAACTAAGGAACAAAAAAGTTTAGTATCTTTCTTAAAGACATACAGCTAGTAAGTGGGATTTATACCCAGGAGGTTAGGCCTCAAAGGCTCTCTTCTTAATCATATAGTGCTGTGCTGCCTCTATATTAAATGCTTTGTAAGTTATAGATATATACTGTACAGATGTTAGTAGGAGCTTTTATTAAGTACCTGACACTGTACTAGATGTTATTGGAGATATAAGCCTGCCTCTGAAGAATTTATAATCTTGTTGGTAGAAAGAAATATAACATAGAAAACAGCAGTAACATGACAGCCTGAAACATCACTGTCTACCAGGGAACTCTCCACATTAGTAAATATGCACCTTATTTTCTTTGAGTCCTCTCTTACACGGCATAAAATCTAATGCATAATAGACATATAGATAATGTTGATTGAATGTACATGTCCTTAAATGATGTTATTCCCATTTCCACAGTGAGCAGATGTAGGGTATTTGCAGAGAAAGAATTCCTTGTTATACTTTCTGTGCTGTGTGTGAGTTTACAGATCATCCACGGATGTGGCTTTTCTTTTTTTTTTTTTTTAATATTTATTTATTTATTTATTTATTTATTTATTTATTTATGATAGACACGGGGGGGGGGCAGAGGAGGAGGGAGAAGCAGGCTTCAGGCCGTCAGGCCGGGAGACTGACGCGGGACTCGATCCCGGGACTCCAGGATCGCGCCCTGGGCCAAAGGCAGGCGCCAAACCACTGAGCCACCCAGGGATCCCCATCTTTTTTTTTTTTTTTAAACCTTAGGAAGTTTTATCTTTTTATTAAGATTTTATTTATTCATGAGAGACACAGAGAGAGAGAGAGAGGCAAGAGACATAGGCAGAGGATGAAGCAGGCTCCATGCAGGGAGTCGGAGTCTCCAAAATCATGACCTAAGCTAAAAGCAGATGCTTAACCCCTGAGCCTCCCAGGTGTCCCTCATTTTTTTTTTAACAAATGTTACATATATTTAAAATGTACAGTGATGTTTTGCTGTATGTAGACATGATTGTGAAATGATTACCATAGTCAAACTAATTAGTGTATCTACCACCTCCATAGCTCTTTGTTTTTGAGATAATTTCATATTTACAGAATGATTACAAGACTAGTACAGAGAACTTATATATCCTTTACCAAGATTCCCCAAATGTTAACATTAGTTCTATTATTCTCTCCGCATGATATACATTCAATATATAATATGTATATATATTACATAGACTATTATTATTTTTATGAGCTATTTGAGAATAAGTTGCAGATAATGATTCCTTTTTTTCTTTTTTTTTTTTTAAGATTTTATTTATTTATTCATGATAGACACAGTGAGAGAGAGAGGCAGAGACACAGAGGGTGAGGCAGGTTCCATGCAGGGAGCCCAGTGTGGGACTCGATCCCGGGACCTCAGGATCACGCCCTGGGCCAAAGGCAGGCGCCAAACCGCTGAACCACCCAGGGATCCCCGATAATTATTCCTTTTGCCTTTAAATACATCAGTGTGTATCCTGCCCCCAACCCCTCACTGCCACCTGAAAAGGACACTCTGTTGAAACAGGAAATTACACTGCTACAATATTCTAATCTACAGACCCTTTTCAAACTTTACCAGTTTACCTAATAACATCCTTTAGAACAATACAAAAATATTTTGACTATCTATGTTTAAACATTGTGGTAAGTATGTGCTATATAACAATCTTGTATTTAGTTCCAAGAGAATTGTGAGCAGGTGCTCTGTCCCCCTGACTTAGTCATGCAGGCAGGGGTGAATGGCTTTGTTTGATTTCCCTTCTTTTGTATGATTCAGTGGAGCAGCGTGACTTCATTGGAGTGGACAGCACAGGAAAGAGGCTGCTCTTCATGGCTAATGAAGCGGACTTGGATGAAGAGCTGGTCATTAAGGGATCCATCCTGCAGAAGTAAGCCCTAGGGTTTTTCTTTCTGGCAATTTTCCTGGTCTTAAAACAAAATAAAACCACCCAGTGGATGGGAAAGGGGGAATGAAAACTAGATTATACTGTGTGAAATTGACAAAAGTATGTGACTGTTTTCCCATGAGACAGAATGAAGGCTTCTCCTCACCACACAAGCTTAGCTTTTCCCTGTGTCTTTTTCTTGCCAAGGTAGAGTCAAATCATGCATAGCAGTAGGGCAAAGCAGCTGTGGGGAGAAGTGGAAACAGGACTGTGTTTCTAACAGTATTATAGAACTTCCTTTTTTTTTTTTAATTGCGGTAAACACACAACAAAAATTTACCATCTTAACGACTTTTAAGTATACAGTTCACTAGTGTTAAACATATTGACATTGTTGTGAAACAGATCTCCAGAACTTTTTCATCTTGCAAATCTGAAGTTCTACATCTGTTAAACAATGGCTCTTCTCTTTTCCCTATCCCGAGCTCCTGGTAACCACCACTTGACTTTCAGTTTCTATGAACTTGACTACTTTAAATAGATAGATACCTCAGATAAGTAGAATTATACAGTATTTGTCTTTTGTTGACTGGCTTATTTTATTTAGTATAGTATCCTCAGGGTTCATCCATGTTGTAGCGTGTATCAGAATTTCCTTCTTTTTTAAAGCAACATAATACTCCCATTGTGTGTACATGCCACATTTTTTAAATTTATTCATCTGTCACTAGACATTTGGGTTGCTTCCACCTCGTGGCTGTTGTGAATGATGCTGCAGTGAACATGAGTGTACACATATCCCTTTGTGAGCCTACTTTAAATTCTTCTAGATATACTACCAGTAGTGGGATTGCTGGATTATGACAGCTCTATTTTTTTATTTTTATTTATTTATTTGTTTGTTTGTTTATTTATTTTTAGTTCTATTTTTAAAAATATTTTATTTATTTATTCATGAGAGACACAGAAAGAGAGAGGCAGAGACTTAGGCAGAGGGAGAAGCAGGCTCCATGCAGGGAACCCAATGCAGGACTCGATCCCAGAACTCCAGAATCATGCCCTGAGCTGAAGCCAGACACTCAACCGCTGAGCCACCCAGGCATCCCAACAGTTCTATTTTTAATTTTTCGAGGAATCTCCCTACCGTTTTTCATATTGGCTGTGCCATTTTACAATCCCACCAGCAGTGCACAAAGATTCCAGTTTCTGTACATCCTCATGAACACTTACTGTTTTCTATTTTTTATAGTAACCACCCTAGTGGCTACTAATGGATAACCTAGGCACATCTTCTTTAATCACCATTTATTGAGAGCTCCCCCAGCATGGACTTTTTCATCAGAAGCCACCATACTCAGAGCTTTACTACCTGATACCAGTACACAGGAATGTTGAAAAACTGTTTGGAGCCTGGATTGGACTTGTATTGGACTTGTCTATTGTTTTACCATAGCATCCTTGTCCCAGATTGGAATACTCTGTTGTTGTTGTTGTTTTTTCCCTCTGTTATTCTTTATTAAACCCATTTTTGTTGCTTTAAAAACAAACAAAAAACATGTTTGGAGCCTGGATGAAATGAATGTGAAAGGAATAAGTTGGGAAGGAAGAGTGTCTTGCTTATTGTTTTGCTCTCTAGCACAGCAGAGGTAGGAGACATATTTCAAAATATATATTCTAATGAAAATGAAACTTAATTCTAGCTTCAGTTAGCCCAGTGGATTAGAGTTTGATATTAGAGCCTTCGTTGTCTCATCTATAAAAATGGGTTTAGTAATAATAGGGCTGCCGTAGGAAATAAATGTACATAAAACAACATAATACCTGTTTCATAATAAGTAGCCAAAAAATTGTAGACAATTTTTTTTAAGATTTTATTTACTTATTCATGAGAGAGAGAGGCAGAGAGAGAAGCAGGCTCCATGCAGGGAGCCCTATATGGGACTCCATCCTGGGACCACAGGATCACGACCTGAGCTGAAGGCAGATGCTCAACCACTGAACCACCCAGCCATCCCAATTATTATTATTTCTAAATAAATAAACAACACTTGAAAATACATGCATAATATCATTTCCAAATTAAATTGGTTGTTTCGATTGCCTTGCAGACTTCCTACTACTAATTCCTAATTAAATGTGAAAAAATAAATTAATATAAAACTGGCAGAAATTTCAACAATGGCAAAGTAGGATAATTAAATACAATAAAGCTTAAAAACTAGTGATCAAGGAAAGAAACAAGATTCTGATGAGAAACAAAAAGGAATAAAAATAGGCTCCCAACTCCACCCTATCACCATTCCCTAGAAGCCATACTGATATATTAATGAATTCCATAAATTCTCAACTAATAGCTCCAAAGCTGGAAAGAAGTAACTGAGCACATATCTGTACTTTTATCTTCTTCTGACTGAGAATCAATGGGAAGAACTATTTGCAAGTAAATGATAAACCAGGGAAAATGAACAATGAGGCTGACTCTTTAACAGAAACAAAAGATCAAGGAGCACTGGGGTGGCTCAGTGTTTGAGCATCTGCCTTTGGCTCAAGTTGTGATCCTGGGGTCCTGGGATCAAATCTCGTATTGGGCTCCCCACAGGGAGCCTGCTTCTCCCTCTGCCTCTGTCTCTGTCTCTCTCTCTCTCTCTTTGTGTCTCTCATGAATGAATAAATAAAATCTTTGGGAAAAAAAAAAAAGAAAAAGGAGATCAAGCCTAAAAATGAATAAATAGGTGAAGTAATATAAAGCCGGAAACTATTCCTCTGTAGGAGTAGAATATACTCCTTAATTATATGGAATGAAACAAGAATATTTAACAGAATCTCAGGAAGGAGGGGCGCCTGGTTGGCTCAGTCAGTTAAGCATCTAACTCTTGATTTCAGCCCAGGTCGTGATCTCAGGGTTGTGAGATCAAGCCCTGTGTTAGGCTCTGTGTTCAGTGCAGAGTCTGCTTAAGAGTCTCTCTCTCTCCCTCTCCCTCTGCCCTTCTCTCCTGCTCATATTCTCTCTCAGTAAATAAATAAATAAAATATTTTTTTGAAAATTAAAAAAAAAGAATCTCAGGAAAGAAAAATGTTTTAACAAAGATCCTGCAGTTCTGTAGCTGTGTTTCCTATGCCCCTTCTGTCCCTCTGACTCATCATTCCCTAAAGCCATAGGACCGTACACAGAATACAAAATAACCGGCACTACTGGGTATTTACCCAAAGAAAACAAAAATAGTATTTGAAAAGATCTGTACATTCCTGTGTTTATTGCAGCATTATTTACAGTAGCCAAGATAAGGAAGCAACTTGTGTCCATCTATAGATGAATGGATAAAGATGATGTGGTAATATATACAATGAAATATTAGCCA
Source organism: Canis lupus dingo (assembly GCF_003254725.2). NCBI lineage: Eukaryota > Metazoa > Chordata > Mammalia > Carnivora > Canidae > Canis > Canis lupus. The sequence continues at coordinate 15,404,845 of NC_064257.1, forward strand.
TAAAAAAGAATGAGATCTCGCCATTTGCAACAACATGAGGATGGACCTAGAGGGTATTATGCTAAGTAAAAAAGTCAGACAGAGAAAGATAAATACCATATGATTTCACTTATATGTTGAATCTAGAAAACAAAACAAAGAAACAAATTTTAAAAAGCAGAAATGGGCTGGGCACCTGGGTTGCTCAGTTGGTTAGACATTGCACTCTTGATTTCAGCTCAGGTCATGATCTCAAGTTCTTGGCATCAAGCCCCACCTCAGGCTCTGCACTCAGTCGGGAGCCTGCTTGGAATTCTCTCTCCCTCTCCCTCTCCCCCACTCACATGCTCTGGTGCTACACAATCTTTCTCTCTCTCAAATATTTTTTTTTCTCTCAAATAAATTTTTAAAAATAAAATAACCAGAAATGGGCACCTGGCTGACTTAGTCATTAGAGCATGCAGCTCTTGATCTTGGCCTTATGAATTTGAGCCCCATATTAGGTGTAGTTATCACTTAAAAATAAAATCATTTTGGAGGCGCCTGGGTGGCTCAGTAGGTTAAGCATCTGACTTTTGATTTAGGCTCAGGTCATGATTTCAGGATTGTGAAATAGAGTCCCATTTTGGGCTCCCCGCTAGGCATGGAGCTTGCTTAAGATTCTCTCTCTCCTCACTCTGCCCCAAACTCCCTCTTTTTCTTTCTCTCTCCCTCTCTCTAAAAAAAATAAAAATAAATAAATAAATAAATAAATAAATAAATAAATAATAAAATCTTTAAAAAAAACAAAATTAAAAAAATAAAAAATAGAAACAGACCCATAAATAGAGAACAAACTGGTGGTAGCCAGAGGGGAGGGGAGTGGAGGTAAGCAAAAAGAGGTAAAGGAGAGTAGGAGGTATAGGCTTCCAGTTATGGGATGAATAAGTCATTGGAATGAAAGGGTCAACACAGGGAATATAGTCAGTGGTATTGTAATAGTGTTATATGGTGACAGATGGTAGCTACATTTGTCTGAGCGTAACATACGGTGTTAAATCACAGTATTATACACATGAAATTAATGTAATATTGTGTATCAACTATACTTCAATTTAAAAAAAGGAAAAAAATAACCACCACTCAGTAGTTGGTGTCAGATACAGGACGGTGAGAGATAAGAACTCATTCAAACCAGAGCAAAACAAACAAAACAGGCCCAGACAAGACCAAAAGAATCAGTATATCAACTATACAGACATACAGCAAACAAAATGAAGGCAAGAAAAATGTTCTACAAAAGACAACATATTCTGAAAAAGGCATAACTCAATAAATAGAATTTCCTATACTATACAACTGTAAAACTATAAAACAACTCATCAAAAAGTGAATTTAATAAATGAAAGTTAAGTGATGAGGTGATAAAACAACAAAATAAGATAAAAAGAGAAATGATGGAACTAAGAAAATAAATTGAGGACCAATTAAAATAGCAAAGAACATAACAGATACCACTGAAAATCGAATTATTGACATAGAGGAAAGGATTGAGGTACTCAGTGATTTCAAAGAAAAAGAAAATGATTAAAAATTATACAGAATCTAATAGGAAAAAAAAAGACAAAGATGACTTAAACAAATTAATGTCTCTAAAATAGAGAACTAAACATGTGACCAAAAGATGTATTCAAAGATAGAAGAAGGGGATCCCTGGGTGGCTCAGTGGTTTAATGCCTGCCTTCGGCCCAGGGCGTGATCCTGGAATCCCGGGTTTGAGCCCCACATCAGGCTCCCTGCATGGAGCCTGCTTCTCTCTCTGCTTCTCTCTCTGTCTCTGCCTGTCTCTCTTTGTGCCTCTCATGAATAAATAAATAAAATATTTTTTAAAAAAAATATTTTTAAAAAACAAAGATAGAAGGACTTCTTGGTAAAATAATTTTATTTAAGGATTTTAATATAAAGATAGAAGGGCTGAGTAAATATGATGACCTATGAAATCCCACTTAAACAGCAATACAGGGATTTTAGAGAGTTACAAATCCAGAAGACTAAAGAATATGAAAAAGGAAAGAGCAACAACAGAAGTTTGGAAGCAGGAAAGCAAGACAATATAATATACCTCAGAAAGCTGAATGCTAAGCCAGCAATGGGGAAAACTGAACTGCAAACTCATTTACCCTACAAAACTCTAAAGAGTCAAGATTCAGCAGCACCAGCTATATCCACAAGTGAAGCTAAAAACTGGATCCCTTGAAAATTTGTCCAAACTGTAGATAAACCCTCAGATTTCCTTCCCTAAACCTCACAATGCTGGCAAGAGACTGGAGATTTATTCTCAGAAGACGGTAAAATAGGGCAGCCCTGGTGGCTCAGCGGTTTAGCGCCGCCTTCAGCCCTGATCCTGAAGACCCGGGATCGAGTCCCATGTTAGGCTCCCTGCATGGAGCCTGCTTCTCCCTCTGCCTGTGTCTCTGCCTCTCTCTCTGTCTCTCATGAATAAATAAATAAAATCTTAAAAAAAAAAAAAAAAAGGGGGGGGGTCCCTGGGTGGCGCAGCGGTTTGGCGCCTGCCTTTGGCCCAAGGCGCGATCCTGGAGACCCGGGATCGAATCCCACGTCGGGCTCCCGGTGCATGGAGCCTGCTACTCCCTCTGCCTATGTCTCTGCCCCTCTCTCTCTCTCTCTCTCTCTCTCTGTGACTATCATAAATAAATAAAAATTAAAAAAAAAAAAAGAAGAAGAGGGTAAAATAGAAGATCTCTGGATTGGGGCACTAGGCATAAATGAGGTTGGAGGTACCATACTTAAAATTAGGATTAAGTGGGTGTCCATCGAAAGATGAATGTATAAAGAAGATGTGGTTTATGTATACAATGGAATAGTACTCCGCCATTAGAAACAACAAATACCCACCATTTGTTTTGACGTGGATGGAACTGGAGGATATTATGCTGAGTGAAATAAGTCAATCGGAGAAGGACAAACATTATATGGCCTCATTCATTTGGGGAATATAAAAAATAGTGAAAGGGGATAAAGGGGAAAGGAGAAAAAATGAGTGGGAAATATGAGAAAGGGAGACAGAACATGAGCGACTCCTAACTCTGGGAAACGAACTAAGGGTGGTAGAAAGGGAGGTGGGCGGGGGGTGGGGGTGACTGGGTGACGGGCACTGAGGGGGGCACTTGATGGGATGAGCACTGGGTGTTATTCTATATGTTGGCAAATTGAACACCAATAAAAAATAAATTTATAAAAAAAAATAAAAGCCTTGGTGATAAGCAAAAAAAAAAAAAAGAAAGAAAAATTAGGATTAAGTGAATGTATATCCTAAGATCTTCAGCTTTTGTCTCCCACTTATCTTCTAAATACTAGCAGCCAGGCTTGTACCTGTCAAGCAAGAACATTAGAGGATTCTTCTCTATGGTAACAGATGGTCCAAGAGGAGACTTAAAGATACAGACATTGAGGAATTCCCAATAGAAAACCCACTTCTTGGGTCATCCTACATTGAATTTCAAAGTTGGCAAAGCCACATGTTGGATGCTCACAATGAAATATATATACTTTTTTATATTAGAGTTCAATTTGCCAACATATAGCATAACACCCAGTGCTCATCCCGTCAGGTGTCCCCCTCAGTGCCTGTCACTCACCCCAACCCCCCACCCACCTCCCTTTCCACTATCCCTTGTTTGTTTCCCAGAGTTAGGTGTCACAATGAAATATTTATTATGCCACTATTAAATTTAGACAGAAACAGGGATTATAAAATCTAGAGGCCAAAACAAATAGAAAAAAAAAAAAAACCAACAAGTTAGCAGAAAAACCAACAAATTATTCAGAGAGAAGAAAACTTCAAAAAAGGTAACATTACTCAGAAAGATTCATTAATATTTGAGCATCTGAGTACCACTGTTCTAGGAGCTAGGAATACAGCAGTGAACAAAATACACCAAAATCCTTGCCCTCATTGAGAGGTAAGAGAATACTGCATTCATGAACCCAAAAAGCAGAATGGTGTATTAAAAAAGGAGCATTGAGTGGCACAAAAATAGACATGTAGATCAATGGAACAGAGTAGAAAGCCCAGAAATAAATGCATGGTTTATATGGTCAATTAATCCATGACACAGGAGGAAGAATATACAACAGAGAAAAGACAGTCTCTTCAATAAATGGTGCTAAGGGGATCCCTGGGTGACGCAGCGGTTTGGCGCCTGCCTTTGGCCCAGGGCGCAATCCTGGAGACCCGGGATCGAATCCCACGTCGGGCTCCCGGTGCGTGGAGCCTGCTTCTCCCTCTGCCTATGTCTCTGCCTCTCTCTCTCTCTCTCTCTCTCTGTATGACTATCACAAATAAATTAATCAATTAAACAAACAGAAAAAACGTTTAAAAAAAATAAATGGTGCTAAGGAAACTGGACAGCTACATACAAAAGCATGAAACTGGATCACTTTCTAACACCATACACAAAAATAAGCTCAAAATGAATTAAATAGTAAATGTGAGACTTGAAAACAAAATTCCTAGAAGAGCACACAGGCACTAATTTCTCTGACATTGAGTATAACAACCATTTTTCTATATATGTCTCCTAAGGCAAGGGAAACAAAAAAATAAACTATTGGGGTTACGTTAAAATAAAAAGCTTGTGCACAGAGAAGGAAACCATCAAAACAAACAGGTAGTCCACTAAATGGGAGAATATATTTGTAAGCAATATATCCAGTAAGAGATTAATACCCAAAATATTCATAAAGAACTTTTATTGGGGCACCTGAGCGGCTCAGTCAGTTAAGCGTCCAACTCATGATCTTATGGTTCGTGGGATCAAGCTGCACATCAGGCTCTGCACTCAGGAGGGAGTTTACTCTAAATTCTCTCCTCCTGCCCCTTCCCCAACATGTGTGCGCGCGCGCACACACACACACACACACACACTCTCTCTCTCTCTCGCTCTCAGTCTTTAAAAAAAGAAAAGAACTTAACACCGAAAAAAAAATCTGACCCAAAAAGTGGGCAGGGAACCTGAATAGATATTTTTCCAAAGAAGACATACACATGGCCAACAGACACATGAAGAGATGCTCAGTATCACTTGTCATCAGGGAAATGCAAATCAAAACCACAATGAGACATCACTTTACATCTGGCAGAATGGCTAAAACCAAAAAGACAAGAAACAAAACAAAAAAAAACAAAAAACCAAAAAGACAAGAAACAGCAAGTGTTGGTGAAGATGTGGAGAAAAAGGAACCCTCGTCCAATGTTGGTGAAGATGTAAATTGGTACAGTCACGGTAGAAAATAGGATCGTGGGATCCCTGGGTGGCGCAGCGGTTTGGCGCCTGCCTTTGGCCCAGGGCGCGATCCTGGAGACCCAGGATCGAATCCCACGTCAGGCTCCCGGTGCATGGAGCCTGCTTCTCCCTCTGCCTGTGTCTCTGCCTCTCTCTCTCTCTCACTGTGTGCCTATCATAAAAAAAAAAAAAAAAAGAAAAAATAGGATCGAGATTCCTCAAAAAATTAAAAATAGAAATACCATATGATCCCAATATTTTCCAAAGAAAGTGAAAACATTAATTTGGAAAGATATATGCACCCCTTTTTTTATTGCAGCATTATTTATAATAGCCAAGATACAGAAGAAACCAGGTGTCCATCAATAGATGAATAGATATGGGGCAGCCCCGGTGGCGCAGCGGTTTAGCGCCGCCTGCAGCCCAGGGCCTGATCCTGGAGACCCGGGATCCAGTCCCATATCGGGCTCCCTGCGTGGAGCCTGCTTCTCCCTCTGCCTCTCTCTCGCTCACTCTGTGATTCTCATGAGTTAACAAAATGGAATCTTAAAAAAAAAAATAGATGAATGGATAAAGCAGTTGTGGTACAGTCACACAGAGACAGGAATATTATGGTGCCATAAAAAAGGGTGAGATCTTGCCATTTGCAATAACATGAATGGACCTAGAGGGTATTATGCTAAGTGAAAAAAGTTAGAATGGGGACGACAAATGCCATATATTTTGCTTACATGTGGAATCTAAAAAATGAAACAAATGTATAAAAAGCAAAAAGCAGAATCAGCCCTATTAATACAGAGAACAAACTGATGGTTGCCAGAGGGAAGGAGAGTGAGGGGATGGATTAAGGGGAGTGAGAGGCAGAGGCTTCCAGTTATGAAATGAATAAGTTAAAGGAATAAAGGGCACAGCACAGGGAATATATGATCAATGGTATTGTAATAGCATTCTGTGGTGACACATGGTAGCTACGCTTGTGGTGAGGATAGCCTCATAAGGTAAGGTATAGAGATGTTGAATCACTACATTGTAGTCCAGTATACTCAAATATTTTTTAAGGGGAGCATTTAGAGAACAAGAAAGTGTTAATGGTAATAAGGAAAAACTCAGTAGAAAGGTTGGAAAAAATTTTTGAAAACTGTTTTTCACAACACAGAATAAAACAAATTGATAAAAAATAAAGAAATAATAATAAGAGAATTAAAGGAGCAGCGTAGGAGGTCCAACATTTGAATATTAGGAGTTTCAGAAAGAAAGAACAGAGAAAATGAAGAGAGGAAATAGCATCAATGAAGAAATATAAAAACATTTCTTAGAATAAAAGGAACTGGGTTTCTAGACTGAAAGGAAGCAGTGCCCACAGAATGCATGAAAAGAAAATGACGAAGGTTGTCATTGTGAAATGTTGTAACACATTTCACTGTTAGACCATTGATGTCAAAGAGAAGATCTAACAAGCTTCCAGATGGGGAGGAGATATCAGACATAAAGGAATTAAAGCAGCTTTGAACTTTTAACAGCAGCACTAGAAACTATAAAACAGTGGAGGACAGCTTTCAAAATTTTTAAATCTATATGTAGTCAAGCTGTCAATCAAGTGTGAGAGTAAAATAAGAATTTCACAAACATTTGCTTTCCATGCATCTGTTTTCAGAAAGCTGCTAGAGGATATACAACACCAAAACCCTGGCATAAACTAAGAAAGAGAAAGACATGGGATTATAGGAAAAAGAATCCCAAGGATGATGATGAAGGGAGATTTCTGGGTAATACCTATGCCCCCAGTGTAGATGTCAATCAGACGTTGGAATAGCTCAGAAAGCTTTGGGAATAATTTCTTCAGGTTGATCATATTTCTTCTGATGAAAATGACAGAATACTTGATGCATCTCAGTGTTTTGAGCACTTGGTGATTAGTTTGGGATTGAATTATTGACAAGTATATGGAAAACTAAGAAATGAGAGAAAACAATGCCAAGGCAAACAAAAATATGCAGGAAAAAATTAACCATTAGTTACTGAATGTCTCAGGTGTAGCTAATGTTTATATATGCATCATAATGTAATTACTGACTTGATCTAACCAAATTTATATTATAATTACTTTGGAATGATGAGAGGAAGGATTAATGTGTTGGAAACCCAAGGGAAGACGAGAGATAAACATCCTCTTTAAAAGTTAATAACAGGGGATGCCCTGGATGGCTCCACGGTTTAGCGCCTGCCTTCAGCCCAGGGCGTGAACCTCGAGTCCTGGGATTAAGTCCTACATCGGGTTCCCTGCATGGAGCCTGCTTCTCCCTCTGCCTGTGTCTCTGCCCTTCTCTCTCTCTCTCTCTCTCTCTCTCTGTCTCTCGTGAATAAATAAATAAAATCTTAAAAATAAGTAAATAAATAAAATAAAAGTTAATAACTAATACCTGAAGCTGAAGGTATGATAACTTAAACATTGATTATCGAACTAACCAAAATAGTAAAATTATATTAGGAAGTTAAAAGATACATGAGCTGTAGGTATGTGGTAGGGGCAAGGCTAGTGATGAAAGAAAGCTAAATCCTCATCTCCCATAATGGGAAAACAACAGATAATGTCTGAAATGAAAAAACTAAGAAATATCAATATCAATAATATTAAAATGTTACTAGAAATACAAATATTAATACTAAATGGATTCACTAAAAGAATTGAAAGTGGGTGCTTCTGGGGAACAGAAAATGAAGAGGGGAGGGAATGGAGGACTGAAATTTTTCATTGTAAGCCTTAAGAAACTACTTATCTCTTCATGTACATATGCAATTTCATTTTTTTTTTTTAATTAACAAGATAAAAGGGACATCTGGGTGACTCAGTCGGTTAAACGCCTACCTTTGGCTCAGGTCATGAACTCAGCGTCCTGGGATCAAGCCCCATGTGGGGCTCCCTATTCAGCATGGAGCCTGCTTCTCCCTCTCCCTCTCCCTCTGCTGTTCCCCCTGCTTTTGCTCTTTTGCTCTCTGGCAGATAGATAGATAGATAGATAGATAGATAGATAGATAGATAGATAGATAAACTTTTTTTAAAAAAGATAAAATACAATAAAATTTCCTGAATCAAGTAAAAACCTGCAAATCTTAAGAATCTGCAGATATTATGGGGCACCTGGGTGGCTCAGTTGGTTAAGCATCTGCCTTCAGCTCAGGTCATGATCCCAGGGTCCTGGAATCGAGCCTGGTGTGGGCTCCCTGCTCAGCAGGGAGTCTGCTTGTCTCTCTGTCCCTCCCGCCACCACCACCCCCATCATGCTCTCTCTCAAATAAAATCTTTAAAAAAGAATCTACAAATTTTTAGAGAATACTGTGTTCTAAGAAAATTTGACCAGAGGTATCCTAATCAACTTATTAAACTTTAAGGATAAAGAAAGGATTCTTCAAGCACCAGTGACAAAAAGCTAATTACTTACATGAAAGGAAAAATCAAGCTTACCTCCAAGTTCTTCACAACCTTAAATACCAGAGGAACCATATGTAGAGTTCTCAGAGGAAGACGGTGGAACTCAAGAATATTATAAACAATAAAGATATCATTTAAATATAAAGGTGGGGGCCAGGGTGGCTCCATTGGTTGAATGTCTGACTCTTGGTTTCAGCTCAGGTCATGATATCAGGGTCATGAGATCGAGCCCTACATTAGTCTCCACACTCAGCATGGAATTTGCTTGAGATGCTTTCCTTCTCCCTCCCTCCCCACTGATGCACACGTGCTCACCCTCACTTTCTCCCTCTCTCTCAAATATATAAATAAGTGAAATCTTTTTAAAAAAATAAATATAAAGGCAACATTCTCGAAGATGAAAGGACTCACAGATATGACACCTATGAGCCCTTCTTGGGAGGCAGGGAAAGACTTTTTGACAGCTCGCTGTCATGTCATGAGAACATTCAGGCAAGTTATGGAGAAACCCATGTGGTGAGGAACAGAGGTCTGCCAGCAGCCACATTAGTGAGCCTGGAAGCAGATATCCTGAGACTTGTCAACAGCCATGTTGAAAGCAGATTCTCCTCCAGTCAGTCTTGAGATGACTGCAGCCCTTGGCCAGCAACCTCATGAGAGAACCTGAGTCAGAACCATGAAACCACTCCCCGATTCCAAAAACTGAGATAATAGTTTGTTATTTTAAGCCTCTGAGTTTGAGGTAATTTGTTATATAACTATAGATGACCAATAAAATTCTGAATCTCTAGGCTCTGGATCAAGATTTTTTTCAGAAACAAAGAAATTGAAAGACGTCTTGGAGGGGAAAAAATGATGTGCTTATATAGCACAGTTCCTTTCCTTTCAGCCTCAGTTTGCTCCCCATGTATCTTGGAAGTAGGGAAAGTCATATGGCTATGTATGTGGGATGCATCCTGTCTTAGCTGGATGCCTTTGCTAAAATCTTGGACAAACCGTCAGCTCTGTCCAAAACATTAAGGAATGGGCAGTCATCCTATGGTCTTACTAAACTTGAAGGGTTTTTGTTGTTTAAACATTGGCAACAAACAATCTCATAATTTTTCTTTCTTATGTTTCTAGGGAGAGAGGCCTGGGTTAGAATGAATTCTTAAAAGGAACTTCCTCTTGACCTACAGTATTTGTTGTTGTAGTGCCGTATGATAGGCACGGGGGGAAGATGCCTAGGGACCCCTTCAAAGAAGGACTTGCTGCTCATCTATAAGGAGTGTAGTTAGCAGACAGCCTGTAGTTGTCACCTTCAGGATCTACCTCATCTGTAAAGAGCCACATTGCCTGAGGTCATACATCCCAAGACTAAATGAGGGATGGGTATAAAGGCTCGGTCCCTTTGATAGGCAGTACTTGCCCCAGAGCTCCTGGCTGGGTTGGCCAGGGCTTTGTAGAACCTGCATCTCAGTTTAGTTTTTCCTCTGCCCAGTCTTGCTTTCTCCTCTTCCTTTCACAGGTATTAATCTCTAATAAACGTCTTGCACCCCAAATACTTTCTCAGCTCACTTGAGAATCCAGCCTTCAACACACTATAGTCGTTTTCCCCATGGTTTGCTACCACCTGGCAAAGCAAATTTTCTCTCTCAGGATGATCATTTTTTGCAACTGTAAAACTAAACTGCCTGGATCATTAAATTGTTTTCTTTCTCAGGAAGCATACCTGATACATTGGCTTCTGCCTGTATAAAAACTATGATAAATGTTATGTAATAACACGTGTGCCTCTTATAACTCCTGACTAAGCATCTACCAAAAAATATATATATTTTGTTCAGAGTCTTTCCAGCTTCACTACTGTTGATTTCTTGTCTGCTCTTCCCACAAAACCAATAGTTCTCAACCCTAGGGAGCATTTTTTAAAATGCTGATGGCTAGGGCAGCCCGGGTGGCTCAGCGGTTTAGCACCTGCCTTCAGCCCAAGGTGTGATCCTGGAGTCCCGGGATCGAGTCCCACATCAGGCTTCCTGCGAGGGGCCTGCTTTTCACTCTGCCTGTGTCTCTGCCTATCTCTCTCTCTCTCTCTGTGTGTGTGTGTGTGTGTGTGTCTCATGAATAAATAAATAAAATCTAAAAAATAAATAAATAAATAAAATAAAATAAAATAATAAAATAAAATAAAATGCTGATGGCTGAGCCCCATCCCTAAGAGATTCTTATTTAATTGGTCTGGCATAGGGCAACCCGGGTGGCTCAGCGGTTTAGCACCGCCTCAGCCCAGGGTGTGATCCTGGAGAAACGGGATTGAGTCCCATGTCGGGCTCCCTGCATGGAGCCTGCTTCTCCCTCTGCCTGTGTCTCTGCCTCTCTCTCTCTCTGTCTCTCTCATGAATAAATAAATAAAATCTTTAAAAAAAAAAAAAAAGCAAAAATCTTATTTAAAAAAATTGGTCTGGCATAGAATGGGCATTTTTAAAAAGCTTCTTGGAGGATGGTAATGTACCAAGGTTGAAAACCCACTCCTATTCAGCTTACCAGAGTTTGTGGCCTAATAGTGCTGCTCTCCTATCTAAAAATATTTGGTAAAGGGATAGTCATTTGGTCTATCAGAATCTAAAAGAATTTTCCAGCACCACAGGAGTAAATGGAAGCATAATGAAAATGGATCAAACACCTGAAACTGCTGCGTGGAGCCCTGATCCTCATTCTTCAGGGGCTGTGGACCACGTCCATAGCACAAAGAGAGGGCTCCAGCTAGTGTAGGCAACATCTGTCCAACACTGTAGACATGTTTGCAGAACCAAATAAACCCTAGAGTATTCAAATGGCAACCCACTAGATTTGTGGTATTGCACTCAGACCCAGTGATATGGCTGGCATTTGAGCACTCAGGGCTAGATGACTCTGGAGAATTAAATGACACATCAGTTAGAAAGTACTTAGTCAGTGGGGCACCTGGGTGATGCCATTGGTCAAGTGTCTGCCTTCGGCTCAGGTTATGTCAAATGAATATATACTGTCATTTATCTAAATATAACCAGTGTTGGGCATTTAGATTGTTTCTATACCTAAGAACTTGATTTTTTTTAAAGTTAAGTTCATTGAGGTGTCATTTATATGCAGTAAAATTTACTCTTTCTAGTATACAGCTCTATGTATTTGAGTAAAATAGGTGCAAAACCCATGTGTCTATGGTTCCTGGGATGGCATCCTCGTGCTGGCTCACATTCAACCTTTCGAAATTTGTTAAGAATTTTAACTGAGGGGCTCTGGGTGGCTTAGTCACTTAAGTGTTGGCTCAGGTCATGATCCCAAGTCCCGGGACAGAGCCTCCACATTGGGCTCTCTGCTCAGTGGGGAGCCTGTTTCTCTGTCTTTCTCTCCCTCTCCCCTCTGCTTTTGTGCTCTCTCACTTTTTTTTCTCTCTCTCTGTCAAATAAACAACAAAATAAAATCTTTTTTTAGAAAAAAAAAAGGAATTTTAACTGAATCCTTCTTACCCATTTACATGGCAGCCCTTATCCTTCCCTGCTGTACCATAAGCAAGCTGGTATTGATGTTTCATCTCTCCTTGGAGGCTCTTTTTTTTTTTTTTTTAAGATTTTATTTTATTTATTCATGAGAGAGAGAGAGGCAGAGACACAGGCAGAGGGAGAAGCAGGCTCCTTGCAGGGAGCCCGACGTGGGACTCGATCCCGGGACTCCAGGATCACACCCTGGGCCAAAGGCAGGCGCCAAACTACTGAGCCACCCAGGGATCCCCCATAGCTCTTATCTTTCTGTAGAGTTTTGGCTGCTTAGTTGCCCTATGATGAGTTCAAGAAAAGCTATGATTTTGTAAATTCAATTTTTTTTCTTGTTATTTGGATGAAAGCAACTCTTTTAGCTTTAAAAATCTTAGGTGGAAGATGGAAATCCTAGCACTTGATTTTCCCTTTTAAGAATTTATTTTTTATTTTATTTATTTTTTTTATTTTTTATTTTTATTGAATAAATTTGACATACAGCATCGTATAAGCTTAAGGTGTGATTTTTCTTTTTTTCTTCTTTTTTAATTTTTAATTTTTTTTTAGAAAGGGAGGGGCAAAAGGAGAGAGAAAGAGAATCTTAAGCCGGCTCCGTGTCCAGCACGGAGCCCAAGGTGGGGCTGGATCTCACGACTCTGAGATCATTACCTGAGCAGAAATCAGGAGTTGAAGACTTAACTGAGGGATGCCTGGGTGGCTCAGCGGTTGAGTGTCTGTCTTCGGCCTGGGGCGTGATCCCAGAATCCAGGATCGAGTTCCGCATTGCTTGGAGCCTGCCTCTGCTCCCTCTGCCTGTGTCTCTGCCTCTCTCTCTCTGTATCTCTCATGAATAAATAAATAAATGTTCAAAACAAAACAAAAAAAAGAAGAAGACTTAACTGACTGAGCTACCCAGATGCCCCAGTTTTTTTAAAATATAACAGCTTTGTTGAGCTATAAATATACAACATACAATTCACCCATTTAAAGTGACAATTCAGTGGTTTTTAATATATTCACAGAGTTGTACAACAATCACCACAATCAATTCTTACAGCATTTTTACTACCCCAGTAGGAAACTCAGTACCCATTAAATCACTCCCTATTTTTCTCCAATCCTCCCCTCCCACTCTAGGCAACCAAAACTGATCTACTTTGTATCTATATATATATATTTGCCTATTCTGGACATTTCATGTAAATATAACCATTATACTACCAGGCCTTTTGTGGCTGGTTTCATTCACTTAGCATAATGTTCCCAAGGTTTGTTTGTATTGTAACTTATGTCAGTACTTCATTTCTTTTTAAAGTTGAATAATATTCTGTTGTATGGAAATATATCACATTCTCGGTATCCACTATTTATCAGTAGGTGTTGGCACTGCACTTGATTTTTAAAACCTCTTTTTTTGCACCAATGAATTATTTAGGTTTCATTATTCAGAATTTTAAAGGATCCCCAATGAATATAAAATATACTTATTTTCAGAGCACTTGAGTGGCTCAGTCAGTTAAGCATCTGCCTTCAGCTCAGGTCATGATCGCAAAGTCCTGGAATCGAGCCCTGCATCAGGCTCCCTGCTCAGTGAGGATCCTGTTTCTCCCTCTCCTGTTCCCTCTCCTCTCTTGCTTGGCGCCCTCTCTCTCTCTCTCTCTCTCTCTCTCTCTGTCAAATAAATTTTAAAAACGAATTTTAAAAAGGTGGGGGTGGGAGTAGGGTGGCACTTGGGTGGCTCAGTCGGTTAAGCTAAGCATCTTCCATCAGCTCAGGTCATGATCCCAAGGTCCTGAGATCGAGCCCAGCATTAGGCTCCCTGCTCAGGGAGTCTGCTTCTCTCCCACTCTCTCTGTCCCTGCCCCCACTCATGTATGCACCCACTCTCAAATTAGATAGATCAGATCAATCAATCGATCGATCTTTTTTTAAAAAAAGGAGAAACATAGGCACCCATCATTTACTTGTTGAATTGAATTAGAAAAAACTATATAAATATTTTAGGCTATTCAACTTTTAAAAAGTAGAGTTGTGGGCAGCACGGTGGCTCAGCGGTTTAGGGCCACCTTCAGCCCAGGGCATGATCCTGGAGACCCGGGATAGAGTCCCAGGCTCCCTGCATGGAGCCTGCTTCTCCCTCTGCCTGTGTCTCCACCTCTCTCTCTCTGTGTGTGTGTGTGTGTCTCTCATGAATAAATAAAATAAATAAAAAATCTTTAAAAAAAAGAAAAGTATAGTTGTCACAAGTGAGAAAGTTGGTTTGTTACCAAATTTGGATAGATGGTTGGTTTAGGAGGTAGTGATAAATCAATGGCATCATTTAATTTCACATTGTCTTATAATGTTGTTGCTTGAGTTTGGTGCTGCAAGCAAGCTCTGATTTCTCTAGAGAAGTGTTCATAAATTCAAATTGTATTTGTTTTCCTGATAAACTCTGAAAAAGATACTGAGTTCTTGATATATCTGGTGTCAGAGAACTTGTGAGGTCAACTGCTATTTTGTATCAAAAGAGCATTCTCTATTTTTTTGTGCTCTTTCCTAAGTATAAAGTCAAGCCTCAGGGAGGCTTGGTGATCATGGCCATCAGAGAGAGCCTGCTTTTCCTAGGACATGAGGAAAGAATGATGGTAGTGGTGGTGGTGATAATGATGATAATTGCTATCATTTTTCAGATTTTTTTCAGGCATTGTGTTAAAGGCTTTAAGTAATTCTTACAATAACCCTATGAATAGATACTATTATATGCCATTTTACAGATGAGGAAATTGAATCAAAATTCACACTTGATCTTACCCAAAAGGCCGAAAAGCGATTGAATCAAGATTCAGTTAGAAATAAGAAATCACAGTAAATGTTGAACAAATTAGTGGGAAATTACATAGTGACCAGGTGTGAGGGTCTGTAATCTAGAGTTTTGGCACTTTGTGATGAATGTTGAGATATAAAACAAAGATTGGCAGGCTTTTTCCATAAGAGCAAATAGTAAATATTTTAGGCTTTGCAGGCCATATGGTGTTACATTTATTCTACTCTGCTGTTTTAGCACAAAAGCATCCTAAGATATGTAACAAATGAGCGTGGCTGTGTTCCAATAAAACTATCTACAAAAACAGACATCAGGGCCATCCAACTGGCAAGCTATAGTTTGCCAGCTCCACTGGAGGTTTTGGGTTTGTTGTTGTTGTTGTTTTTCCTATATAATGAATAGCTATGATGGTACCGCGTTAACACAATTTATTTCTTAGTCAGGATATAGCTGACTACATCTGGAATCCTTTCTATTAAAAACAAGGGGTTTGTTATGGATTTTTTTTTCTTTTTTCTAAGTTCATTTGTCAAAATCAAATTTTAGGAAACAGAGGGGAGTTCTTTGTATTTTTGAAAAGCTCACCATAAGATACAATTAAATAATATCTCTTAATACATTGAAAATATGATCTTAGTTATAAGATCATATCATAGACTGCCACAGCTAGAATGTCATTTAGTCCAGTCACCTATATTTCAGATAATGATGCTGAAAGCCAGAGGAAGAAGGATTTGTTTCATATCTTTTATCTCTAATTAGAGACAGAGCTGGGCCTTTTCCATTATTTCAACCTTTCTATTTTTCAGGAACACATTATTCAACTGATAAATGCTTATCAAGTTTCTTCCTCTGGTCCAACCACTGTTTTGGTATTAAAGGGGATCCTTGAAGCAGGAGACAATCTCAAAGAATTTGTTCACCTTGGTGCAAGATAAGATTATGCATATAAAAGAAACAAACAGGGGAGCCTGGGTGGCTCAGTCGGTTGAGGATTTGGTTCTTGGTTTTGGCTCAGGTGAATCTTTGTTTTAAAAAAAAAAAAGGTTAACAAGGGGACGCCTGGGTGGCTCAGCAGTTGAGCCTCTGCTTTTGGCTTGGGGCATGAACCGAGAGTCCCAGGATCAAGTCCTGCATCCAGTGTCGGGCTCCCTGCATGGAGCCTGCTTCTCCCCCTGCCTGTGTCTCTGCCTCTCTCTCTGTCTGTGTCTCTCATGATTAAATAAATAAAATCTTTAAAAAAAAAAAAAAAAAAAGGTTAACAGGGATGCCTGGGTGGCTCAGCCATTGAGCGTCTGCCTTTGGCTCAGGGTGTGATCCTGGGGTCCGGGATCAAGTCCCACATCAAGCTCCTTGCGGGGAGCCTGCTTCTCTTTCTCTCTCTCTCTCTCTCTCTCTCTCTCCCTTTCTCGAATAAATAAAATCTTTAAAAAAGAAATTTAAAAAGGTTAACAAACAACAGCAAACAATATCAGATACTGAATAATTATGGTCAGGAGTCTCTAGGGGCTCAGGTGGTCAGGAAAATGTAAGGGAATAATTTAGACTTGAAAGATGGATATATATAGATCAAGTATGGAAAGATACATAGGAAACTGGATCCTGTGTGGGGAGAATCCCATGAGCAAATGTGTGGAGACACGGTATGCAAGATTTGTTTAAGGACAGTCTGGCCCAAAAAAACAAAAAACAAAAAAAAACAAAAAAAAAGGACAGTCTGGCCCAAATTGAGGGTACCCATTGGGGAATACTAGGAGATAAGGCTGGGAAGTTAAGTTGGTACAATAACAGAGGGCCTTGAACACTGGGGAATTATTAAAAATTTTTTGAGAAGGGAAATGATTCAAATTCAGAATTCTAGAAAGATAATCTGACAGCAGTGTGCAGGATAGATTTGGGGATCCCTGGGTGGCGCAGCGGTTTGGCGCCTGCCTTTGGCCCAGGGCGCGATCCTGGAGACCTGGGATCGAATCCCACGTCAGGCTCCCTGCATGGAGCCTGCTTCTCCCTCTGCCTGTGTCTCTGCCTCTCTGTCTCTCTCTGTGTGACTATCATGAATAAATAAATAAAATATTTTAGAGTATAAAACCTAAAAAGTATCACAGTGTTGCATTGCTAAATTCGCAAGACTCCAAAGAGTGAAAGGATTGTATCTTTTGGAATGCAGAAAGAACTAACTGTGATTATCTATTATTATGTGAAACAAGGGACCGGCTCATTTATGCATCCATCAAGCACTAATGTTTATGCTTTGCTGTATAGTAGAGTTGGCAGGCTTAGACATTAAGTTCTTAGAAGCTAGTCATATATTTCTATAATTACTACAGGGTGGAGACTGTCTCATGCTTTCTCTTTCACCTCCCTGGGAACTAGCTGAAGGCTCCTTATGGTGGACTGTTAGTAAAAGGCCTCGTCCTAGTGGTCTCTGCCAAAGAGAGCAAGGTTTGGTCATGATGGGAGCAAAGAAGGAAATAGCCAGACAAGGTGAAAATGAAGAGCAGATGGACATGTATTCCTTCATAGCTGCTGATTTGGGGGCCTTGGGTAAGCGCTGGGGTCATTAACACCATTAACACAAGTTTCCTAGAACTAGATTACATTTTAGTTGTTGGTGGATTTTTTTCCCCTCCATTCTTCTGACTTGTAATCTACACTCCAGTGATTCAGGATCTTTGATTTGTAGTTATAATAGGGCAGCTGGCTAGATAAATGAGCAGTAAAAATGTTCTTGCCCCCATTCCTATGACCCTCTAGGGTATTGTGCTCCTCCTGGCCTCAGTAAGATGGTGGGTAAAAAATAATTAAATTCAGATTTTCAAGCACTTTTAAATATGAGAATATGATACTTCCTATCTTTTTTTCTTCTTTTTTAACTGAATTTCCAAAGGCGGGGGGCTAGTTCTTATTGGGAAGGCACCAAAGTTATCTTGGAAAAGGCCTTTGTGTATGGAGAGCCTGAAACCTCTTAAGGTTTTCTAACTTTTCATACTGCTTGTAGGAGAAAGAGACAGTGATAATGGAATATACATCTCCTTTGTTTTCTCCCTTCTGAGAGAAGATGAAGTGTTTCCTTGATTGCAAAGAGAGAGTTCTGTTTTGAGGATCTCAGGCATGTTTGGTCCTGGAAAGGGAAATATTATAAGACATTTGGTCAAGTAGGACTTCTGCTGTCCCTATAGTCAGGTACAAAAGAAACAGTCTCCCCAACAAGCTGTTCAGTCATCAGACAGTACTGGTCACTTCACTCCAGCGGGCCCACATTCTACAACCTCAGTGGATTTGAAGATACCACGACTCCTTTCCTCCATGTCAAATTGATGCATTCATGACTTGGAGATGCATTATAAGGAGTAGAAAAGAGTGTTGCTGGTAGAAAGAGCATGTACTGGAAATTAAAGTCTAGAGATTTTGAAATTGAGTTATGAGACCAATCAGGTATATGACCTTGAGCAAATAACTTTGCTTCTCTAAACCTCAGTTTCCCTGACTGAAATTGGCTTAGTTTTTCTTTAAAGACGCCTCTCCAGCTCTCAGATTCCTGTGTTATTTCTGAAAGACATGTGTTTTTAATAATTCATAAGTAAAAGGTGTTTGTGCCAAATATTTAATAAGAAAGTCATGTAACTTTTCTCTAGTATTATGTTGTTTTCTTTTGAGCACTAGTCAAGGTTTTTCACTAGAAGGATAATGATAATATTAAAACAAACTTCTAAAGGATATCTTTTAAAATGGAATAAAATGTTTATACGTTCATCTTGTTTAAGTTTAGACATTTTTTTAACTCACTTCTTTAAAGTGATGTAGATTACTTGTAAAAGAACTTTCATGTCAGTGTCCTGAAACTTCTTCTTTTGGACTGGCTACAGACTTCAGAGGAAAATCTTCCGGTCTCCTTTCTAGGTGTGTAAAAGCTCTGGTGACAATTCCTGATTATTTCAGGGCTTCTGGAGGACAAATCAGGTTGCTGTTCAGCTTTCCATATGGCCATTTTGGGATTCAGCTTTTGGATATGCTGAATCTGCCACCACCTTCCTACTTTCCAGCTTCCAAAATTGTTTCACTATTCTCTCTTTTTTTTTTTTTTTTTTTTAATTTTTATTTATTTATGATAGTCACACAGAGAGAGAGAGAGGCAGAGGGAGAAGCAGGCCCCATGCACCGGGAGCCCGATGTGGGATTCGATCCCGGGTCTCCAGGATCGCGCCCTGGGCCAAAGGCAGGCGCCAAACCGCTGCGCCACCCAGGGATCCCTCTCTCTTCTCTTAATCTTTGTCCTTGGAGTTTATACTCTTCCAAAAAACAATGAAGACAACAACAAAAACCCTTTACTGTCACTTTAATGAGCTTTCAAGAGGAATAGGGCTGGGGCACCTGGGTGGCTCAGTGGTTGAGCATCTACCTTTGGCTCAGGTTGTGATCCCAGCATCCTGGGATGAGCCCTGCATCAGGCTCCCCAGGGAGCCTGCTTCTTCCTCTGCATGTGTCTCTGCTTCTCTCTCTATGTCTTTCGTGAATAAATAAATAAAATCTTTAAAAAAAAAAAAAAGGAATAGGGCTGGGGTGCCTGGGTGGCTCAGTAGGTTAACTGTCTGTCTTTGGCTCAGTTTGTGGTCCCGGGTCCTTAGATGGAGCCCTGGAACCCTTATGTTATGTCAGGGCTCCCTGCTGAGCAGGGAGTCTGCTTCTCCCTCTCCCGCTGCCCCTCCCTGCTGCTCATGGTCACTCTCTTAAGTAGACAAATTTTTTAAATCTTAAAAAAAAAAGAAGGAACAGGGCTTAATGCCTGTGTTTAATCTGCTGTCTTTACCTAGAAGCCTATTTCCTTCATTTCAGTCTCTATCTTTCAGTTCCTTGCTTTCGCCCCTCCTTCCCTCTTTCTCTTTTTCCTCTTTTTATCCCTCATTTCCTTCTTCATCCAGTCTAGACCCTGCGGTGTGTGACTTCAGTCATTTCCCCTCCATATCCTTGCTCACTGTCCTTTTGCTATATCCACCCTCATAACCCTCAACTTTGGATTACTTTAACATCTATTATTTTGTCTACTCCTACATCTGTTTTGTTCAAGTCACACCAGGAAAGATATTATGCAGGTTGTAAATTGGCACCACTATAAATTCATGGTTCCAATCTTAGCTGAACCCTTAAAGCCACTCTGAATTCTTGCACATTTCTCCTGAAACACTCTTCCACTTCTCTTAGCAGTTATTGTCAACCATTACCACCTTCTTATCTTAGAAAATTACTTGCCTCCTCCTCCTTCAAGAAAATCCTGGCTATCAGATACTGATTTTCCCAGCATACTACCCCTATCCGTAGTTTTATCTTTACCCAGACCTACCTTCACTTTCTTTTCTCTAGCCTTAGAGGAAGAAGTTTCCTGATCCCCTCACTTAATGCCTGTTTCCCCTGGAACCTTGTTCTGTGAGTTTTTCTAGCACTCTCCCAATTTTCAACTTGCTTTCTACTACTACTTTCCCCCCTACACCTATAAGCACATAGCTTGTAGGATAAGGCACAAATTCCTAAAGGCTCTTAGTCATCTAACCATGCCTACCCCTTTCATCCTTATATCTCACCATTCCACCTACAACCCCTGCTCAACACTCTGACCCTATAGGATGGAGAAGTGCTTGTAGTTCTGTGACTTCTGCTTTCTTTTTCAAGCTTCTGTCCTTTTGTTTTCACCATTCCTAACCTTCCTTCAGCCAGCTACCCTTCTCTACCTGGCTAAATACCTGCTCTTCTTTCAAGACTAAGTTCATATATTACTTCTCTATGAAGCTTTTTCTGACCCTCTTTGCACTAGGCAAAAGGTTTTAAGTAGGAGAATGACATGACCAGATTTCCCTTTTGAAAAGGTAACTCTGGGTAGAGTGTGAAGAATGGATTGGCATTTGGTAAGAGGATATAGAGAGACTAGGTAAGGGAGGGTATTCTAGTAATCCAGGTGAGAAATAATGATGGTTTGGACTAGGATATTGACAGTGGAGATGGAGAAAAGTGGATAAATTAGAGAAGGACTTAGCAGGTAAAAACTGAGGAGTTCATGTGTGTGATTGAACCTTGGGGCTAAGATGTGGAAAGGTGTCAGGAATGATTCACATTTCTGGTTTGAGCAGCAAGATAAATCAAGAGATGGGAGCAACTAAGTTTGTAGAGATAAGATCCAAAGTTCAGTTTGGGATATGCTGAATTTGAGGTACTTTTAGGATATTCAGGTAAAAGTGTCAGTAAGAGAGACGCCTGGGTGGCTCAGTGGTTGAGCATCTGCCTTTGGCTCAGGACGTGATCCCAGAATTCCAGGATCAAGTTGTTGTCCCCATGCCCCTCTCCCCACCCATCTCCCCCCACCATCAGGCTCCCCGCAGGGGGCCTGATTCTCCTTCTGCCTATGTCTCTTCCTCTTTCTCTGTATGTCTCCTGAATAAATAAAATAAAATCTTCTTTTATTTTTTTTAAGTATTTAATTTATTTATTCATGAGAGACACACAGAGAGGCAGAGACATAGGCAGAAGGAGAAGCAGGCTCCCCACGGGAAGCCCTATGTGGGACCTGATCCCAGAACTCTAGGATCACGACCGGAGCCAAAGGCAGCCGCTCAACCACTGAGCCACCCAGGCGCCCCAATAAAATCTTTTTTTAAAAAAAGTGTAACAAGTTTTATGTATATACTTAGAGCTCAGAGGATAGGACTATGCCTAAGATAAAAATTTGTAATCATTAATATATAGATGGTGATTAATGAAATGAACATGGGGGGATCCCTGGGTGGTGCAGCGGTTTAGCGCCTGCCTTTGGCCCAGGGCGTGATCCTGGAGACCCGGGATCGAATCCCACGTCGGGCTCCCGGTGCATGGAGCCTGCTTCTCCCTCTGCCTATGTCTCTGCCTCTCTCTCTCTCTCTCTCACTGTGTGCCTATCATAAATAAATTTTTAAAAAAAATTTTTTTTAAATGAAATGAACATGGATCGAATCACGTAGAAGAGAAGAAAAGAGAATTAGGAACAAACTTAGACCAGCTAGGGATCCCTGGGTGGCGCAGCGGTTTGGCGCCTGCCTTTGGCCCAGGGCGCGATCCTGGAGACCCAGGATCGAATCCCACGTCGGGCTCCCGGTGCATGGGGCCTGCTTCTCCCTCTGCCTGTGTCTCTGCCTCTCTCTCTCTCTCTCTGTGACTATCATAAATAAATAAATTAATTAATTAATTAAAAAAAAAAAAAAACTTAGACCAGCTAGAGGATCAAGGGCCTCCAAAGGAAACATAGAACAGCAAATAGAAGAGAAAAAGAAAACCAAGAGAACATAACATTGCAGGAGCCAGAGTGAGGAAGTAGCAGTAGTGTTGATATTGAGGTTAGGTAAGATGATAATTTAAAAATGATTACTGTGTGACAGACAGATCCCTAGAATGGTACCTGGCAAATAAGAGGGTTTGATAAACAATAGATAGATAGCTGTGATAGCAGAGAGACCAAATTATGGTGCTATTGCAGAAACCTAGACTGGAGAAAGGTTTACTGGGCCAGCATGGTAGCCTGTCATTAAATGTGCATTAGGATTAAGTGTCCAATACAAGTCTGCAAGGTAAGAACACCTTATGTATTTGTGTTGTGTACTGGATCCAAAGAAAAAGTTCTTAATTTTGTTAGACAAGGTAGCATTTTTTTTTTTTAGCAGTTTCCTTTCTTTAAAGATGTCTTTTTTTTTTTCTTTTTTAAAGATTTTATTTATTTATTTGACACACAGAGAGAGAGGAAGAAGAGGTTCCCCATTGAGCAGGGAGCCCAATGTGTGGCTCCATCCCAGGACCTCGGGATCACAGCCTGAGCCAAAGGCAGATGATTAACCCAACTGAACCAGCCAGCCCAAAGATTTTGTCTTTTACCACTAAATTGCATTACTACTGAGATGGCAGTTTTGCTGATGCCTTCCCTGCTTTGGAAGGCTTGCCCATACATTTTCTTCTTTATCGACTGACCATGCATATTTCTTCTCTCATTCTTCACAGCAAGGTTCAAACACATAATCTTTCTAATTATTTAAAATTTTTTTTTAATTTTTATTTATTTATGATAGTCACACAGAGAGAAAGAGAGAGAGGCAGAGACACAGGCAGAGGGAGAAGCAGGCTCCACGCACCAGGAGCCCGATGTGGGATTCGATCCCGGGTCTCCAGGATCGCGCCCTGGGCCAAAGGCAGGCGCCAAACCGCTGCGCCACCCAGGGATCCCAATCTTTCTAATTATTAACATCTAGGAGAGGGCAGCCCTGGTGGTGCAGCAGTTTAGTGCCACCTGCAGCCTAGGGCATGATCCTGGAGACCCTGGATCGAGTCCCACGTCAGGCTCTCTGCATGGTGCCTGCTTCTCCCTCTGCCTGTGTCTCTGCCTCTCTCTCTCTGTGTGGATAGCTGTGATAGCAGAGGGACCAAACCTCTGTGTGTCTCAATGAATAAATAAATAATCTTTAAAAAAAAAAAATCTAGGAGAAGAAGAGATTGGAGAACAAATATTCTAGAATAAGCAGATGCAACTCTAGTGAGGTTTTTTTTTTTAAGATTTATTTATTTATTCCTGAGGGGGTGGGGTGCAGAAAGGCAGAGACAGAGGCAGAGGGAGAAGCAGGCTCCATGCTCGGAGCCCAACGCGGGACTCAATCCCGGGACTCCAGGATTGCGCCCCGGGCCAAAGGCAGGCTCTAAACCACTGAGCCACCCAGGGATCCCCTCTAGTGAGTTATTATAGAGAGTCTTTATCAATTGATGGCATTATCATTCTGAATGTTTACAGATCAATCTTGAGTAGGATTCAGAATACTCACCATTACTGAAAATAGTTCATTACTTGTGTGGGACCACATGTTATGCTATGCACATAGAAGGCAAATGAAAAAGACTTACTGGGTTCATTAATCTGTAACTTTACCACAGTGAACATTAATGGATCAGATCTGTATACTAAACTTAGGATAGTTTCACTAGACTGTAAAGCTTTCCACTTCCTTGTTAAAAATATATATATAAAGTAAAAATGATCACTGTGTTTTACTAAAATGGAAGCCTTATTGAAGTGGGTAGAATGGAAGGTGATGAGATGGTGATAGCCCATTGGAAAATGCTTTTGATAGTTTGTGAAGGATAGGAGAGAGAAAGGACTGAGGGAGGAAAAGGGAGGCTTGAAAAAGGATTTTTTTTTTT
This sequence comes from Canis lupus dingo, assembly GCF_003254725.2. Lineage (NCBI taxonomy): Eukaryota > Metazoa > Chordata > Mammalia > Carnivora > Canidae > Canis > Canis lupus. The sequence goes on from NC_064257.1 coordinate 15,429,037, forward strand.
TAAGATAGTCACAGAGAGAGAGAGAGAGAGAGAGAGAGAGAGGCAGAGACATAGGCAGAGGGAGAAGCAGGCTCCATGCAGGGAGCCCGACGTGGGATTCGATCCCGGGTCTCCAGGATCGCGCCCTGGGCCAAAGGCAGGCGCTAAACTGCTGCGCCACCCAGGGATCCCTGAAAAAGGATATTTTAATTTTGAAAAAAACAGAACATGCATTAAGGTTATACAAGCGATGTTTCCTATTAGGCAGCCCTTGAGGGTCCATCCAGCCTCTCTCTTTCTAAAGCTGCTGTGTGAGAGCTGGATTGAGAGAAGGAGATCCTCAACTGCTACCCCATCAGAGGCATAACTGTTACATTGGGACTAGCTCTCTTATTCAGTAGTCTGCCCCATTCCTATCCCAGCTTCTCATTCCCTGCTGTGCACCTAAGCTTGCCAACTCTTCTGAACTTATCAGGAATATTCTGGAGTACACCCAGACTCATCAGGCCTTTCCTGAAGTCTCCTAACCTTTGTTTCCAACGAGTCTGTATCTCTTATCAGAACATATACTCTTGGGGATCCCTGGGTGGCGCAGCGGTTTGGCGCCTGCCTTTGGCCCAGGGTGCAATCCTGGAGACCCAGGATCGAATCCCACGTCGGGCTCCTGGTGCATGGAGCCTGCTTCTCCCTCTGCCTATGTTTCTGCCTCTCTCTCTCTCTCTCTCTCACTGTGTGCCTATCATAAAAAAAAAAGAAAAGAAAAGAAAAGAAAAAAAGAACGTATACTCTTTCAGGACATTCAATAAGCATTATTTCATGCTTGCCTTATAAGGCACTGTTCTAGACATTATGCTGCTTATAATTAAGATCTCGTCTCAAATCTTCCTTCCCTGAAAGATGTGATAGTTACACATCATGAATGGAACATTAGTACTATAAGAGATTTTTTCTGATGAAATTCTGTATTAAGAAGGGAAAAAACTTACTAGATTAAGAGAATCAGGAAAAATTTTAGAAGAAAATGATTTTTGAGACTGGAGCTTTAAGAATTTATACATTTTAGGAGTAGTGGTGCACATGGATAGAGACAGTCTTTCTAGAAGGAACCATATGAGCAAGGGCACAGAGAAAGGAGAGCAAAACAACTAGGTCACTTAGTTCTCTGAAGCATAATAATATTATATGAAAGCATCTAGTATAAGCAAAAGGTAAGTCTTAAAGGTTTACAAAAATTAGTGATTACTAGGTTATATCTGTGTTTCATTTAATATTATAGACCTAATACCGTTCTGTTCCTAACACGTATCGGTCACTCAGGAGAAATTTTTTTTTACTCAACTATTGAATCCAAAGGGTAGGGAGTGCCTGGCAGGTTGTCTTGTAATGACTTTTTTTTTTTTTTTTTTTTTTTTTTTTTTTTTGGTAATGACTTTTTAATTTGTTGTAACTCTAGCCATGCAAAGACTAGAACCAGGCTTTGAGAAATGAACCCGAGTGATCCTTTTTTTTTCTTTTTTTTTTAAGATTTATTTATTTATTTATTTATTTATTTATTTATTTATTTATGATAGACATAGAGAGAGAGAGAGAAAGAGGCAGAGACACAGGAGGAGGGAGAAACAGGCTCCATGCCGGGAGCCCGACCCCGGGACTCCAGGATCACGCCCCGGGCCAAAGGCAGGCGCTAAACTGCTAAGCCACCCAGGGATTCCCCCCCCCCCCCCCCCAGTGATCCTTAACGGGTCCCTTGCCTCTGGCCATCTACATAATCAGCTTGAAACTAGATCTGAAAGACAGTAGGAATAATGCTTTGTGTCCTGGAAGAATTAAGGACTGAAAGATAGATGTGCTAAAAGGTCTTGCTAGGTCAGGAGTGCAAATTAATATGTCAGTTTTTACCCAGTTTCTATAGAGGGTTTAAATCTTGTTTATTACATTCTTTTTTTTTAATATTTATTTTTTATTCATGAGAGACCCAGAGAGAGAGAGGCAGAGACACAGGCAGAGGGAGAAATAGGCTCCATGCAAGGAGCCTGACATGGGACTCAATCCCGGGACTCCGAAGATCATGCCCTGGGCCAAAGGCAGGCGCTAAACCACTGAGCGACCCAGGCATCCCTATTAAATTCTTTAGACATAATGGACCAGGCAGTTTAGAAAAATAACTTGAGAGAGTTCTCTTTTCCGGGCTTGTCTTTGAGTAGGAGCTCTTTGTCAATGAGGCTATGCATATTGCTGTCTAGGGCACCTCTTGTGAAGGATGATGGACATTCCAGACCTCAGCAGGTTCCAGATTACTTAATAAATAAAAATAAACCTAATCGAACTAGAAAATTAATTGTAAGTAATACAGAATTAATTCACAAACCTATCCTTAAGGTTCTTTTCTCCCAGGACCACTTCTTTTTTATTTATTTTTTGAAAGATTTTATTTATTTATTCATGAGAGACACACACACAGAGAGAGGGGAAGAGAGAGAGAGAGGCAGAAACACAGGCAGAGAGAGAAGCAGGCTCCATACAGGGAGCCTGATGCAGGACTCGATCTCGGGACTCCAGGATCATGCCCTGGGCCAAAGGCAGATGCTCAACCACTGAGCCACCCACGTATCCCCACTTCTCTTTTTTTTATTTTTTATGTAGCCTCCATGCCCAACGTGGAGCTGAACTCATGACCCTGAGATCAAGAGTTGCATGCTCTACCAACTGAGCCAGCCAGGCGCCCCTTTTTAGGACTAGTTCTGACAGCAATTTTTATATCAATCAGAGAAACAGAACTACTGTGAGTGATACAGACTAAGGATTTATTATACAATTGTGAAAACTGGTAGAGCAGTGTATGCATGCTATTGCTTCTATGTCTAGTGTTCAGAGTGAGATTGCTATTAGTCAGCCAGACCAACAGTCAGAAAGGAAAGCTGGATGTGGACAAGAGCAAGAACAAACAGGGACCCACAAGGACAAACTGGAACCTACATATATTTGTCACCACCTTCAGCCTCATTGCTGTGGGGGACCTGCAGGAGAAGCTGGCATCCTTCACCACAGAACTACACAATAATTGGCTCAGGACTCAAGAGAAGCTAAAGGAAGATATCTGATAGGGTCTAGAGGAGCTGTAAGTCTGGATATTGTTCCATGCCTACTATATGAGTGACATCATGAGCAAGTTGCCAGTATGCAATACCATCCACTGACCTTTAAAACGTAAAAAATGTGGCTGAGGCTTTACTTCTGCCTTGTATTTTTTTTATTTTTTTTAAAGACTTTATTCATTTATTCATGAGAGACAGAGAGAGAGAGGCAGAGACACAAGCAGAAGGAGAAGCAGGCTCCATGCAGGGAGCCCGATGTGGGACTCGATCCCGGGACTCCAGGATCACACCCTGGGCCAAAGGCAGGTGCTCAACCACTGAGCCACCCAGGCATCCCGTATTTTATTTTATTTTTTTAAGATTTTATTTATTTAACAAAGAGCAAACAAAAGGAGAGGGAGAAGCAGGCTTCCCACTAAGCAGGGAGCCTGATGCAGGGCTCAGTCCCAGGACCCTGGGATCATGATCTGAACCAAAGGCAGATTCTTAATTGAGCTCCCAGACACCTCAATCCAAATGCTTTAATATGACGTGTAAGCATAGAAGGCTTTTCAGGATCTGACCTGGCTGCCTGCCTCTCCAGCTTGAACCTTTATCATTGTATCTTGGAATTTTTTTTATACCTCTTTGCCTTTATTGACCCTAGCACTCAATTAAAATATATTTTTCCTACTTTGCCTGCTTCATAAGTTTCTCATCTTGCAGAGCCAACCTCCAGCTTCATCCATCCCTGTAAAACCTTATCACATTCCTGCTTTCTTAGACAGCTCATTGCATCCTCTTCTGTACCAGCTCCCTACATAATAATATATGTATTGTATACCACGTTATACTATACAATGGGTTTTTTTGACATGTAGTCTTCCCTACTAGATTTTGAGCTGCTGAGGGCAACATCTGTTTATTTCAGCTCTTGTCTTTTTACCAAGCTCATGATACTGTGGCTCATGATAATAATAATAACAGTTGTCAGTTAATGGGTACCTAATGTATCACAAATACCATTCAATGTACTTTGAGTAATTTCTAATCATCCTAATAATTCTGTATTAGGTAGGTAATATGATCAATCTCCACATTTGTTGTATAAAATTAGTGAATATATTAATCTAAGATTAAAAGTTGCAATCAGGGATCCCTGGGTGGCACAGCGGTTTGGCGCCTGCCTTTGGCCCAGGGCACGATCCTGGAGACCCGGGATCGAATCCCACGTCGGGCTATCAGTGCATTGAGCCTGCTTCTCCCTCTGCCTGTGTCTCTGCCTCTCTCTCTCTCTCTCTCTCTCTCTCTGTGACTATCATAAATAAATACAAATTAAAAAAAAAAGTTGCAATCATTTTCCAACTTCTCTTAAGGCAGTGGAACCTTTTCTTTAGGTGAAATCTTATGGAAAAGCTTAACACATAAAACAAAGAACATGGAGTTTTTCTGATTCAGATTTCCTGTAGTTTCCTAAAGTACCTCTACAAAACTCTGGAACTTTGAAGTACAATACTTCATTTTAAAATAAGGAAACTAGGGATCCCTGGGTGGCGTAGCGGTTTAGCGCCTGCCTTTGGCCCAGGGCGCGATCCTGGAGACCCGGGATCGAGTCCCACGTTGGGCTCCCGGTGCATGGAGCCTGCTTCTCCCTCTGCCTGTGTCTCTGCCTCTCCCTCTCTCTGTGTGACTATCATAAATAAATAAAAATTAAAAAAAATAAAAATTAAAATAAAATAAAATAAGGAAACTAGCATGAAGAAAGATTTTGCCATATGTAGTGGCAAGGTGAAAGCCAGAACCCTGGGGGTTCCCTGGGTGGCTCAGTGGTTTAGCGGCTGCCTTCGGCCCAGGGCATGATCCTGGAGTCTGGGGATCAAGTCCCACATTGGGCTCCTTGCACAAAGCCTGCTTCTCCTTCTGCCTGTGTCTCTCATGAATAAATAAATAAAATCTTAAAAAAAAAAAACAGAACCCTGACTTTCAACTCAGTGCTACACCAAACCGCCTTTTAATTTTGATTTAGTTCACTGTTAAATCAGTGATATCCATCACAGAATATAAATTGCCATTAGTCTCAAGATACTAAATATGCTAGAGACATAGGAGATGATTCTGTTTTATATACCTCTACTTTGACCTATACATATAACGTGACATCTACTTCCTTTATTTATTTATGTTTAAGTAAGTTCTATGCCTAATATGGGGCTTGAACTCACAACCCTGAAATCAAGATTTACATGCTCTACTGACTGAGCCAGCCCAGGTACCCAAGACCTACTTCTTTAGAATAAAGATCAAGGGACACCTGGGTGGCTCAGTGGTTGAGCATCTGCCTTCAGCTCAGGGTATAATCGGGGTCCAGGATCAAGTCCCACATCGGTGTTCTTATGGGAAGCCTGCTTCTCCCTCTGCCTATGTCTCTGCCTCTCTTTCTCTGTCTCTCTCATAATAAATAAATAAAATCTTAAAAAAAAAAAAAAAAGAATAAAGATCAAAATCCTTAATGTGGCCTAAAACCTCTGTAGCTTCATCTTGTGCCTCTCCTCATCTTGTTTTGTGTGTTTTATCACTACGGGGCAGCTTTAGTTCCTCACACTCACCAGTCGGCCTCAAGATCTTGGTGCTTGTTTTCTCGGCCAGGGTGCCCATCTCAGTTTCTCCACCCCTTTCACCTTGCTAATTCCTGCTCATCTTTCAAGTCTAAGCTTAAACAGAAGTTTCCCATCATCTTCCAGCCTAGGCAAGATCCCTTGTTACACTCTTCCATAACATTCTGTGCTTGCCATTCATTTATTGCACACCTAAAATAATTCATTTCCATTACACTGTACACTTCATGCAACTTTCTTTTTTTTTTTTTTTTTTAAGATTTTATTTATTTATTCACAAGAGACACAGAGAGAGAGGCAGAGATACAGGCAGAGGGAGAAGCCGGCTCCCTGCGGGGAGCCCAATGCAGGACTTGATCCCGAGTCTCCAGGATCACACCCTGGGCTGAAGGCGGCGCTAAACTCCTGAACTACCAGGGCTGCCCTTCCTGCAATTTTCATGTCCATTTTGTTCACTTCAATATCCCATATGGTTGGCATAAAGTAGTTATTCAGTGAATATAAGCGCTAGAGACTGTTGGCTAGAGGTGTGAATTCATTGCTTTTTTTTTTAAGATTTTATTTATTTATTCATGAGAGACACAGAGGGAAAGAGACAGAGACATAGGCAGAGGGAGAAGCAAGCTCCATACAGGAAGCCCAATGTGAGGCTCGATCCTGGGACCCCGGGTCACACCCTGAGTCAAAAGCAGATGCTCAGCTGCTGAGCCACCCAGGTGTCCCAATTTTTTTTTTTTAAGATTTTACTTATTTTTCATGAGAGACACAGAGAGGTAGAGACATCAGCAGAGGGAGGAGCAGGCTCCCTGGAGAGGGCCTGATGTGGGACTCATCCCAGGATCCCGAGATCAGGAACTGAGCCAAAGGCAGACGCTCAACAACTGAGCTACCCAGGAATCCTGAATTAATTGCTTTTAACGTGAACTAAAATAATTTCCTTTTGTTTTTCAGTCAGTACAATGAGGAGCAGCACTTAGAACTTTTTTTTTCTTAGTTTTTACTTGTTTTTTCATGAGAGACACAGAGACATAGCAGAGGAAGAAGCAGGCTCCCTAAGAGGAGCCCAGTGCAGAACTTGATCCCAGGACCCGAATCACAACCTGAGCCAAAGGTGTCTAGATGCTCAACCACTGAACTACGCAAGTGCCCCAGCACTTAGAACTCTTAAGAGCTCTTCCAGCTCTGGAAGTCTCTGTCTGCTACTTTGAGTGTAGGGCTTTCCCTTCAACACAGCTGCTTTTCTTGGACGGGGCCTGAGCACCAGTGGTGCCGTAGCCCACCCTGCTGCATAGGCAGACCTTTGTTTTGGAACTGTATATGCACACGTGATGATCAGTGGTCTGTCATTCCTGCCACTTACAATACCACCAAGATCAGGCATTTGGGGTGGTCTGGCAAGTAAGCGCCTCCCTATAAAACAGCTACCAGGTAGTTATGCAACAGGTGCTTGCCCCGGAATCTGTCTCATTAGAATTATAGATAGAATTATAGATAACTGCTTCTGAGCAACCTTAGTCTCTAGTTTCTTTTAAACTATAATGATTAGACATGCAGCTGCAGCAGAGGGGACACCACGTCTGCACCCATGGTCTCCCTTCCCCACTTTCTTCCTGCACTTCCCACTCCTCCCCATGCCCTCCCAAGGCTGCTGACCCTGAAGAGCTGCCCAGAGCTCCCCAGAAGACTAGGTGGTGAATACTTATTCTGCTGGAAAACAGAAGAGTACTATTTTTTAAAAGATTTTATTTATCCATTCATTATATATATAATGAATATATATATAATGAATATATATATATAGAGAGAGAGAGAGAGAAGAGAGAGACAGAGAAGGGGGGTGGGGAGAGAGAAAGAGGCAGATCCTGGGTCTCCAGGATCCCACCCTGGGCTGAAGGCGGCGCTAAACCGCTGAGCCACTGGGGCTGCCCCAGAAGAGTACTTCTTGAGCAAAAAGTATGCCTCTCTGGTGGAGCGGAAGTCACTCCATGAGGCAGTGGTGACAGCGGCAGTGAGAGGATGAAAAGTTCGACGCATTGAAAGATGATGACAGTGGGGACCATGATCAGAATGAAGAAAGCAGCACAAAGAAAGATAGTGAGAAGGAAAAAAATGGAACGAGACAAAAGTCAGGGCAGCAGTAAGAGGAAGGCTGTTGTCCCTGGGCCAGCAGAGCATCCCCTGCAGTACAACTATACTTTCTGGTACTCCAGAAGAACCCCCAGCCGTTCCACCAGCTCACAGAGCTATGAACAGAATATCAAAGAGATCGGCACCTTTGCCTCTGTGGAGCAGTTCTGGAGGTTTTATAGCCACATGGTATGTCCTGGAGACCTGACAGGCCACAGTGACTTCCATCTCTTCAAAGAAGGGATTAAGCCCATGTGGGAGGATGATGCAAATAAAAATGGTGGCAAGTGGATTATTCAACTGCAGAAGGGCTTGGCATCCCATTGCTGGGAGAATCTCATCCTGGCCATGTTGGGGAAACAGTTCATAGTTGGGGAGATCTGTGGGGCTGTGGTCTCTGTCCGGTTTCAGGAGGACATTATATCAATATGGAATAAGACTGCCAGTGACCTAGCAACTACAGCCCACATCCGGGATACCCTTAGGCGAGTGCTTAAACTACCTCCCAACACCATTATGGAGCACAAAACCCACACCAACAGCATCAAAATGCCAGGCAGGCTGGGCCCCCAAAGGCTCCTTTTTCAAAACCTCTGGAAGCTGCGGTTGAATGTGCCATGACCCTCTCCCTCTCTGGATGGCACCATCATTGAGGCTGGCATCATCGGAGTCTCTTGCTCTGTTGGTGTGCTACCTGGAAGATCCTTCTGTCCTGGACAAGAGGAATTGGAAGAGCATTTTATGTTTTAAGAACAGGCTGATACGCAGCAGCTACAAAAACAGCTGAGATCACTTAATAAATGGTGCTAAACTAAAAAAAAAAAAAAAAAAGTATGCCTCTCAAGTTCACGCACCACCTAAATGTTGATGATATCACTCATTCTGTGAAGAACGAAAGGAAAAATCTTTTGGAAGATGACTCAGATGAAGAAGAGGACTATTTTTGTTATTCATACATATATTTTTTAAGTTCAATTTATTAAAAATAAAAATTAAAAAATATAACACTGGGCAGCTCCCATGGCTCAGTGGTTTAGCACCGCCTTCAGTCCAGGGCGTGATCCTGCAGACCCAGGATTGAGTCCCACATCAGGCTCCTTGTATGGAGCCTGCTTCTCCCTCTGCCTGTGTCTCTGCCTCTCTGTGTGTGTGTGTCTCTCATGAATAAATAAATAAAATCTTATAAATCAATCAATCAATCAATCAATCACCAATAAGAACATAAAATAATAAGCATCACTGAAGGTATAAAATGAACAAAGTACACAGCACATTGTATTTTCAGCAGCATGAGGATACCAAACATTTGTTTACAGTTTTATAGTTTAATATATATTCTGCTAAGTGTTTTAGTAGGGTGGCGCTCTCCTGATTTTATAGGTGATAAGATGTAGGTTCTAAGAGACTGCCTTACCCTAAGTAGAGATAGCAAGAGTTGAGTTGAGAATGTATAGGGTTAAATGAGCCCCTCACAGTCTCCAAAATGATTCCATTCATACCACGATTGTTTATGACCGAGTATTTCTTTAAATCAGTACTGGCTGATTAAAACGGTATATTTCTTTAAATCCATATTGGCTCTGCTTTGCAGCCACTACTTCCATGTTGCCAAAAGCACTGGATTTCCTGCCCTCAAAATACCAAAAGGCATTTCATTCTATAAAGAATCAGACATGAAAAAAAAAAAAAAAAAGAATCAGACATGATGCACTTCCCTTCTGGTGTTAGAGGATGACAGGCGTGGGTTAGTGCTGAAGAACAGGGCACTGGTCACTCTGGCCTTGAAGTCTATAGCTATTAGGGGAACACAGTCCAGCTTGCTTTATGAATTTCTCTCGTCTAATGACATCTTACAAAGTGCTCCAAGAGTGTATTAAACCGAGGAGTTAGTAGGCAGTACAGCAGACATAAGGACCTTAGGGCCTTCTAACTCTGTTGTGAAGCTCTCAGTAGTAGACCTCTTAACTCTGACCCCTTTGTTTTACGAGTAGGAAACCTGAGACTCAGAAGAGGATAGGACTCTGGGCACAGGAGGAATTTCTGGCAGAGAGCAGCAGCCTAGTGTGTGTCTTGAATCAGACCAAGGCCAAAGAAAGGCTTAACCAACTGAGCCACCCAGGCACCCCAAAAGGGAACTTTAAATCATTATGTTTAAGGCAAAAATAACCAGCCTAGGGCAGCCCTGGTGGCTTAGTGGTTTGGCGCCGCCTTCAGCTCAAGGTGTGATCCTGGAGACCCGGGATCAAGTCCCACATCAGGCTTCCTGCATGGAGCCTGCTTCTCCCTCTGCCTGTGTCTCTGCCTCTCTTTCTCTGTGTGTCTCTCACGAATAAATAAATAAAATCTAATAAATAAATAAATGAATAAATAAATAAATAAATAAATAAATAAATAACCACCCTAAGGACATTTGGGTAGTTAAGTTGGTTAAGCCTCTGACTTGATTTCTGCACACGTCATGATCTCAGGGTCATAAGTTCTGGTCCTCCATCAGGCTCTGCGCTTGCCATGGAGCCTGCTTAAGATTTTCTCTCTGCCCTCTGGCCCTCCACCCCTGCTCATGTGTGCATGTGCACTATAAATAAATAAATCTTCTTTTAAAAAATGTACAAACGGCTAATAAGCACATGAAAAAATTCTCAATCGTTAGTCACTAGAGAAATGCAAATTTAAACCTTCACACCCACTAGAATGACTATAATCAAAAAGACAGAAAAAGGCAAACCTATAGACAAGAGGCAGATTGGTGATTGCCTGAAACTGAGAGTGAGAAAGGAAAATTGGTTGGTTGCATTGTCATGTAAGATTTTTTCTGAATGAGGGGCAGCCGGTGGCTCAGGTTTAGCGCCGCCTTCCACCCAGGGTGTGATTCTGGAGACCCAAATTCAAGTCCCACGTCAGGCTCCCTGCATGGAGCTTGCTTCTGCCTCTGCCTGTGTCTCTGCCTCTTTCTCTCTGTCTGTGTCTCTCATGAATAAATAAATAAAATCTTTAAAAAAAAAAAAGATTTTTTTCCAAATGATAGAAATGTTCTGTAACTGGCTTGTGGTGGTAGTTGTACAGCTGTACATATTTTCTAAAAATAATTTACTTGTACACCTAAAACAAGTGAATTTTAATATAAATTATACTTCAGGGGCACCTGGGTGGCTCAATGGTTAAGAGTGTGCCTTTGGCTCAGGTCATGATCCTGGGGTCCTGGGATTGAGTCCTGCATCAGGCTCCCCACAGGGAGCCTGCTTCTCCCCCTGCCTATGTCTCTGCCTCTCTCTCTCTGTGTCTCTCATGAATAAATAAATAAAATCTTTAAAAAAAAATTATACTTCAGTAAACAAACTGATGGTTACCGGAGGTGAGGTAGGGGGAGAGATGGATAAAATAGGGGATTAAATAGTACACTTATGATGAGTACTGGGTAATGTATAGAATTGTGGAATCACTATATTGTACACTTGAAAGTGATAGAACATTGTGTGTTAACTATACTGGAATTAAAATTTAAAAACTTTTTAAAATTTTGCCTCTAGAGGGGACCTGTATGGCTCAGTCAGTTAAGCATTAGCTCTTGATTTCAGCTCAGGTCATGATCTCAGGTTTGTAAGATTGAGCCCTCTTTCTCTAAAATAATTAATAAAATCTTTTTAAAATGAGAGAGAGTTGGGGATCCCTGGGTGCCTCAGCCATTTAGGGCCTGCCTTTGGCTCAAGGTGTGATCCTTGAGTCCCAAGACCAAGTCCTGCGTCGGGCTTGCTGCATGGAGCCTGCTTCTGCCTCTGCCTGTGTCTCTGCCTCTCTCTCTGTGTGTGTGTGTGTGTGTGTGTGTGTGTGTGTCTCATGAATAAATAAATAAAATATTTTTTTAAAAAAGAGAAAGAAAGAGAGTGTGTGTTTAAAAATAAAATGTGTAGAGAAGGAAGGATTCCTGGAGAAGTAAACTTACATAGAAAAGAATGCTCAGGATATGGGGAGACAGAATAAAAGAGTGAAGAAAAAAAAAAACCTAAAGGCCAAAAGGAGAAGGGCAGAAGGAAGTGGGAAATACAATAGACAGTTGCCTCTCTAGAGCAAAGTGGGACTCAGTGGTGCCAGTACCCTGCACTACCTCACTTTACCCATAGTCAAACTGCAAGGGTGTTAGAAGTTGAAGGAACCTTAGCAGTCAAATAGTTGTTTCAGAATGAGTGGAGTCAGAAATTTGGAGAGCTTTTTGGATATGTGAAATCAGCAACAGAAATTTGGAACTCATGTAGGAAAATAAGGCTGTGGGGCTAATGCCTGACAGCTAAATATCATGCCACCTGAGATATCTGTCCCAGCAGGACTCAGAATGAGGCCTTCACTCCGGGAATGCAGTATGCAGATATGTGTGCTTGTGTGCAGTTTGTTAGAACTGTCAAAGCCAGAGCTCAGTTTGGCACACTCAGTTTGGCAGGTGTAGACACTCTATTATACAGACGGGCTAAGGACTTTCATGAAGATACTTTAAAAGCCCTTGATCTTTGTGGTTAAACGGTAAATGCCTACTCTTGGATCTTTTCCAGTATTTCTTTTGTGTATACATTCCTTGTTTATTCCAAAATAATATTATTAATATGAACTATTAATAATTGTTATAATTATTTCACCTATTGGTTTTTGTTCCTTGCTTTAAAAATTGATATTCGGGCAGCCCGGGTGGCTCAGCGATTTAGTGCCACCTTCGGCCCAAGGCATGATCCTGGAGACCCAGGATCAAGTTCCACATCTGGCTCCCTGCATGGAGCCTGCTTCTCCCTCTGCCTGTGTCTCTGCCTCTCTCCCTCCCTGTGTCTCTCATGAATAAATAAATAAAATCTTTTAAAAATAAATAAATAAATAATAAAAATTGATATTCCTAGGATTCCTGGGTGGCTCAGCAGTTGAGCATCTGCCTTCGGCTCAGGGCTCGTGATCCCGGGATCCAGGATCAAGTCCCTCACTGGGCTTCTTGCAGAGAGTCTGCCTCTCCCTCTGCCTGTGTGTCTGCCTCTCTGTCTCTCACGAATAAATTTAAAAAAAAAAATCTTTAAAAAAAAAAGCTATTCCTGTTTTTAAAATCATAAAAACATGATAATCATAAAAACATTTCTCTCAAAATTTTATTTTTTTTTAAGGATTTATTTATTTATTCATTCAGAGAGAGCGAGAGAGAGGCAGAGACACAGGCAGAGGGAGAAGCAGGCTCCATGCAGAAAGCCTGATGTGGGACTCGATCCTGGGTCTCCAGGATCACACCCCGGGCTGCAGGCGGCGCTAAACCGCTGCGCCACCAGGGCTGCCTCTCTCAAAATTTTAAACATTACAACTTCAAATTCTAAAATCCACTTAAAAATCTAAAATAGGAAAAAAAAAATCTAAAATAGGTCTATAAAAATAACCCAGATATATTCTTTATGTTAATGGCTTCTGTTGTCTTAGGTTTCCTAGACTTTTGTATCTTTCCCCATCATCTGTTCTACTTTTCAAAGTTCTTCTTTTCTTCTCTATTCCCTATTTCTTTTTTTTTATAATAGACCATTTTAACAGCATTTTTTTAAAGATTATTTTATTTAAAGATCCCGGATCTCCAGGATCACACCCTGGGCTGAAGGCGGCGCTAAACCCATGGGCCACCGGGGCTGACCCTGTCTTTAAATTTTTTTTTTTTTTTTAAGATTTGTATTCATTTATTCATGAAAGAGAGAGAGAGGCAGAGACACAGGCAGAGGGAAAGCGGGCTCCATGCAGGGAGCCTGACACGGGACTCCATCCCAGGTCTCCAGGATCAGGCCCTGGGCCGAAGGTGGCGCTAAACCGCTGAGCCACCAGGGCTGCCCTTTAAAAATTTTTAAGACATAAAATTACAACTATTTCTAATGTCTTACCCATTTCCATTTACTGTTTTCTTTATGTTCTACAAATTCAAAGGATCTTCCTGGCCTGGAGCAGTCAGTCTGTTAACCCAGATTTTACTGGTGCCTCTTTGAGGTTTTTGGTTTTATTTGTTTTGCTTTAAAATATCAATCATTATTTCTTACTTTTACTATCATTCAAAAATAATAAAATGAAATAAGGAAACCACCATTTTGATAACTTAAATACCATTAGTCTCCAGTCCTGAGATTTACATTCACTACAAATTTAAGCTGAAAGAAAAGAAAAATCTCTGCATTTTGGGCCATCTCTGTTCCTTCATTATATTCCAGATATGTAGTTAAATCTCTAACCTGAATATACCAGGTAAGTTTTTAGAACTTTTCTTTCTTAAAAATGGAAGAATTTATTGTTGTTGTTTTACCCACTTGAAGGGATAAGCTGAAAAACCTTTGTAAATTATAAAATGATATATTAATGTTACTACTATGTATGCTAGGGGTTGATGAGTTTATTCAAACTTTTATTTATTCAGACTTTTTAAATTTTTATTTTTTTATATAAAAGATTTTATTTATTCATAGGAGACACAGAGAGAGAGGGAGGCAGAGACACAGGCAGAGGGAGAAGCAGGCACCATGCAGGAAGCCCAATGTGGGACTCCAGATCATGCCTTGAGCCAAAGACAGACACTCAACCACTGAACAACCCAGGCATCCTCAAACTTTTTTTTAAGATTTTATTTATTTGAGAGAGAGAGAGAGAAAGAGAGAGATCATGAGCAGGGGGAGGGGCAAAGGGAAAAGCACACTCCCCACTGAGCCCAACACCAAGATCATGACCTGAGCCAAAGGCAGATGCCTAACAGACTGAGCCACCCAGGCATGCTACTTATTTCAAATTCTTAAGTTATTCCTTTCCAGTGTGTATAATACAAGTTGACCTCAGCTATAAAAATGAGAGTAATGTATCTACCTCATAAAGTAATTATGAGGATTAAATAATATAGGTAGAGTGCATTGAATGATTCAAGAAATTTATAAGCCAAGGGCCTGAACAGGAGAGTGTAACTTTCCAAATTGGTTAGGTCAAGGGAGAGAATTATCAAAGTGTGGACTTCATTATTTTTTAAGATTTTATTTATTTGAGAAAGAGAGAGTACATGAGGAGGAGGGGCAGAGAGAGAAGCAGACTTGTCACCGAGTAGGGAGCCCGTTGTGGGGCCATGACCTGAGCCAGTGGCAGATACTTTAGACTGAGCCACCCAGGCGTCCCTAGGATGTGGACTTCATATGAAACTCCGGCACCACAAAGTAACCACATTCACATTTGTAAAATTCTGTTTTCTCAGGAACTTCTTAGTACTCAAAAATCTAAAGATTGGGAAGTATCTTCTACTTTCTTCATCCTCTTTGTATACATTAATTGGCTTGCGGGGCAGGTGAGCAGGTTATGAGAGTGGGGTCCTAAGTCTGACAACTCTGTTGCTTCCCCCTCCTAATCTCCTAAAAGAGTGGAAGCCTAGGGTGGTGTACCTTAACTTACTTGATAAATTATTTCTAGGGTATCTAGATCTCATGAGAGTAATTTTCCTTAAAACTAACCAGTCAGGGCAGCCCCGGTGATGCAGCAGTTTAGCGCCGCCTGCAGCCTGGGGTGTGATCTTGGAGACCCGGGATTGAGTCCCACGTCGGGCTCCCTAAATGGAGCCTGCTTCTCCCTCTGCCTGTGTCTCTGCCCCTCTCTGTGTGTGTCTATAAATAAATAAAATCTTAAAAAAAAAAACTAAACTAACCAGTCAAAGCAAAGTAACACAATATAGAAGAAAAATGATAACCAATAGCTATGATTAGAATCTCTGTTTTTCTACCTTGCTTCTTCTCTTCTCTCCGTCATTTATCTATTTTTATTAAATAAAATTACCTGGGACATTATAAGTATGGCATTTCTTTTTCTTTTTATTTTTAAGATTTATTTATTTATTCATGATAGACACAGAGAGAGAGAGAGGCAGAGACACAGGCAGAGGGAGAAGCAGGCCCCATGCCCGGAGCCCGACACAGGACTCGATCCCAAGACTCCAGGACTGCGCCCTGGGCCGAAGGCAGGTGCCAAACCACTGAGCCAGCCAGGGATCCCCAAGTGTGGCATTTCTTAAGACTGAAACCAAAATGGCAAACTAAAATAGCAACTAAGCAGATGCCTTAATTTGACCTAATTCATTCATTTGTTTGTTTATTCAACAGCTATTTATCAAACATAATCTCTGTGTGAGGTACAAAGCTAAGTGCTAAGGCTATAAAGATAAATGTCTGGCCTCAGGGAACTTCCAGTCTAGGGGGAGAGAGAGCCAAGTAAGTAGGCTGTTACCTTACTGGATAACTTATCTGATATAGACAGAACTGCTGTGGGAACATAAACTTGGGTGGTCAGTGAAGGTTTCCTGGAGGAAGTATATGTGGGAAAAGTCCCAATGAATACATAAGAGTAGGGAGTTAGTGAGTATTCATGGAATTTTACTTCATCTTCTGTGAAAATGAAGTAATACAGGCCAAATCCTAGAGGGAAGCATGGCTGAAGTATGGCCTGCAGGAAGGAGGTCAGTTGGAGTAAAAGGAAAATGTTAGTTATAAGAATTTTGGTCAACAACTGGGTGGTTCAGTCAGTTAAGTGGCCTAGGATCAAGCCCCACGTTGGGCTCTGCACTCAGCGGGGAATCTGCTTCACTAGTCTCTCTCTGCTCCTCCCCCTGCTCGCCCTCATGCTTACTCACTCTCTTTAAAATGAATAAATCTTTAAAAAAAAAAAGTGTGGGGATCCCCAGGTGGCTGGGATCCCCGGGTGGCTCAGTGGTTTGGCATCTGCCTTTGGCCCAGGGCATGATCCTGGAGTCCCGGGATCAAGTCCCACATCGGGCTCCCTGCGTGGAGCCTGCTTCTCCTCTGTCTGTGTCTCTGCCTCTCTCTCTATCTGTGTCTCTCATGAATAAATAAATAAAATCTTAAAAAAAAAAAAAGTGTGAATAGGAGTTTGTGATAGAATAAAAGAATGTGACATGTCATTGATTTGATGGTTCACCTAAAGGCCTCATTAAGTGTGAGATAGAAGACCTTTTTTTTTGTGGTAGGATCAGAACTATTATCCACCATTTTGGTCTCCCCAGAGTAGAAGACCAGTGGGCAACATGACTTTAACCCTTATAAACTTTTTAATGCCTACTACCTAATAATATGATAGAACCCATGTTACTTGATTTTGAGCCCCTTCTCTCTTATTGTTTTTGCAGGCACCCAAGAATACATTTCCACACAGGCCTTGTGGACGCCCATCTCTACTGCTTGAAAAAATACGTTGTGGACTTTCTAATGGAAAATAAGTAAGAAAGAGAGAGATAGAATCAAACTCAACAGTGTTTAAACTGTCTTGGTTCTTAGTTAAGGTTTTAAACCTTGAATATTAGATAACTGGTTTATATAAATAGGTTGATTCTCGCCTTTGTTTTAAAAATGAAATTTTGTTAAGCCAACAAAATATTTTTGTAAAATAATAGTAACCTATGATACCTCTCTGCACAATTCCAGACTCTTCTTCTGCAAAGTTGAGCTCACTAACTCTAGTGCTAATTCATCTCCAAGCAGGTGTCCCTCCCCTCTTAGCAAAGGTTCAGAGACTTACCCAGGAAGAGGGGGGCAAAAAGTTTCCCTCCAATTTTGGAAAAGTCCACCTCACTAAGTGAACTTTGATGAATGCAGAGAGACAAAAATTGGTAGTTTTTCTGACTACTTCAAGAACAGAATTGTGGGCCTTTAAATACTTTCTGCAGACTGTGTCTGGCAGATCACAGGACTTGAGTTTCCAAAGGAAAAAGCCTCCTCTGAGGTGTTAATCTCAAGGGTTTTTGTTTGTTTGTTTGTTTTTACAGTAAATGCAGTTAGAATCCAGAGGAACAGGTAGGAAAAGATTTCATAATTGTATGGTTAAGTAGAGGAGCAGCTCATCTCCCTTGATGGCTGCTAGATAAGTTTCTGCCTTGAATAACACTGATGCACTGGAAAGCAAGTAGGCTGGTACCACAGCAGCAAGTTCCCTCAGACCAGCTGAGGAAGAGAGTCTGAGAACCTGAGTTTAAATGCTAGCATGCCCTTGGCTGATAGACTTGGATATATACAGGAATATTAAGGGGAAGAGGAACTGTTCCTCTATGGGCAGTCTATTTCTTGGCATCCTAACTCTCATCCCTGACAATACCTGCTACTAAACCTGCCCAGGAAGACCCATGTAGAACCAATAGTAAAAGAAATCATTTAAATAAATAAATAGATAAGTAAGTAAGTAAATAAAAATTAATAAATAAAAAATAAAATAAATCATTTGGACTCCTAGAAAATTTTCACAGGGATTGTTGTTTCTCTATTTCCCCACCCTAGCACACTGTTGCCCTCTTCCCCTCTGGCTTATTATTGTTTTATCATTCAAGCAACAAATATTTATTAAGCATTTGTTATGAGGCAGGCATTGTGCTAGGTCAACTGTGGAATCAGTGGTAAATAAGCAGACATAGGCCTTGCCTTTAGGAAATTTGCAGCCTAAGCTCCAGGATAGATTGCAGAGACTTTGTTTTTTACATAATGAGAAAACTTACTGCCAAGATTAGACATTAATTCAGGACCTGTTTTCCAGTCACCAACCTGAGCTATCTTTATTCCAAAAATGAAGTTAACTCTTGGTCTTTAAGGTTTTTTATTCTCAAGTGAAAACAAAGCCTTGTGAAGTAGGCACTGTGATGTGTTGAGAGAGTATGGAACAGTGGTAGAAATTATTATTTTGTTTGTTTGTTTTGGGGTTTTTGTTTGTTTGTTTTAAAGATTTTATTTATTTATTCGTGAAAGATGCAGAGAGAGAGGCAGAGACACAGGCAGAAGGAGAAGCAGGCTCCCTACCAGGAGCCCAATGTGGGACTCGATCCCGGATCCCAGGATCACGTCCTGGGCCAAAGATAGACGCTCAACTGCTGAGCCACCCAGGTGTCCCAATAAATTATTTTTGTTTTACTATTTACTATGGAAAACTTCACACAAATATAAAAGTAGGGAAAGTAATGTAATGAATTCCCCTGTATCCTTCACACAGCTTCAGCAATTACCAGTTCCTAGCCAATCTTGTCTTATATGTGCCACCACCCATCTCTCCACTGTCATGCCAGATTATTTTAAAGCAAGTCATTATGGTATAATTTCATCTGTAATTATTTCAATTGTTATTATCTGTAAATATCTGAGTATATATCTATAAAATATAAACAATCTTTTTATCTTTTAAACAAATATCTCGGGATCCCTGGGTGGCACAGCGGTTTGGCGCCTTTGGCCCAGGGCACGATCCTGGAGACCCGGGATCGAGTCCCACGTCGGGCTCCCGATGCATGGAGCCTGCTCCTCCCTCTGCCTATGTCTCTGCCTCTCTCTCTGTGTGTGTGTGACTATCATAAATAAATAAAAATTTAAAAAAACAAAAACAAAAAAAACAAATATCTCAATACCATTATCATACCTTTAAAAATAAATTTATTTTTTAACTAAATAAATATATTTATTAATTAACTAACAGTATTCCTTAATACAACCAAATGGAATTTTAGCTTTCAGTGTCTGGATATGCAGTTTTACACCAAAGCTAGCTTTATCCTGGCTGCTGTAGCTTCTTTGTAACTCATTTGGCCACCAGTTAGCTCTTCCCACACCTGGCAAGTATAGTGCTGTGATATGTGCCTTGAGGACAAGCCTTTTAATTTGGCGATTCTGTGGCTCCTGGCCAGAAGCTCTGCCAAATGGAACTTTCCCAGAGCCTGCTACAATAGAGAATGATTAGAGCCTCAGCTCAAACTACCTCCACGTCTCAAGATCTGTTAAAGAGACCCCTATCTCTTCATTCTCCCCTCCATCTACCCTTCAGCTGTTAGAGTCTTTGGGATTAAAGGCGTTATATTGAAAAGTAATAAACTTCAACGTGTTGGGGAAAGTATAAAGTGTACCTTTGTACAGGACACATTAGAATGGTAGTCAAGAGAGTGTCTTTGTTCCTGGCTACAATAGTGGAGGTCTTGTCTCAAAGTTGTGGGAGATGGGTTTGAATAGTTGGTAGGAGCAGCATGTAGAAGGCTTTGAAAGCTTAACAGCGAGATACAGATCTTCAAACAGAATAGTCCCTTTTGGAATAAGCAGTGGTACAACCTGGCAGGGGAACATAGACCATGCTGGATGGGAAGGAGACTCCTTCAAGGTAAGTAGGAGGCGTTTATAATTACCTGGTTATGAAATGATGACTCCTTTAAGGATGGAAGGGAAGAAGTAAACTTGATAGACACCACTTGAAGAAAGAACACTTTAGCAATCTTCTGTCTTTGACCTATGAAAGTCAACTTAGTCTGCCCTGTGTTTAAGGGGGAGGGGGGGTGTTGTTGTTTTAGTCATTTACATGTTAATATCTTCCACCCCAAATCTTTTGAGATTAGCTACCTACCTGAATTGCTAACACTTTCAGTATATGGGATGAGAAGAGATGTGCTGATCGTTCAGACAGCAGAAATAATGTGATACATCAGTAGAAGAAGAGATGAGGATTTCTATAGTTGACCAAGTAGAAAAGCTATAGAGAAAGCTGTGGAGACAAGAAACCTGCACTCTCTTTGACAAGAGATGTTTAATAACTGAGCTGTGTGACCTTAGAGGAGTGTCTACTTTCTGGTCCTTACTTTTCTCATCTGAAAATTAAGAAGAATAATACCTGACCCAGACGGTTGTTGTGGAAAATACTTGTAAAGAGCTGAGAGCAGGGGCACCTGGGTGGCTCAGTCAGTTAAAGGTACAACTCTTAATCTCAGCTCAGGTCTTAATCTCAGGGTCATGACTTCAAGCCCCACATTGGGCTCCATACTTGGTGTGGGAGCCTACTTAAAAAAATAAAATTAAAATTTTTAAATTTTAAAAAGAGAAGTAATTGGTGCACAGTAGGAACTCAAATTAACTTTCAATTGATCACCTACTGTGTGTCAGGCACTGTGTTGCTAGGTGAAGATAAAAACATGAAGCTTCTGCTTCAGGTTGCTCACTGTTTAGGGAGAGGGGGACAGGTTAAATAAATTATTACAATAAAATGTGGAAAGTAGTATTAGAGTATAGTAGAGTAGGATAATAGAAAAATAAGGGAATTGGTGGAGGTTGATGAAAACACTCCATATTTTGATTCGGGGTAGTGGTTACAGTGGGATACATTTGACAGAATTCATCAAACTGTACCTTTGGAATAGATGTGTTTTATTAAATATACATTACATTTCATTCATTCATCTTTTTTTTTTAAGATTTTATTTTATTTATTCATGAGAGACACAGAGGGAGAGAGAGGCAGAGACACAGGCAGAGGGAGAAGCAGGCTCCATGCAGGGAGCCTGACGTGGGACTTGATCCTGGGTCTCCAAGATCATGCCCTGGGCTGAAAGCGGCGCTAAACCACTGAGCCACCCGGACTGCCCTCATTTTTTTTTTTTAAGATTTTACTTATTTATTCATGAAAGACCGAGAGAAAGAGAGGCGGAGACACAGGCAGAGGGAGAAGCAGGCTCCTCACAGGGAGCCCGATGTGAGACTTGATCCCAGGACCCCGGGATTACTCCCTGGGCTGAAGGCAGCACCAACTCGCTGTACCACCCAGAGTGCCCATACATTACATTTCAAAAAAAATTATTTAAAAAAATTTTCTAATGAGTTGGACTTACCATAATATTTTTAAAAAACTAAAAGCAAAAAAAAAAAAAAAAAACTAAAAGCAATAGACATTTAATAAATACCCAAATACATTCTTAGAGTGCTTATTAGATTGACATAAGCCTACACATTCTCTCCAGCTTGTGGATGTGAACATGTTTTTCTTTCTCAAGCTATAAGCACTAAAATTTATTCTCATAGCAGTTTTCAGTATTTTTTTTTTAAGATTTTATTTATTCATGAGAGACACAGAGAAAGAGGCAGAGACACAGGCAGAGAGAGAAGCAGGCTCCAAGCAGGGAGCCCGATGTGGGACTCGATCCCGGGACTCCAGGATCACTCCCTGGGCGAGAAAGGCACACTCCCGACTGCTGAGCCACCCAGACGTCCCTTGGTGTTTTTGTTAAAAAGGAAAATGGTATCACAGAATACTGTATGCCAAATACCTAGCTTTAAAGTCAGTAGCTTTTAATTTTTTTTTTTTTAAGATTTTATTTATTCATGAGAGACACAGAGAGAAAGGCAGAGACATAGGCCGAGGGAGAAACAGGCTCCTTGCAGGGGAACCTGATACAGGACTTGATCCCAGGACCCCAGGATCACTCCTTGAGCCACCCAGGTGTTCCAGTACCTTTTAATTTAAAATAATTTCTTGTTTACTATTACATATTATGTCTATTTACTTTAAAGGGGGTGGGGGGTAAAAGCCTGAAAACAAAATATAGAGTTAACTCAGCAATCGCCTTATCCTCCCAATTACAGCTCTGCTGTGAGAGCTGAAAGAAAAGGCAAGAAAACCCAAGCCTTTAATGTTCTGCTCTGCAGACTTGAGTTCCAGGCCCTATAAAAGTAGGTTTCCTGTACTACCTCTTTCCTAACTAGTATTTTGAAGGACTGACTTGAAGTGGAAAACATTTAGAGGATTTGCTCTTACAATTTGCTTACAAAGAGAAAAGCCATAATGCAAAAGTAGCCAAATTTTTCCCTTTGCCACAGGCATCATTTTTAGGCCTTCCCTGGAAGCTTATAGCCACAAAGAGGACCTGATCAGAGGGACCAAGGCAAAATGCTAAAAATAGCAGATTTCAGAACTGATAATCATATATTTTTTCAAATGTTGGATTTTTTAATGGTAGTAATATTAATAATAGAGAAACATATTTAGAGTTCATTACAATTCCAAATCAGAAAAGCTCTACTTTATATGTCTAAATCAGAAAGAGAAATTATTGGGGCAGCCCGGGTGGCTCAGCGGTTTAGCGCTGCCTTCAGCCCAGGGTCTGTCTGTTCCTGGGGACCTGGGATTGAGTCCTACGTCAGGCTCCCTGCATGGAGCCTGCTTCTCCCTCTGCCTGTGTCTCTGCCTCTCTCTCTCTCTCTGTGTGTCTCTCATGAATAAATAAATAAATTTTTTTAAAAAAGAAAAAAAGAAATTATTGCTAGCTGTTTGGCCTAGAAGGATGACATTCTGTCATTCACACATTCACCCATTCATTTAGTCAAATATTTATTTAGCACTTCTACATATCTATTTATAGAGAAAATAAGCAAAAAATTATAAATCCTATGGAAAGTACTATGGTTGCAGTAAATAGGGTTCTTGTGGTATAGTGAAGTCATGGGCTTTGGAATAGATATGGAGAAAGTTTCAGCTCTGCCAATTATAAAAGCTGTATTAACCTTAAAGATAATTAATCTTTCTAAGCCCTAATTACCTCATTTATAAAATATGGACAATAATATCTACCATGAGGATTGTTATAAGAATTTGAAATGATCTCTGTTAATTTCCTGGCATAACACTCAAAAATGATATGGATTTAAAAACAGTATATAGTTGTCTTTGTTTTGAGAGTTCAGAAGCCTAGAAGTGTTATGTAAGGCTTCCAAGGAGAAATGATATCTGGGAGCAGTCTTACAGCTCAGTAAATTTTCACAAAGTGAACACACCCTTGTAACTACTATTCTCATCAAGAAATAGAACATTACCAGATTCCCAGGAGCTCTCCTCATGCTACATACCAGACAGTAACTATCCCCCACAACACACAAAAGTAACCACTATCCTGAGCATTAAATTTAAAGAGATAAGATCAGATTTGTACTTTAGAAAAACCATAATATAAGGGGGTGGATAGAAGGAAGAAGAGACGTGATCAGATTATACTTTAGAAAGAGTATTCTGTCTACAATATGAAGGACAGATTTCAAGAGGTAAGACTGGAGGGAGGAAGACCAATTAAAAGCAGTTGAAGGAATCCAAGCAGATGAGGCTAAGTGGTAACAGTAGATGGAGAGAAGTTGACAGTTTTTGAAAGAGATTTAGGGCATAAAAATCAAGAATATTTGGTGAATGGTTATGTAAAAAGTGGAGGAAGAAAGAAAAGTCAGGTGATTACTAGATTTCTTGCTTGGGTGACCAAATGAGTCTTCATATCACTAAGCAAGATAACCAGTGTTGGTGAGGGGAGGTTTGGGGAAATGATGATGGGTTCAGTTTTAGACATGGAGTTTAAAGTATCTGTGGGTCATCTAAAGGACAGGGTCCATTGAACAGTTGGAATTTAAGACTAAAGAAAAGGAGAGAGGTCTTGACTATGGGTCCACATTTGAGAATGAGTAGCAAAGAAGCCACGAAGTTATGATCTCTCTCAGGGAGATAAATAGCATAAGGGAAATCATAGGCAAAAAGAAAAATACCAATTTTTCTTTTTGCAACACCCAATATTTTAGGGGAAACGGAGAGAGAGGTATCAGAAATAGGAACAGAAAAAAAAAAAAAAAAAAAAAAAAAAAAAAAAAAGAAATAGGAACAGATCAAGAGAGTGATGCCATAGAAAGTAAGGGAAGAAGGAATAAGGAATGACTAATTAAATTTGGAAAATTAAAAAAATATAAAAATAAAATACTACCCATAAATCTACTGTAGGATAACTGATAGCATTCTATTATTTTGTTTATTTTTATATATACACATACACACTTGAAATCATGCTATAAAAATAGTTTTTTCTTTATTCAGTATTATTTCATGAGCATTTCATTTTCTTTTTCAGTACTATTTCACGAGTATTTTCCTATGTCATTAAACTATTCTTTACAGAGTTATGCCTATATGATATTCTATTACATAGATATATTACTATTCTTCCATTGTTGAATATTTGGTTCTCAATTTTTATAAATAACATTAAGAGGAATACCTTTTATTTTCCCAAAGGTCCTTCTTTTTTTCTTTAAAGATTTTATTTATTTATTCACGAAAGAGAGAAAGAGGCAGAGACATAGGCAGAGGGAGAAGCAGGCTCCATGCAGGGAGCCTGATCTAGGACTCAATTCCAGGATCCTGGAATCATGCCATGAGCCAAAGGCAGATGCTCAACTACTGAGCTACTCAGGCGCGGCGCGTGCACACACACACACACACACACACCCCACTTGCCTTTTTTTTTTTTTTTTTTTTTTTTTAATTTATTTACTTGAGAGAGAGAGAGCACAAGTAGGAGGGACAGGGAGAAAAAGAAAGAATCCCAAGCAGACTCCATGCCAAGCACGGAGCCAACATAAGTTTCAATCCCACAATCCGGAGATCACAACCTGAGCCAAAAACCAAGAGTCAGATACTCAAGCAACTGCGCCACCCAGGCACCCCTCAAAGAGCCTTTTTATAATCTGATTATTTCATTCATTTATTCAGCAAATATTTATTGAGCATAATGTATTTTCCTTTGTTAGGTTTATAGAAATAGAATTACAGGAGCACCTGGATGGCTCAGTTGGTTAAGCATCTGCCTTGGGCTCAGGTTGTAATCCCAGGGTCCTGGGATCCCAGCCCCACATCAGGCTATCTGCTCAGTGGGGAGTCTGCTTCTCCCTCTGCTGCTCACCATGCTCTCTTATTCTCTCTCTCTCTCTCTCTCTCTCTCTCAAATAAATCTTAAAAAAAAAAAAGAAATAGAATTCGAGGGTGAAATAATATGAGTATCTTGAGCACCTTTTCCATGTATTGCCAGTTACTTTTCAGAAAAGACTTTACCAATTTATACTCTGGCTCCCATTGTATGAGTCACTGTCTTAAGGCATCCTTAGCAGTAATGAGAATTATTTTAAATCTGTTAATTTGAGGGGCGCCTGGGTGGCTTAGTCTATTGAGCTCCGACTCTTGGTTTTGATCTCAGGGTCCTGAGATTGAGTCCCACATCGGGCTCCAGGCTCAGCGCAGAGTCTGCTCCTCCCTCTCCTTCCTGCTCTGTTCCTTTCTGCAGCCACACCCCCCACCCCAAGGTTCCCCCTTCACTCTCTCTCTCAAATAAATAAATAAAATCTTTTTTAAAATTTTTTAAATCAGGGCAGCCCCGGTTGCTTAGCAGTTTAGAGCTGCCTCTGGCCCAGGGTGTGATCCTGGAGGCCCCGGGATCAAGTCCCGCATCGGGCTCCCTCCATGGAGCCTGCTTCTCCCTCTGCCTGTGTCTCTGCCTCTCTCTCTCTTTCTCTCTCTGTGTGTGTATGTGTGTGTGTCTCTCATGAATAAATAAAATTTTAATCATTTTTTAAGATTTTATTTATTTGAGAGACCATAAGCAGGAGGACTGACAGGTGGAGAGGAAAAAGCAGGCTCCCCACTGAGTAGAGAACCTCACGTGGGGCTTGATTCCAGGACCCCAGGATCATGACCTGGGCTGAAAGCAGACACTTAATCAACTGAGCCACCCAGGTAATCCCCCCCCAAAAAAAAAAACTTTTTTAATCTGCTAATTTGTTTGGGGGAGAAATTGTATCTTTTCATTTTTATTTCTTTAAAAATATTTTTTGAACACGTATCTATCTATTTAGGATATTAATCTTTTGTCTTATTTGTAGCAGTTTCTGTTTTTAATTTGATGGAGTTGTTTGTTTATAATTAATAGACAAAATCTATTGTTCTCCTTTGTAATTTCTTATTTCTTGGAAGCTTAGAAGTCATGAGATGAGGCAGGTGTTTCTGAGAAGGCTTGTGTAGAAGAAGGAAGGGGAAATGTGAGGTTGCCCAGGCCCAGGGCAGTAGGTCCAGCTGCTTATCTTCAGCCCGAAGGTCAGGACATTCACAGAGGTTCACAGTGGCCTATCCCACTTCTTGGCATAGCATTGAGCTGCCTCTACTTTGAGTAGGAAGCAGGAAGAGTAATGTCCTCGTAATGCTTCTGAGCTCACTGCATTATGGGAACTAGCCTGATGCTGAGTGCCAGCAGAGGCAGGTGGGACCTGGCAGGACTGCTTCATATCCTCTCTTTAAATCACTGTTGATGTCCTTAAAGAGCTCTGCCCTAAGGGGCTGTGTGCCAAGGCTTGTTTGCTTGCTTCTTGCAATGACGGTTCTGTTTGGCCCATAATGTAAATATCATGGCTCTGAAATCCCCCAGCTGTCCATGCTTTGTCATTTCTTCAAAGGGAACTGACTTGTTTTCCACCAGAGGGGGCCAAGGAACATTTGCTGCCCACACTGGTTTGGTGCATTAAAAGGGGAGAAAAAGAGCTAAGAGTAAGTGTTGTTTCATTCTTTGTATTCATATGGAAATTTTTAATCTCCATCAAAGGATCAGGAGAAAAATCACATTGAAATTCAATACAAGAGCTTCCAGCTTACACAGAATTTTTCTAAGATGTCTGACTTGATCCTTTAAAAATGACAAAAACCATGAACTGTGTAGCTCCAGGGTTCATAATTTTACTTACCCTCCTCAGCTTCTGCCTCTGTCTTGCCTTCCTATCAACACTCCATCTGTGTGGTCCCCTGTCAGCCTGCAGAGCTTCTTTGAATGGGGATGGGGGAGGGGGCGTGAAGTTTGTAGCAGCAGTCGGGTTTATAGGGCTGCTTATACATTAACCCCTCTCTCTCAGGCCATAGTATCTCCTCTTTCAGAGTCTTGTAACTGGTCTCCCTGTCTTCATCCTCCTTGTATCAGGCCTACCTGCTACCATAGTTCTCTTACGAAGAAATAAAACTGATCGTGTCACTTTCCTTCTTAAAAGTCACCACTAGCTTCTCAGTCCAGACTAGAGACTTCCACAGAAGGCTTCTATGATTTGGCTCCCTTGCCCACCTGATCAGACTCCTCTTCTACCTTCTTCCTTAAATCCTGGATCAGGCTACTGTCCACTGGATTATAAATTCTTTCAACTTGAAAACAGTATATTTCCAAGGCTTAGCATAGTAACTGGCATATTAATAGATGCTTGTTAAATCCTAAATAAATTAATTAGTGATTTAAAATTCTGACAAGGAAAAAAAAATAAAAATAAATAAAATAAAATAAAATTCTGACAAGGTCACAGCTTGAGAGAGAAAACTAAAAATCATGGTCTCTCAGTCTTCTATGCTTTTTTTTTTTTTTAATTTTTTATTTATTTATGATAGTCACAGACAGAGAGAGAGAGAGAGAGAGGCAGAGACATAGGCAGAGGGAGAAGCAGGCTCCATGCACCAGGAGCCTGATGTGGGATTCGATCCCAGGTCTCTCCAGGATCGCGCCTTGGGCCAAAGGCAGGCACCAAACCGCTGCGCCACCCAGGGATCCCTCAGTCTTCTATGCTTTATTTCTTTTTTTTTTTTTTTTTTTTTTTTTTTTTTTTTTTTTTTTTTCCATGGAAAAACCCTCTTGTTTATTTGATTAAACAAAAATAAAATAAGCTGCATAGGAACAATTTTAAAGTCCAAAGAGACACCAACTTTGTTTTAAGGCTGCAGTAGCTGATACAGCATCTCCTTGCTACCTTCTCCAGCCTTCTCTGTGGACCACAGTGATACATTCAGAAGCCTATTTATTTCAAAAGCATACTCACTGTATTAAAAATTGGGTCCCTTCTTCCCTGTTACAGGGATGAGAAAGGAAGAAAAAAACTGTTGTTTTCATAGTTGGTATGATTGTCAGAATGTACAAATAAATTATTAGAATTAAAAAACAAAACAAAAAAAAGAATTAGTAAAATTGTTTAGTGAGGCAATTGGCTAGAAGATTAAAATACAGAGTAAATTAAATTTCTACAAACCAACAAGAATAAAATAATTGTTTAAAAAGAGTAAAATACTTAGGATTAATCTAACAAGATAAGCAAGTCCTTTATGGAGAAAAGTTTTTAATATTTTTAAACAATTTTTTTTTTGAGGCACCTAGGTGTTTCAGTCAGTTGAGCATCCTACTCTTGGTTTCAACTCAGGTCGTGATCTCAGGGTCATGGGATTGAGCCCCGCATTGGGCTCTGAGCTCAGAAGGGAGTCTACTTGAGATTCTGTCCATCTCTGTCCCTCCTCTCTCTTCTCTATCTCTAAAATAAATAGATAAATCTTTGAAAAGTAAAGAGAAATAAACAACTTTCTTCAAGACTGGAACATTCTTCTTTCAAATAGTTTATTACTGGTTAAAAATTAAGGCACCATGTTAAAATACACTTATACATATAAACACATGTACACACCGTGTAAATTAGATCTTGTAAAAGACTATTTTCTGCATAAATTCTTAGATTTAGTGCACTACCCTCCCACCTCCAGCCTGAAGCTAATAGAGAACTTAGATCCTCCACTTCTCCAGAATTACCAGATCCAGGTCACTTTTGATCTCTGACAGTCCTAAGGTGGCATGACAGGAAGGAATTTGGCTTCTCCTTGGATGCACAGAGTTTTTGATCCCATAGCATCCAGTCAGATTTCTCATATTTGACCACTCTTTCTTCCTAGGTCAATCACTTCCATCCGGAGTGAACTGATTCCATACTTGATAAGAAAACAGTTCTCCTCAGCTTCCTCACAACAAGGACAAGATGAAAAAGAAGAGGACCTAAAGAAAAAGGAGCTGAAGTCCTTAGGTCAGTGCTTGGGGCTGCTGCAGTAAGGTAGGGGTAGCAGCACCTTTGGAAAGAGTAGCTAGCCAGGATGCGTGTCCCAAGGCACCAGCTTCTTATCTAGCCACCAGGCAAGACAGGGTAGTTGACACCATCCCCTGAGCTCTGGGTAGGCTTGCTCAGGCTGATTTGGTCACCGTGCTCTTTGGGCTAATCATGCCTCAAGTCCTTTCTCTGGTTCATAGCTCTGGTTTGGCCGAGTTCCTCACTAGACTGTTGTGAGTAATCTCTGCCCCCTACTTCTCAGTTCCCCTGTTCTCTAGGCTCCAGGCAGCTCCACTCCTGACTCAAGTCAGCCTCTTCTATCAAGAGAAGAAAGGTGAAGGAGTATACTATTACAGTTCAACCAGAGGCCAACCAGACTGTCTCCTTTCCAGAATGTAGGGGTGCAGTCAGTCTTGTTTGCTCTCATATCTCTGCCTAGTCCCTGGCCAGTCCTGGGCTCATAGTAGGTATTCCAAAAGAAAATTTATCAAATGAATAAATGGAGAGAGTGTAGCATGATGGTTAAGATATCAGGACTTGGCATCAGACAGACCTCAGTTTGAAATCTGACTCTGCCTCTTATTAGCTCTGCGACCTGAGGCAGGTTACTCAGTTCCCTGAGCCCATTTTCTTATCATACAATAAAAGATCTCACATGGTTGTTTTAAGAATTGAAAAACTGGAGCCCAGATAACTCTGGCTCCAAGTCCTGTACTATTTCTAACATAGCACAACTACTAGATATGGTATTAAAGGCTAGCAGCACATAGCTAACATGGCTGGTCACTAAAGCCTGCACCCTTGCTTATGTTATGTCATGATTTACAAGGGTTCTCTATTTTATTTTCTCTACTAGTACTTGATTATTGGTCAAACTTGCTTTTAGGCATTTTTTTTAAAGATTTATTTATTTATTTATTCATAGAGACACACACAGAGAGAGAGAGAGAGAGAGAGGCAGAGACACAGGCAGAGAGAGAAGCAGGCTCCACGCAGGGAGCCCAATCCAGGACTCGATCCCAGGTCTCCAGGATCACACCCTGGGCCGCAGGCAGTACCAAACCGCTGCGCCACTGGGGCTGCCCGTTTTTAGGCATTTTTGTATCATACAGTATTTCAGATGTTCAGGAAAGCACATTACCTCTTTTAATTTCACTTAGTCTTTAAGGTTTTAATGGGATTTCCCCAGGGTCCATGCTGCATGAATAAGTTCCAAGGAGAAAAGTGTGAGCTCTATCCTCTTTGAAAATGTGACTGAGTCTCTATTTCCTCTGTCTATTCTGAAGATATTTTCAGTTTTATAAAAGAAGACAATGCACTGACCTTTGCTCCTTATGATGCCTGCTGGAATGTCTGTCGAGGAGAAAGATGGGAAGACTTGTCCAAATCACAGGTGCGCTGCTATGTCCATATCATGAAAGAGGGGCTCTGCTCTCGAGTAAGCACCCTAGGACTCTACATGGAAGCAAACAGACAGGTAAGAGGATGGATTTAGAAGAGAAATCAGGGGAGCTCCTGTTCCAGAAACAGACTGAGCCTTTTGTCTTATTTCTTCATTAAATACCCAGTGACTTGTTCAGTATCCCTCTTTCCCAAGGTTGAGCAAGACCCGGCATGTCAGGTGATACCATTGGGGTACCCAGGTACAGGAAAAGAGAAGCTGTGGGCCTAATCCATAGAGGTAGAGCCTCAGTGGTTACAAAGAAGGGCTAAGATCCCCAGGAAGGCTAACTTTTGGCGTCTGGGTTCAGCAGCTTTCTCCAGTTCTGCTGGGCATGAGGATATCTGCAGTACTTCATAAACAAGCCAATAAATACTATGTGATCATTACTCTGGTGAAGTAAACATAAGCACAAGGAGGAGGCTTTCCTAAAAAGGCAAAGGAACAGAGTATAGAGTAGTCAGATGGCAGAGCCTCAAAGAAGGAATGTCTATGAGAGGGAAGTGTATGAGAGGGAAGTATCTGGAAACAGCATTAGAGTGCTAACCTCTCCCTTTAACCATGAGGTTTGGGAGATATGGAGAATGGGCAGCTTCTATTGAAGGAGAAGCAGTGCTCTAAAAGATAGGCCAAGTTTTAGTTGAAAGGGGATGGAGTGAGGAGACAGTGAAGGAACTGAGGATATAAGGGAGCTCTTCTTTGTGTAGCAGGCACAGGAGGAAGTTTTAGGAGGGAGGGATGATGAGAAGAGACCATGAAAAGGAAACAGCAGTAAGGGGTTGAGATGAGAGGAGGAAAGGTTAGGTGCCTGAGGGAACTATGCTGGGGATGCATACAAGGACAACATTGGTGAGAGGATGAAAAGATTAGCTGTTGATACGGTTTATGGTAGAACTCTGAAAACTGTCAGTACAGGTATAAACTTGGGGGTGGGGGAGACAGGAGGAGGTCAAGTAGAGTGATAAAAGATATTCTTGAAAACCGGAATTGGAATGTAGTTCCTGAAGAAAACCTGGCTCAGAAATCTTGAAGACCTGTGCTATATGATGGGTATAGCCCTGTCCCCGACCTCAAGCTGGCTTCACCCTCAATTGGTTAGAGATCCAAGAGAATCCAAGCCAGGGAGTTTATGCGAAATCGTAACTAGTCCCACATGTAATCCAGGGCAGTCTTCAGTAAAGTTATCCTCAGGTTAGAGTCAGAGTTATTAGAAACATGCCTTAATTTGACTTTTCAGTTCTCATTCAGTCTATCAGCCTGGTCTGAAAGCAGGTCCATGGAGCCTGGGGGCTGAGGCTGAAGAAGTGTCCTCTGAAGTACCAGCAGGTGCTGTGCAGCACAGAGGCCCAAATGGCCTTGGTTGAAGTATAATAGAGGAAGAAGATCCCAGGGATAGGGGCTGAGGGATTAGCCTTCACACTTTCCAGCATAGCCAGTCCTGGCAAGATGTCCCTCGGCCACCACACATAGTGCTCTGACTAGCATTCTGTCCATGCTAGAGAATGACAGAGAAGCATACTACCTGTGCCTTCCTAATGAGTCCAGAGCTAAAATTCTCCACATCTATAGCCTTTTCAGTTTTCTCATACTGGAGAAAGTATAGTTTGAACACCTTCAATGTTTTGGCTGGTGAAGAACATAGATGCCTTCTCAGGAATTGTCCTGCTTGTGGAATTTGTCTAACATTACTCCTACCCTCCCTTTATGCATGGCCACAGTGGTCTAAGAGGGGAGCAGGAACCTGGGATGATTATGGTCAGGACTCAGAATGCTACTTGCCCTCAATAGGCCTCTGCCAAGTGCTGCTGAGTATCTTGAAGGCTTCTCTCAGTGCCTCCCAGTTGAGGGACATGGCATTACTTTCAGGGAGGAGATTTCTCAGCTAGGAAACTAAGGATAAGACCATCTAGAATTTGCTGCATATTCAGTCCTTGTCCTAGGAGAAATGTAGCAGCCTCCTGCTCTGCCCCACCCAAACAGGAAAGCTGTGGCTCAAAACTCCCTATACCTCTAAATGAGCATTGAGTTCTACCGAAGATGCTTTCAGTTGTTTTCTAGTCTTAACTTTAGTGATCAAATCTCTTTCCTCAAGGTGCCCAAATTGCTGTCTGTTCTCTGTCCAGAAGAATCACTGATTCATTCATCAGCCCAGATTGTCAACAAACACCTGGTAAGTGCTAGCTTGGGCAGGGCATTATGGAACAATCTCTGGTGCACTGAGGTATGTCCTTGAAGATGGATTGGGATTCTCAGGCTCTGAAACTCATTAGTCCTCAGGAAATCCCAACTGGGTTCTGATTATAAAATACCATCTTCTATCCCAGACACGCAAGAAGACTACCTGGACAGGTGCTGACCCCAGGTACACAAATTCAGTAAGGAGGGCAGCCCCAGTGGCTCAGCAGTTTAGCGCCGCCTTCAGTCCAGGGTGTGATCCTGGAGACCTGGGATCGAGTCTCACGTCGGGCTCCCTGCATGGAGCCTGCTTCTGTCTCTGCCTCTTTCTCTCTCTCTGTGTGTGTGTGTGTGTGTGTGTGTGTGTGTGTGTGTCTGTGTGTGTGTGTGTGTCTCTCATGAATAAATAAATAAAATCTTAAAAAAAAAATTCAGTAAGGAAGGTCCATTATGGTCTTGGGACTCAGACACAGACAGAGCTTTCCATCTCTGTCCCTCTTCTTACCCTGATTTGAGCACTCTCTTTAAAAGAGCACATCTAGGGGATCTCTGGGTGGCTCAGCAGTTTAGCTCCTGCTTTCGGCCCGGGCCGTGGTCCTGGAGTCCCGAGATCGAGTCCCACGTCGGGCTCCCTGCGTGGAGGGAGATTATTCTCATGAATAAATAAATAAAATCTTTAACAAAAAAAAAGCACATCTATATACACAAATGCATGAGTGTGTAAGTCTGAGTTGATCTCAGAGGTATTATGCGACATTGTGGCCCTGAGACATGCAGAGGGAGCTCTGCTAAAGTATCTCTGGGAAGAGATAGCATAGACTCCAACTCAAGGGATCTGAGGGGTTGGTTTGCAATTGGTTGAGATGAATGGACAAGGTTTTATATTTGCCTTTTGCAGATTGGAGTTGACAGCCTCATTGGGCCAGATACACAGGTTGGAGAGAAGTCATCCATTAAGCATTCAGTCGTTGGTTCATCCTGTGTCATAAGAGATAGAGTGACTATCACCAGTTGCCTTCTCATGAACTCAGTCACCGTGGAGGAAGGGTATGTTTTCCCTTGTATCTGCTTGAGGCAAGGTCCCTGGCATCCCCAGGAGGTTTTGGGGGCCAGTCCAGCCTAGGAAAGGGCTCAGCTTGAGGAAGAGAAGAAAAGGAAAAAGGTGAAGGAAAGAAGAGTGCCTAGGCCTTTTGTAAGGCCTTGGTTTTGGCTCCATAGAGAAATGGTCTCTGAAAGCATTTCTAGCAACTTTCTCACATTTATCCCAGTTGTGGTCCTGAGAGAAGCTACTTTCTCTTGCTTCTATATGCTGCTTGATGGGATGGCCAAAGTAGTGCGCCACTGGCAGTGCTGGAATGACACTGTACCAATGTCCAAGGGTCACCCTCCCTTATCTCAGTGTCCCAAAGCAGCCCTGAAGAAGGCAGAGGGCTAGGAGATGTGGTCATTTAAGCCACATGCAATTTTTTAAGGGACTGGTTCTTTGTTTCAAGTTATGGAGTATCTAGAGTATCCTAAAATCTTGGTTTATGAACAGCCTGACCTAGGAGTAAGAAGAACTTAAATGATATTTAATAAGATCATTCCTCTGCATGGACCTCAGGTTTTTCCTGTATAAAATGCAACCATAGGCAGTGGAAGAGTGGAAGGATATTACCAAAGAAATGGTCTTCAGACTTTTTAGAAAGGAAACTCTTTGTTAAGATAAATTCTTATGCAGAAACTCAGTATTTATGGGGCACCTGGGTGGCTCAGTGGTTGAGTGTCTGCCTTTGGCTCAGGCTGTGATCCCCAGGGGTCCTGGGATTGAGTCCTGTATCAGGCTCCCAGCAGGTAGCCTGCTTCTCCTCTTGCCTATGTCTCTGCCTTTCTCTCTCTCTCTCTCCCTCTCCCTCTCTCTCTCTCTCTCTCTCTAATAAATAAATAAAATCTAAAAGAAAAAAAAAAGAAACTCAGTATTTAAAACTGTTAAAGCACAGTTGTTTGCAGTATAGCGGGGAAGGGGCATTTGTCCTTCCTAGAGATGTGAAGCAGATCTATAAAACAAATTTTGGAGAACACCAGACTGGATGAATCAGCCTGAAAGAGCAGATTCTAAAACCTTGATTCTAGTTCTGATATCTGTCAATTTCTCTGTCCAGAACTGATAGAAGGATGGGGAAGACTACAATTTCAGTGAAAGCTGAACTGCCTCTCCTAGCTGCCAGTGAGGGATTGGGGGAAGCATTTTGGAGAGAGAAGCTACATAGGGACATAGCTAAAGGTTAAACCTTTGCTCTTTTAGAAAGACTCATGGAAGACAGTAGACAGGATTGACGGAGTAAGTACCATAATTAAAAACCAGGAAAGTGGGGTGCCTAGGTGGCTCAGTTGATTAAGGGTCTGCCTTCAGTGTGGGTCATGATCCCAGGATCTTGGGATTGAGCCCCATGTTGAGCTCCCAGCTCGGCAGGGAGTCTGCTTCTCCATCTCCCTCTGCCTCCTCCCCATTGCTCATGCTTTGTCTCTGAATCTCTCTCAAGTAAATGAATAAAATCTTAAAAAATAATAATAATAAAGTTGGAGACCATAGGGATATTGGTCACTAAGATCTGTTCTCCCCCAAGCCCGCTTCCCAACTTGACTCCCAAACCCTGACAACCAGGCCTAAAGCCTTCAGTCAGGAGTTTGGAAGAATCCTCTCTGGACATTCTGACTAGCCCAAGAAGAAAAACCTAAATTTATTTACATCAGAAATTTCTAACAGCCCAGTCAAATCACCCTGCAGTGAAAAATTATGGATGACAGGTTCTATTCATGTGCTTAGAGCTTCCAATCAGCTTTTTTAAAATCCTTTTCTTTTTTTTTTAAGATTTTTATTTATTTATTCATTCATTCATTCATTCATGAGAGACACAGAGAGAGAGGTAGAGACATAGGCAGAGGGAGAAGCAGGCTCCTCACAGGGAGCTCAATGTGGGACTCGATCCCTGGACTCCAGGATCACGCCCTGGGCCGAAGGCAGACACTTAACCGCTGAGCCACGCAGGCATCCTGAATCCTTTTCTAAAGATGAAGAGATAATCAAAGATTACCAGAGATCTAAAGAAAGCCTACCATGAAAGATCCACAAATTAAACAGAAAAAAAGCAACTTAGAAGAAACAGAGACTCTTTAGGGAGAGAAAAATACTTTCAAACAATCTATTATTTCAAAGAGCAAAAGAAGAACTCTAGAAAATTAAAACCATGATTATAAAAGGAAAATTACAATAAAAGAATTGGAAGATAAATGTCACATTTCCCAGAAAGTTGAGCAGAGAGATAAAGAGATGGAACATAGAAAAGATAAGGAGATGAGAGGACCAGTTCAGGGTATTTAACATCTGAATAGGAGTTCTGTTAAAAAAAAAAAACATACAGTTCAGAAATCAGAGTTAGAAATTATTTCAGAAATAAATATAGGAAAATGTCTCACAACTGAGAGATAAGAATTTACAGAATGAAAAAGCCTACTATGTGCCCAATACAATGGGTAAAAATAAACCTACATCATTAAATTTCGGAACACTGGAGAAAAAAATATGCTACAAACTTACAAAGAAAAAATAAAAGGGGGGCGCCTGGGCGGCTCAGTTGGTTAAGCCTCTGCCTTCAGCTCAGGTCATGATCCCAGGGTCCTGGGATCGAGCTCCACATTAGGCTCCCTGCTCAACAGGGAGCCTGCTTCTCCTTCTCCTTCTCCCTCTGCTGCTGCTCTCCCTGCTTATGCTCTCTTGCTCTCTCTGTCAAATAAATAAAATCTTTAAAAAAAAAAAAAAAACAAAGAAAAAGGAAGGAGGGAAGGAAGGAAGGAAGAAAGGAAAGAGAAAGAAAGAAAAGAAAGAAAAGAAAGAAAGAAAGAAAGAAAGAAAGAAAGAAAGAGAGAAAGAGAGAAAGAGAAACGGAAGAAAAGAAAAGAGAAAAGAAGAAAGAATAATAGCTGGGTGGCACAGCTGGTTAAGCATCCTATACAACCAATCAGGAACCAAATGGATGGCTGGGATGCCTGGGTGGCTCTGCCTTTTTCAGCCGAGTCCCACATCATTGGGCTCCCTGCATGGAGCCTGCTTCTCCCTCTGCCTGTCTCTCTCTCTCTCTCTCTGTCTCTTTCTCTCTCTCTCTCTCTGTGTCATGAATAAAAATAAAATCTTAAAAAAAAAAAAAGTGAAGGAAAACTAATTTCAACCTAGAATTCTAGGGGTACCTGGGTAGCTCAGTCAGACATCTACCTTCAGTTCAGGTCATAGGTCATGATCTCAGGGTCCTGAGATTGAGCCCCACATTGAGCCCCACATCAGGGTCCCTGCTCAGCAGAAAGTCTACTTGCCCCTCTCCCTCTGCCCTTCCCCACCACTCATACTCTCATGCATGTGTGCACGAGATAATTTTTTTATGAATTTTTAATAAATTTTTATAAATTATTTATTCTCAAATAAATAAATAAAATCTTTTAAATTTAAAAAAAAAAAAAAACCTAAAATTCTATACCAGCAAAATGTTAAATGTGACCATGGAAAAGTCTCAAAAACTTTTCTAGATGTGTTCCACCAAAACGAAGAGTAAACCAAAGAGGTAAGATACAAGAGATCCAGGGCAGCCCGGGTGGCTCAGCGGTTTAGTGCTGCCTTCAGCCCAGGGCCTGATCCTAGAGACCTGGGATCGAGTCCCACATCGGGTTCCCTGCAATAGAGCCTGCTTCTCCCTCTGCCTGTGTCTCTACCTCTCTCTCTCTCTTTCTCTCTCTCTCTCTCTCATGAATAAATAAATAAATAAAATCTTTTTAAAAAATATTTAAAAAGAGATCCAACTCTAAAAAAGCAAAAAGAATCCATAGGATGATACTGAAGGCAGATCCAAGGATGACAACTATGCACGAGCATAAAGGGAGCGGTTAGCCCAGAGTGTAATCCACAAAGCACTTATTCAAAAAGATGAAAGTGATAAAATACCAGATGCATATAAACATCTTGAAAGATTTAAACAACTGGCTAAAAGTTTGGGTTGGATTAGTAATAGCATAGAATACTATCTAACAAAAACAAAACAATTATGAACTCTGTTTAAAAAGTTGTACAGGAGGGATCCCTGGGTGGTGCAGCGCTTTGGCGCCTGCATTTGGCCCAGGGCGCGATCCCGGAGACCCGGGATTGAATCCCACATCAGGCTCCCAGTGCATGGAGCCTGCTTCTCCCTCTGCCTGTGTCTCTGCCTCTCTCTCTCTCTCTCTGTGACTATCATAAATAAATAAAAATTAAAAAAATAAATAAAATAAAATAAAATAAAAAGTTGTACAGGAAAGGAAAAGACATCATAGTTCACTATGTATTTCAACTATGAAACAGAATTTATGTAGTCAAACTCTATAGACCAAAATGATGCTGTAACAGTATTGAAAGGATGAGGGATAGGAAGAAAAAGAGAGAACAGGGAGAAAGCTAAATCTGCATCTTCCTTTGTGGGAAGTCTGTTGATAATACCCAAAGCTAAAAAATCAAGAAGTAATAATATAAAAAATGTTATTATATAGAGATGGGGAGGTAAATGCTAAAATACTCATCAAAAATAAGTCTAAAAAGTTGTCTTTGGGAAAAAGGAAATGAATAGGGGGAACATAAGACTGCTGTTTTTCATAATAAAGCCTTCAGAAAGATTTGGTTTTAGATACATACATGCATTAGGGCACCTAGGTGGCACAGCTGGTTAAGTATCTGACTTCAGCTCAGGTCATAATCTCAGGGTCCTGGGATCAACCCCCACATTGGGCTCCCTGCTCAGGGGGGAGCCTGCTTTTCCCTCTCCCTCTGCCCCTCCTCCTACTTATTTTCTCTCTCAAAAATAACAATAATAATAATAATATTTTTTAAGGATATATGCATCTATATATAAATTTAACTGCCAAGAAAAGGTCAGTATTTTGTGGTACACTGCTACCAGTGGTGTGCTGATAAATTGTTAACAACCAGCTCTCCAAAAGTATCAGTAAACAAGCAGAACAGGCTGGCTCCAGCCCATCACTGATCGTAGAGTTCTGTCTCAAGTATTTTACTCTTTCATCAAACACAAAGACCCACTGGATGCTCAAGACTGCCTGAGTGTCGTGGTAGAATTCTGTATAGTCAAAAAGGAGAAAAGAGTCAGGAAAGAACTTAATTAAGGATATAACCCTTGAGCTGAATCTTGAAAAATGAGTAGAGTCCCACTGGACTGGAGAAAGGAATGTTCTAGATACGTCAAGAGTGTGAAGTGTGAGAGAGCATATCTTATTCCAGAAACATCTCTTCATTTTGATCTTAGCTTGAATTTCATCACTTAAGAAGAGACTTCATTAAAAAAAAAAAAAAAAAAGAAGAGACTTCATTGACTATCCTGTCAGATATAATCTGTCCCAGGATACCTGGGCAGCTTAGTTAAGTGTCTGATTCTTGGTTTTGGCTCAGGTCATGATCTCAGGATCATGAGATTGAGCCCCATGTCAGGCTCTGTGCTCAGCTGCAGAGTCTACTTGAGATTCTCTCTCCCTCCCTCTCTGCCCCTCCTCCCTGCTTGTAGGCACGCATACACACACACACACACACACACACACACACACACACAGTCTCTCTCTATATATATAAAATAAGTAAATAAATCTTTAAAAAATAAAAGGAAGTGGGATGCCTGAGCAGTTGAGTGTCTGCCTTTGTTTTTTTTTGTTTTGTTTTGTTTTGTTTTGTTTTTTTAAATTTTATTTATTTATTCATGAGATACAGAGAGAGAGGCAGAGACACAGGCAGAGGGAGAAGCAGGCTCCATGCCGGGAGCCCGATGTGGGAATCAATCCTAGAACTCCAGGATCACACCCTGGGCCAAAGGCAGGCGCTAAACCGCTGAGCCACCCAGGGATCCTGAGTGTCTGCCTTTGGTCCAGACCATGATCCCAGAGTTTCGTGATCGAGTCCCACATTGGGCTCCTTGCATGGAGCCTGCTTCTCCCTCTGCCTGTGTCTCTGTCTTCTCTCTATGTCTCTCATGAATAAATAAGTAAAATCTTTGAAAAAATAATAAAAGAAAAAAAATAATAATAATAATAAAAGGAAGTAATCTGTCCCAATATTCTCTGCTACATCAACCTGCTTTATTTCCTTCCCAGCATTAACACTGTCTGGCTATATCTTGTTTACCTGTCTCAAATAAATGTTAGTTTGAGAATGTAGGTAACCTTATCTTTTCTTTCACTGTTCTATCTTGAGGGCCTACAGGAACTCAATAAATACTTGTTATATGAAAGAATGATAAATAATTCATAATAACTGAAATATAGAATTCAAAGAAGAATAGATACATAGGAGATAAGGCTATACAGATGGCCAAGGGCCAAATCATGGACTGTCCCCTAAGAAGTTTAATAGGTAACAGTAATTTAAGAGTTTAAAGGAAAGGGATAACATAAAAATCCACATTTTATGAAGATCATTTTGGCTACACTATGGTGTAGAGAGTGATGTGAGGAGGGTAAACATGGAGGCAGGAAGACTACTGAAACAATCCTGGTAAAATAGAAGAGGTCCTAAACTAAGGCAGTAGCAGTGGCAGTAGGGAAGAGAAATAATAAGGTGATTAAAAACTATGAATAGCTTGGTGGTTGCCTGGAAATGTCAAGTGAAAGAGAAATTAGGGAAGACTTCCAGATTTCTTGCTTGAGCAATAAGGTTTCTGGTGTTCTATTCACTAAGATAGAAATCAGCAGAGGATTTGCAGGGTGGGAGGCAGGGAAATGACGAGTTCCATATGGGATAAGATGAGTTCCTGGCAGGTGGCCTTGACATGCAGGACTTGATGTGCAGGCATGGAGCTCAGGAAAGGAACCTGTGTTTGAAGTACAGGTTTGAGAGAGGGGTGGGCATAGAGATGGTAACCGAAGCTGTGAGAGTAGAGGAGATCACCCGGAGGTGTGTGGCCTTAAAAGAAAAGAAACCAAGACAAGGCCTTGGGGAACATCAAAAATTTTAGGCATAAGAAAAGGAATCTAAGGTGACTAACAAGGAAAGGACAAGGAAGGAATGTAAGGGGTGAGGGAGAGGACAGTTGGTAGGTGAAGCCCAAGTTTCTAGTTGGCAAAACGAGGTAGGTGGTGGTATACTCAGATGAGGAAGGGTGAGGGAGGAGCAGATTTGTGGGGAGAAAAGGCTTTGTGAAGGGGCACATGAAGTTGGAAGTACCTCTAAGATTTCCAAGTATGTGGCGGTATCTAGTAGCCAGTTTGTGACTGAGAAGAGAGACCCCCAAAGACCTCTTCCTGAATCATTGTGGTGTTCTCTAAGTTATTTTGCTGTTTCTATTTCCTCTTATTCTTCCAAATCAGCCCTTGTGCCATTCCTTCTATGGATTAGAACATGAATTTTGGAGTCAGGCTGCCAGACTGAATCCTGCTTCTGTCACTTACTAGTCACTTAAGGAATTGACTTGACGTCTTTGTGCGTGATTTTCTCACTATAAAATGGGGTAAAAATTGAAACTATCTTGTAGGTTTATTGGGAGTACTAAATAAATAAACAAAAGCACTTAGAAGAGTGTGTGAACATAGAATGTTAGCTGTCAAAAAAATGTTAGCTGTTATTTGTTTATCGTAATCATCATCCTCATTGTTTTCTCTCATTTCACAGAGGTGGCATGTTGTCAGTGTTGTCTTCCTAAAGGATACCTCTGATCATGTCCCTGTTGTAAAAACTTTTTTGAAGACTTCCCATTACCTTTAGAATACAGTTTGAACTTCCAGATTTCTCATGATCTAGTTCCAGCACTGAGTCCAGGAATGTTAGTGAGTTGGGGCTACAGAAGTCACCTGGCTCAGCTTATGCATTCTTATAGATGAGCAAATTATGGAATTCCATACTTTCTATTCATTGCACCCTTGCAATTCTATGTCCCATTCCAGATTCACGCATGAATCATGGTACCACCATTCTTCTGAAAACCAGAACCACACTTGCCTTTATCCATTTGATCACCTAATTCCAGAGTAGTTCATGAAGCTTTATAACTTCCACTGTGTCTCATCCTGCCTCAGACTTGAGGAAGACAATGCCATAACTTTCCCATTTGCTCTAATTAGCAAACTCCTCCTCCCCTCTCGTGGGCAGACAGACAAAGGAGCAACTCTCTGGCACCTCTTTAAAGTCCAGTGTTGATGTCCTGAATTGACATGAAGAGACTTGGTAAGGAACCAAGGTTCCATAGGAAACTCCAGCTTGCTCATATAAGAAATTCAGGGCAGCCCCAGTGGCGCAGTGGTTTGGCGCCGCTTGCAGCCTGGGGTGTGATCCTGGAGACCCTGGATCGAGTCCCACGTCAGGCTCTCTGCGTGGAGCCTGCTTCTCCCTCTGCCTGTGTCTCTGCCTCTCATTCTCTCTCTGTGTCTCTATAAATAAATAAACAAAATCTTAAAAAAAAATAAACTGCCAAACTATTAAAAAAAAAAAGAGAGAGAAATCCATAAATAATGCTAGCATAATACCCTAGAGTCCATTGCTGTTTTGGAGGAGGTATAATCTTGGATGGGTTTATAAGCTAAGGAAACAGTAAAGGTTTAGATGGCGGTGGCTGCTATTTTTCCACTAAAAAACTTGGAGAGATGTAGGCAGCCTACATGAGGCTAATGACTAGGGAAGCATTAGAGATTACCCAATCTGGGGCAAATTAGCTCCTGGTGATAAGATCAGACATCCTGCATCCCATATGAACCTTTTCCCATTATTTCCAGGTCATTTAGTTTTAATTACTTATGGTAAATTTGGGAAAAGTAATTAAATTGCAGTCGCATGAGACTTTATTACCCTGTTGCTGTTATATCTGAACTGAGTGGCAGAGTAGGAGCATGAATTTATCCAGAAGGGGGTTTCTCATATTCCGGGCTTGCTTGTCTCTGCCAGCAGTGGTGAGCTGCCGAGGCTTTCTGGACAGTGGCTTGAACAAGGTGCTCAGGGCTTGAGGGATGCTAATAGGACCACCTTGGGGAACGTGTAGGCGAGACTATGCAGACAAGGCTCCTGCCTGTCTTTCTCATTTTCAGTTTTTGGTAGAAATTCCAAGTTGTATGACAGCCGATCCCCATCAATTCAAAGCCTAGTGAAAACTTCATTGTCGAGGCTTCAGTATCAGTTCTGTGTTCTGTCTCATTGGCTCTCTGGTCTTGTGCAACATCTCCTGTAGCTCCTCCTAGTCCAAAATGAGTGACCCAAGCAGCAGTGTAAAGTAGTTCTTTCACATGCAGGCAGGCAGGCCAGGGAGCCAAGTTTTCATCTAGATTTTCTGTGCTACTACAGGTAGCAAGTGCAGCACTCAGAGC
This sequence comes from Canis lupus dingo, assembly GCF_003254725.2. Lineage (NCBI taxonomy): Eukaryota > Metazoa > Chordata > Mammalia > Carnivora > Canidae > Canis > Canis lupus. The sequence goes on from NC_064257.1 coordinate 15,472,289, forward strand.
CAAACAATACATTATTGCTTCCCACTGTTACCCCTGAGCGTCCTCTTCACCTACACTCAACTGACTGCCCTGCTCACTGGGCCCCTTACTTTTCTACTCCCCTTTATTCCTGACATTCACTCTGCCTCAATTGCCTCTCTCTAGAGATCTTTACCTATAGAAATCCTCCTACTCATCTTTCAAAATCCAATATATATTCCAGCTCCTGCATGCAGCCTTCTTGAATTGTCCCAGCCAGAAATTACATCCCCTACTTCTGTTCCCTGTGCACCCATAACACTTAATGTATGCTCGTGTGCCATTTAGTGCATTTTTCTTTTTTCCTCAACTGTAGATTTCCTTGAATACAGAAATGGTTTTCCTATATCTTTGTATCTCTTAATAGCTAATACTGTACCTTTTATATACTAGATATCTTGTATTTTCCAAATGAGACATAGAAATTTCTGATTTAACTTCCCCTGCTATAATTATAATTAGCCAAAAGCTGTGTCTACTTCTAGAAAAAAAGCGTCAAGTGCTTCATTCCTTGAAACTCACCAAAATAAAAACATACAAACAAAACTAGAAAAGGAAGCTTCATCTATTATAAAACTAGATAATACTAGGGCACCTGGGTGACTCAGTGGCTGAGCATCTGCCTTTGGCTCAGGGTATGATCCCAGGGTCCTGCGATGGAGTCCCACATCAGGCTCCCTCCAGGGAGCCTGCTTCTTCTCTGCCTGTGTCTCTGCCTCTCTCTCTATGTCTCTCATAAATAAATAAATAAAATCTTTAAAACAAAAAAATAAAATAAAAAAACGAAAAACTAGATAACACCACATACCTGTACACAGACTAAAGAATATCTTCCAGACACAATGGAATGTAAATCAGATCCAAAGAAAACACCAAGATTCAACCAGAATAAGGAATAAGGGCATGGGTAAACCAAAGGAGAATTGGCAAACATCTCTTTTGCAAAATCTCAAAGCATATGGAACTGAAAGAAAAAAAAACATTGAGGCACATAGGAGGGCTGTCCTCAGACATTTTTGTGACAACATTTAGAAAATTTGGAGGAGAAACGATCGTAACCTAAGAATCCTATAGCTTAGGGGCACCTGAGTAGTTCGGTGATTGAGCCTCTGCATTTGGCTCAGGGTGTGATCCCAGGGTCCTGGGATCGAGTCCCGCATCGGGCTCCCTGCATGGAGCCTGCTTCTCCCTCTGCCCATGTCTCTGCCTCTCTCTCTGTGTCTCTCATGAATAAATAAATAAAATATTTTTTAAAAAGGATCTTATAGCTTAGTCAAATTATGATTGAAATATGAAATCATCAGAAATATTCCAGGGCTCAGGAGATGTGTAACCCATGAACCATGAACTCCATGAAATGGAGTTTTGGAAAACTCCATTTGAAGACATAATATAGCCAAGTAAGAAATGAAACAAAAAGGCAGCCCTGGGGGATCCCTGGGTGGCGCAGCGGTTTGGCGCCTGCCTTTGGCCCAGGGCGCGATCCTGGAGACCCGGGATCGAATCCCACATCGGGCTCCCTGCATGGAGCCTGCTTCTCCCTCTGCCTATGTCTCTGCCTCTCTCTCTCTCTCTCTGTGTGACTATCATGAATAAATAAATAAAATCTTTAAAAAAAAAAAAAAAGGATCTTATAGCTTAGTCAAATTATGATTGAAATATGAAATCATCAGAAATATTCCAGGGCACAGGAGATGTGTCACCCATGAACCATGAACTCCATGAAATGGAGTTTTGGAAAACTCCATTTGAAGACATAATATAGCCAAGTAAGAAATGAAACAAAAAGGCAGCCCTGGGGGATCCCTGGGTGGCGCAGCGGTTTGGCGCCTGCCTTTGGCCCAGGGCGCGATCCTGGAGACCCGGGATCGAATCCCACTGTCGGGCTCCCGGTGCATGGAGCCTGCTTCTCCCTCTGCCTGTGTCTCTGCCTCTCTCTCTCTCACTGTGTGCCTATCATAAATAAATAAATAAATAAATAAATAAATAAATAAATAAATAAATAAATAAATAAATAAATAAAAATTAAAAAAAATAAAAAATAAAAAAAAAGGCAGCCCTGGTGGCTGAGCAGTTTAGTGCCGCCTCCAGTCCAGGGTGTGATCCTGAAGACCCTGGATCGAGTCCCACGTCGGGCTCCCTGCATGGAGCCTGCTTCTCCCTCTGCCTGTGTCTCTCTTTCTGTGTCTCTAATAAATAAAATCAGAAAGGGAGGAAGGGAGGAAGGAAAATATTGATAAATGGGTAGGTTGTGTATAAAAGTGAACTCCCTTAAACATGAAATTTAATCTGTGGTAATTAGAGTCACAAATTATTTTTTGCGATTATTAGATTATTAGAAGAATCATGTCCGTGTTTCTTTGTAATATTCGTGGAAATACCAAATTGTGAAACTTTAGAAAGATCCCCTGTACTTAAAGGGGTTCCTTAGGACTTTTGACTCATTCCTTGCCTCTACTAAACCCATCTTCTTGGATGGAGAATACTACATCTTAATTCTTTGAGGTTACTACTTCATTTCTTTAATTCCCTCCAAACCCTTCTTTTTCTTAGCTTCTGTTTAGGGAATAGAAGGACTTAGGTTTCTTAGAAGGGAGACATTTCTCACCACCAAACCTTTACATAGTGAAGAGAGACACATGGAACTTAAGGGAGGACATTTTCAGCCTGCTCACTGAAGCCAGTACATTTTCATCTGAGAACCAGGAGCAAGACTGACCATAGACAGGAAGGTGAGAGATTTCTCAAGCACTATGTCTCATTACTTGAATTAACCTGGTAAATCTCACAAATATGATGTTGAACGGAAAAAAAAACAAGTTGCAGAGGGATACATAGAGAATTATATATGTATATATTTATATACATCTTATTTATTTATTTATATCCATCTTAAAGCATGGAAAACGATATTGTCTACTAATACAGACTTTTTTCTGTGCCTGGAATATTTCATTAAAAATGCATGGGTGGCTCAGTGGGTTAAGCGTGGGTGCCTGGGTGGCTCAGTGGGTTAAGCGTCTGTCTTCAGCTCAGGTCATGATCTTAGGGTCCTGGGATCAAGCCCCACATGGGGCTCCCAGCTCAGCAGGGAGCCTACTTCTTCCTCTCCCTCTGCCTACCCTCTCCCCTTGCTTGTGCTTTTATTATCGCTCTGTCAAATAAATAAAATCTTTAATTAATAATAATAATACATGATTCTTCATCTAGAGGGATTCTTAGACAAGATCCCTTGGGCTAAGGTTTAGAGGCTCTTGCCTCTGGGGAAATCCAGGTGACTCAACCATTATCTTTGGACTAAAGTAGTGAGCTGGCCTAAAGTCAGGCTTTAGTCATGCGACTAGAAAAACTATGCGTATCTCCAATTCCATACTCTTTTCTCACCCAAGACTATGAGTAAGTTTAGAAAGCCTACCAGCTTCTGTCTAAAGAAAACCTGCCTGTCTTCAGAGTTACTGAAAAGTTTCATGGCTCTTTGCCAAATACTGCCCAGTCACCAGCCAAGTCCGAGTCCCTCACACAATGGAGAGTTACCACTGTGTAGGCTTGGGCACATTGCTCAACTTCTGTGAGCCTCAAATTTCCCTGTAAAAATTAGAATAAATACCACCATCCTTGCAGGCTTGCTAAAAGGATTAAGTTACATAATGAACATAAAATGCTTTGTGTAATGACTGAGAAATATTCGACATCAGAGTCATGTGAGTTCCTTTTACTTCTGTAATAAACTGAAGAAACTTCTAACCAAAACCAGAAGAGCAACTAGAATTTGGAGGCCCTCTTGCTTCCCTGGCCAGGCCTTCTTCCTTATGTCCTAGGCCACAACATAGTACGGCCTAGTGTGCTTGACCAAGCAGTGGATCTACAGATCTTACTGTAGACCTCTGTTTTTTTCTCATGGTCTTCTCCACTGAAGCCTTAGAATTTTCAGGGTAATTCCCCAAAGCCTGCAGTTTAGCTTAAGATTTAAGCACACCAAGGGGCTCCTGGGTCCCTCAGTCTGTCAAACATCAGACTCAATTTTGGTTCAGGTCATGATCTCTGGGTTGTAGAAATGAGCCCAGCCTTTGGCTCAGCTCTGAGCTGTGTGTGGAACGGTTAAGATTCTTTCTCCTGCTCCTTTTGCCCCTCCCCCTCCTCAAAAAAAATAATAATTTAACCCCACCAACTAGAAATTAGGACCAAAATCCCATTAATCTTAGCCATCTGAATGGCTTCTTAGAAAACACAACTGGTATTAGCACAGTGGAGTCCTTAGTATCAAGCTAAGAGTTAAAACTACATTGCAAAAACCATAGTTTTGGAATTGGGCCAGTTCTTTTCTTGAGCCATAGAGGAAGTCACCTCCCCTCCACTTTACACATGGAACAGAAAAGGCAAAGCCATTATTATAGATTGGCACCATGGAGAGGGCTTATTTGATGAGGTCGTATCAGTCCTTCCTCTCTAGCAGGAGCACATACACACTTTCAATAAAATCCTTAATCTTAGAATTTCCTTCTGGTTAGGCGGAAAGCTGTATTGACTTGACATTTTTCCTGAATACCTCAGCCTTGCTAATGGAGGTGACTTGTGACCGTAGTAGTGGCAATACGAAACAATGAAGAAACAAATGGCAGAAAAGAGCTTCACACTCACTAAGCATTTTGTCAGGTGTTCATCTCTAAGCCTTCCACAGATCTTTTGACCAAGAGCTTCAGGAGAGCCCCCAACTTCTTTTCAATTAACCCACTTTTCCCCCATCACATCTGCAGGCTCTACATTGGTAGTTTATGTGTCTTAGAGGGAGTTATACATAAAATAAATGAGACAGGGTTTCTGAACACCTCAATCAGACTTGCCAGACCTAAAGAGAACCAGGCTCTCCATTGCTATGGGAATCTGACCTCAGTCAATCTAGCCTCTTCCTTCCAGAAATGGTTCCCATTTAGATCCCAAATTCCAAAATAGCCATGTAGTAGTCTCTAATTATGGCCGCTTCAATTCCTCTAGGCTGTTTCTTGTCTGCCAACTATGTTTACCCCTTCCCTAGCTCCAGAACATGCATTCTCAGGGTCTTAAACTACTGAGCAGGAAGTATTCTCCTACTCCCACTTTGAAAAAAGACAGGAGACTTTTCAGTACAAACCAGTGGCCAATTATGAGCCTGCTGTGTCCCAGGAGCCTGTTTCTGAGGCTTTCTATACTTCCTTACTACTCTTTTTGGGGGAATTTTCATCAAGAAGCAGAAACCACCCCAACTGCTTATTGGACTACTTTGCAGAAGGCTTTACAGAAGGCAAGTTGGAAAGTTCTGGAAGGTCTCTTAATGCTGACCCACTATGTATCCCAAATTTTTTTTCGTGTATCCTGAACTTAAGCCAAAAAAATAAACTAATACTGTCTGCCTATCTCTAGCCCACACCACAGAGGTGCTGTAGCTTTGGCCTTCTGCTGCTTTCTGACCAATTTTAACCTTCCAGAAGAATAGAGATAAAGAAGACTCTGGAATGCCATAAACGGGCTAGAATTCCTTTTCTGCATTTTACTAAAGTTTTGGCATTTGGGAAGAATCTTTTGTAATGACCTGTGCATTAATAGTTTCAGTCTTTGGAATGTCTCCTCCTCCCATCCCCCCTCCCTGCCTTCTGGGTTGCCTGAGGATTTTTCCTTAATTGGTGTTTTGTTTTGTTTTGTTTTGTTTTGTTTTGTTTTGTTTGCTTAAATGGATGCTCACACCCTTCCTACTCACCTTCCTTCTCCCCTCTAGCTGCCCACTTCTGACTCTTGAGGGCAGTGATTATTCCCTTGGTAGGACAGAGCCCTTCCTTTTCACAGAGCCAGCCATTTGGCTCAGAAAAGCAAGTTGGCAGTTTCAAGCAAGCTTCCTCCAGTCTTGTCTTCCCTCGATTTCTTTATATGGCTTTATGATTAAATGTATGGATTCTAGAGTCAGGCAGACCTGGATTTGAATCTGCTACTTGGCAATTATGTGGTTTAGGGTAAATGGTTTAATTTCCCTAAATCTGTTACCTCATCTGCAAAATGTGTTTGTTATTGGTACTGCATCAGAGGCAAAAATGATACTCCCAGAATCATGTAATTTTTTTCTAATTAAGTACGTGAGGCACCCCCATCTCAGACCTACCAAAAAAGATTGATGGAAGCCAGGACAATGAGGGTGTCTTTGTTTGTTATTTTTTACACTGCTCAGATGATTTTTCTGGTGAAATGGCTAGATTTGTAAGTTACTCCTATCACTCCTATCACTCCTATCATTACATCCTATCATAGAATATTAGCATAGGGGATCCCTGGGTGGCTCAGCGGTTTAGCGCCTGCCTTTGGCCCAGAGCGCGATCCTGGAGTCCTGGGATTGAGTCCCGCGTCGGGCTCCCGGCATGGAGCCTGCTTCTCCCTCTGCCTGTGTCTCTGCCTCTCTCTCTCTCTCTCTATGTCTATCATGAATAAATAAATAAAATCTTAAAAAAAAAAAAAAGATTATTAGCATAGCACCTAGGAGTAGGTAGATAGTGGGTGCCTAGTGAAGACTTTCAAAAGGACCTTTCTTCTCACTCACCAGGTCTTCAGGAGCCAGAAGGATGCTCCTTCAACATTCAGATGCTAAAAGCAAGAGGTGCTACTCTTGAGAGTGTGGCTTGGCTTTAGGATCTATAGTAGTCTTTGATGTGGCATGGAGCTAGTTATAAAAAACATTGGGTTTTGGTTTTGGTTTTCTAAATGAGTATGGTTTTGATTAACCAGAGTCTGTTGTGAGAGCTGTGGGGCATCTATTGTTTCCATAGCTGATTTCCTAGGAAGATTCATGGAATCTAAGTCTTTTTTTTTTTTTAATCTAAGTCTTAAATGAAATTTGGAATATATTTCCAAGTGAGAAGCTAGATTGATGGGTCAGTATGGGACTAGTGCCACACCCCACACCAAAAAAGGAGAGACTGGGTAGAGTTTAGACCTCCAGGTCTGGGGTACCTAAAAAACTGAAGTCATAGGGTCTGCAGTTGTCAAGCCATTGTGGGAAAGAGCATTATGAGCATATCTAAACTCTGGACTTTGCTAAAGTCAAATCTACCGTTGGCCCAGCTAAGCCATTCTGTCTCCTAGTGATAACTTGAGGCATGTAGCCATTAATTGGATGGAGCCTCTATTCCTAGCTCATTGAAGAGCCCCAACCCACAGTGGTGAGGATGGTGATGAGAGCCATGGACACTCTTTAACTTGGCTACTGTATTACAGAAGCAACATCCAGGGCAGCGTTATCTGCAACAATGCTGTGATCGAGAAGGGAGTGGACATCAAGAACTGCCTAATTGGAAATGGCCAGAGGATTGAAGCCAAAGGTAAACCAAATTGCAATCACAGATGCCATTTTTTACTTAGCACGGTAGTGTAGATGGTGCACAGTGTCAGTGACAATTAAGGGAAGAAGCACAAGCATGCTCTGTAGGGGAGAACATGAATCAATAAAGCCATTTTGGAGGGGGATGGACATCACTGTCAAACCTTTTGCCTTTGACTTAACAGTTCCATTTTTAGGAATTTATCTTACAGATAAATATATGCAGCCTTATTATCTAAAATTTAAAAACATACCAAAAAGATCGAATGGCCCCCAGAGTATTACCAAATCTTCATAGTGGCTCTTAGACATAAGTGAGAAAGGCCAGCAATCCAACAAAAGCAACAAAACTAGCTTTTGACCTCCTAAACTCCTTGAGTACCTTGTCTGACCTGATATTTAAGAGACGTGGTCCCATAGGTTCCTGGCCCAGAGAAAGGTTAGCAGCTTCTTTAGAAGCCATTCACTCAAAGGCTTCTGTTCTCTTCAAGGTGATGTTACGAGCTATGCTGTTAGCTCTGGTCTGTAGCTGGAGAAAAACTGTACAGGCATACCTTGTACAGATCTTGTTTTATTGCACTTCTTTTTATTGTGCTTCACAGATACTGTATGTCTTACAAATTGAAGGTTAGTTGCAACCTTGTGTTGTGCAAGTCTGTGGGTGCCATTTTTCCAACAATGTTTGCTCACTCCATGTCTCTCTGTCACATTTTGGTAATTCTTGCAGTATTTCAAACTTTTTCATTATTATTATATTTGTTATGGTGATCTGTGGTCAGTGATTTTTGATGTTACTGTTGTAAGGGGGGGGGGAGGGACTCCATGAACTGCATCCATATAAAATGGTGAATTTAACTGATAAACCTTGTGTGTGTTCTTACTCTTGGTCATAACCCTCTTTCCTAGCCTCTAGCCTCCCTATTCCCTGAGAGACAATATTAAAATTAGACCAATTAATAACCCTACAATGGCCTCTAGTGTTTAAGTGAAAGGAAAAGTTGCAGGTCTCTCACTTGAAATCTAAAGGTAGAAATGATTCAAGCTTTTAAGTGAGGCAGGCATGTTAAGAGCCAAGATAGGGTGAAAGCTGGGCCTTGTGTGCCAAACAGCCAAGTTGTGAATTCAAAAGAAAAGTTCTTGAAGGAAATTAAAAGTGCTACTGTAGTGAGCACACAAATGATTAGCAAAACCACTTTATTGCTGATATGGAGAAAGTTTGAGTGGTCTGAGTAGAAGATCAAATCAGCCACAATATTCCCTTTAAACCAAAGCCTAACCAGAGCAAGGCCCTCACTCTTTAATTCTGTGGAGGCTGAGACAGGTAAGGAAGCTTCAGAAGAAAAGTTGGAAACTACCACAGGTGGGTTCATGAGTTTGGAAGAAAGAAGCCATCTCCATAACATAGAGGTAAAGGTGAAGCAGCAAGAGCTGAGAGAGAAGGTCCAGTAAGTTATCCAAAAGATCTGTCTATAAGACAATTAATGAAAGTAGCCACACTAAACAGCCTTCTATTGGAAGAAGATGCCATCTAGTACTTCCATAGAAAGGAGAAGTAGGGCAGCCCTGGTGGCTCAAAGGTTTAGCTCCTGCCTTCAGCCCAGGGCATGATCCTGGAATCCTGGGATCGAGTCCCACGTCAGGCTCCCTGCATGGAGTCTGCTTGTGTCTCTGCCTCTCTCTTACTCTCTCTCTCTCTCTCTCATGAATAAATAAATAAAATCTTTAAAAAAAGAATTATGCTAAATCTACTCTGCCTATGTTCTATACATGCAACAACAAAGCCTGGATGTTTATAGCATGAGTTACTAAATAGTTTAACCTCACTGTTGAGAATTACTCCTTAGAAAAAAAATTATTTTCAGAATACTGTTCATTAATGATGCACTTGGTCACCCAAGAACTCTGGTGGAGATGTACAATAAGATTCATATTGTTTTCATGCCTAACACAACATCCATTCTGTAGCCCACAGATCAAAGAATAAAAGTCTTATTATTTAAGAAATAGATTTCTTGGCACACTTCAGTGGCTCATTCAGTTAAGCATCTGACTCCTGATTTTGGCTTAGGTCATGATCTCAGGGTCATGAGATCAAGCCCAATTAGGCTCCATTCTAGGCCTGCTTAAGATTCTTTCCCTCTGCCCCTCCCCCACACACTACTCCTCCCCCACCCCACTTGCTCACTCATGTTCTCTCTCCCTCTCTCTCTCTAAAAAAAGAAGTACATTTCTTAAGGCTACCATACAGAGTGATTCCTCTGAAGGATGTACGCAAAGTAAAATGAAACCTTCTAGAAAGGATTCACCATTCTAAATGTTCTTAGAACATTTGTGGTTCAGGGGTACCTGGGTGTTTCAGTCAGTTGAGCATCTGCCTCTTGATTTTGGCTCAGGTCATGATCTCAGGGTCATGAGATCGAGCCCTGCATTGGGCTCCACACTCAATAAAGAGTCTGCTTAAGATCTCTCTCCAGGGCACCGGGGTGGCTCAGCAGTTGAGCACTGCATTTGGCTCAGATGTGATCCCGGGGTCCTGGGATATTCTCCCCCTGCCTATGTCTCTGGCTCTCTCTCTGTCTCTCATGAATAAATAAATAAATAAAATCTTTTTTTTTTTAAATCCTCTCTCTTCCTTTCCTTCTGCTCCTTCCTCCCATATTCGTATGATCTCTCTATATATAAAATAAATAGATAAATCTTAAAAAAAAAAAAAAGAAAATTTGTGATCCACAGGAAGAGATCAAGATAGCAACATGAATAGGACTTGGGAAGAAGGTGATTCCAACCCTCATGGATGACTTTGAGGGGTTTAAGACTTCAGGGGAGGAAGTAACTACAGATGTGGTGGAAAGAGCAAGAGAACTAGAATTAGAAATGGAGTCTGAAGATGTGACTGAAATGCTGCAATCTCATGATAAAACCTGAACAGATGAGGAGTTACATCTTATGGACAAACAAAGTGATTTCTTGAGATGGAATCTACTCCCGGTGAAGATGCTGTGAAGATTGTGGAAATGACAACAAAGGATTTAGGACATTACATAGACTTAGTTGCTAAAGCAGCTGCAGGGTTTCAGAGGATTGACTCCAATTTTGAAAGAAGTTCTGTGGGTAAAATGCTATCAAACTACATCACATGCTATAGGGAAATCATTTCTGAGAGGAAGAGTCAATCAGTGTGGCAAACTTCCTTGTCTTATTTTAAGAAATTGCCTTTAAAAAAAAAAAAGAGGGATCCCTGGGTGACGCAGCGGTTTGGCGCCTGCCTTTGGCCCAGGGCGCGATCCTGGAGACCCGGGATCGAATCCCACATCGGGCTCCTGGTGCGTGAAGCCTGCTTCTCCCTCTGCCTGTGTCTCTGCCTCTCTCTCTTTCTCTCTGTGTGACTATCATAAATAAATAAAAATTAAAAAAAAAAAAAGGGAGGGGGGCACTTGGGTGGCTCAGTGGTTGAGCATCTGCCTTTGTCTCAAGTCGTGATCCTTGGGTCCTGGGATCGAGTCCCGCATCTGGCTCCCAGTAGGGAGCCTGCTCCCACTGCCTATGTCTCTGCCTGTCTTTCATGAATAAATAGTCTTTTTAAAAAAAGAAAAAGAGGGGATCCCTGGGTGGCGCAGTGGTTTAGCGCCTGCCTTTGGCCCAGGGCGCGATCCTGGAGACCCGGGATCGAGTCCCACGTTGGGCTCCCGGTGCATGGAGCCTGCTTCTCCCTCTGCCTGTGTCTCTGCCTCTCTCTCTCTCTCTCTCTCTGTCTCTCTCTGTGTGACTATCATAAATGAATGAATGAATGAATGAATGAATGAATGAATGAATGAATGAAAAAGAAAGAAATTGCCATAGCCATGCCAGCCTTCAGCATCCACCTCCCTGACCAGGCTGCAGCCATCAACATTGAGGCAAGACCCTCTACCAGCAAAAAGATGATGACTCACTGAAAGCTCAGATGATAGCATTTTTTAACAATAAAGTATTTTTTTAATGTATGTAAACTGGTTTTTTAAGACATAATGCTATTACACAGTTAATAGACTACCGTATAGTATAAACATAACTTTATAGGCACTAGGAAACCAAAAAATTCATTTGACTTGCATTAGTAGGATACTCAGTTTATTGGAGTGGAACTGAACATGCAATATTTCTGAGGTATGCCTGTGTAGTACATAAGAGACATAGAAACATCAGTGTTTCTCTGCTGGGCTAAGAATTTGAATGGTCCATAATTTGGCTGGATGTTTTTAAACAAAAAGTAGACAAAAAAAACTCAAGATCAATAAGAATGGCTAATTCCTTTTTATTTCTACATCTAAAATAGAGTGGAGGGGCAGCCCCCGTGGCCCAGCGGTTTAGCTCCGCCTTCAGCCCAGGTCCTGATCCTGGAGATCTGGGATGGAGTCCCATGTCAGCCTCCTCTGCCTATGTCTCTGCCTCTCTCTCTCTCTCTTTCTCTCATGAATAAATAAAATCTTTTTTAAAAATAAAATAAAATACAGTGGAGTAGGAGAGTTGCTGAAGGAATTAATCCCACCAATTCTGAATTGGTAGAAGCCACAAGATTTTCCTTCTCCCTAGCAAACAGAGGCCTTCTTCAGTTTTTTCTCCTTCCCTTTTTTAAAGCCACATACTTCCCTTTTGAGCTTTAGAATCAAACAGATCTGGATTCACATCTCAGCTGTGCAACTCACTGGGTATGCACCAGGTTAGATTTTTCATCCCTGGACCTTCTATTTTTGAAACTAGGAAAATTGAGACAATAATAATGATGTTTTATTGTGACAATTAAATATAATTAAATGTTGTGAGGAGCACACAGAACTCCTGGAGCACACCAAGGGCCTTAGAGCTCCCCATCCACACAGTGTGGTTGTGTCTCCCCGGGGCACAACCAGGGAGACACAACCTTTATACATTCCTTCTCCTTCTGGAATTCCTCTTTTGAAGACTCGTCTCAAGTGTTTTCTCCTTATAGAACCTTCCCTAATTCTTCCCATGGCTCCCCACAGCCAAACTAAGCATTCCTTCTTCTTTTGCACCCCTGAACTTTGTCAACACCTTTATTAAAGTACACTCACAAGTTACGGCAATTATTTATGAATGTGCCTCTCTACTAGATTGAGATCCCTAGGGCCAAGGATGGACTTATTTCAGTATGCATTTCTAGCTCTCAGAACAGGTCCTAGTTTATAGTGGGGGACAGATGGGAGGGAGCAAATGAGTGAATGAATTTTGGATCCATAAGGCATATTTGAAACGGTTGCGATTATGAGATCTCTCCTTACTTTTTTTCTAAACTTAACACTGATAAAAGACCCACATGTAACACTGATAAATGCAATGGGGAGGTGAGGTTTAGGCCTGAAACCATCCTTCACCTTTATTTCTCTACTTGAGATTAGATGAAACTCTCCTCTGCAGTTCCTTTCTTAGTACATTTTAGCACTTTCTTCCTCTGTGTGTGAGAATGGTCATTTCTGAGAGGCCTTTCCTGAGTGTCACTAGTTTATCAGTAATTCTTTATAAGATGTTATAAGCATCATAAACGAACTCTGGCTGATTTAAGCTGATAAAGAGTTTAAGCCCACGGTTCTATGATGGCTGCAGAATCAAGCCTAGAAAATGGGCTCAGCCAAGATTTATACCATTCTGCTGGGACTCTGCTGCCATCCTCACTGAACGCTGGATATCACAGCTTGGATTGCTGCTTCTACCACCCAGCAAGCCCGAAGTGGATTCTCTCTGGTTCCTACTTCTTTTTAGCACTAGTTCCCAGCCCAGTTTGGGGTGGCTCCTTCTGTAGGTCAAGCCTAATGTCATAGGTCCATGCCCTTATTACAAGGAAGGCTGGCATTTTTATTCAATTCGTGGCAGACACATTCCACCCAGTGCCTCACCAGAGAGCCTTCAAGCAGAAGTGTTGGTCAATGGTGACACCGCAGCCTTGTCTGTTTTCTTCTGTGATGGTGTGTGAGGTGGGAAGGCTGGCACACCAACTGAAACTCCCAGCACTGAATGCATGGATAACACTCTCCTCCTAGAATGCCACTGGCTCACAGTTGTTGTTTATAGCTTTGAAGATTCATCTGAGATTCAACTTGTACTTGAGCCATGAGGGGCAGAAGGAGAAGAACAAGCAGACTCTGTGCTGAATGCCAAGCCACACCACACACAGGGCTCAACGCAGGGTTTGATCAATCTCACAATCCTGAGATCCCAAGCAGAAACCAAGAGTCAGACGCTTAATTGACTGCACCATCCAGGCAGTTTATAGCTTTAAAATGTTCTCGAATACACTATCTTATTGAACTCTCTGAGGTAGGGATTCATTATTGACCCAATTGATGAAGTGGAAAAGTAGAGACTTTGAAAAGTTGAAATTTGGGCAGCCGGGTGGCTCAGCGGTTTAGCGCCGCCTTCAGCCTGGAGTATGATCATGGAGACTCCGGATCGAGTCACACATCAGGCTCCCTGCAGGGAGCCTGCTTCTCCCTCTGCCTGTGTCTCTGCCTCCATCTCTCTCTCTCTCTCTCTCTCTCTCTCTCTCTCTCTCTCTCTCATAAATAAATACATACATACATACATACATACATACATACATACATAAATAAATAAATAAATAAATAAATAAATAAATAAATAGATAGATAGATAGATATCTTTAAAAAGAAAACAAAAAGGAAAGTTGAAATTTACCCAAGGAACATAACTAGTAATTGACAAAACTGGGTCTTCATCCTGAATTATTGCCAGACAACCTCCAAAAAGACCAGAGGAAGAAGCCACACCTGGCTTGCCAATAGAATCTGATCAGTGATAAACCTTTTCTCCCCTTAGTCCATCTTTCGCAGACCAATTGGAAAAATATATTTGGCCTCCATATCCCAGCTGTTTCTGATCTTCAGGAACCCCAGGTCTTGGTTCTTTCTTCTAACTCAACACACCAGCTTACCCAGGCCTACCCTTGGGTTACAAAGACACTTCTTTCTTGAGTAGCTGGGGCCTGTTGGTAATTTCCTTACAATAGGATTCAAATAAATAAACAAACAAATACAAAATAAAATAAAATAAAATAATAAAATAAAATAAAATAAAATATAAAATAAATAAAATAAAATAAATAAAATAAAATAGGATTCAATTGGGATGCCTGGCTGGCTCAGTCTGTAGAGCATACAACTCTTGATCTTGGGGTCATGAGTTTAAGCCCCGTATTGGGCCTACAGTTTACATTTAAAAAATTAAAAAACAAAAACTCTTAATAAAATTTTTTAACAGGATTTAGAATGCTCAGCCTTTTCTCTGACTCCAGGGAAGGCCTTGGAAGGGTCCCCAGAGTTTCAAAAGCAGCTGCTCAGCTGGTTTATGAAGCTGCTTTCTTATCCTGTTTCTTCCTGTCACCTCATTGCATTTGTCTGTCTTTTGTTCTCTTCTCTTTGGGTTTGTAGTCCCAAACAATGTTTCTTCCACCTCCTTCCTGCCTCTTTGTCTTTGTAAATTCTTTCCTGCTCAGCAAAAAGTAGAAGCATCCTCCAGTGCTTTCTCCTTTCAGTCCCTCCTGGAGCCAGGAGCTGCTTCCTTTTGTGATTTGTAAGAGTTTAGACTCCATAGGCATATTTGAATGCATGAACTCCATTTGCCACCACCCTAGGGGATCCCTCCTTTCTTGTGTGCTGGAACCTGGAACCTAACAGTTTCTGCTGCTTCTCCTCCCCATTTCCAACAAAATAATGGTACTCCTTCCTTTTACTTTGTAAGGACCCTTTCTTTTTTTTTTTTTTTTTTTTTTTTTTTTTGTAAGGACCCTTTCTATTCTGTGTGCAGAATGCATGCATGACAACTGAATGCGAGATACGAGGTTTTGAGTCATGGCATCTCCCATCAGGGAGCACAAGGCTGGGCTAGCCAAACTCCTAGAATGTCAGAGGCTTTAGTATCTCATGGACTTTTGGCTCTAACACTGTATGTCCCCATTTTATCAAGGAGGCCCTTTAATGGTCATCCTGAAAGAGAGGTGGCCAGGGAAGTCATCTGGACTCTAAACTGGAGAATCCCAACATTTCCTGCTCTGCCCTCTAGGCTGGATGGACCAGCGCATCCAGCACAGTAGTCAGTGCCTCCCTGCCACAGGTACTCCTGGCCAGTCACCTGTTCCTGCTGTCACTTTTCTTTCTCTCTCAATCTCTCTCTCTCTCTCTTTTTTTTTTTTTTTTTTTTTTTTTTTTAAGATTTTATTTATTTGAGGGGATCCCTGGGTGGCTCAGTGGTTTAGCACCTGCCTTTAGCCCAGGGCACAATCCTGGAGTCCAGGGATTGAGTCCCACGTAGGCTCCCGGCATGGAGCCTGCTTCTCCCTCCTCCTGTGTCTCTACTTCTCTCTCTCTCTCTCTCTCTCTCTCTCTATGTCTATCATAAATAAATAAATCTTAAAAAAAAAAAGATTTTATTTATTTGAGAGACAGCACAGCAGAGTGAGGGCAAAGAGAGAAGCCGACTCCCCACTGAGCAGGGAGCCCGATGTGGGGATTGATCCTGAGACTCCAGAATCATGACCCGAAGGCAAACACCTAACTGGCTGAGCCCCACAGGCACTCAGATGTGGGGATTGATCCTGGGACTCCAGAATCATGACCCGAAGGCAAACACCTAACTGGCTGAGCCCCACAGGCACTCACTCCACTGTCACTTTTCTTTGCAACTGAGCCATATGGAGAAAGCAAATTCCTAGCCGTTAGTGCAACACTCTGAGACCTGTTACTATGGATGACCCAGACAAACAACAACTCAGATCCTCAGCAGCAAACAGCTCGGTCGATGGCAAAATCCCCAGTCTTCTTTACATGGAAGGATTTCAGGAAAAAACATTCATCCTTAGAGGC
Source organism: Canis lupus dingo (assembly GCF_003254725.2). Classification (NCBI taxonomy): domain Eukaryota; kingdom Metazoa; phylum Chordata; class Mammalia; order Carnivora; family Canidae; genus Canis; species Canis lupus. The sequence goes on from NC_064257.1 coordinate 15,488,516, forward strand.
AATACTATCCTCTCTCCAGATTTCAATCATTTACATGCCAGAATCACTACATCCATATGAGTCTTATACCCCAAAAATGTGACTCTTGTAGCCCAGTGTAGCCCTCTCTGCCCTCTTTAGCACCACCAGCAGAACCAGCCATTTTCTAACAAAACTCTGGGTCCTCCCCCACCCCCAGCATGCTCAGTTAATGAGATTGTCTCTGGCAAAAAACCTGGCAGTCAAGTTTGACCTCCTGCTCAAGCCAGTGGAAAAGCCACTGCCAACAAAGTCAAAACCTGGAGACTCTAATTGGAGACTTCATGTCTCTTCTCATTGTCAGTGAGATAACTTGGATCACTTCCTTGTGACCACAGTGATCAGTCCTGTGGCCATGAAAGTAGACCTGATGGGTGTATAGGTCAGGTCCTGGCTGGCAGCAGTCCTTCCCAGCTTCCCAACAGTGCAGCTTTTCATATGCAGCTTGTCATTCCCTTCTATCCCATTGGTTTCTCCTCAATTTACCAGCCTCCCTTTGTATTCTTCGGGAAGGATACTTAGGATCCTAGATATTTCCCAACCTGATTCCAGCCCGGAACTTTTCAAGTGTTTACTGCAACCTGCTTCCAACCCTAGCCAAGCAGAACTAGTATGGCTTGTTGGTTCCCTCCAGATTCTTTCTACCTTATAGAATCCCCATGAAGATAACAACCATCCCCCAAATGCCAGATCTAGTCTCTCTTCCCAGAATCCCAATGAGTAAGTCTTCTCCCACCCCCAGATCAAGAGCAGACCAGAGGGTAGAGGGGAAAGTGGTAGGGCAGGCCAAAGAAGGCTCAGGTGTTTATTTGGAACCTGGCAGAGCAGAAGAAAGCATTGTTTGCGCCAGCCAAACACCTCATTTGCCCTTCTGGTCTGGAGCACTGAAGGCCAAGTAGAGTGTTCATTAGAACTGAGACTGTTTTCAGTACAGCCCAGTATCTCTGGAAACTAGGAAGAGACTGGATGAAGGAAGAATAAATGTCAGAGTCTAGATAGGAGATGATGAGGCTGATTCATGGCTGTAGAGGGATAAAGGGTAAAAAGGAGTTTTGAGAGATGCCCTGAGAAGCTAGCCAAAGAAATATTTCCTTTGTTCTTTTCTGGTCAACCTTATCTCAAGGGTGGAGCCTGACTGACAGTCACACTCCAGGACCATCCCCAGCTTTAGGGAATTTAGCAGCCTGAGCAGTATCTCTGGGCCTCCTTCCCATTCCTTTCACTGAAGAAAACAGATGGCTCTGAAGTGTAAGGAGCACCTCCTAGGGCAGGAGTACAGCCAGCCCCAGCCCCATTCTGTAATTTCTGTTTAATACTTACCAGAGCATTGTGCTGGGCTCTTTATGTCAATCATCTTATAGAATCTCCACTTGATGAGGAAACTAAAGCCCAAAGACATGAAATAATCTGTTCAAAGTCAAATTAGAACTCGTTAGGGCATCTGGGCTCCAGTCAGTTAGCATCTCCCTTCAGCTCCTGTCATGATCCCAGGGTCCTGGGATAGAGCCCCGCATCGGGCTCCCTGCTCAGTGGGAAGCCTGCTTCTCCCTCTTCCTCTCCTTCTCCCTCTCCATCTCCCCCTACTTGTGCTTGCTCTCTCTCTCTGTCAAATAAATAAATAAAATCTTAAAAAAAAAAAAAAAAAAAACTCAAGTCCTTTTAACCCAGAAACTCAGAATGTCTTTCCTTTCCCACATTGTCACCTTTTCTTTGTCCCTTTCCTATCCTTTTCTTCTCTGAGTTTACCTATGTCTAACATGGTGCTATAATAGCAAACTTTGTGAAAAGCCAAGACCTAGTTTTCTCTTCCTGTGGGGAAAGTTAGAGAAATAGACCTGAGGATGCTCTGGATCCCTAAACACCCTAGCTGTAATGCACCACGTGTGTCAGTTATACTCTCAACAAAGGTTGGAGGCCTTCTCTTCTGTATATGCTTCTTTTCCTACATCTATACTCTCATATAACTCCCAAAACACACATACATTCAGTAAACTATTACTGCCTCCTATATTCTAGGCTATGGTAGGCTAGAAGTGTAAAGATGAAAAAGATTTGCCTGGGATCCCTGGGTGGCTCAGCGGTTTGGCGCCTCCCTTCGGCCCAGGGCATGATCCTGGAGTTCCAGGATCGAATCCCACATCAGGCTCCCTGCATGGAGCCTGCTTCTCCCTCTGCCTGTGTCTCTGCCTCTTTCTCTGTGTATGTGTGTGTGTCTCATGAATAAATAAATAAAATCTTAAAAAAAAAAAAAAGATTTGCCTCTTGCTGTCCAGCTGCCCCCAGTACAGAAACAGAAATGAGTATAGAAAAGTTTCCCAGGGGGATCCCTGGGTGGCGCAGTGGTTTGGCGCCTGCCTTTGGCCCAGGGCGCGATCTTGGAGACCCGGGATCGAATCCCACGTTGGGCTCCCGGTGCATGGAGCCTGCTTCTCCCTCTGCCTATGTCTCTGCCTCTCTCTCTCTGTGACTATCATAAATAAATAAAAATTTAAAAAAAAAAAAAAAGAAAAGAAAAGTTTCCCGGGGACGCCTGGGTGGCTCAGTTGATTAAATGTCTGCTTTTGATTCGGGTCATTATCCCAGGGTCCTGGGATAGGGCTCCACGTCAAGATCCTGGCTCAGCAGGGAGCCTACTTCTTCTCTCTGCCCTGCTCGTGCTCTCACTGTCTCTCTCTCTCAAATAAATAAATAAAATCTTTTAAAAAAAAAAATGTCCCAGATATCATGGTAGGAGACTGTCAGGGTTAATTAAGGACATAAAAGAAAAATTGATCAGTTCTGGCACAAGGAAGGAATTAATACTAAATCTTGAACTTGGGCAGGCCAGGTGGCTCAGCGGTTTAGCGACGCCTTCAGCCCAGGGCGTGATCCTGGAGACCCGGGATGGAGTCCCACGTCAGGCTCCCTGCATGGATCCTGCTTCTCCCTCTGCCTGTGTGTGTCTTTCTCTGTGTGTGTGTGTGTCTCTCACGGATTAATAAATAAAATCTTTTTTAAAAAATAAATAAAATAAATCTTGAACTTTTGGGCTATTTATCAAATACACAAAGGAGAACCACATAAGCAAGTACTTGAAGGCAAAAACAATCTGATGTGTTGGAAACTGCAAATCATATGGAAAATCTAGAATATAGGGTACAAGGGAGATATAGCAAGAAACAAAGCTGAAAAGGTAGATAGAACAGAAGACATGTCTGAATTCTTAAGGTCTCCAAAGCTGCAGTCAGAAACCTACCTAGAGGCTCCAGCCTATAGGCAGTATGAACAGACCCAAATGTGTCTCTATGAAACTTGGTCCCATCATCAAGGATCTTCATTTAGGGACACCTGGATGGCTCAGGTTAAGCTCTGCTTTCGGCTCTGGGCATGATCCTGGAGTTCAGGGATCAAGTCCCACGTCGGGCTCCCTGAGGGGAGCCTGCTTCTCCCTTTCCCTTTGTCTATGTCTCTGCCTCTCTCTGTGTCTCTCATGAATAAATAAAGTCTTTTAAAAAAATCTTCATTTTGCTGCACCAAAGCCTTCTGAAACTAAAGTAGAGCCTCAGGAAAGCAAACATTTCTGCCTTACTTATCAGGGTCACATTCAAGCTCCCAGATGTGACAAGAAACATGTTGGACCCTTAGAAGCCATGGCAAGCTTGCCCAGAAAGAATCCATTTTCAGCCAGCTGATAGCTTTTTCTGTCTGAGCCAATGGAGGACAGGAAAACTCTGTCCTCCTGTATGTGCCCCATCCTCTGGGCAAAAAGTAGATGGCATGCCCCTGGTTCCCTCTACCCCACCCAGACCATTTGTTCACTGCCTCCATTCTATAGCTGTTATTCCTAGAATACTAACCCTCTTCTTACCTTCTACCCCATCACTGGTCAGCTTCCATGGTGTTCCCCTAAATATATTGAGGGTTTATAATCTTCCTCTTTGCTCCTTCTCTTCTAAACATCTTGGACAACTTATACTCAGCTTTACAATTCCCTGAGCTTCTCTACCTTAACCAAGCCTCTTCTCCTTTGAACTTTTGCTGTCTACTTAATAATCATATGCTATTCTCATCATTACCTGGGACCTCTGAAATCTTTCCCATGCCAGTAGTTGTGCTAGACACTGGGGTATGAACTCTCCCCTTGAGATTCTTGCAGTGAAGTCTAAGAGAATGCGATAATGACATAGAGACAGAAGTATGTATCAAGTAGTGTTTTCACAAAGCAGGAAATGGACAGTTTGGACAGGAAGGTACCACTAATAGTGGAGTCCGGGCCTAGCCTCAAGCCTAACTCCACTGGTTTTAGTGGAAGCAATAGTGGAGGTGCTTGGTTTTAGGGCATTTAGGGTAAGAGTGTGATGCGATGAGAGTCAAGAAAGACTTTCTAGACAGAACAGCCTGTGCAAAGGTCTAGAGCTACAAAATAGTATTGCTTGTAGGTATAAGTGGAGAATGTAGAACATGAAGTGGAGAGGTAGGCAAGGATCAGTCATGGAGGGCCATATAGGTTTGGACTTTACAAAATAATGGCCACTGCTTATCCAGCACTTGATGCACTGCCTGAAAAAACCTCTATTCATCCTTTAGGGCCCATTCAGTTCCCCTCCTATGTGGAGTCTCCTGGAAGCTAGGTGTAGAATCAGTCCCTTCTTCCTGTGTGGGAAGATGCTGCCTCTCCTATAATCCCTTTGGCAGGTTGTATTCTCTTTTTTTTTTTTTTTTTTTTAAGATTTTATTCATTTATTCATGAGAGACACACACAGAGAGAGAGGCAGAGACACAGGCAGAGGGAGAAGCAGGCTCCATGCAGGGAGCCCGATGTGGGACTCGATCCCGGGACTCCAGAATCATGCCCTGGGCTGAAGGCAGGCACCAAACCGCTGAGCCACCCAGGGATCCCGGCAGGTTGTATTCTCAAAGCCTTTTCAAGAGCAAAGCCACCTAGGAGACATAAATGTTTATGAACACAGAAATTAGAAACAATTTGGTTTGAAATTGACACCTTTCTACCAGTTTTCAAACAACCTCTCTCTTTTCTTTTGTAGCCAAACGAGTGAACGAAGTGATCGTGGGGAGTGACCAGCTCATGGAGATCTGAGTTCTGAGCAAGACAGACTCCTTCCTCTTGTCCCTCAGAACTACAGATGTTGGCTGGCCCACCTGTTTGACTCTGTATTTATTTCCCAATAAAGAAGGGCTCCCATGGGGTACCTGCCTGGCTCAGTCAATAGAGCATGAGGCTCTTGATCTCAGGGTTGTGATTTCAAGCCCCACGTTGAGTGTAGAGTTTTGTTTTGTTTTTTTATTCTGTGTGTGTGTGTGTGTGTGTGTGTGTTTAGAGTTTATTTAAATAAACTTTTAAAAAAGGAGCGGGGGTTCCCAAAGACATGCCAGAGATTTGTGGAGTCGTTGCAAGCTCCGTATCAGGTAGGCTCCAAGGATACGCTATGGGTTCATGAGTCACGAGGTTAAAACCATCTAGAGCCAGTGTGTAGAACAGGATAAGACACGACGGCCTTGCTCTTGTGTACTGTGGCAATCAGGCAGGGGCGGCAGGGTAAAGCTCTTAGGAGGAATGCTTCCTGACGAGGGGCCCAGCCTAGTCCATAAAAGCATTTTCCACCTGAAAGGACCTGGAAGTACTTCAATTCCTGACCCTAATCAGGCTTTCTAGCCCCATCAGCCTAGCTGCTGGCCGTGCCACCTCCGTACGTGCTACTGCTTCTACAGCTGCCAATTTGGGCAGCCTGGCCCCCAATCCTTAGTCCAGGACCTCTGTTCCCATACCTGCCACACAGATTCCCAGCCCTTGCCACCACCCCACCCCCAGCCTTACCTGCCATTCAGTCCCTACCTTCCAGTCAACTGTTGCCTTTTGGAAACTTAAAACAGGCAGGAGGCAGTCCGGGCCTAGCCTCAAGCCTAACTCCACTGGTTTTAGTGGAAGCAAGAGCAATAAAAGAAAGCTGTGATCTAAGAAGCCAGACTCCTTCTCACCTCCCCTTAGTGAGGAGTCTAAGGTCTATCCAACCTGGTAAGTAAGAGCCAGGAACCTATATCATGATTTGAAATTATTTTGACTCTTCTCCAACTGCACTCCTTTATATCCTAATTATACTGACTCTCCTGCTTCAGATAATTAAGAAGTGAGATTTCCATACTCATAGCCCTTCTGGAATCCTACCCAACTTCCCTTTACCACCCCCACTCCCAAACACACATACACTCTGCTCTTGCCTCTCCCTCCACTACTTTTACAACCTGCAGGTGTTTGGTGGAAGATAAAAGTGGTTCCTGGGGTGAGATTTCACCTCCTAGAATTATCAAAGTAAAGGTTTCCCTTGATGTGCTCTCTGTGGGTGGCAGTAATTATAAAGAATGATTTGAAATACTGGTTTCTACATTGCTTCAAAAATCTGAAGTCTCTAAACTTTATTTGAGTAATCTTGCCTGAATCTTAGAGCTCTTCTCATTGAACTTGTGAAAGACTAGATGAGCATTCCTACCCTGGGGGATCTCCACCTCCACCAGCCTTTTGGGAGCTCTAGAGCTCCACATTCCTACCACTGGTCGAGGTTCCTGAAAGCTTGCCCTAATCAGACAGGAGCTGAAATGGCCCAGCAGAAGTGGTTGAAAGAGATAGGACTGTGGGGGAGGCAGGAGTAAAGAACTGTGGCAGTGCCCCCGTTGGTCCTCTTCGGAAATGAAATGAAATTTGTAGAGCCCAGGTGATGCTGTATGGAAGAAGACCTGCCCTCCGGAATGTTGTTTGGCTGTGGCTGAATCACTGCCTCTCCTCTGTCCCTGTGTTTCCACATCTGTAAAATGGGAAAGTTAGACTGGATAACTTTTAAAGGCTCTTTCTCTTCTTGGGCCCTGTGCCCTCTCTCAGAGATCTCTGACCCTTGGGATCTGGATGGCCCAAGAGGCCAGAAGGCTGCTTCTTTTCAACAAAAAGGGGATGGAGCTGGATAGGGTTGGGAGGAGGTAGGTGGGGGAAGAGGAGGCGATGATTAAACTATCTCAGAGCCTTCCCATTCCTCTTCCTGGTCTTCCCCACTGAGAGCCCTTGGAATCCCTGACTGTAAGAGAAAGGAAAGACCTCTCCTCAGCCTTCCCTTTGCACAAGCGCATGAGCAGCCCTTCTCCAAGGAGAGGAGGGAACTGGAGAAAACAGAACAAAGTGAGAGTTTCCCAGGGGAAGGCCTGGCTATTTTTAAGTCCCAGCTGGGATCAACCCCCAGCCCAGGACACTGCTCCAGGATTGACTGGATGCCCAAGATGCTTTAATTTCTCTTCTCTTTGGTCAGTTTGCCAGAAGGCAGGGACCATTTTTGTTTCCTTTGGACAGCAGCTAGCTACAGAGAGTTTGAATATATCTAAAATATAGTGAGCAACTGAATTTCCACTGGCCAGCCACCTCTCCATGGGACAGAAGTCAGAGAGTTGCCTGCCCTGCCTCTCCCAATGATGCTCCATGAGGGAAGTGGAGGAGAAAAGGAAGGGGGCTTTTAGTGCCAATGAGGGAGCACTCTGGGGAGGTGTTGAGCAACAACACCTGGGGTTCTGGGAGCTTGCCAGGTCAGACAAAATTTGATGTCTACTACTACAGGAACCCCTCCCTGAGTACACCTCACCCCCACCTGCTGGCAAGAGCTCCTGAGCCAGTAAAGGGACTGACTGCCAAAACTGCCCTCCAAGCTTTTTCCCAAGGCCAGAGGCTGAACTTCTTCCCAGCCCTTCACCACATCACTCTTACTATCCCACTCCATTCACGGAGGTGAGGGGTGGGGGGTAGCAGAGGATTGTCTAGCTGGAGCCTCAAGAGCAATCTAGGGGCCTGCACAGCCTAGTTTATAAACTGTTTCTATTTCCAGAGGATTGCAGAAAGCACACTTTCTTTATCCACAGCCATCCCTACCCCTAAGAAGGTATATAAGCCAGGCCTTTGTATACTGCCTTCTAAATAGTTAAATATGTCTGAGGAATAGGGAGTGGGTGTGGGAAGGACCACCCAGACACAGGGTCTAGAAAACTTAGCTCTGATGGAGCTCACAGGGAAGGAAAGAGTCTGGGCAGGAGAACGCATTCTACTTGCAGCCAGGAAGACTTGTCCTTGACCTGAGCCGTCTGCCACCACCCAGAAGGACTGCATCAGGGGTTTTCTGCTGTGGACAAATGGGGAGATTCTGTTTTGATTCTCAGCCTCTCTCCTTGCCCCACCCTCAAGGTAAAAGGCCATTTTCTGATCTCTGGTTGTAGCCTCTGACACTAGAGACTCGACAGGTGCTATTGCAGTCCCAGGCTTAGCCATTAAACATAATGGATGGCAGGGTGGGTGGGAGAGTTGGTGATACCAAGGCTCCCTGCTACCCTCTTCTACATCTCAGGGCTACTGACTCTGCCTGGCTCAGATACCAGAAGCCAGCCCAAAGCATTAGTGAGAACCCTGGGGAAATGCCAAGGAAAGAAGGCCTGCCTTTGTTCCTCCCACATGGACCATACCCGGAAGCCAGGCTAGTTATTTTCCAACAGTGTGTTTGTATGTGTGTTTGACCTCACTTTTCCTGGTACTGTCCTTAGCCACATATATTATCTCATTTATCCTTATGTCAATGTCATAGATCATGTGACTTGCCCAAACTCTCATAAGCAATACATGAAAGATCTAGACCTTGAACCATGTGTCTCCTTTTCGATTTGATCATCCTCCCACCTCTCCCATCCAACCCTCTAACTTAAACCTCACTGAGTATTCCAGGTCACAGTAGTTTCTCCTGTGGTCTCTGTGCCCCCCCGCCAGATTATGAACTTTGAAAAAGCAGGTACCCTACAAACCCAGAGCTTAGCAAGGAGCGGACACGTAACAGACCTTAAGGGATATTTGTCTCAATCAGTAATTAGATTTACTCCTTGGTGATAATGAATTAATTACATTGCTTTTCTCTTTTGTTATTCTTTGGAGAACTACTCTGGTCTGAGCCCAAAACACATTCCCAGACCCAGTGGATGTGACACTGAACCAGGCTGTTCCACAGTGAAGCAGGCTGCTTATAGAGAGAGAAGAGGAGCTTCTACTTCCCTTCCTGTTCCCTGGGGTCTGTGGCTTTAGCTCTCCCTGGCTGAGTTCATCTCCACTCAGGAAATCACTTTGTTGGGGAAAAGAAAGGTCATCTTGGAGCTTGGAGCAGCCAGAGGGCACTAGGCCCTGCGTTGGAATGGTTAGAACTGCAGACCAGTTTCTCCCACACTGGTCTTTGGCAAGAAATTTTCCCAGCAGACCAGCCCTGCCCTAGAAGCATCCACAGAAATGCTGGACTTCACCACAGTTGTTAGCAATGGTGGGCCTGTGGTAGAAGCAGAGTCCCAAGGCCCAGGCGATTACAAATCTTTCTCCATGGACTTGATGTCTTGCAGAGTCTGGTAAGAGGGAATGAGGTCTCAAAAGTTACTTACAGCAGTCTGTCTGCGTGGATATCCAGCCATACTCACCTGTAGCCCCAAGAGCAATCCAGGGCCCTATACAGCTAGTTTAGAGGCCATTTCTAGACCCAGAGAATTGCTGAGGGTACACTTTCTTTTTTTCTTTTCTTTTTTTTTTTTTTTCTTTTTTTCTTTTCTTTTCGGCTTTATTTTATTTTGGCAGAGCACGAGCAGGGGGAGGGGCAGAGGGAGGAAGAAAGAGGGATAAGCAGACTCCCTGCTCAGCAGGGAGCCTGCTGCCAGGCTCCATCGGGGACTCTGGGATCATGACCTGAGCCGAGGCAGACAGCGAACCACCGAACCACCAAACCACCGAACCACCGAACCACCGAACCACTGAACCACCGCCTGAGCTACCCAGGCGCCCCGGAGAGTACACTTTCTTGGATCCTCCGATTCTAGGATGCTGCTGGGGCGCACTTTGTTTATCCATGACAGGATAACCGGGAAGACGAAAGTGCTAGGTATATATGCTGCTTTTCTTTTTTTATATATATATATAAGATTTTAATTATTAATGAGAGGGCACCCCGGGTGCCTCAGCAGTTTAGTGCCGCCTTCAGACCAGGGCTGGTCCTGGGGACCTGGGATCAAGTCCCACATCGGGCTCCCTGCATGGAGCCTGCTTCTCCCTCTGCCTGTGTCTCTGCCTCTCTCTCTCCCTGTGTCTCTCATGAATGAATAAATAAATTTTAAAAAATAATAATTTTATTAATGAGAGATACAGATCCGGGTCTCCAGGATCACACCCTGGGCTGAAGGCGGATGCCAAACCGCTGAGCCACCTGGGCGTCCCAAATGTGCTGCTTTCAATGTGTAGTTACTACTGGCCAACAGCCTCATACATGTGTTATTTCCTCTATAGGCTGGACGAGTGGACCAATAGATGTCACAAACCTGTTAGGTGTTAATCCCCTCAGCGTAAAGTTTCCCTTTCCACAGGACTAAGGCTCTGAAAATAATGTTAATTAATAAAATCTTTATAAAAAAAAAAAAACGAAAATAGGGCAGCCCCGGTGGCCCAGCGGTTCAGCGCCGCCTTGAGCCCAGACTATGATCCTGGAGCCCCTGGATCGAGTCCCACATCAGGCTTCCTAGGCGGAGCCTGCTTCTCCCTCTGCCTGTGTCTCTGCCTCTCTCTCTGTCATGAATAAATAAATAAAATCTTTAAAAAAAAGAAAATAAACGAAAATAATGTTAATGGACACATTTTCAAAAAGCAATTTGGTAATGTGTAGCAAGAGCTGTAAAAAATGTTCATATTGGGATCCCTAGGTGGCGCAGCGGTTGGGCGCCTGCCTTCGGCCTAGGGCGCTATCCTGGAGACCCGGGATCGAATCCCACATCGGGCTCCCAGTGCATGGAGCCTGCTTCTCCCTCTGCCTGTGTCTCTGCCTCTCTCTCTCTCTCTGTGACTATCATAAATAAATAAAAAAAATTAAAAAAAAAAAAAAATGTTCATATTTTTTGACCCAACACCCTCACTTCTGGGAATGTGTCCTAAGGACGTTCTCCAAATGACTGATACAAAGACTATGTAGTAACATGAAATGTTAATGATGTAATGATAAACAAGTCTGGAAGAATTGACCAAGAAATTGGCCAGAGAAAGTAGTAGTTGTGTTAGAGTAATGAGTTTATTGAAGATTATTTTTCTCTTTTCCAAGTCTTACATGTTAAAATGTTGACTTTACCCTCCTCTACCACTCAGGGTTAATCATTCAGAAACCTGGCAGAAACAATACTCAGAATAGTTGATGAAAATTTAATAAAGGAACTGTTCCCTGTTTCCTGTCCTTTCCGCTCTGGTTTCTGCAACTCTCAGTGAGTCACTCAATCATTACTGAGCACCTACTTCTCGTCTAGTGAGGGAGGCAGGCTTTCAAGTACATAAGTTGTGTTATAAATGCAATAATAAGTAGTGTGTTATAAGGAGCACAATGAAAGCAGCAACTATCAGGTGGGAGGTGTGAATCCAGGAAGGCTTCAAAGGGATGATTGGAGGGGGCCTGGGGGGCTCAGTGGTTGAGCGTCTGAGTTTGGCTCAGGTCATTATCCTGGGTCCTGGGATCTAGCCTGCTTCTCCCCCTGCCTATGTCTCTGCCTCTCTCTGTGTGTCCCTCGTGAATAAATATATAAAATCTTTTTGTTTTTAAAGAGGGATGGTTGGTTTCTGTTCAGCTTTGAAGGTTGCCTTCCAAGACAACAGGGCCACGACGCGTCCAGTGGCAGAGAAGCCTGCGACAGCATGATGCCTTTAGGAAGTTACATCTAACTCTGCGGGGCTGGAAGGACCATTGGGTGGGTGTGAAGGAACTACAGAGAGCAGGCGTTAGATCGCGCAGGGCTCCGTGCTCCAAATGTGCTCTGTACTTGGGAGCTATCGTCATATTTGCGTTTTAGAGAGGGATGGGTCTGGCCTCGGCAAAGACCGGACAGTAGGGGCAGGAATGGAAGCAGAAAAGGGTGAAGTCTTGGGGCGTCGGCTGGGTCGGCCAGCAGATCCCCCTTCTCCGCTCTGGCGCCTCCTGGCCGCCGCCGGGCCAGCGCCGCGCCTCCCGGGATCCCCTCCCCGCGGCTCCCCGGGGCCCCCGCGGGCGGCCGGCAGCGAGGCGCGGGGGCGCCCTGCCTGGGTGGTCTCCCGCCCCGCCCCCCGCGGCGCCGTCGCCTAGCAGCGGATCCTGCCGCGCGGCCCCGGGTAATTTGCGGACCCTCAGCCAATCGGAGGGCGGCGTCCCGGCCCGCTCCCTTTTTCTGCAGCCAGGGACGCCTCCCCTCCGCACTGCGCTCGCCACCTCCAGCGGCGCGGCCCGCCGCGGGCCGGTAGCTGTGCCTGCGCCCGGGCCCGTCGCCCCCGCCGCCGCCCCGCCCCGCCCCCGCCGCTCACCCACCCCGCGGGCCCCGACGCGGGGCTCCCGGGCAGGGGTCCGAGGCCGGCTTATGGGGAATCCCAGATAACGCGGGTTGGGGGCGCCCACGCCCCCCATCCCCGCCGGCATGGCCCGGCCGCCGCCGCTCCAGGAGCTGCCCCCTGGCTATACACCCCCAGCTCGAGCCACGTCGCCCCAGGTGAGTGGAGGGGAAGCCGGGGGAAGAGACCCTGGGCCCGGGTCTGTCACTCCGCAAGGTGTGATGTCGCCCAAGTGCAGGGCTCTAGCCCCGGTTAAGCGTGCGCGCGCTTCTGCGCCTCCTGGGCATCTGCCCCGTGAGGGTGTCTGGGTCTCCCCTCTGTCCACCTGAGAACAGACGTGTGCGTGTGTGTCCTCCTCTCAGGAGACGACCTGCGCTTTCCTGGGGTGTGTATTGGGTGGAGGCTAGGAATAGAGTCAGATCTTTTCCAGCTTTGGGCCTGTGTCCGTGTAGGTCCCACCTGTCCTGCATCCAGAAGCCAAGAACCTGGGGCTTGGCAGAGGGTGTCCCTAAGGAGAAAGGGGCGGGGGGGGGGGGGGAGGGGGGAATTCATGCATCGTTGCGGTAATGCCTGGCTGACCCTTCTCTCTCCATCCCAGATCCCAGCCGGGAGCCTGAAGGCTCCACTCTGGCTTCGCGCTTACTTCCAGGGCCTGCTCTTCTCTCTGGGCTGCGGGATCCAGAGACACTGTGGCAAAGTGCTCTTCCTGGGCCTCTTGGCCTTCGGAGCCCTGGCACTGGGTCTTCGCGTGGCCATCGTTGAGACAGACCTAGAACAGCTCTGGGTGGAAGGTGAGTTGTGGACACTAGTCATGGACTTGGGTATGGTGAGCCCCAAACAAGAGCAGGGTGAGGACCTGGCGGCCAAGTTCTAGTGGGCTCAGCTCTGGGTCTGGGGAGGGTACCTGCCCGCCAGAACCTGGGCATCTGGGAGTAGCTCCCTCTTACACCTGTAAATAGACATCTGCTGATGGGGGAGTCCTGAGAATAGGTATATAGAATAGTTTATCTGTGAGTTTGTGTGTCTGTTTATTTAGCAATTCTTGCCAACTTTTTATGTATATTTTTTACTACATGGCAGGGTTTGCAAAGACGGCCAAGATCTTTCGGTAGCAAGGAAAGTAAAATATGTGCTGGGATAAAATACACCATAGAATATAGAGCAGAGTATGATTATGATGAAGAAGAAGAGGAGGCAGGGAGAGATCACACCTGACCAGGAGAATCAAGAAAATTACAACTGGGATGGGGAAACTGAGTAAATTTGCTGGCAGGCCTCAGTGGAGAGGTCCCATGCACCTAGAGTCCCATGCACCTAGGCCCCCTACAACCATTTAGTGGGGAAAAAAAAAATGGTACCGGGTCTACACTTTGAGGCAACAGCGATGTCAAATGCAACCAAATCCTCACTTCCTAATGGAATCATTAGATAAAAATGATTTCTTATTAATAATTTTAGCATAACTCCCCTGTCCAGGGGCTCAGTGTCATATGCTGGCCCTTGATTAGAGTCACCCTCTCCTCTGTTCTTTCCTGGGAAATCTGCATTTGTGGGTTCCCCCAAACCTCCCCCAGCCCTGGCCCACACCCAAAGGCAGGGCCAGGTTAGAGTCTCACACCCTTGAGTTATTTCAAATGCTGGCAAGCCCTAGGATGCAGAGCAGATGTTTCTTGGAGCCTGCCTGCCTGCCTGTTAGGCTCTCACACCCCATCCCCACCCCTACCCCAGCCCTCTGCAGGCTCACACATACATACACACTCCAGGCCAGCCCTGGAGTCCAGAGCAGATGTTTCTCTGTGCCTGCCTGCCTGCCTGCCTGCCTGCCCCCAGCCCCAGGACACACATGTGCATACATGCACATACACATACCCCCACCCACACTACTGCTGCCTGGGTGGTCCCAAATGACTGCTGGATTTCCTGCCACAATAGAAGCTGTCTCCCCCCTCTTCCTCCTTCTCCATTTCCCAGATCTTGCCCATCTAAACACCGCTTGAACCTCCACGTTCCTCATCTTCTCTCCTACACTCCAGCATAGGACAGGCTACATCCCACCAGGTTTTTTTGCTGCTGTTTATAGCGGGGTGATTGGTGGTAGCCAATTCCTAGGGCTTTTTTTTTTTTTTTTTTAAGATTTTATTTATTCACACAGCGAGAGAGAGAGAGAGAGAGAGAGAGAGAGAGAGGCAGAGACACAGGCAGAGGGAAAAGCAGGCTCCATGCAGAGAGCCTGACGTGGGACTCGATCCTGGGTCTCCAGGATCAGGCCCTGGACTGAAGGCGGCGCTAAACCGCTGAGCCACCCTGGCTGCCCCTTCCTTTATTTCAGAATACTGCTGTGTCCCGTATCAGATAGGGCTGGGGTGAGGTAAAAGCAGTGACCCTGACCTGAACTTTTCTCTGTACATCTGTAGTTGAGGCTTCTCCCAGCAATGCCCTCGGCAATGAGGAGCTGATCAAGGTGAGGACTGAAGAGTATTCTGTGTTCCTTTCCCTTTTTGCTAGTACAGAAACCAAAGAAAGAAGCAGGACACTGGACATCAGAGTTCTGGACCAGAGTTCAGGGTCCCCTCCAGCTTTGCCATGGTGACAGACAAAATGTGACTTGTCTTTCCTGATCAGTTTTATTTACTTATTTTTTTCCTGATCAGTTTTAAAGCTAAAAGGCTCAGAGATAGATTCATCTCTAAGAAACTTAAAAACAAACAAACAAACAAACATATAGCTAAGCTAGTACTTACAGGAACAGTGATAGAAATGGCTTGAAATTGGAGCTGTCCGTGAAACCAAGGGGCCTGTATCTAGAAGGCAGGGTAGAACATGTCAATTGGTGGAACCACTATCCACTCAAAAACCCAAGGCTAAAACCTTGGGAGTGACCCTCAGTTCTTCTTGCTTACCTAACCAGTTACTAAACCAGCAAATTCTTCTTTCTTAACCTCTGTCACGCAGACCCCTCCCTTACGTACACCCTTGTGGCCGTTGCTCTAGTTGAGGCCTTTCTTGGTCTCTGGTAGTACACTCCGGATTGTATCATTTAATATGCTTTTAGCCACATGAGAAAGGAAAAGAAAAGGAAAGGAGGACTGGAGGAAGGAAGGAAGAAGATTGATTTATTATCCCCTGTCACAAGAAAGCTGTAGTAGAAGTAGAGAAGTTCCAGGATGCTTAATTCAGCCATCTGAGGCCATCAGCAAGGACCCAGGTTCTTTCTGTCTTTCTCCTCTGCCTTCTTCAGCATGTCGGGCTTTTCTCCTCAGGCTTATCACCTCCTTGTCCCAAGTGGCTACGGCAGTGTGGTCCCTTAATGGAAGTGAAGAAAAATTTACCAGAAGCCCCGCAGCTGACTTCCCATTTAGTCACTTTGGCAAGAACTGCGTAGCATCCTATGCCTAATCCTATGCCTAAACCCTCCACTTGGCAAATGCAATGGAATTACTGCGATTGACTAATCAAATTTCACCCCCTGAGGCTGCGGAGGGATCCAGCTTCCCTGAATCACTGGGCCTTTCAGAGGATGGCCAACAAAATCAAAGCATTAGAGAAGTGACCAATCTTCTGCAAGCCTCACCTTCCAATGTGCTCCCACACTGCCCTCCTGTGGTGTATCTAACTCTGGCCAAGTCGGTACCCTGGTTAGAGCCCTTCCACTACTTTCTACTAGGTTCTGGGGAGTCTCCAGAATCAAATTCAAGCTCCTTAGCACACATTCTAGGCCCTCTGCAACCTAACTCTTGACTTCTTCAGCATTGTCTCTGCCTCACTCAGCAATACGGAGCCTTTGACAGTTCCCTACATGTACTTGGTCCAGAATGCCTTTTCCTGACTTCTTCCCCTGGCCAATTCCTATTCATTCACAGCTTGGCTCCAGAATATATTGTTAGGTGATGAAAAAGTTAGGTCATCTCACTTCTCTGCTCAAAACCTGCCATGGGTCCCCATTCACTCAGAGAAAGCCTGTATCACTACAATAGCTTATAAGCCCTCACATGTAAAATTTCTGGACCAAAGATTGAACATTTCTCAGGGTCTGATACCTATTACAATATTGCTTCCCTCCAAATATCATACCAAATTACACTCTGGTGGTAGGTTAGAGTGAACTCCCTAACCCTAACCCTAACTCTAACCTGTAAGCCAGCAATGAGGGCTATCTCTCTCTCTCTTTTTTTTTTTTTTCCTAATTTGATAGACTGTTATTTGTTGCTGCTTTAATTCATATTACCTATAATACATATTACCATTATAAGATTATCTATAAGGTGGGTTCCTTATCCATAATGGCTAACAGGTTATATTTCACCTTTTATAAAGGTACAAGAGTTGTTAACAGATGTGTTGATTTTGAGGTCTCCTTCCCCCGTTCTCCTACTTTTTCCCCGCTCAGTCTTTTTTCACTCCAGTTCTTTCTCATTTTTCTGTCCCACAATCTGTCTTCTTTAAGATTTTATTTATTCATGAGAGACACACAGAGAGAGGCAGAGACATAGGAAGAGGGAGAAGCAGGCTCCATGCAAGGACTCGATCTGAAAACTCCAGGACCACGCCCTGAGCCGAAGGCAGACATTCAACCACTGAGCCACTCAGGCGTCCCCCACAATCTCTTTTCTAGCAACTATTAAATAATAAATAATAATTCCTTCTCTCTTCCTTCTTTGTGCTGTTAGGCAGTTTCCTAAGTACTTTGCCTGCATTGATTCTGATTCTACCAAGGTGGGCCCTGTCCCCATTTAACAGATGAGGAAATTGAGGGCAGGGAGACTAAGTAATTTGCCCCAGGCACAGACCAGGTGTCAGATTAAGGCCCAAAGCAAGGTCTGTACAGAGCCCCACACTCCCCCTTACACCTGCTGTCTCTTCTTGCCCCACAGTACACAACAGGCCATCTGTCCTCATGTCTGTCATCATCATTATTGTCAGTTGAGGTATACTTTTCTCTTCTCCTTTTTTCTAAGGATTCTTTATTTTCTTTGATGTTGTACTTTACGTTTTCTGTGTTTCTTTCTCTTGCTTTCTTGATGGCTCTTTCTGGGTTCCTTCCTTCTCCCGTGCCTCCCTCACCTCAGCAGACTCACCGTGAGGAGCTTATTTCTCACTCCTCCTGTTCCTCCTTGTGGCAGCTCTGGCCTAAGCCTGGTGAAAAAAACAAAACAGTGCAGGCCTGGGGGAAGGAGTTGGAGAGTCAGAGAAGGAAGAAGAACGTGGAAGCCTGCAACGTGGCTGTGGGAGATTACCTTCGTGAGGGAGGGCCAGGAATGTGATCTGAGTGGGAAAGTGTGAGCATCTGGGTCAGTCTGTGTCGAGGGATTACTAGGGGTGTGCAGCTCTCATGACTCAGGAGATTACATGGGTTTGAAAAAGAGATTGGGGAACATCATGATCGCGGGTAGGTCTGGAGTCTTAGAGAAGATGCGCATGCGGGCCCCAGGGGTAGCAATGACCCAACAGGAAGAGGCCCCAGACAGGTGGAAGCACAACTGGGCCCAAGACCAGACCAAGTCCAGAAAGCTTCAGGGGTGGTTTGGCCCTTGCCCTTGGCCTCCTCCAAACCACCGTCAGGCCATAGCCCCTCACAGCAGCCCTGCCCGCTCTCCTCCCCGCACCCCTCCCCAGTACAGAGCATGACCCTGCACCAGCACAGTGCAGGACTTGAGGGGTGCCAAGATCAAGGAGACTAAGGCAGGCTTGGCACTGGGCCTCCCTGTGGCCTGGACGGTGAGACTGAGGAAGGGGATCTGGAAGCCTTTCTTCCCCTTGGCTCCCGTTGATGTCACCTCCTCAGGCTACATGAGCTGATTCCAGGTACTTCGCACATGAGCAGAGGCAGGATGCAGCACCAACCACACTGACTGTCCGACCCTCCCCCTCGCCAGTGCCACCACAGGGCCATCATTACCAGACCCTGCGTCCCTTCCTCAAGCACTGCCTGAGACAACCCAAACCAGGAACAAGCCCTAGCACCACCCAGTCTTTTAGGAGACCCTCCCGATGGCAGCCTCCCTATTAATTTTGTCCCTCGTCTTCCTCACCAGGGCACAGAGGGACTGAGTGATGACCCCCTTACCAGGATACCTCCCTAACCCCAGCCCCGGCCCAACTCCTACTGACCTCTCCTTTTGAAGTTGATTGTCCCATCTCTAGCGGACCTAATTCGTCTTCAAATCTTAGACCACACAAGAATTCCATAGAGCCATCCGATGAGGTCTCTCCCTTCCGTGCAAAGCTCCAGATTCTAAGCAGAGTACCAGGAGCCTGGGGAGTCAACATGACCATCGGGGGGCAGAGCAGGGGCTCCTCTCAGGGCACTTCTCCTGCTCGTCCTGGGAGGCCTTGGCAAGCTGGGGTCGGCCATCCCCCAGAGCTCTGGTCCACCAAGGCTCTTCTCCCCCAGCTTTCTCTCTCTGCTCTGGCAGTGGGCAGCCGGGTGAGCCAGGAGTTGCATTACACCAAGGAGAAGCTGGGGGAGGAGGCTGCATACACCTCCCAGATGCTGATACAGACCCCACGCCAGGAAGGGGAGAACGTCCTCACCCCCGAGGCGCTCGGCCTCCACCTCCAGGCAGCCCTCACCGCCAGTAAAGTGCAAGTATCACTCTACGGAAAGTGAGTCTGGCTGAGTCCCCAGCCGCTGGGAGTGAGGCACGCTGTGGCCGGGCTGCTGTGCGAATCCCCCTCTTGAGCTCATCTCTCGTGCCTCGGCCATTTCAGGTCCTGGGATTTGAACAAAATCTGCTACAAGTCAGGGATTCCCCTAATTGAAAATGGAATGATTGAGCGGGTGAGTATCCTGAGCCTGGGTCAAGGGGGAGCCTCTTCTGCAAGCAGGGGAGGGTTCTGAGAGACGAGGAGGGTAAGCAGGGGTGGTCACAGAGGGCATCCCGCAGAGACTGCGGAGGAAGGAGCCCAGGGACAGGACTGATGTGGCCTGGGTGTCCCCGGCAGATGATAGAGAAGCTGTTTCCGTGCGTGATCCTCACCCCCCTCGACTGCTTCTGGGAGGGCGCCAAGCTCCAAGGGGGCTCAGCCTACTTGCCGTGAGTGCTGCCCAGCCGCCCCCAGGCCCTACTTCATCCGGGAGAGGGCGGGAGTGAGCTTGATGACCAGAACCTTCCCGGGAGCCTGCCCACCCCCCACCCCCCCACCCCCCCACTCCCCCACCACCCCCCACCACCCCCCCCCAGGCCAGGGCCAGAGCACAGGCTGCCCCAAGGCTCATTCCACAAAGAGAAGAAAAAAGGTCCCCAGAAAGAGCCTTTGCCCCAGGAGAGGTAGCTGGGTGTCAGCTAAGCCATCGGGTCAGCAGGAAAGCCTGTCAGAGGTGCCATGTGGGTACCCACGGGTTATGTATTGGAACCCAAGGTAGATGGCTTGGGAAGGGACCCTCTTCTGGGCCTCTTCTGCACCTGAGTACTGTCTGTCCTCATGTCACCCCAGTGCAGCAACCTCGTGGGCTCCTATAGCCTGGAAGGTTCTGGGAAGCTCAGCATTGCAGACCCTTCATATGGAGGGATGCATGAGGAGCTAGGAGGGTAGGGTGCAGCAGGGATCCCCAGCTGCATTTTGGAGGGTGGGAATTGATCCTTTATCCTCGCCAACCACGGGCTCTCCCCTCAGTGGCCGCCCTGACATCCAGTGGACCAACCTGGATCCAGAGCAGCTGCTGGAGGAGCTGGGGCCCTTTGCCTCCCTCGAGGGCTTCCGGGAGCTGCTAGACAAGGCACAGGTGGGCCAGGCCTATGTGGGGCGGCCCTGTCTGCACCCTGACGACCTCCACTGCCCGCCTAGTGCCCCTAACCATCACAGCAAGCAGGTGGGTTCCAGCCAGGTTTGCCAGAGAATGGCTATTTTACTTCCCTTTCCCCGTATGTTCCTCAGGTCTGGAGAGCAGGTGGTGCTCTGTTACCCTGCCCCCACTGTACTAGATGTCTAGAGTGTTCCCTTCCTGTTCAGTTCTCCTAAGGAACCCTCAAGTCATATATGAATCCCTTTGTGCTTCTCTAAGCCCAGAAAAGCTGGTCTTTATCCAAATAGATTTAATCTTTATTTTTTTAAGATTTTATTTATTTATTCATGAGAGACACAGAGAGAGGCAGAGACATAGGCAGAGAGAGGAGCAGGCTCCCCACGGGGAGCTTTATGAGGGACCTGGTCCCAGAACCCTAGGATCACAACCAGAGCCAAAGGCAGACACTCAACCGCTGAGCCACCCATGTGTCCCTAGACTTAATCTTAAAAAAAAAAAAGATTTATACATAGAAACTGAGGACAAGCTAGCTAAGCACAAGTATCTTACCTAGCTTCCCTGAGTGTCTCTGTGGCCCTGTGAATGTGAACCTTTTTCCAAAACCCACCAAAGTTATCCCAGCTCTTCCCCCAAGCTTATTTCCAGGCCTCTGCTTCCTCTGGTGGCCTCCTCTCTGCAGGACAGCTGTTCACTTTCAGGGTAGGCGAGAGGCTCAGGAGAATAGTTATCTAGACTTCAGGCTCCAGAACCCGTGGCAGACCGGGTTCCCGGAGGTCCCAGCCCAGGGACGCCCAGTTACCCATAGCCGGGGCCTTGACCCCTCTCCTGTCCCCCTCCAGGCTCCCAACGTGGCTCAGGAGTTGAGTGGGGGCTGTCACGGCTTTTCCCACAAGTTCATGCACTGGCAGGAGGAACTGCTGCTGGGGGGCATGGCCAGAGACCCCCAAGGACAGCTGCTGAGGTAAGGCCTCCCTGGGGGCTGTTGCGGGGGCCGCAGGCGTGGAATCCACACTCCCATCTAGGTGGTTCCGCGCAAGCCCGTCCTCACCCCCGCTGCTTGTTGAGGCCAGCTCTGACCCCCAGTTCTCCACTACCCTCGCCAGGGCGGAGGCCCTGCAGAGCACCTTCCTGCTGATGAGTCCCCGCCAGCTGTACGAGCACTTCCGGGGCGACTACCAGACGCATGACATCGGCTGGAGCGAGGAGCAGGCGGGGACAGTGCTACAGGCCTGGCAGCGGCGCTTCGTGCAGGTCAGTGTGCGGATGGGCAAGGGCGGTGCCCGAGGCTGCTCCCTCCTCCTGCCCCTCAGATCCACCCTGTCTCTGCAGCTGGCTCAGGAGGCCCTGCCTCAGAATTCATCCCAGCAGATCCATGCCTTTTCCTCCACCACTCTGGATGACATCCTGCATGCTTTCTCTGAAGTCAGTGCTGCCCGTGTGGTCGGAGGCTATCTGCTCATGGTGGGTCCTGCTCCTGGCGCCTTGCCCCGGCCTCCACCCAGTGCCCACCCCGAGAACCACCGTCCAAGACTGTCCTCTCTCCCCACAGCTAGCCTATGCTTGCGTGACGATGCTGCGCTGGGACTGTGCCCAGTCCCAGGGTGCCGTGGGCCTTGCGGGGGTGCTGCTGGTAGCCCTGGCGGTGGCCTCGGGCCTTGGGCTCTGCGCCCTGCTGGGCATCGCCTTCAATGCCGCCACTACCCAGGTACCCCAGGACCGTGGGGCAGACTCGGGGCCCCCAGTGAGGCTGCTCAGTCGCTCCAGCTTCTCACCCCTGTGCCCCTCCAGGTGCTGCCCTTCTTGGCACTGGGCATCGGCGTGGATGACATATTCCTGCTGGCACATGCCTTCACAGAGGCTCCACCTGGCACCCCTCTCCAGGTAAGGCTTCATCCTCTGGAGCAATTCGGCGTAGGCTTCAGAGCCTCTTGACTGGGGCATCCAGGTGGCTCAATCAGTTGAGCATCCAACTCTTTTTTTTTTTTTAATTTTATTTATTTATTCATAAATAGACATAGAGAGAAAGGTAGAGACACAGGCAGAGGGAGAAGCAGGCTCCCTGTGGGGAGCCCGATGCGGGACTCGATCCAGGGACCCCGGGGTCACGCCCTGGGCCAAAGGCAGACGCTCAACCAGAGGCACCCAGGCGCCCCAGCATCTGACTCTTGATTTCGGCCCAGGTCATGATCTCAGGGTCATGGAATCAAGCCTCATGATGGGCCTTGTGCTCAGCAGGGAGTCTGCTTGAGATTCTCTCCCTCTCCCTCTGCTCCTTCCCCTGCTCATGCTCCCTCATGCTCTCTCTTGCTCAAATAAATAAATAAGTTTAAAAAAAAAAAAAAGGGCCTCTTGGCTTAAGTGACCTTAGGATAGTAATTAACCTGCCTGTGCCTCAGTTTCCTCATCTGTAAACAGAGGTGACAGTAGTGCTTGTGTGGCAAGGGTGTTATGAGGGTCAGAGATAACTCCAGCTGAATGCTCGGGACGGTGTGCATGGCACGTGTGTGGGACTCTGTAAGCGGGAGCCGCCGTGTGGTTATTGTCCCTCCTCTGCCATCCCAAGCTCCCATGCCTCCCCCTCGCTCTACCTTGAGGACCCACGGCTTCTCCCCTGTCCTGGCAGGAGCGCACAGGTGAGTGTCTGCAGCGCACAGGCACCAGCGTCGCACTCACGTCCATCAGCCACATGGTTGCCTTCTTCATGGCCGCCCTGGTTCCCATCCCGGCCCTGCGGGCCTTCTCCCTGCAGGTGAGGCCTCGGGGAAGGGCCCAGGCTCGGGGTGAGCGTGAAGGGGGCCGCTTCATCCAGCCTCTGTGTCCCTCCTGTCCACCCCCAGGCAGCCATAGTCGTTGGCTGCAACTTTGCAGCCGTGATGCTTGTCTTCCCAGCGGTCCTCAGTCTGGACCTGCACCGACGCCACTGCCAGCGCCTTGACGTGCTCTGCTGCTTCTCTAGGTACTGTCCCTGCGTCCCCACCCTCACCCCAGGCCTCTCCTCTGTGGCCCCAGCATTTCCACAGAACCGTCACCCCCACTCTCTGCCTCTTCCAGCCCCTGCTCTGCGCGGGTAATTCAGATCCTGCCCCAGGAACTGGGGGACGGGACGGTGCCAGTGGGCATCGCCCACCTGACCGCCACGGTTCAAGCCTTTGCCCACTGCGAAGCCGGCAGCCAGCACGTCGTCACCATCCTGCCTCCCCGAGCCCGCTTGGTGCCCCCACCTTCTGACCCACTGGGCTCTGAGCTCTTCAGCCCAGGAGGATCCACACGGGACCTTCTAGGCCAAGAGGAGGGGACGAGACAAAAGGCAACCTGCAGCTCCCTGCCCTGTGCCCGCTGGAATCTTGCCCATTTTGCCCGCTCTCAGTTTGCACCCTTGCTGCTCCAGTCACACAGCAAGGTAAGAGCCTGGCCCGGGAGAAGTTGGGCTGAGCCCGGGCAGGGTGAGCTGCAGGGTCTCTGGGCCCCACCCCCACCACCTGAGGCCGCGGCCGTCCCTGGGCCTCCAGCTTCGTTGCCATTCCCCACAGGCCATCGTGCTGGTGCTCTTTGGGGCTCTCCTGGGCCTGAGCCTCTACGGAGCAACCTTGGTGCAGGATGGGCTGGCCCTGACGGATGTGGTGCCTCGGGGCACCAAGGAGCACGCCTTCCTGAGCGCCCAGCTCAGGTACTTCTCCCTGTACGAGGTGGCCCTGGTGACGCAGGGTGGCTTTGACTACGCCCACTCCCAACGCGCCCTCTTTGATCTGCACCAGCGCTTCAGCTCTCTCAAGGCCGTGCTGCCCACACCTGCCACCCAGGCGCCGCGCACCTGGCTACACTATTACCGGAACTGGCTCCTGGGTGAGAGGCAAGGAAGCGGGCAGGGAGGGCGGCCACGAGCTGAAGGCCCGGGGACCACAGGCTAACACGCCCTACCTTGTTCTCCCCTAGGAATCCAGGCCGCCTTTGACCAGGACTGGGCTTCTGGGCGCATTAGCCGCCACTCGTGCCGCAATGGCTCCGAGGACGGGGCCCTGGCCTACAAGCTGCTCCTCCAGACCGGGGATGCCCAAGAGCCTCTGGATTTCAGCCAGGTTGGCAGGGGGCTGGCAGGGTCAGGACGCAGAGGGGCTCCAGGCCCAGGGGCCCCGGCCTTCAGCGCCCTCTGCCTCTGCAGCTGACCACACGGAAGCTGGTAGACAAGGAGGGGCTGATTGCACCTGAGCTCTTCTACGTGGGGCTGACCATGTGGGTAAGCAGTGACCCGCTGGGCCTGGCGGCCTCACAGGCCAACTTCTACCCCCCACCTCCCGAGTGGCTGCACGACAAGTACGACACCACCGGGGAGAACCTTCGCAGTGAGTCTCGGGCAAGGGGAGCCCAGCAAGAGCCCCGGCCTGGGCCCACACAGGCCCCTCCCTAAGGCCCTCCCCGCTGCTCCTCGCGCTCACTGGCCACCCTCCCTCTCTCCCTGCCCCCCCTGCCCTCCGCAGTCCCGGCGGCCCAGCCCCTGGAGTTTGCCCAGTTCCCCTTCCTACTGCGTGGCCTCCAGAAGACTGCGGACTTTGTGGAGGCCATCGAGGGGGCCCGGGCAGCATGCGCCGAGGCAGGTCAGGCCGGGGTGCGCGCCTACCCCAGCGGCTCCCCCTTCCTCTTCTGGGAGCAGTATCTGGGCCTGCGGCGCTACTTCCTGCTGGCTATCTGCATCCTGCTGGTATGCACTTTCCTCGTCTGTGCCCTGCTGCTGCTCAACCCCTGGACGGCTGGCCTCATCGTGAGTCCTCGCAGGGAGGAGGCAGGAGAGACCCGTGGCTCCCCAGCCCTGCCCTGCCCTGCCCTGCCCATCACCCCTTCTCCCAGGAGCCCTGGGTGAGCCCTGCCTTCCCCAGGTACTGGTCCTGGCGATGATGACTGTGGAGCTCTTTGGCATCATGGGTTTCCTGGGCATCAAACTGAGTGCCATCCCCGTGGTGATCCTTGTGGCCTCTGTGGGCATTGGTGTTGAGTTCACAGTCCACGTGGCTCTGGTGAGCACAGGCCCTGGGGGAGGGTGGACCAGCTGATTCAGTATTCCACAAATATTTTTCAAGCACCTACTATGCACTAGGTATCCCTTAAGAATTGGTTCTAGTCCCTGTTCGGGCACCCGCCTCAAAAAATGGGGGAAATATAGGGGCACCTGGCCAAGTTGATTTGTAGAGCATGTGACTCGATCTCAGGGCCACGAGTGCCAGCCCACGTTGGGTATAGAGATTACTTAAATAAGCAAACAAAAGGAGAACCGGGGATACAATAGCAATACAGACGGACTTTACCTTCAAGGAGCTTCTAGTCTAGAGTGTAGACAGAAAGGAGGAACACGTATATAAATAAGCAGCCGTTGCAGCATAGAAGTGGAGACAAAGCCTTGACCAAAATGGGGACAGAACAGAAGGTGAGGAAATGAGAACCAGTAATTCTTTGGTATGGTTTTACTGTGAAGGGGTCAGAGAAGTGGGGTGGCAGCTGGATGACGATGGGGTAAGGACAGATTCTTCCAAGACAGAGATTCTTCCAAGACAGAGACTGTAGAACTGAGGCAGGCCCGGCCCCTCCCAGAGCTCCACAGTCCCTGGTGAGGAGGAGGGGGAGCGGGAGTGGGGGCCACAGACCCGCAGGGAGCGCCATCCCAAACCTGGCTGGGCCCCACAAACAGAATGGCCCTGTTCTGATGATGATGGGAACGTATATCCTCTGGGGGCGGGGGTGGGGGAAGTCAGCATACAGAGAAGTACAAAGAATTAGAGATCCTCTGAAACCCCATCCTTTTTTTTTTTTTTTTTTGAAACCCCATCCTAACAAATAACTGACTATTTCGTATCCATCCTCCTGGACAAACCGAAGAGCCAGAGAGCAAACACTAGGCTCGGGAGCAGCTCTGCCTTTGTACCCCCGACACGGCCACAGACGGCGCCGCGTGGGTGCCTGCGTGTGGCTCTTTCAGCTAAACTTTAGGAACACAGGGGGCAGGCCTTGTTTGCCAGCCTTTCTAGAACTCTCTGTGTGTCTCCCTTTGTTACCTAAGTAGAGTCCTCGTGTTCCTGGAGGGTCCTGGGAGCCCTGGGGGCTGATGAGGAGCTGGGGGCAAGGGTGGCCAGGGGGCAGCTACAGGCCTCTTTCTGCCCCCAGGGCTTCCTGACCACCCAGGGTAGCCGGAACCTGCGGGCTGCCCACGCCCTAGAGCGCACGTTTGCCCCAGTGACCGATGGGGCCGTGTCCACGTTGCTGGGTCTGCTCATGCTTGCTGGCTCCAACTTTGACTTCATCATACGGTAGGGGGAGCTGGGCCTAGGGGTAGGGTCGGCGCTGGCTGCAGGGGCCATCCAGGTGACTGCCTCGCCCCCACAGGTACTTTTTCGTGGTGCTAACTGTGCTCACACTCCTGGGCCTCCTCCATGGGCTCGTGCTGCTGCCTGTGCTGCTGTCCATCCTGGGCCCCCCGCCAGAGGTAGTCACCCCCTCCCCCTGCTCCCAGTCCAGGGGGTGGGGTGGGACAGGCAAGGGAAGAGACAGAGCCAGGACAAAATGTTCTCAGTGGCCAAAAGACAGGGCTCACCTCACAGGACCCTCCCCATTAGGTCCTCGGAGGGCAGCAGCCTCTCCCTTTGCCCCAACACCATGGTCCTGCACTTCAGTTTTCCTGGCTTCTTTTGGGGACCCACTTAGCATTTAGGGTCCAGAGCAAGGTACCGGGCTTGTCCCAGACCTTGGTATCCTGTCCCTTGCCAGCTCCTGTATCCTATGGAAGCCATGGTGATGCACCAGTGAGCTGCTGAAGGGGACTGAGGTCCTGGTATCCTTGGGCTCAGTGGACCTGTGTCTCCCCCAGGTGGTACAGATGTACAAGGAGAGCCCAGAGGTCCTCAGCCCCCCAGCTCCACGAGAAGGAGGGCTCAGGTGGGGGTTGCCCCCCACCCTGCCCCAGAGCTTTGCCAGAGTGACTACCTCCATGACGGTGGCCCTCCACCCACCCCCACTGCCCGGTGCCTACATCCACCCAGCCTCTGACGAGCCCACTTGGTCCCCTGTTGCCACATCAGCTGCCAGCGGCTCCAGCAACCTCAGTTCCAGGGGACCATGTCCAGCCACTGGGTGAAAGCACCCGAAGCATGGAGACCCTGCTAGGGCCACCTGAAGTCACTGGGAAGCAGTGGGGGGTGCTACTGAAGGCAGGACGACACCTGGGGAGCCCTGCTGCTGTGTCCGCCTGCGTCCCCTCTCCTGCCTCAGCCATCACGGACCTCCCTGCTGTCCACAGAACCGCCCCGAGTAGGCTCGGAGCGCCTTGCACACCGGGCTCTAGTGCCCGTGCCGGCGGGGGGCGGGTGGAGCCAGCCAACCAGGTGGCGCGTCCAGCCTCTCCCCGTCCCCAGCCCTGCGCCCCGGGCCCCTAGCAAGCCAAGACTGGGGGGGCCTCCAGCACCCTCTGCTAGGCCTGGCCCCCCACTGCTTGGCAACTCCGGAGTACACAGCTCCGTATCTCTGCCCACATCCTACCACATAAATTATTTATATGAAGATGTTTATTTTTGTAGTTTGTATAGATGTTAGCTACGCTGAAAGTTTTATTTTTAAAGAGTGAAATATATTCTATATGAACTCCTCTCAAATGACTGGCTCTTTTCTTTTGAACAAAGGTGAGTTTGCAAGTAGAGGTGTCATGGCCTACGTTCCTGGGGCTGCTCTAGTCCTAGGAGGGAAAGGCCCCAGGTTCTAAATTTTTGTCCCATAACTTTGGCCTATTTATTCACCTGGGAAGTGAAGATGATGTTCAGCAAACATAATGCTGGTCGTAGAGTTGAGAACAGGACTGGGTCAAGTGCTTGGTAGACGAAATGATACAAATGTTTTCGTTGTCAAACTACCGTGTGGCTCTTTTTTTTTTTTAAGATTTTATTTTATTATTTATTCATGAGAGACACACAAAGAGAGAGAGAGGCAGAGGCACAGGCAGAGGGAGGAGCAGGCTCCATGCAGGGAGCCCGACATGGGACTTGATCCCGGGTCTCCAGGATCAGCCCTGGGCTGAAGGCAGCGCTAAACCGCTGAGCCACTCGGGCTGCCCCCTGTGTGGCTCTTAGAGCGGCCGTAATCCAGCCCTGCACACCTCCCCGGACTCCTCGCCCACCTTTCTGTTTCAGCATCATGGGGGGCATGGGTACAGGGGCAGAGCCAGGCAACAGGTGAAGGTGAAGCTGGGATGGAAATAGCAGGGTCTGAGGAGATATTTTAGGAGTTTTACTTCTAAGCCAACCTCCAAGGCTAGAAGCCTCTGCAAGTTAGCAGTCTGGCGCCCCAGGGGCATCTCTGGCAGCACAGTCGGGGGATCGGTGGGGGAAATGTCCAGAAATTGAGATGGTGCTAGCAGCCAGTGAGGTGCTGTATTTAGGCTCTTGGTTTTGTGGTGTCCTACAGCCCCACGGTACAGAGGCCTTGAAGATTCTGGCCACGCCCCTGAGCTAGAACACAGCACCTCAGCCTAGGAAGTGGGGGAGGCCTTTTGTTGCCCTTCCCCAGCTATGCCAGGGCTCAGTCTCAAGAGACAGATATCCTCCCTGGGGTCCAGCCACCCACTCACCAGGAACAACCCCACCTTAAGAGCACCGCCTTCTCACATCCCACCCACCAGGCTAAAGGCCAGGAAATCACGTTCTGTCTAAATGTGAGATGAATTAATTTAATACACAAACCTTCAGCAGTTGAATCAACACTACGACGCTTTGGGCAGCCCCAGTGGCGCAGCGGTTTAGCGCCGCCTTCAGCCCAGGGTGCGATCCTGGAGACCCGGGATAGAGTGCCGCGTCGGGTTCCCTGCAGGGAGCCTGCTTCTCTCTCTGCCTCTCTCTCTCTCTCTCTCTGTCATGAATAAATAAATAAAATCTTAAAAAAAAAAAAAAACTACAGCGCCTGAAAAGACCTAAGAGAAATGAGTAATTGGCTTTGAACCTAAAGTGGGGCATGCATCCACCACGTGCAAGGATTGGGGGCAGGATTTCAGTCTGCTCATGTCTGGGTCATTATCGGGGGGCTTCTGGGTGGAGCAGGAGAGCTCACTGAGCTGGAATAGTGCAAAACATATCAGCCAACAACAAGCTGACACAAGCAGAGTGGCCTAGGAAACCTAGCTAACATCATTGTCTCAGTGTCTTCATCTGTGAAATGGAAAGATTAAAGCCTATCCTGTAGGGTGCTTTTTTTTTTTTTTCTCATTCTTTAAGATTTTATTTATTCATGAGAGACAGAGAGGCAGAGACATAGGCAAGGGAGAAGCAGGCTTTCCTGCAGGAAGCCTGATGGGGAACTCAGTCCCAGGCCCCCACCCTGGGATCACAACCTGAGCCAAACACAGATACTCAACCACTGAGCCACCCAGGTTTCTCATGATTTTTATTTTTTATCTTTTTTTTAAAGATTTATTTATTTATTCATGATAGAGAGAGAGAGAGAGACAGGCAGAGGGAGAAGCAGGCTCTATGCAGGGAGCCCGAGATGGGACTCGATTGATCCGAGGACTCCAGGGCCACGCCCTGAGCCAAAGGCAGGCGCCAAACCGCTAAGCCACCCAGGGATCCCCCTTTTCTCATGATTTTGAATGAAATCATTGATGTAAGGAAGAGCCCAGCATCTCCCTGGTGCTCTCTGGTTTTGTAGTTTGTACAGGTACTAGCTGTGCTGAAGGTTTTTGCTCCGACCGCTTAGGGAATAACCCTGAAACACAGAAGGGTGCCCTGGTGTGGCAGCAACTGAGCGGATCCCAGGCACTTGGAGTTGGGCCATCCCAAGAATGGACAGTCCAGGGGCACGAATCACATTCAGTCTCAGAGACAAGTCCTGGGGTGTGCGGGGCAGCCCACCCTGGGTGGCATCACGGACAGGATGAAATCCGAGCCCCTTCCAGGTGCAGCTCTCTGCAGCCTCGCGCTCACCGGCTCTCCCGGGGCCCAGCCAGACTCCCGCCTCATTCAGGCGCACCACACCCTAGGCAGGCCCAAGGCTCCCTGAGCACCCCCCATCATTCACCGGACTGCACCCTCTTTTCCTCCTGGATGGAACAGCCTGTAATATAAACCGGATGCCACCTCCTGCAGGAGGGGTCGTGACCTGCCTCCCAGGAGGTCCCGGGGTCCCCGGGTGTCTTTGCCCTAGCGCTTCTGCTCTGTCCCGGGATGGGGGCCGGGGGATCGCTGCAGGTTTGCCATTAGACGGCACCCCAAGCACTGGGACTAACAACCCCAGCCCCGGTATAGGGCCGGGCACCAGCGGGGAGCACCCCTCACTGGGAGCAAGCCCGGCGCGAGTGCCCACGCAGACCAGGGCAAGGAGCGAGCGCTGCCCCCCGAGGTCCCCGGCTGCGTCTCCGCGCCGGGAGCGCCCGTGATTTGCATACCCATGGTGCACCACGAAAAGGCAGTTTCACGCTGCTTGAGGTCCAGCCCCACGGAGGTTTGTGCAGTGTCGCGGGGCACGCTGCTTGCCAGAAACAATGTGCTCCCCACGAATTCCGGGCGGGGAGCACGAACCCTGCGGACACGGAACAACCATAACTGAGCCGAGTGTTGTCTGGCTCTAGGAGCTTCCGAGCGGGGCGGGGCCATACGCTCTGGTTTCTCTTCAGATCGCATAAATCTTTCGCCTTTTACTAAAGATTTCCGTGGAGAGGAACAGTTATGAGTATTTACCCAATTTTTTGAGGCCTCGGCTAACGAGGCTCCCTTTTCCCGGTTCGAAAAGCAGAACTATGGATGTGGGGGTTAGAGCTCGTGCGTCTTTGCGTCGGCTGGTAACCCGTGGTGCTGTACGTAGTTCGGTAATTTCCGGTCTGCGCTGTTCCACGGTGCTTTCCTGTGGGTCACTTTTCTTTAAAATTCTCTTTTGCTGCTTGGGTGTTTTGAAGCAGTCAACTGTGGGTCGTCCCAACTTCCTTCTGGGGAGGCGAACAGGAGAGAAGGTAGGAATCTCGTATGTTGGGGATCCCTGGGTGCTCAGCGGTTTAGCACCTGCCTTCGGCCTAGGGCGTGATCCTGGGGTCCCGGCATGGAGCCTGCTTCTCCCTCTGCCTGTGTCTCTGCCTCTCGCTCTCGCTCTCTCGCTCTCATATGAATAAATAAAATCATATATATATGTATATAATCTCGTATGGTATGTTCCTGCCGGTATATGTGGCTTGAGATACAGCAGAAAGGGGGTAAACAGTTCGCACCTGCCCTCAGACTCCCCAGTTGTCCCCCAGCAGTTGGGTATGACCTCCTCAGTGGCTTACCCCCACCCAGCTCTCCCGCTAGCCCTGTTCCTTACCGTAATAGGGGCTTAATTTACCAGGAGAGCCAAGCACTGAAAAAAAAATTGGGCAAGTAATATAACCGGGATAAGTAATTGACAGTCTCAGTGGTGTGCCCTACACTAGGAGAGAATGGGTAGGGCTGGCCGCCAAATGTGTCCTCGGATTTTAGGCCTAGCTCTTCCCACCTATCTGCGTTTTCTTTGCGAGGGAGCTCATTTAAATTTTTTTTTTTTTTTTTAAGATTGTATTTATTTGAGAGAGAGAAAGAAAAAAAAACAAGCAAGGAGAGCAGCAGGCAAAAGGACAGGGAGAAGCAGACTCCCCACTGAGCAGGGAGCCCTACATGAGGCCGGATCCCAGGACCAGGGCCCCATGACCTACCTGAGCTGAAGGCAGACGCTGCACTGAGCCACCCAGGTGCCCCTAATTCTTTGGCTTTAAGAAAATGCCATCTCAGGCACCCCGGGTGGCTCAGCGGTTTAGCACTGCTGTCAGCCCAGGGTGTGGTCCTGGAGACGCAGGATTGGGTCCCACATCGGGCTCCCTGCATGGAGCCTGCTTCTCTCTCTGCCTCTCTCTCTCTCTCTCTCTCTCTGTGTGTGTCTCCCATGAATAAATACATAAAATCTTAAAAAAAAAAAAAGTATTGCCTATTTTTAAAGATTTATTTGAGCGAGAGAGCCACATGCAAGTGGGGAGAGGGTGGGAGGGCAAGGATACCAAGCAACTCCCAGCTGAGCGTGGAGCCCCGCACTGTGGGGTCTCTGGACCCACGAGATCATGACCTGAGCCAAAATCACCAGTTGGATGCTTAACCTACTGAGCCACCCAGGTGCCCCAACACAAAAATTGAATGTAAATCTGATCACACACTCCACTCCTGCACGAACCCCTCCAGATGCCTTCCCGGGACACGGGGTTCACACCCTTCCTCCTTCAGCCTTACCACCCTGTATGAAGCAAGCCAGCTCCCACCACACCATGATTTATCCTCTTAACCTGTTTTATTTTTCTGCAGAGTACAAACTATCCCTGAAATTGTTTCCTACATTAACTTGTCTGCTGTATGTTTCTCCTAAAATGTAAGCTCGGCGAGCAAGGACTTTACCTGACTTGTTCTCTGATGGATTCCAGGATCCTAAATCAGTGCCTTTCACAAGAGCACTTACTATTTGTGGAGCAAGTTAATGAATTTTATTTGTATGTGTGTTTGGATTTCTTTTCTAAACACATATACAAAGATAATCTGTATGGTTCTTAGCACTTTACAAAATCAATCTTCCTAAAAACCCTAAGTAGATTCTGTTATTAGCTCCACTTTAAGGAAATTGAGGCACAGAAAGGTTACAGACTCTCATTCAAGTCACGAAGCTCCAAAATGGTGGAGCTAGGACTCACACCCAGGCATCCTCGCTCCAGAAGAGACATACTCTTAATCACTATACTACTAGTGGGGTTCAGCACATGCTACCCCAAAACACAGTACCTTAGCATATTGAATTTTTTTTTTAAAGATTTTATTTATTTATTCATAGACACACAGAGAGGCAGAGACACAGGCAGAGGGTGAAGCAGGCTCCATGCAGGGAGCCTGATGCGGGACTTGATCCCAGGTCTCCAGGATCACTCCCCAGGCTGCAGGCAGCGCCAAACCACTGCACCACTGGGGCTGCCCCGGCATATTGAATATTTTTAAACTATTTGAAAAATCAGGAACTTACCTCCCCATCCTACCCTGACACCCTCCCTTCTCCCTTTTTTTTTTTTTTTTTAAGATTTTATTTATTTCTTCATGACACACACACACACACACACACACACACACACACACACAGAGGCAGAGACACAGGCACAGGGAGAAGCAGGCTCCATGCAGGGAGCCCGACATGGGACTCAATCCCAGGTCTCCAGGATCAGGCCCTGGGCTGAAGGCGGCGCTAAACCACTGAGCTACCCGGGCTGCCCTCCCTTCTACCTTGAAACAGGTCATAAAACCCCCAAGGGAGCCCTGCCCTCCTATACTGGAGGCACGGAGTCATCCTTATCCAAAGTCAAAAGGACTCCAAGAAGAATCTAAACAAACAGACCTTGCTAAGTTTCCTGCATACCTCATACTCTTAATTTTTTTAAGAGTTTATTTATTTGAGAGAGAGGGGGAGAACTGAGGGGGAAGGGCAAAAGGAGAGGGAGAGGAAGAAGCAGACTCTTCAGTGAACAGGAGCCCGATCAAGGTCTCCATTCTGGGATCATGATCTGAGCCCAAGGCAGATGCTTAACCTACTGAACCACCCAGATGCCCCTACGTCATACCTTAAGCCATTATATTCCTCCATGACTCTCCATTCTTATCAAATCTAGCATAAAAGTACTAAGGTTGAACCGTTTCTTCTGGTCTTCATTTCCTTATGAAGACTCCCATATCACTAAAACTTATATTGGGGTGCCGGGCTAGCCCAATTGGAGAAGTATGCGACTCTTGACCTTGGGGTTATGAGTCCCACCTTGGGTGTAGAGATTACTGAAATAAATAAATAATAAAGGAAACATCTTTTTTTTTTTTTTTTAAAAGGAAACATCTTAAATAAATTTGTATGCTTTTCTCCTGTTAATCTGTCTTTGTTGGTTTAATTTTCAGACCCAACCAGGAACCCTAAGATGGGCAAGGAAAATTTCTTCCTCCCCTACACTACCTTTTCTTTTGGCAAAAGGGATCATGCTTTGATTGGTCTGCACTGAACTTTTTTCAAAGGTCACAGATATCTTTTTATATCACGGTGAGAATATACCAATCAGTCTTCTAGGTTAAACTGGGACATTGTTTATTTTCAATTTTCTTTATCCAAACAATGCTGTCATGTGGTACTCTGAGTAACCACATTTTCAGTCATAAGAGATAATGCCAAATGCCTATCTTTAATTCATGTGCAACATATTTTTGTATAAAATCCGAGACAGATGTTTAACCATATTTTCTTCTAATCAACTGTTCCTCATTTTAGATTGATAGTGTCCTGTTTTACAGCTCTTTTAAACTCTTTATGGAATAAAAGAGCATTTAAATACGGAAATAAAGTCCTCATTGAACATTTACAGAGCACTGATTACATGACAGGGACTGGGGAACAAGAGATGCAGAAAGCACCACTCTAGGCCCAGGGATCTTTCTTCAGGGAGATTCAGACCTTCAGGAAGACAAAATTCATAATGAATTAAAGAGGGAGCATGGGGAGTCTTCAATAATTAAGAGAGTGAATGCACAGCCAGAGGACTACTGCCTTCAGAACCAGTGATTTTATGCAAAGGTAGTATTTGAGAGAAGATTACCACTAGTAATTCGGAGTGTCCTCAAAGTGAAATAGAGTGTATTTTGTGCTGAGAGCAACGGGGATGTTGAGTGGCTTAATAAGGGG
The DNA here is from genome assembly GCF_003254725.2 of Canis lupus dingo. Classification (NCBI taxonomy): domain Eukaryota; kingdom Metazoa; phylum Chordata; class Mammalia; order Carnivora; family Canidae; genus Canis; species Canis lupus. Next base: position 15,523,363 of record NC_064257.1, read on the forward strand.
AATAGGGCTAACAATCTTAAGTCTGGCTGCAGGGTGGGAAATGGGGCATGACAGGTGCAGAGGCAGTGTGCTGGAGTGAAGGCAGGAAGACTATTATGAGCTTGTTGCATTAATTCTTAACACATGCAGGATTAGGTGAACTAGGAGCACCTAAATGGCTCAGTTAAGTGTCTGACTTTGGCTCAGGTCATGATTTCAGGGTCCTGGGATCGAGCCCCAATGTCAGTCTCCATGCTCAGCAGGGAGTCTGTTCCTCCCTCTCCCTCTGCCCCTCTCCCTGTTCATGTGTACTCTCTAATAAATAAATGAAATCTTGGGATCCCTGGGTGGCGCAGCGGTTTGGCGCCTGCCTTTGGCCCAGGGCGCGATCCTGGAGACCCGGGATCGAATCCCACGTCGGGCTCCCGGTGCATGGAGCCTGCTTCTCCCTCTGCCTGTGTCTCTGCCTCTCTCTCTTTCTCTCTATCATAAATAAATAAAAATTAAAAAAAAAAAATTGAGTGAACTAAAGCTAAGAAAACGGAACCAACTGGAAAGATCTCGTAGGGGAGGAAAAATAACTTCCCCTCTACTCTCTGAGCTTTGGAAGAGACCCTTGTAATGAGATTAACAAGAGAAAAACAAGTTTATTAGTATGTATATCTCAGTGTACATGGAAGATACCCAGGGAAAAATGAGTGGCTCCCCAAAGCGGTCTGAATACCTGCTGAAAAACCATCTTAAGCTAAAGAGCAAAGAAAAGTGTAGGGAGGATAGTTACGGGGAAGCTACCAGGAAAAGCACAGTAAACAACAGGAGGTTTGTTAAGCAGATTTCAGCGGGGGCCTTCTCCACTAAAATCCTCCTGTGAGTTCATCATCCTTCTTTTCCTGGCACAAGAATGAGACACCCTTACAAATGGAGATTTCCTTTTTAAATATACATTTCCCTTACAAAAGGGTAACTTCTACTTTCCAGAGCTTCCACTGTTTCTCAAAACAACCAGCTTAAAATAATCGTTAGCCCAAAGAGGCATATTTTGGGTTGGTACATTCAGCGACCCTTCAGTCTCTTAGAAGGTGGAAGCCGCAGGAGGCAGCTGTGATGCAGAGGAACAAGGCAAGGCCGAGATGCAGGTTTCTGGCTGGGGCACCCACGTGGATGAGAAACACGATGGGGGCGGAATTGGGGAAGATGAGAAGGCAGCTCGACTTGGACTGAGTGTCGGGGATCTGGAGAGAGAGCTTCAAGAAGCAGGTCTGGAATAAAGAGGGAGCAGAGCTGAAAATATGTGGGGGTTACGGAAGTAAACGCGGGGTGGGGGGCAGCGCGGCCAGAGCCCCGGGACAGAGCCAGGGTAAGCCGCTGAGGAATCGCTTTGGGGCCCCGCCCCGCCCCGCCCCCGCACTGGGCCGACAGCCGTTCTTCCCGCCCCCCGTTCGCAGGGCATGCTGGGGGCGGAAGCCCCCTCTGAGCGCCGGGCATGTTGGGAGCTGTAGTTTGGGACCGGCCCAGAATTCCCCGCGAATCGCGGCCTTCGGTCACTTAAGGGGCAGATCCAGAAAGCCGTGGTGCTCCCGGGGCAGGGTTCCCCTCCGGCGGCGGCACGGGGCGCCCCGGCTCGCATCCCCTCTCCGCAGAGCGTGGCACTTCCACGCCTCCACGATCTGCTCCACCTGCAGGGGAAGGCCTGTCACCGCGGAGTCGGCGGGACCCCCTCGCCCGCCCACCCTGGCCCGCGGCATCCCCCGGCATCCCCCGCGTCCGCACCGGGATGAGCGGCTCCCGCTGGTTCTGCTCCTCCAGGGCGCTCAGCTCCGCCGGGGCCAGTAAGGCCAGTCTCAGCTCCCGCACCACCGGGGCCGCCACCTCCGCCACAGGCCGCTCCAGCACGGCCTGCGAACGCCAGCCCTAAGCCCGGACGGGCGGGGTACCTGGTTCCTGCGCCCCAGCCTCCTCCCGCAGCCCCAGGGCGGGGTCCCCTTCGCCCCCGCTCACCGCGCCCACGCGCGCCCAGCTCCGGGCGGCCAGGACCAGCTCGGCCTCGTCCACGCAGAGCCTGTCGCTGCGCAGCAGGGGCAGCAAGGCGGGCGCCGACAGCTCCAAGAAGCCGCGGGTCCGGAGCGCCTCCTGTGGGTCCACGAATGGGTCAGGGGGCAGTCAAGTGAGGTGTGCGGGTTTGGGGTGATGAAGATGGGGAGCGATACCCGGCTGTGGGCCTCTATGAAGGCTACGCAACGCTCCTGCAGGGCTCCCAGGCCAAAGGTCACGGCAACCTGGGAACAGAAGGAAGGGCAGCAGGTTGGGGGCAGGAAGGCCATGTGGCCCGGGCCTCCACGCCGAGGCCCACCTACAAGCCCGTCCAGCAGCACCTACCTGCAAGGCCTCACAGACCATTTCCACATCCATCACCTTCACCACAAACTCCAGGCACAGCTGGAAATAAATGAAAGTGGGTTGTGCGGAGGCATCTCTGTTCCAAGACCCTGGCCTCACCCCAGAAGCAGTGAGCTCAACAGCCAGGGGAGGCGAGGAATCACCAGGGGCTGAGACCTGGCAAGCCTGAAGGGATTAGAGGCTAGCAGCAGTCTACCTTCTAGCACATTCCCCAATAATCAAACTAGATGCAAGCCTCGTGAAAATCCACTCTCCTTTTCTCTGAGGACATTTGTCTTCTTCCACCTGTTCCCCTCCTACTCAGAGACCTTTTGGTCGTAAGCCAGAAACTTGAATTTCATCATGACCTGTCCCTTTCACCCTCACACCCAGAAAAGTGCTGGGTCATTCCAGTTATACTTCTCACGCACTGCTCTCTTGAGTTTCCACCGCTACTCATCCCTAGCGCACTGGGGAGCCCTTCCCATCTCTCCCAGTCACCTCACCCCTTACCTGAAACCTCCAGTGAACCCATGCCCTCTGGGTAAAAAAAAAAGTCCAAATTCTTGAAGGTCCTTCGTGATCTAGCCCCGGCTTCCCTTTCCGATCTCCTCTGTCTCTCCTCCTCTCAAACTCTTGGTCCAGCCACACTAAACGGCTCCCTAGCTCCTTTTGTGCCTCAGTGACCAGAATGCCACCTTTCCACTCCCCCTCCGAGCAAACTCCGACCTGTTCTACTTGATCTAACACAAGTTTCCTCCTCCCAGGAGGCTTCCCTCCTTTTCTCCCTGATGGCTGAGACCCTCTGTAGAGTCTCAGCATCACATACCTTCCTCTACCACCCTTCTTAGGCCCCCGGGTTAAGAGTTTCCGTGTGTCTCTCTAAAGGACAAGGATCAAGGCTGACTTACCCTGGAATCTACTGCACTGGCCCTAAATACCCCCACGTGCCCCTACTGCGCACACACACAGCACGCACACATCCTCTTGCACACAGGCACACATACGTGCCTGTTTACACAGAGATATCCATACTTATGTGTTGGTACATGTTCCTCTGCAGGCCACAGTGTGTGTGAGGCAGGGTGTGAACTGAGCCCATGAGAGGAAAGCAAAGCGAGACCCGGGCCTGTCATATAAACCCACCTCTCGCAGTTCCTCCAGCCCATATTCCACAGCCGCGGTCAGCACCTCCAGCACCTGCAGAGTGGGTGGTTGGGGGAGTGGGAGAGAGTTTCCCTGCCCCTCCCCTGCCCCCCAGGCCCCCAGCCCCATGCCCGATGGGCTCACAGAGTGGCGGTGCAGCCTGACACTGTTGGTGTACAGGAACTCCAGCACTGCCAGGAAGGCCTCAGCTGGCACGGTGCTTAGCACCACAGGGCTAGGCATCCCGGGGCCCAGCTTTGGGCCAAGAAGTCCTCGGAAGAAGTTGCATCTACAGGCCAACAAGCACCGATGGGCAAACACCTCCTGCCGCTCTTGACCGACCACAAAGCAAACATCACTGTGGGGAAGGGGAGAGAACCAGGGAAGAAGAGGCCAGCATCTTGGGTACAACCCCTGGGCTTCACCTCTGCCCACCCTGGGCCTTCATTTCCTCATCCGTCCTAAGGGCCAGGTCTTCGTCTTCTAGCCAAAGGCCTGGGATACACGTTCCTGGATTCTAGTCCCAGCTCCACCGGATGGCCCCTCGGGCAAGTGACTTTATACCCTTGAATCTCAAATTTCTCATCCATGAAACGAGATCTTAATCCCAAACCCTCAGTTCTTAGAGGAGGTGGCTACACTTGATCACTGAGGGGGCGCCAAGGCTGATGCAACATTGATCCTACCTACCCCCCTCCACCCCAGCCTGCGTCTTGAGGCAAAGGAGGCTCTTCTTGGCTCCTCCTCCATAGACTGCAAACTCAGCCTTTCTCAGCCTCCTCCACGCAGGAGGGGGTGGGGAGCGGGGGCGCAGAGTGCACTGGCTGCAGACAGACATGGCAGCGATACACCATCATGAGACCAGACCACATTTTCCATCTTCACAATCACTTCCTGCCCCAGCCTCTGGGCCTCCCAACAGCATAGGGGGTAGGAGGCAGGAAATGAAGCTTGAGCTTCTGGAGCCTCCTAGTCCCTGGTCCAAGGCCAGGGGTTCCCACTACTCAGACTAGACTGTAATCCCCAAAGCAGTAGGGTTACAGGAGTCACCAGCCCTTGAGGAGGAGCTGAGCTTCCAGGGAGGGGGGACAGAGAGGTACACTCTTGTTCTGACCAGCCCTGCTCCCCATCTTCTGTCCCTGGTTGCAGACACCACCAGCATCCTGGGCAGTGAGCTCTAGGCAGCACCCTACTTCCTGTCTGAGGCTCTGGCTCACTCAGTCCCTTGAGCTTTGTTCCTCTTGTGAATCCCCAGTTCCCAGAACAGGGTCATCCGCTCCTCTGCCTCCCAGGGAGGGATTCAAGTTACATCCCATGTCTCAGGATCCAGGGGGCAAAGGGCTCTTCTCTGCCAGGAGCTCAAGAGCCAAAAAAGGAAGGCCTTTGCCTGAAGTCACACAGCTGCTCTGGGCTGCAGCCCCCACACCCTCCCACACCCCCGCCTCCCACCTCTGGTTCTCAGGACATCAAGGACGCTGAGTGACCTGTAGTCGTTCTCCACACTTGACTTCCCCAGACTGAGTGCACCAGGGAGGATTGTCCTCCCCACCGCTTGTGTACCCAAGGCTTCCTCGGGGTCATGGGGCCCAGCAGAGCCAGTTAGGGAAACCTCACAGACAGCCCACCCCCTCACCTGTATTGGGGATTGTTGAGCAGGCTTCGGAGTGCTGTGGAAAAGGATGCAGCCTCCCCTTGCACAACCAGTCCTGGGGTCTCCATGGGGTGGGGGGCGGGGAGTAAGCAAGTAGAACAATAGCCTAGGAGGCCTGTTGTCTGTCTGTAGGGAGGTGGTAGGTGGGAAGGAGCAGGAGGCCTGGCCAGGCCCAGCAGCTGGTGTGAGACTAGAAAGGCCTGAGAGGGAGGGGCAGAAGCTGGGAAAGCCTGTTTCCTGAGAAGCTAAAGTTTAGGGATGGGGCAGGAGAGGCCCAGCTTCCCTAAGAAGGCATCAGAGGCCAGTGGAAGAGGCCAGAGCCTGGGCTAGGGGATGGGGACTCAGGGAGGAGCCCTAGAGAGGCAGAGGGTGGAGCAGACTGGACTGGGGAGGAGAGGCTGGCAGCGGATGAGGCCCCAGCTGGGAGCCTGCCCAGGGAGCAGTGGGTGGGTAGCCTGTGGGTTTCCACGGAAACTGGAGCCCAGCTTGAGAGTCCCCGCCCATCTCCCACAGGCCCCGGGAAAACTTCAGGCCTCAGAGGGGTGGGAAGCTGAGTGGAGGGTCTCAGCACCCAGGCCCCTGCCTGTCGGGGGTTCAAACTCCCTGCCCCTCTCCCCTCCCCCCACTTGCACACAGGGTCAGGATCAGATTAGCCAGGCTTGGGGAACCCCCCTCAACAGGGAACTTCCTCACCCCCATGGAGTTTTCAGAGCCCAGACTGGCTCATCTTGGAGGGGGGCAGTCCTGTGCCTTCCAGAGGGAGGTCAGGTGAGGAGCTGTCAGCCCCGACAGAGGCGTCATGGCCTGTGGCATCCCTAAAATGCAATCTGTCATCCCTAAAATGCAACCACGGCTAGAGGGTGGCATGCTGGGGACAAAAGGTGTGGCCAGCTAGGGACAAGCCCTAGGGCACTTAGGTCATCAGGGGTCAGGAGGCCAGGCCCTGGTTCACTGCCAAGTCCAGTCACCACTCTTGCACCACCATTGCGTCAGGTTGGCTCCGGATCAGCAAGGCTGCCGGCCTCCCCTCCCCCTGCACACAGCCCTGAGCTGAGGAAGTCATCCAAACCCCACCCCAGCTCTGCACAGGGAGCGGAAATGTCTGTCCCAGTTGAGGCTGATGGGGAGACGAAAGAGCCATGACGTTCTCCTTCCTGTGGGCCCAGATCCTGATTCCCCAGCAGCCACCCCTGCAGGCTCAAGCTCTCCCCATATCCCAGGCTTCTGCAACTTGCTCACAACTGAAGAGCCAGACTTCACAAGGAGAGAAATGGACAGCAGCTCAAGAGCCCCGGGAGCCACGCTCTATATCTGCCCCCGCAGTGGTATGCCCTGGGTTCTGGGCCCTGGTGATCTCCTCTTCCCTGAGGACTCAGGTACCCCACACTAGGCACGTACAGTAGGAACACTTCCAGGTTAATCCAGAGCCGGGACTGCAAGGAGGGAACCAAACAGGAGTGCCTGCCGGGTAACCCAGGGCAACTTCCCAACACAAGAGGCCATTACCGTCCTGCCTGCCGGTCAGGTCAGCTGGGCAGGCAAGGCTGTGGAGCTAGGAGTTTGGAAGCCAAAATCAGCCGGTGACTCAGGTGCCTGCGGGAGTTTCAGGAGTTTCGGGAGAAGAGGGCATTCATCCCAGAACTGATTCTGGAGGTAGGGCCAGAGGCCAAATGCAGAGGAAGGAAGGCACTTCCTGAGTCACCTGCTTCCAGCCTCAGCCAGTTGTGGGGGCGAGTTTTGTGTCAGCCACCCCATAAGTAGGTAGGGCTGGAAGACAGCCAGATTCAAAACCTATGGGGCTAGAAGGATCTGTGGGGTTGAAGGAAGTGGGGTCTCTGTGACTCCTTTTGGTGAGGCCCACTGTCTAGACTGGTGCAAAGGGCGGATTCATTCTCCCCCTTCTGCTGGGGAAGTCCGGCAGAAGGAAGACTAGGAGGTGTACTTAGAGCTACCTCCACCGTGCCCAGGGAGAAGTGAAGCTCAGGGGGGCAGGGGCTAGCCCAAAGATGATAGTCTGAGCAGCACCCCTTATGTCCCTGACAGCCCTCACCCCTTTAAGCGCCTAGGAATCCACGCAGCCCGGGACTATTTGATTCACCTGCCCCCAGAACACAGGTAAGAAGGGGTTAGGGGGGGACGCCTGGGTGGCTTAGCGGTTTGGCGCCTGCCTTCAGCCCAGGGCGTGATCCTAGAGACCCAGGATCGAGTCCCACGTCAGGCTCCCTGCATGGAACCTGCTTCTCCCTCTGCCTGTGTCTCTGCCTCTCTCTATCTCTAATTAATAAATAAATAGAATCTTAAAAAAAAAAAGAAGGGGTTAGGGGATAAAAACCCTTATCGCTGAGTGAAAGACTGGATGGAGTACAAAGATGGCCAGTTTAGGCCATCCTGCCCAGGTGCGGGTCTTCCAGCCGACAGGTCCATGGCTGGCAGGTCCGCGCCCCCCGGCCGCCAGGAGGCGGATACTCCCAAAGATCCCGGCCCGAAACTACCAGCAGCGAGGCCTGCAGGCCACCTGCCCAGTATCGATGAGGCCCGCCTGGCAGGCCCGGGCCCGTCCTCCCGCCGGGGCTCTGTGCTGGGCCCAGCCTCGTCCTTCTCACGTCGCAACTCCCTGGCAGGACCAGGCGCGGGTCCCGGGGGCCGGCGACCATCTCTGGGCCCAGTGCCTCCCCTAGGCTCGAGGGTTAGCTTCTCGGGGTTGCCCCTGGCCCCCCTGCGGCGAGCGGCGCCCTCCTACCGCACGGAGCCCGCGCCCGGGGAGCGCTGGGAGGCCGCTCGGGTACAGCGCTCGCTGGAGGCGGCGCTGGCGGCGCGGCTGCGCAGCACGTGCTACTCGGGCGCCGAGGCGGGGCCGCTGACCCGGGAGCTGTGCGAGCTGCTGCGAGTGCGCCTGCGCGAGCTCTGTCCCCCGCGCTACAAGCTGGTGTGCGGCGTGGTGCTGGGGCCGCGCGCCGGCCAGGGCGTGCACGTGGCCAGCCGCGCGCTCTGGGACGCGGAGAGCGACGGGCTGGCCTCCGCCACCTTCACCAACGCCTCGCTCTTCGCCGTGGCCATGGTCCACGGGCTCTACTGCGAGTGAGGACGCCTCCAAGTTCTGCAAAAACGGTTTATTATCCCAGGAGGAGGCCCTCCCCGGGGCTCAATCCCAATAAATAAATGTCTGTCAATAAATAAAAGTGGTCCATAAATAACGTCCCCTGGCTGGGGACTAAGGCTCAGGCTTTTCTTGGAGAAGGGGCAGGAGGCTGCTAGGAGGGGCAGACTCCGACCCCAGTAAAGCTGGTCCCTGATTCCCTGGGGGATTCGGCCCAGAGCCCCCAGTGAGGCACCAAAGGGACAGGGCCAGAGCCGTACAGGCACAGGCCTCGGACCTGAGGCTTTAGGCCACGGCCTGCTCTGCAGGGTAGGGCCTAGGCTGGGCAGCGGTCCCGGAGCAGACGTAGAGCATAGCGGAGCCGCTGCCGCAGGTCTGGGGAGCAGCCCAGCTGCCGAAGGTGGGAAGCGAGGTAAGTACAAGCACTGCGATTGCGAGCCACAAAAGTCACAAGGAGGGGCTCCCAGCCACTGAGGATCAGCTTGGTGTGGTCTCCGTAGAAGTTCACCTATGCGCAGAAGGATGGCACTGATCAGGGCCTGGGGCTAGCTTCGGCCCCAGCACCACCCCTCCAGGCCCTCCCCGAATCCAGGAGGTTCTCACCTGGACGGTGCCATCACTAAACAGCATGAGGAGCGCCTGATCAGTCTTGACCCACTGCAGCAGGAGTGGAGGGACCCGCACCTCCACCTCTTCCACGCTGGGCAGGTCTCCACCCTGGGAGCAGGAGCAGGTCACTTGCTGATGTGAGTCAGCGCCCCCCCCCCCCGGAAGTGTCCCTTAGAGGCTCAGCCCCTAGCTCTGAGCCCTCCACCCCTCCCGCAAGGGGAACAGGAAGGGATCGGGAGGTGTCAATCCTCAGTGTGTCCCACTCCAATCCACACACCTTCATGAGACGCTGCTCCATGTAGGAGGCAAAATACCGGAGGACACCCAGCTGAGGCTGCAGGGCCGGAGGCACAGCACCCACAGAGAAAGAGAAGTGCTTTGTGCTGGTGGGGTTGTAGTGCACGGTCCTGGAGGAGAGGAGACAAGAGGTCAGAAGGAGCCCTGCACCAATGCCCATCCCTAGGAGACCCCAGGACGCCCAAGGGCAGGAGCGCACACGTGCTGGTCACAACAGCCTGGGTTCAAGGCACTCCATAACAGCACTTACTTTCTGTTGGCTGAAAGGGCCATGTGTGTGCCATTGTTGAAAAGCACAGCCACACGGCGGCTGGACAGTTGATACCCAAAGCCAAATTTGTTGGAGTAGTCAACCCACTTGCTGACCCATACCAGAGGCTCTGGCTGTGCAAGGGGAGCTGGGTTCTGTTCCGCTGTCATGGAATAAGAACGAGTGAGGAGCTGTTCCCGACCTTTCAGCCAAAGAACTCCCAACCACCATTCACCCATACAGGACCCCAACCTTACCTGGGGGCATGAAGGCCAGGCAGTTTCTCAGAGCGCAGAGGGCCGACTCCACCACTGTGGCCACAGTCAGACCTTCTTCAAACCCTGAAGAGAACAGAACATGTGGAATTGGGCAGTGGTTCACCAGGATACAGGCCATGTCTCTGACACACCTTCCCTCTGGTCCCTGGGCTTAGCCCCAACAACCCTAGCACCTCTCAAACTCCCAGCTGCTCACCATCTCCACTGCTCGCCAGTGTCCCACGGGGTGAGCTGTCTTCAGGTGCTGTCTCTGCCAGGCTGAGCGGGGCTGGACCAGAAGCTGCTGGAGCCTGGAGGGATGGGCAGGGGAAGGGAGTGAGATAGGCCCCCAAATCCAAATCCTCGAGTCCACGGCTCTGGCAGCCGGGGCACCCCAGGTCAGCCCCGCCTGGCTAATGAGACACAGCCAATTAGGCCACCACGAGGCTAGATGCTTCACTAGCTTCTTTTATCCCAGGCTTCCCGCAGCAGCTAGGGTGAGAGTGAGTCAGGGCACACTACCCATGTGAGTAGCTCACCTCGGGTCTGGCGTCTTGATGGCCAATGGACGTCCGAGTGAGGCCGCTCACCAAACAGGAGACCTCGTCCCGCTCCTCAGGACAGTTTTTACCTGGGTGGGGGAAGGTACAGCCCTCATGTCCTGCCCATCCCCCCGGGCTTCCTGCAGGGATACAGATGGGCACATGCTCTCCCAGGGGTTCAAAGGCACTCATACTCTCACCCCCACAATATATGTAACAAGCCACCCTGCCACTCTGTACCCAGACAGAGTGGAAACCATGGACATTCCAGACTTACTCTTCTTCTTCCTGCCAAATAGGCTCTTGGTAACTTTGACAAACAGAATCCTAGCTGGGTTAAGGGGTGTCAGGTCTGGGACTGTCACGCAGCTGCTGACAGGGAGCCGGTCGGGGGTGTAGCCCTAAGGAGGAAAGGCATGTGAGCAAAGAAGGGAGGCCCCAGGACTCCTGTCACCTCCCCTCATTGAATCCCCTGGGAATATGCAGCCTTGACTTAGATGTCTGGGGAGCCACAGACCTTGGTAAAGAAGTCGTGGCGCAGGATCTGGTCAATTGAGGGGCGGTCTTGGGGCGAAGCTCGAAGGATGGCAGCCAGGAGCTGCCGGGCAGGCAGTGAGAGGCTGGCGGGCAGTGTGTAGTGAACCTGTTTGATGCAGCGATACGTCTCCTTCAGGTCAACTGTCTCAAAGGGGGGATTCCCACACAGCAGTGTGTACCTGCAGGGCAGAGACAAGACAAGGGGGGCAGGAGTAAAGCGGAAGGTACACCCCATCCATGCACCCGCTGGTACAGTACAGATGACCCGGGACTCACATGACACAGCCCAGGGACCACACGTCTGACTCGGGGCCGTGACCCTGTCTCTGCAGCACTTCTGGGGCCACATAGTTGGGGGTGCCACAGATGGTTCTGAAAAGGGATAGGGAGGAAGACAGGAGAAGTTTCAGACCCAGCCTGGCCAGCCCTCCCCTTCCCTGCCCCCACTGCTGAGTCCAGACAAAGCAGCTGCCTGTCACCAGAGGCAAGAGAACTCCTGTTTGTCCTGGGACAATGGATGCTGGGGATGGCAGCTGAGTCCCCGCCCACCCGCCTGGCCCAGCTGCTCATGACAGGCAGAGGCCTCGACCCCCACCCCAGCCCCCTCCTCCACGGTTAGCAAAGGGTCCCTCACGGATCCCTTCCTCAGTCCCCCACTCCCGTCTGTCAGACACCCACACAAGCTGTCACCTCCTATGCTCTGTGCCACACACAAACCAACACCAGCTGTCATATTCCCCCCAAAACACACATCCGCCACACATGCTATCTGTTGCCGCTCGCACCTAGGCATCGTGGCCACAGCAGAGTGTTCTTATCCAGGGTGGCATGTCGTGCCATTCCCACACTCAGTCTGTCTCACACACACACACACACACACACTGCCAATGTCACCTTCCCCCATCTACACATCGGATCCTTACAGCCCCATCTGTCTCAGGGACTCAAACACCGGAAGGCCCCTCAGCCTTTCCAGCAGTCCTAGGGACTCGGGCTGCCGCCTCCACCCCCCAACCCCTCCCAAACGACCCATCATCCCTTTCCCATCTATCACACACACACAGACATCAGGCAGTCATCGTGCCTCCCACATACATACTCACTGTCACACATGTCATCTGTGTCATACAGACTGTGGTCACCCCTCTCCTCAAACACTCACTTCTTCCTATGTTCCGGGGGTTCCAACCGGGTTGCCAGCCCAAAGTCCCCCATCTTCAGTTCCATATTCTCAGTGATAAAAAAATTTCCTGAATGGGGTCAGAGAGGTGTGTCAGAATCCTTTCTCTCTGCCTCCCCAGACCCCACTCGTGCTGGCCCAGGAGTCTCACCCAGCTTGAGATCTCGATGCAGGATGCCCTGCTGGTGCAAGTACTTGAGTCCGGAAAGGATCTGACGCAGGTAGTAGCGTACCTCTGGCTCCAACAGAGTGTGCCGGGCCTTCCAGATGTGGGCCAAGGACTGCAGAGAGCCACTGCTTCAGCCCCTGATCCACCCTCTCTGACCCTCCCTCCATTCGTGCTCACGGAGGAGACGACAGGGCTCCAGCTCCGGGTCTTAAGGCCCCCCTTTCCCTCGCCCCCTCTCCTAGTCATCGCTCACCTTTCGGCTGCAGAGCTCCAGGAAGATGTAGATGTTGTCCGCATCCTCAAAGTGGTGGGAGAAACGCACGATGTGGCGGTGCTGCAGGCCGCGGTGCAGCTCAATCTCGTTTAGGATCTGCAATGGGGGCGCCGGGTGGTCATCCCTCAAGGGCTCCCTGACCGCTGTCCCCACCCCACCCCTGGTCCGCTGGGCCTGGGCCCACCTTCTCGCGCTGATGCGGCTTGGTGATGCGGTTCTGCGAGATGACTTTGACCGCGTAGGCGCTGCCGCTCTCCGTGTCAGTGGCCTCGTAGCAGCGGGCAAAGCCCCCCTACGGGGAGGGGGCATCAGGCGGAGCGCTCCAGGACAGCCACGTCCGGCCCGCAGACGTCCCCGCGATGAGGACAAGCGTCCCCGCGCCGAGGACAAGCGTCCCCGCGTCCCCGCGCCGCGGACAAGCGCCCGGCCCCACCCGGCGCCGTCCAGGAGGCTAGCAGGAGCCCCCCGCTGCCCCCAGGGCACCCCGCCCCGCAGCTCACCTTGCCCAACAGGCGGCCTTTGAAGTAGGTGCGGCCGCTGCGCGGGTCGGTGATGAGGCGCCCCGGGTCCGCCGCCGGTGGCCCCGCCAGCACGTCCAGCGCGGGGCCCGGCCCGGGGCTCCCAGGCGGCCCGGGCCCGGCAGGGGGCGCGGGCGGGGCGGCCGCACGCGGGAAGGGGCGCGGGGACTGGCAGCCGGCGGCGGGCTCCATGCAGGCGGCGCGTCGCAGCGCGGGCCCGGCTCGTTTCGGTTCCGCCGGGCCGCGGCCTCGCGTGGCGCTGCCGGGCTCTGCTACTCTGCGCTCGCGCCCGGGGGAGCCCGGCGTTTTTATCAATGAACGCCTGTCCCCTCCCCGGCGCCCGTCACCGAGAGCCCGCCCCCTCCCGGGCGGAGAGTCCGCCGGAGGCCACGCCCCCGGGCCCTGCGTCACCGCGAGGCCCCGCCCGCCGCCCGCCCCGCCTGCCGCCGGGAGCCTTGCGGGGGCGGCCCGAGTCGGGGGCGGCCTTTCCTCCGAAGCCCTCTCCCTGCGCCCCGGTGACCGAGAGGCCCGCTGAGGGGACTCCCTTTCCGTCCCCATCTTTCGGGGCTTGTTCTGAAGTCCGAGTGGGGCTGGCTATCTGGAGAGCTCCCCCAAGCAGCCAGACGGACTAGCGATGCTGGCGGGAAGGGAGAGGCCGGGGCCGGGGCCGGGGCGGGGAAAGGGGGGCCGCTCGCCTTCTCCAGGGGGCGTCACCAACACTCCCCTTTAAGTGCGCGAGACCTTCTGCGGGTCCCAAGCCCTCGACCAGCGCCCCCTGGCCCAGCCGGATACCACCCCTTTTTAGGGCTTGGGAAGAATTGCACACTCCTGAGCCTGGCTTGAGACCGGGAAGGGAGGGGTGGAGGAAGGGCGAGGCCGCCACGCTGAGTTTTGGGGTCAAACAGCCCAGCATTCAAGGTTTTTTTTATCATGTGCCATGTCACATCCTCTGCTACCCTCCTCCACGTTCTTGAGAATTACCTCTCAGGTTCTGGCGGGGTCCCCTATTCCCTTTGCCTGGAAACACCTACTGCCTTAAGTCAGCCCTCAGAAAGCCGAAAGCGAAGACTGGGATTTGGGATCTTCCCAATTCTAGTGACGGACAATTGCGCAGGTGGTCCTGGAGCCAGGTGGACCTCTAGACCCCCAGTTCATCCCCGCCCTTCCCAGGGCCAGAAACGCAGAGAGGTAGGGTCTTAACCCCTCCAGAGTGTTTGTCCCAGTTATCACAGGCCTCCCCCTGGCCTTGTCCTTTTCACCTCTCTGCCCTCACTCTGTCCCATTCAATTATTAAGCCATTCAGGCTCGGAGATTAATGGGGAGCACCTGCTAAGTGCCAAGCACCGGCTGAACAAGGCTCCTCAGGGTGGCAGCCCTCGTTTAATTCATGCTTTTAGATGGAAACAAACAATAGACAAGTATAGGAGCAAGGTCCTCGCAGGCTTTGAAAAGGATATGAAGGGAGTGGACAGAAGAGTAACCAAAAAGCTTGCTTTAGAAAGAGTAGCCAAGGGCAGCCCCGGTGGCACAGCGGTTTAGCGCCGCCTGCATGCAGCCCGGGGTGTGATCCTGGAGACCCAGGATCGAGTCCCACATCAGGCTCCCTGCATGGAGCCTGCTTCTCCCTCTGGCTGTGCCTCTGCCTCCTCTGCCGCCCTCTCTTTCTGTCTCTACGAATAAATAAATAAAATCTTAAAAAAAAAAAAGAAAGAGTAGCCAGGAGAGTCAACAAATATTTATTAGAACCTAATTCCTAGGGGTGTCTAGGTGGCTCAGTGAGTTAAGTGTCTGCCTTTGGCTCAGGTCAGGATCCCAGGATCCTGGGATGAGCCATGCATCAGGCTCCCTGCTCAGTGGGGAGTCTGCTTCTTCTTCTCCCTCTGCTCCTCCCCTCTTCTTATGTGTTCTCTCTCTCTCTTTCTCTCTCAAGTAAACGAATAAAGTCTTAAAAAAACAAAAACTAATTCCTGTCAGTTTTATCTTCTAAAAGATAAACATCTCTACAAAGTACCACTTCCCTCCATCTTCCCCTCACAGCCTAATGTGAGTTGCAGTCGCTCTGGTTGGGATTATCGATCACTGCCACAGTATCTTGCTGCCCTCCCTGCCTTCACAGTCATCTCCATTGCATCGTACCTCCATGTTGCCTGCCCACTCAACCCCTCGTCAGGCCATCTAACCTTGCCCTTCATGGCCACTGATGGGAGAAACCAAACAGCCTGAAATGGGGATAATGACTAATAGCTCAGATGAATGAGGAGGAGTGGGGGTGGGGGTGCTTAAGTGCCATAGTCAGGAGTTTGGTTTTATCAGACAAGTCAATAATTTTCCAGTGGGGAGATGGTAGTTGTGAGGCCAGAAGGGAAGCTCTCCAGGCAAAATGGGGCTGAAGCATGTGTAGTATGAAAAAGCATATTTGGGGGCACCTGGGTGGCTCAGTGGTTGAGCATCTGCCTTTGGCTCAGGTCAGGATTCTGGGGTCCTGGGATCAAGTCCTGCATCAGGCTCCCCTTGGGAAGCCTGCTTCTTCTTTTGCCTGTGTCTCTGCCTCTCCGTGTTTCTCATGAATAAATAAATAAAAAAGGGCAGCCCAGGTGGCTCAGCGGTTTAATGCTGCCTTCAGTCCAGGGTGTGATCCTGGAGACCTGGGACGAGTACCACGTCAGGCTTCCTGCATGGAGCCTGCTTCTCCCTCTGCCTGTGTTTCTGTCTCTCTCTGTCTCTGTCTCTCATAAATAAACAAAATCTTAAAAAAAATAAAAAAATAAAATCTTAAAAAAAGAGGCACATTTGTGTTGCAATTTGATATTTGGAAAATAAAACAAAATTTATATTAGCCTTTGTATTAGTTCGGTAGGGCTGCCATAACAAAATTCTATGCACTAGGTGGCTAAAACAACAGAAATTTATTTTCTCATAGTTCTGAAGGCTGAAGTCCAAGCTCAAGGTATTGATTGGTAAGGTTGATTCTGTCAAAAAGAAAACCACAGGGCTGCCTGGGCGGCTCAGTCAGTTAGGCGGCTGCCTTCGGCTCAGGCTTGATCTTGGGGCTTTAGGATCAAGTCCCCAAGTCTGATTCCCTGCTCCTCCTTCTCCCTTTGTGCTCTCGCTCTCGCTCTCCCTCTTGCTGTCTCTCAAGTAAATTGTGGAGGCCGAGAAAAATTAAGGCCATCCCACCTAAAGTTTAGCATTAGCACAAGTACAACTATCTTAGGTCCCTGTGAATAAGAGCTGAACTTTAAGGGGAAAAACTGCAGAATGTCCTCAATGTCCTCAGCAGGTAATCCCATATCAGAAAGACAACAGAGCCCACCTCCGTGGTAGAAAGTCCTATCTTGGGATCCCTGGGTGGCTCAGTGGTTTAGCGCCTGCCTTTGGCCCAGGGCGTGATCCTGGAGACCCAAGATCAAATCCCATGTCGGGCTCCCGGTGTGTGGAGCCTGCTTCTCCCTCTGCCTGTGTCTCTGCCTCTCTCTCTCTCTCTGTGTGTGACTATCATAAATAAATAAAAATTAAAAAAAAAAAAAAAAGAAAGTCCCATCTTAGAATTCTTCCATCCCTTCTGGAAATCCCCTAGACCAGCCTATAAAAAACCCAGCTGTAACCCACTTCAGGGTCCAAGTCCCTGCTCCGCTGTGTCGGGTATACTTGGAACCAAGCTCGAGCTTGTAAATAAACCCTCCTGTGTTTGCATCAGTGTCGGCTCCTCGGTGGTTCCTCGGATTCGCAATCTTGGGCACAAAATAAATAAGTAAAATCTTTTAAAAAGAGGAAGAAAGAAAGAAAAGCACAGACCTTTAATGGCATTCCTTGGGCCAGGCCAAGTCACCAAGCCAGGGCTTAATACCTGACCTAAGTGCGGTTTCCACCTCCCCCAGAAATATAAATCCTAACCTGTCAGGAATTTTCTGATAGGTGCCAGTAAGTCTTTCACATAATCCTTCCCATCCCCCAAAGAAAGATGAGGTGATCTGCATGATAAGATCTCTGCTCTTCCTCCTAAGGGAAAGCGACCTTACCTAAAACAATCCTTTCTTTTATTTTGCTTCTAACTTTCCTGCCCCAAGCTCCTTCTTATGAAAACTTCCATTTTGTACAAACTACGCAGAAGGGCCTCAACTGGCTAGATGAGAGGCTGCCTGACTCATGACTCATTTAATAAAGCCAATTAGGTCTTCAAATTTACTTAGTTGAATTGTTCTTTTTAAGATTTTGTTTATTTTAGGGGCACCTGGGTGGCTCAGTCATTTAAGTGTCTGCCTGGTATCCAGCCCCCCATCGGGCTCCCTGCTCAGCTGGGAGCCTGCTTCTCTCTCCTGCTGCTCCCCCTGCTTGTGATCTCAGTCTCTCTCTCTCTCTAAAATAAATTTTAGGGCAGCCCCGATGGCCCAAGCGGTTTGGCGCCGCCTTCAGCCTGGGGTATGATCCTGGAGACCCGGGATGGAGTCCCACGTCACCTCCCTGCATGGAGACTGCTTCTCCCTCTGCCTGTGTCTTTGCCTCTCTCTCTGTGTGTGTCTGTCATGAAAATAAATAAATAAAATCTTAGAAAAAATAAAAAATAAAATAAAATAAATCTTAGAGAGCACTTCAGTAGGAGCAGGGGAGGGAGGGGGCTCAATCACCAAATTTGACCTTGAGACCATAACCCAAGCCAAAATCAAGAGTCAGAGGCTCAACTAACTGAGCCACCCAGGTGCCCCTGAATTTTGTTTTTTAACCATATCTTTTGAGGTCTCTCTCTTGATTTGTAGATGATGGTCTTCTCCCTTTGATTTCATGTGATCTTTTTTTTTTAACTTAAGTATAATGGACATATTATATTAGTTTCAGGTATACAGCATATGGATTCGACAATTCTACACATTACTCAGTGCTCACCACCGTAAATGTAGTCACCATGTGTCACCATACAACATTGTTGTAATATTGACTACATTCCCTATGTTGTACTATTAATCTCCATCTGTGTGACTGACTTATTTTATAACTGGAAATTTGTACCTCTTAATCCCCTTTATCTACATGACCTTTTTCTCTGTGTGTCCTAATCTCTTCTTCTCTTAAAAACACCAGTTGAGGGAATCCCTGGGTGGCTCAGTGGTTTGGCAACTGCCTTTGCCTCAGGGCGTGATTCTGGAGTCCTGGGATCAAGTCCCACGTCAGGCTCCCTGCATGTAGCCTGCTTCTCCCTCTGCCTGTGTCTCTGCCTCTCTCTCTCTCTCTGTGTGTGTGTCTCTCATGAATAAATAAATAAAATCTTAAAAAAAAAAAAAGCACCAGTTGAATCAGATTAGGGCCCACCTGACAGCCTCATTTTAACTTACCTCCTTAGAGATTTAATCTCCAAATATAGTCACATTCTAAGATACTAGGGGCTAGGGCTTTGTACAGGAGTCAAAACTTTACCTCCACCCATCTTAGGTCTTCAGATGAAACTCTTAAACAAAACATTAACAAAAGAAAAACAGACATAAGCTTATTAACATGTACAATTTATGCATGGAAGAATGGGAGATACCCAAGGAAGAATGAGTAACTCATTTAGCTTAGAATTCATGCTTAAGGGATCCCTGGGTGGCGCAGCGGTTTGGCGCCTGCCTTTGGCCCAGGGCGCGATCCTGGAGACCCGAGATCAAATCCCACGTCGGGCTCCCGGTGCATGGAGCCTGCTTCTCCCTCTGCCTGTGTCTCTGCCTCTCTCTCTCTCTCTCTCTCTATCATAAATAAATAAAAATTTAAAAGAAAAGAATTCGTGCTTAAATACTATCTTAATAGGGAATGGGGAAGGGAAATATAGGCCTCTTAGG
The DNA here is from genome assembly GCF_003254725.2 of Canis lupus dingo. Lineage (NCBI taxonomy): Eukaryota > Metazoa > Chordata > Mammalia > Carnivora > Canidae > Canis > Canis lupus. The sequence continues at coordinate 15,542,055 of NC_064257.1, forward strand.
AAACATAAATGATTTCCAGAAAAAATGAATGGACCCTTAGTTTTTTTTTTTTTTTAATTTTTTTTTATTTATTTATGATAGTCACAGAGAGAGAGAGAGAGGCAGAGACACAGGCAGAGGGAGAAGCAGGCTCCATGCACCGGGAGCCCGATGTGGGATTCGATCCCGGGTCCCCAGGATGGCGCCCTGGGCCAAAGGCAGGCGCCAAACCGCTGCGCCACCCAGGGATCCCTGAATGGACCCTTAGTAGAATGGATGGGAGATATGATAATTTGTGACCAAGTTTGTCTGGATGTATAGATTCCTAGTTTCCTCTTCATTGATATGAGAAGAAATTCCTAGGAAAGGGATTTATGCCCATCAAGTCCTTTTAGAGATCCGTCTTTAAGCAAATAAGAGGAATTCAAGGGCAGCCCGGGTGGCTCAGCGGTTTAGCACCGCCTTCAGCCCAGGGCGTGATCCTGGGGTCCCGGAATCGAGTCCCACGTCGGGCTCCCTGTGTGGAGCCTGCTTCTCCCTCTGCCTGTGTCTCTGCCTGTGTCTCTCTCTCTCTCTCTGTCTCTCATGAATAAATAAATAAAATCTTAAAAACAAAAAACAAATAAGAGGAATTCAGAGAAACCCTCTTTCTGCATTTGCTGGTTTTCAAGTATCTACAGTTCAAATTAGTCAATATGCCAAAATGGAATACAGGGTACCATATTTTGTTACCCTTCACTGTCTTCTCCCCTTGGGAAGTTAACAAGATTTTTGAGCCCTCCTCCAGAAGCCGTGACACCATATTCCATGTCCCTATTATTAATGCGCTTTCTCTTTCCCCATCAAGAATCTCACAATCTCTGCCCAAGTGAGGTTTTGGAGAGTTCTCTGGGTCTCCATCCCATAGAGGATGCTGTTAGGCTCTGTTGCCACTAGTTGAGGACCTGTCCCACACTTCTTGCCCTCTTGACAGCTCAGAGTCAGAATCTCCCTCTTTTTATTAAGACTCTTTCTTTCTTTCTTTCTTTCTTTCTTTCTTTCTTCTTTCTTTCTTTCTTTCTTCCTTTCTTCCTCTGAGAGAGAGGGAGGGAGAGAGACAGCATAAGCAGAGGGAGGTGCAGAAGGAGAAGGAGAGAATCTCAAGCAGAAATATGGGCTGAAAACAGAGCCTGATGTGGAGTGCCTAGGTGGCTCAGTGGGTTTAACAACCAACTCTTTTTTTTTTTTTTTAAAGATTTTATTCATTTATTCATGAGACACACAGAGAGAGAGAGAGAGAAGCAGGGACACAGGCAGAGGGAGAAGCAGGCTCCATGCAAGAAGCCCGATGCGGGACTTGATCCCAGGACCCAGGACCACGCCCTGGGCCAAAGTCAGGTGCTAAACCGCTGAGCTACCCAGGGATCCCCAGCAACCAACTCTTGATTTTGGTTCAGTTCAGAATCTCAATGTTGGGTGATTGAGCCCCATGTTGGGCTCCATGCTCAGTGGGGATTCTGCTGGAGATTCTCTCTCTCTCTCCCTCTCCCTCTGCCCCTCCCCTTAATAAATAAATAAATAAGCAAACCAATAAACAAATCTTTAAAAAAAAAAAAACAAACAGATCTTAACCCATTGTGCCACCCAGGCACCCCTCAGAATCAGAATCTCTTGACAATGTCAGGTCACAGAGGCCAAGGGATTCTTTCAAGAATGAGAACTACCAAGAGGCACCTGACTGGCTCAATTGGTAGAGCATCTGACTCTTAATCTCAGGGTTGTGAGTTTGAGCCCCACATTAGATGTGGAGCCTACTTGAAATAAAATAAATAAATAAATAAATAAATAAATAAATAAATAAATAAATAAATAAGGGATCCCTGGTTGGTGCAGCGATTTGGCACCTGCCTTTGGCCCAGGGCGCGATCCTGGAGACCCGGGATTGAATCCCACGTCGGGCTCCCGGTGCATGGAGCCTGCTTCTCCCTTAGCCTGTGTCTCTGCCTCTCTCTCTCTCTCTCTCTGTGTGTGTGTGTGTGTGACTATCATAAATAAATAAAAATTAAAAAAAAAAGAGAGAGCTGCCAAGTAAGGGTAGGACTTGGGAGGGGGCCACTGGAATCAGCAATAAGACCCCAGGTATCAAAAAAAAAAAGGACCTCGGGTATCTTTGACAGGTGCAGAGAAAGAAGTACTAAAGCCAAACCAGAGAGATGCTAATAGCTACAGTAGCATTTCACACTCACCATGTGCTATTCTGAGCACTTTATAAATATTAATCCATTTAATATGCACATTATTAACTCTATGAGAAAGGTATTATCCTCCCTATTCCCCATGGGGAAATTAAACACAGAAATGTTAAACAGGGCACCTGGGTGGCTCAGCAGTTGAGCACCAGCCTTTGGCTCAGGGCGTGATCCCAGGGTCCTGGGACTGAGTCTCACATCAGGCTCCCTGCAGAGGGAGCCAGCTTCTCCCTCTGCCTCTGTCTCTGCCTCTCTCTGTGTCTCTCATGGATAAATAAATAAATAAATAAATATTTTTAAAAAGAAAGAAATGTTAAACAGCTTGCCCAATGTCACAAAGGTAGTTCACAGTAGAGTTCAGATTTGGAAATCTGGGCAGTCTGGCTTCAGACTCCATGCCGTAAACTGTCAAGTCATATATCCAACTCTGGGCTGTGAGGAGGAGAGAGGGCATGGGCAGTCAGGACCAGAAGGGAGCAGGAGGCAAGAAGTAGAAAACCGTAAAGAAGGGTGGAGTAAATGATTTACAGCTAGAGTGGTTCCCTCTCCTGGACCATAAACCACAGGGACCTGTCAGGTGCTGGGAAGGGAGATAAGATGACTCAGGAGGGAAGGGTTGGGTGGGGACTGGGGACTCCCCTTCCTGGAGTGAGGCTTCAGGTCCTGTACCTTTACCCTTGGCTCTGTGGGAAACTCACAGCCCAGTGCTCCAGACTGTTGGTAACAGGCAGGAAGGTGAGAGCCACAGAAGCAGATTGGGGGGGGGGGGGGGGGGGTGGCAGTGACGGAAATGCAGCAGCCTGGGTCATCTGGGTTGTTCCTCAAGAAAGCTCCCAGGATCTCAGGGTGTGAACTCCTCTAGGCCTAGGCCTGGTCCCCAGATACTCTTTAAGTGGTATGCAACCCAGAATCCTCTAGAAAAGCCACAGATCAGAGCTTGGGAAGGGCTGCATGGGCATGATGGCTGGGGTCTCAGAGCTGGTATCTCACCCTCCCTAGGAGAGAGGTCCTGGGTCTCCCAGACCTATGGGACACACACACACACACACACACACACACACACACACACACACACAGATGCAGTGTGATTCTGGGACACAACAGAGGACCAGGAGGTGGAAACTAAGGGGAACAGACTTGGCTCTTCATGGTAATGGCAGCCGGGGCTAAATGGCTGCCGTGCTGAAGTCTCTGGACCTTGTTTCACTGAATAACCCCAATTGCTCTGGTGAAAGGTGCTATTGATCTTGTTTTGTAGAGGAGGAAACTGAGGTTCAGAGAGATGAGGTAACTTGTGTAAGGCTCCAGAGAGCTAGAATTGAAACCCAGGTTTGTCTGACTCTAAAGCTTGTGCTCCTAACCCCCTCTCTCTGCTTCCTCTCTAGGAAACACCTGTGGGTGAGAATGAGCTCACAGTGCAGGGGAAGGAGCTTCCCAAGACAGGTCAGAAGTGGGACCAGCCCTCCTGGGTTGTTTTTTTTTTTTTTTTTTTTTTTTGGCTGGGTACAGTATACTTTATTGATGGTGCATGACAAGGTAGGGCTCCCCAAGCCCCTCTCCTGGGTTTTTGTGGATGATCTCAGCACTGGGTGGCTAATTGAGCTGGTGCCTCGAATATTATTTCCTCTGTTTGACACAGGAAGAAATTGAGGCCTAGGAGTAGAAATGGCCACCCAGGATGCTAAATACCCTTAGGAGTCAAGATGCTGGACACAGGGCTGCGGGAGTGCTGCATCCCTAGGCTTGAGTCCCAGACCCGTGGCCCTGTCAGCCCTGTGGAATAGGGGTGTGGAGTGGTCAAGACAAGCTCCTCAGAGCCTGTACCAGAAGCCTGGTAGTGTGGCCAGTGCACAGGCCCCTGGTCCCCGGGCTCAAGCCCTTGTTTCTGCCCACTGGGCCCCTTCCAGCCTTTGGAGTTGTGAAACTGAATAAAGGAAACCTCATTTAAAATAGAGTTTGGAGGCAGCCCAGGTGGCTCAGTGGTTTAGTGCCGTCTTCAGGCCAGGGCGTGATCCTGGAGACCCAGGATCGAGTCCTATGTTGGGTTCCCTGTATGGAGCCTGGTTCTGTTTCTGCCCACCCCCCCTCTGTGTCTCTCATGAATAAATAAAATCTGAAAAAAAAAAAAATAGAGTTTTGAGGGACGCTTGGGTGGCTCACCGGTTTAGTGCCTGCCTTTAGCCCAGGGCATGATCCTGGAGTCCTAGGATCGAGTCCCACGTCGGGCTCCCTGCATGGGGTCTGCTTCTCCCTCTGCCTGTGTCTCTGCCTCTCTGTGTGTGTCTCTCATTAATAAATAAAGAAAATCTTTTTAAGAAAAATAGAATTTGAAGGTCAGAATGAGGGGAGTTCTCACACCCTACCTATCAATGCATCAATTGCAGACCCCAACAGGAAGAAGCATACCTTGCATTCTCCAACTGGAAAGGACCTACTTTACCACCCCTGCAAGAGGGAGAAAGACTTTTTCTTTGTAGAGCAAAAGTCCAGTCAATGAGACGTTGCCACAACTCAGGCAATAAGAAAACATCCCCAACCTCCGGTGGACTTTTGCTCAAATAGCCCCTCTCAACTTCCTCCTTTTTCTCTATATAATAACATTCCTGTCCTTTGTTCCCGGACTTGCCTATGGTTTGCTGTAGCTTGCGTATCCTGAATTGTCATTCCTCTATTTTTGAACAAACCTATTTTGCCGGTAAAATTACTGGCCATTTTATTTTCAAGCCCAACCAAGTCCATCACCTCTGGCGTTGAATCCTACCTCCAGTGTGTCTCAGCTGTCCGACCTTGAACAAATCATTTACCTCTTGGAGCCTCATCTGTAAACGGGGCTGATCCCTGCCCCACCGAGTTGAGAGGAGGACTCCAGGAGACGCTGATATACTAGTGCCTTTGGCATGGTGCCTGTCAGTCAGTGCTCTGTGATCAGTAGCTGTTATGATTATAACAATTTATCATCATGCATCTGTCTTCTCACCTGGAGCGTGGGACAGTAATCCCTGTCATCCTGGTTTCAAGGACAGGGTATCATTGATACGAGCGGTAGGGTCAGTGCAGATAGCACTTTTGCCACCCAAAGGCCAGCCCAGCCCCGCAGGGGTAGGGAGATACATCTAGTTCCCAGGGCCAGGGGAAGCTGAGCTGGCTGATAGCCTCTATCCATCAATGATAACCTCCGTCCAGCTAAGCTTTATGGGTCCAGCAGATATTTAAGTGCGTGTGGTGTGTGGGCTAGCCCAGTTCTCCTTCCTCAACACGAGCTGCTGCCCAGAGCAGGTAGGCAGGTGTGGAGTAGGAGGTGTCAGTACCCTGGGCCTTGGGAGACCAGCTGTGAGCAAGACCCCAGGGGTAGTTGTGGGTTTGGGCTAGAGTTGGATCTTCTGTCCTCAGAAGTTCATGATCTGGTTACTTCTGGCCCTGCAAGTGGAACCGGATCTTGGAGAAGCCTCTTGCACAAGAGGTTATAGATCTCAGCTTCCCCAGGCCCATCCCATCCTGGTTCAGCCTCTGTACCGCTGAGTTCTGGAGGGGATGGGGGTGTGCTTCATGTGCGCTGAAGCTTCTTCCTCCCTGTCTACTAACACAGGGTTTGTGTGTGACCAGAGTTGAAGGGAGGTTGCTTGGTGATAAGAAGGCAAGCTAAGGAGAAGGTTTGCAGGAAAGAGGGACAGCTCTGGGGGCAGTTCGTGTGACCTCCTTCCCAGGCCCCCTGCACCATGACGGTTTCATATACCCTCAAAGTAGCAGAGGCTCGCTTCGGAGGCTTCTCTGGCTTGCTTCTCAGGTGGAGGGGAAGCATCTACAAGCTCCTCTACAAAGAGTTCCTCCTCTTCACGGCCCTGTATGCTCTGCTCAGCATCACCTACCGGTGAGGGTGAGGTCCCAGGGCTGGCCTGGGGGAGCCTAGGCAGTCTGCTTCCCTCTCACCCAGGCTCACGACTGACCTTCCCCAGGCTGCTGCTGACCCAGGAGCAGAGGCACGTGTATGCTCAGGTGGCCCGATACTGCAATCGTTCTGCAGATCTCATCCCCTTATCCTTCGTACTGGGTAAGGCTCCCTCCTGTTCTCCTGGCATCCTTCTTACCATCTTCTCTGACTTTTGGGTTGAGCTGATAGGTCTGAGGCGCAGAATTACCCCAGCAGCACAGCCTAGAGATCAACCAAAATAGGCTCAGCAGGCATGCAAGTTGCATCCTGGATTTCCAGAGGGCTGGACTTGCCTATCACTTGCTAGACCCTCACTCCACAAAGGGACAAGACACCTGCTGGCCTCAAAACCCCACTCTGGGTACTGGAGAGGAGCTGGAGAGAGGTGACACTCCCTTTCCACCTTGTGGGAAGCAGGGCTCAGAGCTAACCATTACTTGACCACTTCTCTGCCGGAGGAGGTTTGCATTCCTCCATCCTCCAGGCCCGGCTTAGCAAGGAAGACGCTTTAGGAAGAGACGCTCCTCCTGACAGCGAGGCAGGGCACTGGGGCCAAATGCATCCTTCTCCCCGCCTTGGTTCTCTGGCTGGGGGACAGGGCGTGCTGACTCCTACAGGGCAGGCCTTCCATCTCCCCTTCCACGCGGGTGATCAGGTTTCTACGTGACCCTGGTGGTGAACCGCTGGTGGGCCCAGTATACAAGCATCCCGCTGCCAGACCAGCTGATGTGCGTCATCTCGGCCAGCGTGCACGGTGTAGACCAGCGTGGCCGCCTGCTGCGCCGCACCCTCATCCGCTATGCCAACCTGGCGTCCGTGCTGGTGCTGCGCTCGGTGAGCACCCGCGTGCTCAAGCGCTTCCCCACCATGGAGCATGTGGTGGATGCAGGTGTGGACAGGTGCCCTCGGGGCTCGAGCCCCGCTGGAGAGCCCGGGGGTGGCCCCGGGGTCAGGACCCAAACGTGGGCCTCCTGGGAGAGGGGTTCTGACCCTCAGGGGGCAAGTCCTGGGGGGCAGGAGAGGTGTCTGCGCCGCACTCACTTTATCTCCTCAGGTTTCATGTCCCAGGAAGAGAGGAAAAAGTTTGAGAGCCTAAAATCCGATTTCAATAAGTACTGGATCCCCTGTGTCTGGTTTACTAACCTGGCGGCCCAGGCCCGGAGGGATGGGCGAATCCGTGACGACATCGCTCTCTGTCTGCTCCTGGAAGTGAGTCTGCTCGGGACCAGGCCTGTCCGTCCCCTGTAGCTTTGCAAACTGGAATAATAATTTTAGTAATTAGCAATGAGATGGTACCATTCTTGCACTGTTGAAAGCACTGTGCATGTATTAACTCATTTAACCCTCACCACAGCCCTTGGGACGTTATTACCATCCCTCTTTCACAGGTGAGCAAACAGGCACAGAGTGGAAAAGAAACTTGCCCAAGTCATACGGCTAGTTAGTGGAGCTAACGCCACAGCTAGTTAGTGGAGCTAACTAACCGAGGCATGCTGGTTCCACAGTCTGTGCTTGCACCTACTTTGTTAAACTGCTTCCCATCACGGGCACCCTTGCATAAGACCTCTGATAGCAAAATGGGCCTCTAGGCCTAGTTCATGCTGGTCTCCCCTGTTCTTCCCTATTCCTCCTTCTGCACCTCCACTGACATCCTCTTCCTGCTTTTCCACCAGGAGCTGAACAAGTACCGGGCCAAGTGCAGCATGCTATTCCACTATGACTGGATCAGCATCCCTCTCGTCTACACCCAAGTAACTGCCTCTCCCCTCCCGCATCCCAGGGCCTAGTGCATGTCCCGTGCTGTGTGTGACACTGAGGATTAGAGATGGTACCTGCCCTGTGGCAGTTCAGTCCAGCAAGACACTGAACAACCACGGGCTCATCCTCAAAGCATCCCTGGGCCCCCACTGAAATGACCCCATCCCCTCTGATGCTGCCACACCTTGCTACATGATTTACTTCCTTGTCAGATTCCCTCCCTGGCCCCAGGGTCGGGGCAGGCTTTTCTCGCTTTTACTCAGCCGGGCTTCCTCCTCCAGGTGGTGACCATAGCCGTATACTCCTTCTTTGGCCTCTCCCTGGTTGGCCGCCAGTTTGTGGAGCCAGAGGCAGGGCCAGCCAAACCTCGGGAGCCTTTAGAGCCAGGCCAGGAGGCAGCATCCACCCTGGGGGACCTGGACATGTATGTGCCTCTCACCACTCTGCTGCAGTTCTTCTTCTATGCTGGCTGGCTCAAGGTGGGCACATAGGGTGGTCATACCAGCTTGTTCTGTAGAGATGTGGGCCCAGGGCCCACCTCAACTTTGGGGATAGAGAATGGGGCTCCAAGCCCAGGAAACACTGCCTTACAACCTGCAGGTGGCTGAACAGATTATCAACCCCTTTGGTGAGGATGATGACGATTTTGAGACCAACAAGCTCATAGACCGCAACCTGCAGGTGTGCAGGGGCCTGGGGGCAGCTCCTTGCGCTCTCCACCTGGGTGTGGAGAGGGCAGGGGGATCCTTGTGACTTGCTGCCTGCCCCAGGTGTCTCTGTTATCCGTGGATGACATGTATCAGAACCTGCCTCCCGCTGAGAAGGACCTGTACTGGGACGATGACTCTGCGCAGCCGCCCTACACGGTGGCCACGGCGGCCGAGGCTCTGCGGCCTTCCTTCCTGGGCTCCACCTTCAACCTTCGGTGAGTGGCCCGCGCGGGTGGAGACAGGAGTTGACCCGGCAAGCGGGCCCCAGGTCCTCACCACCCCTCTGGAGCGCCAGTGACCCGGTGGCCCCTGCTCCTTGCACCCTCCGGAGAGCCAGCCCCGGGGTGGCCCCGCCCAGGTTCGCTCAGCCCGCCCTCCCCCCTGCAGCGTGAGCGACGACCCGGAGCAGAGCATGCAGGTGGAGGCGTCTCCAGGGTCCGCTCGGCCGCTGCCCGCCGCGCAGACCCCGTTGCTCGGCCGCTTGCTGGCCGCAGGGGCACCCTCCCCGGCCATCAGCCTCAGGACCTTCGGCCGCGCGCGAGGAGCCCCCCGGACCCCTCATCTGCTGCGCTTCCGAGCGGAGGAGAGCGGCGACCTCGAGGCTGCGGACCGCATCGAGGAGGCGTCGGTGGGGTCAGAGGAGGCGGCCAGGGAGCCCTGAGCGGTGGCCGTCCTGCCTGCCGCCCCTCCCCTCCCGGCCACCGCTGCCCTCCAGCGCAGAGTACTTAACCGTGCGTCCTGAGCCCGAGAATTTAGGGACAGACTTTGAAAGAGGAAGAGGGCGGGGCCAGCACCAGGGCTGGGAATCTGTACGTTTTGGCGGGAGAAGGTAGGAAACTGATGCTAGGACACGTGGGCCAGAACCCAGATGCAGTTAATTTCCCGGGCACTAGGGAGCTGGGCCTGTTCTCAGACCTGAGGGAGCATCAGCAGCACTGAAGGGCCTGTTCACAGGGTCCACTCAGTGTCTCTGATTCATTAGATCTGGGAGGGAAGTAGGAAGTTCCCAGGTGATGGTGCTGCTGCTGGTCCAGGCATCACACTTTGAGTCCTATATAAAAGAAGTTAGGGGCAGCCCTGGTGGCGCAGCGGTTTGGTGCCGCCTGCAGCCCGGGGTGTGATCCTGGAGACCCGGGATCGAGTCCCACGTCGGGCTTCCTGTATGGAGAGCCTGCTTCTCCCTCTGCCCCTCTCTCCCTGTCTCTATGAATGAATAAAATCTTAAAAAAAAAAAAAAAAAAAAAAGTGGGAATCCCTGGGTGGCTCAGCGGTTTAGCGCCTGCCTTTGGCCCAGGGTGCGATCCTGGAGTCCTGGGATCGAGTCTCGCATCGGGCTCCCAGCATGCAGCCTGCTTCTCCCTCCTCCTGTGTCTCTGCCTCTCTTTCTCTATATGTCTATCATAAATATTAAAAAAAAAAGCATATACCCCATCCTGATTATCTTACTCTGAAGAGGGAATCACCGTGTGCTGGGGGACTTTTGCTTTACCTGTAATATTCAACTTTTTGTGTACGATGAGAAAATAATCATTACTTGTGCAATTACAATTGTTTTAGACCAAGTTGGCATGCTGTGAAGTGGGATAAAGAGAATATAGTAAGGGCTTGGGAATCTTGTCCTGGAGGCTGATCCAACTCAGACGTGAAGGCAGTTGTTGTACACCAGCCAGCCTGAGCCGTGGGAATTTGGACTTCAGAGTGCCGCACCCTTCTCTGCTCCCACCAGCCCAACAGGAGAAAGGATGATCTCGGGGTGAAAGCTGGGGGGTCCACCTCTGTTGGGCCTACAGTGCTGAAGGAAAGCAGCCTCACAGAGCACTAGGTTGAAGTTGCCTGAACTGAGCTCCAGCTCTGGAAGTTCTGCTTCCACTCAATTGGTGAGGGGCGCCTGGGTGGTTCAGCGGTGGAGCATCTGCCTTTGGCTCAGTTCATGATCCTGGGGTCCTGGGATCCAAGCCCATTATTTGGCTCCCCACAGCAAGCCTGCTTCTCCCTCTGTTTCTGCCTTTGTGTCCCATGAATAAATTAAATCTTAAAAAAAAATCGAATGCCAAAACTGAATCTCAAGGTCAAAGGATGGCAAATGACAGAACTCTGAAGGAAGAAACAAGGGTGTAGTGGAGGTTGAGTACAGCCTCTAACATCGTCGACTGGCTAGAGGATAACACTAGCTTTGCTACTTTCTTGCTGGATGACCATGGGTTACAAGAGGCCAAAGCATAGGTCTCCAAGTCTTTAGAGACCATAGCACCCAAGACAGCCCTTTATGTGGAAGACATTTGACATTTTTCACTAGATGGAAGAGAGGTGAGGGCACAGGGCTCCCAGAGCCAATAGTAAGGTTTTAGGTTGAGTTGCCTTTTTTGTATCCTGAAGTTTTTGTACTCGAAAGGGGGTGGGGTGAGGGTCATCTCCATCTTTCTCTATTGTCTATTCACACAAGTCTATAATTTAGCCAAGCTAATGAACCAACTGGAATTTTCACTTTTTTTGGCTCTTAAGTTATGCTTGTACTTTCAACTTTAACCTGAATAAAATCTTAAGTTTTTAAAATTAACTCAGCAGATCTGAGTGCTTGGTTTATTGCCATGCACTTCTAAGTACTAGACACAGTAGGAAACATACTCATCTCCTGGAATTCCTTTCTAATAGGACAAAAAAGACAAAATGAGTAAAAATTTATGACCAGGTTAACAGCACAGAAGGGGGTGTAACAGAATTATCAGAGTAGAACTCACTAGGGTCTAAGACCTCGTGTATGCACATGGTATGTGAAGGAAAATGTTCTCAACGGACTCAGTAAGGCCAGGATGATCAGCACTATTAAAAAGGGACCAGGTCACATTGAGTTCTGTAATTTGGAAAGACTTCTGAGATGGGACGCTGTCCCATCAAAAACCTATTGATCGGGATCCCTGGGTGGCGCAGCGGTTTGGCGCCTGCCTTTGGCCCAGGGCACGATCCTGGAGACCCAGGATCAAATCCCACATCGGGCTCCTGGTGCATGGAGCCTGCTTCTCCCTCTGCCTGTGTCTCTGCCTCTCTCTCCCTCTCTCTGTGTGACTATCATAAATAAATAAAAATTAAAACCTATTGATCAGGAACGCCTCGGTGGCTCAGTGGTTGAGGGTCTGGTTTGGGCTCAGGTCGTGATCCCGGAGTTCTGAGGTCAAGTCCTGCATTGGGCTCCCTGCAGGGAGCTTTCTTTTCCCTATGTCTCTGCCTCCCTCTAATGAATTAAAAAAAAACCCAACCAGGGGCAGCCCTGGTAGCTCAGAGGTTTAGCACCGCCTTCAGTCCACAGCTTGATCCTGGAGACCTGGGATGGAGTTCTGCATGGGGTCCCTGCATGGAGCCTACTCCTCCCTCTGCCTGGGTCTCTCACGAATAAATAAATGGAATCTTAAAAAAAAAAAACAAACCGAAAAGCTCACCAAAAAACCCCTATTGATCACTATTGCTAGGACTGTGTTGGGAAGAACAGAAGCACTGAATGCTACTTGCAAGAGTGATCAGGAGGTAGAGGTGGTGTTAAAAGTTGAACCAATGAGATTTGGTGACATTAGATGTATTAAGGTAAAAATAACCAAGATTTTTATTTAAGCGGCTATATAAAGGCAATAACTTGCTATAATCAAATAACCAAGAACCTATTTAAAAAGGGAAAGCTGAGGAAAAGTCATGTTTTTAACACGCTCACTTTTGAGAATTCAATAATGATACCCAAGTGCAGGTATTAAATAGGTTTGGGTTAGTCAGAAAAATGTAGCACACAGGACACCTGGGTGGCTCCGTGGTTAAGCATCTGCCTTTGGCTCAGGTCATGATCCCAGGTCCTGGGATTGGATCTTAGGTGGATTCCCCGCAGGAGCCTGCTTCTCCTCCTGTCTGTCTCTCATGAAAAATAATCTTAAAAAAACAAAAAACTGACAGCAGACAATGTAGCCAAGCTGCAGACACAGTAGACCCTTAAGGATTTAGCAATGCACATATCACTGGTTATCTTACACAGGAGTAGAGTGAAGGTGGAAGGGATTAGGGTTCAAGAGAAAAATTACTTTAGAAAGACATTCAAAAGCTGACAGGATAGTCCCCAACGTGTACAACTTGCTCTCAACGCAGAAAAGGAACACAACTTCAAGATTATCAAGGTCATCATGAACTTGACGCTAGAAACATCAAGCTAAAACCTAAAAACAAAGGTTCACATAGGAAAAGGGTACAGATCTCTAAGAGCAAAGTTTTTACTTATTTTAAAAGATTTTATTCATTCACTTGAGAGACAGAACAAGTGGACTCCCCACTTAAGCAGGGAGACTAATTTGGGACTGGATCCCAGGACCCTGGGATAATAACCTTAGTCGAATGCAGATGCTTAACCAATTGAGCCACCCAGGTACCCCTGAAAGAGTCACGTTTTTAGAGGCAGCATGGCTTCAGGTTCCAGTCACAACCCCAGTAATATGGGGACCCAGTGCTGGGCTATGTCCTTCACACAGCCTCTGCTTGGTCTGAACGTCACATCCCTGCTCCCACTGAACACTTAACTTTTGTGGTGAGAAATGTCCCCCCAGCTTTATAAAGGCACAGCCCACATCTAGGACTGACCTACAAGGAAAGCATGCAGAGCAATTGGACATTCATACGTGAACACAGGACAGAACAATAAACACCTTTATTACATGACCGAAGACAGAAGATTTATTTGCCTTTCCGGGCTTTGATTTTCCTCAGATAGAACTCCAGCTCCTTGCCCTCTAGCACATAGCCATCTGCCCGGCCGCACTGGCCTGGTCTCGAAGCGATGCATGCTGCAAGAAACCAAGAAATGTATGCATTCATTAGCAAAAGGACAATGGGGCCTTGCCCAAACCAGCAGTCTCCTTAAAAGTCCATGTTTGTTCAGTTCTCCCGGGGGCAGGCTTGAAGCCCAGTGTCTCCTCAGATATACTTTATCGTCACTTTAAAGTCAGTAGCAGAACTGGACAAAGTTTTCATCACCAAGACGGCCCCCTCAGCCCACAGACTTCTCCTGCCCACTATTTCCCATTTCAGCTTCATGCCAATGGGATGACATGTTGAGTCGTGCTTATATGCTGCTATCATTCAACTCTCCTAGCAAGCCTCTACCACACAGCTGGCAGTTGAAAGAAGAGGCAAGAACGAAATGCAGACAGTACTGTGATTCCTCCCCCCACTGCAAGAGCCGTCTCACCAAGAAGCTTGCCCTGTTGGAACTGCTCCTCCAGAAGACTGCTGATTTTGGCATTCTTTTTCCTTTCATCATACTTCTTCTGGATTTTCTTTGATCGTTTTTTATTTAAAATCTCTTCCTCCTCAGGCGTCTGAATAAAGGAGGTAAGGTAGGTTAGTTGGGGCTCCCAAGGCCCTGGCTCAGGGAAAGTATCCTCAATACCCTATACATCCCAATCCCTGCTGCCTTCCTCAGCACTAAAGGCTTTCATCTCTTTCCTTTCAGTAGCAGAACTGGACAGTTTTCATCATAAGAAGGCTGGAATGAGGCTGACCTTCCTTCCCCCGCCCCCACAGGGAAGGTGGCTCCCAGAGAACACGCACCAGCTTGGCCCCCTTCTTGCGTCCCAGGGGCAGTGCGTAGTGGGACTCGTACCACTGTCGGTACGGTGTGCTGTCAATGAGCACGATACAGTTCTTCACCAGGGTCTTGGTGCGGACCAGTTCATTGTTGGATGCATTATAGACAACATCGATAATCCTGGTTTTGCGTGTACAACCTGCTCATGGAGGAAATTTAGAATCAAGTCCCAGAAGCCAACTGGCCTTGTCACCTCTCCCCCCAAAGTGCCTAAGGAGAAGCAAGGGAATAAGCCTTTACCCTACCACGGGGTGTTAGCTCATCTTCCACAAAGTCACCTTTCCAGAGAGGACTGGGAACCACACACAGTGTCTCTAGGTTCAGTCCCAATCCCTGAGGCTACAGGAGTTAAGAGACAAAACAGGAAGGAGAGAATTCTCCAGCTACCACAACCTTAAGGGCTTTCAAACAAACTTCAGTATCTTGGTGGAAGCCATAAACCTCCTGTTAAAAGCAATGACTGAATCTTAGAAGTTTTAGGCGTTGGGTTCCCACCCACTCCTGAAGGGCCTCACTCACACTCCGAGCCCCAGGAGAAGTTCCCCACGTCTAGCCTCAAGGCTCGGTACTTCTTATTGCCTCCCCGGACTCGTACTGTGTGTATGCGGCGGGGGCCAATCTGGAAAAACACAGAGACAGGAACTAGGTTATCCAGGAGATTAAGACAAGAGGAGGCAGGGGAACCCTAGACCCCGTGGAGGCAACACAGTCAGTGTAACTATGACAAGTCCTAGCACTGGCATGTGGCACACAGGTGGCCAAGACGGCCCCAACCACACCTAAGGATTCTTTCTCATCACTCCGGTTACCTCCAAGAGAGAAACCCTGCTTCCAAACCCTGAAAATGAAGTCTGTATGCAACAGAAAAATACCGGGTTTCTGACTATCCCTCAAGGGGCCCACGCCCTCCAGGCGCCCTTGAAGTCCTAATACCAGCATGAGTCTCCGCGCAACCTCTTGGGTCTTAACTACACGTCAAGGTGAGGAGGCCGCCCGGCCCCCCAGACGAATCACGAGCCCCGGGAAGCCTCAAGCACCGCGCGGAGGCCAGACCACGCTGGAGACGGGGGAGCGGGCGGGAGGCGAGGGCCCGGCACGCACCTTAGTGTTGGCCGCGGGGCGTCCCAGCTCATACTTCCGCTTCTTGTGGTAGGGCTTCCTCTTGCCCCCGGTCTTGCGGCGCTTGTGCCAGTTGTCCCGAGAGATGCCTGCGTGTGGGAGCAGGAGGCGGGAGCTTTAGCCGGCGCCCCGCGAGCCCCAGAGACCCCTGCACCGGGCGCGCCGCACGCTCAGCTCTCCAAGGTTGGCTCCCCCACTGCGCACTCGGGAGTTTTCCGCATTACCAAGGTGTCATCATCCACGCGCGGCCCAGCCCGGGCTCCTTCCCGCGGCAGCCATGTTGGCAGCGCCCGCGGCACCAAAGCCCCGCAAGCCCCCGGCGCGGGCCTCGGAGGCCAGAACCGAGCACAGCAGCCACCGCGTGGCTGCTTGGTGCCGGGGGCCGAGGCGCCCGCCCTCCCGACGCGGCTGCGAGGCAGGATGGCGCCGGATGGAGCTTCACCCCCTTCCCCGGCCCCGACGCAGTCACACTCACCCATCGCTCTCGGCGCTGGCTGCGAAAGAGAAAACGCAAAGCCTCACGGTCCGGTTTGTAAAACGCTGCCCCGCCCCCTTACGTGATTTCCGGGCGCCGCGGTCCGGAGCCGGAGTCGGAGCGCGACGTCGCTTCTGCGACCGCGAGGGGGGCGTGGGAGCTCCGGAGGGGTTGGCGAGCGGCTGCGCCCGAGGCCAGCGCGGGGCGACCGGCTCGATTTACATTTTTGAAAGATTTTATTTATTATTTATTTATTTTTAAAAGATTTTATTTATTTATTCATGAGAGACACACAGAGAGGAGAGAGAGGCAGAGACACAGGCAGAGGGAGAAGCAGGCTCCATGCAGGGAGCCCGATGTGGGACTCGATCCTGGGTCTCCAGGATCAGGCCCCAGGCTGCAGGCGGCGCTAAACCGCTGCGCCACCCAGGGCTGTCCCTTTTTTTTTTTTTTTTAAATTTTATTTATTTATTTATTTATTTATTTATTTATTTATTTATTTATTTATTTATTTATTTATTTATTTATGATAGTCACACAGAGAGAGAGAGAGGCAGAGACATAGGCAGAGGGAGAAGCAGGCTCCATGCACCGGGAGCCTGACGTGGGATTCGATCCCGGGTCTCCAGGATCGCGCCCTGGGCCAAAGGCAGGCGCTAAACCGCTGCGCCACCCAGGGATCCCCAGGGCTGTCCCTTTATTTATTTTTTATTATTTATTCACGAGAGACAGAGAGAGAGAGGCAGAGACACAGGCAGAGGGAGAAGCAGGCTCCATGCAGGGAGCCCGACGCAGGACTCGATCCGGGACCGCAGGATCGCCCTGGGCCAAAGGCAGACGTTCAACCACTGAGCCACCCGGGCTGCCCTCTGTTTACATTTTGAAAAGACTCGTTTCGGAGCCGGGCGCGGCTGCTGTGGGCCAGGGTGGGAGGCAGTAGGGGTGGAAACGAGTGCTGGACTTGGACTTTGTTTTGAAGGCTTTGGTGATAGATGGGGTGGGGGGCGGTTAGGGAAAGGGAGGTGTCAAGGATCCCCGATTCCTCACTCGATCCCTTCGAATGACAGGCCGCTGGGTGTGCATGTCTGGCTTCCTTAGAGAAGGTCTTGCATAGGAGATGCTACTTTGGGAATCGGTAGTGTACAAACGGTGATGATTAAGGTCACCCGGATGAATGGAACCCCGCGAGAGAGCATAAAGCAAACTTTTCTTGTAAAACGTACCAAGTAAATAGGCTTTGCGGGATATGGAGCCCGTCGCGACCACTCAGCTTTGCTGCTGCAGCGCGAGAGCATCCCTGGGCAATAGTAAATGTGTGTGGCTGTGTTCCAATAAAACTTGCAATCCTGGAGGAAAAAAAAAAAAAAACTTGCGATAATGGGATTCACCTCTCATGAAATGTTATGCTTTTCATTTTTTCCAAACATTTAACAACTTAACAAGTATTCTTGACGCATGGGCCCAATCAGCATAGGGTGTCGTGGACCAGAACTTCTGTTCTAGGTCCAAGGCTTGAGGAATGTGAACATTTAAGGCCAGGTAGAGGAAAACTGTCAGAGGAATTGAGTGACAGGAAGAAAGCCAGCACACAATGAGGTCATGGTCTAATGCTACTGTGAAGGCTAGTTAAAATGAGGACTTAAAAGTGATTCTTGGGTTTAGTAACTCAAAAGTCTTGGGTAATATTGGCAAGGGGAGTGGCAAAACTTAAGGAAACTGGGCAAAAACTTAAAATCGAATGGGAAGTTTTATCTTTTTAAAAGATTTATGATAGCGCAGGAGTGGTGGTGTCAGAAAGGGAGAAGCAAACGCCACTGAGCGGGGAGCTGGATGCGGGGCTGGATCCCAGGACCCTGAGATCATGACTTGTGCGGAAGGCAGATGCTTCCTTACCTGACTGAGCCACCAGGTACCCCCAGAAAGGGAAGTTTTTTTAGAAAAGATACAGTACATGTGCGGCAGCCCGGGTGGCTCAGCGGTTTAGCACCGCCTTCCACCCAGGGTGTGATCCTGGAGACCCGGTATTGAGTCCCACATTGGGCTCCCTGTGTGGAGCCTGCTTCTCCCTCTGCCTGTGTCTCTGCCTCTCTCCCTCTGTCTCTCATGAATAAATAAAATTAAAAAAAAAAAACAGAAAAGAAAAAAATACAGCATATGTAAGCAATTCTTTCAAGAAGTATGACTTTAAAAGCAAGGCGAGGAAAAAAAAAAATAAAAATAAAAGCAAGGCGAGGGATCCCTGGGTGGCGCAGTGGTTTGGCGCCTGCCTTTGGCTCAGGGCGCGATCCTGGAGACCCGGAATCGAATCCCACGTCGGGCTCCCGGTGCATGGAGCCTGCTTCTCCCTCTGCCTATGTCTCTGCCTCTCTCTCTCTCTGTGACTATCATAAATAAATAAAAATTTAAAAAAAACAAAAAAGCAAGGAGAGAAGAGTAAGAGTGCCTGCCTGGCTCAGTTGAAGAAGGTGGTGGCTCTTGATTTGGGAGATCATGAATTTGAGTCCCACGTTGAGTGCAGAAATTAAACTATTTTTTTTTTCAGATTTTATTTATTCATGAGAGACACAGAGAGAGGCAGAGACACAGGCAGAGGGAGAAGCAGGCTCCATGCAGGGAGCCTGATGTGGGAACTCGATCCCGGGTCTCCAGGATCACACCCTGGGCTGAAGGCGGTGTTAAACTGTTGAGCCACTGGGGCTGCCAGATTACTTAAATTTAAACTTAAAAAAAAAAAAAAAAACAGGGGCGCCTGGCTGGCTCAGTCAATAGAAGATGCAGCTCTTGATCTTCGGGTTGTAAATTCAAGTCCCACGTTGGGTGAAGAGATTACTTAAATTAGAAAGAAAAAAAATAAATGGGAGGAGACGATTAGGCTGGTGGCTGGAGGGAATCATGCAGCAGTATTGAAAGAAGAATAAGCCTTTTTACAGTCGGCTCCAAATCCTATCCCATCCCTTTGAAGGGAATCTCTCAACATCATCCTTTCTCCTGTATCTTCAACCTTCCACTGGTTTCCTACCACATTCAGAATAAAATCTCAATTCCTTGTTATGGCCCAGGAATATCTGACCTCTGCTTATCTCGTTGGCTTTACCAATTTGACTTCTTATCTCCTACTATCTCCCTCACTCAACTCCTGGCACTGTGACCTTGCTGTTCTTGCCTCAGGCCCTTGTGAGTTGAGAGAAAATGCTCTTAAGTCTTAGCATGGCTTCTCTCATTTCAAGTTTCTGCTCAAAATCTCACCTCTACATACATACACACGCTGGGAGGACTTTTCTGAGCCTGCTTTTTTTTTTTTAAGATTTTATTTATTTATTCATGAGAAACACACAGAGAAAGAGAGAGAGAGAGAGAGAGAGAGAGAGGCAGAGACACAGGCAGAGGG
This sequence comes from Canis lupus dingo, assembly GCF_003254725.2. Classification (NCBI taxonomy): domain Eukaryota; kingdom Metazoa; phylum Chordata; class Mammalia; order Carnivora; family Canidae; genus Canis; species Canis lupus. The sequence continues at coordinate 15,561,254 of NC_064257.1, forward strand.
AGAAGCAGGCTCCATGCAGGGAGCCCGATGTTGGGACTCCATCCCAGGTCTCCAGGATCACGCCCTGAGCTGAAGGCAGGCACTAAGCCGCTGCACCACCCAGGGATCTCCTGAGCCTGCTTTCTTTCTTTTTTTTTTCTTTTTTTAATTTTTATTTATTTATTTATTTATTTATTTATTTATTTATTTATTTATTTATTTATTTATTTATGATAGTCACACAGAGAGAGAGATAGAGGCAGAGACACAGGCAGAGGGAGAAGCAGGCTCCATGCACCAGGAGCCCGACGTGGGATTCGATTCAGGGTCTCCCGGATCGCGCCCTGGGCCAAAGGCAGGTGCCAGGGCAGCCCCGGTGGCGCAGCGGTTTAGCGCCGCCTGCAGCCTGGGGTGTGATCCTGGAGACCCAGGATCGAGTCCCGTATCAGGCTCCCTGCATGGAGCCTGCTTCTCCCTCTGCCTGCGTCTCTGCCTCTCTCTCTCTCTCTCTGTGTCTCTCACGAATAAATAAATAAAATCTTTAAAAAACAAAAACAACAACAACAACAACAAAAAAAAACAAAGGCAGGTGCCAAACCGCTGCGCCACCCAGGGATCCCTGAGCCTGCTTTCTAAAGTGGCAACATTTGGGGTGCCTGGCCTGCTTAGTCTGTAGAGCATTTGACTCTTGACCTCCAGGTTGCGAGTTCAAGCTCCATATTGTGGGTAGAGTTTACTTAAAAACAAACCAAAAAAACTTCTCTAAAGTAGCAACACTCCTCTTTCTTTACTCACTTAATACTAACAATGTTTTTACATATTCATTATCTGCCTTCCCCACTAAAATATAATAAACATGAGAGTAGAAACTGTGTTGTTGGGGCACCTGGATGGCTCAGTGGTTGAGCATATGCCTTAGGCTCAGGTCGTGATCCCAGGGTCCTAGGATCGAGCCCTGTATCAGGCTCCCCGCGGAGAGCCTGCTTCTCCCTCTGCCTATGTCTCTGCTTCTGTGTCTCTCACGAATAAATAACATTAAAAAAAAAAAAACTATGTTGCTTAACTACTGTGTTTCTAACACTTAGAATAATGCCGAGCATTTAGTAAGCATTAATAAATACTTGAGTGGCACTCAAATATTTGAACAAATTCTTGTTCTACTTACCACATTTTATTCAATATGTTTCCCCAGTAGACTGTGAGATCTTTGAGTACAGTGCAAGGACCTTTTTTTAAAAATATTTTATTTACTTATTTATTCATGAGAGACACAGAAAGAGAGAGAGGCAGAGACGTAGGCAGAGGGAGAAGCATTGGGTTCTATGCAGGGAGCCCGATGTGGGACCCGATCCTGGTACTCCAGGATCATGCCGTGCTGAAGGCAGGCGTCAAACCGCTGAGCCACCCAGGCATCCCTGGTGCAAGAATCTTTTTTTTTTTTTTTTTAATTTATTTATTTATTCATGAGAGACACAGAGAGAGAAGCACAGACACAGGCAGAGGGAGAAGCAGGCTCCATGCAGGGAGCCTGACATGGGACTTGATCCTGGGTCTCCAGGATCACACCCTGGGCTGAAAACAGCACTAAACCACTGAGCCACCCGGGCCTGGTGCAAGAATCTTAATCATCTTTCCACCTCCAGCTCTTTGGCACAAGAAAAGGAAAAGGCAATTGTATTGGACATAAAAAGGAGTTGATTTCCAGGGGCACTTGGTAGGTGATGGAATTAGGTAGACTGGATTAGGGAGATGAGAGAAGAGTAACCATGTGAATAGTGGGAGCGATTCCAATTAATAGAGAACACAGGCAGGTTTCTAGAAAGTTCAATCTTAGGATGAGCTTGAATTGCCTGTGGAGCATATAGGTGGTTATTCTTTGTATTGCAAGTAATTGGAAAGCAGAGTGTGAAGCCTGGAAGAGAAGGGAACTGATAATTCCCATCCCCGTGCACCATGGTTTTGGTCCTTTATGCATCTAACTTAGGGTTCCACCCTGTCAGCCAGTTTGCATCACATGAGCATGGTTTTTCAGTCACGTACTTCAGTAGCAGAATAATTATAAATGCATATGCATCTCTTGGGGGTAATATTCTAGAGGCATCTCTGTAGCTCTTGAAATCAGACTATGACAGTTCTCCATGTCCCACACCATGCTTCTACTCTGGCTTTAGCAGAAGTCAAATAGGAGCTCTAATTCTGTGTCATCCTGGAGAGATTTTTTTTTTCTCCTGCTCCCCTCCAACACCTTACCCTGGCAACAACTCCATTTGCTTTGAGACCATTGGCATTAATCGTACTATGCCTTTGTCCTTATTTTCATTAGTCACCTTAAAAAAAATCTCCCAAATTGAATCCATCACCCACATTCTAATCCTGACATAGGTTACTACAATATCTTTTTAAAATCGATCTCTCTTGGGACGCCTGGGTTGCTCAGTGGTTGAGCATCTGCCTTTAGCTCAGGGCGTGATGCGGGGAGACTGCTTCTCTCTCTGTCTCTCATGGATAAATAAAATATTTTAAAAAATAAAAATAAAACTGATATCTCACCATTCTCTATTTCCTAAAATCTCATCATGTCCTATGTGAAAAATCCTCTGTCTCTTCAACCTCTTCTGGAAATGTTTCCTTTGCCTTCATAATAGCCTTCTAACAGAAATCTGGTTCTCTCATGGTTTTCTTCCTTGTCGGTCTTCTCAAGTGGGGGACGACTACACTCCTCTGGATGAGAGACAAGTGTTGGCCAATTTTGGACCATTCTTACTCTATCCTAAAAACCGTAGATTTTGAATCTTATGCTATAAAACAGTAACACTCAGGGCAGCCCAGGTGGCTCAGCAGTTTAGTGCTGCCCAGGGTGTGATCCTGGAGACCCGGGATCAAGTCCCACGTCAGGCTCTCTGCATGGAGCCTGCTTCTCCCTCTGCCTGTCTCTCTCATTCTCTCTCTCTCTCTCTCTGTGTGTGTCTCTCATGAATAATAATAAAAAAGACAGTAACACTCATTACTCCTCTTTTCTGTAGTTACCTATAAATTTTGGTTCTCACCAACCTGTGCCTAGATTTTAGATCTCGAGTCATGGTAACTTTCTCATTACTACTACTCCTGTTATATTTTGGATGCCTACACATGTGTGTCTTTATCTCTTTCCACTTTTACCTTTCACCACCTCCTCACCCAGTAAGTCCTTAAACCTGGGATCAATCCAACCTCTTGTCCCTGATACCTAGATAAAGTCATGTAACTCTTGCAGACTAATAACATTAGAAATTAAAAATAACTGGTATTAGACTTTGGAAAATCTTTATAATGAAAGACTTACCTGAAGCATAAACTTGACTGGAGAAGACATTATAAATAGATTTTTAATAAATGCTGTGAAGGAAATAATATGCTATCATGAGGTAAAGGGGCAAATGAGGTAAGATGGTGTGAGATGCCCTCTCTAGGGTGGCAGAGATCTGCAGTAAACTGAAACCTGAAAGAAAAAAAAGAAACTGTATGTTTCTTTTTTTTTAAGATTTTATTTATTTATTCACGATAGAGAGAGAGAGAGAGAGAGAGAGAGAGAGAGAGAGAGGCAGAGAGGCAGAGACACAGGCAGAGGGAGGAGCAGGCTTCACGCTAGGAGCCCGATGCAGGGGACTCCAGGATCGCGCCCTGGGCCAAAGGCAGGTGCCAAACTGCTGAGCCATCCAGGGATCCCCTGTATGGTTTTAATTTGTACTCTAAGTAGGCCCAGTACTCAATGTGGGGCTTGAACTCATGATCCTGAGATCAAGAGTCACCTGCTCTACTGACTGGGCCAACCAGACAACTCCCCAAATAGAACCTTTTGAAGAGCAAAGATGGTTTCATGCAGAAAGGATGTCAAATGTAAAAAGCCCTGAGAAGGGTTGGCACTTTGGAAATGGTGGAATAAGGACCTTCAGAAAACCACTCCTCCATAAAAGCAACAAGAACACTGATCCAAATTGTCAAAATCAGCTTTTCCGGAACTCTGAAATTAACTAAGGTTTGCAACAATCCAAGGAGACCTTACTCAAGAATAGCAGCTGAGGGGCACTTGGATGGCTCAGTGGTTGAGCATCTATCTACCTTTGACTCAGATCATGATCCCGGGGTCCTGGGATCAAGTCCTGCATGAGCCTGCTTCTCCCTCTGCCTATGTCTCTGCCTCTCTGTGTGTCTCTCATGATAAATGGATAAAGTTAAAAAAAAATAGCAGCTGACTCTGGGAATAGTGATCTTTGTTGCTTTTTAATTTGCCCTAGTCCCATCTTCTTCCCCTAGTTCCATGGAGGCTTTGAAAACCAGTAGCCGGGCAGCCCTGGTGGCGCAGCGGTTTAGCGCCGCCTACAGACTGGGGTGTGATCCTGGGGACCCAGGATGGAGTCCCGCATCAGGCTTCCTGTATGGAGCCTGCTTCTCCCTCTGCCTGTGTCTCTGCCTCTCTCTCTCTCTCTGTCTCTATGAATAAATAAAATCTTTAAAAAAAAAAAAAAAAAAAAAAAAAAAAAAAAAAAAAAAGAAAACCAGTAGCCTTTCAACTATGTTAGTTGTGAAAAACAGCAGCCTGACCAGCAATTGGAGGGGGAAGATGGGTCTCGAGCTCCCCAAAGCCCCATCACTAAAGAATCATCACCATGGGACCTGTCTGGCAGCTTGCTGAAAAGCTCCATTCTCAGTGCTTGTCTTTATTTGACCTCACTCACAGTTCACTCTGGAAACAGCCCTATCCCTAAGGGTGTTTGTAAAAAAAAAAAAATCAATCAATCAATCAGGGGCAGCACAGCTGCTGAGGTGCCATTACCAGTTGGGGCTAAAAAGAGGCTGACCAAAAACCCCCAAAATCAATAAACAAACTGAAAAGGAAAAGCAGGGGAATGTGGGGATTGGGGAAACTCCCACATATTCCTGGGAATTTAAAGGCCACATGCATGTTCAGGGCTGAGTACATACCCAGAAGACCTGAGAAGACCCTAATATTGGTTATTTGTGTTTTTTTTTTTTTTCTCTAATTTATGATAGTCACAGAGAGAGAGAGCGAGAGGCAGAGACACAGGCAGAGGGAGAAGCAGGCTCCATGCACCGGGAGCCCGATATGGGATTTGATCCCGGGTCTCCAGGATCGCGCCCTGGGCCAAAGGCAGGCGCCAAACTGCTGCCCCACCCAGGGATCCCAATATTGGCTATTTGTAAGATACAGCTGATCTTGGAGCTGCACAAGCAAAAAGTGAAGGTTATACACCATGGGCAAGTGGGATTTATCCCAGGTTTGCAACATTGGTTAAACATCTGAAAATCAATTAACATAATACACTTTGTTAATGGCATGAGAAAAAACATATGATCACTTCAAAATACAGAAAAAGCATTTGACAAAATCCAATAACCTTTCATGATAAAAACACTTAAACTAGAAACAAAATTGAACTTCCTCGGGGATCCCTGGGTGGCTCAGCGGTTTGGCGCCTGCCTTCAGCCCAGGACATGATCCTGGAGTCCCAGGGTCGAGTCCCATGTCGGGCTCCTGGCATGGGGCCTTCTTCTCCCTCTGCCTGTGTCTCTGCCTCTCTCTCTCTCTATCATAAATAAATAAATCTTAAAAAATTTTTGAACTTCCTCCATTTTGATAAAGATTATCTACAAAAAACATAGCTAGGGATGCCTGGGTGGCTCAGCGGTTAAGCATCTGCCTTTGGCCCAGGGCATGATCCTGGAGACCCCGGATAGAGTCCCATGTTGGGCTCCCTGCATGGAGCCTGCTTCTCCCTCTGCCTGTGTCTCTGCCTCTCTCTCTCTCTCTCTCATGAATAAATAAAATTAAAAAAAATTTTTTTTGAACTTGTAGCTAAAATCATACTTTTTAAAGATTTTATTTGAGAGAGAGAGAGAGTCCCACATCAGGCTCTCTGCATGGAGACTGCTTCTCCCTCTGCCTCTCTCTCTCTCTGCATCTCTATGAATAAATAAAATCTTAAAAAAAAAAAAACTATAGTAATCAAACAGTCTAGTATTGGCATAAGGACAGACATACAAACAAATGGAATAGCATTTAAAGTCCAGAAATCAACTTTCTATCCTGAAACCATGGCCCAGTTTTGTCTGTAACCTTGGAGAGAAGGTTCTGGTGCAAGTGAAAACTACAGTGACGGGGCAGCCTGGGTGGCTCAGTGGTTTAACGCCGCCTTCAGCCCAGGAAGATCCTGGAGACCCGGGATCGAGTCCCACATCGGGCTCCCTGCTGGAGCCTGCCTCTCTCTCTCTGTCTCTGTGTGTCTCTCATGAATAAATAAATAAATTAAAAAAATAAAACTACAGTGACTTACTCTAAGCCTTAATGACCCAATTGGCCACATTTCGGCACTATGCCAAGGTTCAGCTGGTTCTTCCAACCCCCACTGAGATCCCTACAGCTATTTAGAGCTTGAAAAAAATAGTCAAGAATGGTCAAACTGGGTCCTTCAAACAGCTCATAGTTAAGGAAGCTCTGCTGAATGGCTTGGTGGCCACCAAGGTGTGGATGTGATTTTTATGTTGGTGAGTTAATAAACAAGCAAGGCACTATTGGGATAATGTTTGAAGATCAATCTTTAACATCTATTTATATTTGGTTTATTATTTGAGTGTGCTTGGATCATCTGTGATCAGACAGGTATTTGAATAATGTATCAAAAAGAAAAAAGTCCAGAAATCACTCCATACATCTATATGGTCAATTGATTTTCAACAAGGGTGCCATGTCAATTCAATGGGAAAACAACAGTCTTTTCAACAAACAGTGCTATTAAAACTGGATAGCCACATGCCAAAAAGTGAATTCAGACCCCTTACACCATTTACAAAAATTAACTCAAATTGGATCAATGATTTAATTTTAAGAGCTAAAACCATAATATTCTTATAAGAAAACAAATCTTCACAGGCTTGGATTCAGCAATGGAATGTTAGATATGACACCAGAAGCACAAGGAGCAAAAGAAAAAAGGTAAGTTAGATTTCATCAAAATGGAAAACTTCTGTGCTTTCCTGGGCATTAGCAAGAAAGTGAAGGTAACTCACAGAATGAGGGCAAGTATTTGCAAATCATACACGATAAGAGTGTAATATCCAGAATATATAAAGAACTCTTGGGCAGCCCAGGTGGCCCAGCGGTTTAGCACCGCCTTCAGCCCAGGGCATGATCCTGGAGACCCGGGATCGAGTCCTGCATCAGGCTCCCTGCATGGAGCCTGCTTCCCCCCGCACCCCCCCGTCCTGTGTCTCTCATCAGTAATTAAAAAAAAAAAATCTTTATAAAAAAAAATGGGCAAAGGACTGAATATACCCAAGAAAATTGAAAACCCAGGCCCAGACAGAAATTTGTACACAAACGTTCAGAGGAGCATTATTCCTGATACCAAAAAGAAGCAACCTAAATGTCCACCAGCTCACGGATACACAGAATGTGGTACCCAGAATGGGATATTTGGCCATAAAAGGGAATGAAGCACTGGACCAACATGGACAAATCTTTTAATTTTTCCAAGTAATCTCTACACCCAATATGGGGCTTGAACTCAGGACCCTGATAACATGTCTTGAGCCCAAGGCAGACACTTAACCTACTGAACCACCCAGGCACCCCAGTATTATTCCATTTACTTAAAATACCCAGAATCGCAAGTCCATAGAGAAAGTACAGATTAGTGGTTGCCTGAGGCTGGGGGGAAGAGTTGAGTGGGGGGTACCTGCTAACAGGTACTTGGTTTTCATTTTGGATGAAAATATTCTAAATTAGTGGTGATGGCTGCCCAATTAATTTTTTAAAAAATAATCTGAGAGTGAGAGTGAGAGCATGAGCAGAGGAGAAGGGCAGAGGGAGAGGGAGAAGCAGACCCCTGCTGAAGCAGGGAGTCCGATGCAGAGCTCCATCACAGGACCCTGGGATCATGACCTGAGCTGAAGGCAGATGCTGAACTGACTGAGCCACCCAGGCGCCCTGAGGTTGCCCAATTAAATGAATATATCAAAACCACTGAATTTATAGTATATGAATTTTATTTTTTAAAAGATTTTATTTGAGAGAATGAGCAGGGGAGAGGCAGAGGGAAAGTGAGCAGCAGACTCTGTGCTGAGCAGGGAATCTGATGCGGGGCTCAATCCCAGGACTCTGGATCATAACCTGAGTCAAAGGCAGAAGCTTAACCCACTGAGCCACCCAGGTGTCCTTCCTGTGAATTTTAAAAGGGTGAATCTTATAGTATGTGAATTATATCTCAATAAAGCTGTTATTTAAAAATAAACAAGGGGGGACCCTTGGGTGGCTCAGCGGTTTAGCGCCTGCCTTTGGCCCAGAGCGTGATCCTGGAGTCCCGGGATCGAGTCCTGCATCGGGCTCCCTGCATGGAGCCTGCTTCTCCCTCTGCCTCTCTCTGTCTCTCATGAATAAATAAAATCTTTTAAAAAAAAATAAACAAAGGTAGTCCAGGTGACTCAGTGGTTTAGCACTGCCTTTAGTCCAGGGCATGATCCTGGAGACCCAGGATTGAGTCTCACATCGGGCTTCCTGCATGGAGCCTGCTTCTCCCTCTGCCTCTCTGTGTCTCTCATGAGTAAATAAAACCTTTTTGGGCAGCCCCAGTGGCACAGCGGTTTAGCGCCGCCTGCGGCCTCCGGCGTGATCCTGGAGACTTGGGATCGAGTCCCACATCAGGCTCCCTACATGGAGCCCGCTTCTCCCTCTGTGTCTCTGCCTCTCTCTCTGTGTGTCTCTATGAATAAATAAATTTTAAAAAATCTTAAAAATAAAACCTTTTTAAAAAATAAAAACTTTTGGCATACTCAAGAAATAAAGGCCAGTGTAGCTGGAGAACAGTGAGCCGTAGGAGATAGTGTTTACTCGTCCAAAAATATATGTTGTATGCTTACCATATGTTCTAGACATTGTGGCTACAGTATTGAACAATCTTTGTCCTTGTGTGCTTAAATAGCTAGCACTTAGATAGCATTTATTAAATGTGAGACATTGTACTTACTACTTTGTGTATGTCAACTCAATCTTCCTAACACCTCTATGCCAGTATTATCCCCATGTCACAGCACAGAGATGTTAAACCCACATAAAGTTCTACAGTCACAGAATGATGTGTGGCTTCAGAAGCTGGGGGCTTTTAACCTCCAAACTGTTCTGCCCAAACTGCATTCCAACTGGACCAATAGAGCAAGGAGCTGACCAGGCCACAGTAGGACATTCTGAATTTATCTGTTGTGTGAAGGGATGCTATTAAAGGGCTCGAAGCAAGGGATGCCTTGTAAGGATGTCCCTGGCTGGTCCTGTTTGTGATGCATAGTATTCCAGGGGAGGTCTGGTAAGGTCTTCAAGTAATCTCTCCAATTCTGTGAGGTGGGTTTTGGTAGCATTTCACAGATAGGGGTGGGGGTGGGGGGAAATGTTAAGTATCTGGAAGCTTTTAAGGCCTCAGAGCTAGTGCCAGCTTTGTGAACTTGATTCAGCTGAAAAAAATTTTTTCAGCTGAATTTCTGAACCCAGGTGCCATAGTTGGTTACTGAATGGCACCTTCCACTCATTAATGAGGCAGAGACTGTGCCTGTTTTACAAATGAAGTAACTGAGGCTGGGAGAGCCAGGGCCTAGTCTGTTCAACCCAACTCCTCTCTAGAGTTTCTGCAGTAGCCCATACACCCCATGCGCCCCACCCATCTTCCGGGGGCCTTTCTAGAACACACATTTGGTTGTGTGGCAGGTTTCAGTAGCATATTACTATTCAGAGAACTAATGTTCCATGACAATCTGGAATCCTCCAGCTCCCAAACTGTCCATCCTCTATGCTTGGTTTCTCTTTTTTTTTTTTTTATGCTTGGTTTCTTAGTCCACCTGGCAAACTTCTAAGTTTTCAAGACCTTCCTGTACACCACTCAACAGACGGATTTTTTTTTCCTCTTTATTGCTAGACAGTGTGTAAACACATAAAATACCAGGGAAGGAAGAGATCCCAAAGACTTTTTTTTTTAAATTATAAGACATAGTGCATGACCCAAGGGCATGGAAGGCAGGCCAGAGTCAGCAGACAGCTGGACTAAAGGCTCCTTCCCTCCTCCCAGAGCCAGGACGAGATGGGGCAGGGCGGGGGGCGGGGGGCGGGGGGGCTCCACCAGTCGCCAGTCCACATAGGCAGAAGGCCATCCAAGGGAAAACTTTCTACCAGTCTTCTCCTCCTGGAGAGAGGGCAACACCCAGGATAAGTAAAAGGGTCTTTCCGTTTTCTCGGTTGTAGCCATCCAAGGAGCAAAGAGGAGAAGAAAGTAGTGTCCTACATCACTTTGACCCCCCTCCCCAGCTGCCCCCATACTTGGCATTTACCAAAGCCTGTCCCAGTTCAGACCCTGACTAGACCCACCAGGTGCCCAAAGTTTGCTGGGGAGGGAAGAGGAGGGGAAGAGGCTAGGTGTGAAAACAAACAGATCTTTTATTTGCAGTCGTCACTGGGGCCGTTTCTTGTTGCTTATTTGTTTGCTGGCCTGCTCTTCCAGCTGCATGGCCAGACGCAAGGCCTTGATGACATCTGGAAGGAAGGGGTGGTGGTGCACTCGGGATTAGTGAGTGTCTCAGAGGCCCCTCTCCCTCAGGGTGGAGGCCCCATCTCCAGCCACACCCACTTTACCTTGCAGGGCTGAGAAGTGCTTGGCTTGCTGGATCATGACAGACTCTGCCTTGTTCACGAAGGTCTCCAGGTCATAGTCTGGCTGTTCAGTCATCTCGGAGAGCTCAAGCCAGCCTGGCCCTTGCTGCAGTGACATGGGGGAAGCTTGTCCACTCAAAAATGACCCAACCAATTTAGCAAATCCTTCCTGGGCCCCTACCCTCCAAAGCAGACAACACACACCAGATGCTCATTCCTCCAGCCATAGCCTGTATTCCACCTCTGGACCTCCTCCAGCAGATTATCTTTATCTTCAGCTTGAATTCCTCCTCTTTCCCACCTTGAACTGTCCCTCTCTCCCCAAATGAATGTCACAATCTGTCTTAACACCAAGTCAGAAATGAGAGCAACAACTTTATTCTTAACCCTCCTTATCCCCAGTATCCCCAGATCCTACCAATTTTGCCCCTAACTGGTACCTGAGTCTCACGTCCTCACTCCAGTCTAGGCCCCGGCCATAATCCATCTAGGCACCAACACCTCTCTTGAACTCTTAACAATCTCCTAACTGCTAACTCTTAAGTGCCTCCACTCATGCCCTCCCACGTTCCCAAACCAAGCTCCACATTGTATCTAAAGCTCTGAGAAGACCAGGTCATCTGATCCCACCACACTCTGCTTTACTCCTTTCAAAGGCATCCACTGCCCTCATAACCAAGTCCAGGTGTTCGGAGTGAACCATAGGTCCCTTAGCATCAGATCTTGCTGACCCAGCCACAGCCTTCATCTCCATCATCTGCTCACTGCTTTTGCTTGACCAGAGCGAACCTCTCATTCTTCCTGAAAGTACCATGTCCTTTCACACGTCTGTAACTCTGAGCACTCCAGGGAGGACATGCTTAAATGCTCACTCTTCATGTTCCCTCCTTGGTTCTAAGTGGCCCATGCTCCTTTCTGTGCTGCACCCTAAGCACCCTACTGGCAGAGTGCACTTTGGCCTCCCCTCACCCTCCCCTCCCGCAGCAGGAGTCACATCAGCACCAGCATCTACCACTTGCTACGTGCTGGGCACTACCTAATCCTCAGATGCAACTCTCCTGCCTTGCCCATTTTAGAGATGAAGAAACTGAGGCCTAGTGATGATAAATGACTTTCGTAAGGAAATCAGCTTATAAATAGAAGAGTCAGGACTGATCTGGTCTTATTTTAGGGCGTACTACCCATACCTCATGTTTTTGGTCCTTGGTTTCAGCACAGTGATTGACATATAGAAAGTACTCCTCAAACACTCACTGAATAAATAAATCAAGGTCTTTGCATATTAAAGTCACCCTCCAAAATTTCAATCAGGAGGACAGAGGAGAGACACTAACTCCAGCTAGTATAATGGAGGAGGCAAGCCTGTGTGGGCCAGGCTGGGGGTGGGTGGGGGTGGGTATGGTAATTTGTTGTTCTAGAACAGCTAGATGAATAGATGGGAGAATGAAGGAATGGTAGGTGGAGGCCTGCCTCATGCCATCCCTATCTGAAGACCCGTGGGAGCAAAGCCCAGTCACGTTCAAGGAATGGTGCTGAGCACTACTGAGGGCCTGTGAGGGTGTATATCCAATCCCACCCCAGCCAGGGCCAGCTCCTCACTTGTATAATCTCCTTGAGCTCCTCCATAGCCCTTTCCTCCAATTCTCTGATCTGAGACATGGCTTCATTAAAGCTGGACATCTGGGAAGATAGTTCCTCATCTTCCTTGGAGAACTGAAGGGGCCAAAAGGAGAGGTACAACAGTGTGGCCTAAGTCCCGTCTCAGTAGGCCATGTTTCTGTTCTGCCTGGCCCCACCCTACACCTTACATTGCCTGAGATCAGGGACCCATGAGAGCTGGATTCCATCTCTTCTGTTTCCATTTGAACTGGCTGCTCCCCACTGGACCCACTGTGGGGGCTCAGCTCCTTGACCCTGAGGAAGAAAACAAGAAGGTGTCAGATCCCATAGGAGCCTTCTTGGCACTCACAAGACTGTAGCACCATCGGCCACGTGGTTCAAGGGGAGTAGCAGCTTTGATTTTGGCCTAGAGGACCCATGCTGGTGCCCAACCAAGGCCTGAAAGGGCAAGGGGACAAAGCAACTAGCATCATGTCAGAACTCCCAAGTCTCAGATTCACTGAGTCAGAGAATATAGAATAGGCCCTGTGAATCCAGGGCTTCCTCTCTCTTCCTTTCCTCCCTCCTGCACCCCTCTCCCCATCCCACTGGCCACGAGTACCAGTACCTGTCTGCATATCTTAGTGTGTTTAAAGTATATTCACAGGAGCTTATGCCTGGTGAGATCATGGCGATCTGCAAAAGGGGTAAATAGGTGGTTAAGGGTTAGGGATCAGAGGGTAAGGGCACCAGATTGCTGCTGGAGACTGCCAGGCATTGTCTATGGGCTGCTGACACCCACAGTATTGGAGCAGGGAGTTAATTAAGCACCTACTCTGTGCCTGGCAACTTGCCCCATGGGTAGTGAAAATTAGGGCATCTTGAAAACTGGTCCCCTGCCTTTTAAGGTGCATCTGGTTACCCCCTGTTGCTTTATCTCTTTATTGTCCCTCTCGCCAAGGTCATATCTCAAGGCTTTGTGGCTCCTGCTGGAACCTTCCATTCACCAAAGCTCAGGAATGATGGTTTGTTTTTTTTTTTTTTTTGAATGATGGTTTAGAGCTTAGTTAGAACTTCCCACCTTCCCTAGTAGGCAGGGAAGAGGAGGAGATTCCCTGGAGGGGAAGGAGGGCAGACCCTAGCTAGCAGGGCTTATAGAGAAAATAAGGAAGGGAACAAAAAGCATTCAAGGCCATGGCCTTGGGCGGTTCAGTCAGTTAAACATCTGCCTTCAGCCCCAGTCATGACCCCAGGGTGCTGGGATAGAGTCCTGCATCAGGCTCCCTGCTTGGCGGGGAGTCTTCTCCCTCTACCCCATGCCTTCCCAGTCCACTCACATTCTCTCATTAAAAAACAAAAAACAAACCATAGCCCTTTCCTATTTACAAAGCTGGGAGCCAATGAACCTGAAGGAAGCCATAGAAGAGATGAGAATTTCTCCTGCTTTCCCCTGGTCCTTCTTCTGAATTCTGGGGCCCCATTACACCAGGGAGTACTGACCATCCCCAAACCAAGAGCTGCCCAGATATAAAGAGAATAGATCCTTTCCTTCCCCCCCCCCCCTTTTTTTTTCTTTCCTTCCTTCTTAAATAGGTAAAGAGGAACTTGGTACTAAGGCATCGGTGTGGAGGGGACCTGCCTGGGTGGTGCAGTCAGTTTGGCATCCTACTCTTGATTTGGGCTCAGGGTCCTGGGATCAAGCCCCACATTGGGCTCTGCACTTGGTGAGGAGTCTGCTAGAAGATTCTCTGTCCTTCTCCATGTGCCTCTCCTCCTAACTCACGCATGCTAATGTTCTCTCTCTCAAATAAATAAATTTTTGCAACTCCGTGTCGTCCTACACCTCCTGCAAAGTGACCCTACTCACCATGCAGGTCCTTGAGTTCTCCCCGATAAAGGAGTCCCTCAGCACCTGTGTCAGCTTACTCTCTCGAAACGGGGTGTGAGCCTTGTTCTGTCCGAGGGCTCTGATGCACTCCTGTGGGGCAGACAGCAGGAGCCACTGAGGTCCCTTCTGTCCTTTGGAGCCACCTATTCCCTCTCCCCCTCGGCCAGGAGCCCTCCAGGCCAACCACCTCTGGCTAGGCTCTGTTACCTTCAGAGCCAGGAGACTCTTGTTGATTTCTGCACCCTCCATGCGGGTCTGCCGGTCAGCACTGGAAGTGTCTGCACCTCTCTCATTCCCTGCCAGATCCACCAAAGAGAACTTGCCATGCACTCTCCCTTTGGCTCGAAGAAGAATCTGGAAGCAGGCGTGGGAGCGGGATGAGTTGGAGTTGGCAAATGTCTGCCCAGAGGTCCTGTCAATGGAAAGCAAAGAAAGGGCATGAGCCTGTGAGGTTACCAGCCACTGTGGCTCCCCAGAGTTCAAGCCACCCCATTCCACAGCACTAAGCTCTCTGGTACAAGGGGCACAGGTCAGGACTCTGAACAGTCCTGTGTCCTACCCAGACTTCAGTTTTGTCCTCCCTAGGCAGCAGCTCTCCCTCTAGTTCTGGACTTAGCAAGTTTTCCTGGTAGTGAAAATACTAGACTCTGTGCTAGGGTCTTAGTCAGACCTGAGGGCCCAACAACACACGAGGAAGGAGGAGTTGCCTGTGTTCCTGGGCACATGGGAAGTAGGGGTCATCATGAACCACTTGTCAAAGCTTGATGGCCCTGAGGAGGAGGCCAGCCCCCTCCCCGGGCCTCTGTAAGTCACCCAGCATCCCACTGTACCATGCCGGGTGGAAGAGCATTTCCCTAAGTCTGTATAGGAGTTATGATCCCACCACTTCCAGCCTAGAACAGACCCAGAGCTCCTAGTTCCTACCACAGAGGGAGGGAACATCAAGGAAAAACCTAGAGAAGTCAGAAAGCATGCTTTGGGGTAAGAGCCTGGAAATATATCTGCCCTGGTTAGACTTAAGATACTTTGACTTGTTCCTGATGAGCCTCCGGCCCTGGGTCATCTGTCCTATTGAGAGTCCTCAAGGCAGGGCCCTCATAGCGCTCAAAAAACTTCAGAGAGTGGCGGTGCTGTGTGGAAACAGCAATGGGCTCAGGGCGAGAGTCTGTCACCTGAACCAGGCATCAGGGGGTCCCCTCCCCTCCCCAGGACTCTGACCTGCAGGCACTGCCTAAGTCGATCATCTTGATGACATCATTAGCACAGTTCACCAGGTGCTCCTGCAGCCCCACCACCTGCACCTGCTGCTTGCCGTCCTCCAGCACACGCAGCTTGGCTTTCTTGTTGAGCAGATCAAACAGCTGTGCCAGGCAGGGGAACGAGGCTAAAACCATTAGGTGGCAGGCACCCCACCCGACACCCCATCCCTCTGGGCCTGTCCCAGCTTAGAGAAGGGCTGGCAGGAGGGAAGGCAGAAAGAAGCGAAGCTGGGTGGAGGGCAGTCCACTTGAGCAGAACGGGGCTGCCCTCAAGCTTGCTAGGACTCTGCTACTTTGCCAGCTATGGGAGCCTGGACCCAGACTTATTCCTCATCTGCAGAATAATGATGGTAATACCTCCTCATAGGTTATTGTAATGACTGAATGAGTTGAGATGAGTGCTTAGCACATGATACCGTACCGATAATCAACATTAGCTATAATTATCAAGATCCTGCTCTGGGAAAGGCAACTCTGCAAAAACACAATATAGAAGTGGTGATGGAAGGTACAGAGTGTAAGGGGTGGAGGAGAGAGTGAAAGAGTATGAACATGAGAAGGAACATGCATGATCAGGGGAAGGGTAGGAAGGTTATAAAGGGGGTGGGTCAAAGGAGGAACAGGGTACACACAGGGCACACTTCCCATGTGGGAGGGAGCCCTGAGGAGTGCTCCTGTCACACCTGCTGAGCCTGGGCCCCATCGTACCATCAGATGCCAGGGCAGAGCAGCCCATCAAAGGTTTGGCAGCCCATAGGTTGTTTGGTTTTTACAATTTCTAACTAACCTCAAGGATTTAGAAAGTTCAGGGACCCCAGTGGTATAAACAGGAGCTCCCTGGCAGCTAGTTACCTTCCCATTATAGATCTCGAAGAATGTCACATAGACTTCCAGGCCCAGGTTCTGGTAGCGAGGCTGATTCTTCAGGATGAAGACATCTCGGGCTATGGGAGAGAGCTTGGGTTAAGTCAGCAACCTGCCTGTCTGTGCCCAACCCCACTGTGACACAACACAGTACTTACAGGCCATGGCATAGATCCCTTTGGATGCATTCTGGGCTTTGCCAGACAGGTCTCCGCCCATCGTCTGCAAAGGGAAGGGGCAGAAAACTGTGGTAAAAGGGCTCCAGGCCTAGGCCAGAGCCCTACAGGCTCCACTGCCACTGTGGGCCACCGCACCACAGTGAGAAGCTGCACCGGCTAAGGCATCTGGCACAGCAAGAGCACCTGGGCAGGGGCATCTGTACCAAGGGAACCTTCTGCAAGGAACTTATTTGCTTCTTTTTTAGGGACCCGGTATGACACCATGGGCAGGTTTGTTCCCAGCCAGGCCTCAATACTCACATGTGTCTTGCCACTTCCTGTCTGGCCATATGCAAAACAGGTTGCTTTTCCCCCTTCAAAGATTGTCTGGACCAGTGGCCTTGCTGTGAACCTAGGAGAAAGCATAGTAAAGAATATTTATCTCTCCCCAGAATGTGGTCCTGCTGTTCTTCCACTGCAGAACTCCTGAGGTCCTCTCCTTCCAAGCATTAGCACTCCTCTCCTGCAAAGTGGTCCCCCTGGACCCCAGCCCCACTTATAAATCTAAAATTCTCCCAGCCAACTGGGGAGGGCTGGCTGGCTTGACGTGCCAAGAGTAAGCAGGGGGCCTCCACTCCAACTGAGCCACCAGCCCACCCTCCGACCCTGGAGACCCCAAGGTGAAAACCTGAGCTTTGTAGCTGACTGCCAGCATAAGAAACACTACAAAGATCAGTGGAAACTCTATAAAGCAGGAACCTAAAATATTTTAGGCTTTGTAGGCCACATAGGTCTCTGTCACTTTAAAAGATTTTAAAGTCATCTCTACACCCAATCTACACCCAATATGGGTTTGAACTCACAACCCTGAGATCAAGAGTTGCATGCTCCTCCAACAGAGCCAGCCAGGCACCCTGCTGTCACATTGGAAAAAAAAAAAAAAAATCCTTCAAAAACAGAAACTATTCATTTTAAGTTTTTAAATTTGAGATCCCTTTTTTAAAAAAAGAGATTGTTAGCCAAATTTGGCCTGTGGGCTGTAGTTTGTCATCCTCTGGTCTGGAGCAGTTCTGTTAATAGAACTTTCTGTGATGGGGTGCATGGGCAGCTTGGTCGGTTAAGTGCTGGACTCTCGGTTTCAGCTCAGGTCATGAGATCAAGCCCCACGTTGGGCTTTGCGATCAGCTTTGCAATCAGCAGGGAGTCTGTTTGAAAGATATTCTCCCTTTGCCCCATGTGTGCATGTGCTCTCATATAAGTAAATGAGTATTTTTATTTATTTATTTATTTTTAATTTTTTACTTCTTTATGATAGTCAGAGAGAGAGAGAGAGAGAGAGAGAGAGAGAGAGAGAGAGAGAGAGGCAGAGACATAGGCAGAGGGAGAAGCAGGCTCCATGCAGGGAGCCCGATGCGGGACTCGATCCCGGGTCTCCAGGATCAGGCCCTGGGCCAAAGGCAGGCGCTAAACCGCTGCGCCACCCAGGGATCCCTATTTTTTTTTTTTTTTTTTTTAAGATTTTATGTATTTATTCGTGAGAGACAGAGAGAGAAAGAAGCAGAGACACAGGAAGAGGGAGAAGCACACTCCATGCAGGGAGCCTGATGTGGGACTCAATCCCAGGACTCCAGGATCACACCCTGTGCCAAAGGCAGATACTAAACCACTGAGCCACCCAGGTGTCCTGTAAGTGACTCTTAAAAACAAACAACTTTCTGTGATGATAGAAATGCTTCTAATAGCAGCTGCTGCCACATGTGGTCATGAAGCACTTAAAGTGTGCTAGTATGACTAAAGAATTGAATTCTGGGATGCCTGGCTGGCTCAGTTGGTAGAGCATGTGACTTGATCTCAGGGTCATGAGTTTAAGGAAAAAAAAGAAAGGAAATTCTTAATTTTGTTTGTTATTTAGATAGTCACATGATGAGGATCCCTGGGTGGCTCAGCGGTTTAGCGCCTGCCTTCGGCCCAGGGCCTGATCCTGGAGATCCGGGATCGAGTCCCACATCGGGCTCCCTGCATGGAGCCTGCTTCTCCCTCTCCCTCTGCCTGTGTCTCTGCCTCTCTCTCTCTCTCTCTCTGTAACTATCATAAATAAATTAAAAAAAAATAAAATAAAATAAAATAAAACTCTGAATAACAAACAAAAAGCAAAACCACATGAAGCTAATGGGTGCTATATTAGCCAAAGCAGTCCTAGTATTTTCTGAGTCTGCTAACCTCCGTGGGGAGCAGGGTGGCCACACAAGACGCTGGAAAAGCCCCTATAGCCTGTCCAGCCCAGCCTCAGAGGAGCGCAATGGGTAGTACCTCACTTCTGTCCCATTCAAGGATGGGCTACTACCGATGCAAAATGGGATGTGACAAGCCCAAACTGGGTCTTCCTGGTGCCCAGGAGTCAGAGTTGGAGCTAGAGCTAGCTCGGGGATGGCTGATCCTAAGAAAATACAAGGAGGCCAGGCCAGGAAGGGCCTCAGAGTTCAGTGCGGCCATGAGTAGTGTTACCACAATGTCCCACATTGATAAGAGGAAGGCTGGGGAAAGGAAAAAAGAGGCGAGAAACCAACCTGTAGACAACTTCATTTGAAGCTGTTTCATCAAATGCAAAGTCAAAGCAGAAGGCTTGGTTCTCCAGATACTTTGTTAAGTCCACTTTTAACTTGGGCTCATGGACCAAGAGGAGACACTTGCTGGGAATGGAAATCACATCAATTTCTTTCTTGGCCAATTCTGCAGAAGGAGAGTTATTTCAGGGGATGATTCCTGGACATGGAATCACGGTCAGTCCAGAGCCTCCTCCTGATTGATCAGGGCTTACCTTGTTTATTTAGTGGACGTTTCCTCACACAGACACATATCCTGTGCTCCTCGATCTTCAGAAGGATGAGAGAAGACAACCAACCAGCGAAAGGTCAGAGCAATAGTGAAAGAAGCCCTCCTCTTCTGATCCCACATCCAGCCCACTCAGGGGCCACAACCTGACCCTAGGACCCCTGCCTCCACCATTTGTTATTCTGGAGCACAGCGGCAGCTCTGAATTTCCTTCCCAGTTTTCTCACTCTGTTGCCTACGGGTTTCAGTGCTACTTCCATGATTATTAGTAAGGATCTAGCCAACCTATGGAAGCAAGGAATGTGGGAGTTTGGGAGATCAGACTCTCATCTAGCCTTACTAGCTCCAGTCCACCAAAAGCTGAAAATACTTCAAGGGTGAGTGGAGGTTCCTGCAGGCTCTCACTCCCCTAGAGGGGAGATCTGTCTCTTAATTGTACATTTAGTCAGGAAGGAGAAGTAGAAGCCCTTTGGGTTTACTTACAGGATCAGTCATAGTAAGTGGATGGCATTCCAAAGTAGTCCGAAATTCTTTAATCATCCGGGCAAATTCCCAGTTTGGAAAGTTGTTGTCATACTCCTGTTTGGGACAAGGGCGAAAAAGGATGGACTGTTGACACATAATTGCTTTCAGAGCTCAGTGCTAAGCAGCATCAGCAACAGTTCTTTATATTATGGACACAGCACTTCAGGTGACAAAGCCCCCCCACCCCCCCAATCTTACTTCCTTGGAACAATGAACCCAATTAAGGGGAAATGCACCAAACTGGAATTCCATTGCAGCACTTCCCCCACCCCACCCCATGCCATACCCATAAGTAGGGGAGAGGAGGGCTGGAAGCAGGCAACTGTCCAGCTGCTCTGTTGCTACTGCACTGTGACGGGTGTGCCTATCAATCAGCATGAAATATTCCTCACCCGAAGTCTTCACAAAAATATCTGACTTATTTTTTCCTCTGAATCCTAATGAGAAACCAGTTAAATCTTCTAGATATCAGAACTGAAGCTTAAGAAATGGTGGGGCTCAAGGTGCCTGGCTGGTTCAGTTGGTTAAGTGTCTGCCTTCAGTTCAGGTCATGATCCCAGGGTCCTGGGATCCAGCCTGGTGTTGGGCTCCCTGCTCAGCGGGGAGCCTGCTTCTCCCTCTCCTCCCCACTCATGCTCTCTCAAATAAGTAACATTAAAAAAAAAAAAAAAAAAAAAATGCTGGGGCCCAACTGTATCTCTGTTGCTAGTAAAGGTGTAGTTAAGGAGAGCTGTCCAAAACCCTTGACCTAAGAAAAGTACCTGTGCTCGTTTTATTCTCATTTCAGAGTTCTGGGCCCTCTTCTCTTCTCTCTTGTTCTTCATTTTTTCCATTTCCTTCACAATACATGATTTCCTCCGAACTGTGGGGGAAAGGGGAAAAAGGAAGCCCACTTTTACCTGTCTAGGCCCGCCAGCCTACTCTTCTCCAGCTACTGTACTGAGTCCTGGCCTTTCCCAGGACAAGGCCTTCCCTAGACCCTTGCTCTTAAATGGCCATATGCAAGGAGAAGCAGCAATAGTGGGACTATTGGGAGAGCCAAGCCTGCAAAGTAAAGACTTGCACAAGTCTAGGCCTAACCGAAGTTCTCTCCATGCCTTTGTGGCATTTTCTCAAATTTTCCCTAATTGCTCTTGATGGTCATTCTGGGCTGTTCTTCAGGTGTTGGCCAAGACTTGAGCTGTGACAACATCTCGACTACATAAGAGGGCTCTGGTCAGCTGGTGGGGACAGGGCTACTTCTTATGAAAGACTGATGCCACGGCCACAGGAAAACATGCCTCCATGTGACAAACATGGTTTGAACTCAGGTGCCAAAACAGGCCAGGTTTGGGACAGGATGTAACGACGTGTCCCGCACTAGAGAGCAGAACAGCAGACAGCTCAGTGTGTCTACCTGAGTTCACAGGGTTTGCAGAAGAGCTGCCTCGTACAGAATGGACTTGCTCCTCCACCTCCTCGCTGACCATCGTCAATGGTATTTCAGCCACTGCAGGGCAGGAGGGCCTAGGGGGGCCAGCTGTGGGAGAATAAGAGTCATTGGAGAAGCAGGCAGGCATACCAGAGCTGTGCTCCTTTGAGCTTGAGCACATCATGGGCCAGGAGGAACGCAACTGAGTGCTAGCTCAGCAAGGGCTGAGAGCAGAGCTGGGGCTTTTCTCTTCACTTCAGTCATAACCCTGAACCCAGTCAGTCTCTGCAGGGGCTGGCTCTTGGAATCAAAAATCTTGGGAGGTTGGGCACCTGGCTGGCTCAGTCAGTAGAGCAGGTGACTCGAAGTTTGAGCCCTAGGTTGGGTATAGAGATTAGTTACAAATAAATTTTTTAAAAGATCTTATTTATTAATGAGAGACACAGAGAGAGAGAGGCAGAGACACAGAGGGAGAAGCAGGCTCCATGCAGGGAGCCCAACGTGGGACTCGATCCCAGGACTCCAGGATCACACCCTAAGCAGACAAAGGCAGATGCTTAACCACTGAACCACCCAGGTGTCCCAAAAATAAAATCTTTAAGGGGCGCCAGGGTGGCTCAGTCAGTTGAACATCTGACTTTTTTTTTTTTTTTTTTTTTAAGATTTTATTAATGAGAGACAGAGAGAGAGGCAGAGACACAGGCAGAGGGAGAAGCAGGCTCCATGCAGGGAGCCTGACGTGGGACTCGATCCCGGGTCTCCAGGAGCAGGCCCCAGGCAGAAGGCGGCGCTAAACTGATGAGCCACCGGGACTGCCCTGAATATCTGACTCTTGATTTTGGCTCTGGTTGTGGTTTCAGGGTCATGAGATCGAGCCCTACGTCAGGGGAGTCTGCTTGAGATTCTCCTCTCTCTGCCTCCACCCCTTTCTCTCTAAAATAAACAAACAGGGGATGCCTGGGTGGCTCAGTGGTTTAGTGCCTGCCTTCGGCCCAGGGTGTAATCCTGGAGGTCCCGGGATCGAGTCCCACGTTAGGCTCCCTGCGTGGAGCCTGCTTCTCCCTCTGCCTGTGTCTCTGCCTCTCTCTGTGTCTCTCATGATTAAATAAAATCTTAAAAACAAAAAACAAAAAAAACTTAAAAAATAAAATCTTAAAAAAAAAAAATCTAGATCTTAAAGGGTATGTGAGTAGCTCAGTATGGACTTTACTATGAAGGAAAAGCCTGAAGACTTTAGGCTTGACCCAAGCATGGGTTCTCAGGCCAGGACTTTATACTCTTTTGGAAGAAAAGCCAGGACTTTCTAACTTCTCCAAAGCTTTGCAGCCTGGATGGCTAACAGGAACAAAGACTGAAAAGGCAGGAATGACAGGAATCTGAGCAACAACTAAACATACTGATTCAACCCAGAAAGGTACATCCTATGATAATTCGTTACTTCCCATACCTGTTTGTGACCCTTTTGTTTCCCTTCATTTTATTAGAGCTGAATTTGATACACGTAAGATGCAATGACTTTATCTTACAAACTCTGCACCTGCTTTAGCTAATAAAAGTTAACAATTAAAAATATTTTTTAAAATTCCATTTATGCAAAGTCCCAAAAGGGAAAAGGTTAATTTATGCTATCAGAAGTCACGAGTATAGGTACTCTTAGGGGATTAGGAACTGGCAAGGAGTTTGAGGGGGACTTCTGGGTTGCTGGTAATGCTCTGTGATCTGGGCGTTAGTTATGTGAGTGTGTTCAGTTTGTGAACTATATACTCAATGAGATGTTTGCATTTCTGTATATATATGATGTTTCAATAAAATTAAAAGAGCAAAACTAATTTCCAAATAAGGGAGCAATGGAGTGGGGGAAAAACAGAACTGAAGCTAGGGGGAATATAGGAATCTCAGGATACTCCAGAATAGGGACAGGGAAATGTGTGAAGAGCTGTTCCAGAACCTCAAACAGGGCAAAGAGATTCATTACTCACTGGGAACTGAAAGATGCTTGCTGGGAATTTGTAGATGCTGGTAGCTCTACCTCCATATCATTCTCCTGAGTGGTAATGCGAACCTCTGAGACAGTGGACATTCGAGTGGAGCGGCTGCGGAGACCTGCAGAACCAAGGGTGACAGCCAGTCGGTGCGGCATGAACAGAAGGGCCAGTGGGGGCCATTAGGGGGCAGCCCTCCAAGATTCTCTATAGGGAGAGATGGGTCCAGACCACCAGGAAAGGACCCTACCCACCAACTTCCCATTCCTTCCATCCAAGGAAAGATTAGAAAGGCCAAGTACTAGTGACCCCAAAACTACTCTGTTCGTTCTGCCAATCTGAGAGCTTCCAAGAGCAAGGACATCTCCCACAAGAACATCTGTCTTGAGTAAATGGAGAAACCCTATAGCCAATCCAAAATCCTTTCTGAAGGGCCAGACCTAATCTCTGGGGGGGGGGGGGGGGGGGAGGGGAAGCACTATTAAGCCTTAAGAGCAGTGACACCCACCACTGTACAATCTTCTCATATATTTTTTTAAAGATTTATTTAATTATTTATGATAGACCTAGAGAGAGAGAGAGGCAGAGACACAGGCAGAGGGAGAAGCAGGCTCCATGCCGGGAGCCCGATGGGGAACTCGATCCCCGGACTCCAGGACCTCGCCCTGGACCAAAGGCAGGGCAGGCGCTAAACCGCTGAGCCACCCAGGGATCCCCCAATTTTCTCATATTTCAAAACACCACCGTAAGGTAAATAACATTCTTCCCATCTGATGGAAGGGGGGGGGGGGCATGAAGGCTCAGAGAAATTAAGTGGCTTACTCATTGTCACTCAATTAGTAAATGTTAGAGCCAGTATGTGAACCCAAGAGTGTCAGATTCCAAACTCCGGGCTTTTTCCACTGCTCCAGGATCCTTTACAGAGCCAGGCGCAGGCCATGTCACCAGATCCCTGCATCATCAGGGTCAGCTATACTGATTTTCTGGAATCTTAAAAGAATGCTGAGACCAACAACTGAGCCACATTTTGAATCATTAACTCTACCGACTCACATAGTTTCCCTCCATAAGAGAGAAATGCTTTATCACCTATGAAGTCGGAAACTTGAAAAATAGAATACACGGTACAAAATAAGTAAATATCAACTTTTTATTTTTTTAAAATTTTTATTTATGATAGTCACAGAGAGAGAGAGAGAGAGAGAGAGAGAGAGAGAGAGAGAGAGAGAAGAGAGGCAGAGACACAGGCAGAGGGAGAAGCAGGCTCCATGCACCGGGAGCCCGACGTGGGATTCGATCCCAGGTCTCCAGGATCGCGCCCTGGGCCAAAGGCAGGCGCCAAACCGCTGCGCCACCCAGGGATCCCAACTTTTTAAAAAAGATTTTATTTATTCATGAGAGACACAGAGAGAGAGAGAGGCAGAGGCACAGAGGGAGAAGCAGGCTCCACACAGGGAGCCCGACACAGGACTTGATCCCAGGACCCCAGGATCACGCCCTGGGCCAAAGGCAGGTGCTAAACCGCTGAGCCCCCCAGGCTGCCCCGTACTGAATTTCTGAGTCTCCTAAGTCTAGGCTGATCTGATGGCTCTGTATAATCCAGGTCTTTCATTAAGAGCATAGATAATTATAATTTTCCTGTTTCTCAAAAGATTTCCTGTTTGGTAATCTCATGTTTCATTTCTACTACTGAATAGCATGCACCTTTATTAGGATGGTTTTTCACTGACAGGGGCTGTGGCAATGTCCTTTGGGGACATACATAAAGACCATTCCCATTTCTCTTGCAGGTCCTTATGGTACAGCTAACAAGGTGGCCAGCACCACACCACTCAGGCCCAGCCCAAGCTTGCAAATGTACCACCTTTCACCTGGGCTCCTCCAAACCTGAAGCTCCTGGCAAGTAGTTCCTGGGCCCCTGTGGTAGCTTAGAGTAAGGGCTAAGGGCAGTGAGATGTCAGGGCAGTGAGATCACCTCTGGCTGGGATAGGCCATGCAGGCTGCAAGATACAGCTGGCTCTGAGTCCTAAGTTAGATTTCTTGGGCACTTTGCACCTATAGCCACCTCACCCCCTATAGTTAGAGACCACTGTAGTCAGTTGGTTTATGTTAACTACTTCTGCAGAGAAAACCTTCTATACTTCAAGGCAACACTACTATTCCTCCCATCCCACCCCACCCCCAGAGCTCCATAGCACTGTTGATTATACAGCCCAGACCTAGCTTTCCTCAAGGCCTGCTTACCACCTCACTCCAAAGCACACTGTTCTCTTGAGGAAAGAAAACAAGCCCATTAATGGCTGATTATTGCCCTGGATTCTAAAGGAATTGGCAAATCACCCACATGCATCAGGTCCCTGAGAGGTTGGCCTAAACACTGGATTTTTTTTTTTCTGAAAGCACTTCATCAAAGTATGACTGAAATACTGTAGATATTTGGGGTGCCTGGGTGGCTTAGTCAGTTAAGCATCTGTCTTTAGCTCAGGTCATGATCTTGGGGTCCTGGATCAAGCCCCACATCAGGTTCCTTGCTCAGCAGGAAGTCTGCTCTTCCCTCTACCTCTGCCTCTCCCCCTCTAACTGTGCTCTGTCTCTAATTAAAATCTAAAAAAAAAAAAAAAAACAAAACAAAACCAAAAAAACCAAAAAAACCCAAACACCTGGGGCTTTTTGGGTGGCTCAAATGGTTGGGCGTCTGCCTTTGGCTCAGGTCGTGATCCCTAGGGCCTGGGATCAAGCCTCATGTTGGGCTCCCAGCTCAGTTGGGAGTCTGCTTCTTCCTTTGCTTGTGCTCTGTCTCTCTCTCTCTCAAGTGAATAAATAAATATTTAAAAAAAAAAAAAAAGCTATAGATATTTAATGTATTCAAAACTCAACATGTCTAGAGATAAAACACCCATGAAACTATCATTATAATCAATGCCATAAGCTTACCCATCACTTCTTAAGGTTTGTTCCTGCTCCCCTTGTTTTGTATTTTATTTTTGCTTTGATTTCTTTATTTTTAAGATTTTATTTATTCATTCATAGAGACAGAGAGAGAGAGAGAGAGAGAGGCAGAGACACAGGCAGAGGGAGAAGGAGGCTCCATGCAGGGAGCCCGACGTGGGACTCGATCCCGGGTCTCCAGGATCACACCCGGGGCTGCAGGCAGCGCTAAACCGCTGCGCCACCGGGGCTGCCCTGCTTTGTTGTTAATATAAGATCTACTCTAATAGAAAAATTTTAAGTATACAGTAGAGTGTTGTTAATCATAGGCCAGATGTTGTACATTAGATCTCCAGAATTAACTTCCCATAAGTGAAGCATCTCATAAAACTTTGGACTCTTCGACTACAGTCTCCCTATTTCTCCCTTTCCGTAGGTTGGCTTCTTCCTCATGAAAATGCTTAGAAGACAGGGCAGGACTCAGCCAACATAGAGCCACCTGTCAAAGTGGAGCAATGAGTTTATGTCACAACTTCCTGTGCCCCACGAACATTAATCCTGGCACAAACCCCATGAAAAGCCAATAGAAATCTATTTACCTTCCTTTGGAGCAGGAATTTTGGAGTGGACTGATCTGCGTTTTTGTTTCTGAAAAACAAAACGAACCATCACAATATATGGCTCCTATCAATGTTCAAGGACCTATCTTAGGTCCATGTTTTATACTCAAGTCCTAGGCAGTCCTAGAGAGTAAGCAAAAGCCAACAAGCCAAGCAAATCATCTGGGGCACTGGTTTGACCAGATGACAAGCACCTACCTGGACCGTTACATTCTCCTGCAGGGACAGATTGTCCTTTGGGTGTAAGGGAAGAAGTTGTAAAAGTTCTGGGTTTATTGCGGCCACATCATCAAAATCAATCTGCAAAGAGCAAATAAAAAGTTTCAGTGGAACAATATAGCTTCTTCAATCCAAGTGCATCTCTGCCACCAAGGTTGCCCCTAGATTCAGAATTTACCAACTTTAAGTTCCACCAAGTACCAATAGCTATAAACAAATAGTCCTTAGTCATAGTTTACCATCTAGATGGATATTGGTTTCTGATTGCCAAGCCAATGGTAGACGTCACTGATGAGAACGAGGTAAAGAGCTGGGCAGACACACAGGCAAACAGGTAGTCCACAGTAGATCTAGGCCACTTGGCTCCCCTATTGTTCTGCTGGGCACAGTCTCTGAGCACCTCTTGTTGGCTGACTTGGAGGAGGAAACAAGTTCTAACTGTCCCGGAGATAGACAAAAATGGAGGGCCCTTCAGGATCTTATGGGCAGGGACAAGTTCCCAAGAGCTGTTACCTAACCCTAAGTCTACCTACATTTTCTACTGGGCCCAGAAACTTCTACCTGAGTCAGGGCTGCCTGTTCATGCCTTTCCTACTTCTGCTCATGCCTATAATGAGGTCACAATTCTAGGTTTACATCACCAGAGTCCTGCAACCCTCCAGGAACAACTCAAACTTTATCAGCAAACTTCACAGTACCAATAAGCCAACACAGTACCAACTTGGTTATCTGTATCTTGAAAATTTTTAAAAATATTTTATTTATGAGAGAGAGAGAGAGAGAGAGAGAGAGAGAAAGGCAGAGGGAAAAGCAGGCTCCATGCAGGGAGCCTGACATGGGACTCGATCCCAGGTCTCCAGGATCAGGCACTGGGCTGAAAGCGGCGCTAAACTGCTGAGCCACCTGGGCTGCCCCTCCTGAAATGTTTCAAAGCTGAATCATGTACTCCAGGATGACAGCTTTACCTCCTATATATGCAACCTATATTTATTAACTAGCTTACTTAAACATTTATTAGATGCGATTAAGGCAGTAGGGGGAAAATATTTAAAGATGAATTAAGACATACATTGCCTTTGCCTTCAATTAGCTCATAGTCTAATGGAGAAATCATATGCACAGAGGGCTAGAAACCAAAGCAGCAAAGGACAGACGAAGATAGAATCACCAAACATAAAAGCTGGCAAGTACTTTGGTAACTACACTTTTGTCCGTTTCTTGGACAGCTACAAACCTTTATACTACATACTCCTGTTTCTGACAAACCATAGAAAAACAACATAGGAGACCAATGATCTAACCCTAGTTCTGACATTAACTCTGATGCTGATGATTCATGATGAGTATCCCAGGAAGAAGGAGTTAAAGAGTGACTGTGAAGGCAACAAGGTACTAGGCATGGTCACAGAGTGGGCACCTGACCCATTTGCCCCTGGCACAGCATACTTTGGAAGTAGAGTGTATGGTACAAAGAAAAAAGCTGACTGAGGTCAGATCCTGAAAAGGCTTTGAATGCCTCGCTAAGAAGTTTAGACCTTATTCCACAGGCAGTATCTGAGCTGGAGTGAGGCCCAACAAGAGCTATATTTCTAAACAACAAAAATAAGCTAATGAACAAAAATCCCAAGGAATTATTAAACAGCTGGTTGAAAAGAATTTTAGGAATCTCGATTCAAGGGCAGATAGTGTAAAGTATTCAGTCCTTTTATTTCTCAAAAGTACCCCCTAAATATCTGCATACCTACCATAAGGCACTATGCCAGGCAAGTCCCTTTCATGTGTTACCACATTATGCTCTATGAAAGAGGGTCCAGGTCTATCTCACCTGCCTCAGTGTAGTATCTGGCATTTTGGAACCAGCACAAAAATATCTGTTGAATAAATCCTCACAACAACCTCATCAGGAAGATATTATTATCATCCTCATTTCTGGGTGAGGAAACTGATTTTTTTTTTAAAAAAAGATTTTATTTATTTATTTATAGAGACACACACACACACAAAGAGAGAGAGAGGCAGAGACACAGGCAGAGGGAGAAGCAGGCTCCATGCAGGGAGCCCGACGTGGGTCTCGATCCCGGGTCTCCAGGATCACGCCCTGGGCTGCAGGCGGCGCTAAACCGCTGCACCACTGGGGCTAGCCGGAAACTGAATTTCTAAGAGAGTTGGAAACCTGCCTGAGAACACAAAATAGTGGCAGACCCAGACTAGAATCCAGGTTTTCATACTTCTAACCTGGTGAACTTTTTATCACACGACAATGCCTCTAAAACATAAATGCCAGGCAGCCCCGGTGGCTCAGCAGTTTAGCGCCGCCTTTGGCCCAGGGTGTGATCCTAGAGACTCAGGGTTGAGTCCCATGTCAGGCTCTCTGCATGGAGCCTGCTTCTCCCTCTGCCTGTGTCTCTGCCTCTCATGCATAAATAAAATCTTAAAAAACAAACAAACATAAATGCCTTAGTCATATCTTTCCTCTTCTCAAAATCTTTCCAAGGCTCGCTAGTGCCTGCAGAATAAAACCTTAAACATCTTAGTGCAAGAGATGAAGACCCTCTGGTCTCCTTTATCAACTGTCCAGCATCCTGAGCCTTCCACTGCCTGAAGTGAGCTTCTTCACTAGTCCCCATCAGGGCCAGCTCACTATTTCTGCTTAGCCTACCCATCATGCCCCCATTAAGTCAAGCTCATCCACAGTGAGCTACCACCTGAGCTGCTCTAACACTATTCAGCTGTGCCATTTATCAGATACTTTGTTATTTGGTTTCAGAAATGCTTTTGTCTGCTCAACTGGGTTATCAGTTTTCCTCCTGAAGTCAATGTCATAGGTAGTTTGCGCTCAGAAGCTAGTGTACATAAGTAAGGTTTTAGGATTCTGTGCAGCTTGTCTTCCACAAACACACCAGAAACTGTTGATTGCTTCAATTTAGATCAGGCTTGACTAAACAAAATCCCAATGTGTCCAAAGGGGACCATGTTTAAGAAAGGCAACATCAGCGACAAGGACCTCACAAGTTCCATTTCCACACAGATCTTTTTGTTTGTTTTTAAGATTTTATTTGAGATAGACAGAGCGGGTGAGCGAGAGAGCAAGCATGAGCAGGGGGAGGGGGAGGGGCAGAGGGAGAGAGAGCAGCTGACTCTGCGCTGAGCAGGGAGCTCCATGCGGGGCTCCATCCCAGGACCTTGGGATCATGACCTGAGCCAAAGGCAGAGGCTTAACTGACTGAGCCACACAGATGCCCCTGTTTATTTCTTTAAAGTAATCTCTGCCCAATATGGGGCTCGAACTCAGGACCCCGAGATCAAGCGTCACATGCTCTACCAACTGAGCCAGCCAGGTGCCCCTTCACACAGATCTTTTAGGGAGGAAGGTGTTAAATGCAGTAGAGGCATTCTCATAGAACTTACCTCTTTGCCCTTTGTGGCATCTCCTTCTGTCCATTCAACTGAAACGCAGGATTTCTCCAAGTTCACAGTCCTTACATTGGCACTGTGAATTATGCCTACAGTATGAAAGGTCCAGTTTACCCATCTTTTCCACTTTTAGGATCCCACAGAGACTCTCAATATGGAGTTGACCTGAAGGAAGGGACAGCTGCCTTTTTCTTTCTTTTTAACACTAAAAGCCAAATAAACCTCCTGGCACCTCACCCTTAGAACATCACATGATGACGCAGGCAGGGAACAGGTCTTGAAACCGAGCTGCAGGGGATAAGGACTCACCTCCACTCAAAGGAGCCTAGGTATGTCTAGGCAAGGGAGTCACTCTAGTCCTTAGGTACTGTTCCTCACCACGCACGGAGGGTCTGGCGCCCTCGGGTTTCCCTATCTCGCTCCTGAAAGGTTATGTCTGACTGACTGACTCCTAATGACAAAGTATTAGACCTGCCAGAGATGCGGCAGCTGTTTAACAAAAAAAAAAAAAAAGACAGAACTATAAGCTCCTGAAGAGCCAAGGGTCTTTTCTGCCTGATGAACCCTGAATCCCAGTGCCTGACGTACTGCAAGTGTGGAATATTTGGAGGAGAGTAAAGGGGCCAGGAAGCCGAGGTCCCTACAAAAGCAAGGGAGTTTCAGGGGAGAACTCTAACCCTAACTTCCCTAGCCCCGCCCACTTCCGAGGACAGGCAGGGGAATCCACCGCCGCCGGAGGCCCCCGGACCCGGGTGGAAAAGACCGACGGCCAGTGCAGAGACGCAGACGAGGCGCGGGCGGGGGAACCCCCCGCAGCGTCTCGGCCCCGCCGTTCGGAGCGGAGCAGCAACTGCAGCCGTCTAACCCCCCCCCCCCGCGTCCCCTTGGCTTCGCGACCCCGCCCCTCACCATTACTGCGTTGGATATTGATGGTGAGACCGGGAAACAGGCGAGACTGAAGCGACGAGTCCATGGGCAGTCGTCGGGAAGAGAAACGCGAAACGCAAAAGGGAAGAGCAACAACTGCTCCACTACAACGCCGCGCAAACCGCCGCAATTTAAACCCCGCGCGCCCGCCTCCCTGGGGAACACCACGCCGCCGCCCACCTCGCTTCCGCCAGTCGCCGGCGCCCTCCACGGCCTTTTGGGATATGTAGTCTCGGCAGGATTCTTCCGGCGCCTAGGCCCGCCCACCCGCCTGGCCACGCCCCCGCCCGCCCGGCGGGAGGGTTCCGGTCGCCGGCCTTCCGCGCCGAGCGGCAGCGTGGTTGAGCTGCCCGGAGCTGAGCACCTGCTGGAGGTTAGAGACCGAGGGCTGTGCACTCCTTCAGCCGTGGGTTCGAATCCCGACTTCTTCGGTTACTAGCTCAGTGAACTTGGGCAGTTTAGAAACTGGACTCTGGGTTTCCTTCTTCGCACAGTGAGGAGCACGCTTTCTTCCTCACGGAGTTACTGCGAATTTTATTTTATTTTATTTTTTATTTTATTTTTTTTAAATTTTTTTCTTGTTGTTATTGTTTTTTTTTTTAATTTTTATTTATTTATGATAGTCACAGAGAGAGAGAGAGGCAGAGACACAGGCAGAGGGAGAAGCAGGCTCCATGCACCGGGAGCCCGACGTGGGACTCGATCCCGGGTCTCCAGGATCGCGCCCTGGGCCAAAGGCAGGCGCCAAACCGCTGCGCCACCCAGGGATCCCTACTGCGAATTTTAAATGAGGAACTACGTTTAAAGTGCCTGGGAGACACAGATTACCTGGATGTTTATGGTCTGCCACGTGCGGGACAGTGCTGGGGGCTCAGGACAATAATAGTGACCAGGATACAGTTCTTGCCCTCCTTGACCTAACATTTCTCATATAAACAGGGAACAAAAGAAGTAACAATTATGAATTGTGCTAAGTGCCCCGAGGGAAACTGACGGTGGAGATAGGAAATAATGGAAGGGCGCCTGCCTCCGGCTCAGGTCCTGATCCCAGGGCCCTGGCAGCCTGCCCGCCCCCTCTCCCTCTGCCTGCTGCCGCTCCGCGCGGAAGGCGGGCAACCGGAACCCTCCCGCCGGGCGGGCGGGGGTGTGGCCAGGCGGGTGGGCGGGCCTAGGCGCCGGAAGAATCCTGCCGAGACTACATATCCCAAAAGGCCGTGGAGGGCGCAGTAATGGTGAGGGGCGGGGTCGCGAAGCCAAGGGACCCGTAGGGAGTTATTAGACGGCTGCAGTTGCTGCTCCGCTCCGAACCGACCGGCCGAGACGCTGCGGGGGGGGGCTCCCCCCGCCCGCGCCTCTGCACTGGAGAAACTTGAAGATGGAATAGGTATGAAAGATTTTAGGGAATTAGTTCTAATTTACTGAAGTATAATAATGATGCCATGATTATGTGAGAGAATATTCTTATTCTTGGGAGATGCATGAAATACTTAGAGCAAGAGAGTCATGATGTTTGCAACTTTTTTTTTTTTTTTTTAAGATTTATTTATTCATGGGAGACACAGAGAGAGAGGCAGACATAGGCGGAGGGAGAAGCAGGCTCCATGCAGGGAGCCCGATGTGGGACTCGATCCTGGGACTCCAGGATCACGCCCTGGGCCAAAGGCAGATGTTCAACCGCAGAGCCACCCAGGTGTCCCATGTTTGCAACTTTCAACTAGTTCAGAAAAAGTAATGAAGAAAACCAGGATGTCACTCTAAAATGTGCCTCTTTGACATAAGAATTATTTTGAGTTGAAGCCAATTATGAAGCAGCATATACAGAAAAAGTTCTCTTTACCCTTCCCCTTTCTGCCTAAAGCCAGAATATCAATTTTCCTTTACTGGGGGGACTCTAGACCCTTACCCACCCAGTAATGGCACCAGAGGAATCTGCAAACAAGCTTTAACTCCATTAGCCTCCCCGTCCCCCCCATATATTTATCTTCCCGGGGTTTCCTGTTCTTGGAGCCTAAAACTTTTTTCCTTTGTCCTGTTATTTCTCTACAACTTTATCATTCTTTGTTCAAGATGCTATATAAGCCCAAGTTCTGGCCACCTCTTTAAGTTACTAATCCTTAAAATTTTCCCATGTATACAGGAGATACACATATTAATGTACTACTGTTTGTTTTTCTCATTACTTTTTTTTTTTTTTAATAGGTTCCATGCCCAATATGGGGCTTGAATTCAGGATCCTGAGATTGAGAATTGAGAATACATGCTATATGTGTTGACTGAGCCAGCCAGGCACCCCCACCCCTCACCCTTTGCTTTTTTAATCCATCTATTGTTACAGAACCCCAACTGAGAACCTAGAAGGGTAGAAGGAAAGAATATTTTTCTTCCCCTATAATAACATACAAATAAGCTAAGGGTGAGACGGCACAATGTTAAGAGATGTTGAATTAGGTTGGTTGGTATATAGGTGGTTGCTATAGTAGTCCTTCAACCTTATTGTCTGAAATTTTTTTTTGAAATTTTTCATAACAAAAGTGGGGGAAATTATTAAATGGAGCGGATAAGATAGTGAATGAATCTACACTGATAATCTGGGATGCCTGGGTGGCTCAGTGGTTGAGTGTCTGCCTTTGGCTAAGGGCATGATCCCCGGGGTGTTGGGATTGAGACCCACATCGGGCTCCTTGCTTGGAGCCTGGTTTTCCCTCTGCCTGTGTCTCTGCCTCTTTCTGGGTCTCTAATGAATAAATAAATAAAATCTTAAAAAAAAATACTCCCGGGATCCCTGGATGGCTCAGCGGTTTGGCGCCTGCCTTTGGCCCAGGGCGTGATCCTGGAGACCTGGGATTGAGTCCCACGTTGGGCTCCCTGCATGGAGCCTGCTTCTCCCTCTGCTTGTGTCTCTGCATCTCTCTCTCTCTCTCTCTCTCATGAATAAATAAAATCTTTTTTAAAAAAATCCCCAAATTGTACCAATGTAAATGCATCCACAGTGAAGGTTCTTTAAGGGGAAACTCAGTGGGAGCTATCCATTTAGAATAAAAATCCCATTTGTTGTCTTGGGCTGCGGGAACATTTTTTTTTTTTTTTTTAAGTTTATTTAAGTAATCTCTGCACCCTAGGTGAGGCTGGAACTGATGACTGGAAGATCAAGAGTCACATACTCCTACAACCCAGCCAGCCAGGCATCCCTTTTCTTACTCTTATAATGCACTTTCATCATTTTTTAATGTTTTCAGTGCATTATTGTGATTCCAGTATCGTTAAGCGTTATATTAGTTTCAGGTGTACAGTATAGGGATTCAGCACCTCCATAATCACCTGGCCCTCATCACAGCTCCTTAACCCCCATCACCTAGTTCACCCATCTCTCTGCCTCCCCCCAGGAAAATTTTATTTATTTTATTTTTTATTTTTTTTGGAAAATTTGTTTTTAATGAAAAGATTTCCATCAGAACTTTTTCTGAAACAAAAGCATAGGGTGAAGTTGTTTGGTCGTGGTTTTTCATTATACTCCAAAAGGAGAATGTGGTTGGAGGGCGAGCCGGCTCTTCCCACCCCCTACCCCTCTCCCCATTTTCTTCTTCGGCTGGGAGAGGAGGAGCCCCTGGGCCCGCGGGGACTACCCAGGGAGAGGGGGAAGAAGCCCCCAGGGGCCGGGGTGGGTGCCCGCCGTCTAGGTGGGGTCCTAGCGGAGGAGGGGCGGCTGCAGGGCGCGGGGAGCCGCAGGTACGGCGGCTCCGGGCGATGCCGACCTGGCGGAAGGTTGAGGGGTGCGCGGGGGGCGGGAGGCCGGCGGGCGGTCGTCCCGGGGCTGCGCACCCGCACCCGCACCCCGCCTCCCGGACCTGCCCTCCGCTGACCTTGGGGGGCGGGGAGAGCAGGCGGAGGGCTAGCCTGGGATCTCTGGCCTTTCCAGAAAGGGCTCTGGGGCTCCCCGCCTCCGTAGGGTGCCCGCCCCGGCCGCGGGCTCCGTGCCCCCCGGGACCGCCCTGGGCGGTGCCTCCCCTCGGCCCGCGGGCCTCACCACCCCCTTCCCGGGACTGCCCTCTGCTCCCGGTTTTCCGCCAAGTGCTCCCGCCGCCCCTCCCGCGGCCGCTGCTCCCCTGCCCTCCCCTCCCGGCATACTCGCGGCCTTTCCTGCTGGCTCTCCCCGAGGTCGCAAAACTTCTCGCCTCCAGAACCTCCAGGCGTTAGCCCGAGCAGGCGCTCGGTGGTTCTCGCTTCAGCTGCATCAGAATCCCCAGGGGCGCCTGGGTGGCTCGGGTCACGACCCCGGGTCCCGGGATCGAGTCCCGCCTCGGGCTCCCTGCAGGGAGCCTGCTTCTCCCTCTGCCTGTGTCTCTGCCTCTTTCTCTCTTTGTGTCTCTGCCTCTCTCTGTGTCTCTCATGAATAAATAAAATCTTAAAAACAAAAACAAAAACAAACAAAAAAAAACAACCCTCGATTGTCGACACAGACACTTGGGTCCCACCTCCTCCCCCAGTTTCTGACTTGGTAGATCTGGGATGCGGGTCGATCATTTGCGTTTCTAACACGTACCCAGGTGTATTTTCTAGAATTTCATAACAAAGTACCACAGACTGTGGGGCTTAAACCACAGAAATGTGTGGTCTCACAGTTCTAGAAGCCTCAACTAGTCACACCTGGAATGACCCTATTTCCCAATAAAGTCATATTCTGAGAGACTTCGAGTTAAGACTTCAAAAGACGAATTTGGGGAGGCACAATGTAAAGATTTTATTTATTTGAGAGAGAGGAGGAGAGAGCGAGCGGGAGCAGGGGCAGAGGGAGAAGCGGACCCTCCACAGAGCAGGGAGCCTGGAGGAGGCGATTCAACTGTAACACCAGTATCGCAGCTGATGCTGATGCTGATGCTGCTTCAGGAATAAAGAGCTTCCGTTGCCCCCCCTTCCCCTCAAGGTAAGTGCAAGCTCTTTGCTTGGCCTTGAAGGCCCATCAAAATCTGGTCCTTGCCACTGAGCCTCTTGCCTTTCTCTACCTTGTTCGTCCTGCTTATGGGGCTGCCCTGAAGGCCCTCATCACCCGCCTCTGGTGAATCCTTTCATGCTTGGCCCGTGTGTCACTGAACATCGTGCTCACCACGCGTACCTAAGACCCAGCACAGGCTTTGACACAGTGTTCAATACATTTTTGTTGAATGAATGTATGAAGACAATGATATTCAAGAATTTTTTAAATTGTTTTTTATTTCCAAAAATTAAAAAAAAAAATCGATTTTAATTCAAGAGAAACTTCACCTTGGAGTGCCAATTGTAAAACAAAATGAAAACAAAAAACCAAAAGGAGACTTTCTGGTTGGACCAGGCGTCCGATTTCCTGCCAATCTGGCTTCTGCTCTGCCCCCTGGCGGTGGCTCTCGGCCTCAGCGGGGAAAGGAGCTTGGAGGAATTTCCGGCAACCTGGGGCGGGTGACAGCTTCATTTACATACCCACAATGCATTGCACCCGGATTATTACTTATTTTAAAACGGCTAGATTTTTCTTTTTCTTTCAACTTTTTTTTCCCCTCCCAGAAAGGAGACTGCCGTCACAGGATTGACTGAGAGAAAGGCAGAAGTTCCTGGCTCTTTTGGATAAATAACTACCATTGCTGATTTAGGAGTGACAGTTATCCGAGAGCTGTATGAGCAGGACCGCGGGCATACTCTGGTTTCTCTTCAGATCGTATAAATCTTTCGCCTTTTACTAAAGATTTCCGTGGAGAGGAACAATTCTGAGTGTTTACCCAATTTTTTGAGGCCTTGCGCTTGCAAGGCTTATTATCGCGTGTGAAAAACAGACCTTATTTGTGTTCTTTGTCCCTGCTTGGCTTTCAAAAAAAAAAAAATCTTTAAGTAGTTGTTCTGTTGTTACTAAGTTTTTTGTGTGTGGCGTTTGTGATATTTTAAAGTTAAAACTATATGCCTCTGTTAAAGTGTCTATTCCGAGCTTTGATCTAGGACCCTGAATTTGAGGTTCCTATCATATCAGTTTCTGCAGTTAATAGGAGGTCTCGTTTTTTGGCTTCTCTCCTGAACGAAAATCTTCCAAAATAGACATGAAAATAAGGTATGGTTTGGGGACAACTGTGGAAATCTTACGCTATTTTAGATGTTAGTAGTTGGATAGATTTTATTGCTGCTGCAACAAGAAACTACAAACTTTGTGACTTTATGTATATTGGTTCTCTTACAGTTCTGGAGGTCCGCAGTCTCCAGTTAAGGGCAGGGCTGCCTTCCTTCTAGAGGCTTTAGGAGAGGATGTTTCCTTGCTTCTTTCAGCTTCTAGAAGCTGCCTGTCTGTGACCCCTTCACCACCCACTCCAGCCTCTTGCTTCTGTCTTGTCATCTTTTAGTTCTAACTCTGGATCCTCCTGTCTCTCTCTATAAGGACTCTTGTGATTACCTCTGGCCCACCTGGCTAATCCAGAATAATCTCCCCATCTCGAGACCCTTAATCACACCCACAAAATTCTTTACACCATGTAAAGTAACAGATTCACAGGTTCCAGGCATAGGATGTGGACATATTTGTGAACCATTACTCAGATCACCAAAATAATATTGTAATTACGTGGAATGTCCTTATTCTTAGTAGAAGCATAATGTGAAGTATTTAGTGACGTGTCATGATACCTGAAACTTTTATTTCTTTAAAAAGTATTTATTTATTATAGCCATAGAGAGAGAGGGAGAGACACAGAGGGAGAAGCAGGCTCCATGCAGGGAGCCCGACGTGGGACTTGATCCTGGGACCCCAGGACAGTGCCCTGGGCCAAAGGCAGGTGCCAAACTGCTGGGCCACTCAGGGATCCCCCTGAAACTTTATTTTTTTTATTTTTATTTTTATTTTTTTTAAAATTTTTTAATTTTATGATAGTCACAGAGAGAGAGAAAGAGGCAGAGACACAAGCAGAGGGAGAAGCAGGCTCCATGCACCGGGAGCCCAATGTGGGATTCGATCCCGGGTCTCCAGGATCGCGCCCTGGGCCAAAGGCAGGCACCAAACCGCTGCGCCACCCAGGGATCCCTGAAACTTTATTTTTTAAAGTAATCTCTACCCTGGATGTGGAGTTTAAACTCAGGATCATGAGATCAAGAGTTGCACGATCTATCGACGGAGCCAGCCAGGTGCCCCAATAACTTCAACTTTCAAATGGAGAGAAAGCAAATGTGTCCAAGAGTGATAGGTATATAGGTATTGGTTGTATTTTCCTTTCAACTTTGTTATAGCTCTGAACTTGTAAAGAGTGGGGAAAATATGTATTAATTTCATGTAGGATGTTTTAGATATTTATATTATATTTAAGATTCAATTTTAAGAGTTCCATTGTTGGGATGTCTGGTGTCTCCGTGTGTGATCCCAGGGTCCTGGGATCGAGTCCTGCATCTGGCTCCCTGTGAGGAGCCTGCTTCTCCCTCTGCCTATGTCTGCCTCCGTGTGTCTCTCAGGAATAAATAAATAAAATCTTTAAAAAAGGTTCCATGGTTCCAATTTTAGTATATGTGCTGCCAAAGCGAGCACAAAAGTTCCATTGTTTTTATTAAATTATGGTCACCTTATCAGAAAAGACCCCGAATAGCCAGGGGAATTTTAAAAAAGAAAACCATATCTGGGGGCATCACAATGCCAGATTTCAGGTTGTACTACAAAGCTGTGGTCATCAAGACAGTGTGGTACTGGCACAAAAACAGACACATAGATCAATGGAACAGAATAGAGAACCCAGAAGTGGACCCTGAACTTTATGGTCAACTAATATTCGATAAAGGAGAAAGACTATCCATTGGAAGAAAGACAGTCTCTTCAGTAAATGGTGCTGGGAAAATTGGACATCCACACGCAGAAGAATGAAACTAGACCACTCTCTTTCACCATACACAAAGATAAACTCAAAATGGATGAAAGATCTAAATGTGAGACAAGATTCCATCAAAATCCTAGAGAAGAACACAGGCAACACCCTTTCGGAACTCGGCCTCAGTAACTTCTTGCAAGATACATGCACGAAGGCAAAAGAAACAAAAGCAAAAATGAACTATTGGGACTTCATCAAGCAAAGAAGCTTTCGCACAACAAAGGATACAGTCAACAA
Source organism: Canis lupus dingo (assembly GCF_003254725.2). NCBI lineage: Eukaryota > Metazoa > Chordata > Mammalia > Carnivora > Canidae > Canis > Canis lupus. The sequence continues at coordinate 15,600,639 of NC_064257.1, forward strand.
AGCTAAAAGACAACCTACAGGATGGGAGAAGATATCTGCAAAAGACGTATCAGATAAAGGGCTAGTTTCCAAGATCTATAAAGAACTTACTAAACTCAACACCAAAGAAACAAACAATCCAATCATGAAATGGGCAAAAGACATGAACAGAAATCTCACAGAGGAAGACATAGACATGGCCAACGTGCATATGAGAAAATGCTCCGCATCACTTGCCATCAGGGAAATACAAATCAAAACCACAATGAGATCCCACCTCACACCAGTGAGAATGGGGAACATTAACAAGGCAGGAAACCACAAATGTTGGAGAGGATGTGGAGAAAAGGGAACCCTCTTACACTGTTGGTGGGAATGTGAACTGGTGCAGCCACTCTGGAAAACTGTGTGGAGGTTCCTCAAAGAGTTAAAAATAGACCTGCCCTATGACCCAACAATTGCACTGTTGGGGATTTACCCCAAAGATACAGATGCAGTGAATCACTGGGACACCTGCACCCAGATGTTTCTAGCAGCAATGTCCACAATAGCCAAACTGTGGAAGGAGCCTCGGTGTCCAACGAAAGATGAATGGATAAAGAAGATGTGGTTTATGTATACAATGGAATATTACTCTGACATTAGAAATGACCAATACCCACCATTTGCTTCAACGTGGATGGAACTGGAGGGTATTATGCTGAGTGAAGTAAGTCAGTCGGTGAAGGACAAACATTATATGTTCTCATTCATTTGGGGAATATAAATAATAGTGAAAGGGAATATAAGGGAAGGGAGAAGAAATGTGTGGGAAATATCAGAAAGGAAGACAGAACGTAAAGACTGCTAACTCTGGGAAACGAGCTAGGGGTGGTGGAAGGGAGGAGGGCGGGGGGTGGGGGTGAATGGGTGACGGGCACTGCGGGTTATTCTGTATGTTAGTAAATTGAACACCAATAAAAATAAATTCAAAAAAATTATGGTCACCTTAGACCAGTGGCTTCCAGATTTTTGGATTTTCTGATTATTAAAGTTTCCAAAAAATTTCTGGGGTACTTTTTTTTTTTTTTACCATCATTCTACAAAACAAAGAGCATCTGAAGAATAAAAACGGGCACTTCTTTAAAACAGAAAACCCCTTTAGCTTTATGTAAAGCATAACTACATTTTGTTAACTTTTCTCTCAAAGCCGGGTCGGTTTGAGGGAAACGCTGGCCCGCCTTAGATTAACAATATCAGGGCCGGTGATGCCCTCCTGTGGCCACTTGGGGAATTACGGCTTTCTGATTTCATTTCCTCTGATTTGATGGACAATTTCCTCAGACCTCAGTCATTAACATGGGCATGGCAGGCATTATTCTCAGTGTTAGGGATGTTTTGTAAGGAACAAAAATACCCCTGCCCTCGTTGAGCTTATGTATACATACAGGTGGAGAGACAGGCCATACACAAATAAAGTAATAAATGTGTTTGGGGGGAAAATAGCAGCTTAAGGGACTTGAGGGCCAGAGTATAGGGAGTGGTAATGTAGGTTAGCCCTCATCGAGAAGGTAAATTATGTATAGAGTTGCAAGGAGGTGAGGGGGTTCACCATGTAGCTACACCGCTGAGGTGAAAGGTTCTAAGAACCATGTAGTTATGCTCTCCAGTGAAGGGGAAAGAAGTAGGAGACAGTTCAGAGGTCACAGAAGACTAGATTGCCTACAGTCCTCCCTGCAGGCCACAGGAAGGACTTTAGCTTTACTGTTCCTGAAATGGAGAGCCATGTATGATTTTTTTTTTAAGATTTTTTTTTTTTTTTTTTAATTCATGAAAGACACAGAGACACAGGCAGAGGGAGAAGCAGGCTCCCTGCAGGGAGCCGGATGTGGGACTTGATCCTGGGACCACAGGATCACAACTTGAGCCAAAGGCAGATGCTCAACTGCTGAGCTACCCAGGCATCCCTGTTGTTTTTTAAAATTATTTATTTATTTTTATTTTATTTTTTTTAAGATTTATTTATTTATTCATTCAGAGAGAGGCAGAGACACAGGCAGAGGGAGAAGCAGGCCCCATGCAGGAAGCCCGATGCGGGACTCGATCCCGGGTCTCCAGGATCACACCCCAGGCTGCAGGCGGCACCAAACCGCTGCGCCACTGGGGCTGCCCTTATTATTTTTTTTAAAAGATTTTATTTATTTATTCATGAGAGACACAGAGAGGGGCAGAGACACAGGCAGAGGGAGAAGCAGGCTCCACGCAGGGAGCCTAATGTGGGACTCGATCCCGGGACTCCAGGATCATGCCCTGAACCAAAGGCAGATGCTTTAACCGCTGAGCCACCCAGGTGTCCCGTCCCTGTTGTTTTTTAAAAAAGATTTATTAATGTATTTGACAGTGACAGAGCACATGTGCACAAGCAGGGAGCAGTCTCTCCACCGAGCAGGAGCTAGATGCTGGGCTCAATCCCAGGGACCCAGGGATCATGACCTGAGTGGAAGGCTGACTTAGACTAGAATCTAAGTTTAAAAGACTACCCTACTGCTATATTGAAAAGGGAATGGGGTAGAAAGACCACTAGAGGACACCTGGGTGGCTAGTGGTTGAGTGTCTGCCTTTGCCTCAGGTCATGATCCTGGGGTCCTGAGGGTCCTGGGATTGAGTCCTGTATAGGGCTCCCTGCGAGGAGCCTGCTTCTCCCTCTATGTCTCTGCCTCTCTCGAATAAATAAAAACGTTATGAAAGAAAAAAGAAAGAAAGAAAAGAAAGACCTCTAGAGTAGTCTAAGTAGTGGTGGGAAAACGAAGCAGGAAAAATGATGGTGGCTCAGGCTAGGGTATCAGCAACAGAGTAGTGAGATTATGGCTGGATTCTGGATGTACTCGGAAGGTAGAGTCAACAGACAAATGGATACAGATGTTGAAGAGAGACATTAAGGACGACGCTATTTCGTTCTGAGTCGCAGAGAGGATGGGTCGCCATCAGCTGCGTTGGGGAAGGCGGGAGGGGATCAGTTCAGTTTTGGCCGCAGAGAAGTGGAAATATTTAACCGGAAGTAGAAACGTGGGAGTCACTGGCATACAGATGGCCTTGAAAGCGGAGACTGGATGAGATCACCAGGGTAAAAAAGTAGATAAAGAGCGTCAAGGTCACTTCAATTTGAAAGCAGCTGGGTTGAGAGAATGAATCAGCAATAGGGAGTGAGAGGAAGAAGCAACCAGAGGGAGGGGAAAGAGCGGGTGGCCGTGGTCTCCCGGGAGAGCCAGGGGCCGGTGGGAGCAGGGGGAGGCTCGCCCCAGGCCGGGCCTTAAACCTTCCGGGCTGTCGATGTTGCTTCCCTCTGCACCCGCTTTCCCCCTGCTGAGCAGAGGCGCCCCAGCCCTCCACAAAGCTCTCATTTCCCCCCTGCCCCCACAGAGAGGACAGACAGACAGACAGCAAGACTATTTATTGAGTCCTCGCCAGCCGGCAGCTCCCCCTGGCCCCCCGCAGCCTCCCGCCTGGGGCCGGTGGAGTCGCGGTGAGCGTGACCCCAGGGCCCGCCTGCCGGGCTCCCTGAACCGCGGCCCCGGCCCCTCCGGAAGGCCCGCAAGGCTCCGTCACTCCTTTCCTTCCGTATCTTCCTTCTGGAAGTAGGTGACGTAAGCCGGCCTCTCGGGCTCGTGAGCGCCGCGGGGAAAGCTCGAGTTGCGGTGGGAAACGCCGCTGAAGCACAACGCTGCGGGCGGGGCGCGGGGCGCGGGGCGCGGGGCTGAGCCTGGGGGGCCGCAGCTCCTGGCGCCGGGTCCCCTCGCTCCCCACTCACCTTTGGAGACGTTGACTTTGTTGGCCGCTAAGATGTCCGCCTGAATGCTGTCTATTTTCATGTACAAGTCCTCGGCATTGCTCTGAGGACGGGAGCCAGGGGCCCGAGGCAGTGGGGGCTCCTGGGCTGCGGGGGGCGCGGGGCGGGGCTGCGGGGGGCGGGCGGGGCGGCGAGGGGCGTGTCCGGGATGCGGGGCGGGGCTGGGAGGAGGGGCGGGGCGAGGGGTGGGCTGGGGAGGGGCCACCGCCCGGGGCGAGGCCACCGGGCCCCCTCCGAGGCGGGAGTCCCGCGGGGTTCTCGCTCGGGGGGCGGAGCACTCACGAGGAAGAGCTGATAGAGCCCCTCTCCCATGGACCTGCGCACGTGCTCCTCCACCACCGGGAACATCTGCACCAAGTACTGCGGCGGCGGGCGGGAGGGTGACGGCTCTGCGCCCGCCCGGGGCCCGCCCGCCGCCCGCCGCCCGCCGCCCGCCGCCCGCCGCCCACCTCGAGCGTGAGGCTGGCCTGCCGCTGGCTGTTGCTGTGGTCCGTGTTGCCCATGGCGGCCATCAGGCTGTGCACCACGCGCTGGTGCAGCAGCTCCTCCGCGACGCTCGTGTTGCTGCGCGCCAGGACCCTGCGCGGGGAACCGGCGGCGGCGACCCCTCGGCACCCCGCGGCGCTCCTGGCTCGCCGCCTCCCCCCACTCCCGCTGCCCGCTTACCCGATGGCCTTGGCCGCCGCGGCCTGCTGCAGGAACACCGGCAGGTGGGCGGTGAACTGGGGAACCGAGGAGTCTGGTGGAGGCCCGGGGGCGGGAGGTGTGAGGCGCGAGGCCGGGCTCCCCAAGCCCAACACGCACCCCCCTCCACCCCCCTCCGCGACCTCAGGCCGAGCCGCTCCCTACCGTTGAGGATCTTGGGCTGCGGTTTGCTGGTCTCCTTGACGGACGGTATCAACAGCGCCACGAGGCCCTTGAGCAGCGCCTGGCACACGTCGTAGTTGACCAGGTCCTTGATCAGCTCGATGGCTGCAGAAAAGCAGAAGCCTGGGGAGGCCTGACGCTCCAACACGCCCCGTCCCCACCAAGCAAGCCAAGACGCCCTTGAACCGAGTCTCTTCCCTTTACCTGCATCCCCTTCATGCACCTGTCCTAGCACCTTTTACTGGCCAGAACCGTGTGTGTGTGTGGAGAGCTGGGCAGGCAACATCTCAGTTCTGCCGTCCTCTGTCTGGGGCTAAAGAGGAGGAGGGGGCAGAACCTCATCCCCCACAATCAGCCCTCGAAGAACTAGGCGCAGAGGCAGGAGGAAGCGCTGGGTGGTGAGCCTACCCATCAAGGAGGCTTAGAGGCTGGCAGAGCCGGAGGCCCCTCGGCGGTGGCTCAGGGCAATCCCGGTGTCCTGGAGGTGGGAGCAGCTAGGTCTTCAAATGGAGAAAGGATGGGCAAAGACCCTGGGTGAGAGGGAGACAGAACTAGTGGGTGGAGGACGTGTGGCAGGGAGTGAGAAGGGTGGAAACAGGAGAGGCTGCGGTTTGGAGAAACCTTCACCTGGGTTCTCCACACAGCAGCCCATCGAAGGAAGAGCTGAAAAGAGGTTTGAAAAGAGGTTTGCTTTGCAATAACCCTGTGACCGTTGGCCCATTTTAGGTTTGAGGGAACGAGCCACAGAGGTAAAGCAGTTTGGCTAAGGTCCCATGGCCAAGATAGGGGTGGAAGCAAAAGGCAAGACTTGGTTAGGGATAGGGAGGGGAAGGGAACTAGAATTTATTGAGGTTTTTCTACAGGTACTTTCCAGGCATTCACTCATTCCGGCATTCACACAGCCTTGGAGCAAATCTGCACCCAACACCTATTGTGCCAGGTGTACAGTGTGGTGTTCTTCATAGGGGTCAGGCTGCGGCGGGGGGGGGGGGGGGGGCGCTGGGAAGGTGGGGGAAATGGAATATTTTTGCAGAGAGAAAGGAATCACAGAGAGGCCGAGCTGGAAGGGGACAGGGTGAGTTGGTATATGCTATTGGAAGACAGGATGTGCTGTTCCCCTGCACAGGAGACAGGTCCCCCCCCCCCTCCGCTGACCCCCAGGGGAGCCAAGACTTCAGGAAGGCTGGGGTCTCTGACTAGGTCATTTGCATACCAGGACTCACATAGACACCTGGGAACTATTACCAGTATTATCTCTTCAAATAATGAAAAATTAACCTTTTATTTCCTTGTCGGGGAATTTTTACCCAGTAAGGCTATGCTTGAGATAATTCTCTGCAATGGAAGAAAAGCTTTGGTGGGCAGGTGCAAAGGCACGGCAAGTGTAGGGGGATCAGCCCGTATCTGGAGCGGTGGGCATAGGGCTCCCCTGCATATTTTGTTTCTTTCCACTTTATTTATTTTTTTTTCTTTCCACTTTAATTTGGGCCTTTAGTGTAGCTGCCGAAGGCTTTTGTGGGATGAAGCACGAGAGAATTGGTAGTGAAATTTTTGGAGGCCTTGCTTAGGCGAGGCTAAGTGTTGAGTGTCTAAAAGACAGATGCTTGGCTTGTGAAAGTGTTATTAGGTTCCTGATTTAATGCTTAGCGAATAACTAAGGTTTTTTTTTTTTTTTTTATAAGATTTTACTTATTTATCCATGAGACATGCAGAGAGAGAGAGAGGCAGAGGGAGAAGCAGGCTCCAGGCAGGAAGCCCTATGTGGGACTCAATCCCGCTGGGTTTTGTTGTTATTTTGGGGTGTGTCTTTTGCAAGCTCAAGGATGAATTAAGAGAGAACCTAAGTTTGGGTCGCCATATGGATTAGGGGCCCAGGCTTCTTAGGGCCCCCAGAGCCTTCCAGAGTTGGGCAACACCTTTAAAAAATATTTTTAAAGTCACTAATTATTGTCCTATCATGGAAATGCTTTTTTTTTTTTTTAAGGACTCATTTATTTAGAGTACACGTGTTGGGGGCGAGGGGTAGAGAAAGAGCATCTTTCAAGCAGTCACCCCACTGGGCGAGGAGTCCGCGAGATCATGACCTGAGATGAAACCAGAGCCCCACCCTAACCAGCTGAGCTACCCAAGCGCTTTTTCTTTTCTTTTCTTTTTTCTTTTCTCTTCTTTCTTTTCTTTTTTTTCTTTTCTTTTCTTTTCTTCTTTTCTTTTTTCTTTTCTTTCTTTTCTTCTTTCCCAGGCACTCTTTAAACAATGTTTTGGAAAAAAAATAAATAAACAATGTTTTGGGGTCCCTCACACTCAAAGCAGTGGGTGGGGCAGGTTGTGAACCTTGCACCACTGTCCGCCAACCCTAGCATCTCATCCAGAGGGCACATTTGCTTAACCAGGGTGCCAGCCTCGATACTACATTTAGGTTTAAAACTGCACATTTCCCTGTTTACTTGGACCAACTTACATCTTTTCCCAAAATTCCTTTCACAAGTTTTTCTAGCAGAGTGGCGGTAGCACAGGAATAGACACCAGTCTTGGGGAACTGCAGTCAATTGTGGAAAGAGTGGCAAACATAGCTGAGTATACTCTGGTTTCTCTTCAGATTGCATGTCTTGCCTTTTACTAAAGATTTCCATGGAGAGGAATATTTGTGAGTTTGTCTTATTTTTGAGCTCAAAGGAAAAGTTTCCAATGTTTCATCTATTAGGTATAGGTATGGCATTTGCTATAGTTTTCTGTAGATATCTCTTATTGGACAGACATTACATTTTTTTCAGACTTTTTTCCTATTATGATGATATATGTGCATTCCAAGATGACCTATTATCCTTAGCATATGCTGTTAGATTTAATTTGCTAATATTTTGGGTAGGGTTTATGCAGATTGGTGTATAATTTCTCTTTTTCATGCTATCATTGATGGATTTTTATATTAAGATTAGGCTAACCTTAAAAAAAGATTAGGCTAACCTTAGAAAATGAATTGGGGTTTGTATTCTCTTTTTCTAATCTTGGGAAGAGTTTGTGTAAAACTAGAATTTTATCTTGAATGTTTGATAGATTCTCTGAACTGATTTTATGGAAAAAATTACTGATACATTTTCTTTGTTGGTTAGAGGACTATTTGTGTTTTCTCTTTCGTCACAAGTCCATTTAGTAGGTTATAATTTATAGCACTTTTCATCTACATTTTCAAGCATATTTTAAAAAGTTCATTATATCATCTTTTTTTTTTTTTTTTTAGATTTTATCTGTTTAGTCAAGAGAGACACAGAGAGAGCAAGAGGCAGGCTCCATGCAGGGAGCCCGATGCGGGACTTGATCCCGGGACTCCAGAATCATGCCCTGGGCCAAAGGCAGGTGCCAAACCACTGAGATACCCAGGGATCCCCATTATATTATCTTTTTTATCATTTTAATGACTGTAGCATCTTTAGTGATGTCTCCTTTTATATTCTTCATATTGATTATGTGACTTTTCTCTTTTTGCCTCAAATCCATTTGCCCCCAAGTCCCATTGAGGTAACACACACGGATGCCTGCTTGTGCAATGGTGTGCACTACAAAAAGAAACCCTGATCTCAGAGAACCTGAATGTTATAGTCAGTAAGCATGCCTGCCTTTTGCTCTAAAGGGGGAAATATCTTTATTTTCCAAAGCTGTTTGCTCACCAACATCCTAAAAAAGACAGTCTGGGACAAAGAGCAGTTGGTATTTCACTTGAAAGACATGCAGAAATGTGACAGATCTGTAGAGAATTGTCTCCTAGGATCATTTTTCTTTTGGTAGTAGTAATCCTTCAGTAAACATCCTTGCCTTTTTCCTGAACTTAGGGACAAAACACTCAGTGTTTCACTATTAAGTATAATGTTAGCTGTAGATTTTTTGGTAGATGCTTTTTTATCAAGTCGGGGAAGTCCTTCTCTAGTTCTATTTTCTTTTCTTTTTTTTAAATTTTATTTATTTATGATAGTCACACAGAGAGAGAGAGAGAGAGGCAGAGACACAGGCAGAGGGAGAAGCAGGCTCCATGCACCTGGAGCCTGACATGGGATTCGATCCCGGGTCTCCAGAATCGCGCCCTGGGCCAAAGGCAGGTGCCAAACCGCTGCGCCACCCAGGGGTCCCTAGTTCTATTTTCTTTAGGGTTTTTATCATCAATGGGTGCTGACTTTGTCAAATGCATTTTATGCACTGATTGACATAATAATATGAGTTTTTTTCTTTAGTCTGTTAATTTGGTAGATTAAATTTATTTTTTTGGCTATTGAACCAGCCTTGCATTCTTGGAATGAACCCCAGTTGGTCATGATATATAATTCTTTTTATATATTGCTGAATCCTAATTGCTAATCTTTTGTTAAGGATTTTTGCCTCTGTATTGATGATGGATAGTGATCTGTACTTTTCTTGTACTGTCACTGTCTGGTTTTGATATTAGGGTAATACTAGCCTCATAAAATTAGTTTGGAATTATTCCCTTCCCTTTCTAGAAATATAGAATTGTGTTCTATAAATGTCAATTACACCCTGCTGGTTGATAGTGTTGTTGAGTTCTATATACTTGGTGATTTTTCTTTTCTTTTTCTTTTTCTTTTGTAAAAATTTATTTTAAGTAGCCTCCTTGCCCAATGTGTGGCTTGAACGCACTAACTGAGATCAAGAGTTGCATGCTCTACTGACTGAGCCAGCCAGGCACCTCTACTTGCTGATTTTACTAGTTGTTCTATACATTGTTGAGGGAGGGGTATAGATGTCTCTGTAATTGTAGATCTTTCTTTTCAATTCTCCCATTTTTGTTTCACATATTTTTAAAGTGTCTTGTCAGCACATATGCATTTAGGATCGCTTTATCTTCTTGGTGGACCTATCTTTTCATCATTATATGATGTCCCTCTCCATCTCTGGTAATTTTCTTTGCTCTGAAGTCTACTTTGTCTGATATTTCTTTCTAAGATTTTATTTATTTATTTGAGAGAGAGAGAATGAGCACAGTGGTGAGGGAGGGGTAGAGGGAAAGTCAGAAGAACAAGCAGACTTCCTGCTGAGCATAAAGCCTGACATGGGACTCCATCCCAGGACCCTGGGATCATGACCTGAGCTGAAGGCAGATGCTTAACTGACTGAGCCACCCAGACGTCCTTAGCTATATATTTTTAAGTTTGAGAAATTCCATCTGGTTACTTCTTAAATCTATTATGTCACTTTTTATAACTTTTTGTTTCCTAAAGTTATTTACCAGATTTTTTAAAACTTAGTTTTTGAGGGACACCTGGGTGGCTCAGCAGTCAAACGCCTGCCTTTGGCCCAGGGCGTGATCCTAGAGACCTGGGATCAAGTCCCACATCGGGCTCCCTGTGTGGAGCCTGCTTCTCTCTCTGCTTCTCTCTCTCTCTGTGTCTCTCATGAATAAATAAATAAAATCTTAAAAAGAAAAACCCTTAGTTTTTGATAGGTGGAAGTCTTTCTGAGTCAGTCACCTTCTAGTCTACTGGTGTGCATGATTGTCTTATTCTTTGTGTTGCCCTTGTATTTGGAAAATTATTTGTAGGAAAAAACTGCAGGATGGAGATACTTTCTTCCAGAGAGCATTGTCCTTTCTTTCTGTCAGTCACCTGGGCACTAACAGTTCTGAACCACTTTTGTCTAAGTTCAAGACTTGAAGTTTCCTGGACCACACAGGTGTTTGTATAATCCATGCAAGGTCATTTGAGGGCTGGCTTACTTCTGGCTCATCCTTATCAGGAGGACGTTGTCTTCTGGGGTCCCAGCTTAATGTATTTATGCTTGAGGTATCACATCTCCCACCTGAGACAGGCCAATTTTTCTTTTACAATTCTTTTTCCTTTTAGATATTTATGATATGATGGGAAATATTTTTTTTGCCCCTGGTTCCTAACACACATCTTCTAAAAACCCATGGAATCTCCAGAATGTGAAGAGATGTGAAGAGTATCCTTTATATGTCAAATGAAATAACTGGTGACTGGAAGCCTCTAGATGGCATTAGGATGGGGGCTAATCAGTAGAAAGACCAAGGAGTGATTACAGGATTGGAATGTTCAGCTCAATCCCCTGACCTCTGGGGAGGGGAGAGGGCCTGGATAGTGATTTAATCATGAATAGCCAATGATTTGCTCATCAATCATTAATAACCGTGCTTACACAATGAAACTTCCTTAAATACCTTGAAGTGATAGTTTCAGAGAACTTCTGGATTGGTGAACACATTGAGGTGTGGGAGGGTGGTGTGCCTGGGGCAGTCCCCAACCCATACCTTGCCCTATACATCTCTTCCATTTTCTTGTTCCTGAGCTGTAGCCTTTATACTACACTGCTAATAGTAAGCAAAATGCTTTCCTGAATTTTATGAGTTGTTCTAGTAAATGATTGAAACTGAAAGGAAGGAAGGAAGGGTTACAAGAACACCCCTGGCTTTGAAGCCAAGTGGGACAGAAGTATCAATAATATGGGGACCCAATACTTATGACTGGCATTTGAAGTGAGTGCAGTTTTGTGGTGCTGAGCCCTTAATCCTGTGGAGTCTGAAGCTGATTCTGGGTAGTTAGTGTCACAATTGAATTGAAGTGAATTGTAGGATACCCACTTGATGTCTGCGGAGACCTGGACAACTGCTTGGTGTGGAAACCTATTTGGTATTAGAAGTGCTGTGAGGAAAAACAACTCAACATCAAGCCCTCCAGAAGGAGGACTGATCCAAATTTCCTAGTCTACTATTATTAGGAAAAAGAGTTTTTTCCACCTAACTATTGTTACTTATTCTTTTAGACTCACCTCCGAAATTAGCTTTCAAGGGGCACCTGGCTGGCACAGTCAGTTAAGTGTCCAAAGCTTGGTTTCAGCTCAGGTGGTGTCAGGGTGTGAGATTGAACCTTGAGTCCGACTCTGTACTCAACGTGAGTCTGCTTAAGATTCTCTCTCTCTCCTCCTATCCTTCCCCACCATGTGCACATGTTCTCTTTCTCAAATAATTAAATAAATTTTTTTAAAAAGATTTAATTTATTTATTCATGAGAGACACACAGAGACAAGGGCAGAGACACAGGCAGAGGAAGAAGCAGGCTCCCACACATAGCCCAATGTGGGACTCGACCCCGGGACTCTGGGATCACACCCTGAGCCGAAGGCAGATGCTCAACCACTGAGCCACCCAGGTGTCCCTCAAATAAATAAATAAATCTTAAAGAAAAAAAAAAAGAAATTAGCTTTCAAGTAGTGTTGTCTGGCCTGTTCTCCCTCTGCCTCCACTCTGGACCACTCAGGAGTAGATGTCCTGTGTCTCTAGCTCTATGACACCATTTTCTCACCATGGAGTACCGGCGTCATCCAGTAACAGTCTCTCCACTACTGTGAACTCCAGTGAACATATATGAGACATCTCTGCCTTCCCAGAGCCTCAAACCAGTCCAGTCCATAAATGCTGAATAGAATTGACTAGATCCTATGTTCCTGCGCATTAGAGACCACTCAGGTAATGGCAACCTAGAACTCTGCTCAGAAACTGCCAGCCTGGTGGGAGATGATGTCAGGAGAGGCTCTGTGCTGCCCACCGCAGCCCTTGTCCACACTGAGCCATGGAACCATTCCTGGCTCTGCCCCTTCACAGGCTGGAGAGCCAGCCAGCACTGCCACAGTGCCATCCTTCCATCCCCCATGGCTGACTCTGAGAGAGTTCTTTGAAGCCAGGACCTTATACTTCCCAGTCAGCCCAGAACTGAGCCACATACCATGACTACTCGCTCCATATAAAGCAGGTGTATGGAGAAGTGAAGGGACTGCAGCCCCTCCTGTATGGTGGGGGACGAGGGGCAGCCAGCAAAATGGCCAGTGACAGGGACCGCACGGATCTGCAGAGCACACAGGAGTGTGTATGGGAGGCTGCCTGCAGCTCTTGGAAGCTTTACTTGCTTAACTACAAACAAACATATGTTGCTTGCCCATGAGCATGTGCTGGTGATTTATAATCTTGTCAGAATACTGTCACCAACAGTCACCAACAGCACAGTGGCCTGTCTACCAGAGGCAGAGGCTGGGGAGGAGGCCAGTACCCCATCCTGTGTCTCATACGCCCTACACTCTACCCTCCTGCCTGGTGCTGAGCACCAGAAGGAGGAGTGCCGACTTCTCCACCCCAGGGCTCAGAGTGTTCTTTGGCTGGTGAGCTGGTATAAGGAAAGGTACCAGTAAGGCCTCCCCGAAAATGCCCTTGTCTCAAGCCCTGGGGAGCCTCCCATCCACCCACACCGCAGAGCCATGGGGTGCGCAGAGATCCAGGCCTGAAGCCCCACACAAAGCCAGTCTTGTCTCGGCATATTTTTCCCAATCACAGAATCAAAGTTTTACTCTCTGGTAGGAGAACTCTTAAAGACATCCCTGTACCCCTTCTAGTGCTTAGTATTCTGGGGACAGGCCTTGGATGGCAGCCCTTCCCTCTCTGGGTGGTCGGCACCCCCCTCCCACCCACCTCTGGGGGGCCCTGTCAGCTGCAGCATGCTCTGCCCTAGTAGTTGGGCTCTTGGCACACGTCAGTGCCAGGACACTGGGGAAAAACGCTTGCGTCTAAGAGAGACTGCAGAGAGAAATGACTCAGAGAATATTCAGGGTGGAAAGAATGAATGAAAATATTTTTATGAAATTTCCCCTACCACAAACGGTATTCTCAGCCTGTGGAGGACCAAGTACTCCAGGAGATAAATATCTACTTTTGCCTGCTCACTTCACCCTAAATGCTCAAGCCGTCACTGCTAGTGTATCTGCAATACTTGGAACACCTCGGAAAAATGAAGATTTAGTCACTGAATCATTTTTGATTGAGTTTTAAAATTCACAGCTGTCAATGTTTACACCCAAAGTGAAAGTGCTAGACTCTGTCCAAATGTCTCCACAAGAACCGCAGTTACAACTCTTCATACACTGTGCTCGTTCCTAAGCATAGCAGAGTCATTCAGAGAGCAGAGAGCAACAGGGGATTACTGTCTTTGGCAGCTTTGACTGAAACCTGAGTTGCTGACAACACCCACCTTTCCTAAATTGGATCAGCCCCTGATTTATTCATTGGTTCATTCATTTACCTAACAAAATACTGAGCATCTTCTGTGTGCCAGACCCCTGTGCTAGGGCTATGAGGAGGACTAAGATACAATCTCTGCCCTCAGGGATGACACAGTTTAATAGGGGATGCCAGTAAGGAAACTGGTATGTAGGCCATAGCATTGTAAGAACCACGGGAACACAAAGGAAGTCAGTTGGTGTGAAGTATGTTGAGGAACTGGGGATAGGGAATCCGGAGAAGGCTCTCTTGGAGAAGGGGACATGTGAGCTAAAAATCCATGGAGGAGAAGGGAGGGACTGGAATGAAGAATGTGGCAAGTGCATGTCACCATTGTGGCCAGCCAAGCAGAGAGGTGTGGCTGGGACATGGGGTGTTGGGTCACAGAGTGAGAGCTAAGCTTGAGGAGACAGACTGGCTTCTGAGGACTTGGCAGGTGTTTCTTCTTGTCTTTCATTTCAAAGATTTTTTTTTTTTAAGATTTTATTTATTTATTCACAAGAGACACACAGAGAGAGGCAGAGACACAGGCAGAAGGAGAAGCAGGTCCCATGCCCGATGTGGGACTCGATCCCAGGTCTCCAGGATCAGGCCCTGGGCTGAAGGCGGTGCTAAACCGCTGAGCTACTTGGGCTGCCCTCATTTAATTTATTTAGAGAGAGAGAGTGCGAGCGTGCAAGAGCACACCTGAGAGCAGGGGGAGGGGCAGAGGGAGAGGACGAGAGAGAATCCCAAGCAAACTCTGCACTGAGCACAGAACCTCATGCAGGGCTCTATCCCATGACCCCAAGATCTTGACCTGAGCTGAAATCAAGAGTCCGACACTCAACTGGCTGAACCACCGAGTTGTCCCTCTTGTCTTTCATTTCAGAGGAAACTAACTCAAAAAGGTTGAGTAGCTTGCCTAAGGTCAAACATGAAAAAGTAGCAGAATAGCTCTGCTATTTCGGATTCCAAAACTCACATTCTTCACCACTAAGCTCTGCTGCCTCCGTTTGGGTGGAGGGGTGGGAGGACAGTAGCCACTGTGCTGGAGAGATGGAGATCGGTTTAGAGGTGAGAAATACAGAGACATGAGTTATAACAGTGGAAACAGAATGAAGAAGAGGGAGATTTGAACGATATGAAGGTGTTAAAGTTGACTGGTCGTGTTAGACGTTGGTTGCAGGTGGGAAGCAGGAAGAGAGGGCCATGACCTCCATTTCCAGCATTGGGAGCTTTTCACTGAGACTGGGACCTTATAGCCAGAATCTGAGGAGTCCAGTTCTGAACAGGGTCAGAGAGAGGTCATTCAACTGCTCTGTCCGTTTGCCACAACATGGGAATAATAATTGTGTCTACCCTGTCAGCTTGTTGTGAGGCTTCATGTGCAGAGAGCCGCAGCAGTACTGACAGGGAAGAGGCACCTCATAAAGGCCAGCCCTTGGTGTTTCTATCCTTATAGACGGTAATTGAAACCGTGGGAGTAGATGAGGTACCTCTGGGTACCCCTACCGAGAGCAGGGGACCCGGGATGGAATCATGAGAGAAAAAGAAGCCTGCACTTAAGGGATTGGTGGAGGGACCAGAAGGTACAAAGGACTGCGCCTCGGTTTCCAGAGAGACAGGAGGAAACTAGGAGAGCTCGGGCTCAGGGGAGGAAGTGCTCAGTGTGTTCAGGGAGGGGACTGTGAAAGGGGAGTATGATCTGGGGGGGTCTGAGCCACCAGGAGGTCACGGCCCAGGAGGCTGAGAAGCAGCTCCACAGGGCTCAGGCCCTCATGGACAAGCAACTGGGTGGCAGGGCTGCCCTGACAGCAGCAGGCGGCACAGACGCAAAGGCCGCCCTGCAGACTTCAATGTAAGAGACTCTGGAACCCACAGCCTGTCAGCTGCGGAAGAAAGTTCCGTGATCCCCTGTCTGATAGTTGAAGAAACGCTGAAAGAATGCCTTGCTCTGGGAATCACAATGAGGAGACAGGCTTGCAGCAGCTGGCTCAGCGTGGTTTGGGGCAGACACCTTAGAAATGGCATTGCACCCGGGGGCTGCGGCGATGGCATGCAACTATAGCTCTTTCTTTCCTTCTTTTTTTTTTTTTTTTTTTAAGATTTATTTATTTATTCATGAGAGACAGAGAGGCAGAGGGAGAAGCAGGCGGGCTTTCTGCAGGAGCCTGATTCAGGACTCGATCTCGGAACTCCAGGATCAGGCCCTGAGCCAAAGGCAGACGCTCAACCGCTGAGCCACCCAGGCATCCCATCTTTCCTTCTGTTTATTTATTTATTTTTAAAGATTTTATTTATTTATTCATGAGAGACACACAGAGAGGCAGAGACACAGGCAGAGGGAGAAGCAGGCTCCATGCAGGGAGCCGGACGGGGGACTCAATCCTGGGTCCCAGGATCACACCCTGGTTTGAAGGCAGGCTGAGCCACCCAGGGTTCCCCTTCCTTCTTTTTAAAGGTTGATTTAGGGATTCCCTGGGTGGCGCAGCAGTTTAGTGCCTGCCTTTGGCCCAGGGCCTGATCCTGGAGACCTGGGATTGAGTCCCATGTCGGGCTCCCTGCATGGAGCCTGCTTCTCCCTCTGCCTGTGTCTCTGCCTCTTTCTCTCTGTGTGACTATCATAAATAAATAAAAAATTAAAGGTTGATTGATTGATTTATTTGAGAGAGAGTGATCGCGTCGGGGGTTGGGGGTGTGGGGGTTAAAGGAGAGAGAATCTTATGTGGACTCACCCTGAGATCAGGGCCCTAAGATCACGACCTGAACCCAAACCAAGAGCCGGTTGCTAAACTGCCTGCACCAATCAGGCGCCCCAGCACGTAGCTCTCTCTAAGGGACTCAGCACTGAGGAAGTTTTTTGTTTTGTTTTGTTTTTTTAATAAGTCTTTGCTCCTGAGCCTCGGGAAGAAAGCCCGAGTTCTGGGCCTTCACCTCCACGCGAGACTGCCACCTCCTGGCCACACGGGAGAAACGCGCTTCAGTGAGGTCCGGACACGGGTTTGCTGCTTCCTTTTGCAGCCGGTAAGAGAGTGAGAACATTGGGCAAGTGGCTACTGGGTGGTAGAGACCCGGGTCAGGCATCTATCTCCCTGACCAGCTGCCTCCTACCTCTGATTCCTGGACATCTCACCACCTCTTTCACCACATCCTGTTCAAAGCTCCTTGTTGGGGGGCAGCCCTGGTGGCTAAGCGGTTTCAGCACCTGCCTTTGGCCCAGGGTGTGGTCCTGGGGTCCCAGGATCGAGTCCCATGTCCGGCTCTCTGCGTGCAGCCTGCTTCTCCCTCTGCCTGTGTCTCTGCCTCTGTCTCTCTGCCTCTCTCTCTCTCTCATGATTAAATAAATAAAATCTTAAAAAAAAACAAAAAACTCCTTGTTGGGAAAAAAAAAGAGCATATTTTACACACTATTTCTTGTAAAAAAGTCAATCAATAAAGTAACCCATGTTATGTACTCTGGTGGTATATATACTGCTGAATTCAGAATGACTGTCGTGTGTCTTCCATGGGTATTTGCTCCTCTGGGCAAGGCTCACCAAGTCCAGCCAGCCTGTGCACGGGTGCTGTGTATTGGCCCTAACACCCGAGTGGAGCGCCCAGCACTGGTGGCCCCCGGGACACAAGGGGGAGGTGGTGCAGACACAGGTGTGGAGGGCCGGGCAAACCGGGCCATTAGAAAGGAGTGTTCCCCAAGGACTTTCTTTTTTTTTTTTTTATTTTTTTTTAATTTTTATTTATTTATGATAGTCACACACAGAGAGAGAGAGAGAGAGAGAGAGAGAGAGAGAGAGAGGCAGAGACATAGGCAGAGGGAGAAGCAGGCTCCATGCACCAGGAGCCCGACATGGGACTCGATCCTGGGTCTCCAGGATCGTGCCCTGGGCCAAAGGCAGGCGCCAAACCACTGCGCCACCCAGGGATCCCCCCCAAGGACTTTCTATTTAAAAATAAACAACTATGGGAGATTTTATTTTTTATTTTTTAAAAGATTTTATTTATTTATTCATGAGAGTCAGAGAAAGAGAGAGAGAGAGAGGCAGAGACAGAAGCAGGCTCCACACAGGAAGCCCGACATGGGACTCGATCCCCGGTCTCCAGGATCACACCCTGGGCTGAAGGCAGCGTTAAACCGCTGAGCCACCTGGGCTGCTCCAACTATGGGAGATTTTATAATAAAACTTATGAACAGTGAATTAAGTGTGGCAGTCAAAGTATAAGATTTTGGGGAGATAACATATCTTTTAAGAATATTCAGTAGATCTTTATGGCAAACTATCCTTTAGTGTCAGAGCCTTGTGGCTGTTGTTCAATGAAGTCACACAGGACAGGTGGCCTCTTACACAGCCCGAAAGGCTGAAACTCCTCCTGCTGATGTGGATTAGCTCAGAAGACGAAAGTAAAGGCACAAGGTTCTATGGGGCAGAAGGTGTAGTTTTAAAAATAAGATCTTACTGGGGCACCTGGGTGGCATCTGCCTTTGGCTCAGGTCATGATCCCAGGGTCTTGGGATCAAGTTCTGCTTCTGGGCTCCCTGCTCAGCGGAGAGCCTGCTTCTCCCTCTACCCCTCCCCCCAGCTTGTGCTCTCTCTGTCTCACACTTGCTCGCTCTCAAATAAATAAATAAATAAATAAATTTTAAAAAATGAGATATTATAGTATTTGCATGACCCTCAGAAGGGCATGAAGCTAAGAAAACATAATTATGTTTTATGGTACTAATAATATTGTCTCTCCTCAGATTTTTGACTGTTTCTCAAAAGTGGAAAAAAATTTAGAAGTCTTGTTTTCATAATACTGGAGAGACAGGAGAGTGTGGTAGTGATAATTCAGGTGCAGAGGTCAGACACCCTGGGTGTGAATCACAACTTTCCCACTTATTGTCCCCCAAGGGATAACCTGTTTCTTATACCTATGTGTTCATTTTTCAGCAATTCTTTTTTTTTTTTTTTAATTTTTTATTTATTTATTTATTATAGTCACAGAGAGAGAGAGAGAGAGAGGCAGAGACACAGGCAGAGGGAGAAGCAGGCTCCATGCACTGGGAGCCCGACGTGGGATTCGATCCCGGGTCTCCAGGATCGCGCCCTGGGCCAAAGGCAGGCGCTAAACCGCTGCGCCACCCAGGGATCCCCATTTTTCAGCAATTCTTATAAGATGATACAGTGGGGTGTTTTTTGTTTTTGTTTTTGTTTGTGTTTTTGAGATGGTACAGTGGTTTTAAAATATGTCCACAAGGATTCCTGGGTGGCTCAGTGGTTGAGCATCTGCCTTTAATCCAGGGTGTGATCCTGGGGTCTGAGATCAAGTCTCACATTGGGCTCCCTGCATGGAGCCTGCTTCTCCCTCTGCCTGTGTCTCTGCCTGTCTCTCTCACTGTGTCTCTCATGAATAAATATATAAAAATCTTTAATAAAAAAAATACATCCACAAAAGTTTTAGTATGTTTCCTCTCAAGGGGTAGAGCCCATTTTTCCCCTCGTTTCTAACGAAGAGGGTAAAACACAAGTGACAGTGTGCAACTTCTGAGATTAGATTACAAAAAGTAGTGGGGTCCCTTCTTTGCACTCACTCTTGGATCACTCACTCTGAGAGAAGCCAGCTGCCCTGTTGTGAAGACAGTCAAGAAGCCCGATGGAGAGGCCCTCATGGTGAAGACTCGAGGCTTCCTGTCAACAACTGGCTCTAACTCTCCAGGTGTGTGAGTGAGCCACACTGGAAGGGGGTCCTCCAGGCCCCGTCACACCTCTGGATGACCGCACCACCAGCTGACCGCTTGACTGCAATCTCATGAGATACCCAGAGCCAAAACCACTGAGTTAACCTGTTCCCAGAAAAACTGTGAGATAAAATATGTTTATATTTTTTAGCCACTAAGTTTTGAGGTAATTTGTTATATAGCAATGGGTAATGGATATAGATGGATTGATTTAACAGCTTTTGCAGATTTCTGCAAAGTTTGAATAGAATGGCTTTCATTTTGTCTTCAAAGCAGCATTTTAAGGAAACTTCATTTGTGTCTGCCCGAGCTCTGTAGCTGCTGTGGCAGGGAAGGGGGGCCGGGTGCGGGACCCTGCTGGAGGTCATTGTACTGCACGGCCTAGACCCCCCATCCTTGAGAAGAGGAGATGTGGAGAGGGGGGACAGAGAAACAGAGACCAGGGGCCAGAGAGGGCACCCAACAAAGGGCTCATGGGCCGAAAATTCCAACTTCTAGCTTTCAGGCCCTAACGATACAACCAATGCTCTAAACTTTACAAATGTTTATAGATTTTATTTATTTATTCATGATAGACATATATATATAGAGAGGCAGAGACACAGGTAGAGGGAGAAGCAGGCTCCATGCTAGGAGCCCAACACAGGACTCGATCCCGGGACTCCAGAGTCGTGCTCTGGGCCAAAGGCAGGCGCCAAACCGCCGAGGGATCTCCAAACTTTACAAATGTTTAAAGGAAACATGTTGTCAGTAAATTGGTAATTTGGTGAGCTGGGCACTCAGTTGGTTAATTGATTTTTGGCAGGCATATATTTGGCAAATTAACTTACAGTGATTGGTCTGCTTCTAATTAAGTCATACATAGTAATTTTTATGATCCTGAGGTAATAATTTATTTGCAAAAGATATATTTACACACACATATATGTTTCAAATTCCCAACAGAACTCATTAATTTCTTCCTCTGCGAAACTTTCTATGACTTTGAAATTTCTCTTCTCTAGGAAGCGAGACCAGTGAGCGAGTACTTCTGTGGCTTTAGACTGCTCGTCATGATTAAGTCCCTGCCTGCCACCAATTCCTGGAATAGCAATCCTCCCTGGGAGGAAACCGCCATTTTTCACTTCACAGAAATCATAAATGGAGATAAATTCCAGGCAGTACCACTTTGAAGATGGCCTCTCTTAATTTTAATTTTGGCTCTCAAATGTTAAGTGGGATCATCATTAAAAGAAATTCTAAAATCTCAATTCTAATGGGAAAAAACTCCCTCTGAAATTAGTGGACATCAGTACCCTTTCCCTGGTTATTTCTACTTCAAAGTGAAGAGTAGACAAGAATGGACAACCAGAAGCCCCTGCACCAAGGACTAGAAAGCCATTCTTTGGCGCACAGGTTTCTCTTCTACTCTTTCGGAGGAAATAAGGTGCCATGTGAACCATACTGGGGCCTGAGGTGAAAGGAAGAATCAGTACTAGCCTCGAGTTCTAGTTGTGGTCCCCAGCTGTCTTCCAGGTGGGCCCCAGAAAACGTGGAGCAGAGATCACCCCCCTCTGTTGTGTCCTGTTGTAATACCTAACCTACATATTATGCGAGAGTAAAATAGTTGATAGTTCTATGACACTAAATTTGGGGTGGTTTGTTATAAGTAATAGGTGACCAGAGCATCCACTCTGTGTACTTGTGGCCTTCCCATCTCTTACCTTCCTCCAGGAAACTTTCCTTTTTTCTCCCCTCCAAACCTTCTTCCTTGGCCCTAACAACTCTCAGGAAATAAAGGGTCATTTAATACACACAGCCTCCACTTAGCCATCTGGGCTGAAAAAACAAGGCATTTCAAATTCTATTTCAGTATGATGACTGTCAGTATAAGCCAGGATATACATGATTCACTCATCTCCATTCATTCCTTCAACGAATATCTAAGAGGCTACACTGGCCAATACTGTCTAGACACCAGGGTACGGTGGTAGACAAAGAAGATGAAGTCTCAGCTCTTCTGGAGTGGAGTTTCTTTCTTTCTTTCTTTCTTTCTTTCTTTCTTTCTTTCTTTCTTTCTTTCTTTCTTTCTTCTTTCTTTCTTTCTTTCTTTCTAGATTTATTTATTTATTTTTTATAGACATAGAGAGAGAGAGAGAGAGAGGCAGAGACACAGGGAGAGGGAGAAGCAGGCTCCATGCAGGGAGCCTGACGCGGGACTCGATCCGGGGTCTCCAGGATCAGGCACTGGGCTGAAGGCGGCACTAAACCGCTGAGCCACTCGGGCTGCCCCTGGAGTGGAGTTTCTTACAGAGCACAGACACTAGACAAGTAAATGAACGAATGAGGTAATTTCTGCAGGAGGGAAGTGCAGTGATGTGGTGAGGTGGAGAAAGCCTGAGGGGGGCTGTGGGAGGCAGTGGGCAAACTTTAGAGAGCGTGGTCAGAGGCCTCTCCCAGAGGCGATGTCTGATCTGAAGTTGGAGAAGTTGTCCATCAATCCTAGGTCTAGGGGAAGAGACTTCCGGAAGTTTTGCTGGCCATGGCAAATGTGTAGATTTTAGTGTAGGTGCAATGGGAAGCTATTTTTGAAATGACTGTTCTGGCCACAATGGCAGAATGGATCACAGGAGGCCAGGATGGAAGCAGAAACTAGCAGGCAGAATGGCGGGTTAGCAGAGGGCCATTGCGGTAGGGACAGTGTAAGTAGGGACAGAGCTGGGAGGACTCGGTAAGGGTGGGACAGGGAGGAGGTGAGAGAATGCAGATCATTTGGTACTAGTCCTACACTTTTTTTAAAAAAAGATTTTATTTGTTTACTCATGAGAAACAGAGAGAGGCAGAGACACAGGCAGAGGGAGGAAAAGCAGGCTCCATGCAGGGAGCCCGATGTAGGACTCGATCCCTGGACTCCGGGATCACACCCTGGGCCGAAGGTAGGCACTAAACCGCTGAGCCACCAGGACTTCCCTAGTCCTTCACTTTTTACTTGAGCAGTTGGGGTGGTGGTGGCACCTTTTACTGAAAATAGGAGACAGAACAGGATTTGGGAAGAAAGTCAAGAGTTCTGTTTTGGCTATGAATTTCAGATGTCTGGGGAGATATCAGGGGAGAGATCAGGCCAGGGACGCAGTCTGGGACTCGAATATATAACATTTATGTGGTGTGTAAAGCTAGGGGGCTGGACAAAATCATGCAGGCAGAAGGTGTTGGTAAAGAGATGCGAAGTAGGCTGACCCAACAGTCTGGTAGAGAAAAAGGAGAAAGTATAGCAAACATGGAAGACGCAGCTGGCAGGAGGAAAATTGGGAGCGGTATCACAGAAGCCCAGAGAAGAAAGCCGGTTGCTTTGGGCCAATTGGGTCAAAAGCCGCTGTGCGTGTGTGAGATCAAGTAGGAAGAAAATGGAACAATGAGTGAGTGGAGGCGAATTTGGGGTCAAAGAGGGGTATGAGTCCTTAAATGCTATCATTTAATTTAACTTGGGGGTGCAAATGTTTTATTTATTTATTTATTATATTATTTTATTTTATTTTTTAAGATTTTATTTATTAGAGATACAGAGAGAGAGAGGCAGAGACACAGGCAGAGGGAGAAGCAGGCTCCACGCAGGGAGCCCCACGTGGGACTCGATCCCGGGTCTCCAGGATCACGCCCTGGACCAAAGGTGGCGCTAAACCGCTGAGCCACCCAGGCTGCCCTATTTATCTATTTTAAAAAGATTTTATTTATTTATTCATGAGAGAGAGGCAGAGACACAGGCAGAGGGAGAAGCAGTCTTCATGAAGGGAGCCTGATGTAGGACTCGATCCCGGGACCATGGGATCACAACCTGAGCTGAAGACAGACGCTCAACCACTGAGCCACCCAGGCATCCTGAGAGTGCACGTCTTTTAAATCTCTTTTAATCCCTAGATTTAAGCCCAGGAGAAAGAGAGAAGCTCTGTTTATGAGAAGGCTTTATGAATGTACCTCAGAGAATAAGCAGAAGCAGAAGAGCTGACTTGTGGTGGGAGCAGGGACACAGGGTTGTAATGGGAAAGAGAGCAGAGAATGTGGGTAACAGGCCAGGCAGGTTGGTAGATTTGGTGGAGGTGGGGAGGTGTGGTTCTCAATGAAAAAAGAGGTGAAGCTGTCACCTGGCTCCTGCACCACTGATCCACTATGAGGGAAAGAGTCACTTTGCCCCCTAAGCTTCTCCACTCCATTTTCATTGGACTTTCCCTGAGAATTCCACTTTCTCTGTAGCCTTCTCAGGGGAACAAGGTCACTACCCCTTTCCAGC
Source organism: Canis lupus dingo (assembly GCF_003254725.2). Lineage (NCBI taxonomy): Eukaryota > Metazoa > Chordata > Mammalia > Carnivora > Canidae > Canis > Canis lupus. The sequence goes on from NC_064257.1 coordinate 15,624,337, forward strand.
ATGGGAGGAGGGGCGCTCATCCTCTTTCCCCTCCTCCTTCTGAACTAGTCCTTTTTCTCCTCAATGCAAACAAACACAAGCAACCCCCCAGTACTTGGCATGGTGCTTGGCACACCATGTTCAATCAATATTTGGTTTTTAAAAACAAACTAACCCTGCCCTTTAAAAAAAAAAAAAGAGTTTATTTATTTATTCATTAGAGACACACAGAGTGAGAGGTAGAGACACAGGCAGAGGGAGAAGCAGGCTCCCTGTGGGGAGCCCGATGCAGGACTTGATCCCAGGACCCCAGAATCAGGCCCTGAACCGAAGGCAGACGCTCAACCACTGAGCCACCCAGGCGTCCCCAACACTACCCTTTTAAGGTTAGTTCCTTCAGCTGTATCACCCAATCCTCCTGGTCACAGTCTTCTCTACCATGACTGTGGCCATCACATTGGGAGGACTTGACCTTGGTCTTGCAATTTGGTGTCCTCCAGCTCAGAGAAATTCCTCTCTGATCCTCTCTGGTCAGCACTGTTAGGACCACATCTAAGACCTGTCAGACCTTCCCTCCTCTGCTTTAGGAGGATTTTCAGGGGGAGCCAAACACGGTGTTCTCTCCCTGAACCTCCACTCTGAGAATCGTGTGAAATAACTCCCCCTAGTGGACAACCACACACATACACGCTCTGTGTTCCCAGTCACACCAAGACGACTTTGAAGTCGGTGAAAATAATAATTCTTCATTCAACAGATATACCTTGAGCACCTGTTATGTATGAGTCTGGCCTATTTGAAATTATCTTGGGTCTCACAGTTCACTGTTATCACAGGAGCAGACATCAAGCTTCTCTGCCTCCGCCAGGGTTTAGGGTGTCTGTGCAGGACTCCCTCCCTCTCTCCCTCAACAAACATGCAGAGACTGCTCTGAGGACATCAGGACAGACGTGGCAAGAAGTGCACTGAAACTGGGCGCTTCGGTGGCTCAGGTCGTGATCTCAGGGTTGTGAGGTCAAGCCCCACGTTGGACTCCAAGCTCAGTGTGGAGTCCATTTAAGACTTTCTTTCTCCCTTTCCATCTGCCCTGTCCCCACCCCTCTGGGCAAACGCATACACACCCTCTCTCTCTCAAATAAATAAATCTTTTATTTTTTTTAGCTAAAAAAAAAAAGCATATGCTTTGAAGCCAAATCTGGTTTGATTCTGGTTGGCTGCATAACCTTGGGAAGCATTCTTAATATCTTTGTGTTCAATGCCTTAGCTTGAAAAACATAAAAGTACCTCCATCATTCATTCATCGGAGCATTCGAATACCTAATATGAGCCAGGCTCTGTACTCTTGGGGCTCTTTTGAGGATTAAATGAAGTGACACAAGGAAAGTAGCTGGCACATAGCAGTACCGAATAGGTGAAAACTCATCAGTCCTACCACTGTCCGGTTTAGTTTCTTAGAAGAAGGAGAGTCCTCTGGGTGATTTCTGCTTAGTGGGGAAGTACCACACATGACTGGGAACCAGAGCCAGGTGGACCATAGCAAATGGTAAAGTACCTCGAGGCTGGAGTACCAGCAGTGACTGTCATTGTCTGAATAACTTCTGACCAGACCGGGCCAGCACCTACCATCAGCCAAGGCTCTCCAGCACACCCAACGAGGTTCTTTGTGACTAAGGGAAAACTTTTAATAGCTAGTCTGTCTGGTTCTCAAGGCCACCTTCCGTCATCTGTGAGCAGGAGCAGAGCCAGCTACCTCCCTTACCTTCATACTGGACTTCCAGGTGCATCGTGCACAGTACCTTGAGCACGCAGTCCACGATGCTGGGGTGTGTGGTTCCAATGATCGACTGACAAGACAGACAACAGGACAAGGTGGTTACTCCTCAGATCCAGTCTACCAGGAAGACATGAAGGGCAGACTTCCAAACTGCATGGCAGCCTGGCTGAATGGGGAGCGGGAGGGCTGTTCTGAGTCCCTGGGCCTTGGCCCCTGTGCTGTACAAGGAAACTTCTTCTCCAGATAAAGTACAGAGATGGGCATCCAAGAATCAGACCGACAGTCTGTTGAGGTTGCCACCGACCCCTCTCGCTCAGGAGGCATTCAGTGAGGGGTTAGCCGGTCACCTGCTAGAGGTGCAGGGCCAGGCTGGCTACCGTGCTGGGGGAGGCTGAACTCAGCCAGGATCCTACATCTTCTGTCCTCAGGGACCTCACAGGATTGGGGAAGACGCCTTTCTACCTCTTCAACCTTTATCCTCTCATTTCCTGTCCTTTCACATGAAACACCCACAAGCTCACCCACTTACACACAACTGTCTCCATCCTCTCTTGCTATCATGCCTTTCCCCCACCTCCCCACCCCCGCACCTAAGCCTCCCAGGAGCCCAGGGGAAGCCACTTTGCCCTTCATGCATCCTTTGACAGGCTGCTGCAATTTAAGTTCTGCTATGGGACCAAAGTTGGGGTGAACCCCAACTTTTCATGCAGGGACCATCCTTCTGTTCTACCCATGCTTAGTCTCTGCAGTATTTGACCCACAGAAGTTTCACGTTCTCCCTGTTGGAACTCTTTTCCCTTCATTTATCACAGCCCTGTGTTTTTTCCCCGTTTCCCTTTAATGGCTTCCATTGGTCTTTTTCAAGGAGGCAGAGTGGCATATGGAAAGACTGAGAACTCTGGAGTTAGGGAGAGTTGGATTTGTACCAAGTTGCCTCTTCGTGTGTGGCCTTGAGTGCGTCACAGCACACCCCTCAAGGCTCAGTTACATCATCTTTGAAATGTCTGCCTCCATCAGCTATTGTAAAGACTAAAAGGCATCGCAGAGGTAAGCTCCTGGCACAGTGCCTGGTGGGTAGGAGGCACTTAATAAATGGAAACCTGGAAATAATAATGATAATCCAGCTGTTCCGCTGGACTGTCTTGCTCAGCTCCTCTCTTTAATGCTGGCGATGCTCCTTCTCTTGCTTCATCTTACCGGGCTGAGCTTGCTCCCTTCTGTTGTCTCAGTGATTACTTCTCTGTTCAGGAAACCCAACTGCCATCCTCATCTCGGGTCTCTTTCTGAGGCTTCAGACTTATTTTCTACTGTCGGCGCCTCTAGAAAATATCCTCAACACTAATTCCTCAATTGAGCTAGGAATCAGAATTACTTGGGGGAGCTTAGAAAGAATAAGCATTGCCAAAGGCTGCCTGAGAGCTGTCAAGATCTATGGGAGGGGGTTCCAGGATCCCTTTTTTTTTTTTTTTTTTTTTTTTTTTTTTACACAAATGGCCTATTGTATCTTCTGCAGCCGGCTAGGCCGGCTCCTTTGATGGCAGTTGGGAGCCACCAAGGCTCATGGAGTCAAAACCTAACTCCTCCCAAATTAACTCGGCTTTTTCCTGCTCTCTCCTGGTGGCACACAACTCAGCCTGCTGCTAGTCCAAAGTTGGGTGTCATTTTTGGCTGCTTTTGTTTTACTGCCCTCCATCCCATGCACTCCACCTCAGAAAGGTCTGTCTGACCATGTCACTTCTATTCCCAGTGCCACAGGTCAGGCCTTACCATCCCTTTGATCTCTTGTCTCCCTGTCTCCACTGAGCATGGGGCTGTTTTGAGAGCTTTTGAGAATTCATCTCAAGATCACTCTTGGAGCCTCTCTTACCTCCTTACTAGCACCGAGTATTCATGTGGCCACCGTGTCCCAAATCCGATTCTATTCACATTCAGGAAGGCAGAAGCCAGTAAGAGAAGAGGAGATTTCCCAAGCCCTGGCGATCTGGCCTCTCACTTCCATGCTATCTACAAACGCACGGGGATTCCTTCCCTACCAAATTGACTCCTGTGAGCTTTTCTACAGTCTTTTCATCATCCTTGTTGCTTGTCTCAACCACTTTTAAGTCTGCCAACATCTTTCTGATCCTTAAGTAAACAGGACAAATCACTCTGCTGGGAGGCATGAACTCTTTGCCCTGCCTTGGCCTTCTGGAAGTAACGCTGATTGAATAGCAGACATACAGCGGGAGGCTGAGCTCTGTTTCTCATGCCTGTGTGAAGTGCAACTGTGGTAGGTAATTTTAAGGTTAGTGTGTTGAATCAGAACCACAGGAGCATGCAGCCTGGACTTACCTGCGCAGTCCTGAGAGTCTGCAGGGACAGCTGCTGAGCTTTTGGGGACGCACAGGGCAGCAAAGCTATTAGACCTTTGTACACTTGATTCTGGTACTTGGGATTACCGTGGACCAAAGAATCCATCAGAATCTGCACTTCTTCCTGGGTCTCTTCTGATTTAGACTTTGCCAAAAACTCTGCTATGGATCGTACACCTGAGCAAAGAAGAAAGGAAATGCTCAATTGGAAGAGAGTTATGAAAACAATCCTCATTCAAGATTACATAATATCATGCTCTGGTTTCTCTTCAGATCGTATAAATCTTTCGCCTTTTACATAATATGGGGGAGGGGGACAACTGAGATGTGTTAACCAGGCCTGTTCAAACGAAGCAGAATCCAGGCTCAATTCTCATGTTGCCTCACTGTCTTGTTTACTTTAAGGCTCTGTGGCTAGAGGATTTTGTTTCAACATAGGCATGTCAGCTTGTCAAAGTCTGTTCTAAAGTTTAAAATGGCTCTGCAGGGATCCCTGGGTGGCTCAGCGGTTTGGCGCCTGCCTTTGGCCCAGGGCCTGATCCTGGATACCTGGGATGGAGTCCCATGTCAGGCTCCCTGCACGGAGCCTGCTTCTCCCTCTGCCTGGGTCTCTGCCTCTCTCTCTCTGTGTCTCTCATGAATAAATAAATGAAAATATAAAATAAGTAAATAAAATGGCTCTGCAAAATGCACAATTAAACATGTGTTTGGGATTGCCATATGATAATTATTTTTTTAAGATTTGATTTATTTTTTCATGAGAGAGAGATAAAGGCAGAGGGAGAAGCGTTCCCGGTGGGGAGCCTGATGTGGGACTCGATCCCAGGACCCCAGGATCACAATCTGAGCCGAAGGCAGCCGCTCAACCACTGAGCCACCCAGGCGCCCTGCCATATGATAATTAACACATGTGCAGCATCCAGGAATTTACTAGATGTTCCTGACAGATGCTGCCTCATTTGATCCCAGAAACATACTGAGAGGAAGGTGTTAGTCCCATTTTATGGATGTGTACAGTGAGGCCCAGGAGAGGCCATGGGGAGACATAGACGAGAACAATGATGAAAAGTTAAGAGAGGGAAGTGCTTTGAAAAAGGGATGCGTGGGGACATGATATCTTCCCCATCCACCTCCATCAGAGCACAGGATGGAACATATGGAAATGACAGGGTTATTTACCCTTCTCACCACACTGTAAGCTCTTTGAGGAGAAGGACTGTATTTTATTCATCTTCATATTCTCAGCACTCCCTACCTATCTATCTATCTATCTATCTATCTATCTAATCTATCACACATATTCAATGATTTTATTTCCATTTTATTTCTAGAGTTATTCATAACTCACTTAATTTCACAAAGGATTTTAGGCAATGGCTTAATAAATCTTTGTTGAATGGATGCATGAAAGAGGATATATTTAAAATGGAGAAGTATTTCCAAAACCACCATGGAAAGATTTTGAGCAAATGATGAATCAGGAAAATCATAAATCTGACTCTCATGATGGTGATATGGACAGGAGCTAGTTGACTCCACTGTACAAAGTGCTTCTGTGCAACCTGCCCATGACATGTTTTCCTAGAGCAGTGCTGGGTACTGCCACCATTTCACCCAGGCCCCTAGGGAGACAGGGAATTGCCACCCCTGACATAACACAGTACCCACCATAACTTTCACAGATGAGCTCCTTGTACTTCCTGCCAGTGTTTGCAATAACCTGAAGTAGCCTGATGGATTCCTTCTTGTCCTCCTCCTTGATCTTCTCCATCCCAAGTATTTCCAAGAGTGTCAGGACTCCTCCAACCTCAAGAAATTCTTTAAGGTACCGATTACTGTCCAGAGGAATACAAGAGTAGAAATAAGACACTTGTCATGTTCCTGGGCACTCACCTTTCTAAGGGATCCCGAGGTCCAGGCAGTGTTCATGGGCAAAGTGACACAATAATTTGGAAGTTTTTCCTTCTAGCAATAAATGCAAAAGTTAAGTACATTGGACATTTCTTGTATTTGGTTTTCCAGAATCTGTTCCTCCTCTTCTTGAAATAGCACCTCAACTATCCTTTGGGGAATCACCCCTCTGCCTCTCATGGGCCATGCGGTTTTGGCAGGGTGAGCAGGTTACAGGGCATGCCATCATTCTGACTGCAGCAATTGGTTGGGACCAGCCATGTGACCTCAGTTGGTCCAATGAGGCTCAAAACCTGGAACTTTCGTGGGAACCCCTGGCAAAGATATGCTCTTTTTTTTTGGGTGTGGCTGAGCAAGAAGGATGCATGTCTGGAGCCTCTGAAGGCCACAGCACATGAAGGCCTATGAATACAGAGAGGGAGAGAGCTGAGAAATGAAGAAAGAGAGAGAGAGAGAGAGGCCAAGTACTGATGACATTTTTTGAGCCCCTGGATCTAGCCAGGCCTAAAATATGGATTTCTACCCATGTGGTAGAATGTGGTGGTCCCATGTGGTGTGAATGCCAAGGACACCATGAGCCCATATGCACTGAGATCCCAGAATCTCTCTAGAATGGAACTCACCTGCTCACAGCAGACAGGAAGATGCCAATAGACTTTAGAAGCTTATCTAAACAGGAGCCAGTCATATAGCTGTACGACAAGTTAAAGAGTGAATTCCAGGGTGGTTTTCCACACAGAAACCGGATCCTGTGTTGATTCCTCATAGCATCTATGGCCCAGGATGACCAACAGTTGAATTGTGTCCTTTATCTGAGAGGGGCCGCTAGGTCGAAGGGGAAGTGGCAACAAACACATAGTGGGGGGACACAAGGGATGGTGCTAGCAGGCATGTTCGCCATTCCCCCAGGAAGCTTTTCTGGGGCAGTTTAGGCACCTTGGGTCTGACAGGCCCCCTAGAGAGCAAGAAGGCTCTGATGAATAAGAGGCGCATGGAGAAAGCATAGTCAATTTTCCAAGCCTTTCTACGCCATGACCATTGCACCCTTGGGTCTCAGCACAGTTCATTACTTTATGCCTCATTTTTAGACTTCTCTAAAAATAATCGGCTTCATCATTAATTCTCAATTTTGTACTTGCTCAAAGCTTTATACTGGAGGTCACTATCTTTATGAAGAATTGCGTGCCTTCCTAATAAGAACAACGGGAGATGGTGGAAAAATTAAACTCTGATTTAAAACAACCTCGGTATTTAGTGTTATTTTTTAATGTGAGCCTTGCAAAAAGCTTCATTGCAATAAAGCATCCAGAGCACGCATCGGCTCGGATATAAGGTACGAAATCAACCCACAACAGAAAAGGAACCAGTCAACAATTACTAGGCTCATAACACATCACAGGCTCTTAGAACACTTAAGAAATTAGCTGAAATTATTGCAGCTCGTGGAGGATGACTGAGAGCTTCCAAGACTGATAAAGGCTAATGTAATGGGTTGGAGGTAATGGTGCTTTGTTGGGGGGGAGGGCGCATGAGGCAAATTATCTCTGCTGCACCCTGGTTCCCAGGATGCCAATAGAAGTGGAGACAGATTGGCTCATTAGGAAAGGCTCTTTACTGCAAACACAGTGTTTGCTCCGGAGCCAGGCTCCCCCTGCCTGTTGCAGCTACAGCTGGAGGCCAGGCTGTCAGCCCAAAGGGTGGTCCTTGTATTCTCCTACACTGTCCTCCACCCATCTCCCCATGACCCCAGACCCTGTTCCTGCCTCACTGCCTTCTCCCTCTTTTCCTCAGTTGCCAGCCAGGCTCACCAACTGCCATCACCTGCTTTTCCTCTGTCCCAGGCTAGTCTTGCTTTCACAGTCACTCATTACACATGTTTCTGGCCCATTATTTCCAGCAATTAGTTCCAGAAGTTTGCCACAATGTCAGCCGGTGCTAACTAGTCCTAAGCCTTTATTGTGTGCCAGGCACTGTGCTGCTCTGCTTGCGTGGTCTCATTTAATTCTCACCGCACCCTGGGGTGGCTGCTATTAATATGGCCATTTACTTCATGAGGAAGCAATCTCAGATAGGTTAATGACCTGTCCAGGTCTCAGAGTTAATGGACAGAACTGGAATTTGAACCTGGCAGTCTAGCTCAGGGTTCCTCTTGTCAGGCCTTCCGCCTGTGGACAGATGGAGGGTGTAGGACTATTTACACAGCTCATCTCTGGGGATGGTGTTGGACATGGAGCTGTGGGTCTGCCCAGGGCCCTGGGGAGGGAGGCAGTGAAGGAGGGTGGATGGGTAAGGGCTTTGGGCCAGACAGACCCACTGCAAACCTCATCTCTGCCATTCGCTAGTAAATTACTCAACCTTTCAAAGCTCATCTCTCTTATCTATAAAACGGGATAATGCCAATCACCTATTAGGCTTGGTGTTCGGCTCCAACAAGATAATATTTGTACATCACATAGCTCAGTGCCCAGAGGATAAAAAGACATAGTAAGTGGCAACTAATACTTTTGTCATTATAATAGATAAATCCTTAGTGTTACTGGTCTCTTCTGGAAGTTCAAGGTTAGAAAAGGGGTTTGAAGCTACTGTGAGATTAGGTGGTAGTCAATTTTACAAAGCATAGTGATGCTGATATGTTTTCCTTCCAAATCCACCATAACTAGAGGGGTGGGGAGGAGATGTGAGGTCATTGATTTAACACACTCTATCACTTCAGCTGCTCTCTTTTCTCTGTTGCATGACAAGGTCACAAAATTTAGGAAACGGCATAATTTCAGGCATAGAAACTGAACATACAGCTATATACTGAAAGCATGGTTCTTCTCTTTTTTTAAAAAAAAAGATTTTTAATTTGTTTATTTATGAGAGACATACAGAGAGAGAAGCAGAGACATAGGCAGAGGGAGAACAGACTCCCTTTGGGGACCCTGAAGCGAGACTCAGGCCCAGGACCCTGGGATCACGACTTGAGCCAAAGGCAGATGCTCAACCACTGAGCCACCCAGGCACCCCTGAAAGCATGTTTCTTTCAGTCATTCAATAAGTGTGCTGTGAGTGTCTCATCAATATTGGGCATTCTGACCTGCACTTGGGAGATGGGGAAGGACAATACAATGCCTAGAGCGGTAAGTGCAATGACTAAGTAAGAAAACATTACCACTTAAGGGGGAGGGAGGAAAGATCCTGCAACAGAGACTGAGAACTGGCCATGGGAGAAGGTGGGGGACAGGACATTGTAGGAAGGGGCAGTGATCAAGCAGGACTGGGGCTAGAGGGAGGTGAGTGCGCCATTTGCTTCAGTTGTGAAATTTCAGGGGGCATCAACCAACTCAGTAATCAAATAATGTTCCATAGCACTACGTAAAAAAATCAAAATTAATACCAAAAAATCCACGATGAATGAGATACTCCCAAGTTTTAAATGAAGATGGGATCTGCCCCTGCACTTGTACAACCCTGCCTGCCTCATTCACCTCGTCCTGAGGTCACATGGAAGATGCTGCCAAGTAAGATGAGGCGGGAAAAGGGTAGTCTGGATTTGGTGACAAAGAGGTTTCTGCTAACCTTGGTGAGGTTAGTGTCACAAGTTGTGAGGTGGAAGCCAGATTATAGGTGCTGATGTTTCTCAATGTATCATCTTTGGACGGCAGGCATCAGAGTCCTCCAGGGTGCTTATGAGAAACAAAGAGGCCAAGGGACTCTCCTTAAATCTACTAAATCAGAAAGTGTGGTTGGGGTGGGGAGGCAGCCTGGTTAACTGCATTTTATTTATTTATTTATTTAACAAATTATTTTATGGGATGCCTGGGTGGATTAGGGGTTGAGCGTCTGCCTTTGGCCCAGGGTGTGATCCTGGAGTCCCGGGATCGAATCTCATGTCAGGCTCCCTGCATGGAGCCTGCTTCTCCCTCTGCCTGTGTCTCTGCCTCTCTCTCTCTGTATCTCTCATGAATAGTAAATAAAAAAATCTTTAAAAAATTATTTTATTTATTTGAGAGAGAGAGCATGAGCGGGGTGGGGCTGGGAGGTGGTGCAAGGGCAGAGGGAGAGGGAGAAGCAGATTCCCCACTGAGCAGGGAGCTCAATCCCAGGATCCTAGGACCATAACATGAGCTGAAGGCAGATGCTTAACCGTCTGAGCCACCCAGGCACCCCATGGTAATATGCATTTTAAAGCTCTTTCATGCACACTAATGTCTGAGGACATTGGGTTCAACCTAGAGACACCATCTGTAGTATTTCCCTTGGCCTGTTCCAGGCCTGAGTCTCATTAGTAATTTTGTCAATGACTTAACTGTAAGGAAAAGAGTTGTGGTTACTTTAGCCTTTAGTTCTGTCCAGTTGCAGACTCTGGTTCACTCATTCCTTTACTGAACAAACATGTAATAAGTACCCCTTATGTGCCAGGCATGGTCCTGGGCATTAGGAATATAAAGATGAGAAGAGATGTGATTCCTACCCTCCAGAGTCCAGAGTCCAGTATATATATATATATATCTTCAGATTTATTTATTTGAGGGCAGCCTGGGTGGCTCAGTGGTTTAGCGCCGCCTTCAGCCTGGGGTGTGATCCTGGAGACCCGGGATCGAGTCCCCACGTCGGGCTCCCTGGATGGAGCCTGCTTCTCCCTCATGCCTGTCCCCCACCTCTCTCTCTCAAATAAATAAATCTTTTAAAAAAGATTTTATTTATTTATTCATGAGACACACACACACACACACACACACACACACACACACACAGAGAGGCAGAGACACAGGCAGAGGGTTGAGGGAGAAAGAAACGAAGCAGACTGTGCTGAGCATGGAGTCCAATGCAGGGCTTGCTCTCTCACCCCTGAGATCACGACTTGAGCTGAAACCAAGATTCGATGCTTAATCGACTGAGCCACCCAAGCACTCGAGATATATTTTTTAAAGATTTATTTATTTGACAAAGAGAGAGCCTAATGAGGGGCTTTCCCAGGACCCTGAGATCATGACCTGAGCTGAAATTAAGAGCTGGATGCTTAACTGACTGAACTATGCAGGTGCCCCAATATTAAGTAGGTACGAACAATACAATGTTATGGTGACTGAGACAGAGGGGCTGCCATAAGCACATGTAACGGGGGAACCTAGGTCAGCCTAGGCTCAGAAAAGGGCTTCCTGAGGAAGGGATGTTTACACTGAGATCTCAGTAATGGAGAAGAATTAGTCAAATAAGCAGTAGGTTTATTTTTTTAAATTTATTTTATTTATTATTATTATTATTTTAAGAATTTATTTATTCATGAGAGACACAGAGAGAGGTAGAGACACAGGCTGAGGGAGAAGCAGGCTCCATGCGGAGAGCCTGATGTGGGACTTGATCCCAGGATTCCGGGATCATGACCTGAGCTGAAGGCAGACGCTCAACTGCTGAGCCACCCAAGCGTCCCAAGGAGTAGGTTTAGAGAAGAGGAGAGGGTTCAGGCAAGGAGAAAAATATATAATAAAAGGATCTGAGAGGTGCCTGGATGGCTTGGTGGAGTATGCAGCTCTCAATCTCAGGGTTGTGAGTTTGAGCCCCACATTGGGTGTAGAGATTACTAAAAAATAAAATCCTAAAAAAAAGAAAAAAAAAAAGAAAAACAAAAAAGGATCTGAGATGATCCATGGAATGCTGTGGGCACACAGAGCAGGAATATCCTCAAACACATTCATAACCTGAACTTTCAAATCTATCTTCAACCCATCTGTCTCTGGGATTCCTGAGCCGAGGCACTTCACATACGACATGTCCCAAACCAGACTTATCTACACCACCTTTTTTTGTATTCCCTTCCCACATAATGGCAACCCATTTACCTGGTTTCCCAAGCCAGAAATGTGAGTCATTCTGTGGGACAGAAGTGCAGATGGTAGTTGGATTAATAGGTATGGAATCAGATCCCAGAGAGAAATGTGGGCTGGGGCACACAACCGGAGAGCCCTTCAGGTGGAGTGGGGTTGACATCCTGATACTGGATTGGGTCACTGAGGGAGAGGGATGTGGGTGGAGTCTCAAGGAACATCCACATTTCAGGGAAGGCCGAGGAAAATTAGAGATGGGCAGAAAGAAAGGAGAAAACCAAGAGAACTGGTATCACAGACACCAAGGAAGAGTGTGCAGTTTTTTGTTTTTGTGATGATCTCCATGTGCTTTTTCTTCTTCCTTTTTTTCTTTCTTTTTTTTTTTTACTGAAGTTTAATTGGCATAGAACGTTATATGAGTTTAGGGAAGAGCGTTTTGGGAAGTGGTAATGGCTGACAATGCCGCTGAGAGGTCATGTGTAATGACCAAGGATGTGGCCACTGGGTTTTACAATTAGAACAGCATTGGTAACCTTGGTGAGACCTGCATCAGTGATGGAGACAGAAGTCACACTGCAGTGGGCAGAGGAGATAAGGGAGGTGAACTAGTGTAGACAGGGAAAGTCAATAACCTCTTCAACAAACATCACCATGAAGAGCAGGAAACAGGTGGCACACTGGTTTGAGATGGGGATTTAATTTTTTAAGGTAGAGAGATTTGAGTAGGCAAATGCTGATGCAAAAGCTGGTAAGGAGGCAAAAGAGGAGGTCATCAGAGAGAAAGAATAAAGGCCGTGAGGGCAGAGAGAGGATTAACCCCAGACAGAAGGAATACCCACTTCCAATCTGATGGTAGCAGAAGAGGTTACGAGTGAGAATGAGGATACATTTATCGGTTGGCAAGACAGGAAGGGAAGGAGTTCTTGACTTTGGGGATGCTACTTTGATCAGCAGACATCCTGATTTAAAATTTTAGAGAATCGAGAGAAGAGCCCTCTCAGTAATCTTTGTTCCTTTTCTCCTTTGAAGACTTCCCAGTTTATTTCTGTTTGGCAAAGGATACATGAGTCTAAGCCAGGTGGTCAAGCGTACCAGGAACAAGCTGCCTCCCTGTGAAAACTCTTGCTCCAGTTCAGGAGCCGTCTTGCCTTGGTTGGCCTTGATGAAACTGTCAAGGATGTGACTCCTTGCAACTTTGCCGGCGTTGTCCCAATCATGTAAGAAACTCAAGAGCCGGCTAATTGCTGCCTGTTCCTTTATGGAAGTCATGGTCAGTCAGGCCTGAAGTTGGCTACAGGGGAGGGAAAACAGACAGGTTACCAAGATGTTTAGAACCACGCAAGTCCTGTTACTCTGTGGGTTTGACTTTTCCAGCAATCAGCTGGAGGCAGGCGAGCCTCTGTCACCTGTGTGGACGTTGTAACATTCAAAAGTCCCCCCCCCCCCCCGCAAAAAAAAAAATACACCTCTAGAACAGATCACCTCCTACTCGGACAGGGAGGATTTAGCTGTGTTGTCACAGAATTCCAAGGTGGTAAAGGTCTGATTCACGTTTAAGAGCTAGCATTTTAGCTCTTGGGATCCTCTGCTGATGGCAGCAACTAAAAGGACCAGCTGAGATGAAGATGCCTGCTAAAAACCTGGGTCCCGTTTCACCCCTCACTTCACATGGGGCCAGAGATTTGGGGCCTTTAGAGACCTGGCCCTTCTCATACCAATCAGCTAAGGAAAAATGCTCCTTAACCTTGTACCTTGGGCTTTTTATACTAACTCTCTTAAAAACAACTTTAAAAAAAAGTTAGTGAGAAGAAAAAGTTCCCATTCCATAGTTGGATTAATGGGCTGTGGTTTGTAGGAGTCTGTGTCCTTGGGAGAGTGTTTTCAGTGGGGGAGGGAAGGTTTAAAATAAACCCGTTTTCCAAAAATAGTTGTGATTGAAAGTGTTATTATCCATAACAAATGTTAGTGCTGATGGGAGAGAGGCATGTGTGATTCTTTTGTCTAACAGACAAGTGAAAGTCATATTTCACATTATCATGGGGTTTTCTGTGATTTACAGAATATTTGTGAAACATTACTTGCAGGGGCCATGATTGATATGGAGAGAACAGCTTGTGTGTAGGGGAGATGTGTATTTCACGAAGACTGTTCAACATGAAATTTACAGTCCCATAAAGTGCTTCTACATCTTCGCCAGAGATCTAGTTAAAAGGACTTTACAGTCTGAAACATCCTAAAATTGATTCTAAATTAACGTTTCCTCACATGTATTTGAGATATTGATGGGGCCCAGCTATCAGAATTTTATTAGGAAGCAATAATCTGAGGCACACGGAGACAGACATACATACACACCAACCTCCACTACTCCCCAGAGGACACTGGATATGTGCTCCCGGGGAAGGGCGTCCACGTAACCTCGGGAGCGGAGACAACCATGGATTCCTGTCAGCCTTAGCAGCCAGGTGAAGGGCTGTGGATCAACCTAAACACAAAAATGACTAAAATCCCTCCTAGGATCAGGGATCCATCACCGGGAATGACATTATAGCCCTAAGTCTGACAATAACTTTCAAGGGCCATGGCCACTTGCAACAGCCAAACAGGCCTCAAGAAAATAGAGACGAGTGGCTCTTCTGGACCCAAGGGAAGAGGAGTCGAAACACCACCATTGGCTATTTTATAAGGCAGGAAAGCACCCTGTGCCCACCCAGCTGCCCCCACCCCTGGTGTGGGTGGACCCTCCCTAGCATCAAAACTTAAAGTGCCACCAGAGATGCACCCAGCAATTCTAAATTCTAGGACACAGAGGGAGGGAAACTTCTAGCTCCACGTTATCCCCCTTGGATCTTCCCTATCTTACTCTTTTCTTTTTCTTTCTTCTTTCTTTCTTCCTTTCTCTCTCTTTCTTTTCTTTCTTCCTTTCTCTTTCTTTCTTTCTTTCTTTCTTTCTTTCTTTCTTTCTTTCTTTCTTTCTTCTTTCTCTTTCTTTCTTTTCTTCCTTTCTTCCTTTTCTTTCTTTCTTTCTTTCTTTCTTTCTTTCTTTCTTTCTTTCTTTCTTTCTTTCTTTCTTTCTTTCTCTTTCTTTCTTTCTTTCTTTCTTTCTTTCTTTCTTTCTTTCTCTTTCTTCTTTCTTTCTTTCTTTTTTTAATCTTACTCTTTTCTTAACAGGAAAAGGAAACCACAAATGGCAGCTTTAAAAGTCACAGCGATGCAGCTGTAAACCAGTGACCCTGCAGTGCAGGGACAGCCTGTGGCACCCTGTGAGGTGCCGTGGGAGATGAGGAGATGAATACGGCACTGCCGGGGCCCTGGGGGAGCCCCAGACCTTGAGGTATAGGGGAAGGACGTGAGATCTGGAGGCAGATCTCATGTTCTGGGAGCCAAGGAGAGAGGCCTCTGAAGAAGCCAATCCTGCAACTCCTTGATCTCAGACACCTTGGTCAGGACCTCTAGACCCTGAGATAACTAAGTCCTGTTGTTTAAGACCCTCCAGCCTATCGTGCTTTGTTATGGCAGCTCCAGGATCGAAGTAGTGCCCTTACTTCACTTAAACCTGTTAGTATTTACATTATTGACCAGATAGAGACACACGGTTCACTCAAGCTATAAACCACCATTACATTTCCTTTCTCTTGCCAGTTGGCTTCACCTGGATTAATATTTCTGACTACCTAGTGGTATTTTCTTCCAAGTATTCCAAACACACAGCAATTTTTCCAAACGTTCAACCCCTAAGTGATCAGTTCCATCTTTCCCCTGGCGACTGCTCTCCCACAGTCCTCTCTCTTTCTGCTCCAGTTTGGACCGGTGGCTTGCTAAGCCTGGCACACAAACATCCTGGGATTTCCCTCTGCCAGTTTTCTCTGTTGACTGTCCTGTTTCCCGGACCTGGCTCTTCCTCCTTTTTGGTCTGCTCTCTTATTTGGTCGAAGCACATTCCTCAGTAGTTTCCTAAGAAATGAAAATTACTTCTTGTGTGTATCCTTGACAGTCTGAAAGTATATTGACTTTGTGTTATACTGGTTGGGTATACAATACATGTCGGAAATAAACTTCCCTCGGTTTGAGCCTCCCTAGTGTTGCTGGTGGAGAAGTCTGACATCATTCTGATGTGGCTTGTTTTAATTCTTGATGCTTTTAAATACTTTTCTGAAATTGTAGTGTTGTATGTCATGTTACAAGTCTTTTTCACTTAGTGTTCTAGGCCCTTGGTGGGCTCTTGATCAGGTGCTATATCCTTTGGGTTTTGGAAATTTCAGGCAATACCTAATCTTTTCATTGAGGAACACATAAATGTTGGTCTGGAGGCTTTTTTTCTGACTCCTGGGGTCTTCGGGACTTTTCTACTTTTGGGTGTGTGTGTGTGATGAGAGGGTGGGGGTGCTGGATGCCTGGCATCTGGCATCCTGGGAGTGGAGTGAGGGAGGGGCTGGGGCTGCCACACACGGTGTGTAGGCTTTCCCTCCATCACTCACTTTCCACCCTATATCTCATTCCTGTCTTTCAAACTATGCCTGAGGTCTCTGAGTATGAAGGCCTCCAGAATTCAATTTCCTTCCTCCTTATGCAGCAAGAGAGCTTAGGGTGGGCATGTGGCTTTTTTTTTTTTTAATTTTTAAAATTATTTTTTTATTTTTTGGGCATGCGGCTTTTGAGAAAGGAGAGCTCTAGGGTGGGGGCAAAGTGCTCTGCATACAGGCTTCAGCCAGTCCCCCTATGCTTAGCCCCACTCCTCATGTCTAACCTGTGGTAACTTGGGCCTCCAATGCACTAAGATTTTTGGAGGTTAAACTGGGTGAACTGACTTGCTTCTTGGTAATCTCTCCTGGTGGGCACTTAGTTTGTAACTTCTTAGGATGTTTCAAGCCAGGTAACATTCCCCCACCTGCCTTCTACCTTTCAAATATTTGTTGAGCTTTCATCTGCTGTTGCCTCCACCTCTGAACTTTTGTGACTTAATACCTTCCTATATTTCTTTTTTTTTTAATTTTTATTTATTTATGATAGTCACAGAGAGAGAGAGAGAGGCAGAGACACAGGCAGAGGGAGAAGCAGGCTCCATGCACCGGGAGCCCGACGTGGGATTCGATCCCAGGTCTCCAGGATTGCGCCCCGGGCCAAAGGCAGGCGCTAAACCACTGCGCCACCCAGGGATCCCTCTTTTTTTTTTTTTTTTTTTTAAGATTTATTTATTTGAGAGAGAGAGAGAGAGAGAGAGAGAATGAGTTGGGGGAGGGGAGAGGGAGAAGCATGACCCTGGGATCATGACCTGAGCTGATGGCAGATGCTTAACTGACTGAGCCACCCAGGAGCCTTTATATTTACTTTTAAAGGTTTTACTTATTTTTTTTTAGGCAGGGAGGGGCAGACAGGGAGAGAAAAACTTAAGCAGACTCTGCGCTGAGTGCAGAGCCTGACATGGGGCTCCATCTCACAGCCTTGAGACCACAATCAGCTAAATCCAAGAGTCGGTCACTTAACTGAGCCACCCAGGTACCCTGCCTCTGTATTTCTTTAGTGTTATGTCAGGGAGGTTTGGAGAGGTAGGGGAGATACAGGACTATAGTCATGTTTAATTAAGAGTCTCTAGTCATTTATTTTTATCTCAACCTTTCTTCAAAATAAGACCTTTTAAAATTTTTTAAATTTATTTTATTTAAATTAAATACATATAGTGTAGTATTAGTTTCAGAGATAGAGGCCAGTGACCCATCAGTTGTATATAATACCCAGTGTTCATTACATCATGTGCCCTCCTTAACGTCCATCACCTAGTTACCCCATCCTCCCACCCTGCCTCCCCACCAGCAACCCTGTTTTTTCCTATGACTAAGTCTCTTATGGTTTGTCTCTCTCTCTGATTTAATCTTTTTTTTTTTTTTTTTTTAATTTAAATTTTTTTTTTTTATTTATTTATGATAGGCACACAGTGAGAGAGAGAGAGAGGCAGAGACACAGGCAGAGGGAGAAGCAGGCTCCATGCACCGGGAGCCCGATGTGGGATTCGATCCCGGGTCTCCAGGATCGCGCCCCGGGCCAAAGGCAGGCGCTAAACCGCTGCGCCACCCAGGGATCCCTCTCTGATTTAATCTTGTTTTATTTTTCCTTCCCTTCCCCTAAGCTCCTCTGTGTTGTTTAACTTCTACATATGAGTGAAATCATGTAATTGTCTTTCTCTGATTGACTTGATGACTAGTTCGATCCCTGTCGTTGCAAATGGCAAGATTTCTTTTTTTTTTTTATGGCTGAGTAGTGGTCCATTTTGTGTGTGTGTGTGTGTGTGTGTGTGTGTGTGTGTGTGTATGAGGATATATATATCCTCCATATATATGTATATATGATACATCATATATATATCATTTATATATATGATATATCATATATATATCATATCTTCTTTATCCATTCATCTGTCAATGGACATCTGGGCTCTTTTCATAGTTTGGCAATTGTGGACATTACTGCTATAAACACTCAGGTGCAGGTGTCCCTTCTGATCACTATATTTGTATCTTTGGCGTAAATAACTAGTAGTGCAATTGCTAGGTTGTAGGGTAGTTCTATTTTTAACTTCTTGAGGAACCTCCATATTGTTTTCCAGAGTGGCCACACCAGGTTACATTCCTGCTAACAGTGTGAGGGTTCTCTTTCTCTACATTTTCTCCAACATCCATCATTTCCTGACTTGTTAATTTTAGCCATTCTGACCTGTGTGAGGTGGTATCTCATTGTGGCTTTGATTTGTATTTCCCTGATGATGAGTGATGTTAAACATTTTTTCATGTGTCTGTTGGCCATTTGTATGTCTTTTTTTGAGAAATGTCTGTTCACATCCTCTGCCCAATTCTTGACTGGATTATTTGTTCTTTGGGTGTTGAGTTTGATAAGTTTATTATAGATTTTTTCTAGCCCTTTATCTGATAAGACATTTACAAATATCGTCTCCCATTCTGTAGGTTGTCTTTTGGTTTTGTCAACTGTTTCCTTTGCTGTGCAAAAGCTTTTTATCTTGATGAAGTCCCAATAGTTCATTTTTGCCTTTGTTTTCCTTGCCTTTGGAGACTTGTCTAGCAAGGCCGAGGTCGAAGAGGTTGCTTGCTGCCTGTGTTCTCCTCTAGGATTTTTTTTAAAGATTTTATTTATTTACTCATGAGAGAGAGAGAGAGAGAGAGGCTGAGACATAGACAGAAAGAGAAGCAGGCTCCCTGTGGGGAGCCCAATGTGGGACTCGATCCCAGGGCCTCGGGATCATGACCTGAGCCAAAGGCAGATGCTCAACCACTGAGCCACCCAGGTGCCCTCCTCTAGGATTCTGATGGATTCCTGTCTCATATTTAGGTCTTCCACCACAAAATAAGACTTGATAAGGATTATAAACCTCCCCTCCTTCCAAAAACTCCCAAACCAACCAGTAAATACAATTTTCAAAAGGATTAAAAAGAAGGAAAGAGTGGGAAAAGGAGAGAAATGTGCCAACTTCAGGAGGGAGTTGCTGGGATAAATTCTGTATCTTGAGTTTTTTCTTGAGGGGATACATAATGTGTCTTTCAAGGTGCAGGGAGGAGAGATGATGGCAGGGAGAAGAAACCAACATTTTTTTAGTGTTTATAAGAGCTAGTCACATAGAATATGTTTTATGGACATTATTTGTTTTAATTCTCTTAAGTTCCTGAGGAGGTAGTTATTATTATCCCTACTTCTCAGATGTAAAAACTAAGGTTTAGAGAGGTTTGCTCTTTTTTATTTTTATTTTGTTTTATTTTATTTTTTTAGGTTTGCTCTTTTATTGAAGGTCTCACAGCTCAACAGGGGTGTAAACAAACTGCACTCAGATTGTGTAAAACTCGAGTCCAGGTTCTCTCCTTTAAACTAAAAGCATTCATTCTGCTCTCCCATGTATTGCAAAATGTCATCAGTAACCTTTTTTTTTTTTTTAAGATTTTATTTATTCATGAGAGACACAGAAGAGAGAGAGGGGCAGAGACACAGGCAGAGGGAGAAGCAGGCTCCACGTAGGGAGCCCGATGTAGGACTTGATCCCGGGACTCCAGGATCAGCCCCTGGGCCAAAGGCAGGCACTCAACTGTTGAGCCACCCAGGCATCACACCAATAACCTCTTGTTGTCAAATTCCC
This sequence comes from Canis lupus dingo, assembly GCF_003254725.2. Lineage (NCBI taxonomy): Eukaryota > Metazoa > Chordata > Mammalia > Carnivora > Canidae > Canis > Canis lupus. The sequence goes on from NC_064257.1 coordinate 15,644,299, forward strand.
TGGCTAACTTGCAGTCCAATCTTGCTTGGCTTCTGATGGGTTGTGGATGACTCTCCAAACATTTCTTTCCTGACCTCACTTCCTCCTGGTTCTATCCCTCCCTAGAGCCTCCTCAGACTCCTTCGTATGTCCGTTCTGTTCTCTGTTATTTCTCATGCTTTGTAATCTTCTTCAATCCCATCACTTTGTATTACACATGTAGGCTTCCGGATTCCCAAACCCATGTTGTCAGCCTGGGTCTCCCTCCTGAGGACCAGATGCCTGTATCTAAAGAGCTAGGGGAAGTCTTCATCCTTATGTTTCACACATTCTTCAAATCCTAAGTCCCCAGGGTGGCTCAGTTGGTTAAGCATCTGACTCTTTTTTTTTTTTTAAGATTTTATTTATTTATTCATAGAGATGCAGAGAGAGGGAGAGAGAGGCAGAGACACAGGCAGAGGGAGAAGCAGGCTCCATGCAGAGAGCCTGACGTGAGACTCGATCCAGGGTCTCCAGGATCACGCCCTGGGCTGCAGGTGGCGCTAAACCGCTGCGCCACCGGGGCTGCCCTCTTTTTCTTTTTCTTTTTTTTTAAGATTTTATTTATATTTATGCATGAGACACAGAGAGAGAGAGAGAGAGAGAGAGAGAGGGAGAGACACAGGCAGAGGGAGAAGCAGGCTCCACGCAGGGAGCCTGACACTGGACTCAATCCTGGGTCTCCAGGATCAGGCCCTGGGCTGAAGGCGGCATTAAACCACTAAGCCACCAGGGCTGCCCAGCATCTGACTCTTGATTTTGGCTCAGGTCGTGATCTGAGGGTCCTGGGATCAAGCCCTGTGTTGTTGGGCCCTGCTCTCAGTGGGGAGTCTGCTGGAGCTCCCTCCCTCCCTCAGCTCACCCCTTCAAATAAATAAACCTTTAAAAATGCATATTTGACAGATGTCCCTACTTTAAACTTTTCGGTTGTTCCTCATTACCCTCAAGATAGAGTTTCAAACATCTCAGCCCAAAGAACTTGTCTCAATTCCGCCACAACTGAAATCTGACTTCCCTTCGGCCCCGCCCCTTGTCACGGCTTCTAGTGGGAATTAAGAGGAGGCTGCCAGCGTCCCCAGGCTTCACAAACCGGTGTCTACATTCCCGAACTAAATCCTGTCTTTTCCTGTAGCTCAAGCCTCCTGTCCTTCCCCCCTGCTGTGCCTTGGCGCTCATTTATGGGCCACTCCCTCCTGCCCACGAGGGCGTGGGCACCTGTCTTCCTGTTTACCCAAGCGCGGCTGGGCAGTGTCAACATCACCATGTTCTATCTTTGCACTCTGGGTGGCTGGTATCGTCCCTGGCACATAACGGGTGCTCAACAAGTGTTATTTTTTTTTTTTTTTTTTTAATTTTTTTTTTTTTATTTATTTATGATAGTCACACACACAGAGAGAGAGAGAGGCAGAGACACAGGCAGAGGGAGAAGCAGGCTCCATGCACCAGGAGCCTGATGTGGGATTCGATCCCGGGTCTCCAGGATCACGCCCTGGGCCAAAGGCAGGCGCCAAACCGCTGCGCCACCCAGGGATCCCTCAACAAGTGTTATTTAAACTGACATCCGACACAGTGTGCTCATAATGAGCACTTTAATTTCCTTAACTCCACACAGTAATTAATTAAACAGATGTCCTGGGTGCCAACCCCTAGCCAAGCACTGCCATTGGGACTGGTTAACATGACAAACAAAGTCTTTGAACCCTCAAGATTCTCAGAGATTTGGTGGGTGGAGAGAAAGGCAACCTGGTGATTTTAATTAAAAGTGAAAAGTGCTCTGATGGGGTAAATCCCAGGATGTGCTGGAGCAGGTAGGAGAGGCACAAAATCAAGACTATAATGACCTTGAACCTGTACTTCCAACTAACCCAGCACTGATACTCATGATCCACATGCTAAATGCTGTGACTTGCCTGTGATGTCTGCAATCCCCAGCTCCTTACCCTCCCACGTCTTCCATCTGTTCTCAAGACATCTATTCTTGCCACAAAGCAAGAATGTCCTCACAGTCCCTCATGTGATCTGTACCCACACCTGTCCTGTCTTCCTTCCCCTTCCGGAGCTATCCATCCTTCCTGCCTCCGTAGGGCCCTCACTCCATCCACTGCTCTCTCCTCTGTATCCTCAACTGCTCTATTTAGGCATTTTTCTGTTTATGTACTTAAAACAAAAGCAAAACATGAACACCAACCTACTTACCTCAACCACATGACTTCTTCCAGTTACCTCTCTGGTTTTCTCACTTCACAGCAAAGCTTTTTTTTTTCTTCACAGCAAAGCTTCTTAAAAACCTCTATGTACTCTTTCCTGTTCTCCCACTGACCATTCTCTCCTCAACCCACTGTGATTTGACTTTTCCCTCCCTCACTACCCATCCCCCACACTCCACTCCCACCACTATACCCAGTGTCTCTAACCTCCTAATTGCTCAGTTCAGTGAGGACAGTTCAGTCTTTTGCTCACTTGTCCTGTTACTGCAATAACTAACACCACTGACCGTGCCCTCCTGCTCAGAAGGCTTGCTTCCCTGATGCCTCTGCATCATGACATCTCCTGGTCTGCCTGCATCTCGGACAGCTGCCTCCCTCTGTCCCATCTCAGGCCTCTGGAACCTGTCGCATTGCACGAAGGCCTCAGTAAGTTGCTTCAAACACAATTGGGAGTCTCTGTCTGACTTCCAGTCTCACATTCCATTAAACATGAAATTCAACAAATCGTGGTAGACAAGTGTGTCCCATCTTTATGCTAGGCTTCTAGAGATAAGTGTGAAAAAGACACGGTTTGGGGTGGCATTGAGCCCTCTAGATAAGCAACTTCAGTTTCAATAGTGTACTAGGGGCACCTGGGTGGCTTAGTGGTTGAGCATCTATCTGCCTTCAGCTCAGGGTGTGATCCCGGGGTCCTGGGATCGAGTCCCACATTAGGCTCCCCACAGGGAGCCTATTTCTTCCTCTGCGGATGTGTCTGCCTTTCTCTCTGTGTGTCTCATGAATAAATAAAATCTTTTTTTTTTTTTTTAAAGGGTGCTAAAGCACTACAATGGGGTGAGCACAGGATACTCTGAGAATGTGAACAAAGGCGGACTTCTAACCAGCCATGATTGGGGTAGTGGCTGTTCTGGAGGGCATTCCAGAAAAGATGCCATTTGAGCTGAAAGGTGATCTGTAGATAGCTAGGTGAAGAATGATGGAACTGTCTCTCAAGTAGGCAAGTGGAAGGCAGTACAGGCTGTGGTTAGGAACCCAGACACCAGAGCTCCATGATCTCCTTCCTCCTGGCTCTGTGACCTCACACAAAGTACTTAAATCCTTTAAGCGTCAGTTCTCTTACATGAGAAGAGGTGATACCTCACAGGGCCAGTAGACCACCTCACATAAAAAGCTTAGCTCCTATTTTCATTGCTGAGGTTGTTCAGAATGGCTGGAGCACAGTCTGAGGGTGAAAGCGGCAAGAGATTAAACTGAGGAAACAGGCAGAGGCCAGAGAATGAATGGGCTGTGCGTGCTGTGCTGCAGGGTGGGCCCTTCATCTAGAGGGCCATGTGAAGGTACTGAAGGGTTTGAAGTCCAGAGTGACAAGAAGAGAGTCTGTTCTAGAAATATCATCTTGACTGCAGTGTAGAAAGGTGACCGTAAGGGGGCGAGACGGGAAGTGGGGCACCGGTTAGGAAGCTGGCTGTCTCCCTTATCTTGGGAAAAGATGCTGGTGACAGTAGGGCTGGAGAGAAGCAGAAACGCCAAAGAGGGAGAAGCAACAGGACCTGGTGACGGGCAATGGAGGATGAAAATGGGGGAGGAATCAGGATGCCCATCCCACTGTTTCTGACTTCACAGAGAAAATAGGGCCCATCAGGCGCACCGCCCTTCTCTACCCTATCAGGTCAGTACCCAGCCCTTCCATGTGTGTGCGAGTCCGCCCCTCCGTCTTCAATCTTTCCATCTTTCTGACTCCCCTTAAACACCTGCTCAATTTTCATCAACCAAAATCAGTATGTAAATGGTGTCTTCCAAAAATTTAAATAAATAAATAAATAAATAAATAAATAGTGTCTTCCTTGACTCCCTTTCCTGCCAGCTTCTATCCTTTCTCTCTTCTTTTCCCCAAACTTTCTCCTACTGGCCTACAGGGTAAAGTCTAAACACCACATGAATGTACAAGGCCCTTCAAACTTGGTCCCAGGCTAACCTCATCTCACTTCTTAACTTCCCAGGCCTTTCCCAGGCCCTCTGCTTCTCATTGCTGCTCTAACATCAAGAATGGCCAGCTTCCTTTTTGTCCTTTGGCTAATTCCCCAAGACAGCAGGTGCTGTTGGTTCTGTGGTCCCCTATTTCCCCTCTTTCCCTACTATTTTGTAAAACTTAACCATCCATCCCACTAGAGTGTGAGTTCCTCAAGGGCAGGGGTTGGTCTTCCCTATCTTTGTGTCCCCTTCCCTATCTTTGTGGCCTGGCATAATGCCTGGAACAAAATAGATGTTTAATAAATGTGTGCTGGGTGAATGGATGAAGAAATCAGCGAGCTCCTGTTTGGATGGTTATTTCCGAAGGTCCATGATATGTAGGTCCATAAAACTACCAACTTCCCAAAGCCGCCATGTGCAGAGTAGCAGAATCTCTATCCAAGAAGGCCAGTGCGAAGTCTATGAGGCATTTTACAGCTATGACAAGAAATAGCAATGTCAGCAACGGTGTCATCCCTGGACACTGAGGAAGGGATTCAGTGCCATGAACGGTCAGTTAAATTGTAATTGGAGTGAACTGTTCCTCTGCAAACCATAATGTTCTTTAGCTGCAGCCAAATGGCATTCAAGAAGGGGAGAGATTTTTTTGAAATGTCAAGGAAATTATTTCCAATTTGGTGCTCACAACCAGAGACTCTAATGATCAGTGGAAATGAGAAGCAAACAAATTAGCACTAATGGAAAATGGCTTTTGGAAAAGAGGATTTAATTTATAGTCAACTGATCATGGCATGCAGCATGCAGTAAAAGTCAGCCTCACCAGCTTGATCATAAGAATAGAGCACACATGGAATGCAGGAGAAAAATATACGTAAGCCATCACGCTTATTGGAATCTCTCTGTAAGTGGCAGCCAATTAAAATAGTCATTATTTTACCTTGGAGAGAAAATGGTCTGAAAAATCAAAGCACATGAAATTAAAATCCGGATTAGGAACCATGGTCCAAATTGGTTTGTTTGTGGCCTTTTCACCTTGGCAAAGTCTTCTGAAAGGACGACAAACCTACTTTGTCTTCAGCCCAGAGTCAACTCTTTGTTTTTAATTTCCTCTCCATTTTCAGAGGTGATTAATAAATCTGGACTCATCCATAAATCATTTCTATAGCAGGCGAATGGCTCTTCTTCATGCAGGGAAACTAAAAATCACAAAAATCTCAAAAAGCCCAGCTATTGTACTAAGTCAAAAGTCCTTAGTGACAAGAGAGGAGGTATTAAAAACCAAAAGGTCACTTGGTCTCGTTTCTAAATAAAATTTCTCAGAGGGCTTTTTTTTCTCCTCCTAAATCAAAGACACGTTTCTAAAAGCAAGAAGCCTCCAGGGCATTGCCAGCCTGGCTCCCTGTCCCCAGATGGCCTTGGAGACAAGGCAGTCACTGTCCCCTGTTCTTGCAAGATCCACCTGCAGAATGTGACAGGGGCCTTCTCCTTGGGCTCCCATCCGAACTCCTCACTCTCAGCTCCCCATTTGGAAAGAGGGAGGGAAGGAGGGAGAAGAGAGACAGAGAAAGAACATTCTCCTTCAGACCTCAGGCCCAGCCAGAGGGTGTTCTGGCCTTTACTTCTCCTTCAGGGCATACACGCTACAACCGGTCACTTCCTTCTCATAGATTCCCTTCCTTCTGCTCCCCCCTCATACTTTCTTCACAGGTCCCTCCAGCCACTCATTGGTTCCCTACAGACTCCCCCATACCCCATCTTTCCCCCCACAGCTGCCTTTCCCTCCATCTTCTCCCCAGAGACCACCTTTCTTCCCATCTCCCTCCTGCAAAGCCCTCTGGCTTCATCCCTCCTCAGACTTACCCTCACTCTACCCAGATCCCACTTTTCCTCTCAGATCACTTCTGCCCCCAACTCTGCTCCACAGACCTGCTCGCGTGCTCTCCCCACAAAAAAACTCTCTAGGCCAACCATCATCTTTCTACCCACATTCTCCTCACCCCTGCACTGCTCTGTGCTTCCCCTTCCCTAACCTGATTTCCTACCCTCCTTCCTTCCCAGGCTTTTACTCTACCCTCAAAGGCCTCTGTTCCCAATCAGCAGCCTTCTCCACCCTTAGCTTCTGCCTCCCCTCAGCTTGTCTCCAAAGTTGGCTCTACCCCAGGTGCCACTTCTGCAGAGCCCTCCCAGGTGGAAGTTGCTTAAATTCTTACACCCCAGAGGTCTCAGGATTGGCACGGGCGGCGGCGGGTGGGCGGGGGTGGGGGGGGGGTGGGGGTGGGGGGGGTGGGGGGTGGGGGGCTGGTAGTGTTTTCTGGCCAAGGCCCACCCAGTTCCTTATTCCACTTTTTTCTTGCAAGAACCTTTACTACTTTGAGGGTCATGCCACTCTGCTGTATTGACCATTACCCTTCCTCATATTCATATCATCACCTATAGACTCCAGAACAATGTACTTAATTCATCAAGGGCTTTGGTACCTGGCTCACAAGCATCCTTTCCCTCTTCAAGTCCTGCCATCACCTAAGGGGACTGGCCATGTCAACATCTTGATTGTGTTCTATATTCCACTCCAGCCACCAACTCCCATGGCTACACCCTGGACCTTGTCATCACTTGGAACAACTCAAGCTTCATGATTCCACTTTCTGATCACACCTGTCTCATTCAACTATTTCCAAGATATGTGTTCTATGACTTCACTGGGCCACCCAGTCCATAACACTGTCATACTGCTCTTTTATGCAGTGTAGGGTAGGTTCTAAGCTCCATCATCTCAGCCTTTTGCCAGGATCATCCACTTCCTGTCCTTCGTCCTTCCATTTCATCTACCTGATGAAACCCAAACCTGAAAGGATTCAATTAACCTCTCTGCGCTAGATGGCTGAATAACTTTTGGGGAAAAATATCTCCCACACAACCATGTAGACCGCTGCTGCTACAATGAATGGTCACCAACCTCAACAGGCCTCATAACTGCCCAGAAATCTGTATGCTGCTCAGTCATCTTGCACCCACTCTTCACTCACTGAGGCTAGTTCAGTCCTTCTCTGCTCTTCTCAGATCTCGCACACCACCTCCAATCCTACTCTCACTGTCTGATATCATGTCTGCATTTCAGAGAAAGTACAAACCACCAAACAAGGATTTCCTCAACTTCCTGCCACCAAAACTACTAATGTACTGATCTCACATGCTTCCTTTTTGTCACAATGCGAGTGTCTCTCTGCTTTCTAGATGAATTTCTCCACCAGTGCTTTGGATCCCTGACCTTATTCCTTTTCTGGGGGGTGTTATTGTCTCAGTTATCTCCTTTTCTCTGTTATTTTTTCTTTTTTCCTTTTGCTGGATCTATGCCAACAGCATTTCTCTTATCTGAATAAAAACCTTTGTCTCCTTCCAGCTATTGCCTTCTCCTTTTTTTTTCTTGGGAAGAGCCAAATGTCTCAAAAGTCTTCACTTCCTCACCTTCCCACTCACTTCTCAACTCACTGTAATTTGACCTCTGTTCCCATCGCTCCACTGAAACCACTTTTGCAAAGATCACCAACAACTTCCTTATTTCTAAATCCAGTGGATTTTTTCAGACCTTATTTTCTTGATTATTCATCAGCCTTCAACACTTTCTTCCCTTGGCTTCTGAGACACCATGGTCTACCACTGACTATCTTGCCATCTGCACAGTTCACCTCAATTAACTTTGCAGGTTCAGCCTCCTTTGCAGACATCAGACTTGGGGACTTCTCAGGGCTCTGTCCTAGGCCTTCTTTTCTTACGCCTGTATATACTTTCTGGAAAGCCCAACAAACCCATCCACTGGTGTGGCAGATGTCTACAAGGCACTACAGGCCACCACATTTCTATTTCTGATTTAGACTATTCTCGCAGGCTCCAGTCAGGCGTATTCCACTGCCCATGGGACACTTGCACTTGGATGTCCCACTGGCATCTCAAACTCATCAGAGCCAGAACATATCCTCTCCTAAAAACCCTGCCACCTCTTCCTTCTGTTTACTCAAGCCAGGAATTTAGAAGTCATTCTTCGTTTCTCCTACATGCCCCACCAGGCACCAAGTCCAGCTCTTTTTTAGCTCCCAAGTGTCTAAGGAATCCATCCCCACCTTCATTCCGCTACCTCCCCATTCTTTAGGCCACCATAATCTTTCCTCATTATTGAAACGACTTCCTAACTTGTCTCCCTCCTCCCAATTCCCAATCCATTCTCTGCAATGATCATTGATCTTTCTAAAATGCAAATTTGATTGCTCCTCCTTTGCTTAAAGGCCTTCCGTGATTCCCCACTGTCCTAAGGATATGATTCCCCACTGTCCTCAGGATATCGTCTGAACATTTGCACTCATAGGTATAAAACACACTAGAAGATTTTTACCATCTACCTATAAGCTCACAGCTGAGTTTGACATCCAAGACCCTCCAGGACCTGGGCCGAACTGTTCTTCCAAGTTAACTCTCACCTTAGTATCTCCTCTGGCCAGAAGACGCTCAAAATTTCTGGCACTCACCCCTGCTTCCTGTCTTGGAGTTCCTGCGAGGAGTCCTTTGTTCTCCATATCCCCACAACTGTTCACCGCCCAGCTCAAGACACATCCCCATTGTCATAAATGCCCCTTCAACACTTCCCGAGCCCCTAAAATACTTCGGGCCCACTCCTCTGTAGTATTTATCTCTCACACAGAATTAGAGTTGGTTCAGGCATGGTTTGTCTCCCTCTCCTTTTAAGACTTATGGAAGTCATGGCCAAAAGCTTCATCTTCACTAGAGCTCAGCCACCTAATAGGTGCTCAGTAAAAATTTTTAAATGCATGGATAAATTCAAGAAAACTGTACTCTTTAGCTCCTTTGTGTCGTCCAGGTACAAAGCATTCTCTAGAGCCTTCCCCTGAGGACACCACTCCCCCGCCTACCACTCACCCCACCGGCCAGGATAGGCCTCAACCTACTGGGTGATGGATGGGCTGGCACGCGTCCCCTTGGCCGTTTTTTGTACGGTTTTCTACCTCCAGCCCTCGGAGCTGCGTCTCGTAAAGGATGGTGGAGGTAGCGGGTGAGGTAAGTCAAGAGGCACTGCCGTCCATCCCGTAGGAAAGGACAGGTCGGGAAGGGAGACCCTCCCGTTTGCAGAACACCGCAAATCTCCCGCAGACCCTCTCACCTACACGGGGGGCGGGGACTCTCCCCGACCGGCGTCTCCGCTGACCAATACCTGGCCCAGGCCGGGCGAGCCAGCCAATGGCGGCGAAGCAGGGCCAGAAGGGGCGGGGCACGGTTGCTAGGGCCGGGCCGCGGGGCGCGGCGACGGTCGGAGAGGGACTCGGCGGTTGCTAGGACCGGAGGTCACAGAGCGCGGCTCGGGGATTGGGCGGCGACGGGGGCGGTGGGTGGTGATTGGGCGGCGCCCGGGAGGCTCCCGGGTGAGGCGCGGGCGCGCGAGCGGGAGTTCCGGCGGAGGCCCGTGCCGAGGGCTGGCGCCTTCACCATGGCCTCGGCTGAGCTGGACTACACCATCGAGATCCCGGATGAGCCCTGCCGGAGCCAGGGTATGGAACGAGGGTCGGGCCCACCGTGGGGAGGTGGCCGAACGAGCCTGCGGGTCGCGGGCGCAGCCGTGGCCCCGCCCCTCCCGCAGCCCCGCCCCCTCGCGCCCCGCCCCCTCAGGGGGCCGCGGGTCCCGGACGCGGTCGGGCCCCGAGCCCCGCCCCGCCCCCGCCCCGCCCCCGAGTGGTCTCCGCCCCCCGCGGCCGCGGCTCGGCGCCGGGCTCTTTCTGTCCTTGCAGCCGCAGCTTGCAGGCCGCGGGCCTCGCGGCTGCCCCCGCGGCTGACGGCTGCCGAGCTCGGGGGGCGGCCCTGATTCCTGTGTTTGGGATCGGGCCTCCCGCCTCCAGCCTCTGCGGCGGTGTGCGTAGGGGCCCCACCCATTTTTCACCAGCTGTTTTCCCGGGGGTCCTTGCAGAAGCCGCCGGACACGGGACTCCTCCCCGCGCTCTCCGTGGCCGCGGGTAGCCCCGCAGTGCCTGCCGCCGGCAGGGAGAAGTCGGTTCAGACCCTCCGTTCAGTAGCTGGATGACCCTTGGCAGTTTCCTCATCTGCAGAGCGAGGCTCCTGACAGCAGCCTCCCTTCCAGGGCTGTGGGTTGCACAACTGAGGCAACTTGTGTAAAGGACCCAGCATAGTGTCTGGCGTGGAGTAAGTAGAGTGGTTAGCATTACTCCTTCCTACAGTCCTATCATTAAAGACAGGTGTGGGGGAGGCTCCAAGAGATGAGCAGCCTGTAGAGCAGGCCTGGGCCCCTGCAGTTGGGAGTTGGGCTGGGGCCCAGACAGTGGAACGTGTGGCTGGGACAGGGAATGCTGCTAGAGGAGGCTTGAGGCCCGGAGACCAGCATCTGCCTCCCTGCCTTAGTCCCCGTGGCCTCTCCGCCCTCCAGGTTTGGCTACCACAGTGATCGTCCTTAATGTAGAGGTTGGCTCGCACCACCCGTCTCCCCAAGACCCCTCAGTGGCTCCTGCTTGGCCTCAGGATAAATCAAGTCCAGGTTCCTGAAGGTGGCGTTCAAAGTTCTCATCGTTTGGCAGCCCCTGCTTGTCTCTCTGATCACCGTGCCCTTCTACTCACTGATCAATTTGAGTTTTATGTTCTTTTTTTTTTTTTAAGGATTTTATTTATTTATTCATGAGAGACACAGAAAGAGAGAGAGGCAGAGACACAGGCAGAGGGAGAAGCAGACTCCATGCAGGGAGCCCAATGCGGGACTTGATCCTGGGACTCCAGCATCACACCCAGGTGCTAAACTGCTGAGCCATCCAGGGATCCCCGAGTTTTATGTTCTGGCAACCCAAACTGCTTCCCCACTGTGCTCACTGTGCTTCCCCACACACAAAGCAAAGGCTTCTCTGCCTTTGCTCCTGCTGTTCCTCTGTCTGAGATGCCCTTTCCCCTCCACTGGCCCACACTGCCCCCTCGCTTATCCTTGTCCAGCTTCTCACTGAAGGCTTCGCTCAGGCATTGCCTTCTTCAGGAGAACCCTTCCTGGCCCCCTCCCATAGCATCCTGTGTTACTTGGTTCAGATCTAGGAGGAGAGGGTGACCCCTAGGCTCCCACGGGACAGCTGGCCCTAGCCCAACTCTGTTTCCTTAGAACTGGGTATGGTGGCGCAGGGCTCTTGGGCTTAGGGATGTAGAAATGCTTTTGAAGAGTTTTGGCATCAGGGGGAGATGAAGCCAGTTAATGTTACTGCCCTCGGAGAGCCACACCAGCTGGAAAGGGCTGGAAGCTGCCCTCCGTGTGGCTAGGAGGGCACGTTTTCCCTCGGTGCAGGTGGGCAGCCTGGTGATCTCGGTTCACAATTCACTTTTACCCTCTACTGGCTTTATGGCTTTGGCAAGTTACTGAACCTTCCTGGGCCTCAGATTCCTCCACTGTAGAATGGCCGTGCCTACTTCATGGGCTTGTTAGGGTTCACAGGATAGTGACTGATGTGTGTGCCTGGCATCGGTGTATCCCCTCTGCTAATGGGTCGGGGCACTGCTTCAGGGGGAGAGGTCTTAGAGTTGGAAGAAACCTCGGGGGGGCATTTAGTCCTACTGGCATGAGGGTATTCTGTTGCTTTCAGACCCTTCCCTGACAGGATGCTTCCTCCCAGACATGCTGGCCTGTTGTAGGTACCTGGGATTGTTAGAAAACACTTCCCTTTCTTGAGCCGTGATAGGCCTTCCTGTCATTTCTGCTTTTAGTTCAGTATTTGCTGTGTCCTGGCCACAGGCTCATTGCTGTTGCCTCGGAAATGATTCACACATGGGCTCACTGCAAGGAGCTGTGGTTCTGGGGAGGGGTGAGGATTTATAAGCAGGTCGCAATGATGCGGTAACTGCAGGACAAGAGGGTCATGGTGGGTACAATACAGCAAGGTAATCTCCCTTCCTCTCTCTTCAAGAGGTCAGCTCATGCCTTCCTCACATCTCTCTTCTCCAAGAGAAATAACTCTAGGGCTGTCAACTGCCCTTCCTCTGATGTGGTCCCGAGAGCCTCCTCTGGATGGCTTTAGTTCATCATGCCTTTCCCTCTCAAAGTGCATGCCCCAGAGCTGAGCTGGAGGTTGTAGGACCCCCTCAGAAGGAGATAATAACACCATGATCCCCTGAATCTGTTTCCCATCTTCAGAGAGCTCCCTCCAGGCTGAGATGGCTTCACACGGGGACAGCCTGTGGGGATCCTGAAGATTGTCTTTCTTTTGCATTTAATGGTGGAGAAGTATATAGGACAGTCATATTTGGTTTCTGGAATTTCTGTCCTCCATATTTAAACATAAAAAACGCAGTGCCCAACGCTGCTCTGAGTTGACAGGTGAGCGGCTGCTGCTGGCACATCAGTTAGCTGGAAGGCAGCTGCAGCTCCGGGGTGTTCAGAGCCCAGGCTGGGCAGCCTAGGAACCTTCTGTTGGGAATCCCACCAGCCAGTAGGTTGTGGGATGCTCATGCCGGGAGACTAGTTGCCTGGTGCTTTGCTGAAGCTGATCTCTTGACCTGGAATCTCCCTACATCCTTCTTGTCTGACCAGTGATCCCCTTCCCCTCCTAATACTGTGCTCCCGTCTCATTTTCTTGAGGAAGGTTCTGTTCTGACTTCCACATCAGGGATCCCTTTTGTAGTGCTTTTGTTGGTTTTGCTCACTGTTGCTAGAGCCTGGTATGGATGAGGTGCTAAATGAGCTGAATGTGGGCCTGAGCCAGAGATGCTCTGACATCCCAGGCCAAGGCTACGCTACGTTTTCTCCCAGCCAGAGAATGGGCAGCCAAGTTCTGCCCCAGGGCCCCTCTTTGGCTTGCAGGCAGGCCAGCAGGCCTTCTTAACGGCACTATATTGCTCTCATGTTAAGTAAACATTTTCAGAAATAATTGATTCACAGGGTCTGGGTACAAGGAAGGCTTTCGGAGGTCACAGAAGGGGAAGTGAGGAGTTTATTGTGAGCCCAGGTTTTATTGTGACTCTGCTTTTCTGCTAAGCTCTAGCAAAAAAAAAAAAAAAAAAAAAAAAAAAAAAAGAATGAGGAGGGAAAGGCCATTTAACCTTCAGTTAGCTTTCACTGGCACCCAGGAAACAGTTCAGAGTTTTGAACACCATGGTGGGCTGCATTGGTCGGGATGGCTTCTGGAGAACAGTGGCCCAAGCTGGATCTAGAGCTTCACAGGGCTGATAGGTAGATGGTGTGAGAAAGAAAGTGCAAGAAGTAGGGGCGCTGGGGGAAACTGAGGTGGTCCCACAGACCTGTCACACCAGAGAAGTCTTAGAGACCCAGGTGAAGAGGGAGTTGGGACTCAATCCTCTCTTTGCCTGTGGGGCTCCCAAAGGGTTTTATTTTTTGTTTGTTTTTGTTTTTTTAAACAGAGGAGTTTAATTTACAGGCCTACCTTCTTTTTTTTTTACTTTTTAAAAAGATTTATTTATGATAGACATAGAGAGAGAGAGAGAGAGAGAGAGGCAGAGACACAGGCAGAGGGAGAAGCAGGCTCCATGCCAGGAGCCCGACGTGAGACTCGATCCCAGGACTCCAGGATCGCACCCTGGGCCAAAGGCAGGCACTAAACCGCTGAGCCACCCAGGGATCCCCATAGGCCTACCTTCTTTTATTGTGTTTTGCTTTATTGCACTTCGCAGATGTGCTTTTTTTTTTTTTTTTTTTTTTTTTTTTTACAGATTGAAGGTTTGTGGCAACCTTGCATCAAGCAAGTGTATGGATGCCATGTTTTCCAACAGTATTTGCTCATTTCGTGTCTCTGTGTCACATTTTAGTAATTCCCATAATGTTTCAAACATTTTCATTATTATTATATTTTTTATGGTGATCTATGATCACCTTTGATATTACTATTGTTGTTGTTTTGAGGCACCATGAACCCCGCCAATACAAGACAGCAAACTTAATTGATTGGCTATTCCATCTTCTCTCTCCCTCTCCTTGGGCCTCCCTCTTCCCTGAGACACAGTATGGAAATTAGGTTAGTTAATAACTCACTAGTGGCCTCTAAGTGTTCAAGTCAAAGGAAGAAACAGGAGTCTCTGACTTTCAATCCAAAGCTAGAAATGAGTAAGCTTATTAAGGAAGGACTATGGAACACTGAGAGGCTGAACACCAGTTCTGTTGTGCCAGAGAGCCAAGCTGCGAATGCAAAGGAAAAGTTCTTGGGATCCCTGGGTGGCGCAGCGGTTTAGCGCCTGCCTTTGGCCCAGGGTGCGATCCTGGAGACCCGGGATCGAATCCCACGTCGGGCTCCCTGCATGGAGCCTGCTTCTCCCTCTGCCTGTGTCTCTGCCTCTCTCTCTCTCTCTGTGTGACTATCATAAAAAAAAAAAAAAAAAAAAAAAAAAAACCAAAGGAAAAGTTCTTGAAGGAAATAAAGTGCTACTCCAGTGAACACATGCATGATAAGAAAACAACCTTACTGGTAATGTAGAGAAAGTTTGTGTCATCTGGATAGAAGACTAAACGTTCCTTTAAGCCGAAGCCTCATCCCGAGCAAGACCCTCGTTCTCTTCAATTCTGTGAAGGCTGAAAGAGGGGAAGAAGCTGCAGAAGAAAAGCTGGAAGAAAAAAAAAAAAAAAGCTGGAAGCTAGCACAAGTGGGGTCATGAGGCTGGAGGAAAGAAGCCGTTTCCATGACATGAAAGTGTAAGGTGAAGCAACAAGTTATGGTATAGAAAGCACAGCAAAGTTATCCAGGAGATTTGGTTAAGATAATTCATGAAGGTGGCTACACTAAAGAACAGATTTTCTTTCTTTTTTTTTTTAATATTTTATTTATTTATTCGTGAGAGATACAGAGAGAGAGGCAGAGACACAGGCAGAGGGGGAAGCAAGCTCCCTGCAGGGAGCCCGATGCTGGACTCCATCCCAGGAACCCAGGATCATGCCCCAAGCCGAAGGCAGATGCTCAACCGCTGAGCCACCCAGGCATCCCAAGAACAGATTTTCAGTGTAGATGAAACAGTCTTATACTGGAAGAAGATATGATTTAGGACTCTCATAGCTAGAGAGAAGTCAATGCTTGGCTTCAAAGCTTCCAAGGACAGGCTGATTCTCTTGCTAGGGGCTAAGGCAGCTGGTGACTTTAAGTTGAAGCCAATGCTCACTTACCATTCCGAAAATTCTAGGACCCTTAAGAATTATGATAAATCTACTCTCCC
Organism: Canis lupus dingo; assembly: GCF_003254725.2. NCBI lineage: Eukaryota > Metazoa > Chordata > Mammalia > Carnivora > Canidae > Canis > Canis lupus. The sequence continues at coordinate 15,659,691 of NC_064257.1, forward strand.
TGTGCTTTATAAATTGAAAAGCAAAGCCTGGATGACAGCACATCTGTTTACAACTAGGTTTACTGAATAGTTTAAGCCCACTGTTGAGACCTTCTGCTCAGAAAAAAAAAGATTCTTTTCAAAATATTGCTGCTCATTGACAATGTAGCTGGTCACCCAAGAGCTCTGATGGAGACATATGATGAGATTAATGTTGTTTTCATGACTGATAACACAACATCTATTCTGCAGCCCTAGATCAAGGAGTAGTTTCAACTTTCGAGTCCTATTATTTAAGAAATACATTTCTTAAGGCTACAGCTGCCACAGATAGTGACTCTCTGATGGACCTAGGCAGAGTAAATTGAAAACCTTCTGGAAAGGATTCACCATTCTAAGTGCAATTAAGAATATTTGTGGTTCATGGGAAGAGGTCAAAATAGCAACATTACCAGGACTTTGGAAGAAGTTGATTCCAACCTTCATGGATGACTTTGAGGTGTAAGACTTCAGGGGAGGAAGTAACTACAGATGTGGTGGAGAGAGCAAGAGAACTAGAATTAGAAGTGGAGTCTGAAGATGTGACTGAAACGCTGCAATCTCATGATAAACCTGAACAGATGAGGAGTTACATCTTATGGACAAACAAAGTAATTTCTTGAGATGGAATCTACTCCTGGTAAAGATGCTGTGAAGATTGTGGAAATGAAAACAAAGGATTTAGGACATTCCATAGACTTAGTTGCTAAAGCAGTTTCAGGGTTTCAGAGGATTGACTCCAATTTTGAAAGAAGTTCTGCTGTGGGAAAAATGCTATCAAGCAGCATCACATGCTACAGGAAAATCACTTGTGAGAGGAAGAGTCAATCAGTGTGGCAAACTTCCTTATTGTCCTATTTTAAGAAATCACCACAGCCACCCCAGCTTTCAGCACACACCTCCCTGACCAGGCTGCAGCCATTGACATCAGGGCAAGACCCTCCACCAGCGAAAAGATGATGACTCACTGAAAGCCCAGATGATGGTTTGCATTTTTTAGCAATGTATTTTTAAAGATTTTTTTTATTTATTTATTTATTTATTTATTTATTTATTTATTTATTTATTTATTTATTTATTTGAGACAGAGAGAGAGAGAGGCAGAGAAGCAGGCTGCTACGGGGAGGCCAATGTGGAACTTGATCCCAGGACCCCGGGATCATGCCCTGAACCGAAGGTAGATGCTCAACTTCTGAGCCACCCAGGCGCCCCTAAAGATTTTGTTTTTTTAAGTAAACTCTACACCCGATGTGGGGCTTGAACCCACAACCCTGAGATTAAGAGTTGCATGCTCTCCTGACTGAGCCAGCCAGGTGCCCCAGCGATATAGTGTTTTTAAACTAAGGTATGTATGTTGTTGTTGGGTTGTTTTTTTTTTTTTTTTTTTTTGGATATAATGTTAGTGGCTACTTAATAGACTACCAGTATAATATAAACATAACTCTTGCATGCTCTGGGAAACCAAAAAATTCGTTATTGTGATACTCGCTTTATCGGGGTTGTCTGGAAATGAGCCCATAATAGCTTTGAGGTATGCCTGTGTTTTTTGAATCATAATCTCTTTTACACATTAATAAAAATGCTTTAGACTTTGTTTACTCTATACCAGGCGCTGTGCTAGGCTCTGGATGTGAGCTTCAGACCTGGTGGACCCTTTTCAGGTCTCCTGTCCCTGAGCTTACTGGGGTTTCCGCTGCTCTTATGCCATTGACCATGTCCTGCTCACATGCCAGGCCTGCCAAGAGCACCTGTTGCGATTTGATTAATGGGCAGCCACCTTATATAGGGAGGGCTCTTACACCCTTTTACCTATGAGGAGCAGACACTTGGGGAGCTGAAGTATCTTACCCCACGTGGTCCCAGATTTCAGCTCTGGAGCTCCACTCCTAAGCCAGTGGTGTGTAGCTTTCGGTTGCCATTTGGAAGGTGTTGCTTGAATACAGTTCCATTTCTAGGAAACAATTAAGGACACACACAAGGAAAGAGGTGTCCAATAAAGTTTTTTTTTATAATAGCAAAAATTGGAAACATCATGTCCGATAATGGGAGATTGGTCACCACAAATTATGAAATATTCTACAGTCGCTCCATAGCCACTAAACATATATTTTTTTAAATTTTTATTTATTTATGATAGTCACAGAGAGAGAGAGAGAGAGAGAGAGAGGGGCAGAGACATAGGCAGAGGGAGAAGCAGGCTCCATGCACCGGGAGCCCGACGTGGGACTCGATCCCGGGTCTCCAGGATCGCGCCCTGGACCAAAGGCAGGCGCCAAACCGCTGCGCCACCCAGGAATCCCTCCATAGCCACTAAAAAGAGTCATGGAGAAATATATAAACTGACATGGAGAGACGTTCACAATATATTGCTAAGTGGAAGAAAGCAGATTACAAAACAGTGGGATTCCAATTTTATTAGACATTTTCTCCTTTTCTCCTGTACGCACGTGTTCCTCGTGAAGGAACGGTGTCTCGGGTTCATTGAACTCTTTCTTTGTGCCGGATACGATGCACAGATATCTTATTTAATCTATATATCAACAGCCCCATTTTACAGATAAGGAAGTTGAAGTTTAGAGAGATTGCTCAAGGTCTGACTTATAGTTATTCGTGGCAGAGCCAGGGATTTGGATGCAAATAAGGTTTTTGTTTTATTTTTGTAAAGTTTTTTATTTAATTTTTTAAAAAGATTTTATTTATTTATTTGAGACACAGATAGAGACAGACACAGGCAGAGGGAGAAGCAGGCTCCACGCAGGGAGCCAGATGAAGGACTCGATCCCGGGACTCCAGGATCGCGCCCTGGGCCAAAGGCAGGTGCTAAACCGCTGAGCCACCCAGGCATCCCCCGCTGCCCAACTTTTTAACTTTAATTCCAATTAATGTATCATTAGTTCCATACATACAATATAGTGATTCAGCACTTCCATACATCGCCTGGTGCTCATCACAGCTCCTTAATCCCCATCCCTTGCTTCACTCATCTCCCCCTCCCCGCGCCCTGGTCAGCATCAGTTCTGTATCCTTAAGAGTCTTTTTCTTGGTTTGTCTCCTTCTCTTGAATTCGGATATGGTTTTATAAAGTATGTACTCTTAAGATACTGTGCTACTGGGGCCCCTGGGTGGCTCAGTGGTTGAGCGTCTACCTTTGTCTCAGGGCGAGATCCCCGGGGTCCTGGGGTCCCACCTCGGGCTCCCTGTGGGGAGCCTGCTTCTCCCTCTGTGTCTCTGCCTTTCTTTCTGTGTCTCTCATGAATAAATAAATAAAATCTTAAAAAAATAGATATGGTGCTACTTTCCTAGGTAGGCTATTATTTCAAAAAGTTAAAAAAAAAGGTAATTTTAAGTAAAGTAATTCAAATATATAAATATGGGAACTGGGGGAAACCTGGCTGGCTCGTTTGGTAGAGCATGTGATTCTTCAGGCAGGGAGCCTGATACAGGACTTGATCCCAGGACCCTGGGACCACGACCTGAGCCAAAGGCAGATGTTCAACCACTGAGCCACCCAGGCACCTGAGCATGTAATTCTTGATCTTGGGGTCATGAGTTCAAGCCCATGTTTGGGACAGAGTTTACTTAAAAAAAAAAAAGCAAAAAAAAAAAAAAAAAAAAAAAAAAAACAACCAGAACCAGGTATATGAGATTCTAGAAAGTATTTCTGGGGAGTAGAGGAAACTGAGGATTCTTTTATTCTTTGCATTTTAAAAAGAAAACATAGATTCTTTGCATTTTGATTCTGGCTTACAGATAAAAAGCACATATTGTGCCACAGACCCTCATGCCTTGTCAGCCTTTCCTTTGTCTTCTCCACATGCCCCTGGGATATAAAAAATCTAATTTATGCCTTAGTTTTATGACTTAAACTGTTGTACAATATATGTATCTGTAATTCTTATATTATTGGTGTCAGTGTTGTTTTGTTGAGAAATTCTAGAGGACAGGGAGCCTGTGAGAATAAATTGTTTTGTGCGTGCTCAAGAATTGCCGGGATCGAAAAGCATACTTCTGCTTTGCCAAAGGGCTAAAATAACATTTTAACTCTCATTGCAAAAGTAATGCATTACTGATTTTAGAAAATGGGTAAAAAAAAAAGAATGAAAAAGGAATTGCTTCTAATCCTAGAAATAATTGCTATTAATATTTGATGTGTTTTTTTCTATGTATCAGTATATAGGTGTGTATGTATGTGTGTATATATATATATATATATATGTATATTCTGTTACATATGCTGCTTTTCAACTTGCTTTTTCACTTAATTTATTACTACTATTTTTTTCTTAAAGATTTTATTTTTAAGTAATCTCTTGACCCACCATGGGACTTGAACTTACAACATCAAGGTCACGAATTGTACGCTCTGCAGACTGAGCCAGCCAGGCACCCCTATTACTATTAATTTTTTTTAAATGATAGTATTGTTGGGATATAATTCACATGCCATAAAACTCACCCTTTTAAGATGTACAATTCATTGGTTTTTAGTATATTGGCAGGATGGTGCAACCACGCCACTAACTCCAGAACATTTCCGACACCTCAGAAGAAACCCTATACCCATTAGTAGTCACTCCCTGTTCCCCCCTCCCTTCAGCTCCTGGCAACCACTGCTCTACTCCTCTACGGATTTACCTGTTCTGGACATTTCATAAAATGGAATCATGCGGTAGATAGTCTTTTGTGGCTGGCTTCTTTTACTTAGCACAGATTTCCAAGGTTCATCCATGTTGTAGCCTGTGTTGGTACTTGATTGCTTTTTATGACCAAATAGTATTTTGTTGTATGGATATACCATCTCATTTTTAAAGGTGATAGGCATTTGGATGGTTTCTACTTGGTGGCTATTGGCTATTCTGAAGAAAGCTGCTATGAACATTTGTGTACAGGTTTTTGTGTTCATGTCTTCATTTCTCTTTTTTAAAAATTATATTTATTTATTTATGAGAGTCACAGAGAGAGAGGCAGTGATACAGGCAGAGGGAGAAGCAGATTCCATGTAGGGAGCCCGATGTGGGACTCGATCCCGGGACCCTGGGATCACACCCTGAGCCGAAGTCAGATGATCAACCGCTGAGCCACCCGGGTGTCCCCGTCTCTTCACTTCTCTTAAGTGTATATTTACCTAGGAAGAGAAGTGCTGGGTCCTATGATAACTTGATGTTTTTTTATTTATTTATTTATTTATTTATTTATTTATTTATTTATTTATTTATTTATTTATTTATTTATTTATTTATTTTAGGAAATGCCAAACCGTTTTCCAAACTAACTGCACCTTTTTGGATTCTAACCGGTAGTGTACGAGTAATCTGATTTCTCTACATCTTCATCAACACTTGTTAATATCTGGCTTTTTGATTATAGCCATCCTAGTGGGTATAACGTGGGATCTCATAGTTTTGATTTTTATTTCCCTAATGACTGTGATGTTGAGCATCTTCTCATGTGCTTATTGGTTATTCATATATCTACTTTGGAGAAATGTGTATTCAGATCCTTTGCCCATCTTAATCGGATTGTTTTTTTATTGTTGAATTGTAAGAGTTTTTTGGTATGCGTCAGATACAAGCCCCCTATCAGATATGTGATTTGCAGATATTGCCTCCTGTTCTGCAGGTTGTTATTTTCATTTTTTTTGATGCTGTCCTCTGAAGTACAAATGTTTTTAATTTTGATGAAGTCCCGTAAAAATTTTTTTGATGAAGTCCCAATTTATCCTTTTTTTTTCTTTTATTCCTTGCACTTTTGGTCACATCCAAGAAACCACTGCTTAATGCAAGGCCACAAGAGTTTACTCCTGTGTTTTCTTTTAAGAGTTTTATGGTTTTAGCTCTTATAGTTATGTGTCTAATTTGCTTAATGTATTATCAAACATTACCATATGATTAAACATTTTTCTTTCTCAGAAGTGGAATTTCTATGTCAAAGATTGCATATTTTTGAGACTTTTGATATATGTTCCAAAATTACTCTTGTCCCTGTCCTTTCCCTCTACCTGCCTACCTGTCTTCCACTGTTCTGGGTCAGACCTTTGCCATCTCTCACCGTGCATGTTAGAGCAGCCTCCTACCTGTTCCAGATGGACACTGCTTGGCAGTGTGATAAGCGCAGTGACATGGTGATGATGGGTGCTGTGACAGTACAGAGGAGGGGCATCTACCCCAGTCTGGTGATTGGGGTGGGAGATGAGAAGGGGTTGAGGAAGGCATCAGGCGAGGCTTCCTGGAAATGAAGAGTGACCTGACTCAGTAGGTGGAGTGGGCATTAGCCAATCATAAATGTGGAGCATCAGCATCCTGGGCCAGGGAGGGAGGAGCACGTGCGAAGTCTTGGGGGTGGGAGTGGGGTGGCATGGTGGTCCAGAGAGATGGAAGCCGGCTTTGGCTGCGTGTTCTTGGGGGAGAGGGACTTACTCTCTCTCTGTTTTAGTTTTCTTGTCTTTAAAATGGGAACAATAGTGACTGACTCCTAGGATGGTTGCAGAGCCAAATGATGTAACATATGCTGGGGCTCTGGCTGGGGTGACCGATCCCTGAGGAGGAGGAGGAGGTGAAAGAGGTCAGAGTTGGATCTGTTGACATGCAAAGGTAGCTATGTGTACTCGTTTGGAACTGAGGTGATAGAGATGTGGTTCAGACTGTGGGCTTGGGTTTTGTTACCCAAGGCGCCAGCTGGGACAGTGGTTACAAGCTGGTCTCTAGACCACTTGGGTTTGGATTCCACTTTCACTGCTTATTAGTTGTGTGACCTTGAGCCAGTTATCGATTATCTCTGTGACTTGGTTGTTCATTGGTAAAATGAGAATAATGACAGTACATTTTTCATAGGATTGTTGTAAAGATTAAATGAGTTGATATATAAAAAAAATAAAAATAAAAATAAATGAGTTGATATATAAAGTGCGTAGAACAGTGCTTGACACATAATGCTCTTTTTCCTGGTATCATTATTGTTTTTCTTGGTGATGGGAAAGAGGGGGAGGTAAGAGCTGGACGGAGATGTGGATTTCAGATGGGCTGGAACCCGTCTGTGATGGCTTAGGAGGTGGATTTGATTGCCCGCACCGGGTCATGGGAAGTCTTAGAGTACAAATGAGAGATGGAGCCAGTGCCTGAGTCTTGCCCCTAAGGGACAGCAGCCAGAGGCCCTGAGATATCAGCCACAGGAGGGAAGTGGGTGATATGGCCGTGGAATAAGCATAAAGGGAACAGGGGCTTTTATAAAAGGATGGAGGAATCATGATCTGGAGGTGGCAATAAATAACAATAGCCATAACAATCACTTTTATTACTTTGGAAAGGGCAATGGGTAACAAGGAGAATGCTAGCTCTTTCTCCTTGGATCCATCCTTCACTTTGCAGCCACATGTTCATTCCAGCACGTTTCTCCTGAGTGCCTGAATGGGCCAGCTGCGGGGCTAGGCACTGGGGATGCGGTGATAAACATGCCACACTCGGTGCCTGCCTTCACGGAGCCCGCTGGCTAAAGGCAGAGACACACATTAATCGTGCAAGTCATTAATCAGTACAGATGGGATCCTGCCGCTTCCCCCAATTCCAGAATCATCATTTGCTCTCTACTCCTGTGAAATAAAATCCCAACTCCTATGCATGGCCTGAAAGGCCCTGTGGGATCAGGCCCCAGGCCCACTCTGGGCAGCTCTCCCAACCACTGCTCCTCCTCACCCAGGTTCTAGCCCCCCAGGACTGTTTGCTGGGCCCCAGACCGACTGTAGCATCTCCATGGCCTCCTGCCCCCGCTCATGACCTCTCTCTGCCTGGCATGTTCCTACTGGGCCTCCGGGCCAGTGCAGCAGATGTGTCTTCCTTTGGGAGGCCTTTCCTGGTCTCTAGCAATCTCAGCCAGAGCACCTCGGACTTTTCTGGGTTGTAGCCCTTGAAATACAGAATCAGAAGGGACAGCATGGCTCCGGTGGGAGAAGGTCAGGATAAAGGCTTAAGTTAGGAACCAGTATTGAGAATGGGGCCCCGGGAGGAGATTGTTGGGGGAATAGGAGATGCCCATAGACAGAAAGAACACCTGTGGCTCAGGGGAAGCCTCGAGTGCCTGGCTGGAGGGAGGGATCAATCCCCTCCCGTGAGGGGCAGTACGGAGAGGTTGGGGTCAGAGAGGCAGTGTGTTCAGGGTGTCTATATATATATATTATTTTTTTATTTTTTTAGATTTTATTGATTTACTTGAGAGAGAGGGAGAGAGAAAGGGAGAGTGAGAGGGAGAAGCAGGCTCCCCGCTGAACAGGGAGCCTGATGTGGGGCTTGATCCCAGGGTCCAGGGATCATGACCTGAGCCCAAGGCAGACGCTTAACCGACTGAGCCACCTGGATGCCCCAGGATGTCTATATTGTGAGAGTTTCTTCATGGAAATGCCTACCTAAGTCGGTGATGCCAAGGGTTCCCGTAAGACCCGGTGGAGCAGAATGGGGTTCCAAGTCCAGCTGTGGGAGAGGGTCAGGTCAGGCCCAGCAGAAGCTGTTGGAACCTTCCCCAACCCAGAATGCACCATCACTGCTGGTGGGGGCTGGCCTTAACTTCGGGGGCCACCAGGGGTTGTGACGTCCCTTGGCTGCCTTCTGCGTATGTGAGATAAATGCCGAGGCCGTTTGCTGTGTCTTGGTGGTGGCACGGGGGGGACCACTGCAAACCACCGTAGGGGAGGGGAGCCTGTGCTCAGGCGGCTGCACAGAGGTGAGGGAGCCTCCTTGGGGCAGGTCTCAGGAATCTAGTTCCAGGATCTCAGGGATTCCAAGGCAGATCCAAATGGGTGGCTGTTGATTGGTAGGAGGCTGTTGCGGCCTGAGCTTCATGGGTGGTCACCCCCAGTGATGTAGGTCTAGGGCCCCAGGGAGGCGCAGATGTGGCCTCTCCGCCAGAAGGGCCAGGGCAGTTGGAGAGCTGCCCTAGCAGCAGAGGGGGACACCCGATGGGGACACCGGGCCAGGAAAAGCAGTGCGATTATTTGGAGTGGCCTGAGTGAGATCTGTGGGCCCGTCTCCCTCACCAGGGGCCAGGCCAGCATCCGGGGATTCTGGGAGGGCTGGCAGGCGTCTGCAGGGCCTGAGGCGCTTGGCAGCTTCTGCTCCAGGCCAGGTTGCAGTCCAGCCTGGGATCCCCTGGGGGCGGGCAGTTAATCTCTGAAGGCCAGAGTCACCACTGCTGGAGAGCAGGAACACTGAACTTTTCAATCACATTAATTTCCACAGGAAATTGTTGTCTTCCTTTTGTCCAAAGGTTAGTGATTTATATTTACCATCCTCTTAACTAGCCTTGAAATTTACTGTTGCCAGGTCACCACTGGCATCCATAAATCTCGAGGTGGCAGCTGAGCATGGCCAAGTGGCTTGATACTTGGAAGGGCACAGCCCAGCCCTTTTGGGAGGGCAGAGAACTAGTAATGGACAGACCCTGCACAGAAGTCCCCCGAAGTGGCTGGGTCCCTACTCGGCCCGGGAAATGAGTGAGATCTGGCCAACAAGGTTACAGGGAGGCCTCTGGGAAACTAGCCACAGAGGAGGCAGCTGGCTTGTGCCTGGGCACCTCATGATGTGCTTCTTAGCTGGGGACGGTGCTGGTGGCACATAGGTCTCAGGTGGCTTAGTTCGGACAGGGAGGGGGCAGTGGCCAGATTCCCAGCCATATGCTTCCTGTGTGACCTTAGGCCACTACCCTAACCTCTCTGTGCCCTAATTTCATCATCTGCAATAATATACCTGCTAGTGATGTTCTGAGTGTGAAGGCTCAGTACACATCGGCAAGGATTACAGGATGGGGTGGGCAGGTTGGTACGGGCCCTTAGGGGCTGCGTGCTCTTCCTCCCTGGTGTTACTGACCTATCCCTTTCTCCGTTTAAGGTCCTCTCCTTCCAACTACTTGTGAAATTAGAATAGGGCTGGCAGGCTTTTTCTGTAAAGGGCCCTAAGTATTTTAGGCTTTGCGAACCACAGGGACTCCGTTGCCACTACTCAGCTCTGCTGTTTTAGCATGAAAGCAGCTACACACAGCGAGTAGATGAATGAGCATGGCCGTGTTCCAATAAAACTTTATTGTGGACAATCAGACTGAAATTTTATATAACTTTCATGTGTCACAAAATGTTATTTCCTTTGATTTTTTTTAACCATTTAAAAATATAAAAACCTCTATTATTTTTAGTGTGTGGTTCCTACAAAACCAGACCATGGGCTGGATTCGGCCCATGGCTTGTAGTTGGCTGACCCCTGGATTAGAAGGTGAAATTGCATGGAGAAGGTTCTCACTTCTCTCACCAGGGCTACATCTTTGAGTTGCTAAAGAAAGGCGCCCTCATGTGGGTTTTTCCAGTGACCCCGCATCGCCTCCCGAGAGGCCTAAATGCCACTTGAGGCAGAATTAGAGGAGGGTGCCCCATGGGGACCCGAGTGCCTGCGTCTGGCACCTGTTGGCTCCTGGCCTACAGCTAGGTGGGCTCCGGGCTGGCCAGTGGGCCTCGCCCCACACCCCGCGTGGCCACTCGGTGCTCACAGCCCCACCATGTCTGTGTTTCAGAGAGCAGCTCCGACCCAGGCCGGAAGGAGGTGGGGGCCCGGCAGCCTTTGGTGATTCTCTTGGGCTGGGGTGGCTGCACCGACAAGAACCTTGCCAAGTACAGCGCCATCTACCACAAGAGGGTGAGTACCGCAGGCTCGGGGCGGGGGGGGGGGGGGGGGGGGGGGCGCTGCCTGGGGGGCTGCTCTGTGGGGCGCTCAGCCCCCCCACCACCGCCAGCGCGGCAGGCCTGGCACCCAGAACGGCCGGGGCCACGGGGACTTCGGCAGGGTTATCCCGTCTTTGCTGCCAGCTCTGCGGCCGCTCTGTCTCCTTCGACCCGCTTCCCCCAGCCCCACAGCGGGCAGCCCCCAGCTGTGGAGTCGGCCCACACCTCAAGCTCTTGCTGAGCGAGAGCCTGGGCCCAGGGTGCTGGGCGGAGCGGGTACTCCCGGGATGGCCCCTTGCTGACCAGGTCGGTGTCTTAGGGTCGACCTGGCACCGCCACATGCCTCCCGTAGGAGGGCCTCTTGGAAGAGACTCAGGCTGGACGTTTTCTGGCTTCTTCTGAGGCCACCCCAAGAGTTCGGGACGCAGAGCTTGTGGTAACCGGAGAGAGCCTGAGGGGGCTCTGGTTATAGTTTAGAGGCCCCTTTCACATCTTTGGCCCCTGGCCGGGGCCTGCCCTCCTCAGCCCAGACCTCCCAAAGCAGGGAGAGCCAGTGCTGACAGCCCTGGTTGGCACCCCGAAGCCCTGGGCTGAGGGGGAGTGGGAATCTTCTGGGAGAAAGGCCAGTGCCGGTGCCCCCAGCCCCTTGCCTCGGCCTCCCTCCCCTGACCGCCGTTTGCAGTGGGCCTGTCGAGTGTGGGGGCCCCAGGATGAGAGAGGGGCTCGGGGCTGGGGTGGGGATGTAGTTCTGAGCCCGAGGCCTTCCCCCCGACCAGAGGGCCGGTCCTCTGGCATCGCCCTTTACGCCCTTTATGAATGGCCTTGCTCTGCAGGTAGTTTCAGCCACTTCCGAATTCCACTCACTGGGCCAGGTTGGTTGTCTGGCTTCTCCAATGGACTAAGATCCCTGAGGGCAGGGGGAGACTAGGAGTAGGTGAGCGTGGCCAGAGCAGAGACTGCGGGGAAGGGCAAGTGTGCAGAGCGGAGGCTGGGGAAGGTCCTGGGGGGGTTGACGCGGGGGTGTGGGGTTAGATCCCAGGGTCCTCTGGGAAAGGAAGGGGGTCAGGACAGGATGGGTGTGGAGAAAAGCATTTTCTAACCCCAAAGTCTGGATACTTGATTTTTAAAAAGAAAGTAAAAATGCCCTATCTACCACCTGTGTTGACCGGCAGTGCCCATCCTTCCAGCTTTTCTCCGGGTATAGCTTTTCTTTCACTAAATGAGATCTATTTTATTTTATTTTACTTTAATTTTTAAAAATATTATATTTATTTACTCACGAGAGACACACACACAGAGAGAGAGAGAGGCAGAGACACAGGCAGAGGGAGAAGCAGGCTTTACGCAGGGAGCCCGACTTGGGACTCGATCCTGGGACGAGATCTATTTTATATACTTTTTTTGTATCCTGCTTATTTATTTACTTTTTTCAGATCATGATCTCCACCTTGCCATGTTAATCTGTTTTTATCTCCTTGAGTCCCCAGTCCATATTCAGATTCTCTCACGGTCCCCAGAATGTCCCAAACTGGGATCCAATCCAGGATCACCCACTGCATCTAGTTACTTTGTTCCTTAAGGCACTTTTATTTTTTATTTTTATTTTTTTAAAAAGATTTTATTTATTTATTCATGAGAGACACATAGAGGCAGAGACACAGGCAGAGGGAGAAGCAGGCTCCATGCAGGGAGCCCAATGTGGGACTCAATCCATTGACTCTGGGATCACACCCTGGGCTGAAGGCAGGCACTCAACCACTGAGGCACTCAGGCATCCCTATTTTTTATTTTTTTGAAGATTCTATTTTTAAGTAATCTCTATACCCAACGTGGGGCTACCAGAGAGTATAGTCAGGAGTGAGTGGTCACCAGCGCTGCTGGAAGGAGAGTACAGTGGGCATGAGGAGGTGTCATGGGATTTGGCCATTTGGGGAATTGAGGGGTGACCTTGGTGAGAGCAGGGCGGGGGAGTCAGTGGGAGGGGACGAGGTGGAGAGGGCAGGTGTCAAAGATTATCCAGGAAGGTGGAGAGAGGGTAGGAGAGAGTTAGAGGGGAACACAGTATAATAGAGGCTTTAAAAAAAATAGTAATGTTATTTATTTAAGAGAGAGCACATGTGGAAGAGGGGATGCGGAAGGGGCACAGGGAGAGGGAGAGAGACTCTTTAAGTGGACTCCCCGCTGAGCACAGAGCCGGATGTGGGGCTCCGTCTCTGGACCCTGAGGTCACGACCTGAGCCCAAACCAAGAGTTAGATGCGTAACCGACTGTGCCACCCAGGTGCCCCGAAGGGGTGGCTGCTGTTGCTGCTGCTGCCACTTTTCTTTGATGAAATTGATTTGACAGGAATCTAGAGAGAGGAGGAGACTGAAAATACAGGAGAGAGAGGCAAGGAGCCACACAGGGCCCCGGGCCCAGTGTGCCCAGAGATGGGGAAATGCTTGGGGGGAACCTGGGATCTGACACGCGGGACTTCTGGGAGCATCTGCCTGGGGAGGTGGCCTCGGGGATGCCAGGCACCTGGGAAGCCTCGAAGTGAGGCCCAGACCCATGGGCACAGGGAGCCTTGGCACATGTGTGCCCTCCCTCAGGAGTGTTGGGCCCTTGTAGGACAAGTCCCGTGTGTGCACCCTCAGATGATGCGGAGCTAGAGGGTACACACCGTGTGTGTCCCCATAGATGACATATTCCCAGGAATTGTGGTTTATTTCTGCATGTGAATGCTCCAGGGGAGGAGTGTGTGTGTGTGTGTGTGTGTGTGTTTTGGAGGGTGTGCAGCATGTAACCATGCACCCACCTGTGGTATGTGTGCATGTGCATCTGTATTCACAGATGGTGTGATGAGTGCACGAGTGAGTGGGGGGTGCAAGTGTCTGCACCTGTGGGATGCGACATGGGTTTAGTTCTGGGAGTTGCGTGTGTGCGGTGGTGTGAGGCGGGAGTGTGTGTGCGTTTGTGGAGATGCTGTGTGTCGGTTGGGGTGGTTGGGAAGTTAGAACAGAGCACTTTATGGAGTGTCCCAGAGCCTGAGGGGCCAGGTGGCATCAGTGACCCCGTCTGCAGAATAAGAGGAGGCGGGCAGGTCAGGGCCTTGGTGAGAATAATGCCAGGAGGGGTCGGAGGCAGATGTCACCCTGGAGTCCGTGGGAAGGGTGAGGCTAGGGGGCTGGTGGCAGGGTTAGCTCGGCGACGTGTTTAGCTCTGGGTCGTTCGTCCTCAAGTGCTGCGGCCGAGCGCCGTGCTCCTTCGCACCGCTGGCCGTCCCGTCGGGTTACTGGGCCAGGGCGGCGTGGGGCCCCTAAAGTGCATTTTGTCATTCAGTCTCCACCTTAACCCTGTGAGATGGATGTCATCCCAGTTTACAGGTGGACGCACAGGCCCAGGAAATTACTCTTCGCTCGTGCTGTTGATAAGTGGTGCCAGGAAGCGAACCCCGACCCGTGTGACCCCCTGGGCCGACCTCAGGCCCCCCTGGCAATGGGCCCTTGGTCTCCCGAGTGGGACAGTGAGGGGGAGCCCAGGCGCATGGCGTAGGCCGTCGTTCTTTTTTTTTTTTAAGATTTTATTTATTTATTCATAGAGACAGAGAGAGGCAGAGACACAGGCAGAGGGAGAAGCAGGCTCCATGCAGAGAGCCTGACGTGGGATTCGATCCCGGGTCTCCAGGATCACGCCCTGGGCTGCAGGCGGCGCTAAACCGCTGCGCCACCAGGGCTGCCCCTAGGCCACTGTTCCTAAATGACCTAGAGGAGGATGTGCGTGGAGACTTGGAGGCGTGCTTGACCTGGGCACGGAGGGGTCCGGGAGCCGGAGAGATTGGCTCAGGTTGTAGAATTTGAGGAACAACAGTGTTACCATGTTCCGAATTTCAGGGCGAGTGGAAGGAGGGAGCCCGGGTTGGGTGCCAGGCCCTAGGCCCTGCCAGGCCCGGGAGGGACCCTGGGGGTCTGCGACGGGGCAGCTGAGGCCACTGGCTATTGCGATGCGGGCCCGGCGCACAAGTGGCCTCTGGCAGGGCTGGGGCATGCAGGCCGTGTCCCGGCGTGGGGTTGCCTGGGGTGCCCCCGGTGCCAGGCGGGGGGCCGGTGCAGAGGAGGGTCACTGCAGCCGGCGTGGCCAAGAGGGAGGCCTGAGTACGCCAGCAGCGTGCAGCAGATGAGGCACAGGGGACCGTAAGAGGGAGACGGGAGACGGGGCACGGGCCACGGGCCAGCCTGGAATGATCATTCCGGACGTGGGCCTTGAGTGCCGCCTCCAGTTGGGAGGGCCTGTGTCTGGGCGGGGAGCCCGTGCCTGGAGCGTGCCAGGCCCATGGGCCCCCGCGGGCTGGTGGTTGGAGCTGCCGGCCGTCTGCCCCCTCCCCCCCCCCCCCCCCGGGACCCAGCAGGCCTCTCTCCTCTCCCCAGGGCTGCATCGTCATCCGATACACAGCCCCGTGGCACATGGTCTTCTTCTCCGAGTCCCTGGGCATCCCTTCACTTCGCGTTTTGGCCCAGAAGCTACTTGAGCTGCTCTTTGATCACGAGGTGGAGAAGGAGCCCCTGCTCTTCCATGTCTTCAGCAACGCGGGGGTCATGCTGTACCGGTACGTGCTGGAGCTGCTGCAGACCCACCGGCGCTTCTGCCGCCTGCGCGTCGTGGGCACCATCTTTGACAGCGGGCCCGGCGACAGCAACCTGGTGGGGGCCCTGCGGGCGCTGGCCGCCGTCCTGGAGCGCCGGCCTGCCGCGCTGCGCCTGCTGCTCCTGGTGGCCTTCGCCCTGGTGGCGGTCCTGTTCCACGGCCTGCTCGCGCCCCTCACGGCCCTCTTCCACACCCACTTCTATGACCGGCTGCTCGACGCCGCCTCACGCTGGCCCGAGCTCTACCTCTACTCGAGGGCCGACGAGGTGGTGCTGGCCAGGGACGTGGAGCGCATGGTGGAGGCCCGCCTGGCACACCGGGTCCTGGTGCGCTCAGTGGACTTCGTGTCGTCTGCACATGTCAGCCACCTCCGCGACTACCCCACTTACTACACGAGCCTCTGCGTCAACTTCATGCGCAGCTGCGTCCACTGCTGAGCCCCCTGCCCCACCCACTCACCCCGCCTCTGTTCCAGAAATAAATGCCCAACACCTCCCGCAACCTGTATCCATGGGTGGGGTCCTCTTTTGCTTCAACTCCCCTGTAGCCCTTGGGGACTGTCGTCCCGCAAGTAGAGGATTCCCACTGAAGCTCTGCCGCGGTGACTGGTTGTCCCGGCATCCCGGGAGCGCCTGGACGGGTTAACGTAGGAGTCTCGCAGTGGCTGCATGTGGGCAGGTGCGCGCAGGCTGCTGGTTCCTGTGGCTCTAGGCTCTGTAGGGTCAACCAAGTGGGGACAGTGGGGTTGATGAGCCTCAGGGTTGGTCTCTAGCTTCTTGGAAGGACGGTGAGCCCTGCGGGGAGGTGCCAGACAATAGGGTCAGGCTGGTGCGGGCGCTGCTTCTGCCCCAAAACCCCGGGAGAGCGAGGCCCTGCAGCATGAAGCAGCTCCGCACAGACCCCACTTAGTAGTTCACGTGGAGACGCTGCTCTCTCCTCCCTGCTGGAGAGTCTGAGGTAGGAGCCAGATGCGAAGCTGAGGATGCAGAGGAGGCAGGCCTGCCTGGCCCCCCACGCTTCGCCAGGAAGCCACTGGTCCAGGAAAGCTGCAGGGTGTTTCACAGGCAGGTAGGAAGCCCTCAGTGCCAGGAGGAGCCAGGGCGAGCTAAGTGAGTAGCCCCGAAGACCAGAACTGGGGCCAGGAGCCATTTGGCTAAAACAACGAACTCCCATCTCCTCAAGAGACCCGCTTGGATCATCTCCAGGCAGGAGGGGTGGCTTCCGGGGTTCTCCATCGTCGCTCGGGCTGTCAGTCCCTGCTGCACAATGCTGGCGCGTAGTAGGTAATCAAGGTCAGCTGACTGAGCTTACTGTGGCATTCGGGGACTTGGCTGGGCGGGGATGGGCTTTGGAAGTTTGGCAGTGAGGGAGCTGACCCTTAGGTTCTCCGGGCTGACGCACCCTTTACCTCCAGAGCCGACTCCGTGTGCATCTTGTCAGGCCTCTGGGCCCTCGGGGCGCTGCCACTGATCCCCAAGCTGTGTGGCTGCATTCCTAGCCATGGCCAACAGGTGGCAGTGCTGCCTGGGCCATGAGACCAGGCCTCAGGATCCCGTAGCAGGGTGGGCTTCACGACCTCGCTCAGGGTTAAGTCCCCTCTTAGAGAGCATATGCCCCCCACCCTGGGGGTGGGGAGAGTAACCAGCCATCGGGACCTATGGAGCCCACGGCAAGGCAAGGGGAGAGTCGAGCGAGACCTGAGGGGAGCCAGCCCACTGGGACTGGGCATTACCTACTTACCTTCCAAAACCTTAACCCCACGGGGCCGCTCTGCTGTGACAGGCCACGGACATTCCCTAGAATCTTAGGCCCCAGGATTGTTGTATTCAGGATATTTGGTGCCATCAGGCTGGGCCTGGGGCCATGCAGGGCCTTCGCTGGGCTCCAAGCAGGGTGACTTGTCACCTGGGTGCTGGAGGCTGGAGCTGCCAACTGGGCCCTGTTCTGTAGAATGTACCACAGGCACCCCAGATGTCGGGGTGTCTAAGGTGGGGGGTCCTGGGAAGATGGAGTTTGGGCCTGGGGTATGAGAATGTGTAAAGGACAGGACTCACCTGCAGCTTTGAGCACCCACCTGAGCACTCAGGATGCAGATGACTCACTGGCAGTAGGCAGCCTCAGGGATGACAGTTTGATAAGGTGCCATCTCCAGTGCTGGCTGCCCAGCTTCTGTTCCCGACGGGAGTCCAACTGGACAACTGGGGGTTCCTACCGTAGCCAGCTGAGGATCCAGGCAGTAGCTCTATTGGAGTGTTGGTTGGTCACTAGCAAGAAAGCCTTGGGGGCTGAGATGCTCATTTTGGTCCGTGGCTCATTTGAGGGGACTAGCAGGGTCTAGAGGCTTGGGGTTTGTGTCTTTGCCCAGCTCATAGCTGCTGCTGCTCTAGATTGGGGCATAGAGCTATGTACCCCCAAGCTCTGACCTCTTCTGTGATTAATGAGCTGACGATTCTGCATCGATAAGGAATTAACCTGGAGCCCCTACCCATCAATAGTCAGAGGAGTCCAGGTCCCCGGCCCCACCCCCACTCCTGACAGAGTGCTCCAGGGCCCCCCTGAACAGACCAACCCCACACTGCTTTGCACACCCACATTCTAGTCCTCTCCCCTACACTGCTGCCAGGAATTAACCCCTCACCTGCCCCCTGTCCACGCGGCCCCATCACAGACCCCTCCCTGCACACACACACAGAGGCAGCAGCTGTTTATATCGGTTTAATCCATGTCAAATGTAGTTTACAAAGGGAAAGGACAAGTACCTTTGTATAGAATATACAGACACAGCATCACACCGTGGGGCCCATGGGAGGGGCGGGGGAGACCACTTTCCCTGGGAACAGCAGTCCTAATCCCAGAAATGGTTCTTGGCAGAAGGCTGGGCAGCCAGGAGCACACTCTTCCAGGCCCCATCTCAGCCCCTGCTTCAGCTCGGTTCCCGTTTCCTGTGTCTCCCCACTCCCCCAACTCCTTATAAAGAGCCCCAGGAGCTAAGACTAAGGAGAGGATCGTGTCCCTTGGGGCATGTGCCCCATGTCTGGGGGAAGAAATATACACCACTGAACACCGAGCACATGGGAGAGGGAGAGGGATACCATGGGGGAGAGGCAGGCACCCTGAGAGGTGGATGGGCCGAGCCCCCAGCCAGCCCTGAAGGGGACACTGCTTCCAGGTGTTCTTAAAAAAAGAAGAAAATCATACAACCAAAGGGGAGGGGATGGAGGGCAAGGAGTTGTCCCATTTATACACAACATTGTAAACATACACAGTCTATATTACATGTGCTTCAGTCTGGTGTTTGCATGTCTGTCTGTCCGTCTGTCAGTCTGGGGGCTGGATCTCAGGAGCCTCGCCCCACTACTCCCCCTCACCTCCACCTCCCTGCCCTACCCTGGGAACAGGACCTGGAACAGGTATGGTCCCCAGGCTTAGTGGCAGCTAGCAGGCAGGGCCTGGGCCTCAGCCTCTGCTCTGGCTCCAGAGTCCTGTGTGTGTGTGTGTGTTGTGTGTGCGTGCGTGCACGCACATGTGTGGGCATGTGTGCGCGCATGTATGTACATGGGGAACCTGTGTGCAAGTATGTACAAGGGGGAGGGTCAGGTCACAGAGGCGGGCAGGCGGGGCTGCTTGAGGCAAGGCCTGCCAGGGGTGGCTAGCTCACAAGTAGATTCTCCGCAGGTCTCCGGGCGCTGTGATGGTGTTGCACTGAGGGCAGAGCTTCTTGGCGCCCTGCAGGGAGAACAGGGGGGCTCCGGTTAGACACGCTGCCGCATGTTTGCTCGGGAGAGCACCGGGCCTGCAGCCACGTCTCCCCGCACCAGTTGTGCGCTGGCACCTTGGTCCTGCCGGCCCAGGCCGGGGATGCACGGGCGGCCTCTGCAAGCAGGCAGGCACGCTCCTGTGCTGGGGGGACGCCAGGATCAAACCCGCCTGGCCAGCCCCGCAGCGGGAGCCCCGGTAATGAGAACAAGGCTGGGTCCAGCTGTGGCTGCGGCGGCCCTAACGAGATTACATGCGGCCTTTGATCAGGACACAGAGCCCACGTCCGGGCCTTTTATTGCTGTCTCCGGGCGACATTTTAATGGCTGCTCCGGAGCGAAGAACGGGCAGGAGCAGAAGGAGCTTAGTAATGGCAGGGGGAGGGGCCGAGGCCCCGGTCCTGCTTACCCACACTCAGCCTCCTCCTGACCCGGGATCTCACCACTAGTGTGAGAGTGGGCTTTGGGGGTGGGCAGGCAGTGAACCCACGGAGGGAGGGAATTTAATAAACCTGGTGGGGGAGCAAAGAGTGGGGGGACCTGGGGGGGTGACTATCCTGGCTTCCCGCCGCTGTGTTCGAGGCTCGTGCTCCCCTGGCTGTGTGCATCTCCCTCCCCTTAAGCAGGTTCAAGCATCACCGGAAACAGCCACCCACTCCCCGACCCCCATGCCACCTCACCAGGGTCCGCAGCCAGCACTCCTCGCAGTGCACATGCCAACACTGGATGGACGTGAGGGGCATCGAGTAGGAGTCCTAGGGAGGAGGGGGCAGAGAAGGAGTCACCCTGAGGCTGGCCCGCCCTCTAAAGCGCTCTGATCACAGTGCAGAGGCCCTGTCCACCCCCCAGAGGGCACTGAAGCCTGACCAGAGGCCTCCCAGGTTCCCTTTCTCTCACCATACAGATGAGGCATTTGTAACGGTCCCCACGGGATAGCTGCCGTTCAAGCTCCCTGACCCGAGCCTTCAGGGCCTCAAACGTGGTCACAGCTGAATCTTCGGTGATTCTGTAAAGAGGACGGCATGGTTGGGCAGGCAGCAGCCTGGCATCTCTAATCTGAACCTCCAGCCCACACCTCCCTTGAATTCTAGAAGCACACACATATATAAATGTCTCTCAAATGTCCCTGCCCCCTGCTTGCCCAAATCCCCTATCTGTAAATTCCACCTTCTAGAACTGAACTCCTAGTTCCTCCGCCTCCAAACCAGATACCTGGGAGCCATTCTCCAACTGTCCCCTCGACCCCTCCAATCTGTCCCCTCGTTCTCAGTCTTTCTGTAGTCTCTCCACTGCCACCACTGGTCCAGGCTCTCATGATCTCTCCCCCGATTCCACCGCTGACCTGAATGGCCCTTCTGCCTCCAGATCCCTCATTCTATTCTCTTAGCACCTAGAATTTGGCAAATCTGACCACTTCTACTTCCAACATCCCAGTTGCCCTCAGAATAAGGCTCTACCAAACCCCTCACAAGCTGACCAGGAACTCCTTGGTCTAGCCATCCACCACGTGCTGCTCCATCCACCAAAGAAGAAGCTGCCCACACACAGCACCGTTATTCACTCCCTTGGCCTCTCCGGCACCTTCTGCTTGCTCGGGACCACCCCACCTCCTAACTCACCAGAAGCCTCTCCTGACCCTTCTGCCAGCACCACCGCTGGTGGCTGCTGCCCTGTGCTCTCCAGCACCCTGCGCCGGACCACACAGAGGCACAGCTGCAAACGTCCTGGTCTCCTGTGCAAGACGTAGTTTCCCAAGGGCAAACTGCTCACACTACCAATACGGTCTATGGACATGAGCCCCACGGCGGGCACATGAGTACGAGTAAATGTTTGTTGACTGAAATGCCACGTAATTAAGAGATGTGGGGACTGCACAAGTCTCACAGAATCCAGGTCCTGGGCCATAGGCCTCAAGGGCTCCTTACTGTTTCTTCCTGGGCACATCGGATGCCCTGAAGAGTCCTCACCTGCTGGTTCAAGCCCTGCCCATGAAAGTCCTTGTAACTTCCAGAAGGCTCTGTGGGCCGCGGTACTGAACAGTGAAGAGCCAGGACTATCTCAAGGAGTGGAGGGATCCCTCCCATCCCTTCTAAAACAAGTGAACAGAACCGAGAGGAGCTCCCAGATGGGGAAGAGTAAGAATGCTGCCTGAAGGAACAGAAAAGATGCTACCAGAGATGGGCCTTAGGGGATAATAATGATAATAATACAAATAAAAGAACCAAAATTTATTAAGCGCTTACTAAATGCCAGAAATTGTACTGAGAGGGATTAAAAATTATTTTATTTATACCTCACAAAAACCCCATGAGGAGATTGTAATATTCCCATTTTATATACGAGGAAACTAAAGCAGCAGAGGAACATTAAGTAGCTTGCCTCTGGCTCAGAGTGAGGGAGGTGGGATGCAAACCCCGCAGACCCATGCTGTGATCAACCAAAAACTACGTGACTACCATTACCGCACTGGCAACGCCCAGGAGGAGCTGGGTCTCTAGGCCCAGGCACCACTCGCCCGTGGGCAAGCACAGCGTGCTCCAGTGGGAAAGGAGACAGTATCCGGGCAGACTTCGGGGGCCACACTCAGTGACAACCAGAAGTTGCTGGGCGCCCTGGAGGAGGCTGTGACAGGGAGGAGCCGAGGTTTAAAGGGGAAGTAAGAGCGGACTGAGGGAGAATCGTAAGCGTGGTGCTGTGCGGGCAGCGATGGCCCGTCCTGCCAGCCTGGAGCAGACAACTGGCTTAAAAAAAACCTGAAATCTTACAGGTGGTCTTTCCCTGTTGGGCCTAAGCAGTACTGGGGGGCATGGGGAGGATGGTAGGTAACATTCCATGGACAACAACAAACTCTGATCTCTGACTTTTCTCTCTTATGCACTAGCAGCAACAAAGAATGTGACTTCTTGATGGCTGTCCCTGTATCAGGGATGCCCTCCATCTATTACTCCACGGGTTCCGGACCCTCTCTGCCCTGCCTCTCTCCAGGGGAGCTGCGAAGGGTCTGCACTGGCTGATTTCTCTGGGAGGGTCCATTTGACTTTCCAATCTGGAGGCCTTCACCACCCTCTCGAACCTTACAAACACTGGCACAGCTGACGCTTCCCCTGGCACTCTGCCCAACGCCATGTGTGCCATCCTCATCTGGACTGCTGGTAAATTCCTGACAAGGGGACAAGGTAGCTGTGCTCCCTTGCTCTCCAAGAACCAGGCTGGACATCTGCCTCGTCTTTTGCAGTTATTTATTTATTTATTTTTTTAAAGGTTTTATTTATGAGAGATCCAGAGAGAAAGAGGCAGACACACAGAGGGAGAAGCAGGCTCCACACAGGGAGCCTGACGCGGGACTCGATCCTGGGTCTCCAGGATCATGCCCTGGGCTGAAGGAAAGTGCTAAACTGCTGAGCCACCCAGGCTGCCCTTACACAGTTATTTTTATTATTATTTTTTAAATTTTTAAAACATTCTGTTTTTTTTATTCACGAGACACACACAGAAGACAGAGGGAGAAGCAGGCTGCCAGGACCCCGGGATCACAACCTGAGCTGAAGGAAGATGCTCAGCCTTGAGCCACCCAGGTGCCCCTTATGCAGTAATTTAAAAAATTGAGAAACTAAGGCCTGGAACTAGGGGCACAGGCCGACCCCAGAACAGAGCAGAGCACTCTCAAACCCTGTATCAGACGAGTTAGAGCTAGAAAAGCAAAAAGGATGGGGCCAGGAGAGAATGAAGCCATCCCCTGCTTCATCTTCAAAAGCTCCACAGGCCACATCCAACTGCAGAGCCCACCTTATCGTGGATTTGCTCAGCATACACCTGGCCTGTAATCTCTGCTCTGGTGCGACACCCAATTCTCTAGTTCCTGACCCAGGCTGCTTGTGAGTTGTTATTCCAGAGACCATCCAGGGCAGGGGGTGGAAAATTTCCTGGAAGAAGCCATGGCATCCCGCCTTCCTGCTTCCCCTGGGTTGTGAAAAAGATCTAGGGTAGGAACACACGTTCTGTACCAGGAAGAGAGAAGTCCTAGGGACTGGAGAGTCCTAATCTTGGCAGATCCAGACCCAGTGGAGATCTCTGCATATACCTGGGCTAGTCTACGACTCATCCCAGAGAACCTCACCTACTGGTGCCTGTGCTCACACAGGTGGGACAGAAGTTGCAACTTCCCCCAGCCTTGGGTAGGTAGTACCTTCATGGATGGCCACTGGCTCTGGCCCCCACCTCCCCCTCGGGCGCCATCCCTGATTAATGATCTTGTCTTTCTGATTTATGAGCAGCCCCTCCAGACGAGGGTGGGCGCCCCTTGCGGCCCCGCCCGCCCCGCTCAGCTGGAGTAGGAGAGAATTATTAAATAAACATCCATACGTCATTCCTCCCCCCCCCAAGCTGGTTGCGCCGAACCCGTGCGGCCCGCTCCAGCACTGACACGGAGCAGCTGCGGTGATTCATGGGCAGCCGGGCCCCGAGCCGCGGCCCATACATCATGCCAGCAGCACTCGCGGCCCCAGCCGAGATAAACTGATCAACCACAACGGGCTGGAATGAATTTATGACAACACAAAATGGAGGGAAACAAATGGGAGGTGACCCTGGGCCACCGACCCGGCCTTGCACCGGCCTGCAATCCACTCTCCTGGCAGGAGGCAAGATGGAACACTGGCCCTGGAATGAAGAGGCTGCCTTTTAACCCCAGGCAACCTAGCCTCCAGCAGAGAGAGAGGGGTGGGGTGAGGGGAGGTAAGCAGTGGCCAACAGCAGCAACTCCAGGCAGCCAGAACTGGACAATGCCACTCTTAGGGCCAGAGCTGGCCTTGCTTGGGCTCCCGGAAAGGCAGTAAGACGCTCGGCTGATTCCAAGTCCTTGTGTCGCCTGGGGATCCAGGCCAGGGGCTGCCCAGCCCCATGTAAAGTGCTAACGGATCAGATCCCCTTTCCCCTGCCACTGAACCCAGGCCAAAAATTCCTACCAGAAGTGATGAGACCCAATGCTCCTGCCTAAAACCCACTGCGAGCGCCACCCGGGACAAGAAAAATGAAACCAATTTAGCTCCCGATTAAGAAACAGAAACTAGAGATGAATCAAGTGCGCCGGCTGGGCTGGGCAGCCATACATCACATTCCCGGGCGGAGGCCGCCGCAGCGGGCAGGCAGGCAGGCCGACTGCTCCTCCCTCCGCCAGGACTCCCAGGGCAGTGGCCCAGCGATCAATTCACAGAGTCACGCTTAGCACCAGCTGGGCCCCACTGCCGGTCGTGTGCCCAGGGCTGCAGGACTAAGCTGTGCTCTGGAGAGCCAGGAGCCCTGGCAGCAGACCTTTCTGCTAGCAAAGAGCACCCCCCACCCCCTGCACTGCCCTCCCAGGCGCCCCTCTCTCCTGGCCAGACACTCACTTCTCGATGTCACTATTCTTGCAGGTCTTCTGCATGGCCTCCTGCTTGCTGCTCTCACCATTGCTGGTAGATGGCATCTCTGCTGGGACAGAGGGGCAACTCATACTCTGGCCAGACGGGGCAGCACAGGTGAGGGATTGGGCTTGAGTCAGTCACCACCACCCAAAGGATGTCCCTTCTCCCCCATTACTCCTAAGGTGGGTCAGGACTTACCGTCACTGGCCCATTTAGAGAACTCAGGCGTGATGCGTGTGCTGGGAGGGCCGCCACTAGGGAGAGGAGGAGAAAACAGAGTGAGCCCTAAAGGGGCTCCTAAAGGGGAGCCCTAAAGGGGAGCCCTGGGGTGGGTACGGGGTTGACCCTTGCCTTCAGGACTTCCCATCCCTCTATCCCACCCCACCCACCCAAGCCTATGCCCACACTTGCTTTAGGACTGCGCCCCGAAGTGCCTCTCTTTCCTTGGCTTCACCAGGCTCCTCGCCTGTGCAGGGGATGACATCAGCCTCCGTGTATCTGGCATGGTGGTCAAGGACAACAGATCCTAGTTTGCAATAGGCCATGAAGGTTAAAGCTTTTACACTGACCCCAAGCGGGGGTGGACGGTATGAGCAAGTACCAGAGGTAGAGGTGCTGGCTACTTTTTAAATTCCCTTTGGCCTGTCCCACCAGCCCCCCCCTTGTCCCACAATGCCCCAAGGATACTGCGGCTTCCCGTACTCCAGAGTGTCATCCCCATCCACATCCAGGTCAGCATCGCTGTCCGGATTCTCCTTGCCGCTGCACATGACGAAGCCAGAGCCTGTGGGAAGCAGGATGTGAGCAGGGCCAGGGGCCAACAAGATGACGCCAAGGGTGCCCCTTCTTTGTTTCTAGGTAGGGCTCAGGTTTGGGGCCAGGCGAGGCCCAGATAGAAATTTGGGCCTGGAACACAGAGAGCCAATTACTCAGGTGCTCTTGGCTCTGATGTTTCAATCCCTTTCACTCTGTGTATCTCTTCCTCTTCCTCCTATGCCACTTCTCGCTGCTCCCAGTGGCCTCTACTCATAAACTAGCCCATTCATATACTACGTCAGGTCCTCAGGAGACACTCAAGCTGGCCCTGCTGTCCACCTGTCTTCCAGGTCTAGGACGAGCAGAAAGAGGACAAGAAATTCAGGTCTACGAAGAAGCCACTCGCACCGAGGACCTGGGCATCCCCTGTGGCCCATGGTCCACCGTGACAGTCCATCAGAGGGAAGAGCAAACTGGCTAGGGCCAGTCAGAGCCACACTGCAAGACCCCCAGCCAACGTCCTGATTTTGGCCGCCAGGTCCTTGCCAGCAAAAACACCAGGCAGCTGTTCAAATATTTGGTGTCTGAAGCGCCTGACATTAATTATTCATCTCCACCTCACTCAGCCCAGATTCCTGGACAAGTGCAGTTATAAAGGGATTAGGAAGGGACAGACGAGGGAGGATAGGCACGCACACCTGCTTCTCAGAGCAATCCACAAAGGCAACCGGGCTGCATGGAGGCAGGGCCATGGGCCAGGAAGCTGCTGACCCTACCAAGGTGCATCTGGCCCAGCCTCAGGCAAACCCCTGGCCAACAGGGACGGGTGAGCTGCCAAAGCCACCTCAGGGCTCCTTACCTGCCCTGTGCTCCCATCACCTTTCCTGAGAGCCAGGGTCAGGGGCCACAAAGGTGCTTCTCCCTCCCTGCCCCTGCCTCCTCCTCCCAGTGGTCTCACACCACATCCCCTGGCAGGCACAGCAGCCCCGCCAGGACACAGAGAGATGAGAACAATGGAATCTGTGGCAGGTAGAATCAGCAAGGAAACCCTCAGAGGCGAGGAAGCTCCAGAACTTGTTCTTGTCGTTCTTTCCATTCTCACCAGGACAACAGTCTTACAGGGGGCCCTCAAGCCTCTCATCTGTTCCTCCATCCTGCTTGCCACATGTTCTGACCCTTCTGTTCCTGGCTCCAAAACCAGCTATGGCTCCCACCAGGTGTATAATCTCAGCCAGATCTATCAACATGTGGATGCACCTACTTCTCCACCTTTGCTCATTTCCCTCCATGAGCACTATGCCTACAGACAACGTACTGCACCTCACACGAGCCCGTATGTCCTGCTCTTGAGACCTTTGCTCATGCTCTTCACTCCATGTGGAATGTTCTCCATCTTTCAAGCCCACTTTCTTCCTGACCTTCCTTCCGCCACCTACGCTTCCAGTCTCTGGTCTCACGGAAGTTCCGTCCATCCCAAAGGCAAGTAGCACGAAGGAAGGAGAGGCGCTAGGCACTGCCTTGGCTCCACCCCTCCCTGACAATCCTCATTTCCCCTCCACACTGAGGCACCAACAAACTGACACACTGAGGCAGCAGGCAGGTCAGCAGCAGGGCCATTAAGCTGAGAAAACACCAAGTTACAGCTCTGTCTCCTGTTCACGGCCAGGTGTCCTGACAAGCAATTCCCTCCTTGTGGGTGAGTGGCACCTCTATAAACCCTCTGACAGTTTGGGAGACAAACTCCGCCATCAATCAGAATGTAGCTATCAGGTTCACTTACAGCCTGTGCCCCCGAACCCTGCCAACGCCCCCTCCCCCAAGTACACACAGCTCAGCAGTCAGCCTCACATCCTCTCCTCAGCCTGGCCCTGCCCAGCCCTGTCTGGTGAGTGTGCAAAAAAGAAAGCAAAGAACTGGTGGCGAAGCTGAGAGCAGGGTCCCACAAGGCTGCCAGGAAGAGTCCCAGTTTCTCAACACAGAGAGCAGCCCTGTGGCCTGAAGTCCTCTCCTCTGCCAGGCCCTGACCAGGACTCCTGCTCCAGTGGACAGGAGCTTTCCCCAAGCCTGTGCCCTTGCCTTTGTACATCCTGTTAATTCTTCTGCCTCCTGGTCTACAAAACAAACCCGGCTGGCTTGTTCACAAGTCTGACCCAGCTCAGCCATGCCTCCTGCTATGAACTCACAGTGCCTATGCGCATAGCTGCTCCAGAAATACCTCCTGAATGAACTCACCCCAGCAACATTCTTTCAACTTTTACTGAACTCATCATCCTCTGCCTGGTTTGGCATCTGAGACCCAAGAGTTTCAAGACCTGATCTGTACCCTCCAGTGCTGAGGGCAGAGATGTCCCCAGGTATTTCTACATAGCTGTCCTCTTCCTTGGTGTCCACCCAGACTCCCGGGCAACTCCAATCATATTTATTTGTATCGCCATGGTCCCTCACCAGATTCAAAACCCAGGTCTGATACACTGCTGTGGTCTCAGCATCATCCAGCAGAGCTGGCCAGGCCCACAGCAGTGATGGCTGGCCCCAACCTGGTAGGGCCCGAGAGCCCTGTGTCAGAAAGGAGGCTGAGGCCTGAAGCAGGTGACTTCCTGCTCCTCTGACCAGCTAGGTAGGACGGGGAGCATGACACATGCTGTGACCCTGACCCCATCCCCCAGTGCAGACAGGTGTAGGGAACCTCTCCCTGCCCCCACAGGTGTTCAGAACAGGCTGCTACTGCCAATTTCCCTCTTATGCTGCCCTAGCCTGCTCCAATCTCCTTCCCAGCACATTAAACTTTATTTTCTTAATGAAATGTCACTTGCTGACTTCTGGCAGAATCATAATAAAAAGAAACTGCCATAAAGCCGTTTTATGCAGACAGCGCCCCCACCAGCTTGCCCTCCCCCCCTGCTTTGAGAGGAAGGCTCCATAGCTGTTTTATGTTCTCAGCTGCTGGAACATCCCAAGCCAGTACTCAGAGGCAAGATGGCACACAGAGCTCCTTTCCAAGCCTCTGGCTCCTGTTCCATGTAGCTCTGGGGATAACAAGCAAGCTGCCACTCCTGCTGCTGCTATCCAGGGAAGCAACTCAGCTCCCAGGACCTCCAAGATGACCTGGAGTACCCTCCAGTCTACAGGGCAGGCCCCTTGCTGGGGCTCAACCCCACCTCAAGTGGCACAACACGATGGGCTGCTGTCTACAGTCAAGCTAAGCCTGACTGTCAACGACGCTCAGCAGAGTGGGTTCTGGGAGGGCAGGCAGTGTGAAAAACCACTTCCCTCCAAATGAAGACTTAGCAACAGAAGAGATTTAAATGCAGAAATGATAAGCAAGTCTAAATTTTATAAAAATGACCCCTCTCCCATAAACTCAATTCTTCCTGGGTCATCAAGGAGAAAAGGGGGAAAAAAAAAATCAGTGTTAATTTAATCAATTGATTAGGTGATCGATTGAGAAACTGGAGATGCCCGTTTACTGGGGACACTAACGTCCTGGAACCCGAAACCACAAAATAAAGGAGCCATCAATTTCCTCACCTGCTGCTCTTAACAAAACCTGAGCCCAGGGAGAAAGGAAAGTCTTGGGGCCCTCCAGAGGCCATGCTCTTGAGGGGAGGGGCGGGGGGAGAGACTGGGGCAGCAGCTTCCGGAGAGTTTTACACTGGAATTAGTTACAGATGCAGTTACGGTGTCTTGTGTAAACGCCATCGATTGGGGAGCTGACAGTCTGGGGAGCTGCGATGCGGGACAATCAATCGGCCTGCAGTGTCACCTGCCACCTCGCTGAACAGTTGACAATGCAATTATCCAGTGTGGAGGCAGGGAGTTGGCGTGTGTCAAACGCACTTAGCCACTTTCCGGGCCTCCTCAATAACGCGTTTCACTGCCTCACGTCAGGAGAGACGCAGAGAGACAGACGCCGTTTAAAACCATTGATACTTGCTCCTTCTGCCTGCACTCCCTCTGTCCCAGCTTAACAATTGTGTTCCAAAAGGCGATTAAATCCCCGTCAGTTGCCACAGGGGACAGAAGGTGCCCTGCTCCCTGCCACCTCTCCTCACCCCTCCCACCAGGCAGCAGTTAGAACTAAAGGCAGTAGGGAGCTAGAAGGCAGAAGCCCTAGCCATCCCCACTCCAAGACGGCCACCGGTGCTCCAGCACCTGTCACTGACCAGACCAAGCAGCGGGGCTGCACTGGGGGGTGCTTGTAGCCGTGGGGGCTCCCATCTTTTGGGGACTAATGTGCTAAAGGGGGCAGCGGCTAGGGGAGAGCCTAGCTCTCTGTGCCCTGGGACTCCCAGTACCTCTCACCTCCTGACCCAGAATCGGGTGGTTTTAGCAAGCCACAGCTGGTCAAAACATCCGGGAGACCTGCCAGGTCTTTTAGCTGTCCTGCCTGTCCTCTCTGTGAGATCTCATCCCTGGCTACTTGGAACCCGCCTAAAGCTGAGACGGGAACTTGAGAAAGATGCAGTCGCAGGGCAGACGCCTGCACAGCTGATTCTCTAGTGGCCTCATTCTCCCTCCCCTCCACCTGTTTGATTCAAACGTGCTCAGGCACAGAGTCTAGCAGTGTGCCTCCTGTCAGGGCTCACAGATGCAGCTGCGGCACCTTCTAGTTCCTGTGTGGCCTCCCGGGAAATTTTTCCATGTCACCACACTCTTGTGCCTGCCCCATCCCTGTTACCTTTTCTGAAACCAACCATTCCTGTGTCCTCTCTCCAGCCTGTCCATTCCAGACACGACGGGCTCCAGGCTCCTTAAATCCAGCAGGGTGAACTTTCACTAGCAACCAATACAGGGCAAGGATGAAAGCTCAACATAAGTCTCTTCTAGGACCCAGGGGCCAGAGACAGGCAAAGAGGAAAGGTGTGGCTCATTCATCACATACTTCCTTTGCCTACAGATGGGAGAGTTTTGTCCCAAAGGGCTGTGTAATTAGGTTTCCCTGAGGCCTGCTGCTCTAGCCTAGAGGCCCCTTGCTCTGCCCATGCTGGCATGATGTCCCAGAAGAGGATCTTTTTCTTCTACCTGCTAAGCTCTCTCAGGGAGATGTTGGGGAAGCACCAGGCCCTGTGCCACCCTTTATGCAATTCTAATGCTCAGTGGAGGAAATGGCAGGAGCCACTGAGCATCCCTTGGGTTCTGAGAGGACGTCAGCAGCTCGGGCACAGTCCATGACTTCTGAGAACTGGGAAGGCCACCGTATTTCCCAATGTTTTAGGTCTTCCAACCTACTGTCTTGAAATCTTTATTTCCTTTAGCCTCTTAAAGATCTAATCCTAGCTAGACCTATCTTGGTGCTTACTTACCTGTTCTGTCTGGTATTTCATTTTGTTCTAGATTCCAACTCCAAGCAATCCAGGGCCTGAGCTAGCTGGGCTTTGCCTTCGATAGCCACAGGTCCATCTCCAAGGCCTGTTCCCCTCAGCCAAGTGTCTCCACCAAAACTCTTGCTCACTCCCTGGCTCCAAAGCAGATCACATTCAAGGTAACAGATCTGCTCCATCAGACCAGTTCCCAGTGGGCTTGGTGGGAAGCTTTGCTGAGGATGATGAAGGGGCTCTGGTCTGGGAGGAGGGATAGGGGATGATCGGATACAGGAACTTATCTGCAATTCTTCAATTCTTTCATATCTAACAAGGACAGCAATCTCTGTTCTGTCAGCACGCACAGTGCCGCTTAAATGGGCCTCACCACTTGCCCGCTCATCCTGCCTCTGCTCCCTCTCTCTGAAGTCGGCTGGGCAGCTTCTTCAGCCGGCGTTATCACTCCCTCTAACCGGTCTTGGCAGGCAATCTAATTCCTCCTGAAAAGGTCACCGCCATTTTAACTGCCTTTCAATCACATTAAGCACGCGCTGCCCGGCTTGCGGCCCGGCCCGCCCGGCGGGCGATCAATGCGCAGCACTGACACCAGCCCGCCTGGCGGGGCCACACCCAACCCCCCAAGAGTTGAGGCCTACCGGTCCTGGCCAGGGAGGGTAGACTGACAGATGGCCAGCTTCTGCAGACAGGGTTTCAGGGGCAGAGGCAGGCAGGATCAACCAGGGTCTCCTTTGATGCCCCTCCCGCCCCCCCACCGAGGAGCCTCAGCCTCCTCTGCTCCACTGCGCCCCGCTCTCTGCCTCGTGGCCCCCGCTGATCTTGCTGTAAAACAGCCTTTCAAGTCTGCCTGTCTTTTGACTGCACTAAGCTGTTTAAGAGGCGGCAGCAGCTTCTATCAGGCAAGCTGGAGCCATTCTCTGCAGATAAAGGCACCTCCGGCCCTGCTCCCTCTTCAAGCCTCACTCTCATTCTCGCTCTCCAAATCGCTCAAAGAAAAGCCCCCCTTTGAACTACCCTCAGGAATTCTTGAAAGGAACAACCTCACACTGTAAACACTCAGGGAAAACTGACACCCGCCCAGGGCCTAAGAGCACAGCACACCCGCTCTGCAAGTGTGTCCCAGCGCAGGGGAAATACTCTGTCAAACCAGCAGGCCCCATGTATGCAGCTTTACCCCCTGGAAGCCTTGTCTGGTGCCCAGAAGCCATCAGGTCCAGTTCTGTGCCAGGAAACCTAAGAGGTTGCCACAGTCATGGAAGATGTGAGTATCTGCAGCTGCCAACAGAGTGAACCTAGGGCGGCATGCTGCAACAGACCCTGCATGGGCCACCACCAGACACCTGTGTGTGCGATTCCCAGGATCCTCGTTTTTTTTTGCTGCTCATCCTCCCAGGGCCTCACACACTCTAAAACTCTAGGACCAGAATGAAATGGCAAATGAACTTTCTCCAGCTCAGGCTCTGGCAATGGTTTGGGCTGATTTACTGTACTGATTTACACTCTGGATTGCCCCAAATGCTTGGGGGATGGAGAGAAACCCAGAGGCAGAAAGCCTCACCTGGACTCGGAGCCCTTCACGTGTCCAGTCTGCACTGCACCGGTGCTATGGAGACCGCTCCTCAGGACCAGCCCACACAGCATGGCCCCAACAAGGCAGAGACCCTCTGCCCAGCTGCTGTGAGATTCCCCGGGGACCAGACCCACCAGTACTCCCAAGGGTGTTGCCCAGGGAATTGGAGGCAGACGGGAAGCAGATTGGTTCACTTAATGATCGTAAGTTACAGTGCCAGCTGTGCTCGTGCACAGAAAGAGGAGAGCTAGAGGCCAGGCGGCAGACTCTTTCCCTTTCCTCCTGCCCAAAGCAGGGGAGTCTGACAAGAGGACATGACCCTAGGCATCCAACCGGTCGGTCTACTGTCCGACCTGGTGGGAGAATTCCACTGAGCTGAGCCCCTTGGTGGGAGAATTCCACTGAGCCATGTCCCCCTGTGGAGCTGGCAGGGCAATGGAGCTGGGCAAAGCCCTGCAGACCCCTATGCAGCACGGGAGAGAGCCCAAGGGAAGCAACGAGCAGCTGGGCCTAGGCCCTTCTTGCTGCAGGGCAGAGGGCGCCCAGGGAGAAGGGATGGGATCAGAGCTAAAATTAGATTCACCAATGAAGCTCATGGGAGGTCAGATTTTGCCATAACTCACTCTCTCCTCTGCAACTGATTTCCCTGACATGGGGCTGAGGAGGAGGAGGAGGAAAATCCAATGTGTTTGCCTGGAAGCCCTCAGGGCCCCCAGTGCTGGAGGTGTACAGCAGGTTGCTGGATTCTCATTTATCAGCCTTAAGAGGGATGGAGTGATAAATGCATAACCGTCCCTTTAATATTTTATGCAGGTACTAACGCGGCTTGGCTGTCACCTTCAATGCATCACCCGAGGCTGAGAGCCCCCCTCGTCACTCCTAGCTTGCAGCCTCACAATTCCATTTCCCCACCCAAATACATCCATTTTAATATGCACATCACAGGCAGGCAGCACGGTCACAAAGGAGCCCCGCCAGCAGCGGTTCCCACGTGGTGGAACGGATGACCAGCCACCGGCCCTGGCCTCTCAGCTCCCAACAGATGGATCCCCAGTGGAGGCCTGGCCACCAGAGTGCCACTGCTTTATGTGTCAGCTGCTTGTACCTCGGAAACCACCTTCCAGGAGAGTGGTGGCCCGTATCCGCTTCTGCCCGCACCACTCATATTCCTCAAAGCGGTTGCTGTTCTCGTGCTCGATGTCCACGGCATCATCCTCAGCCACGCAGGAGCCTTCCCTCTGTGAAGAGCAGAGTAGGATCATGCGGGTCCCAGGCCACACTACCTGCTCCCCAGAGTGTACGAGGAAGGCACAGGCCTGGCCCCCAGTTTGGTGTGCCAGATGGGCTCCTGGCTCCAGTGCTCCTTTCAAGTAAACAAATCTAGAAGTCAAAGATCTGGGCCTCTTCCCAATAATTTTCCACTGGAGCCCCAGGGGAGGGGAAGAAGAGTAAAAGCAAAGGAAGAGGGTGAAGAACAAAGAGGAAGAAGCTGCTGAGCCCACATGGAGACCCCAACATAGCCCATAAACCTGGGGGCAGCCAGCAGCTAGTGTCAGGGGAAGGGAGGGAGGGAGGGGAGAAGAGGTAGGTAGTGATAGCCCCTCTACCTTAGAAAGGCAATGCTCCACATGCCTACTCATCTCCTGCTCCGATCCTGCCAGGGGGCGGTTGCACAGGGGACATACCTGCCCTTCATCTTGCTTCCTCCGTTTCATTTTCCCAATCCGAGCTGCATGGAGAAACCGAAAACAAAGCACAGAACAGGCAGACGGTCACTGTAGCTCCCAGGGTCCCAGTGGAACTGACACATCCTGACCTCTTGGCAGCCATTAGCCCTTTTGTTCAGTGCCTGATCTGGCCCTCATTATGCAGCACCTTCTGCTCCTTTGGGGACTGGGCCTTGCCAAGGGCACCTGGGAAGGAGATTGGTGCTAGGGCAGCAAAGTGTCCACTTTTTGGCCACAGCTGGCTCAACTTCAACCCATACCTCCCTACCAGCAGTGCTCAGTAGGTCCAATGAGCAAAGACACTCCAAGTTGCTAGGTATCAGCCCAGAAGACCATGGGCTCCCATAGAGAACATCTCTTGGCTAGAACCCAAGGTCCCCCGGGGGGCCAATCTGGCCTGCTGTTCACTCCTCACCTAAAATCCCTTTGTTCTTGGGCCAAGGGCCTTGAGGCACAGCCCTTAGTATCCTACCTAGAATTCCTCAGGAAGATTTTCTCTCATGTCCACTGATCCCTTGTTAATTTTTATGGAACGCTTTATGAATTTGCATATCATCCTTGTGCAGGGGCCACGCTAATTTCTGTATCTTTTTTTTTTTTGTATCATTCCAATTTTAGTGTATGTGCTGCCGAAGTAAGCACTCCACTGGTCCCATTTTACAGAAGAGAAGACTGAGACCAGTCATAAAGGTATAGAGGATCTGAATCAGAGAGCCCAAGCTACTTGAGAAGACAGCCTTAATTGTGCCTACCCAAACCTGTTCCATCATTTCTAATCAGTGCAGGGGGCTGGCAGGCCCCTGAGGCAGACGGCTGCCTGCCATGCTGTCCCGCAGGGGGCTCAATTCCAAAGTGCACACTGTAAGCCCACAGCACTGCTAATTAATGCTGAGAGATGCAATCATTTCTAATTAGCTCACTAATCCCTCTCCGCAGCCCTCCTGTCACTGAAGCAGGAAGGGGTCAAAACAAGGGACTGCCACCTTCCTCATGCACTATCAAGAGCAGAGCTAGGCACTCTGAGATCAGACTGATGGGGGGGGTGTGTGTGTGGGGGAACCAGCCAGGGAGAAAAAGGTTCCCCCC
Organism: Canis lupus dingo; assembly: GCF_003254725.2. Taxonomy (NCBI): domain Eukaryota; kingdom Metazoa; phylum Chordata; class Mammalia; order Carnivora; family Canidae; genus Canis; species Canis lupus. Next base: position 15,694,639 of record NC_064257.1, read on the forward strand.
TGTAGGGCCAGGAAAAACTTTCTCAAGGACACTGACCCTGGTGGAAAGCTCATGAATTCTGTTTAGGGAGGGGAACACAGGTGAAAGCTGATGTTACAATTTAGAGCTTCAGCTGTGTATCAGACTCAGCATTAAATACCTTACAAGGGTAGCTTGTTTAATTCTATGTTCAACCTGAAAGCAAGGTTGCATTAACCATTTTAACAGAAGAAACTCAAGGCTGAGAGAACAAGACACTTGTTCGAGTAGCTAAAAAGTGGCAAAGGCAGGATAAGAAATCAGGCCTCCCTCCACAGGTTAAAATGGTCTCCTGTCCTAAGAGGTCTCCCCAGTTCCCCCCACTGACTTGAGAGTAGCAACAAAGACTGATCCCTGAGTGTGCTAGGGCAGTAAGAATGTGCACGTGGGGACCTACCTCTTTCCTGTTGAGTCTGAGAGGCAGGGAGCTACTCCAACTCCAGAATAGTAGCTCTAGAAAGACCCAAATCAATAGGAAAGCCATCACCCCACCAGAGGTGGCATGGAGTTTGAGAAGTCTTGGTCTGTAGCCTGACCCTTATCTTCAATTTCCTGTGTTCTCACTACAGGAGAGGGGACTATGTTCTAGTGATCTCTTTGGGTTTGTAGACAAAGATCTAGATCCCTCCACCTTGACCATCCTAACCCTTGGAATTTCAGGCTTGAGCCACTATGGCACCCTGCAGCCTGTGCTGGGATGGGGAAGGGATGCTAAACATCAGAAAGGCAAGGGACCTTGACAGTTCTCGAAGACCATGTGGAGCAGTGTGCCAATTCAAAGGGCCTATGATAGACGCTGGTGACTGAATAAAGAAATCAATCTTACAGAACTGCCAAGGAGAGCGTGATACTGGACGCTGTTCTTGCCCAAGCCACTCAGAACAGGAGGTCCCTTATAACGCCAGGAAGGCACCCTCATGGGTTGGACACCACCTGAATAGTCTCAGATATGCAAGGTCGGTTTGGTTTAACTTGCCATTCATTTTGGAAGTCCTGAACTAAGCTTACTAAAGGCACAGGTAGGGAAAGGTCTGTATTTGCTTAAGGAGGTAGCATGACATGGGTACAGAAGCACAGGCTGTCGAGGTAAACTTCAGTCTAAATCATGGTTCACTAATCCAGCTACGTGATTTTAAACAAATCACCTTCACCTTCTTCCAACCACAGTTTCCTTATCTACAAAATATGTTCCTACTTTCTTCTCAGCGGCCTCATAATGATAACGCTTAACATGGTGTCAGCCCATAACGAAAGCTTTCCTCTTCCCGGATCGGGGCTGGGCCAGGCAGCGGAAACCAAGTGGCAGGACCTGGGGATGGTGACTGTCCATAGCCTCGCTCACTTACCAGCTGGCCCAGAGACCCTCAGCCCCTTGCAGCCGGCACCCAGATGTACCACACCCTACTCAGCACAAAAAACTAGGATCATCCAATTGTGTTCAGCAAATAGTAATGCTCTAGAGGTTTGAATCCAAAAGGGGGGGGGGGGGGCACCAGGTAGTGCATACACGACGTCCTTTCAGAGAAGGCCTCTAAGAGCTGTCGGGCCCACGCTGATCACCTTTGTGAAATGTGGGCCGACTGATAACTCAAAGAGCCCTGGGACGAGTTAGTTCCTGTTGCCGTGGGAACTCCAGATCTCACTGCATTGTCAAGTCTCAGCAGAGAGGCTGTATTCACGCTACTGGGCACTGATTAAAAACTGGAAGAAAAACATTTCCAGCGCCCTGCCGGCTTGTACAGTGAGGTCCCAGCAGTCTGCAAATTCAAAGCTGGGCTCCCGAGTGGAATTGTGTAGCCTGTTCCTCATTCTCTGGTACTTATTGCCCGCCAGGGTTCTTGAAGGCCTTTAGAGAGGCGTGGGCAAGAGCTGGAACCATAACCTCCATTAGACAGACGGGGAAACTGAGGGCGGCCGCCGCGGTTAGCACGTTCTCATGCGCGGTGACTGCGACCGAGCCAAAGGGCCCCAATGTCGAGGAGCCCCAGGCGAGCCTGGAGCCGCTCGCAGCGAGGGAGGGAGGAGGCCGGGGGTGGGGCGGTGGGAGGGGCCGGGCAAGACTCACCATTCAGTCGGGTCTGCCGGTTGGCTCGCACTCGCAGGAAGGTCTGGGAGAAGATCCCGAGCAGAAGCGAAAAAAAAGAAAAAAAAAAAAAGAAAAAAGAAAAAAAAAAAATAGCGTCAGGCGCGGCCTGGAGCCCTGGCCCCCGCCCCAGCACTAGACCCCGGGCCCCGCCTGCCCCGCCCCAAACAGCCCGTAAACAAACCTACTTCCTCCCTCCCGCCGGCCCCCCTGCTCCGCCGGCCGCTCCGGGCCCTCGGCATAGCCGCCGGGGGATGCTCTAACGGGACCCCGTGGCCGCCGCACGGTGCCGCCCCAACCCCGGTCTCTGGCGCTCTGGGCCCTGCGGCCGCCCGGCCGGCGAGGGCGGCGATGCGGGCGGATTCCCCCCGGCTGCCCGGCGGCGGCGGCACTTCAGCTCCCACCGGCGGCGGCGGCCATGTTGGCCCTGATCACGTGACCCGCTGCCGTCGCGCGCCGGGGTGAAAGTTCACGGGGGGGTGGGGGCACGGCGGCCGGACCGGGACTAGGAAACAGCTGCTCGTACTCCGGTAGCAACCGGCTGGGGCCGCCCTGGGGCCCCTCCCACCGTCCGCCAAGCCTACCGGCCCGAGGTTCAGCTGCCGCCGGGTCTTCCCAGCCACCCCCGCGCCCCCTGCCCGCGCGGGGCGTCTTCCGGCCCAGAGCCTCGCGTCGGACCCCGGCCGGGACCCCGCCTCCGCGCGGCCTGCGCTCTGCTGGGGGGTGGGGGGGGCGCCTGGGTCCCGGGTGGCTCCGGGCGATCCCACCGAGTGTCCTGACCCCGGGCTCTCTGCGGGTGCGGGGGGACTGTTAGAGGCCGTGGGACAGCCTCTGGAGGGTTCACCTGCACCGCGCGCCTAGGCCCCCCCAGCCGCGTCCCGCCAGGGGGCTCCGCGTCCCTCCAGGGGGCTCGGTTCCGGGGGAGGGGGGGGAGGCACCCGGGGGGGGGGCACCCGCCGGCCCCACCCTCCTTCAATCCGGCCGCAGATGTGGGACAGCCCAGCTTGAAAGGTCTCCTCAAAGTTCTCTCCACCTCTGTGCAGCTCCGACTCCTCGTTCCAGGCCTAAGCAAAATTCTTTCCCTCCCCCGTTAGAGTACTTCCATCGCTCTCTTCGTTGTAGCTCCTACACATTTTTATGGGGCGCTGACCGCTCCAGGGGTGGGGCCACGTGTGGGTCAGCCGGGTGACCCCAGGGCCCCCCACAAGGCTTGCGAAGCGTGCAGCCTCAGTGGCTGCAGCTGTCTTGAATGTTATTGCTCTAGTTCGTAGTCCCTGAGCTCTCAGAATTTGTCTCTCATCTGGCTTTCTGGCCTTCGGTTTCTCTCCCTGCGACCCATCCCTCAGGCTGCACACAATGTGATCTTTGTATTGTGCAAGATTGACCCCGTCTCCTTCCCCGCAACGTGGTTAAATCCTTCAGTGATTCTCCACCTAGAATATCTGCAGCCTGGCACACGGGCCTTATGTGACCTGCTTTTTTCCCTCAGACTCTCCTTCTTCTACCAGTTTTGCTCTGTTCCTTTGCCATCTTGACACTCAGCTTTGCTGAGTGTCTGGGCTCTGGACTTAATTATCCTCCATGCCTCCATCTTCCCTGCTTGGTAAATGGTTGTTCATCCCTTCAGGACTCCGGGAAGGCTTCGCTTTTCCCCAAAGGTTGAAAACTCCCCCGAGTTTTCCCCATCCCTTGGCTTCCCTCTGGTCTTGAGTATTGTGATTGTTTGCATGTGTGTCCCTTCTACTGGGGGTAGGGTCATCTCTATCTAGTCACCCAGCACAGGGTCTAGCCTTGCAAGAGATACCAGTGGGAAGGGGAGAAGGGTGTTTATGTGGGAAGCCTTTGAGCCTGGTGCAGAGCTGGAAAACAATCTAGGATTCAGGGCCAGACAGATTCCAGTTCAAATTCTGACTCTGTTACTCCTAATTTACATGTTCCCAAAAAAGCCACATCCCCTCTCTAGGCCTGTTTCCTTAGCAGTGAATTGGGGGCAGTGAATCCTAGCATGCACAGTTGCTATGAAGGTAAAATGAGGTCATGGTTAAGGGGGTTAGGTAACCCAGCAGAAGCTAAGTAAATGGGAATCCAAACCAGGAACCACTACCCTCCACTTTCAAAATCTAGTTTGATGATTAAAAAAAAAAAAAAATCAAACTTAACTGATCAACTAGTACATGCCAGGCATTGTACAAAGATCAGGGGTTGGGATACCCAGCTAGCCCCTGGGGTACTTTCAGCTTCACCCCCTACCAATTCCCTGTGTGTTTTACACACTAACAAAACGGAACTGCCAGCAGGTCCCCAAATACATCCTTCCGTTATACCTCATGTCCTTTGCACACAGGGTTGCCTTGAAATGGCGGATTTTCTTCTTTGTCCACCAAAGTGAACTCCTACTTGTCCTCTGAAGCCCTGTTCAGTTGTTACCTCCTCCATGAAGCTTGCTCTGATTTGTCCCTCTTTATACTGTGTGGTCCCAGAAACTTATTTATAACTGTCATAGCACTTAAAATACTGGGCTATAATTATTTATTTGCAAATCTAACCCCTTGAAGACAAGGACACTGGGCTAAGCACGTTTGAGTACAGGAAGGGAGTGAAGAAGGATGAGACAAGGTCCTTGCCTTGGAGGAACTCCCAGTCTCGTGAAACAGTCATGCTCACTGTGATAGATTAAATGTGGCCACACTTCTTTGCAGCTCCTTCTGTCAAGAGCTGCATTTCCTCATCCCTTGATTATGGGTTAGCTTTGCGACTTGTTTTGCCAAGTAATGTGTGAGTTCCAGTGTCTGGGCCTCAAGAGGCTTTGCAGTTTTGGCCTTCACCCTCTTGGTGTGACACTGCCCTGAGGCTGCCAAGTAAAGAAGCTGATCTGACCTACTGGAGGATAGGAGGCCACATGAAAGAGAACCAAGGCACCCTGATCTCCCAGAATGCGAGGCTTTTCAGCCTAGTAGTCAGTCCTCCAGCTGAATGAACTGCATAAATGAACAAAGGCCCAGTCAACCAACAAAATCATGAGAAATAATAAATTGTGTTAAGCCACTACGTTTGGGATGGCTTGTTATACGTCAATGAATAATGGAAATATAGCTAAACAGGTGATCAGGGCAGCCCCGGTGGTGCAGTGGTTTAGCGCCGCCTACAGCCTGGGTGTGATCCTGGAGACCTGGGATCAAGTCCCACATCCGGCTCCCTGCATGGAGCCTGCTTCTCCCTCTGCCTGTGCCTCTGCCCCCCTCTCTCTCTCTCTCTGTGTCTCTATGAATAAATAAATAAAACCTTAAAAAAAATAAAAAAAAGAACAGGTGATCAATATAGGATGATAAGAGCAATCATAGGGACATACCGGGGTCATGAGAAGAGGGTAGCTAATTCAGAAAGGCTTCCTAGGGGAGACAGGTTTTGGGTAGGATTTTGAAGGGTAAATAGAAATGTGATGGGGGGCAGCCTGGGTGGCTCAGCGGTTTAGCGCCTGCCTTCGGACCAGGGCCTGATCCTGGAGACCCGGGATCAAGTTCCATGTCGGGCTCCCTGCATGGAGCCTGCTTCTCCCTCTGCCTGTGTCTCCGCCTCTCTCTCTCTCTCTCTCTCTCTCTGTCTGTCATGAATAAATAAATAAAATCTTAAAAAAAAAAAAAAAAGAAATGTGATGGGGTAAAATAGTCCCATTAGAAGAAAGAGCATGTGTAAAAGCGCGGGCAAGAAAGGAATGGCACAGCCAGAGAGTGGTTAGCATTAATTCTGTGAGGATAGCCCACAGGACTCACGGGGGGCAGTGTTAGGGATAGAAGCTGGAAATACGGATTGAACCTAAATCGCAGAAGACCTTAGTGCCATGCCTATGCCTGATGGCAGTTCTTTTCCTAGTTTGGTGGGTGCTGAGGCTGAACGCCATGACTGAAGTAGACAGGGAGGCAGGATGACCCCTAAGGGCAGGGCTCTGTCCATCCCTTTGGAGTGGAACTCTCTGGTACAGAGCCTTGTCTCCCTGTCAGATTAGGGAGATTAGGTTGGGTCATTTCTCCACTTATACTAGGGTTGTCTGGGTGAGAGCTGTGTTCCCCAGGGGCTGGACTTGGCTGCCTCTCTTGAACCAAGGTCTATGAGGGTGGGGCTCCCTCCCCAGGGCTAGGGCTTTGGGTCCCATGTAGAGTTTGAGTCCCCTATAGAGAGGCATCCAGCACAGGAGGTACCCTTGGAGGCTGCTGTCCACTCCCTTCTCTAAACTCTGCACAATGATGTGCAGTTGGGAGGACGGGGGGGGGTCCAAGGAGAACACCTCTAATTCTAACAGAGGCTTCCTGTGTGCCAGCAGTGACCCAGGCCTCCTATCCAGGATTATGGGCCCTGCTGCCTTGTCTTTGCATGTCAGACTACGGTTTCCAAGTCAGAGCTGTTTTCTCCTTTCGCACTGGGGTCCCTGAGAAGCCCCATTGCCATTTAGACAAATGTTTCTTGGAGCAGGGCTCTGTTTTCTTCCATCTGACCAAGGCTCCCAAGGGCAGGACTCTACCTCTCCTCAGAAGTTCCTGGGGGAGTTCTTTCCCTTTCCTATTACAGAGGAGATCCATATAGAGCTAGGATGTTACCCGTAGGCCCCCTCTTGCTATGATCTTTTAGGATTGTGTGATTACTCCCTTCCTGTCTGCTTGTTTCTCTCTCTGGGTCTGATACCAAGGTCTGGCCGGATTGAGTAGTTATTTGCTCAAAGGATCCTGGTCTTAAAGTCTGAAGTCTTCAGGGGATTTAGGACTACGTCTCTGGGTCCCTCATTAGACCAAACCACATAGGATCTCTCTTGATGAATGAGATGCTTCAGAGGTGCTCAGAGGCTGCCCGAACCCAGGTGACCTTGGCATCACTCCTTAAAACCCGTCCGTTGAGGCCCATTCCCTGACACCTGTGTCTGGGTTCACTTGGGGGACCCAGAGAGAACTAAATACAGCTCAGGTTTCTCTACACACACACCCCCGCCATGAGGAAGGGACGAGTTAGCACCAGGTAAGCCCCTCTAACCTTTCAGCGTGTGAGCTTCCCTCTGCTGCCCACCCACCCCTCCCTCACCTGGTATCTGTCTGAGTGGTGCAGGTCGTCGGTGGCAGAGGAGTGTGGTGACGCTGTTGGAGACTCTCCTTCTCTCTTGATGGAAGCAGACAACAACAGGGACTGGAAGAAGAAAGAGGACATGTCGCCTCAGGCCAAATGAGACCTGCAGTTCAGCCCCCTAGAGTTTCCAGTCCAACAGAGCTTTGGGGAGAGGGGCAGAGAGGAAGGCAGAGGGCATGTCCTCCACTACTCTTGCGCCTCGGGAGGCAGTCTCTGGGGCCCTGGCGGTGTGGTCATGGGAGAGGATGGCTTGATTCTAGGAATGGGTAGGGACCTCCCAAGAGTGTCCAAACCTCCCAGACCCCCGGTGACCTCTGCCCCACGGGAGGCAGGACTCCCTGCCCCCTCCCGGTGGGCTTTGTTCTCCCTTAGCAGACAGAGACTCTAGGACCCCCCTGAAGGGCTGGGGGTAAGGCCACATACCCGCTGCCCTGCCTGCCCCTAATACAGACTGGCGGCAGCCCTGCTAGGGAGACAGTAAATTAAATAGTATGTATGAGTTTCCCGCATGCAGCTTGGGATGTACGCTGGGTCCATTTATCCCTGCGCTGCGGCAGTGACCCCAGCAAGAACCCCGGCGGAACTAACCCCCCCACGTCAATCCTGCGCGGCCTCTCCTACATGCGCCTGCAGTTTAGATTAATAAACTGTCTGCTTTACATTGTGTGCGAGCGCCACAATTCTAAATACCACATGGCACGTTCAGCCTGCACTTGCTGGCTCTTGCCAAGGCCTGTTCAGCTGCAAACGGGGGGCCTGGAGGCCTGAAAGCAATCCCCACTTCCTTCCCCCACCCTCTCCAGCCTGCACAGCCCTGAGCCGGAAGCGTACAATTCCCTAGGAGGCCTCCCCAGCCTAGAAACCATGCCAAATCGCCAGTGACAGCCCAAAGAAAGCAATTTGGGAAAGATGGAGCAGCCATTTATCCTTCATCTCCGACCGAGCCTTAGGATGTGACCCGCATGCGGTGGCCAAGCTTGCACATCCTCAGGCAAGGGCCCTGGGAGGGGAGGGGCAGCTGCTGGTCTGGCAGGGCTCCCTGACTCAGCCTCTCTCCCCCGGAGCAGGGAGCAGGCGGAGGCAAGAGCTGGGAAGGGCCTGCAACTTGGAGCCCTTTCTTCACCCCGCCAGGCCCAGGGCACAGTGAGGTGGGCTTCCAGGCAAGGTCCCTCTCCGCTGGTCCCAGGGAGGATGCTGAGGAGGGGAAACAATGTGGGGTCCCTGCCCCCCCACCATGAGAGAGCTCGCTCTTGTGTGCTTTCTCTCTCTCTCTCTCATTCTCTCTAGGTTAGAAGCCCTGGGAGGCCCCAGCATTATACCTGGGGCAAGCAGAATAAAAAAAGGTCACTGGCGCTTTTTAAACATGGACCAAAAAGCAGTAAAATGTGTTTTGAAAAAAAAATCCAGGCATTAAATCATGACTTTTTGCCTGGCTCTTCGCCTCATTAAAAGTGGCCTTTTGGAAGGTAAAATTATCATTGTAAGCGATAAGATCTTTAAGAAAATAATTCACGGCTTCTTCACCCTTTAATATGATAGCCGCCACCGGCTAATTTTTTTCTTAATGGCAATGAGGCCATCAATCTTGTCTAAGGCCCCCTCGCCCTCTCCTCCTCCCCCCTCCCTCCTCCTCCCTGTCCTCTCAGTCTCTGGTTTGAACCTTCTGCCTCACGCCTCTTCCACTCATGACCTGCTTCCCTAAAGCCTCAGCTACAGGCAGGGGGACAGACCCTGAGATGGTCAGCTTTGGGGGCATGAGCATGAATCTAGGAGCGGTTGGGGGCCCTTGCCTGGGAGTCTGATTATCCACATGCCTGTGTCTGTAGTTGCAAGATCCACGCATGTTTTAAGACCTCCTGTGTCAGTATTCTGACCTCAGCGTGCATGCACCTGCGTTTGCACGGGACTAGATATGGACGTGGGTTGTATCTGTGTTTATCTTTCGAGCACAGGCCTCACTGGGGTCCACTCCCTAGTCCTGACAGACGTGCTCAGGTGTCAGGAGTCAGCAGCTGTGGTGGCTGACCTGGCAGCTTGACCACATGCACCGAATGCTACGGGGCCGGGCCAACCTCGGAGTGTGGCTCCCCCACCTGTAAGGTCCACAGCTGTGCGGCAGCCCCCACCTTTTCTCTTTGGGGCAGGAGGGCTTTGCTTCCTTGGGCAGGGCCTGCATCTGTCTCTGCCCCTCCTCTGTCCAGCTTTCTGTGTTGAGTGATGTCCTGAGTGAAGGTGCAAAATCCACTCACCCTTACTAAGGCCTCCAGGGTACTTGGGCCAACCCCTGGAGGTAATATTATCCCTCTGGCTCCTTTCCTCCAAGCTGCCCTCTCAGATGTCACCAGTGCTTCTCAATACAGTGACCCCCTTCTCCAGACTTTCTCTCTCTGACTGCTGGCCACCCCATAGGTGTTAGAACTTTTCTGCCCTAGGAGTCTCCCCTAGGGCACCATGCTCTCCTGTGCCCCTCCTAACTTGTGACTGTTCCTCCTCTGCCCCTTTCCTGGTACCTGCGCCTTATCTTGACTTCCCAGTGCAGGGGTCCCCAGAATCTCTTCTTGGCTTTTGCTCTGATTTCTCTGGGCTCTCCTCCTGATTGATTCCATCCATTTCTGAAGCTTTAACACTCACTCCTCACTCCCTAGAAAAAGGGCCAGAGATTCCTGCCTTTGCAAGTCATGTGAGAACTTTTAAGAAAGGATGTTGCCTTACCGAGGGTGAGGAAGGGGACACTCAGTGAGTAGGGTTTAGTTCTCCTCCCCATGTCCCCACTCCCTCAAAATCATCACCTTCGGGGAAGCAGTACCATCTGCCTCTGTGGCCACCTATGGGAGTGCTTGGTACAAATCGTGTGTCATTGTGCTAAGACCTCTCTGGCTCCTCCTTCGAGCCAGCTACATGCCCTTCATTTTTCCTTTCTCCATCTGATGCTCTCAAACTTCTCTCCCATAGTATCTGTTTAGAGGGGGCAGACTGTCCCCCCAGAGAAGCCCAACATCCTCCCTGGCTCCCTGCTGCCCTCAGGACAAAGTGCACACCCACGCACACCCACACACCACAGTCTGGCTTCTAAGGCCTGTGCCCTATCTGTCTTGACCTGCACTTCCATATTTTTTCTTAACGTGTTACAGCTCCCTTTCCTCCTTTGGGTCTTGGTGTCTGAGTTCCCCTTGCCCCCAGGTCATTCTTAGCTTTGCCCCCTGTCCTGACTGGAAGGGGAAGAAGTCAGATGAACATACTCTGGCTCACACTCAGACTACACACACACATGCACACGCACACGCGCGCACACACACACACACACACACACACACACTCTCTCTCAAGCACACAGGGCAGCCCTAAGCCTCAGGCTGATGATCAAACCCTGGAGACAGCTGGGGGGTGGGGGGTCCAGGAAGAGCTCCTTTTCCTCAAGGGGAATCAGTTATGGGTAGGCCTAGAGGCCTAGGTTAGGATGCGTAGGAGGAAAACACACAATTGTCCACCTACCTTGGGGGTGCCTGGAGCCATGGCATCCTTCAGAAGGGAATTCTTGCTGCCAAGAAAGAAGAGAACAGGGTGACCATCCCACTTGCTGCCCAGGGCATGCAAGAGAAGAATAGCAAGAAGACCCCAAAAAGAGAAGGCATAGCCAGCTTAGCCCAGCCCCGTTCAGCCAAGCTCCACCAAGGCCATTCAACCCCCGCTGGCCCTGACTAGCTCAGCCTCCATCAGGGACCAGTGGTCAGAGCTGGCCTCTGGGAGGGGGACGGAGACACTAGGCATGGAGGGCTCCCTCGTGCGCTGAGTAGGGGGCTTTACCTGACTCCTGGTATCAGCCCTGAGGATTTTGCTTGTCCTGGATGCCCCCTTCCCTCCACCTCCTGTCCCCAGCCTGCTCTTAGCTCCTATGGGATTGGGGTGATGGAGCTGACATGGCTCTTGTCAATTCTCCCTCCAACACGCTGCAAACTGCGTTAGGCCAGGAATGATCTCCCCCTGATTCAATTTGTCAGCCCCAGGCCCTCCGGCATCGGGCGCGGCAGGCGGGCGGGAGCTGGGCCCTGAAATATGGTGGGCGGCTTGGAGCAGGCGGGGGCGGGGGCGGGAGGTGATGGATGGGCTGTGGGGGAGGCGAGGACTGTGTTTAATAACAAAATTGGTATGCAAGGCCACATCCCGCGCTAAGCATGAGTGATCCAGAGCCACAAAGTATTACAAATCCCTGCTAAACAGATGCTGACAATGGAACAAGACGTATCAAATCAGATCCACTTCAGAAACATTAATATCCCTGTTCCTGTCCCTCCCTCCCTGCTGCCCCCACTGTGCTCACCACATCTGTGCTCACACATTCACGCACGTGCACTCACACACACATACAAATACGTGCACACAGAGGCACTGGCTGAGCCATGCAGGAGGCAGACACAGCCCGTTCACACGGGCCCCTGCACAGGCCAGCCCTGCAGGCCGGGCATACCCACAGAGAGACCCGTAAGGCACAAAAGACACATCGACACACCCAAGGCAGGATGCACGAAGCACGCACGGAGTCACAGGGCAAATGCACAGGGAGCACCCACAGAGGCAGACACAGACACACCCAGTATGTGAGCAAAGGCTTTTAGGCAGATTCAGATAAAGCAGTCGTTGTCGCCCGGGGGACCTGTGGCCACTGGAGACCTTTCTGACCGTTATGACCGGGGGCAGGGAGTTTGCTACTGGCACCTGGTGGGTAGGGGATATTGGCCATCCTACCATGTATGGGGTAGCCCCTCACAATGAAGAATTATCTGGCCCCAAATGTCAAGGGTGCTGAGGTTGAGGAACCCTGGTGTAAAGGCAAATACTCACATACCCACCGTCCATAATTCTGTCAACAGTCACTCTGACACATGTGGTCACAGCCAGAGGCTCAAACGTGTTGTAAATAAAGACACGTTCACAACGGTCACCCAGACGTGGGTGAAGAGCTGCTCAGGCCCCAACATCCACATAAATGCATGCATAGATACAGATACCCACATGCACTGAAACTCAGCCAGATACTCAGGTGTCCACACATGCAGACACATATGGACACACACCCACACAGACACACGCATCACAGTGCAGGGGCCACCAGGCTGAGCAGCAGGGTTGAGGCCAAGGTCTGAGTGTAAAAACAGAGCTGTCTGCCTGTCTGATCACACAGTGTGGCCATCATACACTGGGGAGGACAGCCAGACCAGGTTTCTATTCAGTTCCATTTGGTTCCTGAACAGTCCCTGTATTCCTGTGCCCTGCCAGGCCCTGATCTAGGCAATGGGGACACAGAGAGGAAACTGGGTGCCCTCGAGGAGCAACTAGTTGGTGACTTGATTCCTTTTAGCATCCCTTCAGTCCACAAGGATGGACATCCCATTACACCTGTATCTGGACAGGTACAGAAATGAAGCATCTACCTTGTGACAATGTTCTCACTGGACTCCCAGCCTGAGGTCTGAGCTTTGTCTGAACAGGATCAGGTTGGGACAGAAAAGGAAAGGGTGAACCATGATCGTGCACCAACCACATGTGATGGGTCTGGCAGCTGTGGGCCAGGGACTTTATATGTGTTCTGGTTTTGATCTTCACCAAAAACTTTACAAAGTTGCCTAACAGGTAAATGACACCTCTCTGTTCACACAGTCCACGTAGGGTTTGGGATTTGAGTTCCTGCCGCACCAAGTCCGAAGCCCTGCTTTTCGACTGCTCAAGCTGCTTCTCTAAAGATACTCAGGGGCTTAGGATGGAGGACGGAGCTTGGAGTTCTTTTGCTCTCTCCACTTTGGGGAGCATCCCACTGGCTCTGGGCTTTAGTTTCCTCTGCTGGTGAGCAGAAATAAGGACATCTAGGGGGAGAACATCCAGCCTCTCCCTTTTGCCAATTCTCTTCCCTTTCCCTCAGGTTGGACTGGTACTGCCTCAGGCTCCTTCCCTCTCTGTGCGCAAGTGCCCCCCCTTTCTTCCAACAACCTGATCGCCCCAAGTGTGCTTGGTGCCCCAGGGACAGGAGGCTGGTGAAAAGCCTGCCTCGGGAAGGAGAGGTCCGAGCCCCAGAGCTACAGGCAGATGGCTCCTACCCAGCCCATCCACTCCTCTGCTTTCCATCCCTCCCTGTTTCCACAGCCCGCCCCCAACGATTTCCTCCCTTCTCAGTCACTCGCTGCCTAGTGATCCATGGGTTTTAAATTATAACTGGGACCCAGGAAACGCGTTCCTAAGTACAATATTCATGGGCTGGGCTGACACTTTTAATTAAGGTGATTTACACTGAATTATCCTTGGAAATAAAGAAATGGTGTGCTGCCCGGGAATAAACCATCATCACCAGCCGCCTTTGTAAGTTACACTTCGTTTTAATCTATTTGGGGAATTGTTTATCTAGTTCATTACCCAACCAAACACCGAGGCCGGCCTTAAATAAGGCTTAAGTGGGGGTGGGGGCACTGCCATCTCCATACCCCGCCTTTCTAGAGTCACCCAGCCTCCCTGTGGCTCCTCTCAGCACTTTGAAAGCACTGACCAGAGAGCTGGCTTCCCATCCTAGAGGCCAGAAGCCTTCCAGAAGAGGTCCCGGGGCTCAGGCCTTTGCACACATCCAGTCTCCACCCCATCGCCATCCCAGAGACATCTTAGGTTTAGCAGAGCCCTGTCCATTGTCTCCTCGTTTCCTCAGAAACTTGCTTCTCTGCCACCATCAGCCTTCGGGTCACCCAGGTCGGGAAGCGCTTCCTAGTGAGTACCTTGTGAGTAATCAGCTACCTCCTCCTGCTTCTCCCTCCACCAGTCTCTCATCATTCCCTCTTCCCCGTTCCCATTGCCACCGCCATTGTCCCAGGTCAGTGGGTCAGTTCGTCATCTGTCCCTTGGCCCTGCCAAACCTCCTCACTTGCCTTCCTGCTTCTCTCCTGGATTCACGCTCCACGCTGGCCTCCGGAGTGATTCTCCTACAGGTCTGCAATCTGGTCAAGTTTCTTGGCGGCTCAGCAATCTTCTAACACCCCCACTGCATCCAGGACAACCCTCCAGCCCTGGGAGCCCCCTACAGTCTGCCCTTAGTCTAACTTTGCCCTCCTTGTTCTAACTAGCTGAGTCCTGGGGTCCGTTTGTGCTCCTGGACAGGACGGAGAAAGGGGAGGCTGGGGTGAAGGAGCGTGCGTGGGCACAGACTCTAATCCCAAGTGTAAAAGTACTTTGAGGGGCGTCCAGGTGGCTCAGCGGTTGAGCGTCTGCCTTTCGCCAGGGTCATGATCCTGGGGTCCCGTGATTGAGTCCCACATCGGGCTCCCTGCATGGAGCCTGCTTCTCCCTCTGCCTGTGACTCTGCCTCTCTCTCTCTCTCTCATGAATAAATAAATAAAATCTTAAAAGCATAAAAAATAAAAGTACTTTGAAAAGTCTAAGTAAGTGCCTTGTCAGCAGGAGTTTTGAGTCTTCTCCTTGTAGGTGTCTGTGCGCCCATTCCCTGTGGGAATGAGCACGGGTGGGAAGCGGTTCTTTCAGGGTGCATGTGTGTGCGTATCTACGTGTGTTGGAATGTGGGGGTGTGCATGTGCCTGTATGTCATGTACACGTTTGCCTGTCTGTGAAAACCAGCCAGCTCTCGTTTGGGAGCGAGAGGTCCCTGCTTCTCTGGGTGAGCCCTCAGGTGTGTCTGAAGTAACAGCCTGCTGGGTGGGGGGATGGTGTTGGTCAGGGGGTGAGGGGTGGGGGGTGGGAGGAGGTTGCTGCTCTGTACTAAGGGAGGCAGGAGGCACACATAACAACCAGGCCCATTCTGAAGAACTTCGGGGGGAGGGCGGGAGGGAGGCGTCCCCGGTGGTGGAGAGGCCCCTGCAGCAGCACCCACAGACTCCCCAACCCGCAGGGGTGGGGGAAGAGAGGCAAAGGCGGGGTAAGAGAAGGAAGGGGGCCGCTGGAGAGAAGAGAAGGGCCACGAGGCGGGAGGGAAAGGAGAGACTGGAGAGCCCGGGAGGAGGGCTCCGTGCGGTGGGTGGGGGACGCCCAGGCACACGCAAGCTCCGCCCTCCTGCAGGACTCAGTTTCCCCATCTGTGAAATGGCCGGTTGGAGGTCCCGTTCAGCTCGGGGAGCCGGTGGCTGGGAGGGAGGACGGAGGAGCCCGGGAGCCCGGGAGCCCGGGAGCCCAGGGGCGGCCCCCTCCCCGCCTCCCCCCTCCGAGGCCCGGCAGGGGCGGGGCAAGGGCGGCAGGGCCAGGCTGTCCCGCCCGGAGGGAGCTGACACGCTCCTCGGGAATTTATCACGCACCCAATTACAATGTTAATTGGCAAGTTCCTGAAATCAATTAATTCGCAAATTTTTTCCAATTAAAAATCCAGATAAATCACGAGGGCGGCGGCGGCCAGTCCTGCCCGCAGCCGGGTGGGCGCAGCGGCCGCAGGGCGGGGCGGGGTGCAGGGGGGCGGGGGCGCGGGGGCGCGGGGGCGCGGCTGCCCTTGAACGCCTTTGCCGGCCGGTCGGACTGTCAGCGCCGGGCGCGGCGGGGCCGAGACAGATAAAACCATCGACCCGTCGCCGCCAGCGCTTCGGCTTTATCGATCCGACGGGAATTTCACTTGCTGTGCAGATCCCGCTGTCCGGCTGTCAGACACCGGGTGGGGGGCGTGCCAGGGGTTAGGGGTGCAGCGCCGGGCCCGCACGTGAGGGGCACAGAGGTGGGGGACGCAGGGCGCGGCCGGGAGGGGCGGGGGAGGGCGTGGGGGTGGGGAGAGGGCCTGGGGGAGGGGGTGCCCCGAGAAGACGTGGGGGCGGGTTGGGGGTGTGGGTGCGGGGCGCGTCTGCGGGTAGATGCGATGCCCCGGGCGGTGCAGGGGTGGGGCCGCCCCTGACGAGGCCGCAAGAGAGAGCTTGGGCCCCCATTTGCCAGATCCTTAGGGGTCCCCGGCTTTTACAGGGCGCCGCAGGTCCCCCCACGTACCTGTCTCTATGCTCTGTTCTTACTCAGGGGAAGTCCCTCTGCGGGAAGTAAATTACTCGGAGACCCTCCAGACAGCTGCGGAAGGGCATTTCTCACGCTCTGCTGGTTCTAGGCTAGTCCCAGGTGTGTAGGTTTGGGGGTTCAGGGCTGTGTGTGTGTATGCTGGGAATTGGTTAAAAAGCATAAAAGCATGGCACTACAGTCAGAGCGCTTGGATTGGAATCTTATCCTTACCACTTTACAAGCTGTGCAACCTTAGAAAAGTCACCTAGCCCCTCTGATCCTCAGTTTTCCCCATCTGTAAAATGGAGTTAATCATTATCACCTACCCTAGACGGTTGTTGGGAAGGTTACATAGATTAATGGCATGGTAAGTACTTGGCATAGAGCAAGTGTTCAAATCGGATTATTATTTTTATCATTTGTACAGTCTGCTGTGGTAGTTTTAAGTATTCTCACAAATTCTTTGATATTCCTCCTGTTAAGGAGAGTTAATAGACTTTAGTTCTCCTCTCTGGGGTCGGGGCTGGACTTGGTGACTTGCTTCTAATAAAGGGAATAGAATACACTGGAAGCAATAGTGTATGACTTCTGAGACAAGATCATGTAAGGCGTTGTGGCTTCCTCCCTGGCCTCTCTCTGGGATCACTTCCTCTGTGGGAAGTCAGCAGCCATGTCCTCGGGAAACTCAAGCTGTCCTCTGGAGACACCCACGTGTGGAGGAGCCTTCTTGGGAATGGCTCCCAAAGTCCCTGCATCAAACCAGAGGACTGCAGCCTTGGCTGACATCTGAACTGCAGTCTCACGAGAGACTGAGCCAGAAGCCACGACGACCCACAGCTACCCAACTAAGCTGTTTCTGAATTGATGGTCCATAGACACTGTAGATAATAAATGTTTGTTGTTTCAAGCCACTAGGTTTGAGGGTAATTTGTAACACAGCAATAGATAACTAATACTTCTTCCTTTAAAACTCAGCTCAGGCTGCCCCTCCCCTAGGAGGCCTCCTCTGCTCTGTGCTAGGGTTGGTGCTTTCTCCACACCCCATAGTTCTTCCCGTAGAGCAGCCTCTACCCCTCACAGTTTCTGTGGCTGCACCCCCCTTACTCCCATGCAGGGAGCTTCTGGGGTGGGACCAGTCCTGGTTCACCTTCGGGTCTCTGCACCCCACAAGGGGGATTAGGTGAGAGGGTAGAAGGAAGATCAGTCAAGTCTGATGACTTGGATTGAACAAGGGATGGGGTGGAGCTGGGAGTCGTGGTGCAGGCTGTCCCCCTCTGGCAGACAAATGTCCCAGAGGTGGCTGCAACCATGTCTCCTATCCCACATGTTCTCCTATCATACGACCTTGCCACCCTCCCATCAAGAGGTGGAGTGTGTGTCTGCTTCCCTTTAGTCCGGCTGGACTGATACTGCCTCGACCAATAGAGAACAGCAGAAGTGGCTTTAAGTGACTTTTGAGGCTAGACTTTTGTAAAAGGTGATCCAGAATCCATCTGGTCGGCTGGACTGTTTGCTTTAGTGCCCTAAGCTGTCATGTAGAGAACATGCAACCACCCGGAGGCTGCCCGGCTAGGAGAGAGCTCAGGCCTCCTGGAGAAACCAAGTGTAGGTGCTTCGGTCACAGCCACAGCTGAGATCCCAGCGGACAGCCAGAATCGGTCATCAGACAAGTGAGTGAAGAGGGCTCCAGATGATCCTGGTTCCCAGCCATTGAGTCTTCCTAGCTGGGGCCCCAGGATCCCGGAGCAGACATAAGCCTGTCTGAATTCCTGAACCCACAGATTCCACGAGTACAGTGAAATGGCTGCTTTAAATCACTAAGATTTGGGGGAAATTTGTCACATCCTTGCTCTGTTCCTTTGATAACCTGGGTCCTCTATAAGACCCTCTGAGAGGTTGGTCCTTCTCACCTGAGATCCTCCTCACCTGGTCCTTCAGGCAGGGAGGAAGGAGGTAGGGGAGAGCAGGGGCTTAGGGGACACGCCTGAGCACATCCTTGATCGTCACCTTTCAGACCCTGAGATTCACAGAGAAGGTAGGGCTTACTCCCCTGGATGGCAGCACGAGGCCACACTTCTCTGGTCAGGCTGCCAGGCCCGGTCCCTGCTTCTGTTACCCTACCCTGAGGCTTAGCACGGCCGTGCAAGGCCCGTGGGGCAGTGGCTCATCCCTTTCCAGCTCATCTTGTGCCCTTTTGAGGCTGAGGCCTGAAGAGGGGACGACTCTCTTCCCAATCTCAGAAAAAAACAGCAAGAAGGGAAAAGGCATCGCCATTCAGCTGGAGGATCCGAGGACTGAAAGGAGAGTAGAGGAGAGTAACAGGAGGGCCTTGCCTTCTACCTAGAGACTGGGGAGTGCGCCAGGCGGCCGTTCCTGGGGCCTGGTGTCTAGAACCCTGAGCGCAATCCTCTGGCAGGCAGGCTCCCCCCGGCGGGTGGCTTACCTGGCAGGCAGCTGGGCCAGCTGTTCCAGTTCTTGCTCCATATGCTCCTGCAACTCACTGGGCCTTAGCAGGACCTGGCAGATGGGGCAAATAGGGGCCTGGCTGTCAAACAATGCTGCTGCCTTTTTCTTACCTGGGGAGGGAAGAAGAAGAGACAGACATATAAGCTGGGCTAGTCTGTGGATGGAAACCCAGCGTCCCGATCCTGCAATCCAAGCCTGCTGCGTCCCAGGGCTTCCTGGCCTAGAGGAGGGTTGAGCCCGAGGGTCTTGGAGACCCTGACCATTCACTCTACTTTGTGGCTCGGAGCCGCAAATGCCACCTCCTCAGCTGTCTGCTCCTCTGGGAAATCTATCGGGACACAGTGAATGCTCCGCGCAATCCAACCTGGATCGCTTCATTTCATACAGGTTAGTGAAGGTCTTGGTTTAATCATACCATCACCCAGAATATCCAGTGCCCCCTCTGTCTCTCCTTTCTTCACTGGCTTTCATATTCTCCAAATATGGAGAAGGAAGAAAAGAGGGAGAAAGGGGATTCATTCCTGCAGTCATTCAACAAACGTTGTCTGGGGTCTCCTCTGAATCAGCCCCGGTGCAGAACTGTGGGACCACAGAATACAATCGGATCTAGTTCCTGCCCTTGAGGCCCTCACAGTAGAGTGGGAAGGAGCAAAAAGGACCCATGTGACTTTTGGGGGTAGTGTTCTCCAGCAGTTCCTCACCTTCCCAGGACTCTGCTTGAGCCTCTTCTTTCCCTATTCTGCATGCAGGACGATCTTCCTTCTGTGGCCCTAACTCCCATCTGTGCCCTGTAGACTCCAGAATCTGTGTCTCTGCCCCAGATCCCTCCCTGATTCTCTCAGCCCCTGGACCAAGCACCTAATGGACATCAGTGCCTGCATGTCCCCCAAGAATCTGAAACTCGATGAGCCAAAAACAAGTTCTTCAGTTTCTTCACCCCTTGCAAAACTGTTCCCCCTGTAGCACCACCCGTCTTAGTAAATGACACCAGCACTCACCCAGTCACCCAAGCCTGGAAACTATGCCTCCCCTGAGGCCCTTGCCCTTGTCTACTGTCCCTCCCACATTCATTTAACTACCAGGTCCTGTCTGTTCTGCTTCCTCAGTATTCCTGGAATCTATACTCTTCCTGTTTGGGTCTCACTACCTCTCACATGGATAACCTCATTGGCCTCTTGTAAGCCTAACAGATTTTGGGTTTCCCCCTCTAGAATACCCTTCAAATTGTATGGGAATACAAGTGGGTATTGTGCTGGCTTGGGGGCCAGCTGGGAACCTAAACTCTGTCCCAACTCTGTCACTGTCTCTGTCGCTGATGGTATCCAGAGCATACTATTCTAGAAAGGAGGCTGAAGGTTGCATACCTCTTGGGGGACCCTAAACCCTCTCCTTTGTTACTCTCTCTACCCACTGCTCCTCTGCCCTCTGCTTAAGGCGTGGGGCTGAAGAGGCCTATTCGTTCAGAAACATCCTTGCCTATCCATGTAAATGCTGACTGTAGAAAGACTTCTTTAGCTTTAGCCAAACTTTTCCTCCCTGCGTCTTCTTCCCACTTTTGCCCAGGGAGGGTCACAATTAGCTTTCAGAGAGATAAAGGCCCTGCCAGTAATGACGGAGGTGGTTGAGTTGGGTTGCCAGATTAAATATAAAATGCTCAGATTAAATATATTATGAGGCACCTGGGTGGCTCAGTTGGTTCAGCATCTGCCTTCGGCTTGGGTCATGATCTCAGAGTCCTGGAATCGAGCCCTATGTTGGGCTCTCTGCTCAGGAGGGAATCTGCTTCTCCCTCTCTCTCTGTGCTTTCTCTCTCTCTCTCTTTCTCTCAAATAAATAAATACAATCTTAAAAAATAAAAATACTCGGTTACATTTGAATTTCAGGTAAACAACAAATACTTCTTAAGTATAAGTATGTCCCAAATATTGCATGGTACGTACTTATGCTAAAAGTTATCATTGTTTTTCTAAAAGTCAAATTGACCTGGAGGCCTTATATTTTTATTTTTTTATTTATCTATTTATTTATTTTTTAAAGATTTATTTATTTATTTATTTATTCATGATAGACAGAGAGAGAGAGAGAGAGAGAGAGAGAGAGAGAGAAGCAGAGTCACAGGCAGAGGGAGAAGCAGGCTCCATGCCGGGAGCCCGACGCAGGACTCGATCCAGGACTCCAGGAACATGCCCTGGGCCAAAGGAAGGTGCCAAACCGCTGAGCCACCCAGGGATCCCCAGTCTTATATTTTTATTTGCTAACTCTGGCAACTCCATGTCTGAGGGAGCTCCCAGTTCAGGCTGAGCACAAGAACCCACTTCCCCTTGACACAAGGCTGACGTTGGTCACAGCTCTCCTGGATGCCCAGAATGAGTCATCTGAGCACTCAGAGGAGGGCGTAGTTTATTCTGGGTGTACATTTTGAGGAGTGAAAAAAGGGAAGTCTTAACCAAAGAAATGAAATTTAAGTTGCACTTCAGATGTGTTTCAGGCAGAGAACAGGAGCAGACGAATGAGTTGTGAGTTTCTTGTAGGCAGGGGCCATTTCTTATCCAACTTTATAGACAATTGAAAACAGACCCGGCGTTGACTAGATGTGCAGTAATGAAGCGAAGGAGAAGAAAAGAGGAAGGGAGAGGGGGTAGGAACAAAGAGCAGATCGTCCTAGAAGCCAGATGATCTTCGCAGAGCTGGGATGCCCACCGTGGAAGCTTGGTGTGTGCAGGGTGGGGCAGGTGTAGCTCGAGTCTGTGTGGTCAGCTCTCGGAGAGGGGAAGGGGCCCCACTGATCATATGCTTTGGTGGCTACACCTCAGATGCTCAGAGGACAGCTGGAAGGCAGCTCTGAGTAAAAGAAGCAGATGTGGCCTGGTCTGGAAGATGGGAGACGAAGATTCTAGTCTCAGCTCCGCCTCAAACTTCATTTAGCCAGGGACTCTCCAAGGTGAGTGAGACCCTAGACATTCTGCAGGCCACTACCTTTGTTTTACAGTTGGGGAAACCGAGGCTCCAAATTGGATAGTGACCCCTGTACCCAGCTCATGATCTCAATCCTTCATTTATTTATCCACTCAGCAAATATTTTTTAAACAATTATTTAACTTCAAGTATTATTCTGGGAGAAATTGGAATTCAGAGAGAATTAAACACATTCTTGGCCTGAAGGAGGTCACAAAGTAATGGGAAAGCCAAAGAAAGGTCCACGGGTTCATTCAGTGTAGCCAGGGCTGAGGGAGGTTCGAATGGGGGCTCCAGGGTGGAGGCCAGAGGATGGTTGGTGGGGCGTGGGGTGGGGAGGAGGCAGGGCCTGATGGAAGGCATGAAGGGTGAATAAGGGAGAGTTGACAGGGCTGTTGAAACAGATCATTGAGGCAGGGCTTGGGGCATCACTGAGGGAAATGGTAAGGGAGGAGACCTGAGAAAGAGGAGGATCCAGGGCACAGGGGCTGAGGTGGAAATATCAGGGTTTGTGCCCTTTTAGGCTGGGACCCCAACTCTGGTTCTTAGGGATTCCTAGAGCCCAGGGTCTTTCCTTCAAGGCTGGGACCACAAATCCGCATTCCCAGACACTTGTTCTCAGTTCATCTGCTTTGGTGCCACAGAGATCCACTTTTCTGAGCTTGGCCTCAGTTTCCCTATCGGGACAATGGGTCCTCTTCCTGGCCCCAGCTTTAGGAATAGCATTGACAGGGATCAGCAGAGGAACCCTGAGCCTATGCCCTCCATCCCACCCCCATTTTCTCAGGGGTTAGAGTGGCAGGTGTCAGCCTGGCCATGGGCCCCCTGCTTCCCCTCCCCCGCTGTGTTTCCTATAATTTTATATTGAGACCTGTGGTCATGACGTGGGTTTTACTGCACTAACGACATGGCCTGCCCAGGTTTAATGACAAAATCCATACTCTGGCCCTGGGCCTGCTCCTCGTTTGCATAATTCCCAGAATACAGCTCCCTGAAGCTTTTGACCTGGGCCATTACGGTGGCCATAAAACGGGCCATAAAACCGCTGGGAATGGCCAAGAGGAGGGGGCTGTGGTCTTGCGGGGGTGGGAACCAAGTCCTCAACCCCTGTCTCTCCTTAGGCCTGGGAGTGGGCATCCTGGCCCATCTCTTCCACGGGTCCCAGAACCTGAGAGTCCTCCTCAGGCTGGAGAGGCTTCTGGGAAGCCCTAGTTCAGCTGCCCATCCACGTAGGAGGCGCTTCTCCAACGCCAACGCCAGCCTCACAGGTAGGCAGCCCAGGCAGACTGTCAGAACGCATCTCCTTCTGGAACATCCCTCATTCCCCCCCCCCCCGCCCCCTCCGGGCACCCCAGCAGCCAGGCCCTGGGCCACAGGTGGGCCTGGGTCACTGGGCGTCGGCTCCATCGGGCCCCTCTTCAAGGCCAGGCTCCACGGGGAGGTCAGGAGGCAGGCCGAGCAGCCTAGTGGGGGACGTGAGAAGCACGAGGGACCGGGGACAGGGACTGGGACGGGCTGTCAGTGCTAAAGATGATGAATGGGGGAGGTGAGGCGGGAGGCCCAGTGTTATCGGTGCGGCTGGCGGTGCGGGCGCGCCGCTCCTGCTAATCCCCGGGCGCTGCCTCGGCCCTCGCACTGATAACGAGGAAATGGGACTGACAACAATTTTTAGCTGAGAGATTCTTCACCAAAATGCCAGGCGGCCCGAGGTCTGACAGCGCCTGATTGAGTGTGTGAGTGTGTGGGGGGGACGCCCGCAGCCCCCGCCTCCCACGCAAAGATGGATCGCTCATTCCGCCTCGCGTCCACATTCATTACCGCGCCGCCCCCGCTCGCTCTCGCCCGCCCGCCCGCCCGCCGCCGCAGGTACCCGGGCAGGAGCACCAGGCGCCCCGGCAGGAGCACCGAGCACCCCGAGCAGGAGCACCCGGCGCCCCAGGAGGAGCACCGGGCACCCCGGGAGGAGCACCGGGCACCCCCAGGAGGAGCACTGGGTACCCCGAGGAAGAGGAGCACCAGCTACCCCGAGGAGGAGGAGCATTGGGTACCCCGAGCAAGAGGACCAGGTACCCCGAGGAGGAGGACTGGGTACTCTGAGCAGGAAGAGGGCAGGTTCAGAGGGCCCCACCCGGTCCTTAGCCCTCCCTAGGGTGCCACCAGCTCAAAGGGAGGGGATTATGGGGTCAAGCTCCCCCGAGCTGTGTGACCTCACAAGGTCCCCACCCAGCTGGTTCGGCTCCGCCAAGAAGTGGCCAACTGGGGGCTGAGAGGCCTTGAGGCCAGAGAGGCATGCTGAGGAGAGGACAGGGGTCAAGCCAAGTAGCCCTCTTCTTTGGGGTGTGTGTCTGGGGGGCCAGGCTCCCAGCAGTCCCGCCCTCAGGCCTTGGGCCTCAGGCACCTGGCGTCCCACATCAGCCCTCTGCTGCCCCCGTCTGTTGGGAAGTGCTGACCACTGGGAGCAGGCCACTCGAGGGCCCACGGAGCTGCTCCTCCTCTGCCATCTTCCCCGGTGAAGCCCGTGCACAGGCTGGAGGATGGGGGCTCATTCGGAGGGAAAGCCCTCCCTTCCTAGCCCTCACTAACCCACAACCCACCCTGCAACACCCTGTCATGGGATTGCTTCTGTGGCTTGGCCTGTTTGGTTGTGTCCTAGTTCTGTTGCCCACAGGTTCCATTCTTGCCTCTCTGTTCAAGCAGCAAGTCCCATCTTCATGATCTTTTCTCTATAGACCACAAGAGGCAGGGCTTGACCACCAGGTGTCTGATTTAAGAAAGAAGCAGGAAGGTTAACACGAGGGCGAAGGTACTGCTAATGACACATGGCGATGGAAGCTGGCCCCTTTAAGAGAAGGTATGTGTGTACATGTGTGTTTGTGTGTACACACGTGTGTGCTCCACCCTTCCCTTCCCTGAACTCCCCCCTGCATAGAAGGGCTTCCATTTCCTGGTGACCAAGACACAGAGGAACCTTCAAGCAGAATTCAACAGAGTTGTCTCTTACTGGCCCTGAGACCTTGGACAAATCACTTAACACTTCTGAGCTTAAGTGTGTGTCACACATTCTTTGTGTGACACAGGTATAATGATATCTAACTCCCAGGACTTTTGTGAGGATTCAGTTAAACCAGGGCTCTGCACAAAGTGATGAGTCATCATCTGTTTTTGTGATCATCATCACAGTTGTTTGTGCTTGTATCTGTCCCCTTCTGACACCAGCCTGTCCTTGCCCTGGATCTGGCCTCCTTCCCTGCAAATTATAGAGCTTGAGACATTGACACGTAGGTAAGACTGTGTATCATTCAGTATGTACCCTGGCCCTGGCCCTTCCGGCCTCCATGGAGGTCCTTCTTCTATCCATCATCCCCATATATCTCTTGATTGGTTTGTATGCCAATATATCCATCTGTCTGTCCATCTAACCATTTATCCGCTGTCTGTGTATTAATAACCATTGGGTGTTACTGTATGCCAGGCTGTAGGCTTAATGTGTATATTTTATCTCATTTCATCTTTACAACAGTCCTGTGGTACAGATACTATTCCTGCGATCACGCTGATGAGGAAAATGGAGTTTGGAACAATGAAGCGACAGTTAGAAGGTTCAGAGCAGGATTTAAATTTGGGTCTGTCTGACTCCAAAGCTAGTGCTCCTAACCACTGCGCAAGACCCAGCTACTTACCCACCTATCCACTCACCTAGGCAATAATTCAGTAGTTGCGTCCTAGTTGACATTCAACCAATGTCAACTGGATATTGACAATGGGTCTGCTATCGTAGGGATGCCATGCAAAAATAAACAAAACAGGTACACTCTTCTGTCCTCAAGGAGCTTAGGAACCAACTACAGATAGGGACATCATACAAACATCTCTGGAGAGGTTTTAGAAAAAGGAAAGCATGTGGAACTGTGGGAGTATATCCGTTGGCCTGGGAGGTGAAGGAAATAACATTCAAGCAAAGGTGTGAAGGATGAGTGGGAACCAGTCAGGTGATGATTGCTCTAGGCACACACAGCATGTTTGAAGGTAGAGAAGGGGAAAAAGCCCAACTGAAGAACTGAAAAATGTCCAGGGTGACTGCAGCAGAGTGAGTGAGGGCCAGAGTGTTGAGATATAATGAGAGAGAGAGGCCAGATCCTGGAGGACTTTTTAATCATGTTTAAATTATCATTACTATTATTATTTTTTAACCTACAGGAGAGTTTTAAGCAGAAGCAAGAGACATATCAGACTTGCATTTAAAAAAGATCATTCTAGGGGCACCTGGGTGGCTCAGTGGATGAACATCTGCCTTCGGCTCAGGTCTTGATCCTGGGGTCCTGGGATGGAGTACCGCATTGGGCTCCCCACAGGGAGCCTGCTTCTCCCTCAGCCTGTGTCTCTGCCTCTCTCGGTGTCCCTCATGAATAAATAAATAAAATCTTAAAAATAAAATAAAATAATAAAAAAGATCATCCTAACTGCAGAGAATGGTCTGAAGGGGCAAAGTAGAGAATGCAGGAAGGCCGTTTAGAAGGTGCTCTCACTAACTCAGGCGAGACGGGCTGGTGCCTTGCTGGAGGGAGATGCTGCTGCTGCTGGTGATGATGATGGAGGTGAACAGAAGGTGGATGGGTTGGATGTAGGGATAAAGGACTAAAGGAGCCAAGGATGACTCCAGGGTTTCTGGTTTGAGCAACAGGAGGAAGAGCTGCAGGCTTGGTGAGGAAGAAAATGAGTTCAGGTTTGGACGATGTGCTTAGTTGGAGGAGCTGTTAAGACATCCATGTGAAAATGCTTTCTAGGCACTCTACGGGAGCCAGAGCCAGAGTTCCAGAGCTGGAGACATTGACACGTAGGTAAGAGCCAAGGTTCACCAAGGCATTCTCTGTGCCTGGCACAATGTCTGGCATATGGTAAACAGCCAGTAAATACTATTGAATGAACAAACCATTTACTGAAGTTGTGAGTAGGTAAGATCACCTAGGGAGCAAGGATACAGTAAGAAGAGGCTGGAACAGAGCCCTGAATAATTCCAACAGGTAGAGGAAGTTCAAGTCATCAAAGGCTAAGAAAGAACAGTCAAGAGGAGGATGAAAACAGGTGCAATGTCATCAAAGCCAAGAAGGACTGAGTTTCAAGGGGTAGGGAGTGTCACTGATAGGGTCACGTGCTGCTGAGAGGTCAAGAACATAAGGCATGAAGGTGTCCCCTCCACCCATTGTATCCACAACTGTCTACCCCACTTCATCCGTCCATCGCCGTCCAGACCATCTAATTACTCATCCTGCCCCCTCTCACTCGTCCCCTTTCTCCTTCTCTTCCCTCCAGAAAACCATGATTGGTGCCTCTGGTGAGTGTGGGGCAGGAAGAGTTAACATGCTGACAGATGGCATTTTTTACCTTCAGTCAATATGAACAAGGCCCCAAGACTATGATTCCAAACATCTGGATTTCATCAATATGTGATCTGTCATCGTATATTGGCATTCCCCAGTCCCCGCGCCAGAGCAATGCGGCTGGTTTTATTAATACGTCAAATACATTATCCGTGTAATACACTTGTCTGGCTGGGGCCTCCCGCTGGGGCGGGGCGGCGGATTTGAATGTATGATGAATCAGTTTGCATTACATGTTCGTAAGTCATCATTTGTCAGGATTAATAGGCATCCCTGGTCGAGGGGGTGGGGGTGGGGCAGCCAGAGGAGAGATGTGCATCTAGTGATGGCCCGTATTTATCTGCCAGTACCCAAGGATGCCCTGAAAACAACCGTGTACCCTCCTGCCCAGCCCCCAGGGCAGTGGCTGGTGCTCGGGGGAGGGTGACATTTTGAGCAGTTCCCGAGTCACTTGGACCAGATAGGCCCATCCGTCTCTGCTTTGGGCTTGCCACACAACCAAAAAGGATATGGCCGGGGCCATCTGCACAAGCCTGCTAACTCTTACTCTAAAGGACTCACAAGTCCTTCTTCCAGGGAGCCTTCCCTGACTCCCACAGACTGTACGAGGTACCTTTTCTGTGTCCCCACAGCCTCTTGTGCCATCTCCAGTGACACAGTGTTACAATTGCCTATTCTGTGTCGGTCACCCTCTTTAGACTATACATTTCTTGAGGGCAAGGATTAACTTGTTTACTGCTATAGCTTCAGCATCTAGCAGAAGACACAGCCCGAAGTAAGAGAAGAGTAATAGTAATAGTAGAAATCAATACATATTCTTCGAGGGAACGACTGAATAAATGACCACTGACCTTGCTCAACTCCCCAAAGGACGCAGGCATTTGCTGGGAGACGTCGTGGCAGTTTTCTTGACTTCCTGCCTCCACCCTGACCCTTACCCAGCATCTGCTCTGCTCATCTATCCTACTATCTATGCTTGTTCCTTCATTTGCTCCCCATCCTCCCATGAGACGGTGCAGACCCCCTCACACAGCACCAGGTTCTTTACATGCAGCATTTATACATAGAATACACAGGGTGACACATTTCTGCCTGCATACCATTAGCTCAGATTGGCACTGCCCACCCCACACGGCCTCCAACCACCTCTAGGTCCTTAGGAAACAAGAGCTTGGCTGGTGCCCTGACCCCCACTGTTATGGGTACGATTTACACCCTACCCTAGCAGTAGAGGGGGCCTGGATTGAGCCGGGCAGGTCTCCCGGGTGGCCAGTGGCCAACATATGCAGGACAGCCAGGCGGAGGTCAGCCATGGACAGGTTTAGGCTCAGACTTGGGCTCGAACTGGAGCCAAGGGTTCTAGGCCAACACACGATCGAGCTCACTGGGTCTGGGGCATGGAACCCCAGTTGTTGCCACCATCAGCCTTTGCTCCACCAAGGGCACCAGCCAACCTGTTTAGGGACTGATGGGGCTTCGGGGGTCACAGGTATTTCATAGCCCTGACCTTGGCTGTCCCAAACACAACTGCAGCCTCTCTCCTCTCTGGAGCTGCAGTTCAGCTCCCCTCCTCCCTTAGCTAATAACTTCCAGACAGAGCCCTGTGCTGGGCCAGGCCAGTGGTGGGTGGCAGCAGATGTAGCCTCCCAGGGTTCCCCATTACTGACGGTAGGAAAGGGCCCAAGTCAGGAAAATCTCCACATGTGGACACGCACACAGATCCTCTCAAATGTCTGGACACACGTTCACGTGAGGGCAGTGGCACACACAGGTAGGGGCTCACACGAGCACGTCTAGAGAACCTCGCCAGAGTGTAGGTTCTACATCTGCGAGTGTAGACAGAGTATACCTGGACGCTCTCCCCGGCCTGCCCACCCACTTCACTCTCCCCCAGCGCCTTCCTTGCCATGGAGCCCAAGTGCTAGGACTGTACTGTTTAAAGTAAAGTAAATCCAAGTGTGCTTTACCCCCCGCTGGCTCTGACTATGGGCTTATAAAAATGAAGTGGGGAACCTCTGCAGCTGTGGGCAATAAATCCTGAACTGCGGAGGAGGGCACGTTACCTGCGTTCTGGGCTGATGGGTGGGACTTGGGGCACTGGTTACAGGGGCCTGCAGGCTGGGTGGGCAGCAGGCCAGCTCCTCGGCCTCAGGCACTGCCTGCTAGCCCAGCCCCGGCCAGCTGTGCCCCACAGACCTGCGGGGTCGGGAGCCTGGAACCCCTGAGCCCAGGCTGGCCGGTGGGCAAGGACAGAGAGAGAGAGAGAGAGAGAGAGAGAGAGAGAGAGAGACTGGAGCAGAGAGATGTAGGGAGGGGAAGAGGAGGAGGAGGAGGAGGAGGAGGCTGGGGTGGGGAGAGCGAGTAAGACAGGCACGTGCTGCTAAGGCTGAGGGGAGCCCTCGCATCTGGAGATCAATTAGCATCAATTACTGACTTCATTTAATTGTCGTCCAAGATGAATTTGTCATTTTTAGCTGGGAATTAATGGGAGACCTTCACCTCTCCCTGGCAGCAGCCGCGGAGCCCGCAGCGGTCACCCCAGTCTCCTAGGAGCCCTGAATCCTGCTGGGCCGGGCCAGGCCGAGGGGCGGGCAGCGGGCTTCGGGCAACTCCGCCTCCGGGGTCCCCCGGCCTGGCCCACTAGCCCGGGGCGCAGGTGGGGGCCGTGGGGCCCGCGGAGCAGTCCTTTGCTGCCTCTGGCTTCAGCCAGAAATTAATTTGCTGGGCTGAGCGTGTTTACCTTTTCCCAGCAAAGGCGAGACAGTAAACAGCGGACCGGCGGCTGAAATTGAATTGATAACTGCATCAACGTGCCAGATAACGCCTAAAATAATACGCCGATAAGGAAATTCGATTTGATTTGCTGCTGCGCATCAGATTGGCCCCATCTGTAGCTGCCTGTAATCATTTTCAATTGCGTTGGGAAACCTTATTTGTCCTTAAATATTTCTGTCATTTTTCATTGCTGGCGACAGATCCTCGGGCAGGTGGCAGGGGTGCGCTGCCTCTGCGGGCGCGGGGCAGCGGCCCGAGGAGGAGGGGTGGTGGGGACTCTCAGGAAGGGAGGCAGGGAGCCGGCGGCCGGGCGGCCCGGGCGGTGACAGCTGTTCCTCCAATCAATCACGCTGTCGACAGGGAGGGACGACTGGCTGGCAGAAATTGAGTTTGCCTCACAGGGGACGATTGAGCAAATTAATAGCCCATTAGCCAAGCAGTGACCTGAGAAATGAAGGTGCAGGGGTTCCTGCTCGCTCAGGCCGGCTGGGGTGGGGCAGGGCAGGGGGAGGGGCTGGGGAGCAGGTGGGGGCACCTGGGGATGGGGCACTCGGAGGTGGGCCAGGGAAGGGAAGGTGAGGCAGGAGCCCTGGCAAGCTGGGGGAGGCCGGCTGGAGGGCGGAGGTCGGAGGAGAGATGCTGGGGGAGGAGAGGGGAGGTGGCTCCGGGGTCTCTGGACATCTCCAGGGCTCTGTGCCCCGCCAGAAGCTCTCCTTCCTCCATCCCTAGATGCTTCCTTCACTTTTTCTCATCCCTTTTCCCTGAAATGGGCCCCTCCCCTGGAGACACCACTCCCTGGAGTCGTCCAGGTGCAGGTGGTCTCTTCTCCCAAGTCCAGGTGGCTCAGGCCCTGGGAGGTGGGGTCAGTGGCTGGTGGGTGCTCACTGCCAGGCCGGCCCTCGGCCTCCCGCGCTGTGGGCTCTGATGTCAAGCACCGCCCTGTGCCCCGCATCCCTGGGCCTGCTCCCACTCGTCCACCCAAGCCCCACCACTGACCTCCCCTCCTCGATGGCCGTTCTTTCCCCTGTACTCACTTCCTCCTGGAGGACCTGCTCAACAGCCCCAATTGCTCTGTGGCTACAACTCCCTCTCCGCCCACCCTCCTAGGGCCTTACGCCCATCACACTTGCTTCTCCCGCTCTCCTCCTCCCACCTCCCGAGACACCACTCACTCGTGGACTGTAGCCCGAGTCCTAGGGCCCATCACCTCAACTCCCTCTTGCATCCTCTGCCTCCACAATCCAACTGTTCTCCTTTTTGTCTCAGACACACAGGCGGCTAAACGCAGCTGGGGAAAATCACAAAACCGCGCAGATATGTGCCAATAAAAATTCACAGTTTCCAATCTCGGCACTCCTAAACAATCCCTTCACATGCCCTTGGTCAGCTCTGTCTCCTTTTTCCCACAGAGACAATCCAATAATATTTTACTATCTGGAGCCCCCTCCCCACCGCCCCATCTCCTGTCCCCAGCTCTCTTACTAGGTGGCCTTGCTTCCCACTTTGCTCAGAAATCTGAAGTCCTTAGGGAGGAGTTCCCTCAACTTCCAGATCCACACACACCTCTTTTTCTCTTCCAGTTTCAGTGGAAGAGGCATCCGTCTCCCTGTTCTAGCCAGGATCCCTTCTCCTGGGTTTAGAATCTCACTCCTGCCTATGTCTGTGGGGAAAGCTGCTGTGGGTGCCCTCTCTCCTGCGCCCCCCCTTCCCTCCTCAGGCCTCCATCCATCAGTATCTACATGCTTGGAGTCACCTCCACTGCAACAATATCAACAACTCCTCTCTCCCTTCTGTATGGCACCTTGTGACAAAGGCCCTCTTCTTCCCATCTCACCTAAGATGCTCCAAGGAGCCTTGCTTGCTGTCCATACTCCTTTCTCTTAGTAGTTCTTTTTTTTTTTGTTTTTTTTTTTAAGATTTTATTTATTCATGAGAGACACAAGAGAGAGGCAGAGACACAGGCAGAGGGAGAAACAGGCTCCATGCAGGGCTTGATCCAGGACCCTGGGATCACAACCTGAGCCCAATGCAGACGCTCAACCACTGAGCCACCCTGGTGGCCCTCTCTTAGCACTTCTTAACTCCCTGTGATCTGCACCCCCACTGCCCCACACTTTAATATTTATTGAGGGTCTTCCATGTGCTAGGCACTGCACCGAACTCTAAGGATACAACCAAATCTACGTCCTAATGGAGCTTACAAAGTAGGAGGAAACACACAATAAAATTATACAAACAACTGTAGTCATGCCAAAGAGAGGTGAACAGTGCTCATGCGGACCTGGAAATGCAGTTTTGCCCTGCTCAGAGGAAGCCAGCAAGGCCTCCCTGAGGACGAGACGCAGGCTGAGACGTGATGGGTAGGTACAAGCTGTACAGATGAGGAGGAAGGAAAGAGAATAACATCGATCAAATCCTTCCCTGTGCCAAGCACTTTACTACTTCGTAACTGAGGGAACGGGCAAGAAGCTCCATAACCTGCTCATGGTCACCCTGTAAGCGGTGGTGCTGGACCTCCAGCCTAAGCAGGGCAAGGCCAGAACCCGGGCTCTTAACCCTTCCACCCCACTCCCTGGGGCCAGCTATCACCTTGTCTTCGCCCACTCCTCTCTCTGCCCCCCACCCCCATCCCTACCTCCAGTCCTGTCCCATGCCTGTCACCATGCAGGATCCTCTGCTAGGATGACCCGCAGGCTCTTCAAGCCCAGTGCACCTGAAATAGGATTTACCTTCTCTGGACCTGCCTTCCACCTGCTTTTTCCATTTGCATGAGACACTTAAACCCCGCCCCCGCCCCCCCCCCCCCGCCCCGCCCCAGATTCCCTGCATCTGGGAGTCTTACTCTTTACTCTGGCCCCTCCATCAAGTAAGTCTACATCGTACTTGTCTTTATGTCCTAAGCAGCCCCTGGCACCATCTTTTCTACATTGCTTTGGTTCAGGCATCATCTCCAGTCTTTCCTGTCATCTCCTAACACATCTCTGTCCCCTCTAATCCATTTCTCTCTCTACAGCCAGCAGGATCCTCCTAAAACACAAATTGGGTCCTATCGTTCAGCCACTTAAGACCCTTCTTCGGCTCCCGAAGCCCACAGCATAAATTCCGGACTCCTTATCCCGCGAGCACCTCTCCAGCCTGTAGCCTCTCCGGCAATGCTGTGTGGACAAGCCCCAGCTCTTCGCATGGTGTCCTTACCGCCAACGGTGCCCACGACATCCATCTCCCTATGGGCAACCCATAATTCCTTATTTATTCCTGAAGACTGCACCCAGACAATCCTTCCTCTTCGCAGCCTTCCCTGGTATTACCCTCCCATGCTATGTCTTACATGTCTTTACCTCTTCTCGCACACATCATGCATATAACATTGCAATGGTTTGTTTGTCCATCCGTCTCCCCTGGTGGACTCTGAGCTCCTTGATGGCAGGGAGCTTCTCTGATTTGCCTGGTCCGCTCAGGGCCTGACACAGGGCCCGGCGCAGAGTGCGTGGCAGTTAGGCTGCTGAAGGACTCAGTGGCCAAGCCAGTGGGAGGAGAACTTGAAGGGGCTGCAGGAGAATGGCTGAAAAGACAGTGAAAGCTGGGGTGGGTGGGAGGTGGAGGTGCGAGGGTGACAGGTAGGAGTAGGGGAAGGTCGGCAGTTGAGGGAATGCTGTCAATTTCTTTTGTTTAAATAAAGCCTGGTTTCATGGTCAGTGACAGGGACGAGGCCCAATGACTTTCAAAGGGAGGAGCCCTTGAAACACAGAAGCTCTAACTGTTCTAGAAAAAATAACAGTGTCCACAGACCTGGTGGGAAGGAGGTGGGCAGTGGTCCCCTGAACGCAGCTGGCCAGTCAAATCCTGTGCCTAGAAACACTGACAGGACAGACAGATACTCACGTGCTCACAGAGGGTCTCCAGGAGCCTCCCCCATCTCCGAGCCCTCCGGGGGCCTCTATGCTAGCCCAGCACCCCACCCAGAACCCCTGGGCTGCTCCCTCTCTCAGCAATTTCCCTACCCAAGAAAGCTCTAAGGGTTTCAATTACCGGCGCATGGGATTTAGTGCCCTGGGCTTCTCTGACTGGAGGAGATTTATTTGAAGGTTTAGTGTCGTGGAGAATTCACGTCTTCACTCCCAGGAGCCCAGCTTCCGTCCTGAGCCCCTAAATCAGGAACCAAGATGGGCTATTGTCACTTACCGCATTAGCCTCGTTAGCGGACCAGGAGGGGTGATTAATAGCAATGCACACACAGCCATCCTGCTCCCTGGCCCGGGAGGGGGTGGGGAGCGGCTGAGCCTGCTCCAGGATAACCTGGGGGTCCGCATGGGAGCCCCCCCAGACACGGAGCCCCATGGACAGGTGAGCGCCTGGCCCAGACTGCCCCGTGGGAGGCCTCTGGGGCCTGCTCCTGGAGGGGCCGGTTCCAGGTGAAGGCCTGAAGCAGACACCTGTGTGCACGGGGTGTGTGTGGGGGGTGTAGGGCATGGGGAGCAGGGGGTCCCTGATTTCATTTCCCAAACACTCCATGAGTGCTGCCTACGGGCCAAGTGGTTTTCTAAGAGCTGGAAGCACAGCACTGGGGAGGACAGACAGGGCCCTGAGACAGAGGGGGTGTGTGTGTGAGCGGAAGGGAGCAGTGTAAAGAGAGAGCAGTTGGGGGAGAGAGAGAGGTGTGAACCCCTGAGCGAGGGAGAGGTTCACAGGAGAGGCAGGAGGAGAGAGGAGGGCAGGTGTGAGGGAGCGCCTGGGAGCCCTTGGTGTGACAGTGGGTGTGTAGACAGGATTGGGAAGGTGCTGGAGAGAGGAGGGAGTGTGTATAGGGGCAGAAGATGTGGGACAGAGGGCTGGGTGTGTACTTTCTTTCTCTGCAGTTTCTAGCACCTCCCACCCCCACCCCCCCCACAGATTTTCTGGGGTCAGGCTAGCCTGGGTTTGAATGTCAGTGCTGGGTACTTCATTCACTTATTTATCCGTTCGCTCGCCTGACGTTTACTGAGCATTTACTAGCTTTTCCCTTCAGTGCCTCATTTTTCTTACCTGTAAAGCGGAGACTAACAGGGCAATGATGAGAACCCAGGGAAGTAATTTATTAAAGTGTCTTGTGAGCACACAGAATTAGGAGCCAGATGCACCGTGGCCCAGCACCTGGCGTGTGGGTCAAGAAGTAGTAGCTACAGAGCTGAGGTTGCCCTGCCCATCCTGTCTCCCCCTCTCTTTTTCCTCTCTCTTACCTCGTGCGCTCACAGTCACAGCTGAGCCATAGTATTAATTATTAGAGCCAATTGACTGTTTAGACTCTGATGTTTTAACTAATCACCACTAATGGCAGACACTGGTGGGCAATCACAATCATTTAGTTCCCAAGCAAACCCCTTCTCATAGTTGAGAGCAGCCCAGGGTGGGGCTGGGGTGTGTGGGTTCAACAATAACTGGGACTAGGAAGGGGAGTGAGGGGGTGACTGGTACCCAGAGGAGGCTCTTCTCTCCCCACCCGGGGTGGGGAGGGGTGCCCTCTGGGCCAAGGGCCCTCCGGAGCAGTCAGGTCCCCTGGGGTGGGTCAGCTGAGCCCTACCTTGAAATGAGTTGCCTTCCTTCCCCGTCCTCTCACTTCTCTGCCCTTTGGCCTCAGTCTACCCTTTTGACCTAGAATCCTGTCACGGGAATTCAGTCTCCAGCAACCACCACCCTGCACCAGAAATATCCTAGCTGTTCGCCTTCTCCGAGTTGCTTTTCAATTGTAGTTCCTAAAAGACTGCTTCCGGGAAGAGTCGTTCAGACATGGGTTCAAATCCCACCTCCTTGATGGGCAGCAGCTGTAGGCTGGTTGGACTAGGAAGTGGCACCCTGCCCGTTTGGCTGAGGGCCTGGAGAAGAGGGCACGCATGTGCTCTGTGTCGCTGAGTGTGGAGAGCACACCAGGGATCGGGGTGTGTCCTGAGCCCTGTGCACCCGTGTACTTGCCCTGCCTTCTTCACACGGAGGCCTCAGGGCCCTGGCCCGCATGCAGCCCTGACCCATTTGAAGCCCGGGTCCATCCTACATCTGCTCCAGCCTAGCTGGGGAAGTCAGAGCCCCAGATCTCAGGAAAGCCAGCTTCAGGGTAGAGGCCAGGCAGGGCGGGACCGTGGGGTCCAGATGTCCTGGAGGGGGTGGCCTAGGTGCCCGTGGCCAGTAGGTGTCGCTGTGGCTCCAGCAGTGGGAGGGGGTGCCTGGCAGGGGGCCCTGGAGGAGGCCCTGGGGCTCCACGCCCTCTGGCCTTCCTGCCCTGGCCTCTCTCCTTTCTGCCAGAAAAGCTTCCCGGATGCTTCTCAAACTTTAAGTGAACAGAACTCTTGGAAGTTCACGTTAAAATGTAGATTTGGATTTGGTAGCTCTGAGGTGGGTCCCAAAGATTTTTTTTTTTAAGATTTTATTTATTCATTCATGAGACACACAGAGAGAGGCAAGAGACACACAGGCAGAGGGAGAAGCAGGCTCCCTGCAGGGAGCCCGACATGGGACTCGATCCCAAGACTCCAGGATCACACCCTGGGCCCAAGGCAGACGCTTGACCGCTGAGCCACCCAGGAGTCATGAATTACTGTTTTTTATTTGAATTTCTAAAGAGTTCGCAGGTAAAGCTGATGCTGCTGGTCTGTGACCACCCTCTGAGTAGCAAGGTCCTAGGGGAGACAGCTCCCTAGCTGGGGGACCCTGTCTGTCCTCCCTTCCAGAGCCAACACTCACCCTCACTCCCACTTCCTCGACAAAGATCCCAGACC
Source organism: Canis lupus dingo (assembly GCF_003254725.2). Lineage (NCBI taxonomy): Eukaryota > Metazoa > Chordata > Mammalia > Carnivora > Canidae > Canis > Canis lupus. The sequence continues at coordinate 15,731,118 of NC_064257.1, forward strand.
AGAGGATGGGGTACCTAGTAGAGATTCCATCTTTTTGGAGACCAGCACGAAGCAGGCAGTCTACAGGGAAGCTCTGAAGCAAAATCTAACTCCAGTCTTCTGAGTCTGCCCAGCCTCACCACCTAGCTCAACTCCTAAATTTAAACCTAAACCTGAATCTACTCCCAATTTCCCAAAATAACCCCAGTTCCCACCGTCAGAGCTATATCCTGACACCAGCCTCAGCCCAGCTCTCGTGCCCCTTTAATCTAAATCCAACAATTGTACCATCCATTGCTTCAGGCCTGTCCCAGGACTGAATGTCCCCCCAGCCTCCCCGATAATCTTCCTGGCCCCCTGCCATACTCTTCTAGAGACCAGTTTGAGCCAGAACAGTGGGGCAATAGGATCTGAGAACAATTGCCTCATCAAGCTGGTCCAGGCCCGCCTTAGCAGCAGAGCTCAGGCGTTTGCCCCAAGCAGAGGGAAAAAGCAATTTAGCAGCCTGGTTGAGGGTAGGCATTCCCACACATTTTCTGGAAGTTTCCTTTCTGCTGGAGAGAGTGAGAAATCTTGTCCTTGGTCTATATTCTCCGTCCTAAAGGCTCCATTTTTTGGGGTGTTGGAGAAGGCAGGGAGGAAGTATATCCATTAGCCCAGCCTGATTGCAGGTGAAAAAGGAGGATATAGTGTGTGTGTGTGCACACGCGCGCGTGCTGGGGAGTGAAGCAAGCAAAGCACCCTCTAGGGCTTTTTTTTTTTTTTTTTTTTCCTGAATCAAGGTTTTTCTGAGAGGCCCTCCTCTTTTCCCAGCTCTGTCTACTATCTGGTCCTCTCGGGAACGACAGAAGCTGATTATTACAGGTCGGACATTTTGTGATTTTTATTTTAAAGATTTATTTATTTATTAGGGAGAGACACAGGCACAGGGAGAAGCAGGCTCCATGCAGGGAGCCGGATGTGGGACTCAATCCCAGGACTCCAGGATCACGCCCTGGGCTGAAGGCAGGCGCCAAACCTCTGGGCCACCCAGGGTTCCCCCCATTTTGTGATTTTTAAAGAAAGAATGCAACTTTAAATAGGAATTATTTGGTTTTGCCCTGGTGGACTACCCACTGTGACCCATTCTCCAACTCTGGGGTGCAGGAGTGGCTCAAATCAGAGAAGAACCATTTCTCACACCGTGAGGCACTGAATAACAAAAAATACTTCTACCTGTGTCAAACACTTCTGCCTTTAAAAAGCACTCCCCGGGATCCCTGGATGGCGCAGCGGTTTAGGGCCTGCCTTTGGCCCGGGGCGTGATCCTGGAGACCCGGGATCGAATCCCACATCCGGCTCCCGGTGCATGGAGCCTGCTTCTTCCTCTGCCTGTGTCTCTGCCTCTCTCTCTCTCTCTCTCTCTCTGTGACTATCATAAATAAATTTAAAAAATTAAAAAAAAATAAAAAGCACTCCCCTTCTCCATTTATACGTAGCTCTACGTAGGAAACTAGTTTCTAGAACATGTCCACGTTTACAAAGTAACTCTATAGGGGATCCCTGGGTGGCTCAGCAGTTTAGCGTCTGCCTTTGGTCTAGGGCACGATCCTGGAGTCCCGGGATCGAGTCCCACAGCAGGCTCCTGGCATGGGCCTGCTTCTCCCTCCTCCTGTGTCTCTGCCTCTCTCTCCCTCTGTGTCTATCATAAATGAATAAATCTTTATTTTTTTAAGATTTATTTATTTATTCATGAGAATACACAGAAAGGAGAGAGAGGCAGAGACACAGGCAGAGGGAGAAACAGGCTCCATGCAGGGAGCCTGACATGGGACTCAATCCCGGGTCTCCAGAATCACGCCCTAGGCTGAAGGCGGCGCTAAACCCCTGAGCCACCAGAGCTGCCCCAATGTAAATCTTTAAAAAAAAAAACAAAAAACAAAGTAACTCTATAGTTTTACAAATCACTTCTCATCAACCATTTATGGGAAAAGACCCTTTTGGAGACCTTGGAAAAATTCCTTCACTCCCCTGTGCCTCAGTTTTCTCATCTGTAAAATAGGAAGAATAGAAGTAGCTGCTTCACAGGGTTATGCATCAAGTCATTTGAGTAGTTCCTGGCACATCTAAGCCCTTTATGTCAAGTGTTTGCTATCATTATTGCTGCTGTTGTTATTACTAATATCCCAGGATATTTAGCACCTGAGGTAGGGAAAGTCTCTGTAGATCGGGGTAGGTGAAAGTACTTGTCCAAAGTCTGCTGCTGGTAAGCTTAGAAATGAATCTCTTGGGATGCCTGGCTGGCTTAGTGGGCACAGCGTGTGACTGCTGATCTCAGGGTGGTGAGTTCAAGTCCCATGTTGGACATGGAGCCTACTGAAAAAAAAAAAAAGACTACAAAAATGAAAACTTTGAAAAAAAAAAAAAGAAAACTTTGGCTTCTTTGGTCCGGTGCTGTATCCTAACCACATTAAACACATCCGGCCAAAGCAATCCCTATCAGGAAACAGAGACTGAGTGGGGAGAAGGGTAGGGTCTTAGACCCTCTGGGGGGTCTAGGGCATGGAGGGAACAGAGGAGGAGGCCTAGCTTCCCCTTGTTGAGTGTGGGAACTGAAGGGGGGTGGGAGTGGGGGCAGGAGACTGGGTAGGCCCTGCTCCTGGATCTGTTCTGTGGCTGTCGGCTGGGCTCCCATGACCCTTAACCACGCAGCTCTAGACCCGATCCCCCCACCAGAAACATTTTCCTCTCCTCAAGCTTGTGTCTTTTTCGTTTCCACATTGGCATTCTCTTCCAGGCCAGGGGTGGGCTAAAGGTAGGCGGTAGGAGTAAGGAGCCTGGTGGGTGGAACGTGAGTTTTGGAGTCAGAGATCTGGTCCCGAAACCTACCTTAGCATTACCAGCCACGCACCCTTTGGGCAAGGGCCTTACTCTACGTGAGTCTCCACTTCCTCACACCTAGAGGCTGAGGGTAATGCTATTAGGCTCCCAGGTTGCTCTGAGGAATGAATCAGCATGCACAGCCTGAAGCACAAAGATCCGCACGGCTAGGTGTCAGCATGCCTCCCTGCCCTGCCTGGAAGTGGGGGTGCCAGGGGCCGCTGCAGGCTGAGGAGTGTAGGGGGCCCAGGCTGACAGCCTGGGAACCTTGGGGTACCCTTGGCCACTGGCTCTAGGGCTCCTCCTTCCACACAGGCCGAACCCTCCCCCAGGCAGAGTGGTCAGTGGTCATCAGGACAACACAGGCCTGTGTCATGAGGAAGGCAGCTGTGTGGGGGGCTGGGCTGGAGGTTCTGTGCAGAGAGGGCGTGAGGCGGGGGGAGCTGGGTGGCCTGGCCAGGCACAGCCTGTTACCAGCTGCGCCCTGGGGCTCTCCACCCTGCCCCCACCAGCACCCTGTAGCTGGAAGTCACCAGCCCTGGGCTCCTGTGTCCTAGTTCTCGGTTCTAACTGTGACGTGGGGCTGAGGAATTTGGTGAAGTGTCCCACAGCTCAGGCTGGGTCTGCTCAAGAGAGAGCCTGCCCTCTGCTCCCTCTCCCTCTGTCCACTGGGTTGTCTGTCCCTTTCGCTCTCTTTTCAATTTTATTATGAGCTGTTCCAAACTTAGTCCTGGAACACCCTCAAAGTTTGGGGGCCAGTGCTTGGGAAAGAAAAGCAGCCCATGCTCCAGGGCTGGGCACAGAAGATCCCATTGCAGGGCCGAAGGGGAAGGGACTGAGGAGGACAGGGCTTCCTGGAGGAGGGAGCCCCAGAAGCCTGGCTTGTAGATGAGATGGCAGGAGAAGCAAGGGTGGAGCAGTAACCAAGGCAAAGGCGGGGAGACAGCCCAGCAAGGCTTGAGAACATGGCTGCAAGAGAGGAGGATGGAGCAGTAATGGGGCTGGGTGACATAGGCTGGCGGGGGGGGGGGGGGGTCCCCTGGGCCTCTGTGCTATAGGCATCAGGAGCGAGGGATGTGTTGTGAGCCAGGGAAAAACAAGGCCTTGGCATTTCAGACCATGAAATGGTCTGGGGAGACTTACAGCCCATGCCATTGACCCCCCTCAATCTTTAGACAGGGCATTGAGGCTTGCAACCAGAAGAGTCCTTTGCAGGAGGACGCGTCTTGGCCATGTCTGTAACTCCCATCAGCCAGCCACTGGCAAGCCTGCAGCAGCTGGATCCTTGCACACGGGGGAGGTAGCTGGGATTATCATCCCCATTTTACTGATGAGGCGGTGAGAGGCGTCAGGTGAGATGCCTGACGTCCCCCAGCGGCACATGATGGAGCTGGGACTTGCAAGGTTGGTTCATGGTCGACCACTGTTTACCGGCCAGCCTCGTCTCTTCCCCACTTCCTGCTGTGTACCCCACTGTTCCGGCCACACCAGATTCTTTTGGTTTCTCAAGTGGGCCACTTTCTCTCACCTGTGGGCCTTACCATATGCTGTTCCCTCCGCATGGATGGCAGGCCTCTCCGATCTCGGCTTCGCGGTGAACCGTCCGGGAAGCACTACTATTTTGAATCTTTTGGCTCCACCGTGCGTCCCCGCAGCCTCCAAGCCTCACCTGTCACATTGTGATTACACTCTCCTGGTCTGTTTTCTCAACAGGGCCTGGCGCAGTGATGTCAAGTGAGCTCAGGCCCACCCCAGCCTTCCTATCTAGCTGTGGCATCAGCAGCACCCCTCCACATGGGAAGGAGGGGCACCGGGACCTGACCAACACAGGAGGTGCTAAGGATGCTCCTGGGCCTGCCAGGAGCAAAGGGTCAGGGGGCGGGGGAGCGCTGGAGAAAGCAGAGACGCATGGGTATTTAAGGTCAGTGTAGCACCTGGCCTAACGCAGGCCTGGTGAGACTTCGGGGAGGAAAGGGGGCTCCTCCTAAAGGCTGCAGAGGTGCCTCTGGGACGAAGGCCCTTGAAGGATAGGGAATGCCAAGCTTCCTGCAGAGCAGAGGACATCCCCGGGAATGAGTGGGAACAAACACTACAGAGGAAGGAATTCGGCTCCCTACCAAGACTCTCTGCCCAGAGGGCACCATATGGGGTTACCTGGGAGGCTGGTCCCTCTAACATGCTGAGTGGATGCCCCAAGGTGTCATAACTACACCTGTGGGTGCCCGTGCCCCAGCTCAGGGCTTACCACGGAAAGCACATTGTCTGAGGACCATACCATGAGCCAGCACCCCCTGGTCACAGAGCCACGCACATGTCAGTCCCAGTGTGCCCTGCCCATCCCTCCCGGGCCTCCATCCTCATATCTGGCTTTGCCTTGGGCCAGCGACTGCCCTCATTTCTCTTACAGCACTTTGCATCTTGACCTGTGCCAGAGTCCACAGCCCGCTCACCTGTCCATGCAGCCGCAACTCACCCCTACTGATTGCAGGCACCCCCTCTGCCTGCACTGTACCTCCTCCAGAGTAGGAGCTCCCTGAATGCAGGGGCTTTGTTTTAGAATCATGTTGTTCCTGGGCGGCTGGGTGGCTCAGTGGGTTTAGCATCCGCCTCTTGATTTTGGCTCTGGTCGTGATCTCATTAGATAAAGCCCCATGCTGGGCTCCGCACTCAGCGGGGAGCCTGCTTCAGGATTCTTTCTCTCTTCCTCTGCCCTTCGCTCTCTCTCTCTCTTTCTCTCTAAAATAAATAAATCAACAAATCTTAAAAAAAAAAAAAAAGAATCATCTCGATTTTTTGCAGTTCCCAGCCTACATATTGTTTGTAAATATATGTTAAATTTTAACTATAGGGAGGGACAGAGACGTATAGGATAAGGGATGAGGGCTTTGGCACCCTCAAGCCTGTTTTGCTACATGTATAACAGAGACAGTAATTCCCCATCGCCTGGGATCCTCGGGAAGCACAAGTGAGATTAAGATAGGCATTAGTCCACTTTTAAGAGGTGGATGTTCCTTTATCTCTATTTCACAGATAAGCACTTGGGGCTCAGAGAAGCTTGAGGACTTGCCCAGGGTCACACAGCAGGGAAGTGGAAGCGCCTGGGATTCAGATGAATCCTCTTCCCCTCTCTGCTGCTCTCCAGTTTGAAGCCGGTGGGTGGGGGTTTGGCTGCAGGTGGGGATATGTAAATCAAGAAGGGGAGACAGGTAAGGATCTTGTGGGGTATGGAGTTCAACCCGAAGCACACAGTTTGGCAGGGTGAACCAGAAGGGAGAAGTAGTGGGGAGGGGCCTGCCTGAAGCCAGGGGGCTCCTCAGGGAGAACACATGGCCTTGTCTTCTGGGTGCCGGATTTAATTCTGGGAGGGGAGGCAGGCCCCAGACACAGGAAAGGCAGCGGGTGAGTTGGGTGGCGGGGCGGGATGGTGAGGGAGGCTTGAGATCACAGCATCTGAAGGTGGGAGAGCCATCGGAAATGGGTGGCAGAGATGGGTCCAGCCAGCCCTGGTACTCTTCATACCCTGCTTCCGCAGGCAGGGCTGGCGCCTGGCCACCTGCCAGACTCCTTGCACCTGGGCTGGGGCCCAGCCCGTGGGCAGCCCTGGGCTCCTACTACCTCTGCCCCCTGGCCCAGCAGCAGGCCCAGCTGGCTCACCTTCTCAATCAATACTGTGCTCTTAATGGGCCCAGCCACCAGCACCAACCAGGGGCATTAAATGTTAATTATATCTATTTGGATTTGAAAAATTTTATTACTCAAGTTAATTATGGCTGGAGTCATAAAAAGGTTTCAGAGTGAAAGGGCTGCCTTATTGGGGCCACTTTCCCCAAGACAGATTGGAAAGGAAAAGAAGAAATAAAAGCATCTGGCTCAAAGGGCTGGGTGCTCCCCATCCACTAGGTTGAGAGCTCGGGGTTCCGGACCCGCATCCGCCAAAGCCTGAAGCATAGCTCACCCACCAGCAGTGCTGGGCCCCAGAAGACAGGAGAGGTCTGTCCTGGGAAGGCCGGGCCTCCGCTCATAGCCCGGGTGTGAGTGGTGCCATCAGCAGAGAAGGGCCCCCTGCCAGGGGAGGTCCAGGGAAAGCACTGAGGACATTTGGGCTTCCAGAGATCTGGGATTGAAGGATATGCCCGGGGCTCCTCTCCAAGTGGTCTTGATACTGGGAACTCCTCCAGCCCAGCTCCCCACCCAGGGCGGCCCCACCCAGCCCAGTCTGATTGCTTCCTGCCAGCCCCACTTATGATTCATGGGCCTGACCTTCAGCTATAAAGTGCTCACTGTAGCCGGCATAGAGGCAGGATTTACAGCTCTGGGGTCAGCTGTAGGCAATGACACACACAATAGCTGACTCACGAGGGTGCCCCATTTCCAGCCCACACATAACTCTCTTTTGCACACACAGGTACACATGCACACATCTCGACAGAGACACAGATGCACGTTCACGCCCAGGAGCTCTCCTACTGGCACATTCGGTAATGGGAGTTCCATTTGTGGAGCAAGTATGGTGTGTTAGGTGCCTCACAGGCATTTGTCTAATCCTTAACACCAATCCTGTAAGGTTGAAGCAGTGCTACTCGTTTTATAGAAGAGGAAGCAAACCAAGGCTCAGGCAGGTTAAGTCATTTGAGCTCATGTGCCCAACAAGGGAACTGGCTCTGCACAGAGCCGCGATGTCAGCACAGTTGGCCAGGGAAACGGTAAATCCGTCGGAGAACTGGCACTACAGCAGCCTAGGGAGTGGGGTGGTAAGCCAGGCCATCCCATCCCGCCTCCCTCTTCCCCATCAGGACCTAGAGGCTGGTTCAGAGTGGAAGAGAATGTTCCAGAAGCAGATCTCCCCCTGGGCCCCCTGCAAAATGATAGAAGGGAGACTAAAAACCAGGAGAGGAACGCCTTAACCAGATGAGACTGGAACTGAAAAGTGCACAAACTTTAAAAAGTCACAAGTCATTGCAGGTGGGGGGTGGGTGCCTGGGTGGCTCAGATGGTTAAGCGTCTGCCTTCAGCTCAGATCATGATCTCCAGGTCCTGGGATGGGGTCCCACGTCAGGCTCCCGGCTCAGCGGGGAGTCTGCTGCTCCCTCTCCCTCTGCCTCCGCCGCCCCCTGCTCATGCTCTCAATCTCTCTGTCTCTTTCTGTCTCAAATGAATAAATAAAATGTTAAAAAAAAAAGTCATTGGGAATTAGGTAGGATTTGCCCATGTTGTGAAAAGATCGACTGCCCATCTGACAAAGGGCACTCAAGAAAGGATAGTTGGTAGGGAGGGGAGAAGTTTCATATTTGTGTCTCCCAAGTTTGAGCTACTCAATATACTGGTTTTATTATCATTATTGTCATTCTTGTTCTTATTACTATCCTCTTCCTGGGAAGACCCTGCAGAAGAGGTCCACCATTCCTCTTGGGCTCACATAGCATTTGCCTCTAGCTGCCTCCCATTTTCTCAGGTCTCAGAATTTCCCCAAAGCTAGTGCCTACTGTCCCCGAGGGCCAGCCTGTCACAGTCCTCAGCGGGGGCTCCACTCTCAGGGCCGGTCCTCTTCCTCTCACTCTTGAGTTTTTGCCCGTAGATTAGTTCTTTCTTCGCAGTCTTCAATCGTGTGTGAAATTTCTCCCTGACCAAGGCCAGCCCTTCCCTTGATCTGGGAAATCCCTCTACGCCCTAAGTTTCTTCTGTCTTCTCATCCGCCTCCTGGAGTGAGGGCCTTCACCCTCTAGGATGGAGGGCCCATCACCACTGGCGTCACTACCGTGGCCTCACCCCTGGCTGCTCACCGGTGCCCCACAGAAGCTGTGACCCTTAGGTCCTCCATGGCCTCCTTCTCATGGCATCTGTAGCTATATCTCATGGCCCTGCCCTGCCATCTCCCCTCACCTCTGCTGTCCCTCCTGTCCTTTGTCGCCCCCTCCTCTTCAGCTGACCCGATGCCGGTATCTTGTCTCCTCTTCCCAGTCCTCCAGACTCAAGACTCGCTCCTGTGCTCTTTGCTCTTAGACAATTTATCCTCGGCGACTTTGACTTTCCCCCTCTCTATGTGACTCCCAGAGCTGCCTCCAATTTGATGTTTCTCCTGAATTCCCATCCTGAGTTGTCAACTGTCCAAAGGACATAACTGCTCAGACGCTCTACTGCCACTTCCAATGAAACGTGCTGAAATTGGTGATCACCTTTCTTCAAAATGGCTCACTTTCCTCCACCTCATTTCTATCCATGAAATAACTCTTGTTCTGGCTGCCCCGCCTCCCCAAACACCAGGTCCACTGATTAAATTAATAACACTGAGCAAATATTTTCCAGGTAACTTCATGTGCAAAGCCCAAATAGCCCAGGGTGGTGGGGGTGGAGCTGGGAGGCAGGACAGAGAGTAGTACGATGCCACTGAGGGGGAAGGCTTGGGAATCAGGTTAGATTTGGGTCCAAAGGCTGGCCCCACCACCACTTGTCCGCTACGTGCTATTAGGCAAGTTACTTGAACAGAGAGTGCTTCCTCTTTGCCATACCCTGACATAAAGGCCCTGCCCATCTAATCCACCTCATCCTCACCAACATCTTCACAATATCATCATAATTATTCCATTTTAGATATTGGAAAAACAGAAGGACCTCAGAGAGGTAAAGGAATCTGCCCTAGGTCACATAGCTTAGTAAGTGGCAGAACCCAAGGATGGACCCAGGCAGGCTGGCGGCCTGTACTTATGACCACTTTGCTATATTTAACCTCTTAGGGTCTCGGTTTTGTTCCGGTTTTTTTTTTTTAATTTTTTTTATTGATTTATGATAGTCACACAGAGAGAGAGAGAGAGGCAGAGACATAGGCAGAGGGAGAAGCAGGCTCCACGCCGGAAGCCTGACGTGGGATTCGATCCCGGGTCTCCAGGATCGCGCCCTGGGCCAAAGGCAGGCGCCAAACTGCTGCGCCACCCAGGGATCCCTGGTTTTGTTCCGTTTTGCTTACTATTGTGTCACCAGCATCCAGGAACCCGTTAAATATCTGTTGCGTAGAAGAGGACAGATAAATGGCCAAAATGCACCTGTTGGATTTGATAGCTTGAGTAGTTGCTGACCTTGGCAAAAGCGGGGTAAGGGAAGAGACAGGATCGCAGGGAAAGCTGCAGTGGTGTAAGGAGTGAATGGGGGGGAAGGAGGCTATGGGGGTGTCAGGTGTGGACCAGCCATTCAAGAACTTGGAGGGAGGAGAGAGAGGGGCACAGGGTCTGGGTTGTGACTGTGGTGTGTTTTGTTTTAGTGTACGGAAAAGGGTTGGGGCTCTAGGAGGGAGCACCAGTGCCGGAGCCAGGCATCAGAGAGGACCCAAGGAATAGGATCCCAAGCACCAGGAAAGGGGGCGAATCCTGACCAGGAGGGATGTGGCTCTGTTGGAGAGAGATAGGAGTTAAACAGATCATGGCAGCCTCACTAGGGAAGGCCTGAGCTGAGGAAACCCCAGGGGCTGGAGAGCCTGGAGGAGAGGGACACCTCCTTAACACGATCTTTGCTGGGACAGCCAGTGATCTGGAGAGAGGGGCTCGGGTGGCTGGATCAGAAATGGCTACTTCTGTCTGTGCCAAGACAAGCTGGGGTGGGGGTGGGGGTAGGGGAGGGCAACCCTTGGGCTATGAGAACCTGAGCCCCCAAGCCCCAGTCTTGCTGGGACCAGCAGCTAGCTACTAGGGGACAGCCAGTGAGTATCCCCCCACTGCATCTTACACCCTGACTGGCGGAGCCAACCCCAATTTCCAGAGCTGGAGCCAGCTATGCTTTCCTTGAGTGAAGCAATAAAAGGGGAAAATCAACATCCCAATGATCTTGTTTATGGTGCTAAGTAAGCTGTACAGCTTAATCCGTGGAGGTTAATGAATTTACGACTTGCTTTGGAGTTTGACAAGGGCCGTAAAAGAGGAATGAATGCTCTGGGCAGCTCTTTCCCTAGTGGCTACTTAGGGTTAGATCAGCCTGGCCAGGCCCACCCTGGTGAGGGAGGGGAGAAGACTGAAGTGGTGGGTTCATGGCCAGCCATCTGGGGTCTGGGCCGACAGGACCAGAGGAGGGACAATCCAAGGGCCCAAGGACCCTTTCCGCAACCCTCTGGTAGGCTGCAGTGAGCTGGAGCCCCCAGGCTCTCAGGATCGTTGCATCTTGGGCAAGTCATTTAACATCTCTGAGCCTCATCTGTAAGAAAGAGAGGGATGACACCAGCCGTGACAAAGATGTGAGGTACCACGTGTGAAGAAATTAGCATCAGCCCCTAATCAAGGTGATAACCACCGTCCTCGGTCTCACCTTGTCACCTGCTATTTATTCGTCTATGTCCCTCTTACCATTCACCCATTCCTTCAGAAACCCCATAAGTCTTCATGAAGAGGTTACGCTGTGTGCCAGGCCCTGTGTCACACACAGTTTGGTGCAAGAGGCACATACTTTAAAACCCCTGTAAATGCAAAGAGACCAGTGCTGGGAAGGAGTGATGTGCAAGTTATTCTAGAAGCACAAAGAAAGGAGGGGCCAAGCCTGGCTGTCTCGTCTATGCCAGCCTGAATAATGCCTTGTTCTGATAGAGTGCTTGGCAGGTCACAGAATACTTCCACGTGATTCATTCTTTTGATTCTCACAGCAATCCCATAACGACCACATTTTCTAAGTCAAAAATTAGAACCCAGTGACCACCTGGCGTGACAGTAGCTCAGAACACTTGGAATTTGGGCAGTTTAAAAACTCTGTGACACACCGAGTTCCAGAAGCAAGAGAAGGCAGGGACTTCAGGATCTCTGAGCGGTCAGGAAAATGAAGCTAAAGTTGTCAGCGAGGGAACCGAGGCTTCACCTCATCCATCCACCCATTACTTCGGGAGGTTGCCAAAGTCAAGGGCTGTGCTGCTTACTTCTGGATGCAGAGGGCCGAGGGTGGAAGCTCGCAGAGATCAGGGCCCCAGGAAGTGTTTTTCAGATGAACATGAGAATCTCTGCGTGGATGTGTTTATCTGCTTCTGGGGGCAACACTCCCCAAGAGAGTCATCAATGTATTCCTCATGGTCCCTTCCTTCTCTCCCATCCTCTTTTTTAAAAAATATTTTATTTATTTATTCCTGAAATACACTGGTAGAGAGAGAGGCAGAGACACAGGCAGAGGGAGAAGCAGGCTCCACGCAGGGAGCCCGACGGGGGACTCGATCCTGGGTCTCTGGGATCACGCCCTGGGCTGAAGGCAGCACTAAACCACTGAGCTACCCGGGCTGCCCTTCCACCCTCTTTTGAACGTGCTCTTGCCAGTGTCATCCCATTTGCCAATCGGCGTGGTTAGAACTCAGTGACCCTCGCCTTACTCTACGGGCAGCAACTCTAGAGCAGGAGCTCACTCCTTCCTCCTCGAACCATCTGTTTAACTTGGCTTCTGTCACAACCCGCCCTCCTGGCTTCTTCTTGCCTCACTGGATGCGCCTTCTGAGTCTCCTTGCTGGAGATCCCTCCTTTTCTGATCCCCTAAATACTGGAGTGCGAGGCCAGGTCCTCAGGAAGGTGCACAGGAGCCTGTGAGCCAAGTGTAAGCCAACTCACACGCCGTGGGGGCTGCAGGGTCCTCTGCTTGTGCTGGGGTGCCGGTTTCTCAGGCTTTCCCTCAGGGAGTAGCCCTTTCCAGCTCCCCTCCTCCTAGCTCACCGGCCTCCAGTTCCAGTGTTTTCAAAGTGTCTCTCTAACTCTGACTGTCCTTGTTTTACTGTGAAACTAGAGTTCCTCTGTGATCTGTTGGTAGCTCCCTCCAGACAAACCACCGCAGAGACCAAGGTGTCTCCCATGTGGCTGGTAAAGAGATGGCCTCCCAAGGGGAGGGCTGGGTGCTCCATGTACCAGTGCAGGTCACACACGGGAGGTGGAGAAGGCACAGATGCCGGTGCCTCCTGGCCCATCCCTTGGGCCCACGGATGCCAGCATTGACTGATGGCTGCCCCTCCCACGGACCTGGCCAGTGTGCCCAGCTGCTCCGTCCTAGAGATGGAACCTGACAGCATAAGGAGCACAAGGGTGGAGCGAGAAGACCAGGCTTGGGCTCCGGCCTTGCCAAAGAGGAATGAATCAAAGACCAGGAGATCCCAGGTTCTGTCCAGGCTCCCAAAGGAAGACCCAGGATCCTGCCCACTGTGGCCTCCCAGGCCTTTCTCTCCCCCCACATCCTCTATTTACTCAGAGCATCCACTCTGTACCCTCAGCTCTCTCTGAAGAGCTCCTCACGTCTCCTTCCTTCTGCCCAAAGGATGATACTCTTGGGGAAACACTGAGGCTTTGGTTCTGTCTTTCCCCTTTCCATGCATTCCTGACCTGAAAGTCATGGTTCCCTGGCCAGAGAATTCATGTTCTGGCTACCAGCCCTCCTTCCTCCTCAGGCATGTGTGGGAAAGAGCTTGGCCAAAGCAAAGATTCCCTGGCTAGTGCCCTGAGGAGTCCTTTTGCTCTCCAGGGAGGGTCCCTGTGGGCTCCACCTGTCCAGCTGGCCCTACTGCAGGGGACAGGCAGCTGGGTCCCGTCCTGCAGGCGTAGAGGCTGAAACAGGCTAATGAATCCTGATGGGAGAAGTGACCTTTTCCAAATGCCACATGTCATTGGATTTTATATCACACAAGGACAATGTGCCATGGGTATTAAAATCGTTTTTCCAATAGTTATATATGTGTGTGAGTGTGGTGCAGAGTCTGTATGACGAGAGGAAAATCCTAATGAAGATGTCATCAGATGAGCCTTCCCTCCTCAAGCCCCAGACAGGCAGTCCTTTAGGACACTCCTTCTCTTAGCCAAGGTTTGGCCCTAGACCTTAGCTCTGGAACACAGATAAACTTTTCTCCCACGAAGTTTCCTGGTTCAGACCCTGGCTCGGCATCTGGCCTTGGCTCCACTTCCTGGTTTAGGAAGGTCTACCTGGCATCAGGGGAAAAAGCAAGACCTAGAGGCGGGAGTCCCCCAGAAGTTGATGTCCTATAGACACAGGCCCTAGGCATGTGGGTCTCCTCCCCTTGGTCTCCTGGAGAACCTAGAGGACACTTCCAGAAGGAAGGACATATAACCAGAGAGAGCTGCCTGGGTGGCAAATGTGATGCTTAGAGGCTTCCAGAGCCCTGAAGGCCAGGAGAGGCTGGACTTGGGGCCGAGAACCCCAGACTCTTCTGTTTAAATCCTCACTGTTCCCATGGTCTAGCTTATCTCTACAATATTCCTGACAGGTGGTCTGCCTAAACACCTCCAAGGCGGGGAGACTCCAGACATCCCCAGGAAGCATTTTGGCTCTGGAGAGCATTGGCTGTTTAGAAAGTTCACACACAGCTTGAACTAGAATCTATTTCGCTGGAAGTTCCACCCGCTAGTCTGTGTTTAACCCCTTGGGCCTCAGACAGAAAAGGTTTGATCTCTGTTTTACACAATAGCCTTTTGGGAGTCTGAAAACACTAAGGATGTTCCCTGGAGTCTTCTTTTCTCCAGGGCAAACATTCCCAGTCCATTCGCTGATTCCCAAGATGACCCCACTTCACATATCACCACCCTTAGGCACCCAGTTCTGTTATGCCCATTTTCTACTGTCATCATGGGCAAAGGAAGTCTGCATGATAAAGGGAGGAAAGAGCAAGCACCGGAGTCAGAGCCCAAAATCCCAGCCTCATTATTTAATAATGATAAGAAGTTGAGTAAGGTGCTTCACCTTTTTGAGATACAGTTTTTTTTTATTGTAACACTAGGTGAATCAACAGCTTCCTCCCCGGGACAACCTCTTCAGAATGTGGTCGAAGGACAGGCCAGGACCTCAGTGGAGACCCACCCAGTCAGAGGTCAGCAGAGGTCATAGGATGAAGGGCAGAAAAAGTAAACACTATCCCCAAATAGCTCCTTGTCCCAGATGAGTGCCCAGAACTAACTGCCCCAAATCCCAGTCAAAAGCTTCAAACACACAGTCTGAACCCATTCTTGCCCTTCGTGCTCGGACAAACAAGCCAACGTGCAAGAGACTGCTCATCTCGGTAAGGGAGCCACTTCCTTCTTAGGCCCCACAGCACCAGAATGCAAGTATCTTGGCTCAGAGGGGGCTCCCCAAGTCCAGGGAGAGATTAAGATCCAGCCCTGCACTGCCTGCCCTAGCAACTAGTGCTGATTCCCAGAGAGTCTCCAGGTCTTGGGCTTGCTCAGACTCTTCTGTTACCTGGGTTTGAATCTTGGTCTAACAGCTTGCTAATTGTGTGCCCTTGGCCAAGTTACTTAACCCTCTGTACCTGTTCCTTCATTTGAAATATGCTGATAATTTACCTACCTCCAGGTTGTTGCAAGGATTATGTGATCTTATACATGGAAAACACTTAGAACAAAGAGAGTTGAGCACACGGTAAGCACTCAATAAATATTGGCTATTAGTATTATCCCACACCTAGGACAGCTGTGAAGGTCATGGGTGCTAGATAATAGGAACAGGTCATTCTTGGCAAACAATCAAGCTCTGTGATTCGAGTTGTTGCCTGCCTATTCTCCTGCATTGGACCTAGGCCTCCAGTTGGTCTGATCAGTGCAAAGTGGAGCAGAACTGTCTGTCTCTTCGATTGTTATGGGATCCCAATGATACCAGATACTTGGGGGGTAAGCCTTAGCACTTGCTGGAGTCTCCTGAATTTACTATCAAAGATTCCCCAGAGCTTTTCTAGCTCCCTTCCCTCTGCATGTACTCAAAATCAAATGTTGATCCTGGTTGCATTTCATCTGGCTGGAAGTTTCTACCCATTATTTGAGCCAATCAAGATCACTTGATATTCCGATTCAGTCATCTTTCCTTCTAGAGTTGTGTCTTCTGCAGGTCTCATCAACATGGTTTTAGATCTTTTGTGAAATTCCATAGTTCAGAGCCAGCAGAGAGAAAATATACCCTCTCCCAGGCAGCCAGCTGTTTCAAATCTTCCTTGTTCACCTGGTAAATTCATTCTCGCCCTTCAGGACCTAACACCAATGTCAAGCTTTCTTAAAAACCCTGCACTAAAAACAAAGTAGTAAAAAATAAAAGGCCAAGAATCCCAAAGAAGAAGAGAAAAAAACAAAACAAAACAAAAACAAAAACAAAAACAAAAACAAAAAAAAACCCTGCACTAATATTTAGTTTTTAAAAAAACATTTGTCAGAATACTTTATACTCACTAAGAAGACTATAACCAAAAGGACTATACCAAGTGCTGGTGAGGATGTAGAGAAACCGGGACCCTCATTATTTGCTGGTGGGAACATAAGATGGTGCAGCTGCTTTGAAAAACAGTTTGGCAGTTTCTAAAAATATTAAATATGGAGTTAACATAAGACCAAGCAATTCCACTCTGAGGTGTAACCCAAGAGAAGAGAAAACATGCTTTCATACAAAAACATTTATGTGAATGTTCATGGCAGCATTATTCATCAGAGCCAAGAAGTGGAAACAACTCAAATGCCCTTCAACTGATGAACCAATAAATAAAATGTGCTATATCCATACAATGGAATATTATTCGGTCATAAAAAGGAATGAGGTACTGACACATTGTACAGCATGGAAAAATGGAAAGCATACTAAATGGAAGAAGCCAGTCTCAAAAAATCCCCCATATATAATAGAATTCCATTGATATGAATCGCAAATTTTTAGAGATGGTAGTTTAGTGGTTGCTTAGGGTTGGGGAGGAGGAAGAGGGAGTTTGACTTCTAATGGGGTTTCCCTTAGGAGGGACAAAGTGTTCTAAAATTAGATTCTGGATTCTGGTGATGGTTGCACAGTCCTGTGAATACACTTTAAAAAAATCCCAATTATATTCAACTCTACATTTTAAATCGTATGGCATGTGAATTCTATCTCAACAATGCTTGCATTTGTTTGTTTGTTTGTTTATTTGAGAGAGAGCAGGGGGAGGAGCAAAGGGAGAGATTCTCTGCTTGAGAGAATCTCAGGCAGACTCCATGCTGAGTGCAAAGCCCGGGCAGGGGACACCATCTCACGACCTTGAGATCATGACCTGAGCCAAAACCAAGAGTCAGATGCTTAACTGACTGAGCCACTCAGGCACCCCTCATAATGCTCTTTTTAAAAAATTTATCAGGCATCTACTACATACTAAATATTGGTAGCAGCAGAACTGGGGGCTGGGAGACAGTTTGGGGAAGGGGGTAAAGAGACATTCCCTGGAGTGAATGATGCTTGAGCCTAGTCTTCATGGAGGAGTAGATATTAGGCAAAGAAGTAGAGGCAAAGGATGTGCTCAGCAGAAGAACAGTAGGGCAAAAAGCATGAACTCTGTGGTCAGACTGTGTAGATTTGTTTTTTTTTTTTTTTTTTAAGATTTATTTATTCATGAGAAACACAGAGAGAGAGAGAGAGAGAGAGAGAGAGGCAGAGGGAGAAGCAGGCTCCATGCAGGGAGCCTGAAGTGGGACTCAATCCTGGGTCTCCAGGATCAGGCCCTGGGCTGAAGGCGGCGCTAAACTGCTCAGCCACCCAGGCTACCCAGACTGCCTAGATTTGAATCCTAATTCTACCATGTACTAGCTACCTGACTTTGGTAAAGTTATTGAGCCTCTCTGTGCCTCAGTTTCTTCATCTCCAAAAGGGGGATGATTCTAGCAGAGTGTGCATGGTAAAATATTTTAAGAGTAACACAGTGTAATATGGCCAGGGTGATGATGAAATGAGTTAACACATGTCAAGTGCTTAGAACCAAGACAAAAAAAAAAAAAAAAAAAGAACCAAGACAAGATACATAATAAGGTCTCAATAAACATTAGTTATGGTGGCTATTGGGTACAGCGTGGTTTGGTGTTAAAGGATAAGGCATAGAATGAAGGGAGATGAGAAGGAAAAGGTAGAAATCGGATCACATGGGGACTTGGATGCAGGCAGAGAAGCTTGGTCTGGAACAAGAGGAGGCAGACCTCTGGAAAAGAAAGAAGGGGAGAAGAAAAGGCTTAAGTGAAGTTGAAGGGAAAAGCTCAAAGTTGAGAGATGTCAGGTATCCTGGGTTTCTATGTAAAGTAGGAAGCGAGAGTGGTAGAGGAATAGAAGCGAATCAACACTGAGGCTCAGATGATGTAGAGGACAGGTCTGTAGAGTTGAGTGATTTTGTTTACCAGCTCTCAGCCATGGGTGTAGAGACAGATTGTGGCAATGATCCAAGAGTTAGGGATTTGCTAAGTAGTGCCATAGGACAGGTGCAGAGGACTTGAGGAGTACTGGTGACAGGAGAGTTCAGGGGTTGAGTCTGGGTAATGAAATAATGAGCAGGGTGTGCTGATATCCTGGGGTAAAATGTTAGAATTGGGTACTGGATGTCTTTATGAGGTCAAAGGGGAGATGTTCAACTGTGATTTATTCGATTATTCATTCCCTCATGCAAGCAACACTTATTGGGAACCAACCCTGGGCCAGGGATACAAGAGTGGAACCTGGTGGATACTGTCTTTGCCCCTCCCTTGGGAGGCGGGTAGGACATGAAGTGGGAGTCTGGGGGTGAGAGACAGGAAAGCATAGATGGCTGGAGTGGACATTTTCAAAGGTAATGCAGTTTTATCCAGTGACTTAATCCTTAGACACCTTCCACTTGTACTTAGAATATACCCAAGCTTCATGCCATAGGCTAAAAGGCCCTACATAATCTGGCTCTTTCCTGCCTCTCTGACTTCATCTTATACCATCTTCCTCTTAATGCATTTTATCTACTCTGGCCTCCTTATCAGGTCTTTGATTACTCCCACTTCTTTCCCTTCCTGGGACCTTTCTTGGCATGCCTGCCTCCATTTCATCTAGCAGTTCTGAGCTCAAACATCACGGAGGAGTCCATTCCCTGACCATCCTAAGCAGAGGAGTCCCTCCCACTATGACCCTCTATTTAGCTTGCTGTTTATTTCCTTCATAGTACCGATCACTCTAATTACCTGGTGTTTTTTTCATTATTTGTTTCCTGCCTCAAACACAAAAGTTTTTGAAAACAACGGGGTTTTGTTTAGCACTCTATCTCCGGTGCTGAGGACAGAGTAGGCGCTCAATGAACATGTGTGAAATGAATGAATGACATGCAATCAGGGATGGACAAATAAAGTCGTGGTAAAGACCACTCAAGTTGAGGTGGTCAAGCCCCAAGAACAGGGAGCACTGGATGGCTCATCACTTCACGGGCCTTGAGATCCCCTAAGATGAGGGAGGGAATGGGGGAGATAAGACTGACACGGGTATATGCATTGGGGAACAAGAAAGAAGCCAGTAGATGACAAAGATAGCAAAGAGAAGTGGTCTGATGAAATATCAAGAGCTTGAAGGGAAAAGGGATTTTCTCTTTACATGAGGGTAGACTAGTGACAGCCTAAAGTGGCCCAGGAGAGGAGCATGAAGCTGGGATCCAGGAGAATGGGGACAAGAGCTGAGATGAGGCCTTTGCAGAAAGCTGCATTTCAGGCAGGGTGAGAAGTAGAGGGAAGACTCAGAAGCTGACGTTGTGTGGAATTGACTGGTGGCTACGTGTGGCAGAGGGGAAGATCTGGGAGACAGTGGGTCAGGGGAGGAGGGACATATTAATTTGGGGATGAAAACCCTGGGGAGAAAGACTGTAGGGGCATGTACTTGGGCAGTGACTGGGGATGGCTGGGATGTGACATCAGATAGGAAGGACAGTCCTAGGGTTCCAAATGGAACCTTGGGGTCAAGATCACGGCAAGGTTAGGGTGACCTTGCTTTGCAGAAACAGAGTAGGGGCGTCCGAGACAATGTAGCTCAAGCTGTCTTGACTGGTTGGATCTCTGCTTTATGTTCTCTCAGTACCTTGGACACAACCCCATGGATGCGCGGAAACTTGGCAAATGCCCAGTTCCTTACCCTCCCATCAGCTCCTGGAGCCTGGCCCCACTTGTTTGCAGTCTCCATCTTTGGCCCCTTTCCCAGAAGTGAGCCTAGAGTAGAGAAGGAAGAGGGAGTTGAGGTGAGGGAGAGGAGATGTGGTGAGGAAGATTCCTCAGACTTTAGCTCAGCCCAGCCCGCCCCTGTCCCACAGTCAGCATAGCCACTGTCCGGCTGAAATAACAAGTCAGAGACTGAAAAACTGGCCAGCCCTCTTTGTTTACTCAGCTTTTCCCCCACCTTTTTCTTTGGACAATGCCCTGCTGGGTTGGGGCTGTCCTGCTGGGTTGTTGCTGGGGCTCCCCCGCCAAGATGGAGCCCAGCTGCTCAGCTGTTTACAAGGCGATTCCGGTTTACGCTGGGGCCCATCCTGTCCTGGCTGGGCTGGGAGTTCAAGTCAGAGCCCAGACAGTGGCCTCTCATGGCCCAGAGCTCCTCAGTCTCTTTCTCAGGCTGGGGAGCAATGGGCTGGGGGATCCTGGATGCCCAGTGCCCAGGGAAGGCACTGGCCTCAAGACAGAGTGAGAATGGAGTAAGACCTGGCCCCAAAGCCAAACTTCTGCCCTTAGGAGCCCCAGAGAAAGAAAAACTGCTGGAATCCCATGGCCTCTGTCTCTGTTCTTTCAGGTGGTGAAGTTGTGATAACAAAGATGGCAGCCCCTGCCCCCCCACATTCTTCCTGGTAGCTAAGGTCTGGGAACTGCTCTCTGCCTTATCTGCCACCATCCTCAAAGCTGAGGATCAAAGGAAATTATGTGTATGCCAAGACTTGAAAAGCACTTGTTACTATGATGAAATGATCTGCAGTAATTCATTGAAATGACACAGATGATCTCCAGCCCTAGATCGGCAGCTGCTCAAGGCAAGGCCCTTGTTCCGGTCAACTTGGTGGACTCAGGGCCCATCGTGGAGCATGGCACACGGTGGGGGCACAATTATTTCATTTATTAAACAAATATTTCTCAAGAAACTTTCAGACTGGTGGGAGAGACAGGTCATAAAAACACAGTGTGAGCAACGATAGAACAGGAACGAGCACAGGGTCTGAGTAAGTACAGAGGACGATGCATCCTCCCTGGCCTAGAGGTCAGGGAAGGCTCCTCTGAGGTAGCAGCATCCAAGATACAGTGAACAAATGTGCTGATAAAGTGAAGAAGGAACTTGCCGAATCCCTAAATGGCAGTGCAGGGGCAGGGTAACGTGGGTGATCTCTCTTATTCCCTTTTCCTCCCAAGTAGTACTAAAGGGCCTGGCTTTAGGCTCTTGGGCCCTGAGGTCAGTGAACTGTCTGGATCTAGTGAACCTATTAAGGAATCCTGTGGAGCCTTGGGAAGCCTTTGTCCACACTACCCAATCCTCTTCAACTGGAGCAGGAAGGGGGAAGCGTCAATGCACTTGTGGGCTGCAGGAAGCACACGGTAACCGTATGTTCTCCTGGACTTAGTGCATCAACCTTCTCACGGGCAAGCAATTTGAAGCTTGATCTTTTTTTTTTTTTTTATGTTTTAAAGATTTTATTTATTTATTCATGAGAGATACAGAGAGAGAGAGAGAGAGAGAGGCAGAGACACAGGCAGAGGGAGAAGCAGGCTCCATGCAGGGAGCCCAACGTGGGACTCGATCCCTGGTCTCCAGGATCACACCCTGGGCTGAAGGCAGTGCTAAACCACTGAGCCACCTGGGCTGCCCAAAGCGTAATCTTTAAATACGATCAGAAGGACAAGTAGGAGTTAGGCAAGTGAAAGAGGGTAGGGAAGAGATAGTTCCAAGCCAGAAGTGGTGGGGAGAGCCCAAGAAACAGGCTGCAGGTGGACCAGCAAGGTCTAGCTAGGGAAATCCAAGAATTACAATGAGGCCAGAGGGGAGAATAACTCTGGGGGAGACAGGGGGCCCTGAGGGCTGATTCCTGAGAGGTAGGCAAAGGCTGGTTGATGAAGGTCTTGTAAACCCAGCTCTTTGTCCTGAATGGGGATACACTTCCATGGAGTCAACTGCAGAATTTACATTCTGTTGATTTTAAATTTGTATCTTTACCCTGGAGCTCTCCTGGGGGTATCAGACTCTCATATCCAATTGTCACTGGTTGTAAACACCGGAAACTCAAACTAATCAATAGGAGCTCCCCCTGGTCTCCTTCCGAACTTAGTCCTGATCCTAGTATAGGCCTCTGCCCTGGTTCGGGTCTGGCCTCTTCCTTCTGACCTGGTGTCCCCATGGACCGATAGCTCAACACCCACCTCATTGTTTTCCTGATCCCAACATCTCCCTTTTTTGTATGCAGCATTCCACGTGCAGGCCCTACACAAATCTGACCGTGCAACTCCCCTCCTTCGAAGCCTTCAATGGATCCCCACGCCTTCAGGATAAACAAGATGAGTTTCAAACTCCTTAGCACTGAACTCGTAGAATTCTAGGGAAGGTGATGTGCATAAAGCATTTGGCATGCCACCTGGGACATTTTGGGCATTCAAGTAATAATAGGTATTATTACTATCATCATAATAAGTATACAATTAATATCATATTATAATCATATTCTAAGCTCCCTCCAACCCACATTCTGCAGCCCGTCTTTCTCTTCAGTCTCCTTTTATGCCATTCTCCTCCATGCTTTCTTCCACGAGCTCCTAGAGAACTCCTCTGTCAAGCCTCCATGTCCTTGTCCATTTTATCCAAACTCATTTCAGCCTGGAGGACCCTTCCTTTTATTTTTTACTCAATCAACTCCTCATCATCCTTCCTCACAAGCGTCTCTCCACAAGCAGAGCAGAAGAGCAAAAGTCTACGAACACGCATTTCTCTTAGACAGCAAGGGTTTCTTGGTGTTGTAGAGAGGAGGGGCGACAGGTGACAATGACTCAAATCTTTAGTGGCAGTAGCTGATGGTAGAGATCAGAAGCCACTCTTGGGGCAGTGAGTCACAGACACCCAGAGAGCTGAGAAGCAGCTGGGCCGGAGAGAATGGGCCTGGCGGGATGGCTGGCCTTACAGCTGTGGCGGCCGGCTGGTCAGGAGGAGAAGAAGGACAGGTATTTACTGGATGTTGTAATGTACCAAGGAGAGAATCAGTCTGTTGTTTATTTATTTTTTTTTTAATTTTTATTTATTTATGATAGTCACAGAGAGAGAGAGAGGCGCAGAGACACAGGCAGAGGGAGAAGCAGGCTCCATGCACAGGGAGCCCGATGTGGGATTCGATCCCGGGTCTCCAGGATCGCGCCCTGGGCCAAAGGCAGGCGCCAAACCGCTGCGCCACCCAGGGATCCCCAGTCTGTTGTTTAGTTAGCACACATGACTGGGCACCCACTCTGTGTTGACAATTTAGCTGTGAAAGAAGGGCTCATCATTTAGTGAGGGATCAGACAAGTAAACAGGCATTACAGTCCAATATGATAAATATTAGAATAATAGCAGTGGTGAGGTGCCATTGAGACATGGTTTTCAAAAAGAATCCCTTCCTTTTTAAAAAAAAAATATTTTATTTATTTATTCATGAAAGACACAGAGGAGAGAGAGAGGCAGAGACACAGGCAGAGGAAGAAGCAGGCTCCGAGCAGGGAGCCTGACGTGGGACTCGATCCGGGACTCCAGGATCACACTCTGGGCCAAAGGCAGGCGCTAAACCGCTGAGCCACCCAGGGATTCCCAAGAATCCCTTCCTTAATGAATTTCAGGGTGACAATTACCTGCAATAAACATTCATGGTCCTGTGTCAGGCACTGTGCTAGGTGCTGAGGACACAGAGGACACAAAGATGAATGAGATGATTTCCGCCACCTAGTGGGAGGAGACAGCCAAGCTTAAAAATGCCACAAAAGCAGTCAAATGTCGCGTGTCTCCAGATTGCCTTTTCTTCCATTTAATGTGATAGGAATCATTATCATTTAATTCCTCAAGCTACAAGCCTGGACATTATCTCTGACTCCAAGATTTATGTTTTAGATGAAATATAAAATATTCTGTAGAGGATGGATTAGAGGGAAAGGAGACTGGAGGCCGGGAGACCAGCTCGAGGCTGATGTAGTAATTCAGTGGGGAGGTGATGGCTCTGGGTTGGATTAGGCCAGGAACCTGAGAGACCAAGATAGCTGGTAGATCTGAGAGCTTTTTAAGAGCAGGATTAGCAGAATTTGAATAGATGATTCAATGGGCGATTGAATGGATATACCGGTAAGAAAGAAGGAGGAGTCCAAAAATGATCCCAGGGTGCGGCACCTGGCTGGCCCAGTTGGTAGAACATGTGACTCCTGGCCTCTGGGTTGTGAAGTTCGAGCCCCATACTGGGTGTAGAGATTACTTAAAAATAAAATCTTAAAAAAAAAAAATCTGGATCAGATGTCTAAGATTATGGTGCCATTTAATGAGATGGGAATGAAAAGAGGGGGGAAATGATATGTACTGCACTTTAGATATCTTTATGAGAAGATGTCCAGTGGGTAGTTGGAAAGTGGGTTGGAAGCTCAGGAGGTTGATTTGGACTGAAGTTGAGATTTGGAAGCCATTGGCATAGTGGAGTAAGATTTATATTTGAGTGGATGAGATCGCCCAGACAGGCTGTGTGCAGAGAAAAGCGGAGCAAAAATTGATTCGTTAATGCATTCATTCATCATTCATTCATTCATTCATTCATTCAATACATTTACTGGGCACTTACCGAATTCCGGGTACTGTTCCAGATGCTAGAAGTAAAACAGTGAACACGGAGTTTACCTTCTATTGGTGGAAACAGACAATGGACAAATAAAAATAGAACAGGAGGTCAGAAAGGGACAGGTACGACGAAGAAAAGTAAAGCAGGGTGAGGAGATGCGGAGAGCAGTGGTAGGCAGTCTGGGAGGGGCTCTCTGAAGAGGTGACATTTGAGCAAACATCTGAATGAAGTGAGCAAGAGACTCCTGGGAGTCTGTGGGAAGAGTGTTTCAGGCAGAGGAAACAAGGTCAAAGGCCCTAATGGGGAATATGCCTGGTGTATTAGGGAGCAGCAGGCCCATGTGGCTGGAGTGGAGGGAGCATTTGGGAGAGGAGCAGGAAATGGGGGCGGAGAGAAGCCAGGGGCCAGACCAGGGGGTCCTGCCGGCCAGGATGAGGAACTGGATTTTCTTCTATGTGTGACAGGAAGGCCTGGAAAAGTTTGGAGCAGGGAGTAAAATAATCTGACTTACGCTGCAAAGGATTACTCTGGTGGCTGTGCCGAGAACAGATTGTGGGAGGGCAAGAAAGGAAGTGGGAGACTGACTACTGCAGTAGTGCAGTGAGACGTGCTGGTGGCCTGCGTGACCACAGGAGCAATGAAGGTGGTGAGAAGTGGTCTGAACGCATTTCCATTGGCTGATGTATTGGACAAGCAAGGTAAGAAGAGGTCCAAGAATCAGAGGGGGATTAGAAAGGAGGAGACTTCGGTTTTCCTCTCTGTTCCGCTCTAACTCTTTGGTCTCGGGTCTGGTATCTGACCATCCTCTGCCGCATTTACATTCATCCAACAAACAGGTAGGGAGCGCCTACGGTATGCAGGCTCTGTCCCAGGTGTGGAGCAGAAGAGCTGAAATTCTAGTAGGAAGGAAAACAAGCAATTTGAGGAAGTAAATAAACATTACCCCAAAAATCAGGCAGAGTCCTGTCATAGGGAGTGACAAGGAAAGGAGGACGTGTAAGAAAAGCTCTCGTGGAGGGGACACTTGAGCTGAGTCAGGAGTCAGAACTGCACCCCTTGCTGAGTCTGTCCCCCAGCTTGGCTGGGTGTTCACCGAGACAATCGATAGAAAAGCACACTGGTGAAAGCAGTTACAGATGATAGTTTTAACTTGGCTCAGCTCTCTTCCCCCAAATACGCATCCATCATTTCTGGTAAGGCCCGAAAAAACAAACAAACAAACAAACAAACAAACAAACAAACAAACCCACAACTCCTTCTCCAGCCCCTGTCTCTAGGGGACTTCACAGGATTATCCCAAGGATGCCAGGTCTTCCAGGAGCTCTTGGTATCTAGAACCACCACCAAGTGCCGTCCCACAAATCGTCATGGAGCTAAGCTCCCATTGGGGCCCAGGACACTGAAGGCAGAAGGCATCTAAGTAAATGACTATGGAAGGAATAGTCTAGAAAGAATGCCCCTTCTGCCTCCTTTTCTCCTCTCATCTCGCCATGGCCTCCCAGCTCCCTTTCTCTTGTTCTCTCTCAGTGCTCTCTACACCTTCCCACGGGGTCCTGGCCAGCGTCTGCCCCTGGAGGTCATGCAAAGATCCTGAACTCTGTCAGGGTGGGGTCTAGGCCAGTCAGCCTAAGTCAGCAGGCTTTGCCCACAGCCCCACCCTGACAGGCGGTGCCTCTGGCAGCAAAGTCATGGCCCTGACTCCTCTGTCTCCACGTTTAAGAACATCTCTAACTGCTCCTTGGATAGCTCAATTAGTAAAGTGAATATATTATATAAAGTCTAAAAGATTAAACTATCATCGTCAGCCCATAATTTCATGAAGAAGTCAGGGGACCGTATCCCTCTTATTAACTCTATAACAAATGTGATGAAAATGTTCAAATAGAATGTTAATGCAATGTTACGTGTAATTTTCCCAGGCGATTTTCTGCTGAAATATTTCTTTATTAATAGTAATTGAGGGTATAAATTATGAATGAGGCGATTTTCTCCTTTCAGTAGGAAAGACGTACTAATGGCAATAATTCTTTATAATAATTTTTGGGGAGAGTGTGGCGGGGAGAGAGGCTAGTCTAAAAACAGACAAAAGCCCCCTTCCAAAGTCTCCCTGGGGGGACGACGCCTTTGCCACAGCCACCACTCTTCAGCTCTACGCACCCCAGACTGTCCGCAAGTGAAGTCTTTGTTCTTTATCAATTTTCCAAAAACCTCAAGGTCTGTTTGGAGGGCAGGAAGGAAGTTTTGCCTCTGGTCCTCGAACGGACCAAGTTCCCAAGACAAACTTTTCTGCCTGGAAACCATTCTAATAACAAGACCAAAGCCAGGCTCCTCTGCTGGGCTTCCAGATCCAATCAGTCTGGACCCAAACTGTTTTTATAGCATCCTAGAATATTCAAGGAAGAATGGCCCTCAGAAATCTTTCCATCTAATCCCCCCATCCCTGTCTATAAATGAGAGGGAAAAAAGGGTAGAGAGTGGGGATGGGTTATTCTATGCCACATAGTGAGTCGTGGGGAAAGCAGGGACTTAGCCCAAGTGACCCTCCTTGCCCCTCTGCAGGTGGACAGCCTCCAAGCCTCTCCTCTCCTGTCTCTTCAGCTTGTAGGGGAACATTTTCCAAATTCTGTAGAGTGGTTAGCCTTTCTCCGTGGTCTTTCTTCATTCAGGGATATCCCATTTAACATTTGCCCATTCAGTTATTCAGCAGACATTAAACATCAGCCATGTGCCAGGCACCATCCTAGGCACCAGCATTACAAGGATGAATTTATCCACTAAGAGTTAAGATCACAAGTGGAAAAGACAATAACAGGTACACAAGCACCCATGGAAATAACACATGCTTATTTCATAGCAAGTGTTTATTATTATTATTATTATTATCAATTATATGTTTGAGGAATGGCCTGGCAGCCCGTGTGGCTGGAGCAGAATGAAGGCAGGAGAGGCAGATCCTGCAGGATCTTGTGGCCACAGTAAGGATGTTACCCTGGGTGAGAGGAACGGTCACCAGAATGTTCTCAGCAGAGGGGTGGCATAGTGTTCCCCCCACTGATGGACTGCTAGTTGGCTGTGGAGGTCGAGGGTGAGGAAGCCATCTAGGATGAGTCGTAATTTTGGCTGCGGTGCCATTCACCGAGTTAGGGACACTGATGGGGGAACCGATTTGGGGACAGAGGACATGTTCAATTTTGGACAAGTTGAATCTGAGGAGTGTGGCAGTCAAACAAGTATGAGTGTCCAGAAGCCCAGGTGGAATCTGGAGCGGTGGGGTGAGGTTGGGCTCTGCGGACTGGTTTCAGCCAGGGGCCTCTGGGCTGGGAGGTGCCTTGCATGCTCCATATCGTCATCTGTGTTTACAGGTCTGTTTCTCTCTACTAGTACTTGAGCTCCTTGGGGCAAGAACTGGGCTGGGCTAATTTCTCCATCCTTGGTCACCAGCGTAGGGCAGGTTACGCAGCAGTTGCTGGCAGCCAGAGGGCACTAAACAAGCAAATGAACCAATGAGTGAATGAAGGGAGGGGGAGCATTGCTTATGCTCTGTGAGGCACCCCCTGTGGTCTTGGGGGGCGCTTTAGAATCTCTCTGGATTGCTCTAAACAAAGGCTACCCCCACCCCCATCTAGACTCCAGGAAAGGTAGGCTCTCTCCAAGTCTCCAAAAGATCATGTGAGAAGTGCTACTGAGGACCTTAACAACTGCCATGATATGGGGCATTCTTGAGGTCATTCATAGGGCTCCCTCTGTCTGTCACTGCTTTGAGTGGAGCAGGAGAAATGGGCCCCCTCAGATCTGAAACTCTGGGTGGTCAACTTGTGTCCCTGCCCCAGGATCCCGCCCAGCTGGGAACCTCGTCACATGCCCTTCCCTCTACCTTCTTGCTATGTCCTGATCCCCAGTAGCTGGTCAGAAATGGGGCCACTGTGATAAGAAAATCTTGTTTTGTTCAAAATAATATTTTTCTAAGCCTTCTGTCTGGACCCTTCCTGGTTCCCTAACCAGAGTCCATAGCAGGAACATCCCACCTCTTGTGCCCAGATTAGGAACACAAACCCACCCACTCGATTCGGTTGCGAGAGCCCAGATTTCAGGAGAGAAGCCTGACAAGGGCTCTATGGACATATTCCAGGATAATTCTCCACCAGTTCTTCCCTGCCTTTCGCCATCTCTGGCTGTTCCTCCCCTTTAAACACCAAACCCTTAGGAGTATTCTGGGAGTCCTTGGCAGAGACAAGGGCCCAGGTCCCTATAATCAGGCTGGCTTAGTTCTCTGCCCTCTGAAAACAGCGAGGGTGGGGTGGGAAACGGAGCTATGTTAGTGATGTTCTCAGAGTGACATAGTGACCTCTTGACCAGAGGCCCCTGGGGTGACCTCCAAGGGCATCTCTATGTCTCCCCGAGCAGGGCCCTGGGGCCAGAAGGCCATGCAGAGTTCCAGAGGTCTTTCCTCCTCCCTCAGGGAAATCTATCCATTAGTAGTTGCCCTCCGAATTAGGATAATGTATGTGCTCCTGCACAGGCCCAACGCTGTAACAGCCAGCCCTGAGGCTTCCGCAGCTCTGTTTCAGATCCACGCCCCTTGTCTGGAGAGACCCCATCCCCTGTTCAATACTGGGTCACTTCTGGAGAAGGAAAGCTCAAGGCTAGCCCGAAGTGGCCTTGATGGGGAGGGGGACAGAGATCTGCCAGGCAGGGTGGAGGTCCCCAACTCTGGAGCCCATCCTCTGATCCCTTCCATGCCCTACAGGCCGAGGCCTGGGAAATAGGCAGGTTTCCCCGGAGAGGGGCTGGGACTTGATCCACACTCCACCCCCCAACAGGGGAGTCTTGGCTCCCCTGGGCACCGTCCTCCCACTTTGGCCCCCTTCCTTGTTGAGCCAACAGCTCGATCTTGATCTCTTGAACAGGAAGGTTGACTCCAGAGGGGCCTCCTCTGAAAGCCAATGCTAATCGGGTTAGGGGCCAGGCTAGGGCGCTGCACTCCCTCTGTAGGACCAAGTGCAAGTGAAAAAAAACGCCAATTACCAGATGACAAAAAGGGTCCCTGCCCCTGGGGAAGGGCAAGCTGGGGGAGGGACGGGAGGGGCACAGTAACTGAACACCTTGCCGGAAATAGCTCCCATCAGTCCACTTAGGGAGCCATCAGCCCCGGCAGATTTATGGGCAGCGTGCGCCCCTCTGATAGATCGGACTATTTAAAGGCAGCCGAAGCCTCCATTTATATCAATGTGGAGCAGGGAGGGAGGGCGAGAGGCTGTGGCGGGGGAGTGAGGAGCAGCACTGGGGGCAAGCCCCGTGTGGCTCAGTGGCTTCAGAGAAGAGGGGAGGCCCTGGCGGGAGCACTGGCTCAGGCCCGGGGACAGGAGTCGCCAGATCAAGTCCCAGTGGTGGGCACCCAAGCTTTCCGGGGGGCAGCACCTCTGCCCCCCAGCTCCCACCCACCCCCTTCGCCAGCCCCCCCCCCCCCCCCCCCCGGCTGCACAGGGTAGCTCGGGCTAAGACAGAAGGGCTAAGACAGAAGTGGAACTCCTGATTGCATTTCCAGCCGGGCCCCCACCCTCCCAGCTGCGGGGCATGCTTGCCCTCCCTGCAACCTCCCCCTTGCCTGGGCTCCAAGAAGGAATTGGGTTAGGCTGGGGGCATTAGCGCTGAGGAATGGCCTGCTGCCTCCCGCCTGCTTGTCCCCAGCCTGCACTTCCTGGGGGCAGATTGAGCTGCGCCCATCGCTCTCCCTGGGCCTTCCTCCCTAACTCCATTATTCCCAGGCTGAGGTGCTTACCCGACCCATGGTGCTCCCACTGATAATTCACCTCTCAGGAAACTGCCTTTCTGACCTCTCGTTGCCTCCTCCCCCACTCCCGCCCTCCCCCTGCGCAGCCGCCTCCCCAGGCTTCCAGATCTGGACCCAACTGGCCATATTCTCCTGGCTCTGGGGTAAAGTGCGGTCATTCCCCAACATACTGCTAGAGACAGAACCGACGCCTATCAGGTTGTGGGTCACTGATTCATTAATTCATTCACTCACTCAGCGAGTGTGGACTGAACGCTGTCTATTGAGGGCTCTGGGCTGGGTCCTGGGGGTACTGAGCTGATTCGGGTACATCTCCATCCTGGGGGAACTTAAGATTGAAAGGCAGGTGAGCAAGGGAGCAGCACAACCAAACTTGTCCCCGTGGGGTGGAGCGCAGAAGGAGCTGGGGATGGGAGTAAGGGCAGGAGAGCAGAATAGTTCTCAGCTCTGGCCACACAATAGAATTAACCGGGGAGCATTAAGCGATGATGCTCAGGCCACACAGAGGAATCTCTGGGGAGAGATCCAGGTGTCAGGTTTTAAAAAGCCTACCCTATCAGGAGATTCCAACGTCCCCGAGCCAAGGTTGAAAACCAGTGAACGAGAAGTCTACTGCAATAGTCCAAGCAGAAGACAGTGATCTGAACAAGAGTATCAATGGCATGGACGGAAGGGAGAGGAAATTTGAGAACTGTTTTTCTTGCAGCTGTTTCTAACTGGTCACACTCTCTGGTCCCCCATTCAACCTCTGCTCCCACCACTCTTATCATCTGACCTCAATCCTGACTTCACAGAAGAAACTGAGGCCACTGGGCAAAACTCTGTAGGATGGTAAGTCCCCGCAGGCAGGCAGCAGTTCTCAATTCACAGGGGTCAGTGGAACTCCCTGCAGGATAAGCACCTAATAGACCCTGAACTGAATTGACTAGCGGGCAACCTAGAAGTATGGGTCCCCAGCTCAGGGGACAGATGTGAGGAGAAGACACAGACTGGGGGGACAGCAGCCCTGGGGAAGACCAAGGGGCTTGTGAGAGGAAAGGAGTGCAGGAAGGAGACAGAGGGGATGATCAGAGGGGGGACGGGGTTGTGGAGGAGGGAGCAAACCGACAGTCCTGCAGTGCTGTCCTGGGTGCCCAAGAGTTACCACTGCATTTGAACTTCACCTTTTGAAGGAAGTGCTCTGTCTTTGTTTTATAGGTGGAGATCCAGGCCCAGAGAGCGTAACTCATTGCAGGTTAGGGAACCCAAATTCAGGAGCGAAGATGTGAAACCATGTCTGTCCAATCGTAGGCATCTTGCACGATGGCACACCCCCAGACACACCCCCGCATACCAAGGGGTCACGGAGCCCAGTGACAGGGGATTTCAAGGAACAGGAAGGAGCTTCCCTTTATCCTGTTCATCCGGCCCCACCTGCCTGGACGGCCTTGGAACAGGCACCATCAGGGCTGAGAGGAAAGCACAGCGCCCCCAAGTCCTCAGCTCTTTTGGATAGAGCCCCTTTTTCCACAGTCACTGGGCCATTTCAGGCTCCTCCAGCAGCAGGGGCCCAGCAGCCCAGGCTCTGGGGCAGGGGTGTCAGGGGGTCTGCTTGAGCCGCAGCTCAGCCCAGTTGGTGCATGATCAACTCAGAGAGGCCCAGCCTAGCCTTACCCTGCGGACCTAGGATGGTGCCGGGAAAGAAGGGGCTGCCTCCTTTCCCTCCAGCTCACAAAATCCTAATTTGGTAAGGCCCCGGCCCATCGCCCCCTTCTTGGTGCAATATCCCAAATCTACTCCCCACTGCCTGGCCTCCCGAAGCACTCCTGCTCCCTTCCCTGCATCCCCACCACAGCGCTTCATTCATTTGGGCCTGTGAGAACTTGATCACAGTGTATTCCGTGACCTGGTAGGTGTTATTCTTGGCCCGAGTCAGGTCAACCAGCTACCCAAGGGCAGGAAGCAAGTATGATTCTTGACCAGATCCCCGACATTCTCTGTGGTGTGGCATTGGATAAATACACACAGATGGAATGACGCAAGAAACTCTAGGACAAGGCTGGAAGGGGACACGTGGGGTAGAAGAGGGGAAGGTAGGAGAAATGAGGCCTTTTGGGATTTATAATGGCCCAAGCAGCACAAATGGCCCTGGGCTTTCAGGCAACACTTCCAGTCCTTGAGAAGAACCACTGGGGGCGCATAGGGAGCTTGTACCTGCTTTTTTGGGCTTCCTTGAGCTAAGCATGTTCCAGTCCCTTCCAGGCACCCCCACTCAGCCCCCGTGGTTGCCTGGGACCTACTGAATCTGAGGCACAGATTGAAACAGTGGCAGCAACGACATGGCCAGGAGAGGCTGAAGGCGCTCCTATATCTTT
This sequence comes from Canis lupus dingo, assembly GCF_003254725.2. NCBI lineage: Eukaryota > Metazoa > Chordata > Mammalia > Carnivora > Canidae > Canis > Canis lupus. Next base: position 15,763,618 of record NC_064257.1, read on the forward strand.
GCTCAGGAAATGGCCTCATAAAAGTGACAGGGAGACGCACCTATGGATGCTTGTTAAAGTTTTATTACTAATCACCTCCAAAGTCAGCGAGGCAGAGGGAGGGAGCTGGGAATGGAGTCATCAAGGCCTGGGAGCAGGTGTCAGCTGCTTCCACATTGCATCGGAGGCAGAGAGTGCCCTGTGGGCTGAGGAGGCAACAGCTCCCTGCAGCACCCTGGGTCTACCTGGATGGGGCATGGGCCCAGAGCTCTCCCACCTTGTGAAACAGAAACTTCTGGGATCCCTGGGTGGCACAGCGGTTTGGCGCCTGCCTTTGGCCCAGGGCGCGATCCTGGAGACCTGGGATCGAATCCCACATCGGGCTCCCGGTGCATGGAGCCTGCTTCTCCCTCTGCCTGTGTCTCTGCCTCTCTCTCTCTCTGTGACTATCATAAATAAATAAAAAATTAAAAAAAAAGAAACTTCTTCTTCTTTTCCCGCATCTAGAAGGTCACCACACTGACTTCAAACCTCCTCTGAAGCATCTGACCCATCCTGCCCCTCCTCCCCAGGCAGCTGCCCTGGTCAGACGCACCACCTCTCACTAGGCCCATCCAGGCAGCCTCCCAAAGGGCTGTAGCATTTGGTTTTCGGTCGGTCTCTCTAGGACAACCTCTCCCACTGCTGCTGAGGTGATCATCCCTTTTCAGTGACCTCTAGCTGCCTTTAGAATGGGGCTAAGTCCTTGACCTAGCATGGACATTCCTTCAGGACTTGGGCCCCTCCTTGACCTCTCTCTCACACTATTTTCCATTATTTCCTCCACGGCCGAGCAATTTGAATTTCCTCCTAGATCCATGTGTTGTCGACCAAGAAATGCCTTGTCCCCAAATGCTTGGTAAACATGTGCTCTTTTATGGGGCCTTAGCTGAGACATTTTTAGGAAGGCTTCCCTAACCCCTCAATGCACTCATCCCAATGTTGGATCATCGCAATTCCTTGTACAAGGGCTTCAGAGACTATGAACTCCTCTAGGGCAGGATTCATGTCTGATTCATTTCTCCATCCCTGGCTGCCTGGCTTGGCATCATGGTTTGCTGAACGAAAGGACGAATGTGGAATCGTTATGAAGTGTGCACTCCACAGGGCTGCACACTACACAAGGGTAGGGGCAGCGACCCTGACCCCGATGCCCCGGCCCAGGGAGAGGGGGTGCATCTCACCAGGGTGGCAACACTGGGGAGGAGGGGCAGGATGGGTCAGATGCTGCAGAGGAGGTTCGAACACAGCTTGCTCACTTGCTAGGTACAGGAGTTGAATAAGAAGAGTTCAGCTATTTATGGAGTATGTGAATGAGGATTAAATGAGACAGTGTATGGGAAAACGTTCAAACTCTAAAGATCCTGTTTTTCTTGTCCTGCTTCCCTGTGTTTCCTGCTAGTGTCCGTTTTCTTGTCTGTTTGGTCACCACCACCTCTATTCTCCTGGAGCCAAACTGACAAAGTCCAGACAGGAATCTGAAAATACTGGAAGACCTTGAGGCTGCTTTTCCTGTTGAGAAACTACACCTGCTCCTCGAGTACCTCATGGTCCTCTCCCCTCTCAGCATCTGAAGGGTGCGAGGGGGTACAGGAGTCTTCCCTCACTCCCTCAGCCCCCAAGGTGACCTTCTGTAGAAGAAGCCCAGCTCTGAGCCAGGCTCCATGCTAGTGCTGGGGACAAAGAAGCATCTGACAAGTTCCTGCTCCCCACGAGCTCTCACCATGTCTCTGGAGGCGCTATAGTTAGCCAGTGGCCACCTCACTCCAAGGTGCTGAGCTCTGCTGGAGCTATCCAGGTGAGCATGGAAGAGTGTGGAAGCCAGGGAGCATGGAGGGGGCTCAAGGAGCCATGGCTTGGCAGGCAAGCCCCAAGTCCCACCTCAGGAACAGCCCTTCCCAGAGGAAGCGGGAGGGGGTGGTGCTCTGCTAGACCCTGCGCTCCCTTGGAGGGGGCCACTTCACCATGCTTCCCTGTATAGGTCCAACCTCCCACAAAGCACAGGTCATCCTCTTGCCTTCACAGTAGGCCAGCGAATACGGTCAGAGTTCTTCAGGAACTATGTGCCCAGGGCGAAGGGAATGACATTTGATGCAGAGGAGTGAGCATCCTCAAAGTGCGCCAAGATGCAGGGCACCTGGGTGGCTCAGCGGTTGAGCATCTGCCTTCGGCTCAGGTCGTGATGATCCTGGGGTTCAGGATGGAGTCCCACATCGGGCTCCCTGCAAGGAGCCTGCTTCTCCCTCTGCCTGTGTCTCTGCCTCTCTCTCTGTGTCTCTCATGAATAAATAAAAGTGGGCTCAAATGCCTTGACGACCTAGGGCCAAGTCCCTCCATCCACTGCACTGGATTGACAGCAGCTTCAGTGGTCACGGTTCTCCCCCTGTGCCCTCCTCTCTGTGAGTCAGAGCTTCGGCCCCTCTGCCTCGCAGGCACCACCCACCTGCTCCAGCTCCCACTCCTTTTCCTTCTGGACTCGAGGGAGGTCTCCCCCGACATGCCCCCTGCCTCGCCTACATGAGCTTGGTCAGATCCTGTGGAGCTGCCCGCCCCCCTTCCTCCTTCTCATCTCTATATATCTGTCTAATGAACATTTCAATAAGCCGAGCACAGCTTTTTCCACTTAATAAGCAGAGTGCTGACTTCATTGCGGGTTTGCTCTTCACTTATCTGTTCGGGGTCTTAAATCACTCCTAGGAAAAAGCTTAGCAAAGGGAAACCTGGTATCCTGGCTATTGGCTGCTCCTGTCAGTGCCCTGCCCTGCTGAGGCTGAGCTGAGGGGATGCCCTGCTTCCACAGAAAAGCTAGAAAATGCAAATAAGCGCCTGGTAGCCAAGAGACAGGAAGGCTGAAGACTGAGGCCAGGGGGTGTCAGAGCCACCACTATTGAAGGAAGTTATAGAAGCAAGGTGGAGGTGGCCGGGCAGAGCTGGCCTGGGGTGTCCTGCTCCAAGCGGGGGACGGGGTGGGGTTGGAAGCCAGTGGAGCTCCATGGGGGAGACATGCTGACAAAGGTATGTTTAATGAACATCTACTATATGCTGGGACCTGGGCTAGATGCTAGGGGCAAAATGGTGAACGAAATTTTCACGAGCCCTGCCCTCATGGACTTGCTTTCCAGCAAGAAAGGAAAACAGCAGAACAATTTACTAAATAAATCAGGTCCTGTGAGAGCCAATGACAGGTGTCATGGGAATGAATAATGGGGTCTGAGGAAAGCTTCCCTCAGGAAATGAGGTATAAGCTAAAGTCTGAAAAGACTGGCTGAGACAGGTGACAGGTGACCAGGGAGAGACCAGAGAAGCCCAATAACTGCTCTTTCACCAGGGCTACTGCATGTTGTGTAACTGTTATGTGTTTAGACCACGTAATATAGCGGCAAAGGACAGAGACTTTGGAGCAAGACACACCTATACTTGAATTCCAGCTGCGAACTTACTAGCTGTGTGATCTTGGGGAAGTGAGTTAACCTCTCTGTGCCTTGATATCTTCATCTGTAAAATGGGGTTAAAGTACCCACCTTGTGGGGGTATTGTAGATTAAACTTGATCCTCATTGTAAAGAATGTATAAAGTACCTGGCGTGTAGGACATGCTCAATGAGCAGTAGTAGATGTTGCTGCTAATAGTCCCATCATCTGTGTCTATTTCCCCCCCAAGCCTACCATGAGGTCCTTGAAAACTTGGACAAAGTCGTATAGGCTTTGTGTCTGATTAGACATGGAGAACTGGGAGAGATTGCTATTTTACATGGTGCAAGGACTCTCCCAGAAAAGAGCACCAGGCATCCAGCCAAAGAAAGGTATGACCCTTAGAGTGTATGTGTGAATATATACATATATATAGAGAGGGGGAGGATGAGCCAGGGGATGCTGTTTTCCAGGATCCTTCTGGATCTAGTTGGCAGGAAGACTTCAGGGCAAAAGGGTACAGACTCAATTAAATGTGAGCAAGTGCAAGGCAGCGCCTTTTGTGATAAACACATCAAAATTCTCTCTCCAGTGTTCAACTCTGCATGGTCAGCCACGGTTCTGGCAAAGGACCTGGAAATCCTTCTTCATTTAGACAGTTCCCTGAGGCCGTTGGCCAAAAGACTAAGAGAATTGTGAATAAGATATGAAAAAAGAAGGAGAACCTACTTCTCGAGGTGTCCAGCCGGAACACTCCTACCTGCAGGGCTCTGCTGTGTCACTCTGTCCTGTCCTGGAGGAGATCCAGGCGGATGCGAGACTTCCTCAGTGGGAAAGGGTAAATGCCTTACTCTCAAGTCTGCAAAGTTGAAGGCTGAGGGGGGTGGAGGGGATATGCCGGAAATCACAAGCGGTGTAGAAAAGGTGATTAAAGACTTACTCATGAAATCCTGAAACCCTAGGCAAGTGGGTTCACTTTGAAAGCTTGAGCACATTGGAGATGAACAAAGGTGATTGCCATTTTACACAGGGGCCAGTAAACTTCAGAAATACATTAGCCCAAGTGCTGGGTCTAGCTGAAAACATAAATGAATTAAAAAGTATATGGACAAATTTATGAAAGACAGAGTCCTATATGTCCCTTGATCAGGGTTTGTTCAGGGAATGAACCAATGAATATGAATGATCCCAGTTTTTTAAGGTATTTCAATTCAATGCAATAAATATTCATGGAGTACCTACTATGACAAAGCATTGTGCAGGATGTAAACCTGAACAGTTTCTATCCAGAAGCTTACACTTTTATAAGAGGATTAGAAAGCACAGTGTCAACACAGGGAGAGCATCATGAGGAAAAATGTGAGAGGCCATGGGCACTCACAGAAGAGAGATTAGGTAAGGTTTGGAAAAGGGATCAAAAAAGATTTTATGAAGGAGGTGGTATTTAAAGAACAAGTTGAAGAACAAGTTGGTTTTTAGCAAGTGGCAAAGGAAATAAAGGTATCCCAGAAAGATGGAATGACAAATCCCAAGATGTAGAGGTGGAAAAATAAAAGGACATGTTTAGGTATAGATAGTAAGTATAGTAAGAAGGGGTGGGAAGGAGGGGAATGGGAGCAAGAGAGAGGGATTGGGAGGGAGAGAAGAGACATGGAGAAGAACAGAGCAATGTCTGTTGAATAGTAAAGGAAAGCCTAGGCTGCCCTTTACTAAAGGCAGAGTCTGAATTCCCAAGGCAAGATCCTGAAGATCCTCTGACAACTGGGCCCTGAGATGGAAAGGAGCAGAGATTAGGGTAGCTCTTGAATTTAAGACTCAAAATAGCCAGTAGATTCCAGAGCTAAGCAGAAAGAAGCTCCTTCAGCTCAGCCCCTAGGGAGATGCAGAATGAGGCCCCATGGTTCCCCATTAGTACAGAAATGGTCTTTGCCATGTCTGGCCTCCTGGGGTTCTTAGTGAGCAAGAACATGGAGCTCAGTCACGCTGTGAGCTCCCTGGATACTCCCTCCCTGTCCAGCAACATTTGTACAGAGGGGAAATTTGATTAAAAGTGAACATCAGGGGCAGCCCTGGTGGCTCAGAGGTTTAGCGCCACCCTCAGCCAGGGCCGTGATCCTGGAGTCCCACATCGGGCTCCCTGCATGGAGCCTGCTTCTCCCTCTGCCTGTGTCTCTGCCTCTTTCTCTCTCTCTGTGTCTCTCATCAATCAATAAATAAAATCTTAAAAAAAAAAAAAAAGTGAACATCAGGAGCAGCCAGGAAGAGACAAGAGAGGGAAGAGATATTAGAATTTGGTGCAGCCAGGCTGGGAGAGATCTGTTAAAAAGAGGGCGGGTTTACTAGAAGGCAGCGGCCGCATCTTGGGACAGAGAAGGGAGTCATATGTTCATTCGAGTTGTTATTAACTAGCAACTTATGGAGCATGTTTTATGTGCCAGGCACTGTGCTAGATCCAAGGAAATACAGAACCTGTCTTTAAGAAGCTCACAGTCTGGGAGGGGAGAGAGACATATGGACAGATCATTAGAACATGGTGTGGTTAGAAGAGTAAGTTCTGGGTGAGTACCAGGCAGGGGATGGTCAGCAACATCGAGGAGTGCTTTAAGGAGGCTATGTCAGTTGAGCTGCATCTTGGACCATGAATGGGAGTTCAGCAGGTGGATGAAGGGACAGAGGGCATTCTAGGCAGAGGGAAGAGTATGTGCAGTCAAGGAGGTAAAAATAAGTTAGTATTTGGAAAGGAAGTACTTTAGTATGGCCGGAATTGAGGGTATGCATGGAGGTGCCATAGGGGCTGAGACTGGACTTGATCCTATAGGCAAAAAGGAGCCATTGACGGAGTTAAGGAAAAGGTGAGACATGGTCAGGTTTGAGGTATCAATCCAGAAGCAGCATGGAGGAGAAATTAAGGCATCAGAATTGCTGGCAGGGAGACTAGCTGAGGAGCTATTGTAGAAGTCTAGGCGAAAGGATGAGGACAGGCCTGAGCTTGAACAATGGGAGCAGTTGGAATAAAGAGGACAGATCAAAACAGAGTGAAGAGGCGAGAGGGGAAGGTGAGGTGGGAAGGCCATTGCCTTTTACCTGCTTGCTCTGAAATTCCAGGCAGGACCTAGACTGGCTCTCCACCTGGCTGGTCGTGAGGACCTGCTCTATTCTGGAGCACTGGGTGGCAGGGCCCCAAGGGTTTGCCTCAGATGATTTCTAGGGAAAGGGTAGATCTTTCTGTCTCTCCATTCTCTCGTCAGTTGATTCTGGGTCCCTGGTCAATGCTCTACTCCCTCCCAGCCCACCTGTTTCCTGTTCTTGGGTCTATATCAGAGCTCTTCCTTCTACGCGCTGAAGAAGCTATAGGATGGTTCTTGCCTATATAGGACAGACAGCTCTGTTGAGCATGGATAGACCAGGGAATGTAATCTTGAGATATGTGCCAGGATCCTACTCTGCTTCACTTGGGGCCTAGTACCATGCTTGGGGTGTGAGATAGCAGAGGAGTAGGGCAGGGGAGAAGGACGCTCCCTATACAGTGATAAGAGGTTCTCACTTTTTGGCCAAAGTCTCTTCTCAATGCCCAGCTGGCTGCCAGCTCCCCACATTCTAGACTTTGCCTCTTCAGAGACTCTTGCTCTTTGTCTCAGTGAAGCCTGAGTGGAGGAGAGCCAGCCCTCCTCATCTCCATCCTGCCTCCATTTCAGGAGCAGGGGCTGGTGAAATCTGTTTGCCCCTCCAGTTCCACACACCGGCCTTCTCCATCCTATCCTGTGCCCAGGAAGCTGACTACTACGGATGGCCTCAACCAAGCGCCCTTGCCTTCAGGATTCTTACTGGGTTTGACACATGGAGGACACTGGTGGACAGGAGGAGAGAAGCAGTTGGGATAATATTATCCTGGCTCCTTCTTCCTCTACTGGTGGTCAGAGCTCCTAAGCACAGCCATAGCCCCATAGCCGTGGCCACAGCTCTGTCTGGGATCTGGCGTTTGCTCCCTCAGGCCAAATTGTTAACAGCTCCCCTGCTGCACTTCACCCTCTCTTTGCCGACAGACCCTTCAGCAGACTTTCCTCAGTTATTCCATTTGTGGACCTCTGTTTCCTGCTAGAATCCTGACTAATACGGCAGGCATCCTCGGATATATCATGCTAGCTAGACATACATTTGTTCTAGCAAGTTCTCTTCAGTTCCATCCTATTTTGTCTACCACGGGCCTTTCAGGATTGTATTAGTAAATGTCGCTCCCTGCTGGGTTGATGGGCAGACTGTAGAGCCAAACAAATTAAATTCCATGCTCTTAGTCTAGGCAGCTTCTCAGAGAGCTCTACTTAGATGTTCATTCCTACTAGCTTTGCGGAGAGTACAATGGTGAAAAAGAAGTTAAACTGAGACACAGAATGTTAGAACTCAGAAGCTGGAGGGATTGAAGCATTCATTCATTCATTCATTCATTCATTCATTCATTTTTATCCTTAGCAAATATTTGTGGAGCACTCACCATGTTCTAGATACTACACTAGGCACCATGGATACAACCAACAGTAAACAAAATATAATCCTGGACTCACTGCACATGTGATTTTGTTGGAGAGACAAAGGAGTAATTAGGCAATTATAGTAAGTTGACCTTATTAGAGGGATGTAAATGGGGTGTAGTGGAAATATATAAATGTGGCACCTATCCTAATCTTGGGGGGTGGGGCAGAGAAGGCTTCCCAGAGGAAGTGAGTCTAAGCTATGATCTGAAGGAAATCTTGAAATTGGCAGGAGCGGAGAGTAGGGGTATGGAGGGGGGAACAGCATGTACAAAGGCAAGGAGTGGGAACCTGGCATGATGGAAAGCTGAAGTAAGCCAGTACGGCTGGAGTTGGTAAGTCAGGGGCAGGGTAGTGAGACATTAGTCTGGAAAAGTGGTAGACCACATCATATAGAGCCTTCTAGACTGCATAAGGAGTTTGGACTCTGTTCCAAGAGCAATGGGGAGCCACTGGTGGTTTTTAACTAGGGAATGCACACAATCAGTTTAGTACCAAAGTAACCAGCTGTACTGTGGGGAATGGGCTGGAAAAGGCAAGATGGAAGGAGGGGACCATCTCAGAGGCTGAGACAGGGACAGGAGCGGGGACGGCAAGACTTGATCAAATACTGGCTAGTGAGTGATCGCTGTTGGGAAGAGTGGGAAGACAGAAGAGTCAGGGGCTGCTCCTATTTCCAACTTGGTGTCTGCAGAGAGTTGAAGGAAGAGGGGAAGAGCTGGTCTGGTGGGAGGTCGAAGATGAGTTTATTTGCATCCTTGAGGAGATGTTAGATGCACATGTCTGAGGACAACCTAAAGGATGCTGGTTACAGGGAACTGGGGTTTCCATATTCACAAGTTCTCAGCCCGCTGTTGAGCATCTTTTTTTGGAGCACCCTGACATGATCCCGGGTGAGGTTTATCAGAACCACTAAGTGCCTCCATACTTCCTGTCCCGATAGCCTGCTGCCTGTTCTTTGATGGCATCTCCTAGCACTGGAGGGGCACTAGCTCCCACTCGCATACATCAAACCAGTTCCAACTCTGGGTCAGGCTCCCAGAGGTGGTGGCTCCCATCCATCTCCCATAAGGAGGTAAAATGGAGGTACATGTCAGGAGGAGACAAAATATATGGTCTAGCTTGTGGAATGTCAGCTGAGGAGCTTTGCCTTATGCAGCACGTGAGCCTAGGAGCAGGACTGAAGATTCTGAGTAGGGAAGGAACATGGTGAAACCGTAACCTTAGGATATGTAACCTGATGGTAAATGGGGTGGAGGTAGGGAAGATGCCACAATAATTCAGAAAATGTTTGTTGGGGCAGCCCTGGTGGCTTAGAGGTTTAGCACTGCCTTTGGCCCTTGGCATGATCCTGGGGGCCTGGGATGGAATCCCATGTCGGGCTCCCTGCATGGAGTCTGCTTCTCCCTCTGCCTGTGTCTCTGCCTCTCTCAATCTCTGTGTGTCTCTCATGGGTGGATAGATAAAATCTTTAAAAAAAAGAAAAGAAAAGAAAAGAAAATGTTTGTTGGTTGTATAGTGTTTTCTAATGCTAATCAATTAGTAAAGGTTTAAAAATTGATAATGTGGTTAATGGTTTAAAAAAATGGGTGTTGTTGGGGTCCCTGGGTGGCTCAGTTGGTTAAGCATCCAACTCGTGATCTCAGCTGAGGTCTTGATCTCAGGGTTGTGAGTTCAAGCCCCATGTGAGGTTCCATGCTGGGCATGGAGAAAAGAAAAGAAAATGGATAGTCTTCACTGCTGAGGAGACTGTGAATTGATATAACCTTTCTGGGGGAGACAGAACATGAGAGACACCTAACTGGGAAACGAACTAGGGGTGGTAGAAAGGGAGGTGGGCGGGCGGGTGGGGGTGAATGGGTGACAGGCACTGAGGGGGGCACTTGATGGGATGAGCACTGGGTGTTATTCTATATGTTGGCAAATTGAACACCAATAAAAAATAAATTTATAAAAAAAAAGATATAACCTTTCTGGAAAGCTTTCTACCAATATGTATCAACAAATTTTTAAAAGTTCATACTATCAGATCCAATAATTTCTTTGCTAGGAATCTAATCTAAGGTAATTAATTGTCAGAAATTCTCAAAAATATGTATGCTCAAAAATGCTCATTAATGTATTATTAATAATAGCGAAAGAAAGAAAGAACCATCTAAGTACCCATAAAGGGAGAATGGTTCAATAAATTAAAATGCAAAGAAATAACAAGGAAAATAAATGATGAATTATTTTAACATCATTGGGAAGAAGGAGTTGGAAGCATATTTAAACAGAATTAGGAAATGTTCACGGTAGAGTGATAAGTGGTAAAATCACAATACAAATGAAATTTTGTATCTTGGATTGAATCCTGGACAGAGAAAAGATACCAGTGGAAAAACTGGAAATCTAAATGGAGTTTGTAGTTATAGTCCAATAGCTTGTTAATAATAACATTGTACTGGTGTTAACTAATTCCTAGTTCTGATAAACATGGTGATCTAAGATGTTAACATTAGGGGGAGCTGGATGAGGGGTTTATGGGAACGCTTTATCGATCTCTATAATTTTTCCTGTAAATCTGTAGCTAACATTTTTTGAGGCTTGCTACATGTCAGGCGTTGTGTAAACTACCTTCCTTACAATATTTCTTTCTTTCGGGATCCCTGGGTGGCGCAGCGGTTTGGAGCCTGCCTTTGGCCCAGGGCGCGATCCTGGAGACCCGGGATCGAATCCCACGTCGGGCTCCCTGCATGGAGCCTGCTTCTCCCTCTGCCTGTGTCTCTGCCTCTCTCTCTCTCTGTGACTATCATGAATAAATAAATAAAATCTTTAAAAAAAAAAAAATATTTCTTTCTTTCTTTCTTTCTTTCTTTCTTTCTTTCTTTCTTTCTTTCTTTTTTCTTTCAGATTTTATTTATTTATTCATGATAGACATAGAGAGAGAGAGGCAGAGACACAGGCAGAGGGAGAAGCAGGCTCCATGCCGGGAGCCCGACGTGGGACTCGATCGCGCCCTGGGCCAAAGGCAGGCGCTAAACTGCTGAGCCACCCAGGGATCCCCTACAATATTTAATTTAATCCTCATTACTCTCTTATGAGGTAGGTACTGTCATAGCCCACTGTAGAGACGAGGAAATGGAGGCTCCAAGTCACACAGCCTCTAAGTAGTAGAGCCGGGATTTGAATTCAGATATTCTTGATTCTGCGCTTTTTCAATTCTGCATCGAAAAAAGAAACACAGGGCAGCCCAGGTGGCTCAGCGGTTTAGCACTGTCTGCAGCCCAGGGTGTGATCCTGGAGGCCCGGGATCGAGTCCCACATGGAGCCTGCTTCTCCCCCTACCTGTGTCTCTGCCTCCCTCTGTCTCTTTCTGGGTCTCTCATGAATAAATAAATAAAATCTTAAAAAAAAAAAAAAAAAGAAACACAGTATCAACGGTTAATAGCAGGTTATCTCTGGGAGGTGGAGTCATATTCCTTTCTTTCCCCCTTGGGGGTTGTCGTGGGAAGAGAAAGGACAGGGGGATAGAATGGATAGGACTTCCCATCTGATGAGGTGATGAAGAGTCAAGGATTGAAGATGGAAGCACACGTAGTCGCTACGTCCAGAGAGGGGCCAGTGTTGCTGGGTGCTGGGGGAAGACAATGACTTTGGCTTTTGCTCTGCTGGGATAGAGGTGCTAGGGGATAGCCAATGTTCCCTGAACAACCTGAGTGGGAGGTCAGGGCCTGCCTGGGGGTCCCCATGGTTCTGGGAACCATGGTTTCAGTACACCATGTAGGCTAGGAGAAGGCACACATTCAGGGGTGGAGAGAGGGAATGAGACGAATGGGGCCCACCTACCCAGAGGAAGCATCACAGAGAGGCCCAAGAACTTTCTGTGTGTCTCCACTAAGCTGTAAGCTGCCACTGAAGCTGCTCCCAGGCTTGTGTTGTCCTTATGATCCATACGATACAGGCTTATGATACACTTTGGTACAGCCCCAGCCAGTGTAACCTCGGGGCTGGGACAAGGCGGGGCAGGTGTCTGGGACAAGTCCTCAGCAGATATAATTTTGCTCTCTGGAGAGGTTCTCGCTCACGAGGGTGGAAAAACACATTTTTCTGCATCTCTTTAGAATCTCTGGCTCTCCTGATTTCCCCATTTTTATTTTTCCCCTCAGCTCATCATTGATGACAAGCCCTCAGGTTCTCCCTAGATGCCCCGGGGAGGAGCTTTGCCCTGTTGTCCCTGAGTTCAGGGGACTGAATGCTGCTCAAACACTGCAGACTCAAGGGCGGCTGCTGGCACTCAGTGGCCTTCCCAGCTAATGCACCCTGAGACGGGCACATGGTGGGTTCTCTTATGGATGTCTCCCTGACCCCAAATATCTCCACCCGCCTCCTCATCAAACCTGCCTCACACAGCTGCAGTAGAAGAGGTCAGACCTGAGCCCTCTGGGTTTTTCTCTGGACCAGCCTTGGGCCACCTCTCCGAAACCCCCTGGACCTCCAGGCCTAGACAAGAGGACTATGGAGGGACACCAATCAGCAGCCAGGAAGGCCCAGGCATGCCCTTCCGCTCTCTTCTTGGTTGATTTGCTCTCTTTCTATTCCTCTGGGCAATTGGCCCTTAGGGCCTGAGGGCCTCCCAGGCTTTGGCCCTGCAGGGAACAAACTCCAAACTTCTCAGCTGGCTCCAGGTCCCTGCAGAGCTACGTCTGAGGACGGGGCTCTATGGTGGCTTGGGGCCCTTACTGCTTCTCTTTTTGGAGGTTGGACAGATGGAGCCCAGGCATAGGATAAATAAACCAATTAAATCTGAGAAAACAACGTCCTGCTACTTCTCTCCAGAACCACTGCCCACCCCCTGAGTCAGAGTGAGGGTGGGTCTGTCTGAGAGCTAAGAGGCTGGTGTGAGGACTCTCCCCATCCCTGGCTAGAGACCCCCTCCTTCAGGCTGGCGCCTGCAGCGTGCCGTATTTTCCTAACGTGGTGAACACATGTCTCTGGAGGATCATTGTTTTCTCTCTGAGGTCCTTCAGTTACACTGGAGGAAGGAATGGGAGAGGCCAGGTGTCCCCCAGCTAAGAGGCAGGGAGAGGAAGGGGAAGGGGTTGTAAGGTTGGGGAGGCAGAGTGGGGAGCAGCGACAGATCAGCCTTGGGGAAAGAGGGAGTTCCCAGACTTCAGAAACTTGAGGTTGGTGAATGCCTCCTAGCCACACACCAGGATCGGGCTGGGAACAATTGTGATGCAAGACAGAGATGATCACTTTTGGACTCTGCCTCTTTTGAGAACCTCAGAAAAGGTGGAGAGAAAAAAATGCCAGCTTAGATGAAGTTTCCTTAGGTATGCTGTGCTTCCTTTACTTAAATTTGACCTTTTTTTTTTTAAGATTTTATTTATTTATTCATGAGAGACACAGAGAGAGAGGGCAGAGACACAGGCAGAGGGAGAAGCAGGCTCCACGCAGGGAGCCCGACATGGGACTCGATCCTGGGTCTCCAGGATCACACCCTGAGCTGCAGGCGGCGCCAAACCACTGAGCCACCAGGGCTGCCCTTGACCTGCCTTTAGCACTGGTTCACAGAGATCCTTCTAGATGGAAGGTGCTGTGCTAGCTGCTGGGGCTAGGAACTAGTATGACATGGCCTAGCTAGAGAGACAGCCATCCAGTGTACTGAGAACGCCAAGGCTCTAGCGTGTCTGTTCTCACAGTGGCCGTGAACAAAGTGCTCGGTGGGAAGTGGGGCTCCTTTGTGCATGGAGGGGTTGGAAGACTTAGACTTCACACAGGAGAGGGCCTCTGAGCTGGGTCTTTTTTTTTCTTTTTTTAAGATTTTATTTATTTATTTATTCATGAGAGGCACACACAGAGAGAGAGACAGAGACACAGCAGAGGGAGAAGCAGGCTCCATGCAGGGAGCCCGATGTGGGACTCGATCCCGGCCTGAGCTGGGTCTTAAACAACGATTGGGAGTGTATGTGATAGAGGCTGAATGACAAGGTCGGGGTGGGGTGCTCGGGTGGAAGAGCACACGCCAAGTAAATGAGCATGAGCAACTGCGTGGAGAGTTGGGGGCCTTGGGGATTATCCTGGAGCAGTGAGGAGCCCTTCCCGGGCTTTAGACAGGTATGAGAATGGCATTCTAGCAACATCGCACTAGCAGCAAGGTGGAGGATGGCTGGGAGAGAGAAAGACTGGATGGTGAACACCAGTTGGGAGGATTTCTAGATAATATAAGTGAGACATATGGAGGACCCATCCTGAGCTAAGTCGGTAGCACGGGCTAGAGATGAGCAGACATACGCAAAGGATGGTAAGGAGTCCGTAGGACTTAGTGACTGATGGAACATGAGAGATGCAAGGCCCAGAGAGAAGAGAGCGAGGATGCCTCGGTTTCTGGATTACGTGCCTGAGAAAGTGTGGTGCTGTTCATGCTGAGAGAGAAATAAAGGAAAGAGGACAAGTCGTGTGTGTACGTGCGTGCGTGTCGAGGCGTCATAATGCTGTGCGGAGACAGCCCTGGCCCAGCTGGGGATATTCAGTATGCAGTGGGTTTACGGGTCTAGAGCCTCTATACCAAAGATCACTCCAGGATTTCATGACTGGGTAATTGAAAGGATGATAATGTCATCAACAGAAATAAGGACCACTGAAGGTGAATTATGATGGGGTGGGGGCGAGATGATGGATTGAATTTTGTGATGTCTACGGGACGTAGCACCGAAGGTATTCACCAGGCAGTTGGAAAAATGGGATCAGAGCAGCCCGAGGTCAGATTTGGAGCTTTATATTCAGGAGTCCTCGGAGTCAAGATGATAGTTGCAGCTGCAGAACGGATGAGATCATCAGATGCAAGTGTGTACGGTGAGCAGAGGGTCAAAGAGAGAATGCTGGAAGACACCTACTTCTTTTTAGGGTGGGAGGGGGCCACAGAGCCGGAGGAGGAGCTGTCTGCAAGAGCCAGGAGCGGGCCACCAGGGTGGCCAGCAGGTTAGCTAGGAGGTGCTGAGAAGTAGAGGCGGTTAAGTGTAAACAACCCTTGGAGCTGCCACGTGGCAGTGAAGGGTACAGATTTTTAAAATGAGTTAAGACTTGGCCCAGTTGCATTTCTGTGATGCACGCCAGGTCACGTGCACTTCAGTCCTCTCATGGGGCTGTTGGCGGTGCCCTTCCCTTGTCCTGGGGCCTCTTGTGGTCATAGATCCCTGGGGCCAGTGTGCTAGCAATGCTGGGGGAGGGGGCCCCTTCCACCTGCGACTCATGAACCCCTCGAGGCACTCCCCCCTTCTTTCTGCCCTGACTCCTCCTATTCCTTTGCAAAACAAACATTTACTGAACCCCTATTCTGTGTCACCTGCCTTAGGTGGCCCTGTACAGCCGGCAAGGCCTGCAGAGAGGGGAGGCAGGGCAGGGGGTCTGGCCGGGCTGCGGCAGTGAGCGGTGTGAGGTGGACAGCAGCAGGTGTGGGGAGAGGAGCGTAGCTCTGAGGGCTGTGTTTGAGAGAGACTCAGGCCTTTGAGACTAATTGGAAGAGGGCTGAGGGGAAAGAGAGGGGCAGATGTCACCTTAGAAGTTGCAGCTTCGGGGTGCTGGGGCGGCGGGGTCAGGATCGAGGCCCAAGGCCCTTCTGGCCTGCTCACAGCCAGAGCTGGGGGGCGTCAATGGTTCTGAAGCAGGCACTCCATCTCGGGGTAACATGATCCTGTAACGCAGGGCTCCTCTGATGTGGGCTGCTTGCCTTTTACAGCATTAGGGGAGCAACATTTCATGGAAAATTCAATAAATCCCCCTGTACAGCCAGACGTCTGTAAACAATGGCTTCCAAATTCAATCAGGCTGGGGACCCGCAGCAGCATTTATGAGCTCTAACGTGGAATATTATATAGGGGAGTGAGTAGCGGGGGCTGGGGGAAGGGCTTCCTGGAAGATGAGCACTCCTGGGCGGCTCCTGCTCTCCGATCCTGGCAGCGGAAGTGGTCCTCCAGGTAGAAAGCCAGGCCCAGGGGTCCCCCCACCAAGCCAAGGCTCTGAGCCTGGGGAGGAAGACAAGAGATTGAGCCTCTGGTACTGGCTGTGAGGAGGCTGCAGGGTCAGAACAGCCAAGGCTTGGGGGGAGCCACCCACCTGAAGCACGGAGCACCCTGGGGTGCGCATCCTATCTCTGCCACAGATGAAGGCCCTCTGGCTTTCAAATCTCCTTTCTATCAACCTTCTGCCCCTCTGGTTCTGCAGTCTGGCAGGGATCTTTAGAGAACTCGTCCCTCCCTCCTGCTCAGGTTTAGATGGTTCCTCACCTAGAACAGAGAGGTTTGCAGTAGGATCTGGCCGGGACAGGGACTGTAACTTTGAAAGGATAAGAGGGTTGATGGCTTAGGGAGGCTGAGGTCTCACCTGCTTTCCAGGTCCCCCCTACATCTCGCCTCTCCTTTGACCTTTTCACACTCCAAACTCTGGCCTGCTCTCCCCACGTCTCCCCCTCCAGAGTTGCTGCCTCTGGACCTCTGGCAGCCTTTCTCCGCAAACCCATATGGGACCTTACGCAGCAAAGGAAAGGCCCACAGCTCTGGATTCAAATCCAGTTCTTGTCACGGACCAGCTACGGGTCTTGGTTATGTCCCATTCTCTTCTGACTCTCAGTGTCCTTACCTGGGTGGGGAGAATAATATTAACTGCCTCGCAGAGCACCTCTGAGGTGAAATCGGACAGCGTAGGTGAAGTGCCTGACATTCCGGCATGTGATAGGCTCTAGCTTCCTTTTCCTTTTCCCACATCTCTCTTCCTCCCCTCAAGTTTCTCTTCCATAAAGCTTCTCTGCTAATCACTGGAAACTGCCCTCCATGCAGCCAAAGGTACCAGATGTCCCATCATCTCTTCTCTCACATCCTGCACATTTCTCAGGCTCCCTTGTGGGCCTGGATCCGACAGGAAGAGCCTCAAAGACCATGGTAGGCCATGGCCACACTGGACAGCCCATGGCAGGGCCAGAGGCAATTCTGAGGTGTTCCAACTCTGAGGTACCTTCCTTATAGACCTGGGGGTAAGCTTCCTGAGGGCAGGGATTTTTGCCCCCCACCCCCTGTTTCTGGCTCTATTCCCTGTGTCTAGAACAGTGCTCAACACTTGGTAAGTGTTCAGGAGGTTTTCTTGAGTGAATCAATCACTTCAGTTTCTCTTACCATTTTCCTATGGTTCTAGAAGGAGAATGGATAGATGGCCTTCTAGAAAAACATACTGCAAACCCTCCTGAAAGTCAGGAATCCTCTCTTCCCTTTAAATGGCCTTGGAATGTTGGCCAGGCTTCTGCCACAGAGTGGGCAGGGAGTAGAATCACTGCCAGCAAGGATTCTCCTTGCAACCCACTGCTAGAAACATGAGTTTCAGAAGGATGAGGCGGAAAGGGTGATTCTTGCAATAAAGACTTTATGAAGGTTCTAGGCTCATCCACGCCTGGTTTTTAGAGACAGTGGAGATATAACTTCTGTGGATGTGGACTGGATATGCACTTCCTTCCCTCTGCGGAGGACAGTTCGATAAAGCAATTCCTCTTGTCAATCTTAAAATACAGGGCAAAAGGGAAAATAAGGTTGGCCAACCCCAGAATACTACTATGTAGCATTTATAAAGGGTTGATCACATGCCAGACTCTACATTCAACACTTCATGCATTAACTCATTTAAACTCCGCATCGGCCTATGTGGAAGGTACTAGTATGATCTCCATTTTACCGGTAAGGAAACCAAGGCTTACAGAGGTTAAAAAACATGCCAAGGTCACAGGGCCAAGAAGAAAAGGAACAGGATGGGATCCTAGAACTGTCTGGCTCCAGGACAAGCTATTAATCACTACTTTCTGCTGCCTCAGAAAAAGGTGGAGCCCAGTCCTTGGCTTGAATGGTTCTGAGGCCCTGATAGAGAGCAAGCATTCTCCATCTGCTTTTGCTATGTTTTGCTGCTCCTCCCACTCCCGACTTCACGATTGTCCCAGAGGTCATCTCCTCTGGGCTTCCAGCCCTCCTGCTGGGCACTCCTGGGGGAAGAGAAGGAAGGTGGGATGGGACCAGGGGAGAGCCCCAGCTCCCTGACCTGAGCTACAGGTACAAGGCGGATGCTCTCTGCTGCCCAGCTGGGACCATCTCCAGCCAACTGGGCACATGCCTGCAGTCTCAGGCTTGGTATATGGGCTTCACCACGCTCAACATTCCACTCATCTGGACGGCGAGGTCCTTTAAGATTGGGGCCAATGTTGACCTTTTGGTTTTCCATTTGGCAGGATGGGGGAGAGGGTCCAAGGAGACAGAGCTAGATACCCAACCTCTGGGGCTCTGGGATTCACTCCTGAGGCAGTCGTGCAAAATTACTGTGTTTTTTTTCAAATGTCCAAAATATGATGCCATGTTCACTGTACACCCCCAGTCATGTACCCCTGTCCACGCACATGCGGCTTCAACATTGACTAGCTGGGTCTGTGCTCCAGCTTTCTCTTTTTTTCTCTCTCTCTCAACTCCCCCCTCCCTCTCTCTCTCATTCTCCCTGCTAGCTGCTGTAAGGATCAGTCCCCAAAGAAAAATGCCCAATTTGTCATGTCATGTCCAGCTGTTAACCTCCCGTCGGTAAGCCATGGGGAAGACTTACTTTCTCCTATTTATTTATTTGCCACTTGGACAATAGAAGGCCCCAGGCCTGCTGAGTTCTCCATAATAAAGCCACCAACGATCTCCCCCATCACCCCTCCCCTCCCCCCAGCCCCATGTCAACAACACTAGCCAACCTGCAGGTGTCACTGGGCATTAACCCCGGGCTTAACTCTGGCTCTGCTGAACCGGAGGGAAGGGGGAGGGGGTGGTGAGCGAAGGTGGGGGGTCTGACGGGGAGGTCTCTGCACAAAGAGGAAGGCCTGGGGATGGGCTGGCTCATAACCATCCCTCCGGAAAGCTCACTGTGCTGAGGCTGGGGGAGGGAGGGAGGGATCAACCAAATAATGCAGCTCCTTCTTCCCAGCCTCCCCAGTGGTCTCCAGGCAGAGCCTTGGCCAGCCGGTGGCAGGCGCCGGGCTCACCGCACCTAGCAACACTGCCGAGAGACGGGGCCCTGCAGGAATGAGGCCCCGTGTGGCTGGCCCTGGAGTAGGCCCGGGAAGGGCTGGGGCAGGGCCTCGAGGCTCAGACCCTCCGGACTCCAGCCTGCTAGGTAACCCCCGCTTTCTCTAGCACTCCCTTGCTCCTGTCTCCAGGTTTCTTTGGCCCAGGCCAATTTGCCAAAAAGAACTTGGCGCTCCAGGGAGGAACTGCTAGCAATGTCCAGGTTGGACTGCCAGTTCTCCTGGGGTTTAGACAAGAAGGGAGGGGGTGTAGGGGGAGGGGCTGCTTTTTAGTCAGTGGCCCCTCCTTCTGTTCAGATGTCAGAGTGAGTTACAGATCACACCAGAGTGCAGCTCCTGTGGCCTTTCATCCGGGGCTCCCAGGCCCATGGTGCCAATACCACTGTCTTATCTCCAGGGACTCTAGCTTTCCCTGAGACGAACTGTGGAAGGGAGAGCACGGATTAGGATTAGCTGGACTGTACACCCAGGCCATGGCTCTGTAATTCTGTACATCCTGTTGACCACCTTGCCACTCCCAACATCCTCCCCATCCCGCGAGAGAGGCAGTCTGAAGCATAGAGGCATTAGCAGGGCATTTCCCAAGGCTAGTCATGGGGGGTGGGCACTTGGTTTTTCACCCACCGGTGACTGTCCTTAGACTAGCAGTACTCAGAGACAAATGAAAGATTCGGTGAGCTCCTGCTCGCTGAGATTTCTTAGTTACCTATTTGTTTCACGGTAAGAGCTTGCTACTTGCTGCGTCAGAATGGAAAGAACCAGGAAAGGGAAAATGATAGTTGGCTGTAAACATGTCTTGAGGGTCCGCAGGGGTCCGTACTGGTACCCACTCTGTTCTTGGCCCAGTGCTGCCATTATTTATAGAAGAAGGAACTAGAGAGACTCTAGGGCCTTAGAAGGACCAGAGTGCCAAGACGGAGGTCAAAGCTCAGGAAGACCAGGCAGCCGCAGGTGATCAGCATTAGTTATGTCAAGCCCAGGCTCTCCTGCAGCACCCATCCTGGTCACCACCGTGAGGGAAGCAAGGCTACTTTCCATCTGAGGACTTCAAATGCTAAAATTGTTCTCAAGAGGACTTTCTCAATATTTCATTTTGTGAAATTACCTATATCCAAGAGACGTATGGTAAGAGGGATGCTAACAGTTGCCATGGGCCAGAGTGAGGCGACCAGAATGGGAAAGCATCTGACCAAACTGGAGATGTTCAGGTCACTATCCACTGTGAGAAGCACACATCTAGAACTATTCATTCCACGGGCTGCCTTGAAAAGTAACACCCTCCAGCAGGGGCTTGGTGACACCTATCCAGGACAGAAAAGGGGAAGATTCTATGGCTGGTAAAAGATGGGACTATGATATAGGTCTTGGAGGAGCTTTCCAATTAGTGCTCAGAAGTTATGCTTCTAGAGATTTCATGATCCAATCTAGGAGACAGTGTGTACAGAGGAACACATCCAGACAATGGTATGAGATGGATCTGGACTGGACTCCCAGCTCAGTTGATTACTAGCTACGTGACTTTGGATAAGTTACTTGACTCTTCTGAGGTTCAGTTTCCTACTCCATAAAATGAGCATAAGGATACCTAACTCCCGGTTGTTAGGAAGATTGAGTGAAATAATCTAAGGGAAAACACCTAGAATAAAGCCAGGTTTACAGCAAACATCACAATAAATGTCAATTACTGTCTCCTTTTCCTTATCTGGAACTTCCTTGGTTCAGTCTCTGCCTCAACGAGGAAACCCAATATATTGTACCCAGTGGCCACCATGGAAGGGGGAGATGTGTTAAGCACCCCTTTTCATGGCACCTGGCTTGTCCTCTCAAAGAGTTTGATCCTTCTTCCTCTCTACTTCCACATCACCCCTGGTTCTGGGCAGAGGCGCTGCAGTGGCTGGTTTGTGTGGGATGCATATACACATTTCTTATCTGGCCTGAATAGTAGGCATTAAAATGCATTTTGGTTCACCCAGGACAATAAAGAAAAAAAAGGAAGCTTTAAGTCACTAATAAAAATCAAATGTAGGCAGTTTGCAGGAGTGATCAGCTCAGAGCTTTGCTGTTCTCTTGTTAAGGGTCTGGAGCCATAAATAACTTCCCCATAAGAAGGCAGAGGCGAGGGGGAGTGAGTGAGAGGGAACGCAACAACACAAAATTTTTCATTTTTCTCCATAAATCATTTCAGCGTGCGATAATATTTGTTTTTTCTAATGAGTCTCTTGTGATCCATTCCAGGAGCTAACATCAGGGCCTGTCAGGGGGTGATGTGTGGTACAGTTCAACGCTTTACAAAAACTGCCTGCTACACAGATTTTTTTTCCTCTCTTCCTTATGCTAAGTATTCATGAAGCCCATTATTCTGTGCTCCTGCTTTACAGATTCTTCCTTTCTGTCTTTCTCCTTTGGGCAGCAACTGCCCTACTCTCTCCTCCTGCTTCTACTGAAGGGCTTTGCTGCACCCTGGGAAAGAGATGTAGGCAGTGAGAGAGGACGGTGGCTCAGAAGTATGGGTGGGAGGCCTTCAGGTGTAGACTTTGAGCTTCGGTGGGTGGGGGAGCATTCTTCAAAGTTCAACTGAAGGTATGGGAGAGAATGGCTCTTAGAGGCTGGAGTTCTCATGGCCAACTATGATGGACCCTATCAGAACAGGCAAGACCACCTGCGAGGCAAAAAGCACCCAGAGAGAGCCAAAACATTAACAGAGCCCAAGCTTGTAAGAGAGATTGTGCGTACCACGCTGGAGAATTTGGAGTTTATCTTATAAGCAAAAGGAGTCAAGAAAGTATTTTATAAATAATCGGATTTATCTTTTAGACTCTCATGATGAGCGTGGCGGATAGATTGAGGAGTCGTGCAGGTTGAAGGGAGCAAGGAATGAGACTGGAATCTGGAAATTCTGGAAGAGTGTTGCAGTGATACAGACGGAAAAAGGATAAGGTAGCAGATTCATCAATAAGAGATTTTTTTTTTTAGGACAGTTTAGTAAACCTCTACTCATCCTTTAAGACTCATTTTAGTATTACCTTTGCTGTGAAATCATTTCCACCCTCTCCAGATTGGCTCACTCATTCCTCTTGGCTCCTATAATATCTTTCTCATACCTCTCCTCCCTTCAAACACTCATCACATTGTATTATGACTATTAACTTGAGCTCTTTGAAGGTAGGGTCTGTGCTACATGAATCCTTGAATCTTACCAGCTAACATGTGGATGGCACATAGAATTACTCAGTGGCACCTATTTTGAAAAAGTAAACAAATGAACGAATAAAAAGAAGAGGGAAAACAGAACTAGAGGTAGAAAGCTGAGGGGTCTGGAGCAGGTGCAAGAAGCGGAGCCACCCAAGGAGACTAAGAAGGAATATTCAGAGTTAAGACAGAACTCTGAGAATCACGTCATGGGCTCGTGGCAAGTCATGGGAATAGGAGCTTTTTAAGAAGAAGGTAACAAGAGGCGCCTGAGTGGCTCTGTCAGTTGAGCATCTGACTCTTGATTTCAGCTCAGGTCATGATCTCAGGGTTGTGAGATTGAACCCCTCTGCTGGGCTCTGTGCTCCATGGGGAGTCTGCTTGAGATTCTCTCCCTCTCCCTCTGACCTTCTTCTCTCCCTGCTGGCACATGCTCTCTCTCTCTCTCTCTCTTAAAATAAGAAAAGGCAATGGTTTTTGGTGCCAAATGCAAGAGTGAAATTAAATAAGACAGAGAGAAAAACGTCCATGGGATTTGGCAATTCAGAGGTTGTTAGCGATCTTTGTGAGAGCAGTTTAATTGGAGTGAGTGCAGAAGCCGGAGCAGCCAGTTCACTTCTGGATGAGAAGCAAGAAAGTGTGGACTCCTTTTTCAAGAAGGGAATGTGACACATAGGAGTACTTCAGGGGAAATACAGGGTCAAGGGGAGACGTTTTCAGGAAGGAGGAGGGTTTAAAAAACATTTGTAGGGTCAAACCAGACAGAAAAAAGAAGTGACACACATACAAGGAGCAAGTTAGGTAGATCCGGAGCACACTGGATAAGCATATCCACAGAATATTGATCAGGGTTTGGAAAAGAGGTCTTCAGTGACACACAGCAGGATTATGGCCTTTGCCCTGTTCAGCATTTTTATCAACAACTTGAAGTCGTAAACAATAAGGCTAACAAAGGTGTAAGTGAGACAAGGCTAACGACAGCCAGGATGGACTGCAGGATCAGGATTCAAAAGTCACTTCCGGGCAGCCTGGGTGGCTCAGTGGTTTAAGTGCTGCCTGGAGTCCTGGGATCGAGTCCCACGTCAGGCTCCCTGCATGGAGCTGCTTCTCCCTGAGCCTGTGTCTCTGCCTCTCTCTCTCTCTCTCTGTGTCTCTCATGAATGAATAAATAAAATCTCTCTTTTTTTTTTTAAAGAAAGTTTAATTTAAAAAAAAAAGTCACTTCCACGAGTTGGATCACAAGTGAAATTTAACAGAAAAAGTAAGTATTCTACATGCAGGCTAAAAAATATATAAAATTTGAGAAAGTATACGTTGGAGGAGTTCTACCTTGAGAAGAATTCTTAGGACGAAGACCTGGGGGTTCCGGGTGAGTTTACATTTGCTGAAAGACTTGTGAACACTTTGGCCACATTAGTGAGGTACATGCAGTGTACAGAACAAAGGAGTCTGGTCACACCACGGCTCGGTGGAGACGCTCTGCTCTGACTCAGGCTTCACACTACGGGCGGGCCATTGATAACTAGGGCGGGTTTGGTCAGGGTGGAAAGATGTCTTGGGACCGTGATTTGTGATCAATGGTTGTGGAAGCTGGGGAAAGAATAATTTGAGACATGTGATAGGAATTCTTAAGTATTCGTCAGGTTATCATATAGTAAAGAGGAGAGATTTCTTCCGAAGAGATTCACAGGGCAGAACTTTAATCCCAGGGCAAGAATTAAATAAAGGCAAATTCAATTTTGGCCTCATATGAGGTAAGAAGTCTATGGATTTCCCTCCCACCCTATGCATGAGTTTTAGGATTCCTAAAGCCAAATATAAAATGTATGGGGTCCAGTCAGTGATTTTCGACACATTTTTAAAGGGGTCTGCCACACACACACACACACACACGAGATCTGTCTCTCAATTATGGCAATTGGAATGGAACTATGATTTCCAGAAGGAGCAGGCTTCCCAGTACTAGATATGCTCAAATAGAGGCAGAAAGACCTAGTTAAACCTCTATCAAGTTTGGAGGTCTGATTTGGGAAGAGGTTGGCTGTAGACCATGCAAAGGAAGAGGTGTGAGTGTGTGTGTGTGTGTGTGTGTGTGTGTGCAGAAGGGGAGAGAGATAGAGAGAGGGAGAGAGATAAAGGAGAAGGCAAGACAGAGGTACTGAGATAAACACTGTCATGGGCCGTTTCCATCATGTACTCACAAGAGCATAATAAAGCCCTTGTAATATACTAGAACTTGTGTGGTCCCGGGGCCTAATTTGCATACTAATTACTGAGTGCAAATGGGACCGAGGGGTAGGGAGGGAGGGTGGGGGAGGCATGCAGGGAGCGAGGGGCCTGGACTGTTTGCTCTGCCATTTCATATCATGCTAACAAGCTAATCCGGCGTGCAGTTAGCTCCTGATATATAACTGCTCATTAGTATTATAATAAAGTACATGAAACAACCATAAAACGTTATATACTGCACAAGTGTTGTTTTCTTGCCAATTATCTGCAGGCGGATTTATCACCACAGTTGTTTCGAATTCCCCTTGGTGAGGTTTGGGCGGAATAAAGAAAGGTGTTGGTGGCGGCAGCAGCAGAGGGGGGCCTTTTCGAGGGGCAGACCATGTGTTTTCTTAAGTAGCACTTACTGATGCGCCATTTCATGAGAGTGAAGCATCGAGATCCCATCCTTCCCCATCTCGGCAGCTGGGGGGCGGGTGGAAAGCAAGGAGGGTGGGCCCCAAGGAGGGCTGCAGGCCCATGGCTCGGGACCTGGAGACACAGCCCCCGTGGCCCTTTGGACAGCCCAGATCCGCCAGGGGCAGCATCCTGAATCAGGCCCACAGGCTGTTTAATGAGACCTTGTAAATCTGTACCACTTGCTTTCCAACCTTCCAGAGCAGTGGCTCAAGTAACCCAGTTCAAAGCAACACTTGGTCCCCACTGCCTCACCCCGCAGCCTTGTTTGGGGAAGACGGTCCAGAGATCAGTGGTTCTTGCGAAGAGGTGCTTTCTGCCTCGGTGCCGAGACACTCCTACACCCCAGTGCTCCACTCTGCAGGGGAAGCTGGTGGCAAGTGAGGGAACTCCCCAGGAATTGGGCCCAGGCCACACCTCTCATGGTCACTCTACTCCATCATCACCAGCAGACACAGGAGAGGCCCATAATGGTGCTGGGATTGGAAAACAGAGAGTCCCCCTTCTCAGTTTCTCTGTTAGATCCCCTTTATTTAGTGATGGAGCAGGAAGAGGCTCTGGGACCCTGTCACCCCTCCTCACCTCGCCCCAGGCTGCCGGACAATCGCTGAGCTCTCACTGCACTTGGCTGGCAAGGTCTCTTTTGGGTGGCACCACAGCATATGACCAGCTCTTGACAGCCTCGTTGTCAGGAATGGGCTGGCCACAGGATCCAAGAAGCCTTAGCTAGGCCCTGGGTGTCCTCTCAGACCTGCGTGGGGACATCGACTTTAGTAGTTCCCCGGGAGCCGTGGCAGGACAATGAGTCAATTTTGTCTTGCTCTGTGCTGTCTTGAAGTACCAAAGGATGCATGTGGGTTCCAGGAAATGCATGTCAACAGCAAAGGCTGGGGGTGTCCATTAATAGCCACACTTCCTTTACTGATCCACGGTGGATCTGCTAATTCACTCATTAAATTCAAACTTCGAATGCATTTGTCCTAGACTCTGGGCTCCTTCCCAAGAACCCAAATGATTATAAGCAAGACAAGGCAATAGCAATAGGAGTTCCACTAAATTCCCAGAAGCCCCTCCCCACATGGAAGGTAGGGATGGAATGGAGCTGTTTGGTCTACATGGCCACCACCGTCACGAAGCCACGTGGCTTTATTCCTAACAAGAGAACATGCTTTAACGACCCACTGGCCATACACATGCTGTATATGTGGTTTGTATATACATACATCCATGCTGTTACTGCCCCCTGGACAACTCAGTAGCTCCCTTTTCTCCCTGTGAATGACATCGCCACTTGAAGAGCTTAATGATATGTCAGAACTTTCTGTTCTAGATACGTTCTTTGTTGTCTTAATTCTACACCCTTTATTTTTATTATTTTTTAAAAAGATTTTATTTATTTATTCATGAGAGACACAGCGAGAGAGACAGAGACATAGGCAGAGACACAGGTAGAGGGAGAAGCAGGCCCCATGCAGGGAACCCGATATGGGACTCCATCCCAGGACCCCGGGATCACAACCTCAGCCAAAGGTAGACGCTCAATCTCTGAGCCACGCAGGTGCCCCAATTCTATACCCTTTAAATATCTGTCTGAATCAGACTACAGATGGCCAGAGAAGTGACTCTTGGACTCTCTTCTAATGCCAGAGGCATGCTTTCATGTCCCAGAGACTTTAGGTCAAGGAAATGGAGGATCAACATTCTCTCTCACACGCAATTCCATTTTATTATTCGGTTATCATGATAACCATGATGCTAACGATGATGGCAAAGATGATAAAAGAACGCCACCTCATCGTGACACCCGATAGTCCCCAAGTCCAAGGAGAGAACAGCAGGCTGAAAGGTGACTTGTGTCTCTAGAATAAACGCAGCAGAGTTCGGGACAAATAAACGGTAGTTGGGATATAGGGGCAATTGTTATGTGAATTGACTAAAGAATCAAGCTCAAGTTCTTTAGCAGAGGCTATAAGATCTCCTGTGGATGGGTACCCACCTTGCTCTTCACTCCATCTTCTGTGCTCTGCCCCTCCCCCAAGGCCCCTGCAACGCTGGGTTGGGTCTAGTTCCCCCTACCAAAGGAGGCTTTCCGTGTGCTTGTTCCGATCCCTCTGCCTGGAATGCCCATCAACTTTTTTCCACTGCCATCTCTTCATGCCTTGGGTTGGGCATTATCTCCTGCAGAAGCTTTTTCCAATACTCCACCCCTCACCTGATCTAATCTGCCCTCATGTGCTGTACTTACCTCTACCTCAGTGTGGACCAGCAGCTTTGGAACCTCTGCGGGGCGGGTGTCTTACTCCCTACAGCCCCAGCACCTAGCATAGGGCCTGACCCAGACCAAGCACTTAGTACATGTTTCTACTTATCGCAGTTTGAGACATCCGCTGTGGATTGAAGTTTTTTAGACTCACACCGGCATCCCAAACCAGACACAAACTTCGGTGGACTTTGGTTTACCCTCTAGTTAACAAACACTAATCCAGCATGTGTGAGGCACTCAAAGCCAAGCAGTCCTCTCCGAAACCAGAGAGAAGTATTACTGTTTCTGTGATACTGAAAGCCTTTTTGCTTCATTGTCATCTACTTTCTCCTTCCTTTGAGTCTCATCCTAAGGGTGCAGGTAGCGACTGACCCGGTCCCGGGACAACTCCACTGTGGCTCAGTCCTGCAGGCCACCACTCCCACTCCCCGAGGACCCTCTTCCTCCCATGCAGTGGGCAGTGGGTGTTCGGGGACTGTTCAACAGAAAGCCCCAGGACCCCCCCCTCTGCTCTGGGCTGCTCCCATCTGCAGGAGCCTTCGGTGGACCAGAGTGGGCTACTGATACCTTCCCCAGGGTAATGACCGAGAGGAACTGAGCCCACTGATGCAGCACTCCTGACACTGTGTCAGCCACCCACCAAGCACTGGCATTGGACCATGCAGTCCAAGCCATAGTCCAGAGGATGTGCTAACCTTCTTCCCCATTGGAAGACACACCAATGGTGTGTTATGATGAGAAGAGGAGGGGAAAAAAAAAGAACATGGGCTTGGAAGTCTGAAAACACTTCTGTCTCTTCTAAGCTATTCATCCTTGGGAAAACTGCTTGGCTTTCTCAGCTCCAGTTTTCCTACCTATAAAATGGAATTAATAAAGCCCACCCATAATGCTAATAAGGGCCAAAAAATTTGATAGAAGTTACCAATATATGCATAAATCTGAAGTGCCTACCCCTGGCAAACAGCAGGGACCCAATGAATAGTAAAGATAATAATAATAATAAAATGTAAAGGTCTGAATTTGGATCTAAAAACCCAACAGCGTAGAATGGGGTGAAAGAGATGTGACTCAGCAATGAACTGTTTGGGGTTTGGGTTGGTAAGCAGCTCAAGAGGAGCCAGCAGCTGATGAGAGATGCCACTGCATTCACAAAGCGGTGACAGGCTCACCCGGCTCTGTCCTTGGTCAGCTGCCTCGGGCAGGGCAGGTCCGGGCACTATTCTCCAAGAGCCCCAATGACCATATATGTGAAGACCTACTATAAACCATAGAGCTTTTATACATGGATAGCAGTACTTTGAGCCAGCAGCAATATATTAATAAGTGAGGTAGAGATAATCCATAGTGACTTCAGAGGGGAGCAAACAGTACTGAAAGGCAGGGCAGGGGACTTAGCACCATAGAAAGAAAGGAGGGATCATCAGTTTGTAAAAAGGAGGCTGATGATCCCAGAGAGAACTGATTCCTGTATGTCCCCCTTAAGGAAAACCCAAGAACAGGGAAGTGAAAGCTCATTTAGACTCCTCAAATTCGGATTCTTTTTAAGAAAAGTATTTTCTGACAGACAAGATATCCAGACAAGGACTGCTTTGAAAAGTAATGAGCTCCCCCTCATAAGAGGTATTCAAGTAGAGGATGGTTGATGTTAGTTGGTCCTAATAGAGGGAATCCAGACAAGGAGGTCGGGACCAGAGCTCTCCTACACTGAAATGTCATGGCTAGAAGGGCTCTTTGCCTCCTGTTCTCTATCACCAAAGGGGCAGGGAAGAGTCAGAAATCCTCAAATCGATCACTTATCCGACATTCATTAGACATCTAGTGCATGCCAGGCACTGTGCTAGATACTGAGAAAATAAGCAAAAATAAGGAAAAGATTTTGGCCTTGGCGCTCTTACAGTCTAATAGGGTTAACCGCCACGGCAGAGGTCTGGCCTAATGCCCGGGTGCAAGCCAGAGAGAATAACTAGGTGCCAGGAGTCCTCGAGCTGAGTCTTGAAGAAATGCTTTTACTGGATGGAAAAGGGGAGAGAGAATACAACAGGTCGAAGCGACAAGACGTGTAAAACCATGGCATCCTGCACAAACAGGGCACAACCAGGGAAGATGAGGTATGTGGGGAATGAGACTGAAGACATCGGTTCGGGTGAGGCACTTGGTGCAACTTACTGAGGACCCCTCTGATGTACGGGAAGGGTTATGGGAAGCATGGTGGGGATTGCAAACAGGGACACAGTCACTGCATTTAAAAATGATCACTGTCACGGGCCATAAGAAAGGACTGAAGTGGAAGGAGACTATGGTAAGTGGAAGCACAAGCAGGGAAGGATGATTGGTGACACATGCTCAGAATTTTTAAAAATATTTATTTATTTATTTGAGAGAGAGAGAGAGATAGAGAGAGAGCACATGAAGTGGCGGGGGCAGAGGGAGACAGAGAATCCTGAAGCAGACTCCCCATTGGGCACAGAGCCCAACACAGGTCTCCATCCCAGGACCCCGAGATCAGGACCTGAGCCAATTCAAGAGTCAGCCACTTAACCAACTGAGCCCCTCAGGCCCCCCCCTCCAAGTTTTTTCCTAATTGTAAATGTAACATATGCCCATTGTAGATAGTTTAGAAAATCAAGAGAATTTTAAGGAAGGATCCCACCACTCAGCATAATATGTTGGTGTGATTCTTTTTATTTTTTTCTCTGCATAGTTTTAACCTTATTTTAGGAGCTCTGCTGAAATATCCTTCAAAAACATGATATTTTAATGGCTGTGCAATATTCCATCATATGACTTTACTATACTTTATGTAACCATTCCTTTGTTGTTGAACATTTAGGTTATTTTCAGATTTTCCAGACTACAAATACTACTGAAATGGTTTGCATAAATCATTGACCACATGTCCAGTTATTTTCTTAGAATAGATTCCAAAAGAGAAATTACTAAAATTAAAGACATGAATATTTTAAGGCTTTTGCAACATATTATGAAGTTGCTTCCAGACAAATATGTGCTTTTACTGATAGTATATGAAAATACCTAACTCCACCTTCATTATTATTGAACTTCATAATTTTAAAAGTTGTCCATTTGTATAGGCAAAATGTTACCTCATCAATTTATACTAGCTGCATTAATTTGCAGGCTTTCATATTTCTTTTGCAAACTGCTTGCTCATGCCTTAGTTCATTTTCTATTGAGCTAGTAATACTTTTTATTGATTTTTTTAAAGATTTTATTTATTTATCCATGAGAGACTCAGAGAGAGACAGAGAGAGAGAGGCAGAAAGAGAAGCAGGCTCCTCCATGCAGGGAGCCAGATGTGGGACTCGACCTCGGGTCTCCAGGATCACACCCTGGGCTGAAGGCGGCGCTAAACCGCTGAGCCACCAGGGCTGCCCCTTTTTATTGATTTGTAAGAGCTCTTTATATATGAGAAATATCAACTGTTCTACTGTGTTTACAGCAAATCTTTGTTTTCCAGGAGTCATTTTGTTTTTGTTTTTTAAGATTTTTATTTATTCATGAGAGACAGAGAGAGAGAGAGAGAGAGGCAGAGACACAGGCAGAGGGAGAAGCAGGCTCCATGCAGGGAGCCCGACGTGGGACTTGATCCCGGGTCTCCAAGATCACACCCTGGGCAAAGGCAGGCACCAAACCGCTGAGCCACCCAGGGATCCCTCAGGAGTCATTTTGATATTTGTCTTTTATTTTTGTTTATAGTGGGACTTTTGTTGTATAGAAATTTAAAAGCTGGGATGCCTGGGTGGCTCAGCAGTTGAGCATCTGCCTTTGGCTCAGGGAGTGATCCCATACTCCTGGGATCGAGTCCCACATCAGGCTTCCTGCGAGGAGCCTGCTTCTCCCTCTATGTCTCTGCCTCTCTCTGTGCCTCTCATGAATAAATAAAATCTTAAAAAAAAAAATTTAAAAGCTTTGGTAACTTATTCCATTCTGTTTATGCTAAGAAGGTCCTTCCCTAACCAGATACATACCCATATTTGATACAGATTTAGCTATTGCTTTATCCTTTGCATTTCAGTTTTTTAAAAAGATTTTATTTATTTATTTGAGAAGAGGGAGGGGAAGAGAAAGAGCATGAGCAGAGAGGTGGGGTGGAGGGAGAAGCAGACTCCTTAATGAGCAGGGAGCAGGATGCGGGATTCGATCCCAGGACCCTAGGATCATGACCTGAGCCAAAGGCAGACACTTAACTGACTGAACCACCCAGTGGCCCTGTATTTGGCTTTTTAATTCATCTGGAATTTATTTTGATATGAGGTATAAGGCAAGGGACTT
The DNA here is from genome assembly GCF_003254725.2 of Canis lupus dingo. Classification (NCBI taxonomy): domain Eukaryota; kingdom Metazoa; phylum Chordata; class Mammalia; order Carnivora; family Canidae; genus Canis; species Canis lupus. Next base: position 15,795,073 of record NC_064257.1, read on the forward strand.
ACTCCTTTGCCACCTCCCAATATTCCTTTTCTTTTAAGGTGAAGGAGGAAAGGTAAAGGGCAGGGAAAGGGAAGAATCTAGACTGAACCAGGTTTTGCTTGTGTGTTTAGTTGGATGGTGCTTAAGGATCATTTAAGTTGCAGGCTGAAAAAATATAATGAGGTCACTTTTGAATATGTTGAATATGAGGTGCCCTGCAAGGGTTCAAGGGGAGGTAGTGAGTTGGCAGTCAGAATATGGGCATGAAGCTCAGGTGAGAGGTCGAGGCCAAAGTTGTAGACATGGAGTCATCAGTGTGTGGAGGGCAAGTGGTATGGCATGGATAAGCTCATGCAGGGCAGATGTATAAAGTAAAAAGAGACGAGTGTAGGTATTCTGGGCAGCAAGCATATTGAAGGAACATACAAAGGAGGAGAATCTAGGGAATGAGAAGGAGGAGATAAAATCCAAAGAAATGAGTTGGAGAAGTTGAGGAAAAAGAGAATTTGAAGATGGAAAAGGTGATCAAAGTACCCATAAAGTAGTAAGACAGAACATAGTCTACAATGAGCTGAGCGAGCTGGAGATGGGCCAGTGGACGTGCAAGAGTTATGACTGCTGTTGAACAAGTTTATCAGTAAAGAGGAAGAGGAAGATGGGGCAGCGGAAAGGCACCTGTAGGAAGAGGGTGATTGATGAAGACGTGGTGGTGCCAGGTCTCAAGGAGCAGCGTTGACGCACTAGGGTACGGGGAGAGGATTAATACTGAGTCAGGGTGCAAGGCTGTGAAGATGACCCCCTGGGTGGGGGCCATGGTTAGGAGGAGAGAAAAGTTGAGCTTTTGGCCTCTAGTCTCTCTGTAAAGTAGGAAACTGAAGTCATCTAGGGAGAATGAGGTAAACAGAGGCAAGGAAGGAAATTTTTTTCTTAAGAGTTTATTTATTTATTCATGAGAGACAGAGAGAGAGAGAGAGAGAGAGAGGCAGAGACACAGGCAGAGGGAGAAGCAGGCTCTCTACGGGGAGCCCAATGTGGGACTTGATCAGAGGACTCCAGGATCACGCCCTGAGCTGAAGGCAGACGCTCTACTCCTAAGCCACCCAGGTGCCCCCGGAAGGAAATTTTTTGAGAGAAAGGAAGGCCCTAAAACAAATGCTGTGGGAAATGGAAAAGGGAATGGACTATAGGCCAAGCCCAGAGACTGGTGAGAAGCATTCAGGGCCTGGCTAAGGTTCATACTAGGCACACCGGTTGTGTGATTTTTCTCAGTCAAGCGTCGCAGGGCGGACGTAAAGGAGGAGGCAAATACTCACATGGAGCTGGATCTGAGATAGGCAGAAAGGCAAAGGGGTAAGGAAAGTGGACCAAGAAATTCTTTAAAGAGACCGATCAAAGGGCCAAGTTTGGGTAAGAAAAAAAGTGAACCCAAGAGGGAATGATGGGCTTGTTACATTGGAAATGGTCCAAGGATTGAGTCCAAAACCAGTGTCATGGGGAGTGAGGAAGGAGCACGGATGTCGGCATAGAAGGTCTGGTTAGAAGGTGGGATCTGAGGTGGAGAAATTCTGGGGTACAGACGGAGGCTGGGGCCACGTGCGTGGCCTTCTGCTACAGGAGTAGAGACTGGGGCAGGGAGTCCGGGATTTGGGTGGTCCCCGTGGGTGCTGAAATCCCCAGGCTGAAGGTGGGAATAGGGTTCCGGGAGACAGAGAGCCAAGGGCCAAAGTCCACGGTGGACAGGGGGTGGGGTGACATCAGGAGACGGCAGTGCCGAGAGGGTGAAGAGGCTGGCACAGGCCAGAGAGCAGCAGGGCTGCTTGTGTGAGGCGGAAAGCTCGACCCTCGACCTTGTGCGCCCCTGGACCCTGGCAGCCTGCACGCATCTGCTGCGGGCACCAGGGGCCAACAGGTTCGGGGCACAGGTAGGCCACCCAAAGCGGGGCGGCGGTGTCCAGGCTCTGTTTATTTTGTTGGTTGGTTCCATCACCAACCGTTCACTCAAAAGGGACTTGATGAGACGGGTCCCTGGGCCCCGAGCACCGTGCCAGGGGTTGCACCGAGCCTACCTCTTCGGGAGCAATGCACTGGAGCCAGCAGCCTTTCCCCTTTTTGCCAAAGGTGGCCCCACTCTCTCTCAGCAAGCCCCCCACACCAAAGTCCTGCCACCAAAGCCAGGCAGGCCCTGACACGGCTGATGGCCGGTAGGGGATCTTCTTGTTACAGCTTTTTCCCCAGAGATAAATAGGCCACAGTAAAAAAGATTGCTACATCCTTTCAATAAAGATTTTTTTTCTTTTCCAGACAGCTTGAGAAATGTTTTAAAAGCTTCTCACATTTCCAGTGAAACCCACAGAGAAGAATTTTGCTTGTTATCAGCCCTGGAAGCCTCTGATAGACGGGTGACATTTTTTTTTCTTTTTCTTTCTCTTTTTCTCTTTTCCTTTTTTTCACCAGCTGAAGAGAGAGTCACAGTGTGTTTTATAACTGGCTCTCTGCATTTCAAAAGCTCAACGAGAGCTCTCTGCTAACCCCGATAAGCCTTGGGCTCTTAGCGTCTTAAATACCTCTGACAAGCTATACATTACAGCGCTAATAATTTGCCAAATTTGCGCCCATAATATGATATCTGTAAAACGTCAAGGGCAGTAATGCGATTAGCGGTCTCAAATGAAATATCGAACATTCAGCGTTTAGGTCCTGAATAGGGGGAGAAAGGAAAGGAAATCAATTTCAAAAGCAGGAGGGAAAAAGGCGATAAGCGTGTAATAAAAATAGAGAGAGACAGAGGAGAGATGCGGAGGAAGCGAGCCGGGCAGAGAGAGACCCGGGACGAGATAGAGCCCCGGCTCGTATTCATGTTTTCGGCAGGTAAGAGGCGGTTAAAAAAAAAAAAAAAAAACTTTTACGAATTAGTTTGAATGCGAAGCTGGGAAATAACCTTTGGTCACCAAGCAACTGGCTTTGGGTGGAAGGCAGAGGCGGGGGCTGGAGGCAGCGAGGGCTCGGCCGAGCCTAGGGAGGGCCTTTCACTCTCTGCCCCCAACAGCCGCTTCCATAAAACACAGGAAGTTGAATTACAAGGAGTCTGAGGGTGGGCTCCCGCCCTGCCCCCACCCACCCGAGGTGGGAGAGTCGTAATGGACTAATTATCTGGCCAGCAGAGGCGGTGGCGGCAGTCGCAGGAGAGAGGGCCCGGGCTGTCACATACCAGGCTCTAGACTAAATAACAACATCTCACACCTGCAGCTTTACGAGCCCTCGCCGAGAGGGGAGCACGAGCCCCCCCTCCTCCACCCCCTCCTGCTTCTCCCCGTCCACTGTGGGCCCCCACTCGAGCCAGGCCGCAGTGGGGGCACTGGTGTGTGTGTGTGTGTGTGTGTGTGTGTGTGCAGGAGGGGGAGGTCCTGCTGCAGGTATCTCTGCAGGCAGTGCTCCTTCTCCTTCCCTCGGGTCTTCCATCCAGGTGATGTCTCCTGGGCCATCAGCAAGGCAGGGGGGCTGCACCCTCAATCCACCCCCTCCCAGGGCTCTTCGGTGAGCAGGTCTGCCTACACCCACCATCTATCTCAGTTCTCAATACATCCACCATGTATCTCAGGCCGAGGGACTGTCTCTGGGTTGGGCTGCCTTGGAGCATGAGGGCAAAAATGACTAGGGGGTCCTCTTAGACCTGAGGGGACAGCAGAGGCAGGAGCCCTCAGCACATCTCTCTGCTCTGCTCTTTTCATTTCTTGCCCTAATACCATGCTTCACAGAAAGAAGCACTTCTTTCAAAATGTGCTGTGCCTGCCCTTTCTGCACCACTTGGTCTTGGAAGTGACCCCATAACCCCGAACCTCCCTCTTTTGCAAAGAGATGAGACGGAGCTGCATCAAAAGAAGAAAGAAAACGGTGATGGATGTAGGAGCCAGTGCCTCATCGGGGAGATGGCAGTCCAGGAGAGCAGGGCCAAGTCCTTTCCCTGCTCTGAATGCCGAAGTCCTCCAGTCCCACGGTCACCCCGCGGGCAGCTGGAGGATGCCAACCAGGAGGCAGGCCAGCTCACCTAGGCCGAGAGGGCCTGGAAGGTGGTAGATGGGCCGGGTGGTAGATGGGTGGGAGAAAAGCAAACAGGCTGCCTGGGGCCTGTCCCAGACCCTTCCCCGGGGCGGCCTGGAATGGCCATTCCAGGGCCACTTCTTGCGGCACCACGAGCCATTAAAATAGGAGTGCTCAGGGAGCCATCAGCCCAGCACAGATGACTTCCCCAGATGTGGCAGTGGGGCAGGATGTGGAAGCCCCCAACCCCAACTGCACAGACAAAACATTCCCGCACTAACCATCCTCGGAAACCCCACAGCCCAGAGCCCCTCTTACAGATGCTTTCTAGACCATTTAGCAGGAGGCAGTGTTTATTTTTGAACATATGTTCTTTCCCATCTCTCGCCTCCCTTCTCCCTTACTAGTCCTTCCATACCTAAAGCTACCCTCTGGATGGGCTGCTGTTGGTTGTTAGGGCCAAGCTCTAGGGTGGGTAGCATGCTTTGTTTTGGCTTGGCTGCATGCTTTAGTGTGTGCACGTGTGCGTCCGGGCACACATGCACCCGTGCGCGAGAACATTTGCTCAAAGCTCCATTGGTGGAGGGCGTGTACTATACAAGTTCAAAGAGTGCAGGTTCTCAGGAGTTGCCCAAGTTTGTGAGCAAATCCTGAACCAGGCCATAAGTTCCCTACTTTCCAAAACCTGTACACCAGTCAGAGATGGTTTCCTGGGCATTTTATTCCTATTGGGAAGGTGAGATAAGGGATAGAAGGTTGCTGCCCAGAAGGGAAATTTTTGGCCTCGAGTTTGGAATAGGCTTTACTTGGTTCTTTATCCATGCACAGGGCCCAGCATATTGCCGTGCTCGGTAATTGCCCACCCCCTCAGCTAAGGCCTCTCTCTTTTCTTTAATAAAATAGAATCCCCCAGTCCCTAAATGACCTGCTCAGATTTTGCCCCTATCAAAAAGCCTTCCTTGAGTGGTCCAGTCGGCCAGCTCAGGTCATGATCTCAGGGTCCTGGGATAGAGCCCTGAGTCAGGCTCCTTGCTCAGCCAAGACTCTGCTTGTCTCTCTCCCTCTGTTTCTGCTCCTTGCCTCCTCCTCTCAAGTCCCTCACCCCCCTCCTGATCATGCTTTCTCTCTCTCAAATAAATAAATAAAATCTTGGAAAAAAAAATGAAGAAGCCTTCCTTAACTCAAATAGTCCAGAGTTCTTTTTCTTCTAATAGACATGTACTAGCTGCCTCTTGTGTACCAGGCACCACGTTAGGCATTTTACGTGTTATTTTATTTAGGTTTCAGAACTCTAGATATTTTTTTTAAGATTATTTATTTATTTATTCATGGGACACACACACAGAGAGAGAGAGAGAGAGAGAGAGAGAGGCAGAGACACAGGCAGAGGGAGAAGCAGGCTCCATGCAGGGAGCGCGACGTGGGACTCGATCCCGGGTCTCCAGGATCATGTCCTGGGCCGAAGGCGGCGCTAAACCACTGAGCCACCAGGGCTGCCCAGAACTCTAGATATTATAATTTCTATTTTATAGGCAAGAAAACAGGCTCTAGAGTGATTCGTCCAATCCAGTGAGCAAGTAGTAGAGCTGGAATTCAAACTCGGGTCTGTCTGAATCAGAAATCCCATGTTCTTTCCATTATGTGGTGGAACTTCCCACATGCAAATGTTTTGCAAATGTTTGTCGCAGTCCTTTCTAAAGTGTGGCCCTCAGGAAAGAAAATTACACCCTAGGTTTAGTCTAGCCAGGGCAGAGACTAGAAAGGTTTCTCTCAATGAAGCCTAAGTTTGTAGTCATCTATCTTACTTTGTTGTTTCATACATAGCTGACAGGTAACCAAACCCTGAGCCTGAGCTTTTCTCAGGCTCTAGGTGTCCCCCACACTATGTGGTGTCTCCCCACCCACACTATGTTCCCAGACACACTGGCCTTTGGTGCTTGTTCCCTCTGCCTGGGATGTCTACCACCCCATTCATTCTCTTGCTAATTCATTCATTTACTCTTTCATTCATTCAATAAACATCAGTTGAGAGCCTACAACATGCCAGGTATGGTACTAGGCTCTGGGAATACACTGGTGAACAGAAAGAGACAAATCTCTTCACTGCACTTACAGTATAGGGACGGAACGGGCATTTGTCAAGTAACAACAGAAATACACGTGAGTCTGCGACAGAGGTAAGTTCTGCAAGAGCCACCCTGGGTGCTATAGGAGATGGGACCTTGTCAGGAAGGTCAGGGCAAGTTGACTTATGGGAAGTAATAACAGAGATGAGATCTGCTGAGAACCACACCTCCTATCCCAACCCCCACCACCAGGCCCCACCAACCCTTGACTTTGCCTAGAAAACTCCAGCAGTCTTTCAGGTCAGCTTTTTTTTTTTTTTTTTTTTAAATCATATCATAACCTGGTTTTTAAAAAGATTTTATTTATTTATTCATGAGACAGAGAGAGAGAGAGAGAGAGAGAGAAGCAGAGACATAGGCAGAGAGAGAAGCAGGCTCCATGCAGGGAGCCTGGTGTGGGAATCGATCCTGGGACTACAGGATCATGCCCTGGGCTGAAGCCAGGCACTAAACCGCTGAACCACCCAGGTGTCCCTCAGGTCAGCTTATATAGCACTTCTTCGCAGTCTTCCCTGGTCCTCCAGACCAGGTTAGATCTCCATTGCTCTCTATATTCTTCTCTACAGCGTTTCACTTACATGAACTACTTGTTTAAGATCTATCCTCCCTACAGACTGTAAACTCCATGAGGGCAAAGAATGTATCTCCTTGGTTGCCTGCTTGATATCTATTGTCAAGCACAGTACCTGGCATGTACTTGATATTCAACAGATGTTTGCTGAATGAATAATCTTGCTTTCACATCCTATCCTGGGGCAGCTGAAGTTTGGGATCCAAGTACAGGAATTTGCATTTATTAAATTTCACATTAGACCATCCCAGATATTAGTATTCTAATAAATCTCAATCTTTCTAATATTTAGAGCACCTACTGTTTACCCTGAATGTACCTGATGTTGGGAAATACAAAGAAACTAGCACAGTCTTAGCTCTAGGAGCTGATAGTCTAGTTTGGGAGATAGATAAGAAAACTAGTAGTTCTAGGGGCACCTGGGTGCCTCAGTCAGTTGAGCATCTGAATCTTGGTTTTGGCTCAGGTCACGTTCTCAGGGTCGTGATATTGAGCCTCTCATTAGGCTACACCCTTGGAAGGGAGTCTACTTGAGATTTTCTCTCCCTCTCCCCTCCCCCGGCCCCCCTGCTTACACATTCTCTCTCTCTCTCTCTCTCTCTCTCTCATAAATAAATAAATAAATAAATAAATAAATAAGTAAGTAAGTAAATAAATAAATAAATAAATAAGAAAACTAGTAGTTCTGGAGCTGTTGTTATGCCCAGAGAATGGAACTGCTAAATCTGGCTGGGCAAGAGGGGTAGGGAAGGCTGAACTAAGAAATAATTTAAGATGGACACGAGGCAGGGAGGACTTTTCAAGAAGAGGAGGCAAATGTATCTTGGCATAGAGGCAAATCCAGGACATGTGAGGTCAATACATGGCAAGTAGTTCAGTTGACTCACGAGGGTCAGAATAGGGACTTTTGTAGATAGCTTCTTATAATCATATACACACGCCACATTATCTCGGACTTCAAAATTTTCTTACCATTCTTTTTTTCCAATCTGAAGAATGTCTTCTTGGCAGAAAATATGACAGAAAGTGGCTTCTGGTTATGTCTCTGTTACTCCATTTTTCATACTAGCTATGAGTTATGTTTCTAAGATATGTATCTGATCATATCACCACCACCACCCTTCCTGATTTAAAGCTTTCAGTGGTTACCAATTACCCCTAGAAGTCAGATTCTTTATTATGGCAAATAAGGCTCTTGGTGCAAGCTTATGATTCCAAGCCCACTTTCTCCTCACATGCATCACGGGGAGCCACAGTGACTCTACTAACATGTGCACTTGACTTCCAGCATCATTTATTCTCTCTGAATGGGGAGACAGGAGGGATGTTGAAGAGGTCCATGGCTTGGATCTCTTACTACTTCCCATGGAGCATCCTGCTCCCAACACCATGATTCCCACTTGCCGAGTTATTTATAGTTCCCTGAATGCTTTCTTTCTTTTGCCACTGGGCTTTTGCACATGCTACTTCCTTTGCTTGGAACATCCCTTTCCCTGGCTTTAAGTCAGGCTGGCACCTCCTTCCCCCAGTTTTCAGAATGCAAGGGAGGTGTTACTTTCTCCAGAAAGTCTTCCTGCCTCCACTTCTGAAGTCCCACAGAACTATGTGCTCACTTTTCTAAGGGCAAAACCACTCTGTTTTAATCTGCTTTCTGATCCCTTTCCCTTATTTGACTTATTTGACTTCATCTGACTGTCTTATGTTAAGCATGTAGCATGGTACTAAACTTTGAATAGACATTTGTCAATTAAAGAATGATCATATAAGTGAATAAATGAATGGATAAACTTCTCATTGTTCCTGAAACACATTCTTATTGATGACTGTGCCTTCTCTGCAGGTCAGTTCTGAAACTGAGCTCTTCATTCCTCCCCACTTCTCCCCGCCCACCAGTGAATCGCCTCCTCCTCTCCCCTGTCCACCTCAGTAAGTGGTACCTATGCCCACTGGTTCATATCAGAAACTGAAGACTTTCTCATGGTTCATTTGTTCATTCAACATTTATTGAACACCTACTTTGTGCCAGGCACTTTGCTAAACAGTGAGGACATAGCCTCTGGCTTCACAGAGTTCCCTATCCAGTCAGGACTAAGTTTCTGAGGGCTCTCCATCCTGTCTCTGAAAAGAATTCCAGGAAGACCACATGCTGCCTGCCTATCTATGCTGGTTCTCACCCATAGGAGGGCAGGATGGTGGAGAGGAAAGTTCCAGGGCTTTGGCCTCAGGAAGAGGTGGGCTTAAATCCAAGCTCTTCTTTACCCTGAATCAGTTTCATTTAATATTATTTTTTAAATGAAACATATAATATTTAAAAATATAATATCCAAATATATGTATATATATACATATATATGTATATGTATATATATACATATATATATAATATCAATGCCTACTCAATGCTTGCTGTTGTGCAAGGTGGCCATGACTCAGTGGAGAACAAATGAGACATAGCACTGCCTGCACAGAATTTAGGCTTAGTGGAGGAGACAGATATTAAACACATAAACAAACATATCACTAGAATTCATCATAAACACTTAAAGACAAAGATAATAAATAGAAAAAATCAGAGGTATTTTTATTAGATTGAGAAGAGTTCTCTGGGGGAAATGGCATTTAAGCTAAGATCTGAAGCATAAGGACCCAGCTATGTGAAGAGGTGGGTGGGATGCAAAGACCCTTAAAGTGAGGGAAGAGTCTGGGCAGACAGGGAGCCCGTCTTGCCAGGTTAGGGATGATGAGCTGACTCTAGGGGCCATGCATGTTAAAGAGATTTCTGGGTTGCCGGGCTAGAGAGTCTGGATTGGGAGGTGGCAAGAATGGAAGAAAGATATCAAGGAAGACTATTTCTGCAGTAACAGATGATAGGAGATGATGGCCTGATTGGGAGTGGTGGAGCTAAGCGGGGTAGAAACGCATGCATTTGAGAGAAGTTTTAGATGCAGCATGGTCAGGATGGAGTGATGCATCGAATGTGGGGCTGAGCAAGAGGGAAAGGTCAAGAGTGGCTCTAGTTTCTTGTACAAGCAAGTGGCTAGGGAGATGGCATGGGAAGAGTGGAGAAGGAGCAGATTTGAGGGGGTGAGTTATTGGCAGCATCTGGACAGGTAAGTTGGAGTGTCTGTCAGAGATCCAAGTGGTGGTAGTAAACAGCAGGTGGGGGCTTCAAAGAAGGGTCGAGGTAAACTTGGAGAGGGAAGGGGGGGAGGGAGGTGGGCGGGAGAGGACGGAAGAGCGAGGAAGGATGAAGAAATTCATTCATCTCTCTGAACCACATCTTCTTCACTTCTAAAGTGGGAGCAATAACATGAAATGAGATCATGTAAAGCCTCCTGGCATATAACAGGCACTCAGTGAATGCTGCTTTCCTTCCTTTTTCTTCCTCTTTCCCTTTAATTTATGCCCACCTTCCTTCCTCCCTTCTTTTTTTGAAGATTTTATTTATTTATTCATGAGAGACATAGAGAGAGAGGCAGAGACACAAGCAGAGGGAGAAGCAGGCTCGCTGTGGGGAGCCTGATGCGGGACTCGATCCCAGGACCCCAGGATCACGCCCTGAGCCAAAGGCAGATGCTCACCCACCAAGCCGCCCAGGCGCCCCCATCTTCCTTTCCCTTAGTGGCTCTTTGAGCCCCTTTCCTTTCTCACTGTCCCTATACCTTGTGCACAATTGTCACAAAAATGAGGAGTGAGCTTCTTAGAAATGGCTAAGGAACTCAGGGCCAGGATTAGTTGACTTAAAATTCATGCTTTCAACAATTACTCTGCCTTCTGCTTGGAACACTCTTCTTTTGCTCTTCGGCTGCTTATCACACTTGTGTTCTCCCTAAAGCATCATTCCCAGTTTTGCCAGCTCTGTGACGCTTTCCCGAGGTCTCTAGCTGACTTAGGTGCTTGCTTCTGGGTGGTGCTGCAACTTGTTCATACATCTATCTTGGCACCTATCATAGCACATTGAAATGAACTCTTTAGCTGGGCTGTCTCCTCCATGAACTATGACTTCCTTGAAGCAGGAACTATTTTTAAATCTCTCCATCTCCAGCATTTAAGTTAGAGTAGGCAGTCTATTAAAAAATGTCGCATGACCTCCAAGGCTCTGAGATCCCATAATTTGAAGCAAAAAGTTTAGATGAGTGAAAAAGCAAGCACCACCCACAGCTCCTTTGATATCTTTTTAGGAGGGTGTATGCTATAACAGCTAAGATCACGTCCAAGGGAATCAGGCTGGAAGGTTTTAGCATCTTGTCTTCAGATCAACACGCTGCATTGACTGGCAAGCCAAGTGGTACCCAGAGGCACCTGCAGCCAAGTCATCATTCCAGATCCCAGTGAAAGGACTGTATTTTAGGAAAATGTCTGTAATTTACAATTTTAATATTCCTACACCGAGGTAATATAGGAGGACAAGGTTATCATCTCTGTGCTAAATGCCAAAAAGAAGGAAAATTCTGTAAGCTGCAGCTGTTCCCCTAGACTCTGGGAGCGTCTACAGAGCTTGGAGAACCCTGAGGTTGCCAAGAGAGCCTTCTCATATTTTGTGATTTTCCTTCAGGGAATGCCAGCCATTTTTTTTTTCCTTTACTCACACTCTCGATTCAGCATATAAAGGGAAAATAAAAGGGAAGTGACTTAAACAGTAGGTCTGGAGGGCTTTGGCCAAGCAGAGTGGGCCTCCCATAAATATTGGCACAAATAAATGATTCTAAAACCCCAAATGCCTCAGTTTTTCTTTTAGAATCTGTATTCTGAGCGTAGACAATCACTTTGTCCTCTCTCCTCCTAGAGAAATCTTATGAATCATTTATATCACTTGTTATCACTGTACCTAATTCCATACTGACCACATGGGCCACACCTGATATTATTCCAGAACTGTCCCCTGAAATGTATCTACTCATCCTCAGTTGGCATCTCAGTGATCGTCACAGCTCCAGGAGTATCATTCCATTCGATTCTAGCCACTGCTGCCCTCTCTGACCCCCAGCAATGTCCACATGGCCAGGGTTCTGGATTCCTCTGGTGGTCTTGGAACCTTCTACTTTGCCTGGGTTGAAAGTTTCTTCAGTTCATGAGGTAAAATGGAGAGGATGTAGAATATTGCCTTGTCTCTGCTGCTGGTACCTGTCCATTCCTGTTCTATACCAGTTTCCTGGACTCTCCTTTCTTTCTTTCTTAAGATTTTATTTATTTATTCATGAGAGACAGAGAGAGAGATAGAGACAGAGACAGAGACACAGGCAGAGGGAGAAGCAGGCTCCATGCAGGGAGCCCAATATGGGACTCGATCCCGGGTCCCCAGGATTAGGCCCTAGGCCGAAGGCGGTGCTAAACCGCTGAGCCACCCGGGCTGCCCTGGACTCTCCTTCCAAAACTGGTTTCCACACCACAGCAACTCCCTGGCACAGTCCCCACTGGGTCTTCCCTTTCTAACTTTGTTTTTTATTAATTTTTTTATTTTTTTATTTTTTTATTTATGATAGTCACACACAGAGAGAGAGAGAGGCAGAGACATAGGCAGAAGGAGAAGCAGGCTCCATGCACCGGGAGCCCGACGTGGGATTCGATCCGGGTCTCCAGGATCGCGCCCTGGGCCAAAGGCAGGCGCCAAACCGCTGCGCCACCCAGGGATCCCTTCCCTTTCTAACTTTGTTCCCCACGACTGACCCATTTCTAAGGACAAGCTCTTGCCCAGCCCAGTTCCTAGCCCCCTCATTTCTTGACTCCTGCTGGACATACCCATCTTTGCATTTTGGAGCTTGAGGGGTCATTGTTGAGGTTAGGGATGCAACTAGTAAAAGCTGGACTTCAATCAGAACCTGTAAAACCATATCCCAATCTGAGATTCTGTGATTCTGGTACCTCACGTTGAGGTCACCTGAAGAAAACATTTGATTTAGTTTCATTCACACATCTCATTACTACTTTAGTCAAAGGGTATACATTTTTTGAAAATCTAGACTTTTTTTTATTTGACAGAGAGAGACTGTGTACAAGCAGGGGGAAAGCAGAGGGAGAAGGAGAAACAGACTCTCCACTGAGGAGGGAGCCCAAAGCATGGCTTGATCCCAGGACCTGGGGATCATGATCTGAGCTGAAGGCAGATGCCACCCAGGTGCCCCTATTTTTTTGAAAATCTAAAAAGTAGCTGGATAGCTGACTATTGCTCAGCTTAGCCCACACCTTGTGCTTAATGTCCAGATCAAACAGGGAGCTACGGTCCATCTTGCAAGGCCCAAGTGGACCAGTCTACACTGGAAATGGTCACTAGCATTAATGAGTTGATTGGAGTTGACTGTAGAGCTTCTAGTACAGTTCACAACGGAGAAAGTCTGAACTACTAAGAACAAGTGATCAACACCTAATGTTCTAGTTTCACCACCACCTCAGAAGTCTTCCTGTCTGGCCACATTTCCAATAAGCAATGAAGAATCAATTCCCTGAATATTTTAGTACCCAAGACAAAAGTCTGATTCTTCAGCATTTTATACTCAGGAAGGTACAGTCTTCCAACTCAGCTACTGTTTCAACATAATTCTGTGATCCAGGGCCACCAAATACCAAATGCCTGCTGTGCGCTGGGCACTGTGCTGGGTGCTGAGATTACGGCACTGAGCAAGATAAAGTCCTGCATTCAAAGGGCTCACAGTCGCAGGAGTAGGAGTCAGACACTAAACAAATACAATTACCCAATCTATTACTTGGTTATATTTAGGATGAAGTGCTACAAGGATAAATGCAAGATGCCAGCAGACTCTATAGTGGATCTGAACAAGCAATGCTAAGGTGAAACGATTAAGGGTGACCTAATATATTACTCAAATGATTCTCTTTTTCTCCCTTCTTGTAGGCTCCTTCTACTTCTGAAAGAGAAACTTCCAAAGCTAACCAATGTTTCCAGTTGAGTAAGGGAGAAAATAGAAGGCATTGACAATGCAGGTACGCAATGCACATGTACCTAGGGGACAGATGCATGGCCATGTGTGCATACACATGTGCATATACACACAGGAGCATGCTCACACACACACACACACACACACACACACACACACACACCCAGCAGAGGAAGACCCATGAAACATGCCCTGGAGGGAAGAAGAGGAAGAAAAAAAAATGAAATCCAAACAGTCTTTTTCACCCCGAAAACATATAATTTTGTGTAAATTTTTACTTTAAACATCTCTCTTTTCCTGAGCTGTGATATGGGCCCTGTCAAAGCCAGGGCCAATTACTGCCATTAGGTTCCCATCATGTCACCGCTTCTCCCCGTCAGGAAGGCCCTCGCCTCACAGGCCTATAATCTGCACTCACTTTCGCTCCATCACTTTCAGAAGGAACAAAATTGTTTTGTGTGTTTTTTTTAAAAGGGCCTTTATTTGGCCCCTGTCAACTCTGAAAAGAAGAGAGAAAGAGAGAGAGGGGGAGAGAGAAAAGAGGAGAAAGAAAGATTGTTTAAGTGTTTAACTGTGAGATTGCCAACAGGAAGCATGACGACAGGCAGCCCAGCTCTCCTGAGGGTCCAGGCTTGGGGACCCCTGGGCCTTGTCCCCCCTTTTTGGACAAGTTCTTTCTGCTCCTAGAGGAGCTCTTCTCACAGGTGCTGATCTCACAGCTTTGGAAAGACTCCATCAGAAGACATCCTGAGGGACTGGCCTGGCTATGAACCACCAGACCAGCTACAAAGAATGTCAGGCCAGAAAGCAGGGTAATCTTTTTGGGTTCCAACCCTCCTAAGTCATTGGCTGTGGTGGGGCCGGTGGGTCAGAGAGGACCCTCAGGAACACGGAAGGTGCTCTTCTTAGCAGAAGGTGAAATGAAAGCTGATCCATTGGGACAGTCTTGCCTGCTAAGAATGTGGGTTGGCTGGGTCCCTCCCTTAGCTCAGCAGGGATGTTCTGTGCTCTCTTCTGCTCCTCTGGTCAACATGGCTACTCCAGGAGCTCTGAGCTCACCGTTGGGAACCCCTCCCTGCATCTCTTTCCAAGGGAGGAGGCCGAGGCCCGTGCCCCACCTGAGCCAGCCGCTCCTCCTGCCCTGGAATTACACCTTTCCGAAATCTGCAGACAGTTATCACACCCCCAGCCCGGCCAGGCAGGCCCAGCATGCCGCTCCACTCCCGCCGCCTCCGTCGTCACTTAGCCAAGCTAAACAGATTTAGCTCCTTTAATCTTTCCTCATTAGCTGGCAATCTGGAAAGGAAACAAATGCTCACCCCATACAGGTTCAAGCTGTTGCTTTAACCTTGTAAAAGCGTGCAGGGCGCTGGGGCTGTGGAGTCAGTTAGGATCATTACCATGAGAGGCCACTCCCTCTCAGCCACCCGTAGGGGCCTTCCCCACTCTTTCCAAGCCACTCCAGAGTGTCACCCCCCCCTTGTAGGCCTGAGAGCTCTGCATCCAAACTTTGTGCATGGAGCCCCCAATGCTATGGCTCTCTTGGAAGACCAGGGAGAGTCGTCTTCCCCACCCCCATCCCCGCATTCATTTGTTCCAGCCCAGAGGGTCCCCACCACACACACACACACACACACACACACACACACACACACACGCACGCACGCGCATAAGTAGGTGCTGACATCCACGACTTGTTCAGGCTCCTGCGTTACTCCCCAGCCTCATCCCCATCAGCTTCTTCAGCGCACACAGTCCTCCCCCTGCCCCACCCGGGACCAAAGTGAGACCTTGTCAATGGGCTCAGAATCCCTGTCCATTGGGAGGGTATCCTCCTCCCTGACTGGATTCTCTGCCACTGATTTTCCCTTTCTGTGCAGTCTTCGCTTCCATGTCTACACCACTGGCAAAAACCTGAACCTGTCTTAACAACAGCCACTTGTAGTGCACCTATTATAACACATCTGTTGTTCTGTTTCCAATTTGCTCACTTAGTACTATTCTGTTTGGTGTGGTTTGGCCCTTAGGCACACTTACACACATGCACAAGCACGTGCACACACGTGCACAAACACATATGCGCGCGCGCGTGCGCGCGTGCACACACACGCATGCACTCCTCTCAGTTCAATTTTCCTCTCGAGGATGACAGATCCCTCCCCCTCCCACTGTATCCAGCTCCAAACTAACTGGATGAACATTTTTAGGGCTGTTGTACCATTTTGTAGAAGTCACATCTGTTTCACTTGCCCAGGCTCCTGATGGCCCCTTTTACTTTCTATGATTTTCCAGACATAATTATAAGTGGTTCAATCAGCTCCCTGCTTAGCATGTTCCCAGAACACTAGCCTTAATACCTCATGATGGATGTCATCCTGGCTTGCTGATTTGTGAAACCTTTACATTTTCTGAGTATTCTCCTACCTGCTTTCTATCAGTAACGATTTTTGCACCGTCTGCATTTACTTCCTAATTATCCAAATTCCTTTTTGTCATTTTTCTTTTTAAAGACTGATCTAAAAAATGAGCTGAGTATCTCTGCCCTGTAGGAGGTAAGATGAATCTCCCACTTCTCCTCATTTATTAAAGGTCTATATGCTCGCTGGTCTTTCCCCCACCTTTCCCTGCCCCTCACCCTCAATATATTGCAAAACATGTTTATTCCCTTTAACTCTTCACTAGTTCAAGTTTCTCTCCACCTCCTCTGGTTTGTCCTTTTGCCCACAGGCCCCAGGATCGCTCCTCTATTGCCTACCACAGACAATCCTTTTATTTTGCTGAATACTAGGGTGACCTCACCCAAAGCTATTCTAGCCAGCAAAACCTTTCTTGTCTCTTACTCTGCATCAGAACTGGCTGCAGTTCTGAGCATTCTTCAGCCTTCTCCTCTTCAGGGCTCCAAAATTGGACTGGCATCTTTGGAACATAAGGGAAAAACTGAAGCTGGCTGTCTGCCTTGCCTGCCTCACCTGAAAGACCTCAACTATCATTCCCATTTTCTCCCACCCCCTGCCCTGAAAGTGTTCTCTGTACCATTCAGGCTCTCTGGCTTCCATTATGGGGTTCTAAAGAAATTTTCTAGAGGTCAAAGCAACACCCAGTCCTCACTTTTACCTCTGGAAAGACTTGGTTTTCATTTTGCTCATTTTCTCTTTGAGTTGCTACCTTTCCTCCTCCTTCTGCTTGCATTCATTCATTCATTCAACATGTACTAAGTGCTTGAGTACCCACCACAAGCACTGGGGAGAGAGTAGTAAACAAAATGGCAGGACGTCTGCTCTCACAGTTCTTGGGAGAGATGTTAAACATTCTCCGAGTGCGATGAGAAAGTAAAACCGGAGGACCAAACTTACATTGGGAGGATGGGACAGGCTTCTTTAGGCAGTAAAATTTGCAGAACTGGGAAGGATGGGTAAGAGATGGGTGAAGTATACCCTCAGATGCCTAAAATGAAATTTGAGCATTTGATGAACCAAAGGAAAAGTAGTTGACTGAACACAGGGAAGAGGAGAAGCCCTGAGCTGAGGCTAGAGAAGAGTGCCCCGAACTGAGCATGAAATTCAAGACAAGGAATGGGCTTGGGAAGGAAAATTATGCTCTACTGTGCCTTTGAAGAGTTGAGGGACAACTCATTTCTAATACTTTGGAATATTCCAGTATCATCTCCCCTATTGCTTTGATGAAAACCAGAGCTGGTAAAAAAAAAAAAAAAATCAAGTGAAACCGTTGGGTTTATTCTCTCTTTTGCCTTAGCTAACTCAAGTGACCTTCCTGATTTTCTCACCCACAAATGGGACTCTATGCTTAGCTAAAGGAAAATGCGAAAGATACAATTCCATGAAACAATTCTACTCTGGAGTGAAGGTAGAGGTAGGAGGGGTGAAAGTTTTGGAATCTTTGGGGATGGATGGGCAATTTGTAAGAGGCCCCTCGGGGAGGCTGATGTGCCATCTAAGGGTTAATTTTTCAAAATTAACCCCTCTTGAAGTCCCAGTTTCCTCATCATAGAAAAGAGATTAGCCTTATCCACCTGTCTCCACGGATGAAGAGAAGACTCACATGAATCTTTTGAGAACTACAGAGTGTTCTTCAGGTACCAGTAGTTAGAATGGTGAGAGAAGTTTTCACTGTGGGGACCCAGGAAGAGCTGGGGGCCCTGCCATTGCTGTGTGGCCTAGAGGGAGGAAGAGACCAGCAAAGCCCATTGGAAGATCTGCCCCCAGAGCCCCAGGAAGATGGGCAAGGCCACGGGATGCAGCCCTGGGGATGTAAGAATGGTGGTGATTTCTGGCCATATTGTATTGTAGGTAGATTCTACGTTGCCATCGGAACAGGGTTGGAAAGGCCTTTGAGCACATGGAAGTCCAACACCACGTGAGCACAATCCCTTCTATGAGTGTTCTCCCCGTGTTCTGGGGCGCCCCTCCCAAGAGTTGACACTAAAAGGCAGGACTTCTTGAGGCGAAGAAGGGCAGAGGTGTAGAGAACACCGATCGCCATCAAGGGGCAACTGAAGGGTAGTGAAGAAGGTTCTCACTGCCCAGCAGTGGGTCTGCACTCCACCTGCTGCCTCCATGCAGTTACCCCCATCTCTCCTAGATTGGGCACTCCCCGGATTCACGAACAAACCCAATCTACACAGGTGGGACCTCAGGCCAAGGACACCAAGGGCTTCTCAGAATAGTCACCAGAGGAGAGGGTGCTCCGGCTGGCCTAAGGAAACAATCCCACTGCTCCCCACCCCCGCCCAACCCTGCCTCAGGAAGAAAGGTCATTCCCTCCTCCTCGTCTCCACAGCAGCTTTTCAAAGGTTAAATTCAACCAGCCCGCTCCACCACCCCCCTCACGCCCACCCCCAAACAAGAGAGGAAAAGTTAATTGAAAATGCTGTTTAATTTTTCAGCTCCAGTGGATCCTACCCCAGCACAGATGGCTCCCCCAGGACTGTCTGTCCCAAGCCTATCTCTACCACTCCATTGGTCCCCCCTCCCAAGCACGGGGGCAGAGGCACCGCCAGCAGTGGCTCAAAGGGAGAAAAGAGAAGGGGGAGGGTGGGGGGGGGCACCTCCACACAAAAGAGCATTCTGAGCCCTTGGTTCCCTGGCCCAGGGAACAATGCTCCCGACTTGATCCTTTCATAAAGAGAGTTTCTGGTGTCAGGAGACAGCCGTCCAGCGCCCAAGCCGCCCGCACAGGCCACTTCACTGCCCACCACCAACTGCTGTGCTGGCTGGGCTTCATTCCGCACCCCCCTCTGCGTCCAGCTGGAAGCGAGTGCGGTCCCAACCCCCACCCTCACCCCCCCACTTGGAGCAGCCCGCTACTTGTTGCCCCTCAAGGCTCTGACAGGGCCCCAGAGAGGCCAGCCAGCTGAGATGAAAGCCGAGGACTCTAACTGGATTACCCCAACCAGCCCCAGGACTAAAGAGGCCAAGAAGCCCTAATTAAAGCCATCCCCCTGCCCCCGCCCCCCCCACCCCAATCACCGCAGCATTTCTCCTTTCATCCCAGGTTCTCCACTTTGTTCAAATTTCCGCTATTGATGAGTTACTAGGCTCTGGAGAGGTGGGGTGAGTGGAGAGAGGTACAAATCTCCGAAGCCTCCTGTAGCTTCAACATGCTTGGACTCTGGGGTCCCTCCCTTATAGCCGAGAGGGAGAAATCCTGGGGGCGGGGGCAGAAAAGGAGCTCGAGGCAAAGGAGCCCAAGAAGGAGAAGGGAATGGGCCCGAAGTGGAGAGGGGTTGAATGGGATCCCACTAGGTCCTACGCAGCCGGGGGTGGGGGGGGACCTGCCCTGATGACCAGCTAGGTGGAGGAGAGGGACAGAGATCCGCCCCCAAGGGGAGCCCTGGGGGCGGGCGCTGGGTGGGAGAGCTCTGCCTTCCTCCTCTCCCCTTCTTTTGTACCACCCCAAATCTCCCGGCTCCCATCTTCCCTTCCTTGGCCAGAATTAGCCCCTTGCCTTTGGCTGGAGAGCATGATGGGACATCTGAGCCCCCATGACAAACCCTACGGCAATGGTTCTGGGGTTTGTATTCATCTCTTACCTCCTTCTTGATCTTCATAATCTCACAAGGCAGGTATTTTTGCCTTCACTTTACTTTGAAATTGAGATGGAAAGGTTCCAAGGAACTTCCATTACCACAGTTCACTACCATTTGGTGGGAAAAACTGAGCCAAGAGCCCAGGGCCCCAACTCCTACTGTCGTGTGCCCTCCTCAGCCAAGTGCCCCAAATGTCAGGCCCAAGGAGAGTGCCCTTTCCAGTGATTCTGGGCTCGCTCTTAGGGAAGAGGGAGTTGAGGTTTTACTTTTCTTGGGTCACCCCAGCCTATGGGGCATTGCCAGAGGCTGAGAGATAACCCTCGGGGCAAACAGATGAAGGCTGGGAGCTCTCACCTCTGGAGAAGCAGAAGATTGACCCAGACACCCAGGGCACCTTCCCCCTTCACCATTCCCGGGTCATGACGATGGTCTTCCCCAGCAAGCCAGGGAGATGTGGGGCCTGGTGTGACAGCATGATGAAGACAAGAGGAAGAGTCGCGGTGGCCACTGGAGTCCATTTCCCAGTCCCACCATCAGAGGTTGCTGGCCAACCCAGTCTTCTGCGCACCTGCCCTCTCCGACCCCCGCAGGCCCGTCAGCCTGGACAGGTGCGCCCTAAGGAGATCCGTGTCCTAGTGAGCGCCAGTGCCCCGCTTCCCTGAATGAAGGGACAACCACCTCTGGGCCCGGAGGCCCGGGCATCCCTTGGGCACTGAGTCCATGCGGAGGAAGCCTCGGTGTTTGTGTTTATTCTTTTGTTCTGTCCTGTTTGCTGCCCAGGGGAGAAGTCAGGGGTAGGAGTGCTCTTTTCATCTAATTTTTCAAAATAAGGGGGTGCAGGTAGGGAGGGATACCTTCCTGAGGTGGGAAGGGTGGGGGAAAGCGATCCTACCAACCAGAGCAGGGCGGAGACTGGGCAGGGCATGGGAGGAGGGGAGCGGCCAGGATTGGAGGGAGGTCAAGGGAGAAACGAAGAAAAAGGAAAAAAGAAAAACCCAGCAGTGCGCCATGTCGCATTGTTCATGCTCAGCCCTTCAATTTGCTCTCTGCATTCTCCTGCCGTGGGGAGAATGTTACGCTGGCTTAAGGGACAAATCAGACACAAAATAAAGACCAACACTCAGCAGTAAAGCAATTATCGCAACATTTTATGCCAGGACTGTTCCTTTTGAAGGCAGCCTGGTGCTACCCGCATGTACCTTAACCCGTTCCTAATAACCATAAAGTTACCATTATTTACGGTACAAGACATTAAATAAATAATGCAAACTCAGGCAGGCGAGCAGTCCGGGCAGAGCTAGGCAAGAGCGCTTCCCTGCTGTGGGCCAGCCGCAGGGGTTAACAGGGGATGCAAGGGATGCTCCCAGCGACCTGTCTAGGCCTCCCTCTGCCCTCTCCCTGGGGAGCCCATGAAGGGCCAGGAGGGCACACAGCACAACAAGCCACAAGGGAAGGCCAGAAAGTAGGGAAGGCCTGACCCAGGGCCTAACCAAGATGGAATCGAGCCAGGACCGACGTGGCCCATGGACTTGGCCAGCGACCTGTCTCCTTGATGGCTGCCTGGGAGGGAGCCAGGACCTCCAGGAACTCTCTGAAAATGGTATGGTAAAGGGGTATGAACAGGAGCTCTGACGTCAGTCAGATCTGGGTTCAAATCCTACTGTTCCTTAAAAGCCAGCGGACCCTGCACAAGAGGCAATCTCTTCAAGCTGCAGTTTTCCTAGTGACAAAATAGGGGACAGGACGTGTAGTTTCGAGGGGTGCCATGAAGATAAATAAAATGAATGTAAAGCAGGGATCATAGTGCTTGGCACTCAGTATCTACCTAATGGTGATTTTAGGAATCACCTAAAAGGAAAGGAATTCTTAGCCTCACTTTTATAGATCAAAACTGGTCATGTGATCACAGCAATCTGAAATCCTGAGGATGCCAAAGGTTTCCAGCGCAAGGTGAGAGGCCAGAGACACAGATTGGATAAAAGGAGACATGCCACCTTCTTAAGACAGAAATGGTTATGCGGCCTCCAACAAGACACTGTCCATCTATGGCAAGAAAGATACTGACACCAAAGAGATGCAGGTGCTGGGGTCTCTTGAGCCTTGTTCCTGAGGCATCAGATACTTTGTGCAAAATCAAATATGGAAGAAGGGGCTTTGCGCTTTCCCCTGCCCTGTTCTAACCAACTCTTCATAACCTGTGCCCATCCAGAACCCCAGAGAATCAAACTGCGTTAGGTGTTGTTACAAGTCTGGATTCCTGATGGGAATCTCAAAGGAACCAGCCGCACCAGGTTGCCACTCTGTGCTTCTACCGGCCTCTCCTCCTCTTGCCAGGCCCTATTCTCTGATTTTGAGCACAGGAGGCCAGTGAGGATCAGAAGGGCCTGGGCCCCAGGTATCCACGATGAGGGGCCCTTAAAGCTTCTGTGTGACAGCCACTCATGTTCACACCCTTGGGCAGATGAGCCAACGATCTAACCCAAAGACAGGTGCTGGGCTGGGTGGGCCCACTGGCTTGGCTTCTACCCAGAGCAGGTTATTTACCTTTTTTAAGATTGATTGATTGATTGATTTATTATAGACATAGAGAGAGAGGCAGAGACACAGGAGGAGAGAGAAGCAGGCTCCATGCTGGGAGCCTGACATGGGACTTGATCCTGGGACTCTAGGATCACGCCCTGGGCCAAAGGCAGGCGCTAAACTGCTGAGCCACCCAGGGATCCCCCAGAGCAGGTTATTTTTGAGGCGCATCATGATTATCTAACCAAGAGTAGTTGATCAGCGTGCCTACAACTTTAAGGAGCATCAGAATCCGTTGGGAGCTTGTTAAAACACAAATTGCTGGGCTCACACCCAGAATTTCCGGTTTAATAGATCTGGAGTGGGGCCTGAGGATTCACGTTTCTAAATTCCCAGGTGATGTTGACATTACTGGTCCAGGGACCAGGCTTTGAGAACACTGGCCTAGAAATCTTCCTCTGGTCAACTACTCCAGTGCCCTCTCTTCACCTGTGACCAGGACCTGAAAGATGAACTGAAAGACCCCCTGGTGGAGGTGGGGATGAGGGTTGGGGTTGAGGGGGCCTGGGATTATTTTTTGGCTGCAAACCAGAGAGAGAACAAAATAAGGAAAGTACTTTCAGTGTGCCACTGGATGAAGGGCAGCACAGTTATGGACCTCTCTTAGCACATAAATTGGTGTGCACACAAAAATGGGTGTTTTCCTCCTTTATTCCTTTAGCCAGGATTTGGGGTCCATGCCTCTTCTTGCTCCCTGGGGCAAGTTTTCACCTCTGGAATACTTTTCCTTTGTAAACCTTTCAAATGTACCAGAATTAAAGACAAAAAATGTGGGCACCTGGGTTGCTCAGCGGTTGAGCCTCTGCTTTTGGCTCAGGGTGTGAACTCCAGGCGAAGCCTTGCCCTGTAACTGGGGAGAGGACACACAAATTCACACAAAGCTCTCTAGTATTTTCCTGTCAAATGAAAATAGATGTGATTTATGTCGTTGCGTGGTGTGGTGACAGCATTATTATCTCATTGGATTATAATTATTTGTTAATCTTTTTCTATTCTAGACTGTGAGCTCCTTGAGGACAGAGACAGTTCTTATTCCCTCTTGTCCCCAAGGGCCTCGCATAATGTTTAACATAAGGAATGTTTAACAAATATTTATTATTTATTTAACAAATATTTAATGGACACACACTGCTCCATGAGGAAGAGGCCTAGCACCATGCACAGTGTTTATTAAATGTAAAAATGAGAATAAGTCCAGTCACCGATTCTCCTTCTCTCTTCCTCAGACTCTCTTCCTCTCAAGTATTTCTAGGCTGGAGTCCAGGCTACAGTCCAGGCAGGTCTGTACCCCGTGGACCTAAAAGCACACGGTAGTACCAGTTGGAGAACATGGAGATTCCTCCGCCAGGACTCCCAGAACACCCCACGGACTCCCAGAAAACCCCATCGGATTGTGCCACAGTCTTATAAAGTGTGTGTGAGGGGGTGTATTCCTGCCACCAGTTCAGGGAAGGGAAAGACCAGAGGCCCAGGCCTATGGGTCTTCCTCCAGGCACTGAGCTGGGGAATGGCTGACCCCTGTTTCCTGGCTAGGGGTCCCTCCTCCTTTCTCTTTTCCTGCTGTTCCAAGGACTCCAACAGTGCCCCCGACTTTATGTTTCATTTTTGGGGGAGTTAGGGTGCTGGCAGGGGGGCGGTCAGCAGAGGCCCAGAGCAGGGAAACCAGCTGATTCTTGACCGCCAGGGGTTCCTAAGCCACCCTAGCCTCCTCCCCACCCCCACCCCCAAGCCTGCACTTATCACAAAGTCCTGGCACAGGCGCTGTGGCCCCTGGGGGCGGGGAGGGGAGACAGGGAGGGAACTCTGTTCTTTGCTGGCTTAAAATAAGTCAAAGGCTTGGTAAGACTGGAGAAGGGGAGAAGGAAGATCCTGGGCCCTGCCCAGCGGTGCTTCCCAGCTGACCAGCTTCTTCCCAACCCATCCAAGACTCCCGAGGGAGGCTTCTCTGCTCCTTCTCTAGCTCCTCTCTCCTCAATCCGCTTCCGGTGGAGGGAGCTGGGACTCCTGCGCCTTCCTGCTCTCCCATCCCAGCCTTTCTGCCGGCCTGGGGGTCCCACAGCTGACTGGCCTGCAAACAGGACTCCATCTCCAGAACCCACCCCCTCCCCCTCAACTTTAGCATTAACCTTTCTCTCTCTTACAACAAAAGCCAAACTCTTTCAAAGCCAATCTGATTGAAATTCAAAAACTTTCCAGGGCCTCGGCACCACTCTCTCTACTCCTCCCCATATTGACAGCCGCTCACCAGCCCCCCCAACCAACCTTCCAACCCCTCACCCCCCCCAGCAATGCATAAAATAGAGGGACAAAGGGCTCTCCCACCCCCTTCCCCCAAGCACAAGACTCTCCCTTTGTATCATTGTATCACTTGAGGCTGGTGGAAAGGAGAGCTGGCTCTGGGCTCTCCATTGTCTCGGGCCATCCCCACCCCCACTGCCTTCTGCAGCTAGGAGGCCTAATGCTGGGACCAGCTTAGTTGACCAAACCAAGAGAAGTTGGGGCCCTCTGTGGAGGCTCAAGGCCCACCCTCTGATAGAAGGAAAAAGAATTGAGAGCAAGTCTAGGGCAAAAGAGGGCCTGGCCTCATGGCTCCTTAGCCACACATGCTGGGCTTGAGAGCAGACCTAGAACAGCAGACCCAAGCTTACTCCCTTGTTTTCCTGGACACCAGATGGAGATCCTCCCTCCCTCTTTCCTGTTTAGAGGCTCCCTCCCTCCCTCAGCTGCAGGAGCAATTAGAATGCTCTGGGAGGCTCTGGGGAGGGGTGGGGGCCCAGGTGGTGGCCAGGAGGCTATTAGAGAATAGAGAAAGGCAGCCTGGGGACACCTCCCTGAGCAGGGCGGCAGCCACTGGGGAGGAAAAATCTAAACAATTTTCAATTAATTAAT
This sequence comes from Canis lupus dingo, assembly GCF_003254725.2. Taxonomy (NCBI): domain Eukaryota; kingdom Metazoa; phylum Chordata; class Mammalia; order Carnivora; family Canidae; genus Canis; species Canis lupus. The sequence goes on from NC_064257.1 coordinate 15,820,198, forward strand.
TAATTCAACAAGTATTTATTGAGCACCTACCATATGCTCACTGGGGAAATGGCAGTGAACGAAATAAAGGTCTTCCTTGCAGAGCTTACATTCTAGTGGGTGAGAGATAATCAAGAGATCGAATCAATACATAATATTCAGGTATAAGTCTATATGGAAAAATAGAGACACAAAAGGGGCCAGAGAGCGCCAGGTGGGGTATTGTTAATGGGGGAGAGAAGGGTGTGTCATGAAGGCCTCCTGATAGAGTCAGAATTTAGATGGAGACCTATCTCGAGGAAGTGTCTGGGAAAGGAAGATCCCAGCCTGCGGGAACAGCAAGAGCAGAGGCCCTAAATTATTGATTAAGGAAGAGAAAGGCTGAAGTAGTGAGATCAAAGGGAGACTGTAAGCATGAGATTAGAGAGGAGCAGGGAGACCAGATAATGTAGGGTCTCTTAAGCCTTGATAAGGGGTTTGGATTTTACTCTGAATGGGTGGGAAGCCTGAGGGGTCAGATAATTTATGTTTTAAAAGTTCTCAGGGCAGGGATCCCTGGGTGGCGCAGCGGTTTAGCGCCTGCCTTTGGCCCAGGGCGCGATCCTGGAGACCCGGGATCGAATCCCACATCGGGCTCCTGGTGCATGGAGCCTGCTTCTCCCTCTGCCTGTGTCTCTGTCTCTCTCTCTCTCTCTGTGTGACTATCATGAATAAATAAAAAATTAAAAAAAATTTAAACAAAAAAAATAAATAAAAGTTCTCAGGGCAGATGCAAAGAGGGGAGACCTTATCAGGAGACGGTTGAAATTACCTGGGTGAGAGAGGATGGTGGCTCGGGCCAGGGACTGTGGTAGAAATGGAGAGGAGTGGCCAGATTTTGGATATGTCCGCTAGTAGAGCCAACAGGATTTGCTGTTTGGTTGTATGGAAGATGTGACAGAAAGGAATCCAGGATGACTTCAGGGTGTGGGGCCTGATCCAAATGAAAGACTGAAGTAGCCATTTATTGATAAGGTAGAGATAAAAGGGATATGTCTTTGGGCCTATGTGCTTAGAAGAATGAGGAGTTCAGTTCTGGGCTTATAAATCTGAGCTGCCTCTTAGACATCCAAGTGGAGATGTCCCGTAAGCAACTGGGGACAGAGGTTTGAAGTTCAGGAGGAAGGCCTGGGCTACAGATGTACATCCAAGAGTCACCAGCACAGGGCTGGTATTAAAGCCACGAGCCTGGCTGAGATTGCCTAGGATGGGAGTGTAGCTAGAAAAGAGGAGAAATCTGTGGGCCAAGTCCAAGGGTACACCAAAGTTTAGGGGTCCGAGAGAGGAAGAGGAACCAACAAAAGAGGAGCAAGCAGTGAGGCAGGAGAACCAAGGGAAAGAGGTGTCCCAAAAGGCTGGTGAAGAAAGGCTGGGAGAAAGGAATGATAGGTTGAGTGTGATGTGGACTGAGGACTGGTCATTGGATTTGGAGATAGGGGAAGTCACTAGGGACCTTGACAAAAGTCATTTCAGAGGAAAGATTGACGAAGAATCTGACTCACATTGGGGCTTGAGTGACAACGAAAGGAGAGGGTGACCACAAGGATGGACATAAGGGAGGAATGGGACAAATGGAAAAGTTCTTTAGAAGGTGATTTATAGGGACGCCTGGGTGGCTCAGCTGTTGAGTGTCTGCCTTCAGCTCAGGATGTGATTCTAGGGTCTGGGATTGAGTTTCACATAGGGCTCCTTGCAGGGAGCCTGTTTCTCCCTCTGCCTATGTCTCTGCTTCTCTCTCTGTGTCTCTCATGAATAAATAAATAAAATCTTAAATAAAAAGAATATGGTCAATATTAATAGATGTTTGCATGTTGATGGGAATGATCCAGCAGAGAGAGAAAAATCTGATGATGAGATGGAGAGGAGACAACTGGGAAAGTGAGTGTCCTTAAGGGAGTGGGAGGGACTGGGATCCAGAGCATAAGTGCAGGAGTTCTCCTTCTAGAGAAGAAGGACAAGTCACCCATACAATAGGAGAGGGCTCAAAAACGAGTACAGACACAAATGAGACGTGGTTCATGAGATGGTGGGAGGAGGTTGAAATTATCTTCCGATGGCTCCATTTTCTCAATTAAATGAGAAGCAAGAATTAAGTAGAGAGAAGGCAAGAGGTAGACTCAACAAGCTTTGGAGTTTTACTAAGAGAGGATAATGAAAGGGAGAGGGGTAATGGGATTGGTTGAGGGTACGCGCAAGGCAACAGAAATAACAGTGGGCCACGAAATCTATGCTAGCTGAGGAGAGAAGTTAGGGCATGGTGTGGTGAGGGACAGTGAAATGCTGGTAGGACCAGCAGAGTATTGTCCCACTAGGGTTGGAACTGGGACACTTAGAGGAAGTGAATTGGTGGCTGGAGGGAAGGATGCTCAACATAGATATTACAGAGGGGGGTACAGTTATTGGTAATGACAAGGTTTGGGGGATGAACTTCAAGGTCCCTGACTGAGGTAGGGTGGAAAACAAGATTACTGGAAGGGAGAAGGTCTAAGAACCAAGAGAGCAGGGAACTGGAAATGGTTCTCAGAGTGGGGTCCTTGGACCAGCAGCACTGACAACACTTGTGAACTTGTTAGAAGCACGCATCTTGGGGCTGCACTCCAGACCTACGCGCTCAGAAACTCAGAGGGGAGGGCCCAGAAATCCAACCCTCCTGGATGAGTTGATGATGTAAAAAATTTGACAATTACTGGTATTGCGGGTTTTGTTGGATTGTGTGGGTTGAGAGGGGGTGAGAGTGGGGTCAGATTAGGGCAGCAGTTCTCAACCCCAGCCACACAGTTTTAGAATCACCAGGAGAGCTTTAAAAACCCCAGTGCCCAGGATGTAGGGTGGAGTCAATGAAATTATAATCTGTCAGGGATGGGGAATTTGAGGATATGAGTATTTAAAAAAGTTTGTCCCATGGTTCCAATATGCAGGCAAGGTTGAGAACCACTAGATTATGGGATATACAGAGCCCTAAGGAATGACAGGGTCCAGCTGATGAAGACGTCCTGGGACCCAGGGGGGTTTTGTGGTGAGTGCAGCAAACAGAAAGCATGATGATACTGGTCCAGGTGGACTCTGGGGCAGAATTTGGTGGTGAGGCTGGCTGTGCTAGCACTGAAGGAGTGGCAGTATGATTAGGAGCATGTGGACCTCTGGAGTTTCCACTTCATACCTGCCAGGGTGTCTTTCTCTTCCAGGAATCCAGAAGAAATGTTGTTTCGGAGGACAGACAGATCTATAAATGAAAGAGGGGGGTTCACTGCACACCAGGTGCACTCTGTGGTAAATGCTGGCTGCCTCTGGGCCTGCCCAGGTCTAGGGAAGCAAGTACTGTCTGAGCCAAGGCCTGGCAGGGTCTCTGCTGATCCACTGCCTCCAATCAGGGAGCTCCCTGGCCAGACCAGGCTTTCCCCAGCCGGTTTGTTCTCACGGAAGCACAAGCAGCTTTTCATGCATCAGGCATCTTGGCCTCCACGTCCAGTCCAGATGCCTTGGGGGTTCAGATAAGAGAAGGAACATAATTAGCTTTGGAGGGAGATGTACCCTAAGAATTTAGGAGGCAACTTCAAGCAGAAAAGGGGTTTTTGAGAGCAGTATTATATGTGCTGAATAAATGTGGATAATCAATAAACTGAGAAATGAGAATTGTTGAATTTGGGAGGAATGGGGAGATTATCATGTACTGGGGAAAAGGAGTAAGGATGATCCTATACTCATGAGGTTTGGCCTCTATGTGGGAGGACTTGACTGGGGGAGATTCTCTCATATAATAAAACACTAAGGCCAAAGAGAAGGATTACTGCCTGGCGGTGATGGGGCGATAAATGATTATCACCCACAGGTGGATAGGAGGACTTGCCATACACTGGAGTCTGATCATACTCTGGTGAGATCTGACATTCACTTAGGATTCCAGATTAACCCCGACAAGTGCGTAAAGATCCAAGAGCATAAAGGGCAGGCGATTTCATACAGGAAGAGCTTGGTCTCTAAGCGTAGGGGAGAACTGTGGTGGTGGGGAAGGAATTATCAAGTACATACATGCCTGGAATCGCTAATACCCTTGAGAATATATCTGGACTGTGGGGCCAGGTGGATACCATCAGAACGGAGGGAACGGACACATGAAATACTCTGTCATAACAGCACTGAAAAGAAGCCCCGGAGATGCCTCAGGAATTCTGGGCTCTACAACTCGGAATTTATTTGAAAGGTAACATGTGTGTAACTCTTGCTCTGTGTCCAGGGAAAGGGGGAAGCGGTCATAGGAGAAATCGTCCTGAAGGTCCTGCCCCCATCCTCGGGCCAGGAGATGTTAGTGGCCAGGACTCTTCATCTTTGAAGCAATAGGCAGGGCAGCCTGGGTGGCTCAGTGGTTTAGCGCCGCCTTTGGCGGGGGGCGTGATCCTGGAGACCCAGGATCGAGTCCTGAGTCAGGCTCCTTGCGTGGAACCTGCTTCTCCCTTGCCTGTGTCTCTGCCTCTCTCTCTCTCTCTGGATCTCTCATGAATAAATACATAAAATATTTAAAAAAATAAAGCAATGGGCAGGAGGAAGGTGCCACTGTCATTCTGTTCATCAAGGGTTTGGAGAGGGACTACAGCAAAGTGGAAGCACCTTTTGCAGCTCTCGTGCTAGAATTTTCTGCCTAGCGGTTCCTCGTTCTCTAGCGCAGGCTGCAAAATTATTCAGCATTCCTATGTGAACATGCTTGATTAAGTTTTAATTTTAGCAACTTGCTAGGTGGAAAGGGGGGGCTGGTTCATTGTTGAGGTGGGGGAGGGAAGAACTAGATGAAGAGCGAGGCTCTGGACTGTCAGCCCACATCACACAAATCTATACACATCAGCACCACAGGGATGAGGGAGGTGAACAGGGCAGGGGTAAAAAGTGGGAGCTGCCGAGGTGGCGAGTGGCCCTTGCCTACTCCGTGGCACACACCTGTCTTCTCTTACACCAGCTGTGCAGCATGGGGTTGGGAGGGCGCACTGGTTCATCCATTTAAGCCTTCCCTTCTTTTCATAGCATTCCTCATCCTGCAGGTTTTTAGTCAAAGCTCTTCAGAGCAGGTTTCTGTGATTCATTCATTCATTCATTCACTCATTTTCATGCCATTCCACCCCTCTTCCATATCTCATTCACATCCACAGCTTTAGTTATTATAGAAATGTTAGTGACTCTATCACCTGCCCAGACCCCTCTTCTCAATTCAATCCTGGGAAAACTGTCCAGCTTCACCAGGAGCCCCATAGGCACCTGTCAAAAGTAGAGCTCATTCTCTCGCCCCTTCACATTAATTTGTCCTTCCATCTCCACGGAGGGTCCTTCTGTTCACTCTATCACCCGGTCTATCCTGGAGCTACTCTTTAATCTCCACTCTAGAGCCACACTGCTCTTTCTAAAGTACAAATCTGCGGTGTTTCCTAAAACTTAAAACCCTTCAATGGTTTCCCATTGTCTTTAGGATTCGATCCAAGCTCCTTACCTGGGCTTTTGAAAGCCCCACACGGCTGGCTTTTGCCTACCTCTCCCCCATCATCTCTTGTCACTGCTTCACTTATCCATTCCTTCAGTGACCATGCATTGAGTGCTTACTTTGCGCCAGACAGTATTCCAACCGGTGGGATAGAGCAGTCTCTCTGTGTCTCTCATGAATAAATAAAATCTTTTTTAAAAATCTGTATTTCCTGTTCTTATTAGTAGTGTTACTCATTGCATACAGGCACCCAACTTAGAAACTTTATCAAGAATTTCTTTCTTTCTTTTTTTTTTTTTAATTTATTTATTTATGATAGTCACACAGAGAGAGAGAGAGAGAGAGAGGCAGAGACACAGGCAGAGGGAGAAGCAGGCTCCATGCACCGGGAGCCCGATGTGGGATTCGATCCCGGATGTCCGGGATCGCGCCCTGGGCCAAAGGCAGGCGCCAAACCGCTGTGCCACCCAGGGGTCCAAGAACTTATTTCTTCTTATGAGTCCATAACTCAAAATCTTAGCTAAGTCCAATAGATCCTCTAGCTCTGTCCACTTTCTTTAGTTTATCCTCTCTTTTTTATTCTCACTATTACTGTTCCAGTTCAAGTCCTCAGCTTTCTTGTCTTTTTAAATATATCTTTACTGAGGTGTAATTTACATACCACACAACAGACCCATTTAAAGTGTAAAATGCAATGATTTGGATATATTCAGAGGCAGTTATGTAGCTAACACTACAATGAACTTTAGAACATTTTCATCACCTATCGCAAAAGCTATACCTTTAAGCTATCACCCCCAGTCCTCTTATTCCCCACAGTCCTACCAACCACTAATCTACTTTCTGTCTCTACAGCTTTGCCTATTCTGGAGCTTTCATATAAATGGAATCAAACAACGCATGGCCTGGCCTTTTGTGTGATGTATTCAAAGTTCGCCCATGTTATAGCACGTATCAGTAATTCATCCTTGGTTTTTTCCAGCTTTATTGAGATATAGGTGACATATAACATTGCATAAGTTTAGGGTATACATTGTGTTAATTTGATGCACACATATTACAAAATAATTATCACAATAGGGTTAGTTAACATTTCCATCACCTCACCTAATTACCATTTCTTTTTGTGGTGAGAACATTTAAGACTTACTCCCTTAGCAATTTTCAAGTATATAATATAGCATTGTTAACTATAATCACCATGCTGTACATTAGATCCCCCAGAACTTATCCATCTTATAACTAGATATTTGTGCTCTTTGCCCAACTTCTCTCCATTTCCCCCACCCACCAGCCCTTGGAAATGCCATTCTAATGTCTCCTTCTATGAGTTTGGCTTTTTAATTTATTTTTATTTTTTCTTTTTTAAGTCACCTCTACCCCCAATGTGAGGCTCAAACTCACGACCCCAAGATCAAGAGTTGTGTAAGTTGTGTACTCTACCGATGGAGCCAGCTAGGCACCCTCAAGTTTGGCTCTTTTTTTTTTTTTTTTTTAAGTTTGGCTCTTTTAGATTCCACATATAAGTGATTTCCTACAATATGTCTTTCTCTGTCTGACATATTTCACTTAGCATAATGCTCTTAAGGTCCATCCACATTACTGCAAATGACAGGATTTCCTTCTTTTTTTTTTATAGTTGAATACAATTACACTGTATATGTATGCAGCACATTTTGTTTATCCATTCATCTGTTGATGGACACTTAGGTTGTTTCTGTGTCGGCTACTGTGAATAATGCTGCAATAAATGCGAGCAGGGATATCTCTTTGAGATTCTGATTTCATTTCCTTTGGATATATACCAAGAAGTGGAATTACTGTTCATATGGTAGTTGTATTTTTAGTTTTTTGAGGAACCTCCATACTGTTTTCTGTCGTAGCTGTGCCAAGATACATCCCCACCAATGGTGCCCAAGGGCTCCCTTTTCTCCAGATCCTCACCAACACTTGTTACCTCTTGTGTTTTTGGTGACAGTCATTCTAACAGGTGTGAGATGATATCTCATTGTGGTTTTAATTTGCATTTCCCTGATGATTAGTGATGTTGAGCACATTTCATGTATTTATTGGACATTTGATGTTTTCTTTGGAAAAATATTCAGATCCTCTGCTCAATTTTTCATTAGGTTTTTTTGGGGCTGTTGAGTTGTATGAGTTTCTTATATATTTTGGATGTTAACTCCTTATCCAATAAATGATTTGCAAATATCTTCTCCCACTCAGTATATTGCCTTTTCATTTTTAAAAAAGATTTTATTTATTTATTTGACACAAAGAGAGCACAAGCAGGGGGAGCAGTGGGCAGGAGAGGGAGAAGCAAGTAGAGAAGGGAACCCAATTTGAGGCTCCATCCCAGGACCCCAGGATCATGACCTGAGCCGAAGGCAGACATTTAACGGACTGAGCCACCCAGGTGCTCCATTGCCTTTACATTTTGTTAATGGTTTCTTTTGCTGTGCAGAAACTTTTTAGTTTGATGTAGTCCCACATACTTATTTGTGCTTTTGTTGTTCATGCTTCTGGTGTCAAACCTAAGAAATTGTTGCCAAAGAACAACATCAAGGAGAATTTTCTCTGTTTTCTCCCAGGAATTTTATGGTTTCAGACCTTACATTTAAGTCTTTAATCCATTTTGAGTTAAAATTTGCGAATGGTGTAAGACAGGAGTCCAATTTCATTCTTCTGCATGCGATTATTCAGTTTTCCCAGTTCAGTTATTCAGTTATTGAAGAGACTATCCTTTCTCCACTGAGTAGTCTGAAGTCCCTTGTCAAATATCAGTTGACTGTATATATGAGGGTTTATTTCTGGGCTCTCAGTTATCTCAGTTCAGCAGTTTCATTGCTCTGTGTATCTATTTTCATGCCAATACCACACAGTTTTGATTATTATAGCTTTGTAGATAGTTTGAGGTCGGGAAGTATGATGCCTCCAGCTCTGTTCTTTTTCAGGATTGCTTTGACTATTCAGTGTTCATTGTGGTTTCATGCAAATTGTTTGCTTTATTTCTGTGAAAAATGCCATTGGAATTTTGATGAGGATTGCATTGAATGCATAGGTGGTTCTGTGTAGTATGGACATTTTACCAGTATTAATTCTTCTGATCCATGAACATGGGTTATCTTTCCATTGATTTGTGTCTTTCTCAATTTCTTTCATCAAAGTCTTATAGTTTTCAGTGTACATCTCTTTTACCATCTTGGTTAAAGTTATTCTTAAGTAATTATTGTTTTTGATGCTATTGTGAATGGAATTGTTTTCTTTACTTCTTTTTCAGATATTCCACTGTTAGTGTATATTGATTTTGTATCTTGTAACCTTACTGATTTTGTTGATTTGTTCTAATAGGTTTTGTGTGTGTGTGTGTGTGTGTGTGTGTGTGTGTGTGTGTGTGAAGTCTTTAGGATTTCCTTTATACAGTATAATATCATCTGCAAACAGACAATTTTCCTTCTTTCTAATTTGGATGCTATTTATTTATTTATTTAGCCTCAAAGTTCCAGCTAAGACTTCCAGTACAATGTTGAATAGGAGTGGTGAGGGTGGGAATCCTTATATCATTCCTGATCTTAGAGGAGAAGCTTTTTGAATCTTTCATCACTAAGATGTTAGCTGTGAGCTGGTCATATGGCCTTTATTATGATTAGGTATGTTTCTATCATATCAATTTGTTAAGAAAAATTTTTAAGCTTATTTATTTATTTTAGAGAGAGAGAGAGAGAGAGGCAGAGAGGGCAGAGGGAGAGGGAGAGACAAACCTAAGCAGTCTCTCTACAGAGCCTGATGGAGGTGCAGAGCCTGTGGCAGGGCTTGATCTCACAAACCTGAGATCAGACCTGAGCTGAAACCAAGAGTTGGAACACTTAACCAACTGGGTCACCCAGACACCCCAAGAGAATTTTTATTATTAAAGGATGTGGCATTTTGTTAAATGCTTTTTCTGCATCTATTGAGATGATTATATGATTTTTATGTTTTATTCTATTAGTGTAGTTTATCAGACTTATTGATTTGCATATATTGAACCATCTTTCAAACCAGGGATAAATCCCACTTGATCATGGTGTATGATCCTTTTTCTAAAGTGCTGTTGAATTCAGCTTGTTAATATTTTGTTAAGAATTTTTGCATCTAGGGGATCCCTGGGTGGCGCAGTGGTTTGGCGCCTGCCTTTGGCCCAGAGCACGATCCTGGAGACCCGGGATCGAGTCCCGCGTCAGGCTCCCGGCATGGAGCCTGCTTCTTCCTCTGCCTCTCTCTCTCTCTGTGACTATCATAAATAAATAAAAAATTAAAAAAAAAAAAAAAAAAAAAGAATTTTTGCATCTATAGTCATCAAAAGTATTGGCCTGTAGTTTTCTTTTCTTATAGTGGCCTTAACTGCCTTTGGTATCAAGGTAATGCTGGCCCTGTAAAATGAATTTGGGAGTGTTTCCTCCTCTTCAATTTTTTGGCAGAGTTTGAGAAAGATTAGTATTAATGCTTCTTTAAATGTTTGGTACTTCATGTACCATCCATTTTATGGCTGAATACTATTTCATTGTATGGATAAAACACATTTTGGTTATCCATTCATCACTTGATGAATATTTGGGTTCTTTCCACTTTTTTGGCTATTTTGAATAATGCTTCTAGGAACATCTGTGTACAAATTTTTGGGTGGATATATGTTTTCAGTTCTTTGGAGCAATGTGTAGGAGTCAGAAATGCTGGGTCAAAGGGTAATTTTACATTTAAGTTTTTGGGGAATTACCAGACTGTTTTCCAAAGTGGCTATATCATTTTACATTCCCAATAGGAATTTATAAATGTTCTGATTCTCCACATCCTCACCAACATTTGTTTATCTGACTTTTTGATTATAGCCACCCTAGTGGGTATGAAGTAGAATCTCATTGTGATTTTTTAAAAAAATTTATTTTTCATTTCTTCTTTAGAGAAATAGCTATTCAAATCCTTTACCAATTTTAATATCGGGTTATTCTTTTTTATTATTGAGTTTACTTCTTTCTTCCCAATTGGATGTCTTTTATTTTATTTTCTTGCATAATTGCTCTGGCTAGACTCTCCAGTACAATGTTGAACATAAGTGGTGAGAGTGGACTTCTTGTCTTCTTTTTTAATACTCCCAACCTTTCATCATTGAGGAAGTTCCCTTCTATTTCTAGTTTCTTGAGTATTTTACCATGAAAGGCTGCTGAATTTGTCAAATGTTTTTCCCCCTTCTATTGAGATGCTCATATGGTTTTTGTCCTCTATTCTATTAATGTGGTGTATTACATTGATTTTTTTCAAATGTTAAACCAACTTTGCATTTCTGTTTTTTTCTTTTTTTTAATTTTTATTTATTTATGATAGTCACACACACACACAGAGAGAGAGAGAGAGAGAGAGGCAGAGACACAGGCAGAGGGAGAAGTAGGCTCCATGCACTGGGAGCCCGACGTGGGATTTGCTCCCGGGTCTCCAGGATCGCGCCCTGGGCCAAAGGCAGGCAGCTAAACTGCTGAGCCACCCAGGGTTCCCTGCATTTCTGTTTAGTTATGGTGCATGATCCTTCCTGTTTAGATGTTGCTGGATTTTGTTTGTTATAATTTTATTGGGGATTTTTGTGCATATATTCATATAGGATCTGTAATTTTATTTTCTTATGATCGATTTACCTGGTTTGTTATCACAGTAGTATTGTCCTCACAGGATACCTCACCTGGGAAGGAAGGGTTCCCTCCTCTTCTATGTTTTGGAAGAGTTTGTGAAATATTGTTCTTTAAAAGTTTGGGAGAATTCACCAGTAAAGCCATCTGGGGTGGGCTTTTCTTTGTGGGAAGTTTTAAAATTATTAATTCAATTTCTTTACCTGTTATAGGTCTACTCAGATTTTCTTTCTTTTTTGAGTCATTTTTGGTAGTTTTCATTTTTCCAGAAATTTGTCCATTTTACCTAGGTTATCTACTGTTTTTGGTATATAGTTGTTTACTGTATTCCCTAATAATGTTTGTTTATTTATTTTCTGCAAGGCTGGTAGTGATGTCTCCTCTTTCATTCCTGGATTTTGGTAATTTGAAAATTTTCCCTTTTTTTCTTAATCAGTCTAGCTAAAGGTTTGTCCATTTGTTGATCTTTCTGAAGAACCACGTTTTGGTTTTGTTGATTTTCTCTTTTGTTTTTTAATTTTGTATTTCATTTATTTTATTGCCTGATCTTTATTATTTCCTTCCTTCTGTTTGCTTTGGGTTTAGTTTGCTTTCCTTTTTCTAGTTTCTTAAGCTGAAAAGTTAGGTTATTGATCTGAGATATTTCTTCTTTTTAAACTATAGGTGACTAGAGCTATAAATTTCCCTCTGAGCACTGCTTTAGCTGCATCTCTTAAGTTTTGGTGTGTTGTGTTATCATTTTAATTCATCTCAATTTCTAATTTCCCTTTGATTTCTTCTTTGATACCTCCTTATGTATCTTTAACTGTCCCTAAGAAACATATCCAGTATTTCCTTTTCTACTTGATATTACATTTTGCTGCCTGACTAGTCTTATGAAGAACAGTTTGGTTTAGTAAACATTTCTTGAGTACCTACTATATTCAAGCTGAGGGTTGGGAATACAAAAATGTTTAAGACAGTTCCTGCACTGAAGTAATTCACAGTACAGTGGGAGAGATGACCCTGAAACAGATAAGTATAATATAGGTTGATAAATTCAATGACAGACTTATGTTTAAAGTTCAAAAGAATTTAGAAAAGAAAATAATTAGCTCCGTTTATCAGAGTAAATCTTACAATAGAGATAATTACTAAGCAGGGTTTTAAAGGACAAATAATAACTCATTAGTTAGGCAAAATTATGAAGGACTATTTCCCAGGCAGTGGAAACAGAATGTATAGACTTAGGTTGTGAAACAAAATATGGAATTCAAGACCACCCTTTCCCCCATCCTCAGACTATGAAATTCTGGTAAAGCAGTTTCCACCCCTCAATCCAGGGTAATGGATGTCACCCAGACATAAGACAATTCGAGCATTATGTTGTCCTGGACAAAATAATTAGCTCAGGATGACACAAGTCAAAGCCAAAAGGAGGTACTGGGACTTCAACTGGGATTTTGAGTAAAACGATTTGCCTTTCCATGCTGGAAAGTGCCTAATGAACAGCTAAAAACCCAAGTTATCCTCATTTGTTGAAACTAAGGAGATGTATGAGAGCCAAGGGAGAGTGCCTGGCACATAGTGAGAACACAAAAAATACTCATCCAACAAATGAATGAATGAACAATATGTTGAACAGAATCCTGAAGGATACCAGGAATTACCAGCTGAAAGCCATCTCAGCTTTCTCTGAATTCCCCCAGCTTCTCAGAATTGTTCTTATAGTGTTTAACAACTTTGATTTCATAGTAATCTATAAATCTACATTATCTGTTCTGTTAGGCTCTAATGCTTTCCTGATCCTACTGGAGATATATCTCCATATATATATTCAGCATCAACTTTTATCACTTCAGCAGTATTTTAAAACTTGAACATGCCATATGCACTTGTTTCTATCCTTCTCATATTCTAATCCCTATTTCAGAATACTTCAACTCAATTCAACAAGCAGTTTTTGAGAACTAACAAAGTAACTATCACAAAGTGAGATCCATTAGTGGAGGGTAATATCAACTTAAGAGTGATCATCAGCACCTTTAAATGAAATACAATAGAACAGAGTAAGACAGAAAATTGTAGAGTGCATCACATAAAGTAAGGATAATGTTTTCTTTGTGAAACTTCTGTTTCAGTTGGTGTGTACTGAGTCACATTGTAAAACATATTTTTTAAAATATAAACCATAAAGTTGGAAGGCTACTACTCTAAGACACCCATATTACCAAGATGAGCAGCTCTTTGGTTTGTAATCAAACAACTAAGAATGCCTGTGAACTTCTCTCCCTTTATGTCTAGTCAAAATTTGTCCTCAAGCCCAAACTCTGAAGAAGGATCTCAAATCAGGTTAGAGTACTTACTTCTGTTGCAACAACAACATTAAAAAAAATAAACCCAAACTATCCTTTCAAATCCAACACACAACCTGGCTCACAGCAGTTCACTGCTGTTAATTGTGCTACTTATAATAATAATTAGCAGTTATTTGGCATTTGGTGTTTGCCAGGCATTTTTCTAAACTCTTTACACGTATAATCATATTTACTCCTCACAGTAACCCTAGAGGTAGATAACACTATCGCCAGTTTCATTTTATAAATTAGGGAGACTGAGGCACAGGTATATTGACTCAATGTCCCCACAGCCACATTGCTACGAGGTGGTGGAGCTATTTGAATCCATGGAGTCTAGCATTTTAGCCCATGCTCTTAATCACTAAGATATGTGGCTTCCCAAGTGGGCATCACTGTTGGGCAGACACATGCATATCTTAAGGAACAACTCTTCTGGAATGGGCTTGAGTAGTTATCTCCTGAAGAATATTCTTTCCACTGTAGCTCCCATCTTTCCTAACCATCCATTTTGATGAAGAACAGCCTAAGTTATTTGGGCCTGGTTTCAATGTTAATCTGCAGGTTGGTTTCTCTCACTAGTTCCTTTGGAGAGAGAGAAAAGGAGGAAAATGAGGCCAAAAATGCATTTCAATTTTTAGGGCTATTTTTAAAAAGCAAGATGATGGGGGAAGCGAGCATATATCTGTCTCTTGAAAGGAATGAGCCTCTGTCTCTTGCCCGTGGTTTTCTCTGGCTTTGAAGCTCTGCTTCCTGCTGGAGCCTCCGAGCTCTCTCAGCTCTGGGCGCTCTCTCAGCCCACAGTGCTCCCGTTGAAGGTGATGAGGACAAAATTGGGCCAGGTCGCCAAAAAGACCCCCATCCTTTGTTCCCAGTGAATGCTCTCTTTCTGAAAATCCTCAGCTTTATCTAAGAAAGGGAAAGGGCAGACCCTATTCATTGGAAGAAAGGAAGAGGGTCTGGGAGACTGTTCCTTCCCCAAGTATTCAGCGAGTTGCTAAATAACAGGGAGAAGAGTCAGAGAAAGGACAAAAAAATAAAAAAATAAATAAAAATAAATAAAGAATAAAATGACACAGCACAGCTCTGAGTCTCTCTCCTATCAGGTTTTACAGAGGGGCAATAGATTTTCTTCATTGCCAGTCCTGACTTATCACAGCCTTGTTTTTAATGAGGTATAATAAGGGGAACATTTTGTAACAACACGGTTCCCCTATTTTATCCCGCAAACAGCTGTGTCATGCTTGTGGCTGGAAGAATGAATCATATCTCTGCCTGCATATGCTAACTCCCATGTAATTACCCCAGCATCTTAAATAAAGCAGGTCCTAAACCTGTCGCTCACATTACAAGCAAACGGTGCAGACCTCGTAACTGGGGCCTCTATCATTACAATTAATTTATCACAGAAGCAACTGAGATTAGAGGCTAGAATTAAAACCCAGAGCATGGAGAGTCATCGTAGTGACACTGAAAAACAGGCTCTTGAGAGGCGGCTGGCTCCAACGGTTGCCTGACTAATGCCTTTCCTGGGGAAAAGCAGCCTTAGTTGGATTTTGTTTTCTTTACATTTTTCCCACTCCAAGATTTTACTAAAGTGATTTCACTGCCTCTCTTGATTCAGAATGATGTTGGAAAGATTTTACCTGATACTTAACCAGAACTCTGAGCAGGAGTCACCATTTCCTCATTCTTAAAAGACCACTGTCTCTCCACACGAACTGATCCCCTGAGACCTCCCATTTGTTTTTGTTATTAGAAAGGAATTTCTCATGACATCAGTTTGTTTCCTTTCAGGGGGCAGGAGGCTGGGGGAAGAGGGGAAAGAGCCCAGAGCATTTGCTTCAGATATAAAATGCTGTCCGCCCCTCCACAGGCAACGGTTCTCAACCAGGGTTCCTAGACTGAAACCTCAGGGACAGAAATATTACTTGAGTAGCGTTTTTTTTTTCATTCTCCTAAGGATGGTACAATTAGTCCATCTAGACAGTATATGCGTAAGAGAGAAGTTAATCCATTATGTTGAAGGGGGGCTTGGGGCGTCTGCTTACCCTGGTTGGAAAGGCTGACAAACAGATGCCTACAGCATCATTCGGAGAACCCACCAGAGAAACCTCCTCCAGGCCACGTGAGTTTGCCCACCCCCATCCTATTCAGAGTAGGTCTCCCTCATCCCTTCACGGGGGGCTCCTTTCATTCATGAGGTGGATCATGCCTCTACCAGCCATCCACCTAAAACCTGAAGTAGGATTCTTGGTCTCCAGACACGGAAGTTGAGGGATCCTGTTGCTGCTTCGTTGTCATCATCATCACCAGAGATCAGTAGTCTACTGTGTCAGTTCCGCCTGTTGTGTGGCAGAGTCTACTGTGTGCCCACTGAAACCTGTTTCTTCCTTCTGGGCACACTAGATGGTCTTTCCTAGCTTCCCTTGTGGTTAGAGATGACTGAACTCTGGTCACTGGATCGTAGGTAAAGGTGATGTGTGCTATGCTATTTCCCCTGGGCCAATGGAAGTCTCCTACTTGATCCTTTATGCCGGCTAGAACATCCAGCCGAGGATTTTGAACCCCAGGGGTTGATGGATCTGAATTCCAATCACTACTAAGAAGCTGTCCTCTGAACAGGGTTTGCTTGGTATAAAAATGACCTTACCCTGACTAATAAACTCTGAAAGTGAGCTGACCCAGCCCCTTCCTCAGGAGGCTCAACAGCTTGTGACGGGTAGGTGAGGAAGGAGAGTCTGGAGTCCAAGGCTGGGAAGCCAGATTTTGGAGAGGATAAATGACTGAGGATGGCAAAGGCCAGCTGTGAGCTGGACTCTAGGCCTGGAAAAGGGTGTTCGCAGCATTTGGGATTTCTTGGTCCCTCATACAGTTGACAATTTCATTTTGATAGGCTTTGGAAGGCTCGAGGAGAAAAGGTAATGGGGGAGGGCGGGTCTGAAAAATCTGATTCAAACAGATTAATAAACATGTATATGAAAGCAAACTATATATCATAATCTCAAATCTGGTCAAGTTGCACATTTTGGCCCTCTCTCATCTGGTTACTTGTCTACTCTTGCCTAGTACTGCTTGTTCTCCAGCTCCTTGGACATGTCTTCATCAAACATCTTTGCAAGGAAATCTGCTTGCCCACAAGCTTGGGAGCTCTTCAAGGTCAGGAGAGGAGCCTCATTTCACTCTACCCCCCCTTTGGTCAGCCTGGGGCCTGGAACCCAGGACTAGCACAATATCTGCCGAATGAATGGGTGTACAAGACACTGCACACGTTAATGTGATGAGTATATCTCCTGATACAGGCATGGCACTCCCCCCCTCTCCTTACTCTACACGTTGGGGTGCTTTCTAAAGTAGTGCTGTTGATACTGGAGATGCTGATGGTTCCTCCCCATACTTCTTTCAGCTTTCTTTCTGTTCCAGAGCAGGCATCTGCAAGCTGGCCTTCGGGCACTGAGCAGGGTGGAGCAGAGCTAACTGGCCCAGGAGGAGATGAACTGATCCCCTTGAAAGGTGTAGGTTAATTAACACCAAGATTGAATTAGCCACAGGCCACGCCAAGGGCTAGCAATGTGAAATGTGAAGAATCTCATTTCAGATCCCCTAGTACTCAAGTACCTCATGGCTACCAGAAAAAGCCCCTTTTCTTCCTATAGAAAGACTGCTAGCTCCATATAAAATATTCATTACTCACTGAGAGAAGGAACACAAAATGCTTTGAAAAATCTGTAGTATATAAAAGGGAAACAGGGCAGCCTAGGTGGCTCAGTGATTTAGCACTGCCTTGGGCCCAGGGCGTGATCCTGGGGTCCCGGGATCGAGTCCCACATTGGGCTCCCTGCATGGAGCCTGCTTCTCCCTCTGCCTGTGTTTCTGCCTCTCTGTCTCTCATGAATAAATAAATAAAATCTTTAAAAACAAAAGGGGAACAGATCGGTGTTAGCATTGGTCTGATCTGCCTCTTTCCTTTAAATGTCTTTACTGTAGCCCTCTCTCCCTATTCCTCCTGCTCGCTTGAGAAGGGAGCCTACAGAGATCTCATCTAGACCAGTTCTGGCCTTTATGCATTCTTGGTTTATCTTATTAAAAAATATTCCTCTATGGAAAAATGAATTGAATCAGTTTGGAATAGAAGTTAGGAGTGTGGGTTCAGGGACCCCTGGGTGGCACAGGCAGTTGAGCAACCAACTCTTGGTTTAGGCTCAGGTCTGATCTCAGGGTTGTCAGACAGAGCTTTGTGTCAGGCTCCCTGTTTAGTGTGGAGTCTGCTTGGAATTCTCTCTCTCTTTCCCTCTGCCCTCTCCTCCTTCCCCCAAATAAAGAAGGAAATCTTGAAAAGAAAAGAGTGTAGATTCAGAGTCAGACTGATTGGGTTCAAGTTCTAGTTCTGCTACTTGTAAGTGGAACAATCTTAGGAAAATTACTTCACCTCTTTAAGCCTCTGTTTTCTCATCTGTAAAGTGGGGATGAAATAAAACCAAGTTCACAGGGATTGAAGTATTGAATGCAAAACATTTAGCACAATGCCTGACAAATAAGAGGTACCCAGGAAACGTTGGCTATCATTGTTTTGGTTTCCTATCTCTGGATTAATACCCATCTTCCTGTTGAAAACCATGATCCTCTTCCTATTAAACTCTAGCCCTCCACATGTGTGTGCTCTGGATCCTATCCCTTCTTGCCTTTTAAAAACTGCATCATTAATCGTCATCTCTTTTTCTTGCACTATCAGTCATTTTCTTTGTCTGAATCATTTCCATCAGCATTTACACATGTCCTTGTATACTCTATTAAAAAAAAATCCCTCACTTAACTTCCCATCTCTTCACTTGCCATCGTATTTTTATGCTCTTCTTTATAGCCAAACATATCCAGTGTTGTCTACATATGCTATGTACCTTTTCTCACCTTTCATTAACTCTTCAATTCATGACAATTTGAATTTGCCCTGTCACTCCACTAAAATGACTCTCAAGGCTACCAATCACCTTCCATATTGCCAAACCCTGCAGGCACAACCCTTTACTTGATCTCTCAGTAGCATTTGACATAGTTCACCATTTGCTCTTTTCTTAAAACATTTCCCCCTTTTGCTTCTTGGTTTTACTATCCTTCTCAGACTCCTTTCCTCTTCCTCTTCTACTAAATCCTTAAATGTTACAGTTCACTGAGGGTTGGATCTGTGCCCTTTTATTTTCCCCTTTTTAACATGATTTGTCTTGGGGATTTCATCTTTTTTAATCACTCCCAATATTCAGATGGTGCTATAACAAAATAACAAAACATCTAAAATATAACAAAATAACAAAACATCTAAAATATAGGACCATGCATTGGCTTTGGAACTGGACAGAGCTGCAAGGAAGCTGATATAAAAGACTAGAAAAATAGCAACTTGTATCATGTAGAGGTAAACACTTGGTTCAACAATAGTAATCTGAAAGACAGAGAATGTATCTGGTGAACTAGTAGAGTTGGAAGAGATTTTTTTAAAAAGATTTTATTTATTCATGAGAGACAGAGACATAGGCAGAGGGAGAAGCAGGCTCCCTGCACCTGAGCCGAAGGCAGACACTCAACCACTGAGCCACCCAGGTGCCCCGAGTTGGAGATTTTATGGAAAATATTGAAACCATGAGCTGGTTGCTTTGAGCTACATTTGATGAGGCACTAACTAAGAAGAGAGATAAATTTTAAAAAGAACTAGCTAGTCTGCAAGCAGAACTCAGTGGAAATATAAAGAACTCAGAACTTAATGAGTTGAAACATAAAATTTTCTCAACTTTAGCTTCTTCAGTAAATGATTTTCAAAGTAACATCCATCCTGGAGCTAATGATCAAATTCGGGATGCTGCCAGAAGAGATTGTTCAAGTAAAAATTGTTGAAGTAAAAATCAAGGGTCTTGATGAAGCTCTGAGGGAAATAAGATGGCATCTAGCAGGTTCTTTCAGTTGGAAAAGAGGCTCCTAGATAGCTTGTGAGTGTGGTTCTCCAGCAGCCTGACAGGTCCAGACTGCTAGTAATTAAGTCTAGATAGATCAAGTCTTGCAAAAATTATGGATATGGCTTGTGGCACACAGAGTAGACTAGTATCATATACATAGGAAACCCACAAAGTTTGTGAGACAGTTGTATTGGCAAAAGCACTGCCAGCTCCAACTAAAAGAGACTGAGACTGTTCAAGATGTAAAAAGATCTTTTGAGTCCTCAGATTTCTATAGGCAGACAGTAGGCAGAAAAAGCTGCTCAATGATCAAAAAGACATATTATTTAATGCCCCCTTTAGAAGTGACCAAGGCAGGACACTGGCTTGGTGGCTCAGGTGGCTCAGTCAGTTAAGGATCTCTGTTTTTTTAATTTTTAAAATTTTTAATTTTTATTTTTTTTAAGGATCTGACTCTTGATTTCAGCTCAGGTCATGATCTCAGGGTCATGAGATTGAGCCCCATGTTGGGCTCCCTACTGGGCATGGAGTCTGCTTAAGATTCTCTCTCTCCCTCTGCCCCTCCCCACAACCTCCTTCCCTGGCTTGCTTGCATGTGTGCACATGCCCTCTTTCTCTCTTAAAAAAGGGGAGAAAAAAAGCATCCAAGGTTGATGGAAAAGGAAGAACTTCTAGAGGACATAACAAAGAGCCATAGAAAACAATGGATTGGAGATCTACTCTCAGAAAACAGAAACAAGGACTAATCAAAGAATTCCCAACTTTATCAATATTCGTCTGGTAGAATTTCAGAACTGCTATGGATTGATGATTTCTATATGCATCTAGTTATTCCCTTTTTTGAATGGAGTTTATTGCTGTTATCTTGTACCTAATTCCGCCACCGTGTATTAAACGGGGTTGGGGGGTTATTTATTCATTTTCATTCTTAGGTCTTCAGATGAAGAGAAACCATAGTTATGTCCAATGTAGAGATTATAAGATGCTGGACTTTAATAAGCCAGATGCCATGATTTAGATAAAAACTGGGGGAGTCTTGAAATTGTAGATAAGTGTATTTTGCAAGTGAGAGGAATATGAATATTCATGAACAAGAGGTAGACTTGCTAGATTAGATTATTGTCCAAAAATATTCACTACCCTGCTGCCTCCATGGAGAAGTTTACTTTCCTGGTTCTTGACTTTTGGCTCAATTATGTGATTGTCTGGGCTAATGATGGTACATTGGGTCAGATATGTCCCAAGCATGGGCTTGAAATGTACTTATGTGAAGAGAAGTTCTCCCTACATAGCTGCTATCTCTCCAGACCAAGCTGCAGAATGAGCATCCATGTATCAGACTAGAGTTCAACCCATTTGCAAGGCGCAAAGATGTCTGACCAAGCTGAAGCTAGATCAGTGGACTTACGGATGCATGAGAAGCGTGTGTTACTGTTGGATGCAACTGAGATTTTCGTGGTTGTTTGTTATGTAGTTATAGCTAACAGGTTCTTTCTAATTCTTCAAATGCAACAAGCACTCTCCTGCTTCAAGACTATTGAAATAACCTGTTCCTTATTTTTGAATGTGCCTTTTGCTCATTGCAGGTCTTAATACAAATGCATTTCTTCAGAGACCACCTTTAGTAGATCACTCAACTATTCTACATTATTATGACATTTATTTCATAACATTCATCCCATGTGTAATAATAAATATTTTGTTTTTTTTTTTTGCTTTCCCCACTGGACTATAGGCCTTGTAAGGGGAAGGACCATATCCACTTATTCACTAATGCAATTTGAAAGGCTTGGATTAGTATTGGTGCATAGTAGGTTATTAGTAATTATTTGTTGAGTAAAGGAATTTTTAAAGTGAGTGAATGAACCTAGATATGTTGGGAAATACTTGGAATATTCTTTGGGCTACTCAGAAAACAGCTTTAGAAAGTGTAATTCAATTTATTTCTATTCTTCATATGTTAAAAAATATTTTTAAAGGTTTTTTTTTTTTTAAGATTTTATTTATTTATTCATGAGAGACACAGAGAAAGAGGCAGAGACACAGGCAGAGGGAGAAGCAGGCTCCATGCAGGGAGCCCGATGTGGGACTTGATCCCAGGTCTGCAGGATCATGCCCCGGACTGAAGGCGGTGCTTAAACGGCTGAGCCACCGGGGCTGCCCATATTTTTAAAGTTTTAAAAAAATTAATTAATTAACTAATTTGAGAGACAGCAAGAATGAGAGCACACAAGCTGGGAGAATGGCAGAGGGAGAAGGAGAAGCAGGCTTCCCACTGAGCAGGGAGGAGATGCGGGGCTCAATCCAGGGACCCTGGGATCATGACCTGAGCTGAAGGCAGATGCTTAACTTACTGAGTCAGCCAGGCACACTAAGGTTTGTTTACTTGTTTGAGAGAGAGAGAGAAAGAGCCAGGGGAGGGGCAGAGGGAGGGAGAGAATCCTGAAGCAGACTCCCTGCTTAGTGCAGAGTCCAACACAAGGCGCAACTCCAGGACCCCGAGACCATGACCCTAGCCAAAATCAAGAGTTGGCTGCTCAACCAACTGAGCCACCCCAGGCAACTCTCTTCTTATTTTTAATAGTAACTGCTTTGTTCCCTTCCTAATGAGCTATGCTTCCCAAGGAATTAGGTTGGTAACCAAACCAACCAACCTAGCTAAATTACATAACTAATGGGCTCCTTCTTTATGCTATGTCTGACTGCTTTGGGACAGATATTGTGACTTAGGGTCAAAGATGTAGATGAGGCCACCTGCTGTTCTGCCAAGGTCAGAGCAAATTTTGTCACCAAGCTTGGTTGATGTATTCCATCCACTCCAAAAACATAAGCATACCCATAAAAACACATGCAGATACACAGAACTTTGGTTCAAGGCTATGGCAGAAACCTGAAGCACAAAGATATTTTCTATCATCAGCCTGATGACTCCAAGCCCAGAGCCTGGCAACCTAACACATTTCTTCCCCAAGCTACCATTAGCTTCCTCCCTGTAGCATTTGCTGCTCCTGCTACATGGTCCCCATGTCAGTCTCTACAATGTTTCTGAAGCCATGGACCACATACTGTGAAGGAACAGAGGGGTTCCAGAGCATGAAGGTCCTCCTATAAGGGAGAAGTAGAAAGAAAAGCCAGGTCCTAGATCCTGGTGTAAGCTACACAGATCGTTTGGCTTTCTAGCTTTTCTAACCCCAAGCCTCTCAAGTCAAGATCTTTGATGTTTTATCTTTTTCTTTTCTTTTTCTTTTTTGGAAGTAAGCTCTGTGTCCAACATTGGGCTTGAAATTATGACCCCAAGATCAAGAGTCACATGCTCTACTGACTGAGCACCAGCTAGGTGCTCCAAGACCTTTGACTTTAATCTCTATACTTTTCTACTTTTTCTTCTTTGTTCAGGCACTCACATTTTATTAAATATTATATGAATTGTATGGTACAAAGATATATTATACAGATATATCCTATATGATATGAAGATATGACCTGAAGATATGAAACATAATAATAAAATGAACATTTGTGAACCATGATCCAAACTTAAATAGAACATAACCACTAATAGTTATGTGCATCTTCTGGATCCCATCTCCCTACCTCTCTTATCCCTTCCCAGACTTGTGTGTGTTCTTTTGCAACTGTTTTTATTTTGTTTTACTCAATATTATATATATTTTTAAAGATTTTATTTATTTATTCATTAGAGACACACAGAGAGAGGTAGAGACATAAGCAGAGGGAGAAGCAGGCTCCTTGCAGGGAGCCCGGTGTGGGACTCGATCGCAGGACCCTGGGATCACAGCCTAAGACTAAGACAGACACTCAACCACTGAGCCCCTGCAGGCATCCCTCAATATTATATTTCTAAGAGTTCTCTATGTTGACTCATATGGTTATAGTGCTTTCATTTTCACCTCTTTATAGTATTCAGTTATATAAATACACCACAATCTGTTAATCCATTCTCTTGTTAATGGACACATAGGTTATTTACAGGCCTTGTTTTGTTGCTATTATGAACAATTCTGCTGTGAACATTCTTGTACACACATCTTTTGGAGTATGTGAGCAAGAGTTTCTCTAGGGAGTATACCAAGGGGTGGAAGTGCTAGGGGATATGATATATACATGTTCAGCTCTACAAGAATGTAAGCTACAATGCATGAGGTCAGTGTTTCCAGTCTATTCTGTTCATTACCATACCCCCAAAATATAGAACAGTGCTTGGCACAGAGTAGGCAACTCAGTAGTTATTGATTGAATAAATGAAGATAATGTTACATTTTTCCAAAGTGTTGACACCAACGCATATTTCCAGCAGTCTACTGGCTTCTACTTATAATTACTTTTTTGATCAAACACAAATATCCATGTGGTCCTGTATTCCACAGTAGACTTTTCATTTATTCTTGGTTCTTTAGCTAATGGACCTGAAGTGGTCACCCTCTCTGTGTGAACTAGCACAACTGAACTATTCTAAGCCTCAGTTTCCTAACTTGTAAAATGGGGATAGCAATGCCTTCCTCCTCAAAGATTTAACACACTCAATAATGATACCAATAAATGATAAATCTTATTACAGGGAAACCCTCTCATCCAACGCACTGGTTGATTATCAAAAAGTCCTGTAAAGCAGAATATCACTTTAAAAGATATATACTTACCTCAAACATTTTATTTTAACTTAAAATATACAAATGTAGATTCATTCTCCAATTTTTTGATGTAAAGCCAAGGAATGTGTCCGCTGACTGGCTTTCCAGATCTCTCCTGCATAAATCACACCCATAATACATTGTCTACAATTCTTGGTTTTAGATTTTTTTATAGCAGAACAAGAACTTAGAGAAATTTGAGTGCAGATTCTCAGATCGTTGTGATGTTTTGCCTCAATCAGTATTACTCACGGCTCTTTCAGCAGCCATTATTTTAAAAACTCACTTTCGTGTTCAACTTGGCTTTCATAAAACAACAGCAAAAAACACCTCTCCAATTTTATTGTTGAGTTTACAAAATATTTAATGAAATTGGGCAGTTGTAATAGCAGGTACCACTGGCATAAACAGGCTTAGGGCCAAGTCTAGCTGGGTCTTGGTTAGCATATAAATCAGCTGGTGGGAGGAGCAGTGAGATGGCATATTGTTCAAGAATAACATCAAAGGTAACCATCACCTGAGAGGACACTACAGGCACTAGTACATTTTACACAGGGCATAGAGAGCGATGGTTAACCAGCCAAGGATGTTAAGTGAAAGTTGGTTAAGAGAGCTACTCAACTACTATTCTCTTTGTTTCTACCACTGACAGTTACAAGGCCCATCTATCTCCTCAGCTGAGCTCCCTGAATGAGATAATCAACTTACATTAAGCTTGGTTCATTGTCTAGGTTTGCCCCTTGGCCAGTGAGGGACAGAGGAAGACATGGACTCCCCAGTGAATGAAGCCTGGTAGGATGGAGGAGATTTCTAAAACACTCAGTTATTGAAGGGTTGCTTTTGCTTTCTAAGGGTTCTTTGTCCCTGATAAACTTGAGATAGGAACAGAGGTAGAGAGAAGGTTCCACCCTACTACATTGTCCTCTGACAGGGCACAGCACTGCGGTGAGGAAAAAGGCCTGACTTTAATTAGTCAGACCATCACCCTACTAAACTCCACTGCAACCAAAACAAACCAGGCAGTCCCATATGTCATAAGAATTAAAGGCATGGTTCCCACTTCCTAACGATGCTTTTACAGAAACCGTTCCACTGTAAAACTTTATGATTTGAATCTTTATAGCCGCCAGCAGAGCACATGTTCACTGCCTTAAATTATAACTTAATCACAATAGAAGCTGACTTTCCAGCCCTTTGCAGGCAAGACAAGAGAGGAAAGGGCCTACAGAGAAAACTGGCCACTATTCCTCTGCCCACCTGCCTCCTCCTGGGTTGTAGAGTCCCAGGATGTGTAGTGACACAAAGAAACACACAACGTCCAGGATGGCCTAAGCAAGAACCATTCAGTAAGGTCTAGAGACATAAATATAGTCCTATGTGGCACTCACATGGTTTGATCAGGACAAAGTGAGTGCTGCCAAGAGATTAAGAGTAAGAAAGGAAACACCAGCAGGGCTTGCAGGTGTCCTGATCCCACCTCATCACTTCACTGCTCAGATGACTCTTAACTTTGGTTAAGCATCCTCCATTACTGGAGACCGAGTCAACAAAAAAGGATACAAAAAGTACAGTCCCCCTACCTCTCCTCAGTTCAATATGGCAAAAACATCAACCCAGGGGAGGAGAGTAACAGAAGGTGTTGAACAGAAAAAAAGCTGAGGCCATATCCTGAAGGGCCTTGTAGGACACACCGAGAAATTTTCGTTTTTTTATTTAGACAATAGGGAGTAATTAAAAATTTTTAGTACTGAAGTGCCATGATGAAATTGCTTTTTTAAAAAGACTCTGCATCCAAAGAAGATGTACAAGTGGCCAAAAAATGAAAAGATGCTCAACATCATTAGTTGTTAGAGAAATGCAAATTAAAACCACAATGATATGCCACTCCACATCCAGTAGGATGACCATTAAAAACAGACAAACCGGGCAGCCTGGGTGGCTCAGTGATTTAGCGCCGCCTTCAGCCCAGGGCGTGATCCTGGAGACCCGGGATCGAGTCCCACGTCAGGCTCCCTGCATGTCAGGTAGCCTGCTTCTACCTCTGCCTGTGTCTCTGCCTCTCTCTCTCTCTCTCTCTCTCTCTGTATCTCTCATGAATAAATAAATTTAAAAATCTAAAAATAAAAAAAATTTAAAAACCAGACAAACCAACCAGAATAAAAGCAAGTATTGGATGTGGAGAAAAGTGGAACCCTCATACACTATTAATGGGAATGGTGGCTGTCAATCGTGCAGACACTATGGAAAACTGTATAGCAGTTCCTTAAAATGTTAAACACAGAGTTAATGAATGACCCAGCAATTCCACTCCTAGGTATACACCCAAGAGAAATGAAAACACGTGTCCACATAAAACCTACGCTAGTGCTCATAATAGCATTGTTCATAATAGCTGAGAGGGTGAGACAACCCCAATGTTCACCAACTGATGAATGGATAAAGAAAATGTGATACATCCATATGATGGAATGTTATTCAGCCATAAAAAAAGAATGAAGTATTGACAGACGCTGTAATATGAATGTTCCTCAAAAATATTATGTTAAGTGAAAAAGCCAAACACAAAACCATACATTGTATGATTCCACTTATGTACAATGTCCAGAAAAGGCAAATCCATAAATACTGAAAGTAGATTAGTGGTTGCCAAAAGATGGAGGCTGGGAAGCACAGAGTTTCTTTTTGGGGTGATGGGAAAGTCCTGTAATTAGTCAGTGGTGATGGCTGTACCACATTGTGAACAGACTACACACCACCAAGTTGTGCACTTTAAAATGATAGAATGATGGATTTTATCTCAGTTAAAAAAAAAAAAAAAGACTGGAGAGGAACAAGATAAAGGCCAGAGAGACTAGTTTAGAAACCTATTCAAATAATCTAGGTGAGCTACAAGAGTAAGAAAAGAAAAAACAGCAGGGATCTGATGAGGGACTGGACAAAGATAGTAGTAGTGGGGATAGAGGAAGATACAGATTTAATCATATTTAGGGGTAAAAAAATCAAATCTTAGTGTTTAATGTGAGGCATTTGGATGACTAGACTGGCAAGCCTACCATTAACCAGAACAGGAAAAGAAAGAAAAAAAAAAAAGAGGAGGAGTGGGTTGGAAGGAAAAGATGATTTCTTTTTTGGACGTGGCAATTGTGAGGTGCTTATGGGAGTTTGTAGGTGCTTCATTCATTCTACCAATATTTAACAAATACCTACCAGGAGTCTGGGGGGACTATCCAGCAGGCAGGTAGAAACACATTTTCAGAGTTTGATAGAGTTCTGAGCTGGATGTAGCTATTTTGGGATTCACAACACAGAGAGTGGATAGGATCAATGGATAGATGAGGCATGAAGGAGGGTGAAGACACTCCTTGAAGGTTAGGATTCCTCAAAAAAGCCGAAGGAAAAGTAGACAGGCAGAAATGCAGACTTCGAGGAATGTAGAGTGTGAGAAGAAAGGCAACAAGGCCAGCAACAACAAAGAGCCCTTATAAAAGAAAGGCTGGAGAGTACCCACTGGATTCTGTCAACACCGCCACTTGCAGTGGGTTAAGGAAGAGGAGACCATCATCCCCTGGATGCCTGCTATGTGTCAGGTGATGATACGGAGGAGATCCTTCTGGGAGGGCTGGAAATAATGGGAAGGAAAGCAACAGGCCAGAACATGCAGGAGGACGTGGACGCAGAGGGGAGGGAAAGTGCAAGGACGGGGAAGCACAGTGCGAGAAGTTCAAGGCTGGTGAGTTCCGAGTGGAAAGGTTCGCGGTGTGGCCGTGGGGCTAACCAGTGACCTGAGTGGTGACAAAGGTCTTTAGAAATTAATAGGCCAAGAGGTATCCATGTCAGGTATTGGATCATTCCATCCAGCTGATGAGGAGGAGAGAAGAGAGTCAGAAAATAGACCAATGACAGAAGAAGGAATGGACAACAGACTAGTGGAACAGAAGGGGCCTCAGAGGGGGTACAGTGTTTAATTCTTTGACCCCCTTTATTACCAATAAGCAAACCCATGAGTCCACCACCAGCTGTGCCGCAGATGCCCCACAGTAGATGCTGCTGACCAAGGTGTCCTCTCAAAGGCATCTGTTTCCACCCCCAACTCTGATGCTTCCCCCCAAACCCAGTTCTCTCTGGGTTATTTTCTGTGAACAGTACCATCATCTCTCCAGTCAGGAAGCATTATTGACATTTTCCTTCCTCCCCGTCACTCCTCAGATGGAGTCCACCATGGGGTCCTGCCCAGGTCGCCTCCCAGGCATCTTTGCACCTGGGTCCACTTCAGCGCTGGAACCCCTGGCGTCCTCCTAGCCCACCTCCAGGGTGCAATCCGCTCCTGCCTCCCCCTCGTCACTCCCCCCCCCCCCCCATAGCCAGAGTAATAGTTTAAAGCTGTGCATCTGCTCCAGGCCCTGGTCCCCTTCTCCTCTATCCCCAAACTCTCCGGAGGGTTTCCATGGCCCTGAGGGTTCTGACTGAGCTCCGGAAGGCCAGACCCCTGTCTCCTCAGCCTCCCCTCGTACCACACAGTCATCACCGAGTCTACTGTTTGCCCTCCTAGGCCTTGTGGGGAGCCCTCCTCAGGCACCCTTCCCCTCTCCCTGTTGCCTCACTAAACTCCTATTCAATTTCCCTAAAATCCCCGTTGGGGTCACATCATACCCTTAGGCTTTCACAGCCTGCCACAGTAGCAATTTTACATTTGTTTGAATAAATATTTGATTAATGTCTGTCTCCATGAAGACAGGGGCTGTGCCTGACACACACAGGAGGAGCTCAGTAAATATTTATTGAATGAATGATATAGTAATAAACTTGCCCAGTGTTAACAAGTGGCAAATCTGGGACTGCGTCTCAAGAGACAGAGTGTTAGGTGGCAGGTTCCCTTGCATTTCCGAGATTTTGTGCTTTCTAGGGGACTTTTCGTTATTTTCGTTTTCCTTCTTACCCTAGGCCTTGTGAACACCCCTCCATTGGGTACCAGAAGGAATTAAGGCCTCTAAGGACAAGAATGAATTCTTTCCTTCAGATGCTAGAAACTTTTCCTGTGTCAGATGTGTAAAAGAGACGCCTCAATGGCAACCTTAGTAATCCGTCACTGAGTCTCCACATCTAATAACAAAGCTCAGTTGTTCTCTGAAGGAGTCCTTCTGATTTTTCCTTTATTTTCTTTAATAATGCATGAGTTGGGCATTTTTTTTCCATGTAATTACTGGCCTTTTATTTTTTTTCTAAAATTAGTATTTATATCCTTTACCTATTTCTCCCTCTGTCTCTCTCTATTCTTCTTTTTTTTAAAATTGTATTTATTTATTCATGAGAGACACAGAGAGAGGCAGAGACATAGGCAGAGGGAGAAGCAGGATTCTTATGGGGAGCCTGATGCAGGACTCGATCCCAGGACCCCAGGATCACGACCTGAGCCAAAGGCAGATGCTCAACCGCTGAGCCACCCAGGCATCCCTCCCCATGTCTTAATTTAACTGATTTATAAACTCTGTAGGTAAAGGACATTAGCCCTTTGCCATATCATGTTACAAATACGTTTTCCAGTTTGTTGATCCTCTGATACTGTTGATGTCATCTAAACAGTATTCTAAATGGAACAAAATGTAAAAGATACACATCCACAAAGAAATCTTCCTCTCATCCTTGTTCTGCTCAATTCCCCTCCCAAAGGCAAGTGCTTATAACAGTTTCTTGGATACCTTTCCAGAGCTTGCTTTAACAACAATAACATACATGGGGATCTGTTTCCCCCCAACCCCAGGCATAGAAAGTAACCACTGTTCTGTAACTTTCCTTCTTACTTACAACACAAGGTGTACTGGAGACTTCCCTGTGTCAGTCCATAAAGAGTTGACTGGCATTGCCCAGCTGCCCTCCACAGAGGACGAATGATTTACACTCCCATCAGCAGTACGTGTGAATGTGTTTTTCCACACCCTTTACCAATACAATGTTCAAACATTTTTTTGATCCCTGCTAACCTGGTACAAAAAGGCTATATGCATTTAAGAAAGAAGTTAAACATCTTTTTATATATTTAAAGTGCTGATGGCCATTTAAAACTTTTTGTGGCTTCAAGACCTTTCCATTTTCCAAGAATTAGGATTAGGAAGGATTATCGTGATTATGGGAGAAAGAATCTTTACTAATCTCGATCTAGTAGCCTACTTTCCCACTGGTGTAGCAGTGGGAGGGTTTGAGCTTTATCCTTATTTTTATCAGCAACACATCTGTGACTAAGTCTAAATTATGGTAGAGTAGAAAGAGCTTGGGCTTTAAGGTCATGCAGACTTTAATCGGAGTCCCATCTTCCTTCTTTCCTTATTGAAGGATCCTGAAGATTCAAAGATAAGTAAAATGCAGTTCTTGCCGTCCAGAAGCTCTCAATACAATGAAGGAGCAAGGTGCATAAACCAGTAAGTGTAATGCAAAATACAAAACAATGATGCTGATGCTGATGCTGACAGGATACTGATGATAGCTGGCAGCTCTGTGGATGATGAATTGGGAAAGGACAAGACCAGAGACAAGGAGAGCAGGTATTAGGCTGTAGCAGCCATCTACGCAAGCATGAAGAAGAACCACATTCTAGATATAATGAAGCAAAATAAGGAAAACTTAGCAGTTTTGGTAAAAGCAGGGAAAGAGAATAGACTAGTACATTGAGGACTGGGAGGTGAGGAAATTTAATCTTTCTTCACTATGACAGCTCTTGTGGCATATTAGATGATGGTTCATCAGATAGTTGCTCTTTCCATGCCTCCACCTCCATCTTCCTTGCTCCCTGATGCTGCTTTGCCCATGTGGTTTGCTTTGTCTTCAAAACAAGGCAGAGTGATTTTTCCTACCCTTGAATTTGGGCCTGGCTATTGATAGGATTCATCCAGGGGAATGTTAGCAGATATTATGCCAGCAGAGGCTTGAACTGTGCTTACAAAGTTGGCCTTGGGCTCTTGCCTTTCACCATGAGAAAAAACATGCCTCTGGTAGCTGCTGGTTCAAGGAGGATAAAGGACACACGGAGCAGACCTGGACCTCACCCACAGTGGAGCCAAGCCTGGCAGAGCCAGCCCAGATCAGCTAAACCTTGGCTGATCCAAATACCTGTGCGCTCAAGAAATGAATACCCACCCACTTCAAGCACTGAATTTTCAGTGGTTATGCAATGTTGTGGTAAGAGCTGCTAAGATAGGTTTCCAACAGAGAGATCTCTTCTCTGACCAAATATCCTCACTTCCTTTCCCTGGTCATCATATGCCTTCTCCTTTCTCAGCAAGATATACCAACTGGGACCAATTAGGAGGCACCCCCAAAAGTCATCAGATTAGAATTCTGTATGCATGAGGTCCTCTTCTCCCTCTTCCCTTCAACTCTACCTCCATTCTAGAGCCAGCCAAATGGCAAAGGAAGAACGAATCTGTCCTTGGGGCCTCGGCTCAAAGAGACTTAAGAATTAAGAGTTTCAAGCTCAAACACCATGAATGAATCAGAAGGGAGTGGTCTTCAGCTCCTGGTTAATTCTAGAAACTCAACTTATTCTATAAACCAAAAAAGGCCAGGAGCCATCTGAAAGGTTGACATGGAAAGAATCATACACCAATTGTCTGTAGTTGGAACGCTAAAGATGATAGTGCTTTTTTATCCCAAACTACGGAACACTAGGAAGATAAAGGAGGATTAGGGGCAGATTCATGTTTTGTGGCACCTAAATCCTAGCATATACAACTTTGAAGGCCCTCTTAAAAAGAAAAGAAACAAAAGTAAAACTATAAAATTAGGTTCAAAAGTGAGTATTTATTTAGCATGACAAATGATAGCACAACAAATAACAAAATTTTTAAAGTTGACCATAAATATCACAAAAATTTTTTAATATGATTTTAAAATTGCCTGATATACCCCTAAGTGATTATTTCCTACAATTTTTGGGCTGCAGACTTTTTGATTGACTCTTCATATGAACAATTTTAAGCGTCATTTTCTATAGACAAATAGAAATATAATTCAGTCTTCTATCATTGTTGATCAAACTTTATTATTTATAATTTAGAAGATTTTCTTTCAGCTTCAAAATTCCTTATCAGTACTGTTATATAAATCTTTTAGGACTATTGTGAAATTTGGGGAAACATCTATCAAGTTTCTTTCATACAGGAGCTGTGAAATTTCAGGGCATTTCAAATTTTCCTTGGACTTTATTGACTCTTCTTTTTTTTCTTTTTCCAGTTTATTATTGATGCCCTAGCTATAATGGCATATTAGGAGTTTTATGTTTCTTTGGGTGATGCCAATATACTGGAGAGATGTAAAATATAGAACTTCACATAAGAATGCACTCATTATTAATAGTGTTGCTATGGGCTTATGCCCTATAAAAACAGGAATTTTAGTAAACTCTATCCTATATGAGTTCCTTTTTTAAAAATGTGTGTGATACCTTTGTCATTGTATACGCTCCACTAAGAAGTATATTCCCAATGGGCAAGAGGCTCTGTTTTGACCAGGCATTAATAAGAATAAAAATTTCCACTGAAAAAAAAAAAAAACCCACAAAATTTCTACTGAGAATTTTACATATATGGTGACTAGTTTCTGGATCCATACAATTTAAGCCTTGTTTCTCTTCTATTGCAGGCTGCCATGGGGCACATTCATGTTCCCTACAAGCTCTGGCTATGCATCTTCGTGTCCTGACACCCAGTGAGTTAGCATAGTGGACAGGAGCGGTACCCCTGAGAGCCATTTCTACACCGAGACAGCCAGTAGTAAGTTGACACAGCATGGAAGAAACTGCAGCCCACATAAATAGATTTCATTAAACCCAAATAAACTAAATATATTCCCAATTCAACTTCCCTTAACCAGGTCCCCCAAACACCCACTGTCACTCCAAAGCCATTCCACAGGAAGGGGATATGTGAAGTCCAAGCAGAATCAGTGATCTCATTTAATTTTGATAAAAGTATTTCCTTTTTGCAAATCTTTTTAAAAAGTGTGACCATATAAAAGTGTTGTTAAGGCCTCTCCCAGGATCTTCAAAGAAGCCCTGTAAGTAAGGGGCCCTTCTAAGTTTCAATTTCATTAGCTTCATAGAAAATCTACTTCTAGGGGGTAAAAACAATCTCAGCTTTCCCTTGGTCTAGGCTCCATCAAAAGACAGCAGTACTTGTGGGGTTTTCTCCATTAAGCACATGTTTATTGAATACTGACTATGTGCCAGGCACTAGGAGTAGGGTACTGCTAAGATGAACACAGTCTCTCATGAGCTTATGCTTTAGCTAAGAGATGGACAGCAATCAAAGAGTCATTCTTTAGATCAATATCATGAGAGTATTCTTTTAACATGCCTGTTAATGCCCCGATCAAACTGGTTATTGTGATTTGTGGGCATGAGAGGGGAAGGCCAGGAAAGCAAGGAGCTACTTAGTGGAAGACCCCTCAGGAGCAGCTCTCCTCTGACCTTGTGGTTCTCTGTGGGCTCAGAGTCTGGCCCCTGAGCTCACACCTGCTGCGATCAGCTTGGCATCACCGTCAGCCTCTTCCTCTAGGAACATGAGGCTAGAAAAGGCTTGCTCAGTAGGGCTTCTCCAGCAGGAGAACACAGGTCCCAAAGCCCAGCAGAGGAAACTCTGGATGCTGGTCCAAGGAAGCTGAAGAAGGTCCCTGAAGTGAGTAGTAGTTAGTGCAGCTAAGTACAACTCATCCTAACTAAAAATGGGAAAACGTAAATTTTTAAAAAGATTTATTTATTGGAGAGAGAAAGAGCATGTGTGAGCACACAGTAGAGAGGGGCAGAGGGAGAGGGAGAGAAAATCTCCAGCAGACTCTGCACTGAGCAGCCCACTGCAGGGCTCGATTCCAGGATCCTGAGACCCTGACCTGAGCTGAAACCAAGAGTCTGTGCCACTCAGGTGCCCTGTGAAGCTCTTCAATGAACATCACCAGGATGTTCTGACCTTCTGTTACACCTGCCCTTCTTTCCTCCCCTCTACAGAGTCAGCCTGTTGACCTATCTTCTACCTTCTTTCAGCCAAGCACCTTGAAATAGATACCTACACTCATTATTTCCACTTCTCACCTCCAATTTACTACTAACCTACACACATCTGGCTTCTGCTACTGAAACTGCAGATACCAAGAGTCACAGGTGCTGTCACTGCCCTGTCCATACCTCCGCCCCTACTCCTAGAGTGCACACCAGACTTCCAACTGCCAGGACCTGCGTTCATTCGCTTCCTTATACAAGCAAGGTCTGCTCTGTTGCCCAAGCAGCAGGTTGGAAAAGTCACTGAGTTATGCCCTCCAAGAGCAGCTCTCAACCAGTGACCCGCAGGAGTTGGTATATAAATATTCCAGGTCCCTCATCCCTTAAGAGGGATAACTATGAGCTGGGTGTTCTGCACTGATCTCTCGAATTTTCCATGGGAAATTAAACTTTAACTGCTCACTGTGGTTGCTGGCTTGGTAACTCATCCTTTATTGGCTGTTCCCCAGTCCTGTTTCACTCTATCCCACCTCCCAGGGTTTCTTCATCTTCCAAATACACCGATCCTTATCTCAGGGTCTGCTTAGGGAAACCCAAACCTAGGACCAAGATCACCACCAACATCCTAATCATTTCAGTCCTAATTAGTCAGTTAACAAGTGTGCACTGAGTATCTACGTGGTGCTGGGCACCATCTAATCTTACTTCACCTCTTTGTTATGTTTAATACTGGTAACCACTCCTTCTTGAAGCCCTCTTTCCATGGATTCTGGCTTCCTTCTATCATCGGCAGCTCCTTTTCCACCTATTCCCCACACAGTAGTATTCCCCAGAGTTCTCATGCCCTGTTTTAGTGATGTGACATACTCACATGGGGTCAAATCCCACTTACTTATCGAAGATTTCCAAATCTACTTTTACTTTCTCCTGGGTTCTAGACTTTTATGTCCAACTGCCTGTTGGATATTTTTACCCAGAAGCTGCAAAATCACTCCAAATTCAATATATCCAGTGTTTAAGGGGCTACTGGATGGCTTCTATGTCAAGATAAGTATGTAAGGAAATGGGGTAGAAGATATTGGCAAGAAAGCAGTTAAAGGCAATGGACCATAGGGTCTAGGCTCAAAAAGGAG
The DNA here is from genome assembly GCF_003254725.2 of Canis lupus dingo. Taxonomy (NCBI): domain Eukaryota; kingdom Metazoa; phylum Chordata; class Mammalia; order Carnivora; family Canidae; genus Canis; species Canis lupus. The sequence goes on from NC_064257.1 coordinate 15,855,385, forward strand.
GAAAGTGATTCTAGAAGGCTGAGAGATTGGCAAGAAAATGGAAGAGTCAAAGGCAATGCGGGATTACCCAATAGATACATTCATTCTCAGGGCACCAGCAAAGCAAAGGGACCACCTACAACATTTTTGGGGAAAGAATTTGAAATTGAAAAAACAACAAAAAAACAAAGCACTGAAATAATCACCATGGGAAAAGTCAGAACTTTATTGGACTTCCTTATGCTTATTTTACAAGTTAGTATTGTTTTTATTTTAAATTCCATAGGGGAGCATTCTCTTTTCTGGTGCTTCGGAAGATTAAAGGTCTGGCCTGGGTCTAAGAAGTTGATGAAATTAAAACATAGCTAGAAAAAAAAAAAAAAAAACATAGCTAGAATAGGAGCAAGGGAGAGAGGATGCTGGAAGGATAGAGGTTGTCATCCAGGATTAGATGCTCTCTTAACTGATCGTGTCTTTACTGACCTACTGGGCTCACTATATACCTTTTCCTCCCCATTGTAAGATGCACTAATTAATGACCACGGCACCCTGAATATTCCTGGTGAATAAGCTACTCTAGTACGTCCATGTCTGCCTCCACCAGTTGAGTGTAAGTCACCAATTCATGTCAAATTTGTTTATGCCGATGGTAATGGTTACTAAATTGATAAAATTTAAATAAATATTTTGTAAACCAACAGTACAAAAATAAAGAGAATGTTTCCAAGAATACAAAACCAAATGCTTTGGCAAGTCTCAATAAAGGTAAATCCCTTTTTCATTTCATTCTATGTATGTATTTAATTTAGAAAGAGAGAGTGAGGGCAGCTCGGGTGGCTCAGCAGTTTAGCACCACCTTCAGCCCAAGGCATGATCCTGGAGACCCGGAATGGAGTCCCATGTAGGGCTCCCTGCATGGAGCCTGCTTCTCCCTCTGCCTATGTCTCTGCCTCTCTCTCTCTCTGTCTCACATGAATAAATAAGTAAAATCTTAAGAAAAAAAAAAGAAAGAGAGAGCAAGAGAGCAGAGGTGGAGAGTAGAGGGAGAGAGAGAGTATTTCAAGCAGACTCCACACTGAGCATGGAGCCTGATGCAGGGCTCGATCTCACGACCCTGAGATCATGACCAGAACTGAAACCAAGAGTTGGATGCTTAACGGACCGGGCCACCCAGGTGCCCCTAGATCTCCTTTTAATTAATTTATTATATATTTTTTTATTTTTAAAGATTTTATTTATTTATTCATGAGAGACACAGAAAGAAAGGCAGAGACATAGGCAGAGGGAGAAGCAGGCTCCCTGCAGGGAGCCTGATGTGGGACTCGATCCCAGGATCCTGGGATCACACCCTGAGCCAAAGACACTCAACTACTGAGCCACCCAGGTGCCCCCTAGATCTCCTTTTTATAAAACGCTGTTGAATTAGGGCATGAGTAGGACAACAGGAAAACAGTTAACATCTATAGAACATTTCCTGTGTGTCAGGTACCACATAAAGCCTTTATATCAAATATCTTTTTGATCATTGTGATAACCCTCTGAAGTGAGTGTTGAAGAAGCTGAAGCACAAAGAGACAAAACAACTTGTCCGAGTTAGGAAGCAGTGCATCTGGCATTTGAACCCAGGTGGTTTGGCTTGAGAGGCTATGCTCTTAATCATTATTATGCTATCATGTACAAAACCTGAAAAATCATGCTAAGGTTATTTTACAAGAAATATTTAAGTTTCTTGTTCAACTTTAAAGACTTTAAAGACGTTGAAGCTAAGATCCAAAGATGCTTCCATATGGGTGCAGTCATTTAAGAATCAAGGACTCCACGCTTAAGGAAAGGCCTTGGACCTGTACCTGAAGATCAGTCCATGGTTGTGATTTATATGTTCTAAATTAGAATAAAATGTTGAACACATCTATGTAGTGCTTTTTATGATTTCCTACTTTAACTGAGTTTGATTCATAAACCTAGTAGCAATGCTGTTTTAGAATTTAAAATTTTGGAGATGGAATACCAAGAGATAAAGAATCTGTTATCTTCTGAAAACACAGATCTGAATAACATTCTTTTGCTTAAAAGCCTTTGATTTCCATTCCTTTCCCTCACTCCCAACTGGGAAAAAATCCAAAGATACAAACAGGCTCCTGCTTACCTTTATGATTTTATCTTCAGCCAACCCCCTTATTCATATTTCATATTTTGCCAATTACAGGCATACCTCATTTTATTATGCTTCACAGATAATGAGTTTTTTACAAACTGAAGCTTTATGGCAACCCTGTGTCGTGAAAGTCTATGGGTGCCATTTTTCCAACAGCATTTGCTCACTTTGTGTGTCAGTGCCATAGTTCGGTAATGCTTGCAATATCTCAAAATTTTTCATTATTATTATACTTTTAGGGTGATCTGTGATTGGTGATCTTTGAGGTTACTATTGTAATTGTTTTGGGGTGCCATGAACCCTGCCCGTATAAGACAGTGAACCTAATCAATAAATGTTGTGAGTGTTCTGACTGTTCCGCTAACCTAGCAGTTCCCCTGGTGTCTCTCCCTTCCTATTCCATGGAGACACAATAGTAAAATTAGGCGATGAATAACCTACAAGGAGGTCTAAGTGTTTGAGTAAAAGGAGGAGTTGCACATCTGTCACTTTAAATCAAAAGCTAGAAATGATTAAGTTTAGCAAGGAAGAAATGTGGAAAGCCAACACAGGCCAAAAGCTAGGCCCTCTCATGCCTAATAGCCAAGTTGCGAATGCAAAGGAAAAGTTCTTGAGGGAAATTAAAAGTGCCACTCCAGTGAACACACCAATGATAAGAAAGCAAAACAATCTTACTGCTGATATGGAGAAAGTTTTTTTTTTTTAAAGATTTTATTTATTTATCCATGAAAGACACACAGAGAGAGAGAGAGGCAGAGACACAGGCAGAGGGAGAAGCAGGCTCCATGCAGTAAGCCAGACATGTGACTCGATCCGGGGTCTCCAGGATCACACCCCAGGCCAAAGGCGGCGCTAAACCGCTGAGCCACTCAGGCTAACCTGATATGGAGAAAGTTTGAGGGGTCTGGATAGAAGATCAAACCAGCCACAACACTCCCTTAAATCAAAGCCTAACCCAGAGCAAAGGTTCAGGGTTCTCTTCAATTCTGTGAAGGCTGAGAGAGGTGAGGAAGCTGCAGAAGAAAAGCTGGAAGCTAGCAAAGGTGGTCATGAGGTTGGAGGAAAGAAGTCATCCCCATAACATGAAAGTCCAAGGTTAAAGTAGCAAGTGCTGATGTAGAAGCAAATTATCTAGAAGATCTAGCTAAGACCATTAAGGAAAGTGGTTACACTAAACAATAGATCTTCAATGTAGATGAAAACAGCCTTATATTGGAAAAAGATGTCATCTAGGACTTTCATAACTAGTTAGAGTCAATGTCTGGTTTCAAAGCTTCAAAGGACAGGCTGACTCTCTTGCTGTAGGCTAATGCAGCTGGTGACTTTAAGTTGAAGCCAATGCTCATTTACCATTCTGTTTACAACATGGTGTACTGAATATTTTAATCCCACTATTGAGAAAAAAGATTTCTTTCAAAATATTGCTGCTCATTGACAATGCACCTGGTCATCCAAGAGCTCTAATGGAGATGTACAATGAGATTAATGTTGTTTACAGATCTGCTAATACATCATCCATTCTGCAGTCTGTGGATCAAAGACTAATTTCAGCTTTCAAGTCTTGTTATTTAATAAATACATTTTGTAAGGTTATAGCTGCCATAGAGAGTGATTCCTCTGACAAATTTGGGCAAAGTATATTGAAAACCTTCTGTAAAAGATTCACCATTCTAGATGTCATTAAGAAAGAACATTTATGATTCATGGGAAGAGGTCAAAACAGCAACATGAACAGGAGTTTGGAGGAAGTTGATTGCGACCGTCATGGATGACTTTGAGGGGTTAAAGACTTCAGTGGGGGAAGTAACTGTAAATGGGGTAGAAAGAGCAAGAGAACTGGAATTAGAAGGGGAGCCTGAAGATGTGACTGAAATGCTGTAATCTCATGATGACACTTGAATGGAGTTGCTTCTTATGGATGAACAAAGAAAGTGGTTTCTTGAGATGGAATCTCCTCCTGGAGAAGATGCTGTGAAAATTGTTGATATGGCAACAAAGGACTTAGAATATTGCATAAACTTAGTTGATAAAGCAGCAGCAGGGTTGAGAGGATTAACTGCAATTTTGAAAGAAGTTCTACTGTGAGTAAAAAGCTATCAAATAACATTGCATGCTACAGAGAAATTGTTTGTGAGAGGAAGAGTCAACCGATGAGGATGAGACAAATCTCACTGCTGTCTCATTTTAAGAAATCGCCACAGCCACCTCAGCCTTCAGCACCCACCACCCTGACCAGGCTGCAGCCATCCACATGAGGCAAGACCCTCCACCAGCAAAATTATGACTTGCTGAAAACTCAGATGATTTTTTTAGCAATAAAGTATTTTTTTAAAGATTTTATTTTAAGTAAACTCCACGCCCAATGTGGTTCAAACACGACCCCGAGATCAAGTCATATGCTCTACCGACAGAGCCAGCCAGGCACCTGAGCAATAAAGTATCCTTACATTAAGGTATGTATGCTGTTTTTTTAGACATAATGCTATTGCTCACTTAATAGGCTAAGTATAGTGTAAACATAACTTTTATATGCACTAGGAAACCAAAAAACTCATTTGACTTGCTGTAGTGCAATATGTGCTTTTTTTGGGGTGGTCTGGAACTGAACGTGCAATATCTCTGAGCTGTGCCCATACTTCATGCCTATTCATGCTTCTGTATCTTTGCACATACCATATTTTTGGCCTGGAATTCTCTTACTGTATTTTCCAACTTGAGATATCTTACTGATAATGAATTGTCATTCATTCAACAAATAATTCAGGACATGTATTTGTGTGAATCATAAACCAACATATATAATATATATTTATATGTCCTCACTGAAATGAATGATAAGGTGCTTTTTCCCCACAAAGCATTTATCACAATTTCCCATTTTCTTTTCTTTTTTTTTTTTAAAGATTTTATTTATTTATTTGACAGAGAGAGGGAGCACAAGCAAGGGGAGTGGCAGGCAGAGGGAGAGGGAGAAGCAAGCTCCCCATTCAGCAGGGAGCCCCATGTGGGGCTCGATCCCAGGATCCTGAGATCATGACCTGAATTGAAGGCAGATGCTTAATGGATGGAGCCACCCAGGCATCACCCACAATTTCCTATTTTCTCTTTATTTTTTGGTTCATGTGTTTGGTGTCTGAGGGAAAGGGGAGAGGAGAAGTGGCCAAGCAGGGTACACACAAGTGGAGTACATGCGGCTTACAGGAAAAGGGGAATGGTCAGGAGGACTTCGAGGAATTCAATTTGGAGCTGAGAAAGGGTAAGTGGGACTAACGGGAAAAGTGGGCTAGCAGCAGGGGTCAGGAGGGGCAAGAAGTGCTGTAGGAGGACACAGATTCCTTTTTTTTAAGATTTTATTCATTTATTCATGAGAGACGCAGGGAGAGGCAGAGACACAGGCAGAGGAAGAAGCAGGCTCCTTGTGGGGACCCTGATGTGGGACTCGATCCCAGGACCCCGGGATCACGACCTGAGCCAAAGGCAGACCCTCAACCACTGAGCCACCCAGGCACCCAGGAGGATCCAGATTCAAGGGAACAGCAGGTGCCAAGCTCCTGAGGCAGATGGTGGGAGAACATGTTGGAAAAACGGAAAGAAAGCAACGGTGCAGGATTGCAGGGCGTAAGGGAGACTGCAGGAAGATAAGTCCAGGGCCTTGGGGGCCCCAGGCAGGCTAACATGACTTGGGGATCTTTACCAGAAAGGCAAAGAGAAGCCGTTGGTGAGACAGCAAGGGAATAACCTTTTCAGGCCTGTGATTTTAAAAAATTCTTTCTGGAAAAAAAAAAAATTATTTCTGGCTGCCTCATAGAGACAGATTGGGAGGGAGTGTGGCCAGGGTCGGTCCTCCCTTAAGCCTTCCCTGGTCCCAGGCAGACAGAATGATTTCTCCCATGTGTTCCCACCCAACTGAGAAGCTTCCTGAGGGCAGGGCCTTGGTCTGTTTGTCCACTGCTGTATCCTCAGTGCCTTAGACAGTACTCAGCACTAAGTAGGTTCCTAATAAATGTTACCTAAATAACGCCACTCGATGATATAATTTCTCACACTCCACTGTAAGTTATTTCTGTACATAGGAGGGATCCTGTCTCCATGCCTTGTCCAGTGCCTGAGAGGTAAATGATCTCTCTTGTAAAAGGGAAACCAAAGTTCTACTTAATGCACTGTTAGAGCTGTGAATAAAAACCATTTAATCAAAAAAAAAAAAAAAACCCTTTAATCAGAAGGGAGGAGACATTTGCCACCAGATTCTCTCCTTCTCTTACAACATGGAGTAACCAGACCTCATAATGGGAGCACTGGACAAAAAATCCCATCAATTCTGCCGTGGAAAAGAGTTTCATTCTCTCCCAAGAACTCATTTCCAGGGATGGATGAGAACTGTCTTGGCTCAGATTGCCCAAAAGCCTTTACTTGCTCTTTCCCACTGAAGGCCTTGGGGCCTTTTTCCAAGCCAAGAGAGTCCTTACTCTTATTCCGGGAATGTGACACTTGAGTAGTATTTTCACTAGAATCACAAGATCCTAAGGCTAGAGAAGATCATAAGGCTAGAAAAGTGCTTCAGAGTCATGTCATCTACCTCTCACCCCCACCCCAAAGCATAAACCCCCTCAGGAACATTTCTGCTCAACACTTAGCTGTCTGGCCTCAGGGTATCCGTAGACAAGCTCGTAGACACCAACCAGGGTCAGAGGTCAGGTACCAGAGCCCGAGAACCCAGAAATTCATCCTTGGTCTTTGCAAGGTTTCCATGTTTATTCAAAAAGTTTGTGTTAGGGATCCCTGGGTGGCGCAGCCTGCCTTTGGCTCAGGGCGTGATCCTGGCGACCCGGGATCGAATCCCACGTGGGGCTCCCGGTGCATGGAGCCTGCTTCTCCCTCTGCCTATGTCTCTGCCTCTCTCTCTCTCTCTCTCTCTCCTCTCTCTCTCTCTCTCTCTGTGTGTGTGTGTGTGTGTGTGACTATCGTAAATAAAAAATTTTTTAAAAAACTTAAAAAAAAAGAAAAAGGTTTGTGTTATATTTACGGCTTTAAGTCTTGCCAAATCCTTCCCTTACCCTAGACCATTAAAATAGTTCACAGGATTCTTTTCCCCTCTCAACTTACTCATCTTTCTGTATTGTTCTCACTGTTTTCACCTCTTTGGTTCATTTGTTTGTAGTTCTAATGAACTTCTACTTCTGCAACCAACTTAAAATGTCAAGTTCTAGAGGCGCCTGGATGGCTTAGTCGGTTAAGTGTCTGCCTTCAGCTCAGGTCATGATCTCAGGGTACTGGGATGGAGCCCCACATCAGGCTCCCTGCTCAGTGGGGGGTCTGCTTGTCCCTGTCCCTCTACCCCTCCCCACAGATTTTGCTCTCTCTCAAATAAATAAGTAAAATCTTTAATAAAATAAAATACCAAGTTCTTTAATTGTTAATTAAAAAAGCATTTATTGAGTACCTACTATATTTTCCATCCCACAATTTTTTCTTTCTCTGGTAACATCATGATCGCCCGAGACTCTTAGAGCAGCCTCACAGCTGGGCCCATCTCAGCCTCTGTCCTTTTCCCAAACTCCAATCTCATCACAATAATCACTGGGATCAGACCATTCCTCTTTCCCAAAGTCCACAGTGGCTTAACCTCTCTACTCATATTGAACCTTGGAACCACAGGCTTTCAGGATCTGCACTAGTAGTTTCTGGCCCACCTCCCCTACCCTACTGTCCTCAAGGCCACTGCTCTAGGCTACCATGACACCATGATGTGACATTAAGGTATTACCCAGTAGCACTTTTATTTTCATTTATTTTCTTCCCCTTCTGCTTTCTTTTTTCATCTTTCCGATTTTCCTCCTCTCCCTCCTATGACCCCCAGGGTTGTCTCACTTGGAAAAACTTAATATCATTTTGCTCAACCACTTCCCAAGTCTTGTCACTGAGGTGTCCTCTCTGGTGTTTTATGCTTGAGGCATTGTGGTGTGCCCTATGCCCTTGCTAAGGTGAATTAGCAAGAGGAGACCAAACTCACATTCTAAAAAAAAGAGATTTGACAGAAGCAAGGGAAAGAACAAAACAAATAGAAATCCAGTAAACAGAGAATGATAGGAAAACGATTTGGCGTTTCTTATAAAGTCAAACATACACTTATCATATGACCTAGAAATTCTACTCCTAGGTATTTATTCAAGAAAAATGAAAACTAAAATTTATACAAAAACATATTTGCAAATGTTCATAGTGGCTTTATTCATAATCACCCCAAACTGGAAACAACCTATATATGCTTCAACTGGTGAATGGATGCAGTGCATCCATATAATGGAATATTACTGAGAAAAAAAAACAAATAAACTACTAAAACAGGAAACATGATGCCAGAAACTGAAGATCAAGGGGGAGCTGACTGCAAAGGGGAATGAGGGAATTTTTGAGGATGACAGAAACTTTTCTGTATCCTAATTGGCTAGTGGTTACATGATTGTATGCATTTGTCAAAACTCATAGAACTGTACACTATAAAGGGTATATTTTACTATGTGTAAATTATGTGTCAATAAATATGACTTTAAAAATAAATCCACCAAAATAAAAGAATAAGGAGAGATGCAGAAACAAACAAAAGAACAATAAATGTGATTAATAATACAAAAAGTGGTCCTTTAAAATATACCAATACATAACAATACAATAGATAAAATTTTAGCAAACTCAAATGAGAATAAAAGAGAAAACACACAGGCAAACAATATGGGAAATGAAAAAGCAGATTTAATTTGTGACATAAGGAAAATTTAAGAATTATAATTTAAGCATTATCATAACTTATACTTAAAAAATAAAAATCTACATAAAATTGCATGTTTTTCTAGGTAAAGATGAATGTATAAATTGACTTAAGAAGAGATATAAAACCTGATTAGGCCAATAATCATATGGGGAATTGAAATGGTAGGCAAAGATATAACATTCCAAAAACCATAAGTTCCAAATAATTTACAGATAAGTTCTACCTTCAAGACACAAATAATTTCTTTGTTATTTATATAGTACAGGGGGAAAAATGGAAACTTTGCAACCCATTCTGCTAGCCAGCAGTTCTCAAAGTGTGGTCTAGGGATCCTTTAAGATCCTTGGGGCCTCTTCTGGTAGACCATAAGGTCAAAACTATTTTGCTAATAATATTAAGATGTTTTGACTTTTTCATTTTCATTTTTTCACACAACTGTAGTTGGCATTTCTAGAGACTAATGGAATATGATGTAATGATGTCATTGTTCTGGCAGTTGATGAAATGTGTGCTTGTACATTGTTGAATTTTAAAACTTGCTTCATTTTAGTTTTTGACAGGAAACACATAAACAAAAGTCCTTTGAGGTTTCTCAATAATTTTTAAGAGTATATGGGTCCTGGGAGAAAAAAACTCTCTCAGGTAAACTAGTATTACCCCAACATGAAAAACCAAGAGGAAAACTATCCACTTACTTAAGAACATCAATACAAATATCTTAAACTTAATTTTTCTAAAAAACTGTTTTCAGGATGCGTGGGTGTCTCAGTGGTTGCGCATCTGCCTTCCACCCAGGGCGTAATCCCAGAATCCCAGGATTGAGTCCTGTATTGGCCTCCCTGCATGGAGCCTGCTTCTCTCTCTGCTTATGTCTCTGCCTCTCTCTGTGTCTCTCATGAACAAATAAATAAAATCTTAAAAAAAAAAAACAAAACTTTTTTCATGACTAATAACAGATAAGATTTATCCAGAAATGTAAGGGCTGACTCTCTACATCAATAGATTAAAGGAGTGGCAGCACGGGTGGCTCAGCGGTTTAGTGCTGCCTTTGACCCAGGGTGTGATCTTGGAGACCAGGGATCAAGTCCCACATTGGGCTCCCTGCATGGAGCCTGCTTCTCCTGCTGCCTGTGTCTGTGCCTCTCTCTCTCTCTCCCTGTGTCTCATGAATAAATAGATAAAATCTTTTTAAAAAATAGATTAGGGAGATCCCTGGGTGGCACAGCGGTTTGGCGCCTGCCTTTGACCAGGGCGCGATCCTGGAGACCTGGGATCGAATCCCACATCAGGCTCCCGGTGCATGGAGCCTGCTTCTCCCTTCTCCCTCTGACTATGTCTCTGCTTCTCTCTCTCTCTGTGTGACTATCATAAATAAATAAAAAAATTTAAAAAATTAAAAAAATAGATTAAAGGAGAAAAACATCATGATTACCACACAAAAAGATACTTTATTTTTAAAGATTTTATTTATTTATTCATGAGAGACAGAGAGAGGCAGAGACATAGGCAGAGGGAGAGGCAGGCTCCATGCTGGGAGCCCGACATGGGACTCGATCCCAGGACCCCAGGATCATCCCTTGGGCCGAAGGCAGATGCTTAACCGCTGAGCCACCCAGGTGTCCCCAAAAAGATACTTTAAAAAGTGATATATTTTAATTCCCATTTCTGATTCTAAGAGGCAAGCAAGCAGACCAAGAAAAAATGAAGCAAAAATTTAAAAACTCGTGGCAAGCCAGCAATAGAAGGAAATTTCTTTAATTTGATAAAGGACATTTACTATTCCCAGTAAAGTCAGGAAGAAGAAAAAAATGCCAGCTTTCATTGCTATCACTGTAACTACTAAACATGGCACTGGAGGTCCTAGCTGGTCCAATAAGACAAGAAAAAGAAATAGAAGTATTACAAAGTCAGACATAAAATGGTCACAATTTATAAATGATTTAATTTTCAACTTAGAAAATCTAAAAATTGGGCAGCCCCGGTGGTGCAGCGGTTTAGCGCTGCCTGCAGCCCAGGGTGTGATCCTGGAGACCCTGGATCGAGTCCCACGTCCCTGCATGGAGCCTGCTTCTCCCTCTGCCTGTGTCTCTGCCTCTCTCTCTCTCTGTGTCTCTATAAATAAAATCTTTAAAAAAAAAATCTAAAAATTAACTATAACAAAACAAATACTAGATTTCAGGAAAAGCTTGATACAAGATCAATAACAACCACTCCTTTCCTACACACCAACTATAACCAAATAGAAAAATGTATTGGAAAATATCTTATTTATCATAGGAAGCAAATTGTAAAATACATGTAACTAAACTCACCAATGTGTCTAAGATTTATATGAAGAAACTGTAAACTTTATTGAAAGACATTAAGAGAAGACAAAAATAAATGAAGAATACATCATGTTCTTGGATGAAACTCAAATTAAACTATAAATTTAATGAAATTCCAATGAAAATACTTATAGAATATTTTATAGAACTTGGCAAATTGATTCCAAAGTTCACTTGGTAGAGGAAATGTACAAAGGCAGTCAAGAAAATTATGAGAAAGAAAAACAATGTGACAAAAAAAAAAAAAGAGAAACATAATAAAAAGGTAGAATATGCAGTTGTGGGGTCCATAAAATGTAAAAAGGTCCTATAATGCTATAGTGATTGAAACAGAGTGGTGTTGGCACACACACACACACAAAAAAAAAAAAAAAAAAAAAAAATCAAGGGAATAGGATAGAATCCAGAAACAGACCTGTGTACAACCTGGCATCTCAAATCAGTGGGAGAAGGTGGAGTATTTAATTAATTATGTTGGCACAATTAGAAATTACCTTAGAAAAAACTAAGATTATAATCTTAATTCACACTGTTGATATTTATTTTAATTGTATTAAAGATCTAACTTGGACAATAAAACTGTGAAAGCATTGAAAAGAAAAGGATTATATACATATAAAATCTTCTGAAAGAAGGAATGGCATTCTAAGCAAAAGACAAATCTAAGAGATTATCATAGAAAAAGACTGGCAGGTTTTACTTTTTTATTATTATTTTTTTACTGGCAGGTTTTACTAATAAGAAAACCTTTTGTGTGATATAAAAGTGTAAATGAAGACAAGAAAAAAAAAAGACAAGCAATAGGTTTGGAAAAAATATCTGTAATGTATATAACAGAGAAAGAATTAATATCGAAATGTAATGATGCAAGCCTTCAAATCAATGAGAAAAAGACAACAATCTAATAGGGAAATAGGCAAATAATAAAGACATCCATTTGCAGAAGAAATACAAATGATCAATAAATATATGGAAGCATGCTCAAATTGACTAGTAACCACAGTAATACAAATCTGTAAAAGATGAATAGAGCTTTTTTACTCATTAGATTTGCAAAAACTGAAGAACTGATAATAGCCAGTCTGGGTGAGATGTGTTTCCACATCTGAATGAGTATTCTCATTCACTGTTGGATGGCAGTGTAAACAGATACAGTCTTTTTGGAGCACACTCTAACAAAAACTTAAATTCTCACATCTTTTATCTCAGCCCTTCCACTACCAGAAACTTACTTGCAGAAACAATTAGATACATCCATAAAAACGTGTGTAAAAAGTTCACCACTGCATTGCTTATAATAGTGAAAAATGAAGCAATAGAAGGATTTCAATAGGGAAGCAACTAAATAAATTATGATAGTTACAAAATATGGAATAGCACTAGGGGCTAAAAGAATAAGATGATTCTATTATGTATTGACATGAAAAAAATTTAAAGATATATTGTTAAGGGGTGCCTGGGTGGCCCAGTTGGTTAGACGTCGGACTCTTGGTTTCAGCTCAGGTTGTGACCTCGGGGTTGTAAGGTCGAGCCCTGCATTGGGCTCTGCAAGGGTGCAGAGTCTGCCTAAGACTCTCTCTGTCCATTGTCCCTCCCTGCTGCACACTCTCCCTCTCAAATAAATAAATACATCTTTAAAAAAAAGATATATTGCTAAATAAAAAAAGCAAGAAATATGTTTATGGTACGATCTCATTTGTATAAAAACATATCTTAACCTACATTTAACTATATCTTTATCTATATAAGCATACACATCTATAAATGGGAAAAGGTCTAAAGGAGGTACCTAGCAAACTATAAATAGTGTTAACCTTTGTGGATGCGAGTAGGATTACAGAAATGGAGTAAAAGAGACTTTAACTTTGTAATTATTCTGTAATTTACTTTTTTTCCCAATGAGCACCTATTTCTGGTTTCCCTATATATTTTGGAAATCAATAAGGAGGAGGAGAGAAAGAGGGAAGGAGGGGTAAGTGGAGGAGGACAGGAGAAGGAAGAAGAAAGAAAAGAGAAAGAAGAGGAAGAGGAAAAAGGAAGAACTCCTGTAATATCCACAGTTGGAGGTGACATAGGTTGAAGTGAGAGCACTTGAAAAGGAGGAAAGAATATCTCTCCCAGGCTCTTTTTAATGCACTTTTAATGCACTTCGTGCATTTCCATTAAGTGGATCACTTAAAGGCTGTGACTATGTATGTATCTGCCTTCACAAACACAGAGACTGGTAAGTATTCCTCTCTGTGTCTTTGGAGCCTAACAACGTGTTTGGCATTCAGTAGATGTTGAGTAAGTGTATGTCGAATGAGCCATCATCTGGAAGATAACAAAACAGTAGAACATACAGTTTTAGGTAACTAAGTAGATGAGATGGAGTGAAGGTGAGGGTTGGAGTGGGTAATGGTGTCATTACCAAGTAAAGAACATAGGAAGTTTGGGGGAATTATGATAATAGCTACCATTTAATGATTACTGACTATGTGCAGATCCTGTGCTAAATGCTTTATATCCATTATCATTCTCACAATGACTCCGAGGAACAACCCCACACAAGGAAAGAAGAGTTCAGAGACTTTCCCAAGGTCATGCAGCCATTAAGTACAGGAGCTGCGAATCAAACCAATATCCCAGGCTCCATGCTCTTAATCCTGAGGTTACAGTGCCTCTCCAAAGATGGAAAGTTAATAAAATCAATTTTGACATGTTGTGATTGAGATGCTAATGGGATATTCATTGAGGTGGAGCTGTCCAGGGGGCAGCTGGATATCACAAGCCTGCAGCTTCTTAGGGAGGTCAGAGCTAGAGATATGGATTGGAAGTTGTCTATGGGAGAGTGCCATCTTGGAGGTCAACATTCAATAATCATTCAATAAATATTTATTGAGCCCCCATATAAGCTACAGGCACATATGATATCAAACATTCACTTCAAACCCATTCATAAAATGCTTACTATGTGAAAGTACTGTGATCTTGTATTTTTAATTGTTGGTCATTTCTTTGTTCATGTCTAATGCTCCCAATTATACCATAAAGTATCTTAGAATACTAAATTTCTTGTATTCCCTGTTGTTATAAGGCTCAAAACAGGTTTAAAAAAAAACCCAGAATATGTTTGCTGATTGAATGCTTGAGAAAACATTAAGAAATGAGCAGCCATTCACAAAGGCTAGCCTACCTAAGTCTTGGGAAACCAAGTGCAGATAGTCTCCATCTCTGTTACTATCAAAAAGTCTATAGAGGCAGTCAGGTTTCAAACCAAATAAAAGATTTTTTCATAAAAAATTTTTTTTTCATCACTGTCATCAAGGTTAATGATAGGCATCAGAAAATTGTAGTCTGGAGCAGTAGGCTGGTTGCCAGAAGACTCATCAAGAGATGTTTCCCTTGGCAAATCTATCCAAGCCCAGAATCTGGCCCTCACCCTCACTGGTCCAGAAACTCAATCTTGTCAGTTGAGAGAAACCAGGGAGGTTTACGCATGTTCACTAAGTCATAAAAGACTGAAAAACTAGCATGTTAGTTTATTGATGCACGACTAGGTATTTGCATTCACCATCATCTCCCTATAGCCAAGTGATGTGCAAAGCCAAATTATTAGGAGACCGTATTGTAATCTCAGATTCAGCACACAGGGAGTTAATAATAGGATCAGGATGTTTAACAGCACCAGGCTCTGATAACCTGACGCAGAGGCAGCATGGAACAGGAACAGAGCAAAAACTTTGGAACCAGATTAACCTGGATACACACAGAGCTCCTTGCTTCCCAGCACAGTGGCTGTGGGCAAGTCACTCAATCTCTCCAAACTCTAGTTTTTGAAAGGTGAACGATGATACCTACATCTCAGGTTTATTGTGGAGGATTAAATGAGATCATGCATAAAATGCTAGACCAGCCTCTGTCATGTGAAAAATGCTAGACCAGCCTCTGTCATGTGATAGACACTCAGTAAATGGCAGCTCTATCTCCATCTCCATACCAGGGACATACCTGTTAAGGGTTCAGGTCAGCCTTTGAGAATATTTGCTTTGAAGGAAACAAGGCAAGTAAGGGTGGGAGCAAAAGACCAGTAAGAAGGCTGCTGCAGAAATCTGGAACATGATACTACTGGCTCAAAACAGGGTTACAGCCAGTATGGAGTAGGGAGTGGCGAGAGAGATGTATACAGATTTGAAAGATATTTAGGAGGTAGGCACTATGCTGGGTGTTTTACACAATTATTTATAGTCCTGACAGCAACTTATAAAGTAGCCCATTTTTCAGATGAAAGTCAGAGATATTAAGCAACTAGCTCAGGATCACATGGCAGTGACTACACAGCAAAATGAATCACAATTGGTACCATTCCAAAGTTTCTCATCTCTCTACAAATAAAATATACCACTGTTCATATCTTTGGTTCTCAACCAAGATGTCAATTGTGAGGAATATAGTAATTTCTTACCACTAATAATTAAAGTATTGAAGTTTGGAGAAATGATTGAGTTTTTAGAAAACATAACTTGGAGCACATCGAGATTATCACTATAATAAATTATGTCATGATTGCACACTTCCATTATGATATGCTTTCTTGTGGGGGAGACAGAGAGAAGGAGGCCGAGCTCCAGAGCTCTGGAGGACCAGAAATTATACATCACTGTAGATTTGTCTATGACAGATTACCATGCAAGGGAACTTCATCTACTGTGTGGAGATGAAAATAGCTTAAGAATGGTTACTCCAAGGAAGAGGTGTTCTTTTTGAGCAAAGAAAGTCTTAGCCAAGCCATCTACAAGATGTCACTGTAACACTGACAAGCTCTTCAGACAGCAGACATAGGTGCTAACCAAAGGATAATCTCCTAGGACCTCGTTCTTAGATTTGCATCTTTCCAGTCACACTCACATACAAATTATAATCTGCTGCAAAAGCTTCATCTTTCTAGATGAAGGACAATATCAAATAACAGATTTCAGCTCCTCTTCCACAGGAACGGACACATCAGGCTTTTCCCACTTTTACTTTTACAGCTTAAATTTTTAGCCCAAGCATAAAATTTTACATTTGTTCCTCTAAAATTTCACTCTGAATTTATTTGAGATTAAAATTTCATCCTCGTAAAGTGGATGCAAATCAGCTCTGTTCCTCTGAGAATATAATATACACGGCTTCTATATTCCTACTTCAAATATCACTTTAAAACAATCACTGTTGGAGCACCAGGGTGGCTCAGGGGTTGAGCGCCTGCCTTTGCCTCAAGGTTGTGATCCCAGAGTCCAGGGAGCCTGCCTCTCCCTCTGCCTATGTCTCTACCTCTCTCTGTGTCTCTCATGAATAAATAAATAAAATCTTAAAAAAAACAAAAATAAATAAATAAATAAATAAATAAAACAAGCAATGTTTTCAGAAGTTTTTGTAAGTTATTTATTCATTCAACAAATGTCACTGCTTGCCACCTGTGCGGGGTCCTCAAGGAATTCACAATCTAATAAGGAAACAGGTGGACATGTACTCATAATAACATTAATAATACTAATGACAATGTCTACTATACTATTTACTGCTACTTTCTCTGTACCAGGCACTGTGGTAGGCCCGAGATTAAAGAGAGGAGTGGGATCCCTGGGTGGCGCAGCGGTTTAGCGCCTGCCTTTGGCCCAGGGCGCGATCCTGGGGACCCAGGATCGAATCTCATATCGGGCTCCCTGAATGGAGCCTGCTTCTCCCTCTGCCTGTGTCTCTGCCCCCCTCTCTCTCTCTCTCTCTGTGTGACTATCATGAATAAATAAATAAAATCTTTAAAAAAAAAGAGAGAGAGAGAGGAGTAAGAAATATGGCTCCATTCAAGGGGCTCCCCATGCCTTCGGAGGACGTATGTATAGCCTAGTGGGCAAGGGAGGTATATTAACCAGTATATGCAGTAGAATAAACAGGTAACCTACTAGCAATAATAATGTATTTAATAGGAGGACAAAGGATGGTGAGGTTAATGAAGGATGAGAAAGAGAGCTGGAAAGGTCTTAAAGAAGGAGTGACCTTTGAAATGAATTTAAAAACGGTAAGTAGGTACTCTCCCAATTAAAGACAAAGGGGAAAAAAAGTATAACTCGAACAAAGGCAGGTATAAAATGGTTTTATGTGTGTTCAAGGGACAGCAAGTTTAGTAGAATTGGAGGTTACAGTAAATAAAGAGGAAGAAGGCAGTTGAGTGGATCCAGCAAAAACCGAGGCTTTTAGGGCAGATGATGGAGGGCCTCACATGTTATGTTGTCCAGGAGGCAATGGGGAGACACTAAAGGGTTTCAGGCATGGGAATTACAAGAACAAGGTTTGTCTTAGAAACAAAACTCTCATAGCCATGAAAAAGATGGAATAAAAGGATCTGAGTAGAAATGAGGAGATTAATAAGGATATATAGGGTTGGGGTGAGTGGGTGGCTCAGTTGGTTAAGCATCTGCCTTAGGCTCGTCATGATCCCAGGGTCTTGGGATCAAGCCCCAATTTGGGCTCCCTGCTCAGCTGGGGAGTCTGCTTCTTCCTCTCCCTCTGCCAATCTCCTACTCATGCTCACTCTCTCTTTAAAAAAAAAAAAAAAAAGAATATATAAGCTATCTTTATATAAGGAGCAGTCTCTGAGTAGGAGAAATACTAAGTCTATGTGAAGAAATCAGGGAAGAGACAACCCAGTAGAAAAATGGGCAGAACCCTCAACAGGCACTTAACAAAAGAGAAAATCAAATGGCCAAGAAATATGAGAGGGTGCTGTATCTTATCAGGAATCAGAAGTATATGGGGACCCTGGGTGGCTCAGTCAGTTAAGTGTCTGCCTTTGCCTCAGGTCATGATCTTGGGATTCTGGAATCTGATGACCTCATGGTTCATAGCACATAACAAGTATTCAATATATTTGTGGAATAAGTGAATGAAAACGATGACCTGCTGTTCACTTCTCTTACCATAACGTCTCAAGTATTCTCTGCACTCCACTCCGCAGAGATCAGGAACCTTCTCCACGTACTGTTTCCAACCGTCACTCTATCCTTTCCTCCACAGTTCTCCACAATGTATCTTGCTTCCTACTTTAAATGTGGAGGCCATGGCATCTTCCTCCTCATCCATTTAGAATTTTCTCTTCTATCACTCTTCTTAGATTTGCTGCTCATCTCCAAAGCTAACCATTTTATCTATCACCTTAATTATATCTGTCCCACTTCTTTCTCAGATTTGCAACCTTCATTGTTCCCAATCTCAATGATCATACATGTTATCTTCCCCTTCAATCACTCATACCAGCTCGGAGAATGTGAAGGTAACATACTCACCCTAGAAGATACCAGACTTGGGAATGAAACTAAAGTAGAGTTCACATTCTGTTGGTTATATTCTCTTTAATATCCTCCCAGGTATGACTTTCATTGGCTCAGAAAATGCTTGGTGCTATGACAGCAAATTAAAAGCTTCAGCTCACCCTCTCCAAAAAAATTTTTAATTAAAAAATAAAAACTTCAGTCCCTATGACTGCTTAGGGGTGGGGCAGACAGGGCCTAACACATTCCTCAACTGCTGGACGAGATAGATGGGCTTGTATTAAGGCAAGGACTTCCCTCTTTAGCTGGCGATCAGCACTCTTCCTTTCTGAAGATAGTATCTTGGAAGTGGCCACCACATAGGTTCTAGGTCAGGGATGACTTAAGTCACATATTCTGATACTCATGAGGACCTCTGACAGGTTTCAGATGGGGTTCTTCAAGCTGGTTGCTCTTTTTGGTAATGTAGTCTTGGTTCTTTTTTTTTATTTTTTTTTATTTTAAATATTTTATTTATTTATTCATGAGAGAGACAGAGAGAAAGGCAGAGGCACAGGCAGAGGGAGAAGCAGGCTCCACGCAGGGAGCCCGATGCGGGACTCGATCCCGGGACCAGGATCACACCCTGAGCCAAAGGCAAACGCTCAACCACTGGGCCACCCAGGCATCCCTGTAGTCTTGGTTCTAAAGTCAGCCCCTGGACAGAGCTTCCCCTTGAATTTGCCTAATATCAAGGTCTCTTGGACAGCTGAAGGAGTTTCTCTTGGGAGACTCAGGAATCAAGAGACCTAAAGTTCCAAAGAAAGGGGGCACCTGGGTGGCTCAGTGGTGGAGCATCTGTCTTTGGCTCAGATCGTGATTCCAGGATCCTGGAATTGAGTCCCGCATCAGGCTCTCTGCAACGAGCCTGTTTCTCTCTCTGTGTCTCTGCCTCTTTCTGTGTGTCTCTCATGAATAAATAATCTTAAAAAAAAAAAAAAAGTTCCAAAGAAAGCTCTGCCTCTAAGTTCTCCCTCTCTCTCCCTCTCACACTTCCAGGCTGGGTCCTAAGCTCACCCTTGAGTAATACTCCCAGAATAGAGTACCAAGTTGAGAAGGGATCTGTTCTAAGTCAGAATCCCTTCTATCCTGATCCAATAGATCACTCAGTAGAGCTTTCTGAGTCAACTGAAGTGACGGAAAGAGTACAGATTTTTGGCATCAGACAGGTCTGACTTTGAATCTCAGTTCTGTCACTAACGAGGTGTGTGTTGGTCAAATGTCTTGAGTTCTCTCAGTCTCTGCTGCACTGTCCATAAAACGGAGATAAAATCTACCAGAGAGGTTGATGTATAATAAAAGTTAAATTTATTCCCGTTTCCTTCCTACTTCCTCTATAATAGGCTGGGAACATTGGCCCCAATACCACAGTCAGCTTCGACTAAGTCCCTGCATTCTTTGCTCTGTCCTCTTCATCTTTTGCCACCCCCCTCTGTCGTACACTATGTACCTACTGGAGTGAACTCTTTTCAGTTCCCTGAATACATAAAGCTCTTTTTCCACAGTGCTGTCCCACAGAACTTTCTAAAATAATGAAAAAGCTTTGTACCTGAGCTGGTCACTGTAATAGCTACTAGTCACATGTGGGTAGTCAGCACTTGAATTGTAGCAAGTGGGACTGAGAAAAAAAATTTTTTTAATCTTATTCAATTCTATTTAAATAGCCCCCATAGCTGGTGGCCACATAACTGACAGTTTTAGACTATAGGTCTCTGGGTTTGCCATTCCCTGCGTGAAATGCATTTTGCCTAGCTAACTTCTAATCAGGCTTAAAATCCCAACTTGAACATTTATTCTTCCAGGATGCATATCCTGAAGAATAAAGAAGTTCCCAGTATAAAGAAGTTCCCCAAACCGGACCCAGTTTGGTTTCCCCTTTTTTACCTTTGAAGCATCATCTATGCTTCTCCTATTAGATACTGTCTGTCCATATTTACCATTAGGTTGTGAACTTCTTTGGTCATCCTACCAATGGACTACCTCCCAGTTCTGGATGCCGCCTATACTTCTTTTTAGTGGACATCCACAGGAGCTCGGGATTTAGACTTTTTCCAAGTTGGGGACCATTATCTTTGAGATAACTATTGCATATTTGAATATGCTTTAGGGATTGATTGATACTAGATTATCCTTATACCTTTCTCAGGATAAGCCTAAGTCAGAAACTAAAAAGAATAGAAACCATAAAATGACCCATTAAAAATTAAAAACTTCTATATGCAAAGTAAACAACAAAACTCCATTATTTTAATATATCGAGACAAATGATAACGGGAAAAAATGTACAACATACATGATACATAAAAAAGAATGAGTAGTCTTCTAAAAAGAGCTCTTAAAGTCTAAGAGAAAGATAGAGAAAGGATACAAACAAGAAATTAAAAAAAAAAGACTAGGGGCAGCCCTGGTGGCTTAGTGGTTTAGCGCTGCCTTTAGCCTGGGGTGTGATCCTAGAGACCCGGGATCGAGTCCCACGTCGGGCTCCCTGCATGGGGCCTGCTTCTCCCTCTGCCTGTGTCTCTGTATCTCTCATGAATAAATTTTAAAAAATCTTTAAAAAAACAAAACAAAAAAAACAACAAAAAGACTAATGTCAATAAACAGTTTTAAAATGTTTAACTCCATTAGTAATTAAAGAACGCAGACGAAATAAAGAAAATACAATTTTTTGTCCATTGAATTGACAAAATGGGGGATGCCTGGGTGGCTCAGTGGTTAAGTGTCTGCCTTCGGCTGAGGGCGTGATCCCGGAGTCCAGGAATCAAGTCCCACATCAGGCTCCCTGCATGGAGCCTGCTTCTCCCTCTGCCTATGTCTCTGCCTCTCTCTCTGTGTTTCATGAACAAATAAATAAAATCTTTAAAAAATAAAAAAAAAAGCAAATTGAAACGAAAATGCTTTATAATACATTGATGAGTATAAAATAAAATGAAAATGTTTTATAATACATTGATAAGAGTATAAAGAGGGACACCTGGTTGGCTCAGCAGTTAAACATCTGCCTTTGGCTTAGTGTTGTGATCCTGGAGTCTCCAGATCGAGTCCCACATCGGGCTCCCAGCATGGAGCCTGCTTCACCCTCGGCCTATATCTCTGCCTCTCTGTGTCTCTCATGAATAAATAAATAAAATATATTTTTAAGATTTTATTTATTTATTCAGATACAGAGAGAGAGAGAGAGAGAGAGAGAGAGAGGCAGAGACACAGGCAGAGGGAGAAGCAGGCTCCACACAGGGAGCCCGACATGGGACTCGATCCTGGGTCTCCAGGATCACACCCCAGGCTGAAGGCAGTGCTAAACTGCTGGGCCACCGGGGCTGCCCTATAAATAAAATCTTAAAAAAAAAAAAAAAAAAAAAAGAGTATAAAGAAATAGGTAAAAAAAAAAAAAAGGTAATGGGGCAATAAGCATAAAAATTTATTTTTTAAGCATAAAAATTTCAATAAATATATATTTTAAAAATATTTTACTTATTTATTCATAAGAGACACACACAGAGAGGCAGAGACACAGGCAGAGGGGAGAAGCAGACTCCCTGCAGGGAGCCCGATGAGGGACTGGTCCCAGGATCCTGGGATCACGACCTGAGCCAAAGGCAGATGCTCAATCCCTGAGCCAACCAGGTGCCCCATATTGTTTTCACTTGATCTTAGCCAAAAGACGGAGAAGCGATGCCCTATATTTTTTTTTACAGCTTGCATATTGGGGGGAGGGGCAGAGGAAGAAGGAGAGAGAGAGAATCTTAAGCAGACTCTAAACCCATTGTGGAGCCAATGTGAGACCCTGAGATAATGACTTGGGCTGAAATTAAGAGAGGACACTTAACCCACTGAACCACCATGGCACCCCAAATATGTGCATTTTTTTATTCAACAATTCTCCTTTCAGGAATATATCCTGAGAAAATAATCAGATACTTGGGCAGCCCGGGTGGCTCAGCAGTTTAGCGATGCCTTCAGCCCAGGGCCTGATCCTGGAGACCCAGGATCAAGTCCCACATTGGGCTCCTGCATGAAGCCTGCTTCTCCCTCTGCCTGTGTCTCTGCCTCTCTCTCTCCCTCTCTGTGTCTCTCATGAATAAATAAATAAAAATTTTTTAAAAAGAAAGAAAATAATCAGATATTTGCTGAAGGTGAAGTTACAAAGATGTTCTATGCAGTGTTGTTTATAACACTGAAAAGCTGGAAACAAAATAATTAGCTAACCAGACATTGGTTACATAAAATGATACATCTCTGCAATGGAATACTAAGTAGCTATTTAAGGGTGGTGCTATAGATCTGTATTTATTGACGTGGAGCATTATCTATAATAAATAAAAAGGTGAGGGACGCCTGGGTGGCTCAGTGGTTGAGCATCTGCCTTTGGCTCAAGGCATGATCTCAGGGTCCTGCGATCAACTTCTGCCTCAGGTTCCCTGCAGGATCAAGCCTGCTTCTCCCTCTGCCTATGTCTCTGCCTCTCTCTCTGTGTCTCTCATGAATAAATAAATAAAATCTATAAAAAATAAGTCAATAAATAAGTGGAAAAGTGAAAAAAAAAAGCATGTTAGTAGGATCCTACTTGTATAAGAATATTTGTCAGCTTACTTATCTATCAACTCATGAAAAGGAATCTGGAAGGACATATGCCAAAATATTAATGATTCTCGCTCTTCCTCACTTAAATTCATGGCGGTTAGCCAGTGGGAGGTCCTACTCAGGATTATCTGGTGTAGGGTTTGGCATCCCCTCAATGGGTCACAGAGAACCTGAGAAATATCCAATACTAGGTTTCCTGGTTGATGTAGATGTAAGTCACTGGGAGCACGGACCCTATCTAACTTATTCCCTGCAGTATCCCTGGTATCTTGAATTGCTTGGCACTTAGTAGGCATTCAAAAAATATGTGTTCAATTAATGAACTGTATCAGAGCACCAATTTTACTTAATGATAAGCATATTTAAACATTGTTGTCATAAATTAAACCCAGAAGGTAAAATCCACAAAAGTTTAAGGTAATACAAGACTCCCAAATGTTTTTTATTTCCTATATACCATTACAATGCTGAGGGCCAGAAGTGCATTTTCTTTTATCATTTGTGTATTCTCCCAGAAGAATTTGAGAAGCAGTGAATAACGTCTTTGTGCAAGGCCTTTCCCAACCACTTTTGAGGCTACATATTCCAACCTCTGACTCACAGATGAGAAAAATGAAGGTTTGGTGATTGCTCAAGGTCACACAGTTAAAAAGCAGGAGAATCAGGATCCAAATCCAGGCCCATTTGTCTCCTAAACTCACGTGTGGCTTGAAAGGTGCAAAGTATGACAATGAAAAGGACATTGCAGCTCTGTGACAGCTAATGTCTGTGCCTCCTAACGAGTCACCACCACTTAGCCCGGAGCTCCCATGTCTAAGAGGTGCTTTTTCTTAACCCTTGGAGAATCCAGAGGACGATTTGTCACCGGGGTTATTAGCATTTTTCCCTGGATATCGACAGCTTGTCTTTCCTCCCTTCAACCAGTGACTGATTTCTTCAAATGCTCGCCAAATACAGCCCAAGTCACCATGGTAAACGTATTGACGGAATCATATTAACAGCTACTGAGCATTTACAGGGTTGTAAGTTATGCAGAGGGAAGAAAAGATAAGAAAAAAAACACAGGAAAATAAAACAAGTTCAATCAGCAGTGACAATTATTTATTTAGAAGCTGTTGGTTGAAACAGTTTTTTAAATATATTTTAATTGCTAATTAAGGTTTCTTCAAGAGAGTGGCCTGAGTCCGTTGCTCCACCTCAGAGCTAACCATTAATATTTTAGCTGCTCAGCTCAGAAACTGTGCTTGTTGCAGTTGACACACCCACAGCTGTGTCTATGCAGTCGGCTTTAGCTTCAGGGGCTTGCTTTGGTAACAGAAATTCAACCGCACTGGGTAGCTTGCCACACCAATCCTCTAGTCTGCTCCTCCATTTGCCAGAAGGCAGCAGACATTTCCGTCCTTAGTTCTCGAAAGATTGAGGTTGGTTCAATAAGCAAAATTCTGCTCTGAGCCACCAAGACAACTGACAATTTTTCAAAGGAATGACCTATCTTTTCTAAGTTAATTTACACCTTTTATTGGGGAACATAAGTGTGGCCTTAGGCAAGATAGAGAATACAGAAGAGTTTGTTTTCGGTTTCTAATTCCCTGGGTACTCCTAGGTGAACCTTATAACAAATAAGGTCAGCCCCTAGGCCCAGGGAGGTACTGCGGGAACACAGGCATGAGGGCACTCTGGGGTCCCTGTGTGTGTGTTTGGGCACAGCCTTGTCTCCCGTGTCCAACTTTGCCTGCTTCTTAAGGAGAATCTAATCCTCACGGGAGAATTTAATCTGTTCATTTGCACGCATCTCATCAGCACCCTGCTTTGTTGAGGACTGTTTGATGTCCCAAGGAAAAGACTTCGAAGTCTTTTAAAGCCTTTTTGATGTGAACCAGAAAATCACGTTTTGTCAAGAGTGCACTCAACTTGAACCTCAAAAGGTTCAGGACTCAGAAACCACACGGTTCAAGTGGGATTTAAACTGGGTAAAATCACTTCCTTGTCTTCCCCTGCAAGGCCCTCCCCTGGCCTTTGTGCCACCAGTTTCTGTGCACTATTGGGCCATTTTTCAACTTCTTCTTATTCTCTCTCTTTCACACACACACACACACACACACACACACACACACACACATACATCTTGGCAAGAGAATCTTAAGAAAAAGAAAACTCTATTACCCCCAAAGAAGTAGCTATCTCCCCACTAAGGATAAAAACTGTCTCTAGCTCCATCAAGTCGTCACAGGTTCAGAATGATCATTGCTGCGGCCTCAGAGGCCTGGGCCACTGTAGGTGAGGGTCAAATGATACACAGAGCTGAACAGCTACGACTGCATCCCTCCTCGAGGTGTTTTAACCAGGTACAAGTCTAGAGCTTCCTGTGCCCCCACCAGCTTTTACAGAGAAAACTGGAAATTTGCCTCAGAGGGTAGCTAGTTTGTGTGTGAAGGAAGCACATACTTTAGGACTTCACTGTTCAATTTGGGAATTAAGGGACAGGAGATTTCCCAAAATCAGGGGAAAGAACTGAGCTAACCAAGAAGATGCTAACCATAACTGTCTCTCTCCCAAGATTTCTTCTATTTTTTTCCCTTTTAAGACTCGCAAACACAGTTACTCAAAGGCTAGCAAAATTTAGATTCAGGATATGGGATCTCAACTGGTAAAAGGTCCAAAGTGTTCCTGATATCCTAAGGAACACCAGCTGCTCTGTTCCCTGTGGCTATATCCACATCAAAGCTTCCCTGACCACTAGCTCATGTCCTAACCATAATGGTCGCGATTGATTGAGTACTTACTGTGTATCAGACACTATGCTAAAAATACAATATCAATATTTTGTTTCAATAAAAAAAAAATGTGTCAGCTTATTCCTATTTTGCAGACGAGGAAACTGAGGCTCCAAGAGTTTAAATTACCACCTCAAAGTAGCACATCTAATAAGTGCCTGAGCTGCAACTGAAGCCCAACCTGTTGAACTACAAAGTCAATGGTCTTGGCTTACCACCTGCTCTACTGCAGTTTTGGTGTTTTTTTTTTTTTTTTTAAAGCATTTAGTGTTTATATATTTATTTATTTAGTATTTATTGGGTACCTACCATGGGAATTGTGGATATTTCAGGAAGTATAAGGTGCTATTCCTTCCCCTTCTCTCATTGTGGCTACTGCAACGGCCTTTTTACAATGATCTTTTTTACTAACACCCTACTTCAATCCATTATTCACACAATAGCCACAGTCATCTTTTAAATGATAAGTCATAACATGGTATTTCTTCATTTAAAACACTCTGTAGGGGCACGTGGGTGGCTCAGTGGTTGAGCGTCTGCCTTCGGCTCAGGGCGTGATCCCGGGGCCCTAGGATCGAGTCCCACATGGGGCTCCCCATGAGGAGCCTGCTTCTCCCTCTGCCTGTGTCTCTGCCTCTCTCTGTGTGTGTCTCATGAATAAATACATAAAATCTTTTAAAAAAAAAATAAAACACTCTGTGGCTTCCTGTTAGAGAATAAAATCCTTTTTATCCTGCATAGAGGATAAAATCCAAACTATGATTTAAAAGATTCACGAAGGGCAGCCCAGGTGGCTCAGTGGTTTAGTGCCTGCCTTCAGCCCAGGGCATGATCCTGTAGTCCCGGGATCGAGTCCCACGTCGGGCTCCCTGCATTGGAGTCTGCTTCTCCCTCTTCCTGTGTCTCTGCCTCTCTCTCTCTCTCTCTCTCATGAATAAATACAATCTTAAAAAAAAAAATTCATGGAGACCTGGCTGTTCTTTCTTTCTTATACTGCTGTATTTCCCCACGTTCACTCCATCCCAGTCCTCAGACTCTCTGTCCCTCAAATGTACCAGGACCCAAACCCTTATGTAGTTGTCACTTGCTCACCATTCATATTCAATTCAAACATCACCTCCAGGGCCATACTGGGCATGTTGGACACAGCGCATCATTTTTTATGACAAATAAATAATCATGTCATAATCAATGATAACAATTATTTTCTTGATTGATTCTTCAGTTTTAACATAAGTGATTAACAATCTTTTTTTTTTTTAGGATTTTATTTATTTATTCATGAGAGACACACAGAGAGAGAGAGAGAGAGAGAGAGAGGCAGAGACACAGGCAGAGGGAGAAGCAGGTTCCATGCAGGGAGCCTTATGTGGGACTCGATCCCAGTCTCCAGGATCAGGCCTTGGGCTGAAGGCGGTGCTAAACCGCTGAGCTACCTGGGCTGCCCATTTTAGATTAACAATCTAACATTTTTTTTTAATGTTTTATTTTTAAAGATATTCTAGTCTAGTAAACTGTTTACTAGATGAACTAAAATTTGCATATACCAAATGAAAATGTCACACCCCACTTCGTAGTTTGTATCACTGTTTCAAAATTTAAACATAAAGGACTCCAAGAAGTCAAGAAGAATGGCAGCCTGAGACAGCTCGATTTTTGTTTATCTTTACACTTAATGTGCTTTATTTTGAATTTACTGTTTACATGCAGAAGGGTGCAGTATCACAGGAGCTGGAGTCCTAAGTGAGCTCAACTGCTTCTGAACTGTTAGGCCCCTGCTCTCAAAGCAAAGTGAGCCTGCAGGTGTCATGGATCCACAGTATAACTAAAAGTTCTCTCAATTCTTCCCTATAGAATGCAATGTAATTAAAGAATAAAATTGGGATCCCTGGGTGGCGCAGCGGTTTGGCACCTGCCTTTGGCCCAGGGCGCAATCCTGGAGACCCAGGATCGAATCCCACGTCGGGCTCCCGGTGCATGGAGCCTGCTTCTCTCTCTGCCTGTGTCTCTGCCTCTCTCTCTCTCTCTCTCTCTGTGAGACTATCATAAATAAATAAAAATTAAAAAAAAAAAAGAATAAAATTTAAACATGCTTATTTAAAAGTTACATATATATATATATAAGAGTCACTACAGCAATCTTTATTTTTAGAACTTAGGCCAACAAAAGAGATTTTTGGGGAGAAATGTTTTATAACTGACAAACTGATGTTATTTAAAATTGCCAGCACACAATGACATTAAAAAGCAGACCAACTTTCAGGTGACTGGTGTTTTAAAATTCCTCTACAGGCTAACATAGCACTTTACTCCCCTCACCAATGCACATGATACTCTATCACAATAAAAAAGTTGTAAGTGCTGTGATACAGTGGTTCCTGTGATACAGGGAAACACAGGTACTGTGGGAACAGAAACAAGGGCAAAGGAGGAGGAGAAGAACAATGGAAGTATAATGTCCCAGAAGCCAAGGGAGTAGGAATTCCAAGAAATATGAAGTCAGCAGTTAGTTGCAACCAATACTGCAAAGGAGCCCTCCTCTGAATTGGGTGCTAGGGCCAATGTGAGTAAGGCCTAGAGATCTCCCTTTACTACATGGAAAGGTAAAACTAACTCTGCCTTCCTCTGGCCGGCATGTAAGTTAGTTCAAAGGGAAAATTCTTATCTTTGGTCTTAACTATTTCTTATTATCAGAGGCAGAAAGATAGAAGAGCACATATTGGGACACCTGGGTGGCTCAGCAGTTTGGCACCTGCCTTAAGCCCAGGGCATGATCCTGGAGACCCGGGATCGAGTCCCAGGTCGTGTTCCCTGCACAGAGCCTGCTTCCCTCTCTCTCTACCTCTCTCTCTGTACCACTCATGAATGAATAAATAAAATCTTAAAAAAAAAAAGAAGAAGAAGAAGAAGAAGAAGAAGAAGAAGAAGAAGAAGAGGAGGAGGAGGAGGAGGAGCAGCACATATTATATTAAGCCAATGGCAGGTCTGCATTCTCTAGACCCTAATCCTGCACAGAACTCAGCTAATGGCCAGCACTGGCCCTGGCCAGTGCCTGAGAAGGGAAGAGAGCCCACTTAGAAGATGGGTTTAGGAACAGAGTCTTCTGGCCTGCTCCTACTTGGCCATAGCGCCAAATCTCATATAAATAACCACAAACAGAACTGCTTAAGTGGAATACAATTTAATCCTCACATCTGCTCTCTGTTCACCCCGCCGTGCTCACTTGAATAAAGCAGGAAGCATTTGGCCACCATAAAGTCTCTTTTCATGTTTAAACTCCCTTCACTAGGTAGCTCCTGCACCTGTACTTTTTGGATGGTGAAGCTGAAATAGCCATCAGTTAATTTAATCTTTTTATAAACTAATTCAGAAAAGAAAATTAACTTTTTAAGAAACAACAACAAAATCAGACACTTTCACAGCAATTGTGACTATCCATCCCATTCCACTTTGCATTCGGAAGAAACAGAACCAATCAGTAATGAGTTCTAGAACTACAGAAATCATCCAGCTTTATCAAATCATCTCTCTAAGATTCAATCTTTAAAGGCTAGGTCATGGGCCTTTCCTGTAATATAGTCTTCCAAATTGTCTTTTTTTTTTTTTTAATTGTCCTTTTTTATTTAAGTGGAGTCCAATTCAGGGCTTGAACTCATGACCCTGAGATCAAGACCTGAGCTGAGATCAAGAGCCGGATGTTTAACTAACTGAGCCACCCAGGTGCCCCCAAATTGTCTGTCTAATATAAACTTCTTTAGAAGTTTTTAAATTTACAGAAAAATTGCAAAGATAGTACAGGCAGTTCCCATATTCCTCACACCCAGTTGCCCCTATGATTTACATCTTATTTTAAGTATGCTGCATTTGTTATAACTAATGAGCCAATGTTGATACACTATTACTAACTCAAGTTCATACTTTATTCAGATTTCTTTAGTTTTTTCACCTAACATCCTTGATCTATTCTAGCACCTCCAAACTACGTTTTAAATCATAAACTGGATTTTTAAATTGTAAAAATAGTACATACATATGTTACCTATTCAAATACTGCAGAAGAGCATAAAATAAAAAGTACTATTTCTACTTTCCTTCCCATACTCCCCAAATAAAACTACTGTTAACAACCTCTTTTGTTCCCTTCCAAAAGTTTTATACGCATATAAAGATATATATGTATGTATCTTCTTTTCTGTACAAAGGAGTCCTGTACTTTTCTGTACCTTGTTTTATATATAAGCACACCCGGCCCTAACTTACTTTTTAAAACCATGACACAGTTTTCTACAAGAGAGATGTATGATAACTTATCAATTCCCTATCAATGTACATTTAGGGGGTTTTCAAATTACTAACAATATTATAAAGTACATACATCTTCCTACAGTTGAACTGCATCAAAGGATATTTGCATTAAAAAAAATTTTTTTTTTTGCATTTAAAATTTTCATAGATATTGCCAAATTGCCTTCCAAAGAGACTAGGCCGGGATCCCTGGGTGGCGCAGCGGTTTAGCGCCTGCCTTTGGCCCAGGGCGCAATCCTGGAGACCAGGGATCAAATCCCACATCGGGCTCCCGGTACATGGAGCCTGCTTCTCCCTCTGCCTATGTCTCTGCCTCTCTCTCTCTCTCTCTCTCTGTGTGACTATCATAAATAAATAAATAAAAATAAATAAAAAAAAAAACAAAACAAAGAGACTAGGCCACTTTACATTCCCACCTATGCATACAGGGCCTGGTGTCCCCACAGCTTCACCAACAAGGGGTATGTTATGAAACAAATGGTTTGTAATTTCCTTAAATGTTTCCAATGTTCCATCATCTTCCCACAGCCATCTTCAAGCATTCTCTCCTTCTTTTTAGCTTTCTGATCACTTTTGGTTTTCTTCCTGCCCTCTCTGAGACTGTCCTGTACTTTTCTTAAAAAAATGTTATTATTGAAGTAGAGTTGACATACAATATTACATTAGTTTCAGATGTACAACATAGTGATTCAACAACTCTCTACATGACACAAGGTTCACCATGATAAATGCAGTCATCCCCGTCACCATATAAGCTTATTACAATATTATTGACTATATTCCCTATGTTTCTCTTTTTAGCTTCCTGACTTATTTTATAACTAGATGTCTGTACCTCTTAAACCCCCCTTCACCTGTCTCGCTGTACTTTTTTTTCTACACTTACACTCTTGATTTCCTTTCCTCACTTCTCCAGCAACCTTGGTTTTCCTGCTCACAAATTTCCTTTATAGTTTTCCTGCAGCTCAAGATGGTTTAACAAAAAACACTCTTCCCCTGCCCTGCTCTCCCAACCTGCTGGCCCTTCTGAACCAAGAGAGAATGTTAATAGGGAAATCTGAAGATCTTTAATCTGGGCCAAAATATCAGAAGGCATAAATTCATCTTGGTGTAACTCTAAAGAAAAAGAACATTGAGAAGAATTCTGCATTGTTTCCTTTGTTAGAATCGAATCTGTTATTCTTTTTCTACATTCCACACCTGGATTTCCTCTCTTTGAATCAACAGTTCATAATTTTTAGTCATTGCTCCCTTTTTTGTAGCTAGAATTAGAGAGGAGGCAAAGGGTGGAAGGAAAAAAAGGAAAAATCCCAAAGTGGCTGATTGAAGAAGAGGAACAAATGGGCAGGAAGGATAGAGGTAAGAGGCAAAGCACAGCTCAAAAAGAAAAAAAAAAAAAAAAAAAAAGCCAACTTCTTAAGTCCTCAAAGAAAAGTTCTTTACTTTGGCTCCGTCACCACCCCTTTCATTCCTGAGCTCTGAAAACAGGATCCTAGTGCAGGAATGGGTTTGAGGGTGGGGAACAGTGGAAGAGGGAGTGAAAGTATCCTATTCCTAAAACTGCAACACCCCCCCACCCCATCCAACTTCTTATGCAGCAAAGCTCTATCCACCACCAAGAATCAGCTTAATAGAATAAACCACTTAGGGCTAAAGCTCAGAGAAAAGTCAAAGACCCTACAATCTCCTTGCCTATTAAGCTTCTTAGAAGTTAGAATGCTGCTAAAGAAAGTGATATTATGGCCGAGCTACTTAGAAAGAACACAAAGATGCTAAGTTGGGAAGAGGGAGGCCAGTTTGGGGATTTATGGGCATCTATCATTAATGAGAGATGATAGGGCAGGAATGGGAGCAAAAGTAGCCAGCATGAGAACAGGTGCTCTTGTGAGTCTTCAAGTTGAGACTGAGGAGATGGGTATTTACAGAATGTACAAATGGGATGAGAATCTGAATAGAGAAGTAATTGTTTTCTTCCGATAAAGAGGAAAACATGGCTTCATGTAAGCTCCACATAAGTAATCAGAGAGCAAGCAAAATAAAGCAACCTGCGACAGTTCCTTCCTAGGTCAATTTTCCCAATGATTTCAGGCACTCTGACACTTCCTTATCTTCTCCCAAGTATAGCTGCCAGAGTCCACAAGCTTGCTCTCTGAAAGGCTGGCAAGGAAGAGGCCAAGAACAAGACTAACCAAACGCTTTATTCCCAGATAAAGTCCTGATGGCTCCCTGTCCTTCCCCAAGTAGGAGTGTAGTGTGGAATTCTGGTTATTTCTACCCTGTGCCATTTAGGGTAGTTACAAGGGGCGATCATTGAGGTGAGCTGTAGTCATTCTTGCTCCAGCCCCCATTTAACTGGAGCCAAGAAGGAAAGACAACATCATAGGTACCAGTTCCTTAATGTCAATTGGGAATTTTTTTCAGCTATCGAAAGAACTGTCACAAACCCCTAAGAGATCAGGACTCACCAGTCACTGCCCCTATGATGTAATCAGGAATAGAAACTGGGACTAGGGCAGCCCAGTGGCTCGGCGGTTTAGCGCTGCCTTCAGCCCAGGGCCTGATCCTGGAGTCCCAGGATTGAGTCCCACATCGGGTTCCCTGCATGGAGCCTGCTTCTCCCTCTGCCTGTGTCTCTGTCTCTCTCTGTGTGTGTCTCTCATGAATAAATAAATAAAATCTTTAAGAAAACAAAAACAAAAACAAAAACAAAAAAAAAAAGAAAGAAAGAAACTGGGACTAACTAGAATTTAAATAAAAATTTGAAAGAAAAAAAATTTTGAAAGAAAAAAAAGAATAGAGGCTGGTGGGGAAGAGCCTTGTTCAAGAGACTTCAAAACTGTGCTTGAGCCCTTGTAATAGAGATTATTAAATCTAACATGTGTTTAAGGCCTACTTGGGGCCAGGAACTATTCTTGACACTTTATTTGCATCTTATATTAACCCCTTTAACCCTTATAACACCCCTAGGGACTGGTATTAGTGTTAGTCCCGCTTTATCCTGAGAAAACTGAGGCACAGAAAGACTAGAAGCATCCATCTCAGAGCTAGCTCTCCCTGCACTGCTCTGTGAAGTGCAGGGTACCACACAGGCGGGCTCTGCACCACAAACAGCATGAGGAGTCAGCAGATGCTAAGCCATCTGCCCCCTCTCCCATCAACACAGACTGGGTTTTGTTTTAGATCACAACTAGTAAGTTCCAGGCAACACGTTAGAGACTGAGATCAGAGAGGAGTAAGACACAGTCCCTACCTCAAGGAACTCACAGCACAGGCAGGGTGACCAAGGACTGTGAGTGGGCTAAAAGAGACTGTGCCTTGGGGCTGCCTCACTGTGAAGGGCTCCCACAATTTCTCCCAGTGTGGACACAGCCTGGCATACAGACACGAGGTGCCGAGAAGCATCTGGCACGCTGTGAACAGACACAAGTCCTATTCTTACTACCTCACGACTTCCCTCTTTTGGGGTTTTCCACCTTCCCATAGGCTCTAGAGCTGCCTGCATCTGAATCTCCTCTCTGCTAGCCCTAGCTTTTCCGACAGTGGGTACACCACTTAAATGCTCTGGGCCTCAGTTTCCTCATCTGTGAAATGGACATGGTAACAACCCTGCTCCTGGAGGGATTTTATGAGGACTAAATACACAATTACTTGTAAAGGACTCAGAACAGTGTCTGACTCGTGGAAAGCACTCAAAAGGTGTTAGCTTTTCTTATTAGGAGTAGTGCTCGGTGCCTGCCTTTGCCCGCAGTCATTTCTCTTGCAATAAAAAGACCGAATTTAAATGCGTCTGGAATGGTTAGTTTAAGGAGGATAGGAAGTCTCTGGGACTAAATAGGAGGAGAACAGTTCCCCTGGGAAGTTGGAGGAATAACCCTGGAACTTGTTAATTAAGATCTTGTTAATGAATCTGCTTGTTAATGGTCTATTAAATAATCACACAATGAAGTTTACCGCACAAGTAAAGCCTTTTTCAAATGCTTGCTCTTTCCAATCCTCCTGGCTCAAGCTCTGACTTCTAAAGATCTCGCCTGCAGGGCAAGTCCTTCCAAATCCTTCCAAATCTGATGGCCCTCTTCATCTTGTCATACTCGCCTGTAGAGAGTGGCTATTCTTGCAGCCTAGGCAAGGTCTCGAGGACAGAAAGCCCTCTTCACCTCTCTTCTGCCCCTCATTCCTTAGGCTAAGACCTTCTAAGTCAAAATATTTCCCTCCCCAAAGTAGGAAGAGAGAGTCACGGGCCCTGGGAATTGAAAAAGAAAGGTGCTCTGAACTTTGCTGAGAAGAAAGGCAGAAGATGAATTCATTTCAGTGGGAATCCAGCAAAATAATATTTCAGCTCTGATGTCACAGATCTGTACGGAGAGTGGCCTGCCAACCTACATCCACAAAGAGTCTACAAAACTTTTGTCCCAAACCACCGAGGAAAATAATGCTTCAGCCGGTGGCAGGGAACGCAGCCTCTCTTCTGGAGTCCAGCAGCAAGGATGCAACTGCAGGTAGGAGGGCTCCCTCTAGGTTGAACATTCAGGTATTTCATAAACTGCTTTACCCCCCACCCCTCCGCCCCCCAAGACCATGCTGCTCCTTAGACAGATGCTCTCCGAAGGGGATGAATACATTATACAGTGAATGCGTTATCCGTGCTCTCGGTGTTTGTGTGCCATTTATACGGTAACTTTTGGATGACAAAACACATCTGTGTTACCTTTCCTGATTCAACAACCCTGTAAAGTAGGGCAGGGATTGTTTGCCACCTTTCATTTTATATATGAGGCACTGGGGCTCAGAGAGACAGTGACATACCCAAAGGTACACAGCTTGGAAATGAGAAGCTGGAGCCTCTGGCTTTGTCCTTTCGCCCTGTCGCTGAGCTGTTTCCAAAGCTTCTATTTGTAGTCATCACTTCCCACTTGTAAATGTGCCAAGGGGTGCCCAGCCCTGTGGTGGATTCTGTGTGGTCCTTCAGACTATGTCAGAGTGGGTAGAGCCAGCTGGCAACACTCAGCATAACTCGGTCGAGGAAACAGTGACCCTGGGTTCACTTATTCTCACAACAAATATTTATTGAGCCAGGTGCTACACGAGGAGAAACACTGGGTAGAGTCACATAAGGAGACAGACTCAAGCTGACGGAGGAGGGACAATTAGGCAAATGATTACAATGTGATGAATAGTTTAAAAGGAGTATGTTGGGAAAAGGACGCCACTCCCAAGTCCATGACCAAAACTGATGAGAGTATCCACTCGTGTGTACAGGTGCCTGAACCACCTGAACCTCAGCCCCAGCCCCTACTCATGGTTCATTTAACTTTCTATCCACTGGCAGCTGTCCCCAGCAGGGTTAAAGCTTGAAGCAGAGAGCCAATCTGCAGGTGTTGACTAATTCAGCCTCAGAGAGATTCCTCTAACTCTCCAACCCGCCACTCTTATTTCTTTACAAATGAGCATTTTAGCATAAGAAGAAAGCTTAAGGGCTGGGGAAGAGGAGAGAGGAGGCTGGCAAAAACCCTCTCCAGCCCCAACTCGGCAGTAACAGCAGTGAGAAAGCCAAGCTGGCTGGAGCCCAAGAAGCACCAAAGCGCGCACTGGCTCCCTCACATCTGGCTAAGCACCGTGAGCCCCTCCACTGGGCCACCTTACAGCTACAATATTGCACCAAGAAAGGGGCGGTCTGAGCATGTACAATCAGCCGGTCAGCAATAAGGGAGAAAAGGGGAAACAACCCGAGGAGGAGCAAAGGCCAAGGGGGCAACTAGAAGCAGTTGGGCAGATCCTACCCATAACAGGAGACTAGAGAAGAAAGATACTGTCTTAAGCGGAGACTTCATCTTCACTCTTGCCATCCCGGGCTTCTGGGTGGAATCCCAGCCTCTTCCTCTCTACTCGCCTATGCTGACTCCCCTTCCTCCAAAGCTGTGTACTCCTTGGTGAAAGCTTCCCTCTGAGACTCTTACTCTGGGGGAAGGGGGGAGGGTAAGACACACTTGAAGGAGTCTAAGAATCCCCTGCTTGCTAAATGTACAGATTTCCAGGTCACATTCCCTGTGATTCTGATTAGCTGGTCTGGAGAGGGCCCTGGGAATCTGCATTCAATATTCCCCTCCTCACCCCCAAACCACTCCCTCCTCCCTCACAGGTGGTAGGGGAAGCTGGTGGTCCTAAGATCACATTTTAAGAAACCTAGCATTGGGAATGACTCTTCTTGAAATCCCAGAGCCATTGTTGTCTGTTATTTTATGCTATTATTTCTTTTTCATATATATATCCCATCCACTCACCTTAACCATAAGGCCCTCAAGAAGAGGAAGTATCATCTACTTTTTTGACTCCTCTGCAAACAGCCCCTAGCACTGCTCTCTACAGGAAACGCTGTGGATGTTGAGTGATGACCACGATAAGAGGCCAGGGGAAGGAAAACCACAAGAGGGATGGCAGCGTGCGAAGCCCTGGCTGGAGTGAACTGTTTTTAGTATGCCTACATGTGCCAGCCTGGAACAACGGTTTCCTTGCCTTCTTTTTTTCCTTCTTCAATAGTCTTGGCACTAAAAGTCTAACCTCCCTCATGAAAGTCATGCCTGAGCAAAGCACCTCCCATAGGAAACTTTGCCAAGAAATCCTGCCAAGAATCCTGGGTGCTGTGTGGCTTAGTTTAACGGTCAGGGTAGTTTAACTACAGATCTTGAGACCTATTGGGTCTCTGTGCAAGCAAAGTATAGAGCTGAGCATGAACTTGAGTAAAAAGGCCAGAGCTCCTGACCTACCCCCCTAAACATCATCAGGGTAATGGTCTTTTATATTCAATAAATATTTCCTGAGTACTTTGTACCAACCATGGTTCTGGGTGCTCATGGGTCTTAAGATATCATATGTCATTAGAAAGTATTTTATAGTGGCTTGTGTTTAGAAAGTTATTTTGTTTTGTATTGTTTTTGTTTTGCATAGCGAAAGATGACCCTCTGAATGGGAGGCGATATATGCAAGTGATATATCTGATAAGGGGTTAGTATCCAAAGTGTATAAAGAATTTATACAACTCAATACAAAAAAAAAAAAAAAAAACCCACAGATAATCCAATTAAAAATGGGCAGGGGACCTGAACAGAAATTTTTCCAAAAAAAAGAAAGAAAATTTTCCAAAGTGGACATAGAGATGGCCAACAGACACATGGTAAGATGCTCAACACCACTAATTATCAGGGAAATGCAAACCAAAACTATGGTGAGATATATTACCTTATATCTGTCAGAATGGCTAGACTCAAAAACACAAAAAATAACGAGTGTTGGGGAGGATGTGGAAGGAAAGTGCACTGTTGGTGGGAATATGAATTGGTGCAGCCACTGTGAAAAACAAGATGGAGTATTCTCAAAAAAAATTTAAAACTAGAATTACCCTATGATCCAGGAATTCCACTAGTGGGTATCTACCCAAAGAAAATGAAAACACTATTTTGAAAAGATATATGCGCCCCTATGTTGATTGCAGCATTATTTACAATAGCCAAGATATGAAAGCAACCCTAGTGTACATCTATAGATGCATTGGCAAAGAAGTTGTGGTTATATATATACTATAGACTATAACACAGCCATAAAAAAGAATGGGATCTTGCCATTTTCAACAACATGGAGGGACCTAGAAGGTATAATTCAGTAATTATAATTAAGTCAGTGAGAGAAAGACAAATACCCTACTATTTCAATCATATGCTGAATACCCTACTATTTCAATCATATGCCGAGTTTAATAAACAAAACAAAAGACAAAAAAACCCAGACTCTTAAATACAGAGAATAAACAGGTGGTTACCAGAGGGGAAGTGAGTGGGGAAGGATGGGTGAAATAGGTGAAGGGAATTAAGAGGACACTTATCTTGATGAGCACTGCACTGAGTAATGTATAGAATTGTTGAATTACTATATTGTATGCCTGAAACTAATGCCTGCTACTACTGTATGTTAATTAGCTACTACATCTACTACTTTAGTTAATTATACTTCAACAAAACAAACGGACAAAACGAAAGAAGGTTACTTCAAAAGCAAAACCCTATAGGATGTTTGGCTTCTGAACCATATAAGCACCAAACGAATGTTCTCAAGAACACCTGGCCGTAGCATGATCTGAGGTCATGTCTCAGGTCCTGGCAGACAGAAATTCTATTTTTACTTTATCATGAGCAATCCTTGGCAGCTCTGAAGTTCTTCTTCCTCTCTCAGATGCTATACTTTGTCCAGAAAGGCAAACTGCCACACCTAGCCCCTTTGAATAAGTAATTCCTTTTTGATTTCCAGATACCAGTTTAAAGATCACTAGGTTCCAGAAAGTTATCTGCACTCATAGACAAGATTAGGTGCTCCAGTTTCTAATCCCATGGCATTTTATACTTCTCTTATAGGACTTTTCACAACTTCCTGCAATTGCTTGCTAAACTTTAAATTCTAGTAAAGCCGGGACTATGTTCCACTCATGGTTATGTCCCCAGCACTTAGCAAAGCACCTGGAACAATGCGGCTACTTAGTAAATACTGATTGAATAATTAAATGAATTAATGAGTGCATCATACTAGCAAGATGGAAACTGAATCATGCCTCATGTACTCTGCCAGTTTTATCCATAATACGCCAATAAACACCTAAGACAAGCAGCACCAGTCCTTCTGTGGTGCCAGTACTGTATGGAGGCAGAGCTGAGGCTCACAGCATCACCCGATACAGACTCCAGGAGGCACTTCCCATGACCAAGGATGGATATAATGCTCCAAAGTCAATATAACGTCACCAAGAGCCTGAGAGTTAAATCGGCCATAAGCCACAATGCCAGCCCTGTCACAGACTGGATGCTGAGATCTCTTTCAAGTCATTCAACTTTTCGTAGACTCAGCTTTCTTTCTCATGAAGAGGGTATGAAGCCCTTCAGCAGCAGGTACCCTCTTTAAATAAAGAACAAATGGCAGTAAGAAGCTAACTCACACCCATGATGGGAAGTTGGAAGAAGAGGGCAGCCTTGGCAATAAGTCATCTCTGCAGTTAGGAAAGGGTTAAGCCTAAACGTCTGTCTGGGATCTCTTACCAGTAAATCAGCCTTGACTGCTGCTCAGGCTGAATGAAGCCCCCACCAGGTTGGCCTGTCAGGAAGGAAGCCCATGCGTCCAGACTTTTGTTGTTCTAAGGATTTTTTTTTTTTTTTAATTTTACTGCTCAGGAAGGAAGTCGAAAGCCTAGGCCCTAACTGCAGTCCTGCTGATTCCTTACCCTACCATGAGCTACTGCCTCTACTTCTCCATCCACCTCTTGGGTCCAACTCAGAACTCTTTTCTGGAATTCCTTCCTTCCAATGACTTTGGCATTTGGGCCTAGATCTCAGACTTTCCTCCTTCTTTAACAATTCAAAATTCAGAATGGTGAGCATTTCCCTTCCTACCCCCGGTCCACCTTTGTGTAGGGACACAACACAGCACCAACAGTGACGTGAACCCCTTCTTGGCAACAAAGCCATGTAGGAACCAGTAAGGATTGAGGGGTCAGCCTCAGTTGGCTTCCAATGGCTATTTATGCTACATTCCTATGTGAACAGGAGACTTTTCAAATACGAACCACTATATTTAATAGACTCAAATCCAAAGACCTTAGGCAGAAGGTCAGGCTTGCCCACTCCCATCCCCCTACTCCCCACCTCTCCCACTGATATGCAGAATCATTCTCTGATACTCCCAAGCCCCACGGGGCTTTCTTTCTACAAAGAAGAAAACACTGAGTTTATTTGTGCACTCAGGGTAATGGACAGCCCTCTTTTACTCCTAGAAAATGCACACAGACACCATGGAAGAGGCCTATCCCCGCCCAACCCTGCCCTCCCCTTCCCCTGCTAATCCCTCCCCAGCAGCTCTCCCAGCTCAGTCCTGCTGCTGTATTTCTCTCCTGACCTACAAGGCCCCTTCAAGCCCCGTCCTAAGCCTCCCCCAAGCAGAGACAATCCATCATGCTCTGAGGCTGTGACACACACAGATGGGGGAAGGTTCACAGATTTCTCTCACACAGGCAAGAGGGTAAAAGTGCCTATATAACTTAAAATCTAGGGACACCCTGGAAACTCGGGGACTTGGAATTCTAATACAGTCAAATACCATTACAGAAAACCTGATTATGAGCTCAAATCTCTACCACAAATACTAATGGTCCATTTATTTCAAATGCCATCTGATAATACAAAGTTCCAGAATCAGAAAATATGATGAGATCTGGCCTCTCTGACCTGGGCCACTGCCTAGACACCTAACCCTGGTCAAGCCTCTTCCAGACTCAGACTTGGTTTTTCTTTAAATATTGCCTTGCTTCTAAATAAAACAGAGGAGAAAGAGGTCAGAGGGCCACCAGGGCTAATCCTGGTGGATGGGTAATAATGAAGGGAGGTGAAGCAGCTGGCTGTCACAGAAAAGGACTCTGTGACTTTCTCTCTCTCTTTTGCCACATTGCCATAAGGCACAGATATGTGAAAGGATCCTACATACATGCTAGTTGTTAATGTGTTTGGCTAAATGGGTGCTTCTGACAATGAAGATTATACCACCAGATTATCCTTGAAGTAAATCATTATGCCTTGAATGCTTAGTATGTATGGGGAACTGTTCTAAGCATTATCTGTGTACTTAATCTCATTCAATCCTTCACAACAGCCCTTGAAGGTTGTTGTATAACTCCCATTTTACAGTTGAGAATACCGAGGCCCAGGGAGGTCAAGTAATCTGCCTAGGGTCACAGAGTAAGTAAGCTAAAGGGTCAGGATCTTACTCCAGAGGCTGAACTCATAACTCCTAGGTTACTATGGTCTCCCCACCTTTGATCTGAAACATCTTCAAGTTGAGGCTCAAGGGGGCAAATGCAACATTTATTCCTCTCACAGGTATTTATTCTGTTAGGCCACTCTGACTTGGTATAAATCACACCCCAAAAAGCAAGGCCAAACGACAGCACTATAGGCTTAGCTGGCACCTAAATGGGAATCATATACCTGAAAATAAAGCAAAGGTCTCTCCAGGGCTGGCCCTTGCCCCCTCCCTACAGCTTCTCACTGTCTGCTGCTCTAAGATGGATGCAAAGCCATAAGTCTCAGCCTGCAAATGAATTTCAGTGGAAAAAGACAACCCTCATCTGGTGAGTCACACTCAGGCTTACTGGGCTTGATTTCTCATGAGACTGTACCAAAAGGTTCCTTCTTCACACATCCAGCTCTGGACCTCCCTAAAGCTCCATGTCTCCCGGACAGAATGTACTGGATGCAGCACCATGTCTTTCCCCCCAAAACACAACTTTCATTTCCTCTAGGTCATCTTCAATCAGAACACATTCCACAGAGAAAATTGACGGTCAAATGTCTGAATTGCCAGATGGTTATATGTGTCTACAAAACCCCCACATCACTTGTCTGTTTCCAGCTTCAACCAGGACCTGGGTAGGAACTTGTTTTTTTTAAAATACACATCAAAAGCGGATCAGCATTTGTGGACTCCATGATAGGGGATGTAATGCTGTGAGAAAACATTTGGGAAGGGGATAGCCTCTGATCTTAGGTTTCTAGAGTGTTGTTAGGTGAGAAAAGCAAATTTTAAATTGTTTTTTAAGCTATGAAATATCCTTTTGGCACCCCAAAATAATCAACACAGTAAGTCTGTATTTGAGAAAGGCAATTTCACATGTTTCTTGAAAAACTCCCTACCTACTTTTATCATTATTAAACCTCAAGGCAAAAATAAATTCTTTTTTTTTCCCTCAAAATTCTACACCTTTGGGATAGCATAGTCTGATATTATCCAGTGCAATGCTGAGTGGTGGCAAACTGATGAAAACTTAAGAGAAAAAATTAGATTACCCTCACACCATTAATTTATTCAGTACTCAACTAACACTTACTGAACCCTTTGGCGTGATTGGCACCAATGCCAGAAAAAAAATTTTTTTAGCACTAAAACTAAACTGTGATTAAAATTATAGAAAAACCTGGGATCCCTGGGTGGCGCAGCGGTTTAGCGCCTGCCTTTGGCCCAGGGTGCGATCCTGGAGACCCGGGATCGAGGCCCACGTTGGGCTCCCGGTGCATGGAGCCTGCTTCTCCCTCTGCCTGTGTCTCTGCCTCTCTCTCTCTCACTGTGTGCCTATCATAAATAAATAAATAAAAATTAAAAAAAAAAAAAGATTATAGAAAAACCTAATCCATTGGGTAAAAACGGAAGGGAATGAATTTCTCCTGTTTACTTTGCATCTATGAGGTTTACTGATTCATACCACAGCCTATCATTTCTCTAGGCCTAAGCCCATGGTCCCAAATCAGGATCTTTTCCTGGAAAAGGCATAAGAGAGAGACTAAGTAGGTGAAAGTTCTTTTGCAGAAAATTCTCCTCCTTGTCCAAAGAAAGGGATATTTACAAATTCCCACCCACAGCACACACTTTTAGGTTCTGTTCAACCACAAATGCCACCATTTAAATGGTATTTTTTTTAAATGTGAAGGCATGTTAGCTGCTATACAGCAATAAGTTATCCTCAAGTCTGCAACTCATCTGTCTTTAAGAGGGCTAAAATAGCATTGAGAAGTGCTGTTAAACTGTTGGGGAGAAAATATTCAATTCAAAAATTATTGTAATTTTCATGTTAAATCATGTGGATTTTACACTTAAAACGTATCATCACTCCAAATCCCAAAGATTTATAAAGAGTACACTCCAGCATGTACACTGATATTTACTGACCAGATGGAAGTGGTTAATAAGTTAAAAATATAAAAAAAATTATGAAAATAGAACTCTATTAAATGTATTGTCACTCCAAATGCCGAGTATTTACAAAGAGTACATTGCAGCGTGTGCTAATGTTTATTAACCAGATGGATGTAGTTAACAAGGGTTAAAGATAAGAAAAACTATTATAAAAAATATAATTCTATTTTTTCAGTTTCCTCTTCTGCCTAATGAGGAAAGGGGATGGGGAGGGGAAAGCAACTTTTGTTATTAGGATACAATGTGTGTTTTTTGTTTTCAAACAAAAAAGGGCCACCAAATAATCAACCTGGGGCCGCTGACCGGAAGGCAGCCCCGGAAAACTTCCCGTGGGAAGAGTTCCAGAAATTGCCCGGACTTTTAACAAGCCCCGCTGTGCTGGCTGCGACCTCGCCTCGCCCGAACATCACCGGCCGTCCTGCGGGTTCAGCAAGGCCAGGGCTCCGGAGACAGTCCCCGGAACGGTTTACAAATTTGCAAAGCAAGACTGGGGGGGGGGGGGGGGGGCGGGGACACATTTCGAATCTACAGGGGAAGCCGCAAAGTCCTCGGGCGCCTGGGGAAATGCGGGGCCCCGATGCGAGGGCCCACACGTCGGTGCTCCGGGACGCGCCCCCATGCGCTCTCCCCACGCCCCCACCCCCACTCCCCGCCCCCTGCCCCCCATGTCCCCTCCCTGCGCCCCCTGCCCCCACCCTCACTGCCCGCCCCCTGCCCTCCCACGCCCTGCTCCCACTCCCACTCCCCACCCCTGCCCCCCACGCCCCCTCCCTGCTCCCTTGACCCCCACGCCCTGCCCCCCATCCTGCGCCCCTGCCCTCCACACCCTGCCCCCACTCCCACTGCCCGCCCCCTGCCCCCCACGCCCCCTGCCCCCACTCCCACTCCCCGCCCCCACTCCCACTGCCCTACCCCTGCCCCCCCTCGTCCCCTCCCTGCGTCCCCTGCCCCCCTCGCCCGCGCGGGGTCCCCCGCCTCCTCCCGCCGCCACCCGCCCACCTGCACCTCCCGCCGCGCCCCCCGTCACACTCGCCCCCTGTCCCCTCACCCCATCCCCACACTCCCCGTGCGGCTCAGACGGCAGCACAGGAAGCCGACCGAGGGCTCCGCTCCTAGCGCGACCCGGGGGCGCGGCCGCGGGGCGGGCGGGGGTGGGGCGCCCAGGCGGCCGGGGGACCCGGGGGCCGGGCCGCAGGTGGCGGCGGGGGGCGGGGCGAGGCGGGGCGAGGCGGGGCGCGCCCCCGGACTTCTCCCGCAGCCTCCGAGTCCGGCCGAGCGACGGCGAGGTCACCGACATTTCTGCCGCCGCTTGAAGGCCATCTCGGTGGCGGGGGCCGGGTCCTCTCCAAGGGAGCCGACGGGGCGCGCCCGCGGGCCCGGCTCCCCCGCCCCCCCCCCCCCCCCCCCCCGGCGATCAATTACCAGCCACCCCGCAGCCGGAGCGGCGAGGGCTGGCTGGCGGCCGCGGGAAACGGCAGCCCGGATCGCTTCTGCATGACAATTGCTGGGAGGGCGGGCGCGAGGCGCGGAGGGAGGACGGCTGCGGCGGCCGCTTTCTCACCATGGTGATTAGGCATTCCGGCCGCGCGGGGAGGCGGCCGCCGGCCAGGCAGCGCGGCGCGGAGCGAGCACCGGGACAGCGGGCGCGGGCGCGGGAGCGAGCCCGGGCGGCGGGCGGCGGGCGGCGGGCGGCGGGCGGCGGGCGGCGCGCTGAGCCGAGCCAAGCCAGGCCAGATGGCTCTGCAGCCATCAGGGACTGCTCCCGTCCAGCCCGGCCCCA
The DNA here is from genome assembly GCF_003254725.2 of Canis lupus dingo. Classification (NCBI taxonomy): domain Eukaryota; kingdom Metazoa; phylum Chordata; class Mammalia; order Carnivora; family Canidae; genus Canis; species Canis lupus. Next base: position 15,900,157 of record NC_064257.1, read on the forward strand.
CTTTAGCTGTGCAAACATTTCTTTATCCCGACAAGACAATTAAACCCGGCAGCATGAAAAGGAGTCTCCATGACTGTGCTGGGAGTGAACAACCAGAAACAACCCCACATCACAGGAGTTCTTGCCCTCCACCCCCAGAGGGAGGAGAAGAAGGGGCTCCGGGAGGAATCGGGGGGCAGCTGAGCCGCAACTGGGCTGGGTCTGGGCGTTCAGTATGGAGGGAAGCATCCCACCCATCTCCCCTGGTGATCTGCTGGCCCTTTCACAGGGTCATCTGCTCCAGCTAAAACCCAGAAGTTGAGCCTGGTGACCTGACAACTGTCCCAAACATTTTCCCCCCTCAAGAGCAATTCTTCTAAAAGCCCAGGTTAGGGTCCCTGGCCGCTCCAGTCCCAGAGCCCTTGGGAAGTAACCCCCTTCATGCCACCCCCATGATGTAGTGGGAACTCCTCATTCCATGCTGCCCTTGGGCCTGTGTGGGCTCAGCTGATCTGATTGTTAGGACGCAGGATCTTCGGCGATACATGGTTTTATAAAGACACATTCTCCTAGTACAAAATACTGTTTTCTACTCAGGGCTTTAGGGGCCCAAGAATGACTTTTCAAATACATCAAAGATGAGAGCAAAGCAGAACATTCAGGAACTGCTGTGAGCCACCCAGTTTCCTGCCTACCTGTGAATCTGCCTGACACAGGGAAGGGCCAAGGAAACAGGGCCACTGTGGGGTCAGTACCCACTGCCATCCCTGAGGTAAATCAGAGGGCCAGTCACTGCTCCAACTGGGACAATTCTGGTTCCTCTCAGCTCTCTGGTGAGCATGCATACTAGCCAACTCCAATTTGGGCTGACTGAGTAGAATGACTGGCAGGCTGGCCAAAAACAAAACAACAACAACAACAAAAAAACCCCAAAACCAAAACCAAAAAAACTCCCTCTGTCACCCAGGCAGGCAGGAATCTGGGCATAGAGGTGGCCAACAGAGAACAATCAGGAAATGCACATGATAAGAGCCAGGGCGCTAAGGGGGTAATAAATGTATAGATTTGAGCACAAGGCAGCAGACAATACTTATCTTCCCTTTTGTTGTAAAGTTTCCTTAATGAGGAAATGTTTATTTTAAAAGCCCTGGGAAACATATCTGTAGACACTTCATATGTAAGATACACGTGGACCATTCGTAATTGGTCCATAAATTTTAGCATCATTTCCCTGGACAAGAAGCCTTGGAGACCAGTTCAGGGAGTGACAATAAACAGGAGTTACCTCAGTTCCCTTCCTGGGGAATTACGCATCCTCCATGAACGGCTTCTCACAAAACATCTCCCTTTCTCCAGGGCAAGTAAGTCAGTCCTGTGGAGTAAAGGCTTCTTTTTTCCATAGAACCCAACACCTACCTCACGAACCACCTGTGATGCCAGGTAGATGAACAGGCAAGCAAACTGGAAACCATCCACTAGGAGAGACAACACTTAACCCAAATAGCTACATTTTGGTCTGCAAAAATGCATATTTAATCACAAAAGACATCCTGCCTATCGGCACCCAGATTTAAGGAGAGAACATGTGTGCATTACACCATGTCTGCAGGCCCCTCTTTCAAATGCTCTCACATGTGGACATATCTGCATATGGATGCAGTGTGTGAGCAGGGGGTGGCTGCAACAGTAAAAACTGTCAGTGTTTCCATTGTAAAACTGATTTTTCATTGACCTCAAACTCAGTCATAAAACTTCTACTCTAAGTAAAGGACACACACATACACACATCCATACTCACTCCCCACCCCCCACACCCCCAAAAAAACCCTTAAGCTAAGTGCCTATTTAGGAGTTTTACTGTTGTATTTAATTAAAAGATTTTTTTAAAAACATTTTATGAGAAAAATGTATTTATATGAAGAAAACTGAAAAATAAGTCAACCACATCAGAAATGAACTCTTAAATTTTCAGAATAAAAAACTAGAATATACACAGTTAATTTTGGTCATCTGACCAAAAGCTACTGCATCCCTACTACTTTGCTCTTTTGAACACTTTCTATCCTCTCTCTCTTCTCGCCTCCCCACCCCCCTCACTGCCCCATCTGCCCCTTAAGCTCTCCCTTTGGAAGCAGTCTTGTACACTGTCACTCGATTATCTGAGAAATATTACTTATTTCAAAACGGTTCTGTAGGGAGGACCTGAAAGGCATCTAGTGGGAATAATCAGGCCTTCTAACGGCCCTTAAATATGTATTTACATAAAACAGACCATAAATATTCCGACACACGTCGGCATATGACAGGAGCCAAGAAAGCTGCTGCAGACTTTGTCACAGTGCCTCTTCAACCCTTCCCTACAGAAAAATGTTTCTCCTGCCTTCCAAAAACTCAAAATCAAAAGCACAAACGCTGCCCAGTACCACCCTGTGAAGGGGGCTCTGGCACCTAAGGAAAGGAAAGGAGGAAGGAGCCCAGATCCAGGGCTATCAGAGGCAAAGAGGCTCCTCTTCACTTTGCATCTTTGTTTCTTGTCAAAGATTAGTCACAAATGCAATTCTAGATAATAATGCGGGTGTGCAAACATCCTACACTCATAGACAAGCCCGTAGGTTTTATGTTTGTGTGAGAGAAGAAAGGAACACAAAGTACTCTCTAAAGAAAGAATATTTTAAGCAAATAAAAGGGACAAGGGTTCCAATTTCTGTAACACAATTTGAAATAAAGAAGTTTCTCCACCCTTCTGATCAGAATCTCATTAATTTCAAGGTCAGAATTCCATTTCACTTTGGGAGATAGACTCATTTAATTTTTCTCCACCCAGGCGTATTCCTGTGTGAGGGATCCATCTCCATGGGGGATGGCACCACCACACAATGCAAACCAGGCAAACGGAAGAGTTATGGCTTTGACACTCAGAGGGGTAATGGACAGCCACATCTATGAGTTCTGACTTGACTTACAAGCTGGCTCCTGCTCTGGGGATCTGACACAGGTTTGGGCTAAAAAGAGAGAAAAATGGAGACAAGCCGGATCTGTTGGGAGAGAAGAAAGGAATCTTGATCTCCAGATGTCACTTTGTGGCCTATTAGTTTTGAGAGGATTTCATTTTCAACTTGTATTTGGAGCAAAAAAAGGGACAGAACCCGTCGTACCCTCACCCAGGGCAGCTTTAGCCAGAGGTCAGACTACAGCTCGCCTTGATCACTCTGCACACTGACAAATGAACACTGCCCGAAAGTAAAACAGAACAGACCAACGCAATGCCAACTGGGTGTCCGGCGGGTGTACCCAGAAAGCAAATGGTAACACACACACCAGCTGTCCAGAAGGGGAGAGTGGGGAAGTGAGAGAACACACGGGCACTCGTGCTGGCATACAGCAGCTTCTCCCTGAAGTGAGGAGGTCTCGGGCTTACAGACGCTGACATAAAAGACACACTTGCAACATATTTCAAAACCAAAGAGCGATGGATTTACAAGGCAGGTTGATTTTATGATGACTTTTATTGAAAAGGTACGCTGGGTTTAGGCAGATGCCTTTTAGCACAGGAAAGTTAACACAGTGCCTAATTCAAGGAGACAGCCTGAGGAAGCAGTGCCGACAGGGGAGAGAGCTGCAATGTCTCTATTACTCTCCTCGGCATCATAAAGAGAAGAGAAAAAAAAAATGGTATTCGTGTTGGTGGTTATAGAGAGGACAGGAGCACAAGAAATAGAGAAGAGGGGAAAGCAAACCTCAGATGTAGTTTTCTTAAGAAAATAAAATGAACCAAGTCTTAGAACAAAGGGTTGGGTGGAAAAACACCCTCAGTTCATAAATTCTCACCAGGCTTGAAGAAAACTGCTCTGCCTACCCATAGCCCGAAAGCGTCAGAACGCAATTATTTTCTGATTCCGTTAGAGGAGAAGATTGCAGGGTTCAGCACTCCTGGTCTACAAGTTCCAAATAAAGGTTTAGTTCCAAATATTAGCGAGGGTCGCCAAAGCTCACCGAGGCACTGGGAGAACACGAGAAAGCTGTTCCATAAGCAGAAATTAATAATAGTTGTGAACATCAAATATGGAGCAGTTACACAGGTTAACCGTGTCTAGTCCTAAAAGTGAGCCCCAGGATAAGCATCCAGCAAACCTGTTAAATCCCAAGAGAAGTCGGCTTTCTAGCCTTGCGATCGCAAGGAAAACACAGCTGTTTGAAATGCTTTATGGTGATTGACGACACCTTTGTCCTTCTCTGAAAAACAGCCTGATGTAGACAAGGGCTGGGAGTTGGGAAAATAAAATCATGTGGAGTCCACTGGATGTGATACAATGGAAAAACTAAAAAATAATGCCAAGTTCAGGGAAATATAATGAGGATAACAAAGAGGGGAGGGATGGATGAGTTTCTTCAGCCCCCCCCCCAATCCCTAGGAACCTACGCTTTCTAATAAAATGACATTCACTCTAGTATACATTGGCACCCCTCTTCACTCCAGAGTCCCCAGAGAATAAGCCAATCATGCCCCGGAGAGAGGCAGCGTGGAGGCCAACTTGCCTCTGGCTACCTTCAGAAAAACATGTCCTATCGGAACTGTCAACGCTCAGCGACAAGAGACAAGTAAATGTTAGCGCTCGGCAGCCATCGAGTGGGAAGTAGTGGGCCCTCCCGGTTACTAGGAGCGTGAGACCTGTTGAACACGACTGTGAGGCAGGGCTCGCTGGGGATAGGGAAGGCTCGCACCAAAGTACTTACATCTGTCATTCCGATCCTCTGGGCTAGAAGAGGCTTCCCGATCCGAAATGAGGCCAGAGACAGCAAAAATCTTCTTCCCAGTATCGTCAACCTTAAGTGAACCGGGGGAGCTAGATGGCAGCTGTGTCCCAAAGTCATATTCCTTGCCATCTGCATCTGAGAAGCGCAAGTGGGGAGACTCTGTGTCGTGGCAGTTCTTGAGTCGCTTGGCCGGCGTGAAGGCTGACTGATAACTCTCCCGGTCCTCAGTGGAGGCGAAGGGACGGAAAGCCCCCACTCCGCTATGATTCAGCATACTGATCGGGGTGCAATCTAGATTTGGGGGAGCGAACTGAGGGTGGAGGTGTAGTAAAGAAGGGGGGAAATCACGATTGGCAAAAGTGCCTGGCACCCCACCTTGCCGATGGTACATAGAGGCAAAGGTGTAGGAACCGTTGGTGAATGGAATATGCACGTCCTTGTCTACTGAGACAGGTACACCAAAGGGTCGTGGCTGCTGACAAGGGATGGAAGCATCGCGGCTGGCCTCAGCTGTGGACGCCAGGACCATCAGTGCTGGGGAGGCCAGTGGGTTGGGGAGGTAGGATGAGTTCTCCATCTTGAAGGCTGCCCGGTGTAAGTCCATCGGAGTCTCTTTCTATGGCTGGTGTCACACAAGAAGCAGTCTTCCCTGGGAGGGAGGCCGAGTGGCACCTTGGATCAGGGCAGGGAATATTACTGGGGAATCATCCCCTTCTACGACCTGTGGAAACAGCAGAGAGAAAAAAAAAAAAAAAGAGGGGAGGAGGAAGGTCAGGGGGAGGAAAAAAAAGGGAAACCCCAAGTGATCGAAACACCATCCTTCTGGCTTACAAGATGCTCGGGCAAGAGACACCACGGGCTTTAGGAGCCAGTGGGCAGCAGCATCAGACCATTTTCATTCAGGAAAATCAATAGACAACTTACTGTGATGTACGCATAGCTGACTTTGGTCCCTACACGTTCCGGGTGAAATGCGCCTGAGCCCAGCAAAGGAAAAAAAATCATAAAACCTCCAAATACAATATTCCCTGAGCAAATGAGCTTTGGAGGGCCAAGTCACCCAGTAGATTAGGTGGGGTCTATATTTTAAAGGGCTTCCACCTGCACACACTACTCGTGGCAGGCCTGATGTTCAGACAGAGGCGGGGTTCTCCCTATATGACCCCCCCAGGAACACAGCCTCTCTTCATCTCCCCTAACAATGCCCTGGTGCTGAAAAATTCCTAAATCAGGCACATCTAGACCATCTGCACATGCTAGTTGGTACGAATTGTACGTGTAAATAAACCACACATGTTGGCACAAATATAAACACACATCTTCATGTATCACCTAAGACCGTTTCCAGAAAGAAGTGCTATGTGAAGAAACAAGAGCAACATTGTTTTTGATGCACACCTCTCTCTAATCACACAGGTTTTCTCTTTTCTGAGAAGGAACAAAACCTTCATCAGTAAAATGCCTGGCATCTCTGACAATATTTAAAACCATAATGGGTGCCTTTGGCATATGTTCTCTAGAAGCGGCTGTCTTCCAGGGGCAGCAAAGAACCGATCGGTAATTTTAGTTACTAATGCACTCGCTCTTAAGTAGATTTGTAAACAGCCTTGAATTTGCCATTAACATTTGGAGCAAAATGTTAACAAAATTTCTGACTTATTTTGCTCTGCTTATTGGACCAGTCAGAGTTGATGTCTGATAAAGGCCCCCGCAACAAACTGGAGTTCAGAGACTTCCTTCAATTCCCTTTTTAAATTTAGGTTGCACATTTCCATAGCCACCGATTCCATTTCAAAATGTATTTTGAGTTGGGAGGAGAAGGGCTAGATATCAAAAGTCAGGCTAACAAAAGATGAATGCTAGAATTTATTAGCTTCAAAAATATACCCTAGATAGAAACTTAATGAAACTCCAAGTGTAACCAAAAAAAATCACCATCTGCTACAAATTACTACCTTAAAATCGAGAGTCGTATCTCAAATAAGAATATACCCCCTCCCTTAAAAAAACAAAACAAAACAACACCCAGATAATGGAGTATCTTTGGTATTCCCTCAAATGGAGAAGCCTCAGTTAAACAGTAGATGAATTCCCTTGGCTTAATGCAGTGCAAAGAGAGTATTTCCTTCTCTCATCCTGTAGCAGACGTGTCAATGGCTGTTATTAATTGGGAAGATGAGTGCACATCATCAGACTGCTTCCTCATTTGGCATCTCTCCTTATAGACATCATTGCTAAATTACCAGATTATGTATCTCACATTAACGGATTTTTCTCTCTTCCAAATTTTAAATAACTTTCCTGTCAAGTTACAGCAGTGCAGGGAATGATCTGCCAAGGACAGCCAGTTAGCCTGACAAGTCTGGTCTGGGAATCCTGTTCTTGGCTGTTTTCAAGTCAGATTAATAGTCACACAACATGGACGTTCTAAAAGTGGGTCTAGGGCTGTTCCAAGGGTTCTGAGCATCTCTTCATAACAGAAATAACTACTTGTCTCTCAACAAGCAATATTACATGAGGCAAGCAGGGGAAAAGGACACACATACCACACTGGGGGTGAAGGGTGGAATGTTTTCCCCCCCAAATAACCCGTTGCCCAGAGAATTCACTTTCTATTTTTACTTCCTGGATCACCTCATTATGTTAAATGAGTTTCATAAATTAGTAATCTGGCGACAGCACCGGACACTCCAGCAGGACACGGTGAATCACTCAAACCTGGTTATTCATTTGAAACTTCATTATACTGAAAATAAATCAACAATATTTTTCCAGGCCACATCTCTTTTACTCCACTGTGTGGGCGTTGGTCTCTGTGGGGGCAGGGGGAGTGTTTTTTTTTTCTTTTTCCTTTTCTTTCTTACCCCCTCCTCACATTAACAACTTGTATAGATGAGGCTTCAGCAGACCACACTCATTATGAAAATCTATAGTTAATACACTCCCAATGTCAAAATGTCATGGGTTTAAACACAGAACCCAAAATAAGAAAACTAACTGACCCTCTTAATTAAAAAAATATGGATCGTAAGATAATCAGCTTGATGGAGCATTTGGGCGACTGTAAAGAACCAGGCAAAGGGAAAGTAAGTAACTGTTACTTTTCTGCCTCTATGCTGATTTTTTTTAATTTAGCACTTCGTGCAAATCCAGATTAAAATAACTCCAGCTATTGATCCGAGCAGTGGAATTGACATTAATTTTAGTTCACTTCTCACTTTGCAAAGGGATCAATAGGAAGTAATAACAGCTGACATCCCCGCTGAAAGGAGGAGAAAGAAGGGCTGAAGACAGAAATCGAAAAGCAACCAAATAAATCATCAGCTACTTTTCCACGGCATCAGACAAACTCCAAACAGATTGCAAAAAGTCTTTGTTGAATTAACTAAACAAGGAGGAGGGATCAATCCACGAAGCTAAATAAATTGTCTGGCAGGCAGTGAGGTTGGACGGAGGGGACCAACAAATATTGAGTTTTAAAAATTTCAAATCCTTGACGTGATGGGCTTGGTTCAGGGTCTGCGTGCGTGGGAGTTTTGTTTGTTAAATCGCACACCGACCCTTGTTTAAAGTGATTACAAAACGCCAGCTAACTGAATAATTGGGGAGATCACTAATTGCGTGGTTAAACATGCCAGAACCAAGACAAATGCAACGAAGAAACTGGCTTTGGGAACGTGAAAATGTCTGAAGCTGGGCTGATGCGCAGCGCTCCGCGCTCTCCGGCGGCGCGAACTCGCCACTTTCGCATTGAAAAACCGAAAGCCAGAAAGAAAGTCCCGGAGAGTGGGCATCCTCCCAGGCCAGCCTCGGACCATCCCTGTCCAGGGTCTGGGCTTCCTGACCCGCGCTGGGATCAGCTTGGAAGGAAGCGGCGCTGCTGCGGCGGCTGCTGGGAGCCAAACCCACTTGCAAATGACTGCCACAAAGAAAAGCTGCAAAGCCTCTTTCCCGGAGCCCTAGCTCTGAACGCCCACCAAACTACGACTCTGCTGGCAATTAAAACGCACACACAACACCCCTCTGCTTATTACAACAGGTGACATTTTTGTGGTCTCTGAATCGTTTCCAAAAGCCAGGAATTAAAATAATAGAACAAATTAAACGATATTTTTCCTTTGCATAAATAAACTTTTAAAAAATTAACAGGCAACTTAAAAAGCAAAGAACAATGGGAAATGGGGCCAGGGCAGTGGGGGGTGGTGAAGAACTCAGGAAAGAATTTTTTTCCTTTTTTTTTTTTTTTTTTTTTTTAAGTTCACAGACTTCTTCGCTGGAAGAGAATTCCCGCACACCAAACGCCCAGGGGGTATTTGGAAACACCGCTCTAACAGAAATTTTACCACCATATGCAAGAGCTCAGGAAGCATAAGCTTAACACTATTCCAAAGGCTGGGGCCAACGCCTGCGATTCAGACGTGGCCGGGTATCGGGCCCAGATTTGGACCCGGCCCCAGGCCCGGCTTGGCCGACGGGTGCGAATCGGAATCGGCCCGGCCTGTCGAAGAAGAGAGCGGGGCTGCGGGGTTGCCAGCTCAGCTAAGAGGTGCAAGATCCAGCCGGTAGGAGTCTCAACCAGGGAAAACCAACTCTTTTAGGGAAAACGGAGGAAGAAGAGGCGAAGGCGAGACCTGCAAAAACTTGGGGCCAACGTAGAGCCGGGCCCCCCGCTCCCCGGCCTGACCTCTCCCTCCAGCTCTCGGCCGCCACTGCACAAAGAATACTTTAGGTCCCGACAACCTCCGCACGAAACAAGCTGCTTGGAACTTTGGGGAACCGGGGCGCCGGCCAGGGAAGAACCGAGCAGGGCGCGGAGCCCAGGTCCACAGCAGGGCAGGGCCCGCGGGACACGGCCTGGGGGGGAGGATGCCTTCGGGCAAAGTCCGAGGACCTCGTGCCCCCGCACAACCCCGCCCCGCGGGTCACCCGGGTCTCCCCGCCGCGCGCCGCCGCCTCGCCGGGCAGCCACCGGGCGCTCCCGCGGATGCGGGCCGGCGCGGAGCCCCCGAGCCCTCCGGGGTCCGGGACTGCGGCCCCGGGGCGAGGGCGGGCGGGCTCCGCCCGTCGCGCCGCCGCGGCCCGGCCGCCGCCCACGACGCGGCTCGCAGAACAGGTGTGTGTCCTGCCGGCGGGGCGCCCGGGCGGGCCCCGTCGGAGTGCAGCGGGCCGGCGCCGCCCTGTCCGCGGCCTTCCCCCACCTCGCCCCGGGTCGCAGCGAGCGAACTCACGCCACTTCGGCCGGGCTTCCGCGGGCCGGCAGGGACGGGAACGGAAGGCTCCCGCATCTCTTCCTCGACGCTCTTCCTGCCTTCCCCCCGCGGTTCCTTCTCCATTTTCGGCGAGAACCCCCGCGACGGGCAGAAGGGGAGGCCGGGCGTCCCTGGCCGCTCTGCTCCCTCTGGGCCGACCCGCCGCCTCCTCGCTGCCCGCCCTTTTGCCTCTTTATTTTTCCTTTCTTCCCCCTTTGCCCCTCGGGCCGGGTCCGGAGCGGGGGCTGCAGGAGCGGCGTGGCCGGCGGGCATCGGCGGGCACCGGCGGGCATCGGCGGGCAGGGAGCGCCCCAGCCCTCCCCCTCGGCCGCCCCGGGGCGCGCAGGCGGCGCAGGCCACGGACCCCGGCCGCCCGGGCCCGCCACGCCACGCCGGGCAGCGCCGAACCCCACGCCGAGCGCCCCCGCCCCCGCCCCCGGGCCCGGGCCCCGGCCCTCCGCTGCAGCCGCGGCCGGGGCCGGGGTCCAAACGAGCGGCGCGTTCCGAACGGGAAGCGCGAGCTCTTCCTCCGCCTCCGGGCGGCCGGAGCCCCCGCCACTTCGGGGCTCCCGCGCGCCCTCGCCGGCCGGGGTCCCCCCGGGCCCCGAGCGCTCGGAGGGGCGCGTGGAGCCACGGGCGGCCCGGGCATCCCCTCAGACGGCCTCCCCAGCGGGGGCGGCCTCGCCCGGGGGGCCACACGGAAGCGCTCCGCCCAAGTTTGCGGTGCCCTGGAAGAAAAGGCTTTCCCTTACAAAGCACAAAGGCGAAACGCCCCGGCCGAGCCCTGAGAGCCCGGGGCTGGGGAGGGGGCCCGGCCCGGGGCTCGGGAGCGCGGTGGCGGGGCCCGGCTCCGGGCCGACCCGGTCGCTCCGCGGGGGCGGACGAGCACCGCGGCGGCGGCCGCAGGACTGCGGCGACCTGCGTGCTCGCTGAAAAGTTTTGTTCCCAAGTCGGAGGAAGAGAAATTGTTACTCAGTTGAAGGCAGGTCTGAGATCAAAATAAAACTAGGGCGAGAGCTACGCGCCGCTGTCTACACGGCGGTCCTCCCGCCCCGCTCGGCAGGAGCGCGGGGCGCAGAGTCCCGACCCCGAAAATCCCGGGAGGCCCCCCGCGGTCCTGTGCTCCGGGGCCGGGCGGTCCGCCGGGCGGAGCAGGGAGTTTACCGGTTGCGTTCAGAACGGAGCACCTCAGTGCCAGCACCTGCCTCCTCGCCGCGCGCCGCGACTCCCCCCCCTCCCTCCACGCCCTTCGCACCCGCCCCCGCTGGGAAGAAGTGAGCCAGCACCCCGCGGCCGGAGGCTCCCAGCCGCGCGCGGGGACCCCGCCGGGCGCCTCGCGTGCGGCGTGGGGGCGGCGGCGACCCTCCGCCCCGGGGTCTCCCCGCCGCCCTCCCGCCCGCCGCCTCGGGCTCCCCGCTGTGCGCCGCCCCGGCCGGGCCCCGCCGGAAATCACCGCGGGGTACGCGGGGGAGCGCGGCGACCGGGCATTCTCCCCGTCGCCCCCAACAAAGTGGGAACGGGGCTTATTAGAAGATGGAGAAAAGAAGTCCTGCTCCCTTCCCTGGCTGTCCCCTCACCCTCCCTGCTTGTCCAATTCCCGCATCTGGTCCCTCCCCCTCGCACCCCCCAAATAAAACGCATTAAGGAAAACTCAAGACGGAAAGTTTGAGCGCACGGAGCGCGCAGGGCACCGATGCCGGGAGGCACCGTCGCGGCGATCAGAGACGCGCCAGCCCGGGTCCCAGCCCTCGCCCCTGTCGGGAGGCGCCGCCCGAATCCCTAGGAAACGGACCCGGAAAGTTAGTGAGGTTCCCGAGCAGCCCGCCGGTCTCGCACCCACCCCTCTGGGTACGCGCACACACCCACACCCCTTTCTGGTCTCCGTACTTGCCGTGGAAATTCCTTGGGAGAACGGTCGCACTTTTCAGGACACGGAGGGAAGGAGGCGGTGAGTGTGGTGCATGAAAAGTCCGGGGTGCGCAGAGCCGGCGGAGGCAGCGGCGGCGGCGGCGGCGGCAGCGGCAGCGGCAGCAGCAGGCGGCCGGCCCCGGGTTTGTGGTCGCGAGCTGCCTGGGATTGCATGTACAGATCAAGAGACTCGGTTGGTGTGAGAGAAGGAGCAGTGCTGCCTCTCAGCGCTGGCTCTAATCAGTGAATGAGCCTCCACTCTCCCAGGGACTCGGAGACACACACACACACACACGCACGCACACACACGCACACATTCTCTCACACTCACACACATACAGGCACTCTGAGCACTGAATACATTAGGGCACTAAGGGACTCTGGGAAATGGAGTCCAGACCCAGGGCACTCCTGGAGAACAGACAGACCTGCTGGCCCTCACCAAAGAGCTCCAAAGTCTTGGGGTCGCCGGACACTGGGGTTACCGAAGGGAGCTCTTGCTTTTTTTGTTGTTGTTGTTGTTCACATTTTCCCCATCCCTTCCCCGCCACCCCCCCCCCCCAATCTCAACGAATGCTTTGGTGCTCTTCTTCCTTTTTGGAACCCAAAGTGATCACGAGTAAATGGGTACATCTTTGAGGCTGACACCCTCTGCAGCAAAATGACCCCCAAATCCTGGCTCCCTCATAAACTCTTGTCTTTTTTCCAGAAAAATCTTACCTACTGCTTTGCTCCTGGAATGCTGCACAGGGTCTTTGCCTATAATAATAAGATAACAGATGAATGTAAGTAAAACTACAACTTTCAGAGATGGTGGGGAAGGCCTAGCTTAGCACCCAGAATCAAGAATTTAAAATTTTATTGGTATCCGTATTACAGTTCTTTTTCCCCCCAAATCATCTTATATCATTTTTTAATTCACCAAGGACAGAAAGATAAATAGGGGGAAATGGATGGAGAACTAACATTCCCCGAGAGCCTTCTAAGAGCCAGGTTACAGGACTAAATGCCTTTACATAACCTCATTCAACCCTTAGATTAATTCTGGAGATAATATTATCATTATTTTATATATAAAATAGGAACCTGAAGTTTAAAGGGTTTTGCAATTTGCCCATGGAACATGGTTAAAAAATCTAGGATAGCAGGTACTCCTAGCTCTGAAAGCAAAGCCCAACCAAAGTCTAATCCTGGTTTAAGAAATCACTCCTTTGTTTGTGGCTCAGTTTCTGAAACCTCAGATTTCTCATCTAAAAAAAAGGGGGGGGGGGAGGTAGGGTACATACTGATAATCCACTCAGCAAATAACCACATGGGATTACAAACTGTCTCTTTAAAAAACACAGAGCCCTCAAAGTCTCATTCTTGCTATTATTTCATGGTTCTTTTTCTCATGTGTAACATTAAGGTAACATCTACACGTCATGTATGTTTATGTGTATATGTGTGGCTTGTATTTCAAAATTTTAATTAGCAACCCTTTTAAGTAAATGATTATTGATTTGATCAATCTAGAGTTCTATGGGTATGACTATTTCTGTATCTGTAATTCATCGGACTAGGGCTGTTTGTTAGGAGCCTCTAAGTCTTAATCCACATTTAGTCATTCAGTCACAGCAGCATTTGTTGTATTAGGTGCTATTCTTCCCATTAGGTAATTCTTTATGTTGGATTGTAAGCTTCCTGAGGGCAAGAACCATTTTGGTCTTATTCAACATTATATCCTCAGTATCTAAACAGTGGCAATCTCTTAGTTGAATGCATAAGCGAGGTTATAAAAATAAAATCGACAAACAAAATTTCTGCCCCCAAAGAGCTCATCATCTGGTAGAGGAGACTAGAGGTAGAAAACAATTGGGATGACCGTGTAATTTATTGGTGTGAGACAAATCTGAGGGTGAAAAGGAGCATTATTAATTATGCTGCTATGCCCAGTGTGAACAGGGACCATCCTGAGCTGAGCAGGTTAAATGGTCAACCCAGCTACATAGGGTGTTTTATCCATTTATTTAACAAGCATCTGTTGAGAATTCTCTTCTGTGATGTGCTTAAGGAGCTATAAGCCACTTGATTTCCCTAGAAATTGAAGTATGAGTCATTGAGCAGCAAGAGATAATCAAGACAAGTGGGGGCAAATCACAAAAAGCTATGTATACTAGGGGCACCTGGGTGGCTCAGTGGTTGAACTTCTGCCTTCTGCTCAAGGTGTGATCCCAGAATCCTGGGATCGAGTCCCACATCGGGCTCCCTACAGGGAGCCTACTTCTCCCTCTGCCTATGTCTCTGTCTCTCTTTCTGTGTCTCTCATGAATAAATAAATCTTAAAAAAAAAAAAAAAAAGCTGTGTACCAAAGAAAGTGGACTTTATCCTATAGCTGATGAGAAATCCCTAGAGGGTTTTTCAGGGGGGTGACATGGTAAGATTTCTGCTTTAAAAAAGTACTAGTTACTGGGTGAGCATGGTGGAGGTTAGACAGGAGCCAGGAAGACCAATTAAGAAGTTTGTTACAGGTAAGTGAGTTGGGATCTAGTAGGGCCTGAACCAAGGTATTGAGACAGTAAATGGAGAAGAAGGGACTCATTACAGATCTAAAATGTGAATTAACAGGTTTTAGGGGCCACTGGCTGGCTCAGTTGGTAAAACATGTGACTCTTGATCTCAGGGTTTAAGTTTGAGTCCCACATTGGGTGTGGAGATTACTTTAAAAAAAAAATTTAAAAAATTTTAAAAGACAGAGGTGCCTGGGTGGCTCAATTAAGCCTCGGACTCTTGATTTCAGCTCAGGTCTTGATCTCAGAGTAGTGAGTTCAAGCCCCTCCTCCGGCTCCACATTGGGTGTGGAGTCTACTTAAAAAAAAAGGACAACTGGATTTAGCCACTTTCTATGGGAGATGAAGCAGAAGGGAGACCCTATATAAATCTGAAATAGAATTTTATTATTTATGGAACAAGATGCTATCAGTACTTTAACATTCATTAGTAGTAAAGGGCTTCCTCAGATCAGCTTCTAAAGTTTTCATAAATCCAGTGGATATTCTCACAGGTAGATGATACAGATAAGAAGCCCTATGTCAATCATCAAGCCAAACATTTTTAACTGCTACCATATCAATACTTTGCACGTAATGCAACTACTGAAGAATTACATGAAATAATGAAAAAATTAAATCCACAAAATCATAGCAAAGTTATATAATGCAAAATTGAATATGTAATGCCTCACGAATTCACAGGTCATTGTCCAGCAACCTCAGCTATCCAAAACACAATGGACCAGGAAACAAGCAAAAAAGGGTCCCAGAATAGCCAAAATAAACACTACAAAGTCCTTGCACTAAAGTTAACACATTTTACTCCTAGGAGAATTCCTCAAGCCTTCACTCAGAGCCGATTTACTCTTTCTTAGGTACAATTCTAATAAGCTTGATTATTTGGCTTTCCCATTTACAGCTGATTAAGATTGTCAAATTAAAAGGGGGCAGCCATTAAAAAGAAGGAGATAGACTTGGATGTACTGACATGCAAGAATATCTATTGTATATTGTCAGGTGGGAAGAGAAGCAAGTTGTATAAGGGCATGCATAATATGATTGGATATTTGTATGTACCCAAGTATGCACACATATCGACAGAAATGGCCTGTGGGGATATACATTAAACTGCCAACAACGGTTATGCCAAGGAGGGGGAGTGGGGATGTGGGTGAGTGCTGGGGGCGGGGGGGGGGGGGGGGGGGGGGGGGGGGGTGGAGCAGGAATGAAGAAGGGATTTTTTGCTTCAAATGCTTCCATTTGTGTTTCAGGGAACATACATTAGTTTTGTCATTTTAATATCCATTAAAAAGCATATAAAAGGAGCAAAGGGCAATGTGGTTAGAACAAACACACTCACAGCCAGAAGTGGGGACCAATATACAAGAAGCGAGCACAAGAACTCAAAGAAGAGGATGGAGTTCTTCAGTGTGGAGGCAAAAGGTCCTATCCCATCAGTGGCCCCTAGAGGATGTCACAAATTCCAAACCAGCATAACCCGAATGCTTTCAGGGATAAGCCATCAAGGAACACACCATACTTAGTATATTTTACTTATGAGAGCAAGCAAGTATGTAAAAGCTTAAAAAAATAAATTCGCACCAAAAGCAGATTTTTATACTTTAGGAAGTAAATTTCAGTTGTCTGGAAAACATACGTTCATAGAATACATCATTCCCTGAAAATGAGAGGTAAAGAAAATATTACTTTATGTAAGAGTAGAGGTGATGCAGAGTAAGGAATGATCCATAAATACTACTTTCAATAGACATTTATTGCGCCAGACACTAAGGACACAAAGGGTAAATTTTAAAATAGTCCATCCCTGTCCTAGAGAAGCCTACAATTCCAGGAGCAGAGCCGAGGAAGCAGCTGGTGAGCAGTGCTGTACAATGTGAGCAGCGCTGTGACTGAGATTCTGAGTAAAGGATGGCAGGAGGTGCTCACTCTGCCTGGAGCTATGAGGAAAGGAGGCAGGGGTTGAAGTGGGTATTCAAAAAATAACCACTTTAGGGGCACCTAGGTGGCTCAGTTGGTTAAGTGTCTGCCTTCAACTCAGGTCATGATCTTAGGGTCCTGGGATTGAGCCCAATGTCAGGCTTCCTGCTCAGTGGGGAGTCTGCTTCTCCCTCTTCCTCTGCCCCCCCCCCTTCTTGTGTTCTTTTTCTCTCAAATAAATAAATGAGATCTTAAAAATAACCATTATATGGGATGACATTTAAACAGTGTTAAGAACGATTATTATGCGGGGGCCTGGGTGGCTCAGTTGGTTAAGTGTCAGACTCTTGATTTTGGCTCCGGTCATGCATGATCTCAGGATCATGAGATCGATCCCCACAATGAACTCCATGCTGGGTGTGGAGCCTGCTTGAGATTCTCTCTCTCCCTCTTCCTCTGCCTTCCCCTATGCTCCTCCCATTGGCATGTTCTCTTTTTCTCTCTCTCTCCTCCCCCCAAAAAACACTATATGGGAAAACACTTAAGTTGCGCTTTGAAGGATCCAGTTTACCTAGGGAGGAGAAAAGTGATGAGGGAACAGTATATGCTAAGGCATAGAGACATGAAAGTTCTTGGTGTATTCATATATTGCATTTCAAACTTTTCTACAAGAAAGGGGTGATGGTGGATACCAGTGTCTAAGGGCAAGCCTGAAATTTATGTATCAGGTTTTATCTTGAAAAAAATTAATGGAAATTTTGCCTTCAACTCCACAAATATATTATGTTTGAATATAAAACAATGTTCTCAGTGATTTATCAGCTGATAAAACTGATGCTCCAGAAAGATGCACCACATTTATCCAGTGCTTTCTCATATCGCATGTATAACACTAAATAATCCAGGGGCTCTTGTTTCTAGTTTGAAAAACAAAGGCATAGAAGATATAAGGGCACACTGGAAAGGTAGATCAATGAATTGTGAAGGATTTTGTTTGTTGGTTAAGGATCCAGATTATGCCGTATCTAGCCAACTCCTATTCATACTTCCAGACTCTGCTTAGGCTTGTCTCTTCCAGGAAGTTGCACTACCCACCAGTCCTCTCTTTTCCTCAACCTGTGTTATTGTAGCATGCTATGTATTTATCTATCCACTCACCATGCTGTGCTGGAATTATTGATTAAATTTTCAGGCACCTCCACTAGACTTTGATCTGTTTAGAAGCAGTTGTTTTGCATAGGACTTTGCACAATAGATACTAGTATCTGTTAGATTGAATTGATTTAAAGCTAAGGACAAGATTCAGGAAGCACTACTTGACTTCCCAAGACAGCACAAGGTGCTCCTCTACACAATCCCACAGAATCGTGTGCTTCCTCTGTCAAAGCTAGTATTAAACTATACTGAAACTATCTGCTTATTTGTCTCCTGGTCTAGACTATAAGCTTCTTAAAGGGAAGGACTGTTTGCTTACCACCCCATCCCAAACACTTAACATCACAGTAGGTGATCGATGACTATACAAAATGAGTGAATGAGGAGCCGTTAAAAATTCTCAGGTCAGGAATGACACCATCAGATCAAGGTTTAGAAACAATAGATTTGGGGGCAATTTTAAATGTATGCTGGAGAGGGATAAGACTGGCGACAAAGAAATTAAGATAAAAACTGAAAAAGAAACATAGGACATACTGGTAAAAGACTGTCCTTTCTTAATAAATGTCTTTCTAATTGGCTAATTTGATTAGATGTTTATATGTATTTTACAAGGCTGACCTCTTTAGTCTCTTAGGATTCCCTAAGGGAGAATATTCAGTTACCTCGTTGAGAAAGCCTTCCCTGACCCCAACCCCCACCAAGTTGGTGCCTTCATGTACATCTGGAGGTCATTGAGGGCAGTGACTACGTCTTATTCATCTTAGTATCTCCAATGCCTAGGACATGCCTGCTCAATAAATGTTTGCTGAATGAATGAACACATAAATTGATCTATTAGTATACTGTACTCAAGCTCCGACCAAGACACAGAGGACCTAATGAT
Source organism: Canis lupus dingo (assembly GCF_003254725.2). Lineage (NCBI taxonomy): Eukaryota > Metazoa > Chordata > Mammalia > Carnivora > Canidae > Canis > Canis lupus. Next base: position 15,918,559 of record NC_064257.1, read on the forward strand.
CCCTAGTGTGCAGGTTTCTGGATACAGGAAACAGAACAAATAAAACAAGACTAGATACGGAGGTACACCTATTCCACAGGTAACACAGGGTAAATTTCTCTCTCTGACCCCTCCATCCTCATTCTGAAGAATAACTCTCATTGAGTGAAAATCAATAAAAGTCATTTTAAGGGAAGTAGGTTTAGAAAAAGGCTCTGAAGGAGGAGAAAGGAGGAGGAGGGAAACTTCAAGTTCAACCAATTTGGGCTTTTTTTTTTTTTTTTTTATGAGAACTTGTAAGCTGGAAAAACCTTTACAAAATAAAAAGTCTGCTTTTCTACAGTCCCTTTCAAAGGAACCCCCCACTGCCCTTATACACATACAAACCCATATTCTTTTTGAGATTCCCAGCTTTGTAACCAAAAAAGAAAAATAAAATCCACTGCAGAAATAATAATAAATCTTCCATTTCTCTTTTTTTTTTAATATTTTATTTATTTATTCATGACAGACACAGAGAGAGGGGCAGAGACATAGGCAGAGGGAGAAGCAGCCCATCCCAAGGGGAGCCCGATGTGGGACTCGATCCCAGGACCCCAGGATCACAACCTGAGCCAAAGGCAGACACTCAACCACTGAGCCACCCAGGCGCCCTAAATCCTCCATTTCTCCAATTAACATCAACAAGAAACTTTCTGAAGTAGCTGCAGACAGTTCTCAGAAACAATCAACCCATATCCATGGTGAGATTGGCCCAGCAATCTTTGTTTTTATTTATTTATTTTTTAAGATTTTATTTATTTATTCATGAGAGACACAGAGAGAGAGAGAGATAAGCAGAGACACAGGCAGAGGGAGAAGCAGGCTCCATGCACCGGGAGCCCGACGTGGGATTCGATCCCGGGTCTCCAGGATCATACCCCAGGCTGAAGGAGGTGCCAAACTGCTGAGCCACCCGGGCTGCCCTGGCCCCACAATCTTTAGCAATAAATATTGACTACAAACCATGGACAAGGCATTAAGAATAAGTTTTAAAGATGTTCAGAAAGAAAGAAAGAAAGACAAAATAAAAAGGCATAGGATGTACCTCCTATCCCCTAAGAAGCTTGTGGAATTGTGCTGTTAAGTCATTATCATAAGAAAATCCTATGAAAAGCTCAAAAGAAAAGTGAACATTCTCAATTACAATGCAGAAAAATTTCACCAAGTGAGAAGCACAAACTGTTGTAGGATTTCAAAGACAGAGAGACCATTAGGATTTGAGGTGTCCTGAAGTGTTTAGTGAGAAAGTAGGATTTTTTGAAAAAGATTATTTATTTATTCATGAGAGACACACAGAGAGAGGCAGAGACATAGGCAGAGGGAGAAGCAGCTCCATGCAGGGAGCCCAATGTGGGACCCGATCCTAGGACTCCAGGATCATGACCTGAGCTGAAGGCAGGTGCTCAACCACTGAGCCATCCAGGTGTTCTGAGAAAGTAGGATTTAAGTAGGGCACTAATGGAGATAGAATTTGTATCTTGAAGAGCAGTTAATATCACAAGAGAATAAAGCCCATGGCATGCCAGGGAACATTTTACTGATGACTGTACCATGAAGAGTGATAAGTCTGCAGTGATAAGAGTTAAAATCTGAGATGGACCCACAGCACCACAATTAAGAAAAATGAAGGCAGATCTGGGTTTGAATCCTGTCTCTACCACTAATTGGTTGAGTGGCCTTGTCACATTTATCCTCTCTGAAGCTCAGTTTCCACCATCTTAAAACGGAGACAGTATTAATTACGCCTGCTTCATAAAGTCCGTATGAAGATAAAATGAGAGTTACTCTCCATAGTTCTCAGCAAATAAGTGCTCAGTAGGGTGACTATTCCATGCTCTCCCCCCAGGTCAGAGTTTGTGGTCTGAAACTTCAAGAGATTGAAAAAGAATTTTTTAAATTAAAAGTATAGAACAAAGCAGGCCATAGAACAGATAGTCAGCTTTTTTGCTTTTACTTTATCCAATAGAGCAGCATTTTCCCTGCTGATTTCCATTTGGAGCATGACTTTAGTATACATATTGTTTGATTTTGAAACATCCTTTCCCAAGAAGCATTCTTCCTAAAGAATACTCTTCCTGAAAAATATTCTGAATCCTGCTCACCTCCACTATCATCTCCATGCTTTTCTAGACAACAGAATGCTTCTAGAGGAAAATAAGAAATGATGTGGATTTCAGATTTGTGTTACTTGCATTTATTCATCCATTGATTTAATCAATATTTATTGAGTACCTATTTTTGAAAGATGAAAGGCCATCAAGGGGAAGCTACTTCACTTCCCACCTCCTACCTGCACCTATAATTCCCTTTCTGTGTTCTCTTCTGTCACAAGGAGGGAAGAAGAGCCTCTCCTCCTTTATTTATTTATTTATTTATTTATTTATTTATTTATTTATTTATTTTTACAGATTTTATTTATTTATTAATGAGAGACACAGAGAGACAGAGACATAGACAGGGAGCCTGATGCAGGACTCAATCCTCGGACTCTATCCCAGGACCCAGGGATCATGCCCTGAGCCAAAGGCAGACGCTCAACTGCTGAGCCACCCAGGGGGCCAGCCTTTAAAAGGAGGAGGGGCTTGGGATTCCTGGGGGGCTCAGCGCTTGAGCATCTGCCTTTAGCTCAGGTCTGCCTTTGGCTCAGGGCGTGATCCCTGGAGTCCTAGGATCAGGTCTCACATTGGGCTCCCTGCATGGAGCCTGCTCCCTCTGTCTCTGTCTCTGTCTCTGTCTCTGTCTCTCTCTCTGTTTCTCATGAATAAATAAATAAAATCTTTAAAAATTAAATTAAATTAAAGGCTGGCCCCTCCACCTGTGCTTTGGAGCCCTCGCTTTCATAGGAGGTCTTTGCCTTAGTATTGTCTCTTTCCTGTTTCCAACCTCTTCCTCTTTAGTGGTTCCTTTCTAGTCAATATTTAAACATACTCAAGTATCCCTCATTAAAAGAAAAAAAAAGATAAATGCTCTTTAGTCTTTCATCCACATCTTCCTTATGTTCTCTCTCCCTTCTCTCCTTTCTAAAGTTGTAGAAAGTGTGGCCAACAGACTCTGCCTTGATTTTATTAACCACCCCTTATTCCTCAACCCCATCAAAACTGGAATTTGTGCCTGCCAATCCTCAAAAACTGCCTCAGTAAGATCATCAAATTTTATTTCTCATTTTGCTTTGACCAATTACCTGTTTGAAATTCTTTCTTCCTTTAACTTCTGTGATATCACACATTTCTGATTTTCTTCTCTCTTCTCTAGATGTTCCTTTTTACCCATCTTTGACAGCTCTCCCTTTGTGAGACCATTAAATGTTTTTCACGTTCTTTTCTAATGCACACATCTCTTCCTACTCTGGCTTTTTCCTAAGGAAAATGCATTCACTCCCATGGCTTTATTACCAATGGCATATCTGCAACTCTCAAATCTCTAGCTCCAGATCCACATATCCAACTGCCTCCATAAGCCCTCTACCTGAATTTTCCACTGGCACCTCAAACTCAGCATATCCAAACCTGGACTCATCGTCTTCATTCCCAAACCTGGTTCTTCTCTGGTGTTTCTCAGCTCAGTAAATGATAATACCAGCTGCTTTAAGAGTCATCTCTGACCATTCCTTCTTCATCATTCATTACAAATCAATGACTAATTTTGTCATCATACTTTCTAGATATTCTGAAAACCATCTTTTCTCCATTTTTACCACCATCATTTCTTATCTAAGCTACTGCAACAGTCTTTTTTTTTTTTTTTTTTTTTTAACAGTCTTCTTTTAAAAAGGGCAAATCTGTTTATATCATTGTCAATGCCTATATTAAAGCTGTCCATTGAACTGGGGATAAAGTCCAAAATCCTTAATACGGTCTACAAGGTCTTATATGTTCTGACCCCTATCTGTGTTTCTACCTTCATTCTATGTTCTTTTCTCCCACTTTTCTCTCCTCGGCTGACATGCTAGTTTCCCATCAGTGCTTCAATGCATCATACTCTCTCCTCTTTCACACCTATTTCTCCTCCACTCCCCTAGCAATCTCTACCCCTCACCTAACTACTCGTATTTGTCTTTTCAGGTTTCAGCTGAATTGAAAGCAAAATTGACTAGTTCTTCTTCTATACATTCACATTATGCCCCATTCTCATCCTTTGTAACACTCCTCACTTTTATATTGTCTACCTTAACTAATTGTCTATAAGTTCCAGGGGCTATACCTGCCATGCTTATCAATGTATTATTAGTGCATAGTATAGTATCTGACAAATTTAGGCAATAAAATATATATTAATTCATTCATACAGTGATAGGTCCGCTTCACCTTTATTTCTGCCAAGTCGTCCTTGACTCATTCAAGCAGAATTGGTAACTTTCATATTAATATAACCACTATACAGGGGATCCCTGGGTGGCTCAGCGGTTTAGCGCCTGCCTTTGGCTCAGGGCATGATCCTGGAGACCTGGGATCGAGTCCCACATCGGGCTCCCTGCATGGAGCCTGCTTCTCCCTTTGCCTGTGTCTCTGCCTCTCTCTCTCTCTCTCTCATGAATAAATAAAATATTAAATATATATATATATATATATATATATATATATATATATAACCACTATACCAAAGATACTATCTGTATCTTATTTCTCTTTGTGCCCCTAGCACTTCACTTGGTGTCTGGAACAAAATGAATGCTCAATCTATGCTTATAGAATTGAACTAACAGAGACTTTGCCAACTGGCTGGATATGAGATCTGAAGGAATATAGAAAGTCAAAGATAAACTCTGAAGGGTGGGCTAGCCTTTAACACAAATGGAAAAGTTGGTAAAGGAAGGTGGTTTAGAAAGTAAATATATGCAGTTCTGAGCATAGGTATTGATAGTGTAGTGACAGAGGGGAGAGTTTATACAAAAAGTCATTAAAGCCCTTTCACAAAGATGGCGCCAAAGGCGAAGAAGGAAGCCCCTGCCCCTCCCAAAGCTGAAGCCAAAGCAAAGACTTTGAAAGCTAAGAAAGTGGTGCTGAAAGGCATGCACAGTCACACACACACAAAAAAGAAGAAGATCCATACGTCACCTACATTCCAACGACCCAAGACCCTGTGTCTCCAAAGGCAGCGCAAATATCCTCGAAAGAGCACCCCCAGGAGAAACAAGCTTGATCACTATGCCATCATCAAGTTCCCCCTGACTACTGAGTCAGCCATGAAGAAAATAGAAGACAACAACACACTTGCGTTCATTGTGGATGTCAAGGCCAAATAAGCACCAGATCAAACAGGCTGTGAAGAAGCTCTATGACATTGATGTGGCCAAGGTCAACACCTTGATCAGGCCTGATGGAGGGAAGAAAGCATATGTTTGACTGGCTCCTGACTATGATGCTTTGGATGCTGCCAACAAAACTGGGGTCATCTAAACTGAGTCCAGCTGGCTATCAATATAAATATAAATTTTTCACCACAAAAAAAAAAAAGTCAGTAAAGCCATGGAGTCCTGAAATGGCAACATGAAGATAATTCCCGAGGTTGGAAGCAGTCTGCTGGAGCCAGAGAAGGCTAACGGATGGGATACATTCTAATTTGCCTAGGACAATCCCAGTTTACACCTATTATCCTAACATAATAATTGATGGTGCTGCCGCCTTGTATGCTTAAAAGTGTCCAAATAAATTAGGCGTACCCAGTTGGCTCAGTTGGTAAAGCATGCAACTCTTGACCTCAGGGTCTTGAATCAAGCCCCATGTTGGCCATACAGCTTACTTAAAAAAAAAAAAAAAAAAAAAAAGTGCCCAATAAACTATATGACCAGCCAACCAGAAGACCATGTGAATTTGGAAAAGTTAAGTGAGTTAAGGGCAAGAACATTTAGGACAAGAGCAGAGCAAGAAATTACAGTGATTTCGAGTTGTAGATAGTGAAGGAATGTACTGAATTGAATGACATTTTATAAAGAGCTATGAAATGAACTAGCTACCATTTCTGGATGGACAATGTCACAAAAACCCTGATAGGTAGGCATTTCCATCCATATTTTATAGATAAAATAATCAAAGCTTAGATTAAACACCCACTCAGAAAATTAGCTAAAATATAGCTTAATAAGTAAAATACAGTGACTTTTCCTCACTCATAGCCATCTTAGCAGCTGCTCTTGGTTGGGGCCTGCTCAAAACCTAAGGCAGAGGGATCCCTGGGTGGCGCAGCGGTTTGGCGCCTGCCTTTGGCCCAGGGCGCGATCCTGGAGACCCGGGATCGAATCCCACATCGGGCTCCCGGTGCATGGAGCCTGCTTCTCCCTCTGCCTATGTCTCTGCCTCTCTCTCTCTCTCTCTCTCTGTGACTATCATAAATAAATAAAAATTAAAAAAAAATTCTTAAAAAAAAAAAAAAAAAAAAAAAACCTAAGGCAGGAAATACAGTGGATGCATAGAAGATGAAAAGGCCACTGGAATCTTTCTACTCTGGGCTCCAACTCATCATGAAAAGTGGAAAGTATGTGTTGGGGTACAAGCAGAATCTGAAAATAATCAGAGATGGCAAAAGCAACACTGATCATCCTTGCCAACAACTGCCCAGCTTTGAGGAAATCTGAAATAGAGTATTAAGCCATGTTGGCCAAACCTGGTGTCCATCATCAGTACAGTGGCAAGACTATTGAATTGGGTTTAGAATGTGGGAAATACTGTGGAGTATGCACACTGGTTATCATTAATCCAGGTGATTCTGATATCATTAGAAGCATGTCAGAACAGACTGGTGAAAAGCAAAACATGAAAAATCTCTCTCTAATAAAATTGGCCAGAGCTTGTTTGTTTGTTTGTTTGTTTGTTTTTAAAGATTTTATTTATTTATTCATGAGAATACACAGAGAGGAGAGAGAGAGAGAGGCAGAGACACAGGCAGAGAGAGAAGCAGGCTCCCTGCAGGGAGCCTGACATGGGACTGGATCCCTGGTCTCCAGGATCACACCAGGGACTGAAGGCGGCGCTAAGCCGCTGAGCCACCCCGGCTGCCCCAGAGCTTTTTTGGAAAAAAAAAAAAAAAAAGTAAAACCTAGCTAGAGAGCAAAACTAACTAAATATAAATGAATAATTGAAAAAAGAAGTCAAAGGGGGAAATATCTGGAAGTCACAAGAAGTCCCTTCTCCAATAACTTGTAAGCATCTTGAGTGGGAAAGGAAAAATAAAGCATTGATATGGTAACTTCCCCATAAAGGAGGGTAACCACTGCTACCAAGATCCTTCACTATAACTTGCAAAATTACTGCTCACTATTTTCTGAAGTAGCTTCATTGAAAACCATCCTTCTTTCCCCAAGAGACAAGTAATTCCAGGAAGTAACTTTTTAAATAAAGACTTTATTTATTTGACAGAGAGATGGAGAGAGAGAGAAAGAGAGTGAGCATGAGCAGGGTGAGGGGCAGAGGGAGAAGCAGACTCCCCGCTGAGAAGGGAGCCTGATGCGAGGCTGAATCCCAGGACTCTGGGATCATGACCTGAGCCAAAGGCAGCAGCTTAACCTGAGCCACCCAAGTGTCCCTCCAGGAAATAACTTCAGTGAAATGGAAAATAGACACTTCTACCCTGGAACACACCTGACTTCAAAACCAGCTTGTAGGTAGGGAAAAACCAAATATTCAGGGGCAAAAGGAATTTAATCTTGCTAAAATGGATGTCAGAGAAGATATCATTGCAATGAAAGCAAAAGCAAGAAAGGGAATAACCTAAGGAGAGCCTGGAAATGTATATGTAGAGGCAAAGATTACTCCGAAAGTCGAATCAAAGCTAAGCAGTGGAGAGTGACACCACAGCGGCATGGGCAGAAAAGGTAAGACAAAGGAATATAAACATTTCATGAGGATGACTTAAGGATTCTAAGTTAGTTGATACTTGTGATGATTCCTTCAAAGTGAATGAAAATTGCATTTTAGCAGCAAATGTCCTTCAATCTTTCCCAAGAGCTAAATAAGGTGCTCTTTACTAAGTAATAATAGGAGTTTCACTTTTTTTACTGCCTCCCTCATTGAACGATGCCTAAAAGCAATTATACTTCAGCTGTGCTGCATCTTTTCCCTTTCCCCTTTTCTCCTTCTTCTGAAGACTAGAAAGAGATTAATGCAACAGCACATATGCAGTTAGAATTTCACTTTAAAGCAATCAGTTTTAAGAAGCACTTTGTACAAATGCGCTGCATTTAAGAATGATTTTGGTGCATGTGTCTTTCCATGGGACAACCCAGCTCAATGTAAAGAACAAGTACTATAAACCAAGAAACCAAGCCTGACTAGTTGTGGAACTTAGGTAAATCATATACTTTCCCTATTATTCATTTTTTAAAGTTTATTTATTTAAGTAATCCCTACACCTAATGTGGGGCTCGAAATTACAACCCCAAGATTAAGAGTTGCATGCTACCCTGACTGAGCCAGCCACATATCCCATAAAGTGAGTGTTTTTTTTTTTTTTAAGATTTTATTTATTTATTCATGAGAGACAGAGAGAGAAAGAGGCAGAGACATAGGCAGAGGGAGAAACAGGCTCCATGCAGGGAGCCCGACGTGGGATTCGATCCCAGGACTCCAGGATCACGCCCTGGGCCGAAGGCAGGCGCCAACCCGCTGAGCCGCCCAGGGATCCCTTTTTTTTTTTAAAAAGTAATCCTGGGATACCTGAGTGGCTCAGCCGTTGAGCATCTGCCTTTGGCCCAGGGCGTGATCCTTGGAATCCCAGGATCGAGTCCCACGTCAGGCTCCCTGCATAGAGCCTGCTTCTCCCTCTGCCTGTGTCTCTGCCTCTCTCTGTGTGTCTTTCATGAATAAATAAATAAAATCTTTAAGAAAATAAAATAAAATAAAAATAGTAATCCCTACATCCAATGTGGGGCTTGAACTCATGATCCCAAGATCATGCTCTATGGACTGAGGCGTCAAGCATCCCTCTGTTATTCTAATAGCCATATATCTATATCTATATCTATCTATCTATATATATCTTATATATAGCATGGTTTGTTGTTTTGGTGAAAAATTCTACACAAAAGTAAGGTACGTGCTGTTAAGGAATGCCTTGTAAATATTAAATCCATTTTAAATAATTATAAAGGCAGATGAATTATTACACTTTCTTTATTCCTTTCCTCTATTTTTGTAACAACCTAACATTTTATTGAATAAAGACTTATGAAACTTAAGAGTCTGAATAAATGCTGGAGGTCAAGTTAAAATTGGTATTTAAGAAATAATTCAACTTGTATGGCCTCTTCTTAATTTACATATTAGTCAATCAATAAACAAACATTTGTTCAGTGCTTCCTGTGTGTCAGGAATTATGTTAGGCTGTGGGAGGGGAGGGATACCAAGGACTATATTTCAGCAAATAAAAGACAGCTCGGATTATGAGAAGTATATCAGTTTCTGAGCTGTTAAAATGTAGAAAAATATGCATCTAAGAAGGGATTATATGTGGGTAAAAAACAAAGAGCTTCCATGGTGAAAAAATAGAATATATCCATAATAGATACCAAGTGTTAGAAACCAAAAGCATCCCCAGAAGTTTAGTGAACAAGAAGTCCCAAGGAGCTGAGGGCCGTGAGGGAGATGCACTGTATATGACACTGGCCTAGTTCTGCTAATGTATTTTCTATCGATTCTATAAGACATTGGCAAGAAAAGAACAAATTAAAAACTAAGATTTATACTTTCCCTCCTGAAATGTGACAACTTTAAGTTTCGTTGAGACTTCTGAATTCTATAGTTATACCAACCTGAAACCATGATTTCTCTTGCATTGGAAAATTTAACTTACCAACGATTATGTAAATTACGAATTAAGCAAATACACGCTTTGCTAAAATACAAAGGAAACTTGGGGCAAATGGCCCAGATCATTTAAAATTTGAGCCTGTAATAACGAGTGAAAATACTTTGAGATAATAGTTTTGGCATCATTTCTCATTTGGCATTGAGAGAGTAAAAATAAAAATTTTTCTCCAGTGGAAGTTCTTTTAAGATTTTATTTATTCACTTGAGAGAGAGAGAGAGGGAACAAATGTGGGGGAGAGGCAGACTCCCTGCTGAGCAGGGAGCCAGATATGGGGCTCCATCCCAGGACCTGGAGATCCTGATCTGAGCTGAAGGCAGATGCCAAACATCTGAGCCACCCAGGGGCCCCACCAGTGGAAGCCCTAAACTAGACCTGCATCTGTAGCTCTAGGCTCAGTTCCTGGGCTACTACTAAGTCCCTCTTTCTCATACCCTACCCCGAGCTCTAAGTACCAAGGCCTCCAACCCCTGATTAAAGAGGGCACCAGTTGATGCTACGCCTAAGAATTTAATCTTAGGACCACTGTTCATTCCTTCCCTCAAAGAAACTTGAACTTCAAGCCTCTTAGCTCCCATTACTGTCCTCTGTTGCATCTACTGTGACTAATCACACTTGTGCATGAAAACAAAAACTTGTAGGATCTTACAGACTACAGCTGACTTTTATTAAGACTTTATGTCCACTATTCTCCAAGAGTCAGCTGTGACTACATCTGGCAAGCTTCATTCCCATTTTGTTGTTGTTTTAAAGATTTTATTTATTCATTCATAAGAGACACAGAAAGGCAGAGACACAGGCAGAGGGAGAAGCAGGCTCCATGCAGAGAGTCCGATGTGGGACCTGATCTGGGGACCATGGGATATGCCCTGAGCCAAAGGCAGGGGCTCAACCGCTGAGCCACCCAGGTGTCCCATCTTTCCTATTTCATTCCTATTTTGATAGGTCAAAGCCCCAAATATAATTACCTGCTCTCTACCCCTGTCCTCTATGGAACTGTCATTCCTAAAATGCTCTGAACTTCCTTAAGCCTAGTACAATCCCTATCCTCTCTCTCCCTATGCAAACCTTCCATTTGTCCTCTGGAATTCCAACTTCTACACAATCATTTTCCTGAATGTTCCTTCCACTTTTCAAAAAAAATTTTTTTTTAAAGATTTTACCCATTTATTCATGACAGACAACAGATACAGAGAGTGAGAGAGAGAGAGAGAGTGAGGCAGAGACACAGGCAGAGGGAGAAGCAGGCTCCATGCAGGGAGCCTGATGTGGGACGCGATCCTAGGTCTCCAGGATCACGCCCTGGGCCGAAGGTGGCGCTAAACAGCTGGGCCACCAGGGCTACCCTCCTTCCACTTCTATACTTATGTAAACCTGGCCTTCTCTAGGTCAGTACCTTCTGTGCTGCTCCCTCCAGTGAGGTCTGCTCACACTTTCACACCTATTTAGTGTCAGGAGACTAGGATACTCCCCAGTGCTATTTGGAGTCCACTGCTTCCCCCACCCTTTTGTAAAAACCCCTGCCATCCTCTCCCTCACTAACTGTAATCTATCTGCCTCCCATGTACTCATTGTTCACAGAAGATATTGGCACTCATTACTGTGTTATCTTGTACCGCCAGTACAAGTGAACTCATCCTAAGTGAGTTCAGAGTCCTCATGAAAGACCCACCTAATCTCCAACGTCCTCCTCTAATGTTACTTGACCACCTACCGCCCCCCGCCCCAGTCACTCCCTGGACCTTGTCATCATCTCCTAAAACTCCTCTACTTTCTTCATTCCTAAAATCACTAAATTCTTTTCCCCCTTCCCCTAAAATCTCTAATTCTAAAAGTCCACTTTCTGACCACAATCACCTATACCTCCAGCTCACTTACTATACCAGTCTGAGTGCAATTGTCCTTCCCTTTGTTTGAAAAGATTATTGATCACTTCACTTCCTTTCTATTACCCCCTTCCTGTCTTTACTTCTCTGTTTATCTAGCTTAGTGTTCATGGTCCATCATTTCACTCACTCTTAGAATTAACCTTGAACTCCCTCCTTGAATGCACTCTTTCCTTGTCTTCTAAGACACCATACTCTCCTGGTTTCTCTTGTCTGGCAGCCTTTTACAGACATTTTTACTGGCTTCTCCCTCCTGTATTACTAAACCTTTAAATGTCGGAGTGTTTCAGCAATCTGTCCTGGGAGCTTTTCTCTTTTGATTCAATACCCTTTCCTTAAGTAATTGTAGCTCTTCCCATGGGTTTAATTATTATCAGTATGCATATACTCCTCAAATTCATACCCGAGTTCAGAATTCTTGTTTCAGCTCCAGATTGATATACCTGCTTACCTGACATCTTCAAATGAATATCTCCAAGGTATCTCCAACTCAGCGTGTTTAAAAGAAAACTCATCACTTTCCCATTAAATCTATTCCTTCCAGAAACCTGAATCACCTTTGAATCTCCCTCTCTCACATCTCCCCAAATTTAAATAATCTCTCTATATTTATTTTTTTTAAATATTTTATTTATTTATTCATAAGAAACAGAAAGAGAGAGAGAGAGGTAGAGACACAGGCAGAGGGAGAAGCAAGCTCCCTGCAGGGAGCCCGAAGCGCCCTGGGCGGAAGGTGGCGCTAAACCACTTAGCCACCCGGGCTGCCCAGATTTTGTCATCTCTTGATGTAAGGATTAAACTAGATTATGCATGTAAAGGATTTAGTGCCTGGCACATGATAATCAATAAATGCTATTCAGTGGATATATGTTGGATAATTCAGTAAATGATTTTGGAATAACTGGTCATCCATTTAGAATGACCATCCATTTAGAAAAAATACAAATTTATCCCTACCTCACTTCTTAGACCCAAGTATGTGGGGGGAATGAAACCATAAAAATACTTGAAGAAGACATGGGGAAATATTTGTATAACCTTGGAGTTGAAGAAAGCCTTTCAAAACATGTCCCAAAAGTTAGAAGCTGTAAAGAACAACCAGTAACCACATACCAATGTAAACATTCTGCATGGTGAGAAAGCCATAAATAAGACCAGAAGACAAATAACAAATAGTGAAAATATTTATAATACTTAATTAAAAGGAGTTAATAACAAATATCTAACTAGCTCTTATAAATCAACAAGAAAATATTAACAACCTACTAGCAAAAGGTCAAGCTGCATAAATACAAAATTCAGTCTAAGATCTACAAGTGTCTAATAGTCTAAAGAAAATACAAATAGGGGATCCCTGGGTGGCTCAGTGGTTTAGCACCTGCCTTTGACCCAGGGCGCGATCCTGGAGTCCCGGGATGGAGTCCCATGTCGGGCTCCTGGCATGGAGCCTGCTTCTCCCTCCTCTTGTGTCTCTGCCTCTCTCTCTCTCTATGTCTATCATAAATAAATAAATATTTTAAAAAAGAAAATACAAATAAAACAATAAGCTATTACATTTTACTTATAGATTAGAAAGGTTGACTACATTTCGTGTAGGTAAGGAGAATGGGCACTAACCTGCTCTGTAGGTGGAGCATAAATTTGAACAATCTTTCTGGAAATAGTTTGACAATGGAGAACATAATATGAAATGTGTGTACCTCTTGATATAGTAATCCCACCTCCAGAAATTTACTCTAAAGAGATCATTTAAATGTTTCAAAGAGATATATGCTGAGAATGTTCACTGCATAATTTATAAAATTGGAAATAAATATTTATTGAAACAGCAATAGTCTTCTTGGGCACTGCTCATGATAGTGGGGATACAGAAATGACAATAGAGAGATAAAATTCCTTTCTCATGGAATTTACATTCCAAGGGTTAGAAAGACATTAAACTAATAAATAAGATACTTTCAAATAGTGACACATGCTTTGGAAACGTAAAACCAGGTGCAAGAACACAACAAATTAAAAAGAAAAGGTGCTTTAATATATGACAGAAGAAATTTTTCCTGATATGAAGAGCTGTGGAGAACTGAATCTACACATGAAAAGGACATACTGTATTGCAAGAAAACCAACAATGAACAACTGAAACTAAAATATATCCTGATTAAGTTCTTCAGCTTTCAGGATAAAGAAGCAATTCTTTTGCAGAATTCTGCAGAAAAAACAGGTCACTTATAAGAAGGAAGAATCAGGCCTGACTCAGATTTCTCCACAGCAGCATTCAGTGCCTGCAAAGTTTCTAGGGAAATAAAGTGAGCCCAAGAATATAATATCTGGTCAGGTTGTCATTTAAGTCAACAAGCCAACAACACACATTTTCAAACAAGCAAGAACTTGGGAAGTAAATAACATACAATCCTTCCTGAAAAAACAACTTAAGATGAAATCAAGCCAACCAAGAGATGAATGGAAGTGCTGGGGTAAAAGTAAAGCAACATTCAATATCAGAAAAACAATGAAGCATGACTTCAGGGGTGTGAGGAGAAGCAAATGCAACCCATGAATTTTCTTCTTAGTTGAGTTGTTTTTCAAGTAAGTTATATCTTGTTTTATTGTACATCGCTTTATGGCATTTCATAGTTTTTTATAAATTGTGGCAATCCTGCATTAAGCAAGTCTATTTGCACCGTTTTTCCAACAGCATTTGCTCATTTTGTGTCTCTATGACACATATTGGTAACTTTTAAAAAAGATTTACTTTATATTTTATTTGAGTAATAGCATAAACAGAAGGGATAGAGAGAGAATCTCAAGCAGACTCCATGCTGAGCGCAGAGCCTAAGGCAGGCCTAATCCCACAACCATGAGATTACAACCTGATTTGAAAACAAGAGTCAGAGCCTTGACTGACTATACCAGGCAGGTGCCCCTCATTTTGGTAATTCTTGCAATATCTCAAACTTTTTCATTATTATTAGTTTTGTTATGGTGACCTGTGATCAGTGACCTTTGATATTACTATTGTCATTGTTTTGGGGCACCATGAACTGTGTTTATATATAAGCTGGCAAACTTTTTAAAAAAGATTTTATTTATTTATTCATGAGAGACATACAGAGAGAGGCAGAGACACAGGCAGAGGGAGAAGCAGGTTTCCTGCAAGCAGCCTGATGCAGAACCCGATCCCCGGACCTGGGACCACACCCTGAACTAAAGGTAGATGCTCAACCACTGAGCCACCCAGGCACCCCTAAACTGGCAACCTTAATCCATAAATCTTTTATGTGTTCTAACTGCTCCACTAACTGGCAGTTCTCCTGGTCTCTCTCCCCAGGCCTTCCTAGTCTCTGAGATAAAACTGTACTGAAGTTAGGCCAGTTAATAACCCTACAGTGGCCTCTTAAGTGTTTGAGCAAAAGGAAGGTTGTACATCTCTCATTTTTAGTCAAAAGATAGAAATGATTAAGTGTAGCAAGGGAGGCATGTCAAAAGCTGCAATAGGCCAAAAGCTAGGCCCCTTAAGCCAAATAGTTAGTCAAGTCACAAATGCAAAGGGAAAGTTCTTGAATGAAATTAAAAGTGCCAGGGAGGGGCAGCCCAGGCGGCTCAGCAGTTTAGCACCTGCCTTCGGCCCAGGGCGTGATCCTGGAGACCTGGCATAGAGTCCCACGTCAGGATCCCTGCATGGAGCCTGCTTCTCCCTCTGCCTGTGTCTCTGCCTCTGTCTCTCATGAATGAATAAATAAAATCTTAAAAAAAAAAAAAGAAAGAAATTAAAAGTGCTATTCCAGTGAACACATCAACGAAAAGAAAACAAAACATCCTTATTGCTAATATAGAAAAAATTTGAGAGGTCTGGATAGAAGATTAAACCAACCACAATATTCTCTTAACTCAAAACCTAATCCAGAGAAAGGCCCTCACTCCCTTCGATTCTGTGAAGGCCAAGAGATGACAAAACTGCAGAAGAAAAGTGGGAAGCTAGCAGAGGTGGGTTCATGAGGTTGGAGGAATGAAGTCATCTCTGTAGCAGAACAGTGCAAGGTGAAGCAGCAAGTGCTGATGCAGAAGCCGCAGCAAATTATCCAGAAGATCTGGCTATAAGACAATTAATGAAGATTGTTAGACTAAACAACAGATTCAATATAGACAAAACAGCCTTATATTGGAAGAAGATACTATCTAAAACTTTCATAGCTAGAGAGAAGTCAATGCCTGGCTTCAAAGCATCAAAGGGCAGACTGACTCTCTTGCTAGAGGTCACTACAGCGGGAAATTTTAAGTTGAAGCAAATGCTCATTTATCATTCTGTTTACAACATAGTTTACTGAATACTTTAAGCCCACCGTTGAGAATTACTGCTCAGGAGAAAAGATCCCTTTCAAAATATTGCTGCTCATTGGGATCCCTGGGTGGCGCAGCGGTTTGGCGCCTGCCTTTGGCCCAGGGCGCAATCCTGGAGACCCGAGATCGAATCCCACGTCGGGCTCCCGGTGCATGGAGCCTGCTTCTCCCTCTGCCTGTGTCTCTGCCCCTCTCTCTCTCTCTCTCTCTGTGTGACTATCATAAATTTAAAAAAATTAAAAAAAAATATTGCTGCTCATTGATGGTGCACGTGGTTACCCAAGAGCTCTAATGGGGATGTACAATGAGATTTTTTTTTTTAAAGATTTTATTTATTTATTCATGAGAGACAGAGAGAAAGAGAGAGAGAGGCAGAGACACAGGCAGAGGGAGGAGCAGGGAGTCTGATATGGGACTCGATCCTGGGACGTCAAGATCACGCCCTGGGCTGAAGGCAGGCACTTAAACCACTGAGCCACCCAGGCTGCCCTATACAGTGAGATTAATGTTGTTTTCGTGCCTGCTAACACAGCATTCATTCTGGTGCCCTTGGATCAAGGAGTAATTTCAACTTTCAAATTTATTATTTAAGAAATACATTTTGTAAAGTTATAGCTGCCATAGAGAGTGATTCCTCTGATGAATCTGGGCAAAGTACATTGAAAACTTTCTCAAAAGGATTCACTATTCCAGATGCCATTAAGAACGTTTGTGATTCATGGGAAGAGGTCAAAACGGCAACATTAATAGGAATTTGGAGGAAGTTGATTCCAATCCTCATAGATGACTTTGAAGGGTTCAAGACTTTAGTGGAGAAGTAGCTGCGATGTGGAGTAGTAGATGTGATAGAAGGAGCAAGAGAACTAGAATTAGAAGGGGAGCCTCAAAATGTGGCTGAATTGATGCAATCTCATAGTAAAACCTGAATGGATTAGGAGTTGTTTCCTATGGATGAACAAAGAAAGTGGTTTCTTGAGATGGAATCTCCTTCCAATGAAGATACTGTGAAGATTGTGGAAATGATAAAGGATTTAGGATATAACATAAAATTAGTTGGTTAAGAGATCCCTGGGTGGCGCAGCAGTTTGGCGCCTGCCTTTGGCCCAGGACGTGATCCTGGAGACCAGGGGTCGAATCCCACGTCGGACTCCTGGTGCATGGAGCCTGCTTCTCCCTCTGCCTGTGTCTCTGCCTCTCTCTCTCTCTCTCTCTCTCTCTCTGTGTGTGTGACTATCATAAATAAATAAAAATTTATAAAAAAAATTAGTTGGTTAAGTTTGCAAAGATTAAGTCCAATTTTGAAAGAAATTCTAATGTGGGTTAAATGCTGTCGAATAGCATTGCATACTATAGAGAAATCTTTTGTGAAAGGAAGAGTTAATCAATGAGACAGACTGCCCTGTTGTCTTATTTTAAGAAATTGTCACAGCCATCCCAGCTTTGAACAACCATCACCCTGACCAGTCAGCAGCCATCAACATCAAGGGAAGACCCTCCACCAGCAAAAAGATTAGGTCTCACTAAAAGCTCAGATGAAGGTTAGCATTTTTTACCAATAAAGCATTTTTTAATTAAGGTATATGTATTTTTTAGACATAACGTTATTGCATACTTAATAGACTACAGGGTAGTGTAAATATAACTTTTATATGCATTGGGAAATAAAAAATTCATTTGACTGGCTTTATTGTGACATTCGCTTTATTGTGACATTTGCTTTAATGGGGTGGCCTGGAACCTAACCTGCAATATCTCTGAGATGTGCCTATATAATAGCAAGTCACATTTGGATATATCCTTCCAAGTGATCCTCCAAAAGAAGCCGTACTAACACAGCCCATTAACAGTATTTGAAAATATGTTTTCCCATACCCTCATCAATTGTATTAAAAACACTAACAATTTTTAAATTAAATAGCAGTTATATGCCCCTCTCATGTATCTTTTTAAAATTATAGCAATCTTATGGAAGAGGTTAAAAGTGAACTTGAACCATTTTCAAATGTTTCTGAGACATATTATTAGATATATTTTCTGTCACTTTTCTAATTTATATCCTCTGCTCATTCTTCTCTTGAGTTGTCTTTTCCTTATTTATTATTAGGTTTTCTTCATACATGGTGGATAGGAATCCTTTATTTATTATGTAAGTAGCCAATGTGTGATCCTAGTCTATTGTGTCTTTCAAATTTGTTTATAGTGTTTTTCTTTGTATAGAAGTTAAGTATTTTCCTTTATAGATTCTGGATGGTAGGTCTTACTTAAAAGGAGCATTTCAACCACATGATTAAAAAAATATTCTACTGTATTTTCTCCTACCTCATAAGTTTCATCTTTTTTTGCTAATATCTTTACTAAATTATCAGATTCACGTAAACTAAGATTGTCAGATTCACACAAAGAATAGAGATATACTTTTCAATTAACTGGAATGCTTAAAATCCTATCAGAGGCGCCCCCATCTCAATATCTAAATACCTAAGAAGCAGAATTAGTAAACCAGTAGCCTGATGGGATTGCCAGACCTAGTAATTTAAAAAAGAGGACTATTTCATCCAGGAGATCGAAGATGACTAGAATGCTGAGTATCTTTATTAGAGACATACAAGGGAGGAAGACCAGGTTCTCCTGTTTCCAACTGTCTTTCTTTGTCCCATGGTCAATGCTGGACGCATTCAGTTAACGTTGATCTCTGTGGCTTTCTTCTATTTTGAGTTGTATTGCAGACCACACTGAAGCTTTCTTTCCTTATATGTGTTCAGATCACTGATTAGTAGTCAAGTAACCGTTCCCAGGGGCCCAGGAGACCTCGGGTTCCTTTCATCACCTGCCCATTAAGTTAGATTCTCTCAGGAGCAACCTTATTTTCCTTATTTGCAAGTTCTAAGTCCTTCCTAACTACAACAGTTTTATCTGGGAAGAGACGTCTAAATTGAAGAAAGATTGCTGAGCACTTCAAGACAGTATATAACAGAGAATTGTGTAGTACAAGAGTTAGCCAAGGTTTTTACGCATGGAAATGAGTGACAAGGAAGGCAGGGACATTAGTCTGGAGGCTGCTGTAGTAACCTAGACAAGGCCAGCTCCAAATTCTAGGCCATAGACTCCCTACCAAATTCCTCTCTAGGGCAGCCTGGGCAGCTCAGCGGTTTAGTGCCTGCCTTTGGCCCAGGGCATGATCCTGGAAACCCGGGATCGAGTCCCATGTCAGGCTCCCTGCATGGAGCCTGCTTCTTCCTCTGCCTGTCTCTGCCTCTCTCTCTCTTTCTGTGTCTCTCATGAATAAATAAAATATTAAAAAAAAAATTCCTCTCTAGATCCTCAGCCCTTAGTCCTAAGGGAATTTGAAACTTCAGGTATTTTTTTAAAATGTTGTACACCAAAACATTGTTTGTCCTATTAACTTATTAATCCTCTCAATTTGGCTTAGTAATACCTTTCTTTGTAATAATGTCAACCATTTATCAAGGGCCCACAATGTGACAGACATTTAAACATTTTTCTATAATCTCATAACAAACCTATAATGATTTACAGATAAGCAAAGCAAGGTTCAGAGAGTTTTAAGACACTTGTACAAGGTTTCACAGACAGAAAATGACAGTCCAGACACCAAATAACATATCATAAATTAAGAGAAGTGAAGTTTTATCCCATCACTTTTCTGGAAAACAATAATTATTTTTGACAAAACCTGAGATACAGATAAACTGAAATAGTGGTCTCCAAACTTCTTGACAGTGCATACTCGGTAAAAAAAAAAAAAAAGCACACCAGCTCTCAATATATGTATATTTATTTCTAAATTACTACCATCAGCTAATATCTTAAGGTACAATATATACTTAGGGTAGAATTCACTATAATGTATGTAAATCCATATTTCAAATACTCTTCTTAATAAATTCAAAAGGTAGGGATCCTTGGGTGGCGCAGCAGTTTAGCGCCTGCCTTTGGCCCAGGGCACAATCCTGGAGACCAGGGATTGAGTCCCACGTCGGGCTCCCTGCATGGAGCCTGCTTCTCTCTCTGCCTCTCTCTCTCTCTCTGTGTGTGTCTATCATGAATAAATAAATAAATAAATAAATAAATAAATCTTTTAAATAAATAAATCTTTTAAATAAATAAATAAATAAATTCAAAAGATTATTGCTGACTCCTTGTCAGATCTGATTGGCTTCCAATTGTTTTTATCTGATAATCTGTCTAAGGGTTCCCACTAGGAGTAGAAGCCATTGTGCTTACATTTTTTGTAAGCACTAAATTACATTACACAATAATGTAAACATTATTTAAAAATCATGTTTTCTTTATAGGAATCTTTTTTATTTTATTTTATCTTATTTTATTTTATTTATGATAGGCACACAGTGAGAGAGAGAGAGAGGCAGAGACACAGACAGAGGGAGAAGCAGGCTCCATGCACCGGAGCCCGACGTGGGACTCGATCCTGGTTCTCCAGGATCGCGCCCTGGGCCAAAGGCAGGCGCTAAACCGCTGCGCCACCCAGGGATCCCTATAGGAATCTTTTAAACACTGTCCATTCTATGAAGATGTTTAGCTAAAACTAGTTAAAATTGGGATCCCTGGATGGCGCAGTGGTTTAGCGCCTGCCTTTGGCCCAGGGCGCGATCCTGGAGAACCGGGATCGAGTCCCACGTCGGGCTCCGGTGCATGGAGCCTGCTTCTCCCTCTGTCTGTGTCTCTGCCTCTCTCTCTCTCTCACTGTGTGCCTATCATAAATAAATTAATTAATTAATTAAAAAAAATAAAACTAGTTAAAATAATCAGTAAATCCCTTAATTGGGCACATGTTAATTGCAACACATCTTAAGAACCTCTGTCAATCTTCCATATTGTTGAATTCCCTGCTTCCTTTCAGGATACATCGTGTTCCTTCATGAAGGTGACCTACCAGGTAGGGTGCCTATCCCAAAGTGTATGTCAAATATCAGTAAAACCCAATTTCTTTCTTCCTTACATTTATTTTTTTTTTCTTCCTTACATTTAAAATACATACAAATTCTAATCTTTTCTTCCTGGACTAAGGAATCACCTTTGAAGATCCCTAGACTAGATGACTGTCTCCAAGTAACAAGGTTGGAAGTTTTCTAGCTGGCTCTAATTCTTAATCCAGAGTTTTCCTGAAAATGTTCTTCCAATGAAGAAACCTGTACATCTGGGCCTTTTTGTTCACTTGGATGGTGGGTAAGCCTACTCTGTGTCAGGAATGTGGGAGAGGACCAGGGGTTTGGCCTATACATTTAAGTTTTAAGGTTCCAGAGCTTAGAAGAGTCATAGTAAGACCTCAGGTCTGCTCTCTCATTTTCCTTTATGCAACAACCACAATAAGAGACAGAATCTCATACAGGCTTGTGGCTGGAAGAGGCTTTTAGGGGAAGCTTGTCAGAGTTCCTTGTTTTACTTTAGAGGGAAACGTGGCATGAGGTGCACAAGCCTCCCCACTCCATAGGCCTGTGGCTTTCCAGGACCCACCCAGAGACCAGGTTTCCTTACCTACTCAGCTCATCTCCATCCCATTACCACTTTGGGTCAGGGCCAAGAACCAGGATGTTCCCTCTTCCCTAGAGTGGTCACTGTTCCTCATTCCCCTTGAGTTTTTAGGAGGCCCAGATCCTGAGGGCAGCAGGGAGGGTAAGAGGAGGCCAGCTAATTAGCTGGTCATTGTGATTAGCCATGAGAGCCACTCTCCCTCCAAAATCCAGACAGTCAGGCAGGGGTAGAGCAGGGGTACAGGGCCACCTGCCCACTGCACAGATGTCCTGCCCCTGGGGCAGTGCCTGCAATGCCACCTCTCCCACTCCCCTGCCTGGGCCCGTATACTCTTCCCTCCCATTCTGGACCTCCTTCTACAGGTTTCCTAGACTGTGCTCAGAAAGGCAAGAGAATAGTCATTCCTCCCCCTACTCTTAGGTATAACATCAGTTTTGTCAAAGGGGGTGCCAGGCAGCTCCCACTCCTTAATGTACCCTGAAAGGCTGTGAGTCTTTAATGACCTGGAACCCAGCCTTTTCCCTTCCAAAAACCCTACAGAGATGGAACTATCTGGACTTTACCAGGAGTCTACTCAGCATCCCACCATATACACCATTCCTGCCTAAATCTTCAGTCCTTCTCCTCAACTCCCCTTCACTTTGAATGACTTAGAAATTGACTTCCAAACACCCATTTTGAGCACCACAGCCTCCCATAGGCCCTCTTGTCTCTTCCCAATAAGTAACAGTAGCTAGCTAGCTCTTTTTTTTTTTTTAATTTTTATTTATTTATGATAGTCACAGAGAGAGAGAGAGAGAGAGAGGCAGAGGGAGAAGCAGGCTCCATGCACCGGGAGCCCGACATGGGATTTGATCCCGGGTCTCCAGGATAGCGCCCTGGGCCAAAGGCAGGCGCCAAACCGCTGCGCCACCCAGGGATCCCAGCTAGCTAGCTCTTAAAGAAGACTTATTATATGCTCAACAATTTATATGGATTAACTCATTTAATCTTCACAAGTCTGTAAGGTAGACACTACAGTTATCCACATTTTATAGATGAGGAAATTAGATCATAGAGAAGCTAAAGCCCTTGCTTGAGGTCACCTCAATGGTTAATGGTGAAGCTAAAGTTTGAGCCCAAGCAATATAGATCCAAAGGTCTGCCCTTAGCCACTCTACTATGCACCAAGATAAACCTTATATAGAAAATTTATGTTTTCTCCACTTTTGTAATGTATGACTAAAAGCATGTTAGGAAATATTATTGATCTGCATCATATAAGCTTCACAAATTCAGCTTCAGGTTAAATCCCCCAGCTGCCTTCCAGTCAAATTGCTGCTGCCCCAAAGATCTTCCTACATAGAAATTCTGGAACCACTGCAGCAAATGCCCTTCATTTTGCTCCTTCTTGAGACCCTTGATATCCTGTGGACACCTTCATTGGTGGTCTTGTCTGCTCTCAATGATATTCCTTTCCACTCCTCAAGGGAACACCTGCAGTGCTCACTAGCTGAATGTTTACTCCTCTTTCTGGAAGGAAGATGAAAGCGAGCAAGGAGAGCTGGGTACACAGACATCCATCAACTGGGCTTTTGATCTCTCTGCCCCGGGAAGCAGATTTCACACCCACGCCAACTGCAACAAGCTTTACTAGTGAAGTTTCCTGTAATATCCCATGCAGTCTGCAGTTGAATCTGCACAGTGGCGGGTCCCCTCAATGCCATGCCCCCCAACGGCCTAGGGTTGGCTGTGGCGTGGGTACAGTTAACACTTGGCATAGCTGTCAATTCCTGTGGTTTGAGCAACATCAGACCCCAAACTCAGAATTCCTACTATGTGCAGAACCCATCCCATCATGTGTCCATACTTGCCACCACCACCAGCACAGGAGAGAGACGGGC
Source organism: Canis lupus dingo (assembly GCF_003254725.2). Lineage (NCBI taxonomy): Eukaryota > Metazoa > Chordata > Mammalia > Carnivora > Canidae > Canis > Canis lupus. The sequence goes on from NC_064257.1 coordinate 15,941,999, forward strand.
TGGACATCAAGGCCAACCCTGCCCAGGGCTCTTGCCCTTGGACCCTTGAATTCTGATACAGGATCAAGTAGGGAACCTGGGCACCAGTGAAGAAATTGTCTCATGGCCCTCTGACAAAAGGGGTTTGGTGAACGGATGAGGGGGCTGCCCGGGGGGCTGCCAGGTGGCAGCTGGAGGAGAAGAGAAGCAGTCAGTGCAGGCAAGAAAGGCAGGGGACCAGCTGTGGCAGAGGCCAGACAGCTGGCTGGCCAGAAGAAACCCTTTAGGATGTCGTTCAGGGCTGAAATGCACCCTCAGCAGGGAAAGTTATTGCGACGCCCTTGCAAATATAAAGTGCTGTACAAACACTAAATCTAAAATGGCTAATAATTTTGTTATGTTAAAGCATTCGTGTCAGGTAATTAATGTACTCATTGTGATCATTTAATTTTATGGCAGGTAGTGTAGGGCTGGACAGAAATAGGGCTCTTTGGCCCAGTCCCCTCGTTTCTCGTTAGATAAGCCAGCAGCGCAGTCTCCCCCCATCCTGCCGGAGGGGGCTGAGGCGGGGGCTGAGCCAGGGACCTGGGCCTCCAAGCTTCAGGGATTTCATGCTCCTTGGCCCCTGGTGCCTAGAGGCCCTAGTGCCCCCTGGTGGTGCCTGACGTACCACCACTTCCTCAAAGGAAATGCCTGGCTGAATTCGTGGGGGAGAGAAAATTGTGATCTCCTAATGGAAACTTCTCCCTTGACAAGTGTGCCTCAAGGCTACCAGGTGCTAGGCACAGTAAAGGGAGAGTTGGCGTTGCTGTGTGGCGTTCCTTGGGGAGGGGGGACGGCAGACCAGGTTTTGTAGCAGTTGGAGCACCTGGAGGGAACCCAGAGGCCCAGCCTTACTGGCCCAGAAAGCCCCAAAGGGAGGTGAAGTGGTTCAGGCTCCAGCCTCCAGTGCAGGCCACCATGGAGCTCTGTCGTTGCTCTTTGCTCAGTCTACCGAGGGTCCAGCCTGTGGCAGGGACCCCATCTTCCCTCTGCTCTCTCTATTCCTTCTCCCTGCCCACCACCCCTCTGCCTCCTCCACATACCCCGACCCAAGGCAACTACTCGCATTCCTTTTCCAAAACATTCTCATAGTCTCTTCCATGGGGATCCCTTCCTGGTTAAGTAGGTTCCAAAGAAGAACCTCATCTTCTATCAGCATTCAGTCTCAGTCTGTATGCCAGCCTGGAGTGGAGCTCAAGAGGGTGTAAGCCTGGCCACACCTTGCCCTGAATGAACCTCCAATCTCAGACATGTCTACATTCACATAAAGGCACAGATAGCCATCTCCATCTCATCGTTGGCTGCCGAGACAGGGGGACCAGAAGACTCCTCCACACTGGAAATATTAAGATTGGCTTGGTTAGATACTGAGTTATAACTTGTGGAATCCTTGACTGCGGTCAACGTACCCTCTTGTTTCTCTCTCTTCTCTCCCCTTATTCTCTGTTGGACATACCTGTAACTTCAAGAGATTGAGGGTCTAGCAACCTGCTTGCCCAGTAACTAATATATTTATTGCTGATCCAGAAAGGTTTGATACATTCGGTGGCTTTCTTTGCTAAAATCAGCAATAGCTGCCTAGATGACACATAAACTCCAGGTTACTTGTAACCAGGTAGGCGAGGCCACAGGGAAAAAACAGTGAGTCCAGCCTGCGGACCATGGCCTTGCCAGCCTCAGGATCAGTGCGTGCTTAGGCAGCTCTCTGTGTGATAGGACCCTACCCACTCAGGTGAGGGAAAGATGTGACTCCTGCCTTCCAGACCTATATCTAGCCTAGAGCTTTATGATTATTAGCATGAGTCTCACAAAGGAAAATCACAATGATACTATTACTGAGGCATCACCATGTGCCAGGGACTATAGAAAAGCACTTTATATATATTGGCTCATTTACTGTACCCGAGGTTCCTATGTCATTGGTGCCATTGTGGCTTCACTTTCCAGATGTAAGAACTAAGTCTCAGGGAGGTTAAGAGGCTTACTTAAAGTCATATGGTTGCTGGGGAGCAGAGCTGGGATCTGAACTCAAGCAGTCATTGGCAAGAATCCACATGCTAAACCACTACTCTGTATTGCCTCCTTTTGTGCTGTGTTGTTTGGATGCACTGGCCTTCCATTCTGCATAATTATTGTTGTCTACTCTGTGCTGGGCACTGTGCTGAGCCCTTGGGAGGGATGGACATTATATATAAGAATGATTGATTGATTGAGGTTTCCCATTTGAAAGTCACTGTTGTAAGTCATTTATACCAGAGAGTGAATAACTGCCACACCTATAGCTCCTTGCTAGGAGAAGGGGCTCTGGGTGCTTCCTTATGCGTAGATGACCATGCTTTGTATCAAGTAACTTTACTACTCACTCTGGCCACAGCTAACTGGGTCAGGGATGGACACGTGACCCAAAGGCAGCCAATCTATTTGTTGGTCAGGAGGCCATGAAGTGGTCTAGCTAGAAATTCTGCTCGGTGGAGTTACTGACTGGGATGCGGCCAAGCCATTTAGATCCTTTTCCTTAGAAAATATAAACTCATGTTAATTTTAAGTGTTAGGGGGGATTCCTGGGTGGCTCAGTGGCTTAGCGCCTGCCTTTGGCACAGAGCGTGATCCTGGAGTCCCGGGATCGAGTCCCACATTGGGCTCCCTGCATGGAGCCTGCTTCTCCCTCTGCCTGTGTCTCTGCCTCTCTCTCTCTTTCTCTCTGTGTCTCTCATGAATAAATAAATAAAATCTTAAAAAAAAAACTATTAATTTTAAGTGTTAGGTGCTGCGGAAGCAAGGACAGAGTACTAAGTGACTATACTGGTGAAAGACAAGAGTGGAGATCAATGCATGCTTACTCAGAGGCAGAAATAAACACACCTCCTTGCTAGAAACACACTGTGTCTGAAACAACAGCATTCTCAGAGTTTCTATAGGCTCTGTGATGGCTCATGGTGTGCCTGTCTTGCCTTCCTTATTTCTTTCTATGTCCTCACAAGGATCCTCTATTATCAACAGAATCTCAATGTGTCCTCATGGAATTCACGGGTAAGTGGGGGAACACAGACAGGTAATGAAGCAATTACAATGGAACGTGATAAATGCAACCATGATGGAAGCCTAGGAGGCTGTGAGAGCACAGAGGAGGCACCAGGAAGAGTAGATCCAGCCAGAGACAGTCAGGGAGAGCTTCCTGGAGGAAGGTGAATCACATACACTTCTCATTTTACTTAAAGCAAAAATCATCACCCTCCTGCCTTAGGATCTTTGCTTTTGCTCTTCTCTTTCCCCGGAATGTCTCCAGATACTCACTTGTTCAACTCTCTTACTTCCTTTAAATTTTGCTGAAATCTCATCTTCTCAATGAGGCCCATTCTGTCTGCTAACTCCTATACCCAGGAAGTACTGATTTCCTGACTCTGCTCTACTTTTTCTTTATTCCTTAGAACTTATCATACTTACCATCTTCCAACATACTCAATGATTTCCTTACTTATTTGTTTATGGTTTTTGCCTGCTTCCCCCTCTAGAACGTAAGCTCAACATGGAGAGAGGTCTTATTCTGTTTATTGACTGTCATATGTAGTGTTCCCCAGGAAGAAGGTTCTGAGACAAAGATTAGTATGCAAGATGTGTAGCAGACTGCTCTTGGGATCAGTACCAGTAGAGAGAAACATGATTAGGCAGGGGGAGAAACTCAGTTGTGAAGCAGTCCCAGCAAGGCCTCAGCCAGTCCCATAGGAAGCCCTGGAAAGCTGGGATGATCTTTCAAAATTACCCGGAGTTGGGACAAGGGGCTTGATCATTATGCCCCAGTATTGATCAGTCATTGTCCTTAGAAGAAGGCGGGCAGGGATCCCTGGGTGGCGCAGCGGTTTGGCGCCTGCCTTTGGCCCAGGGCGTGATCCTGGAGACCCGGGATCGAATCCCACATCAGGCTCCCGGTGCATGGAGCCTGCTTCTCCCTCTGCCTGTGTCTCTGCCTCTCTCTCTCTCTTTCTCTCTCTCTCTCTCTGTGACTATCATAAATAAAAAAAAAAAAAAGAAGAAGGCGGGCAAAGAAGTTCTCTTCAGCTGCAGCCAGCCCCCAACAAGGCTAGCTGTTGAGGGCTGCTAGCAGCACTGCCAGTAATTGGTGGAATTGGTCCTTCATTTCTGAAGGGGGATCTAGGCAGCAGATCACTGCATTCACTGCACTTGACCCTGGTACCACCTGGATTCCCTTTTTCATATTGGTTCTGAGAGCACCTCCGTCAGGCTCTCTGTGGGCATCTCTTTCCGTGGGGAACTTAGAAGAACAAGGTTTGAAGAATGAAATACAGACCCCACAGTTGCTGCTGGTCTCAGGGTCACAGCTTATATCTATTATACTCCTCCTCTTCTCACAGTTCTAGATTCCTTTCACCCTCAGCTAGCACATCTGTTGGTCTTGATAGCTTAGCTGGTGGCATGATGCAGACTCTCATCCTTGAGGGATCTCAGACTGGTTACCATTCCCTTCTCAGTCTGGGGTTGTTGCACTTGTACTTACACCATCAAATTAGGAGAAGTGAGTACCAATAGATCAAGTATCAAGTAGGTCACCAGGCTGTTCCCACCGTGTAAGAGCAGCCCTACTGCCCCTGATGATCTGAGCCAATTACCTTTGCCAAGATATGGTGTCACTTCTGCTTGCCTGTTGTCCTTGACATAACGAACCTGGAGGACCTAGGCAGGAGCCATATCATACAGTTTAATGGGATTCTTGCTGTGTCTTCTAATAGAAGGGTTCCCATTCAGGAGTCAGCTCTTCTGAATTTGCCAAGCCCAGCATTGTATATTCCACAAGTAGATCATTGGGAGTAATTGTAAATGCGGTGGTTTCTGGACCCCACTAGGGACACATCTCTATATAAAGATCTTTGATTTAAAATGGATACTGTGGGGATGCCTGGGTGGCTCAGTGGTTAAGTGACTGCCTCCGGCTCAGGATGTGATCCTGGAGTCCCGGGATTGAGTCCCACATCGGGCTTCCTGCATGGAGCCTGCTTCTCCCTCTGCCTGTGTCTCTGCCTTTCTCTCTCTGTGTGTCTCTCATGAATAAATAATAAATAATTTTTTTAATAAATAAAATCTTTTTTTTTAATAAATAAAATCTTAAAAACAAATGGATACTGTGTCCTAGGGGGCACCTGGGTGGCTTAGTTGGTTAAGCGTCTGACTCTTGATTTTGGCTCAGGTGATGATTTCAGGGTTGTGAGATGGAGCCCCACGTCAGGCTTTGCATTGGGCATGGAGCTTGCTTCTGCCTCTCTCTCTCTCTCTGTCACTCCCCCCTCCTCAAATGTGTTCTGTGCCCTAGAACAGGGTTTCTCAATCTTGGCACTACTGACATCTTGCACAGGATAATTATTTGGGTGTGTGGCAGAGGGGGACAAGATTGTCCTGTGCGTTGTAGGATGCACACTCCTAGTTTCTATCTACTAGATGCCAGTAGCATTACCTCCCTTCCCTTCCTCCAGGTGCAAAAATGAAACATGTCTCCAGATATTACCCAATGACCCTATGGGGCAAACTGTCCCCAGTTGAGAGCCAGTATCCAAAAAGATGGTGCCCCATTCTCATAGAGTATCACCTCCTCAGGACCCAATGGAACTCAGTTTTAGTGAAAGGATGAAGTTCTAGGACCTCCCTGAAAAACCACGCAGCAGCAGGGGGAGTACGGGCCCACAGAGAAGGTTTGAAGGCATACAAAGTGGGGAGAAAGGGAGCATTAAGATATTTTCTCTATGACTGTTTTAATTTTCTCTATCATTTTAATTCTATTGAATCCTACTCCAGGGCATCCGGGGTAGCTCAGCAGTTTAGCGCCTGCCTTCAGCACAGGGCGTGATCCTGGAGACCTGGGATCGAGTCCCACATCGGGCTCCCTGTGTGGAGCCTGCTTCTCCCTCTGCCTGTGTCTCTGCCTCTCTCTCGTGTGTCTCTCATGAATAAATAGATAAAATCTTTAAAAAATAAAATAAATAAAAATAAATAAATCCTACTCCATCTGCGTAGTACTTAAGTTCTATGAGCCAGGCACTGTACTAACTTCTTCACATGAACTGTTATGAATTATTAATTCAATCCACACAACATATGAAGTGGGCACTATTATTATTCCCATTTTACAGGTGAAACTGGGACTTAGGGGGTTTAAAGCGCATGGCACTGGCAAGTAGTGGAGCAAAGTCTGAATCCCAGGATGGTCTGACTCCAAGGCTTAATCTTTAAACAGCCACATACTATCAGCCATTCTCTTCACGCCAGCTGCCTTGAGATAGAATGAGGAAAGAGGGTGTGTGTGCGCGCGCGTGTGCATATGTGCATGTGCCTGTGTGTGCACCTATGGCAGGCAGGGGAGATTTTTCTAGCACCGGCTGTGCTGAAGAGCTTCAGGATTTTTACTAGTTCATCCAACCCTTTATCCAACTAACATTCAATGAATACCTAGTTACTAGAGAATAATAAGGAGTGAAACAGATGTCTTGCCATTATGCCCTCACCACTTCCCTTAGGGAAGGTTCTTCTGTAAGGGGAGGGTTGCCGCTGGAGACAGGAGCAGAAAAGGGAAGGCCTCTATAGGGAAGGCTGTACTCCTTGGCCCAGATAGCTCGGAGGGCTGGAGGAGGAATAATAGGATTGGCTATTTGGCCCAAGATGCCAACCGCTTTCCTCTGCTTCAAGAGCTACCCCTGATGGGTCTGGTCAGAAGTACTGATGGTCTAGTCCTCAGAGTTCCCTTCAGTTATGGCCTGTGTGTCATCTTCCCTTCCTTGGGGATCTCGGTCCTGTACCCTGACCCACCACATCGCTAGAGTGATTGGTTACTCTCTACCCGCCCCCCCCTCAAGTTTCCCTATCAAGTAACCACCTGTCTACTTGGCCTCCTGCATGCATTTTGGAGGTGCAGTCCTACCTTGGCCCAAATTTTCTTTTTTCTTTTTTCTTTTTTTTTTGGTTTTGTTTTGCTTTGAGTTCAGCTTGGAAATACTAACTATCAAAATAGTAATAATTTACATTTAGTGAGCATGTACTGTGTATCAGGCCTTGTGCCAAAAGCTCTATGCATGACTTCATTTCATTATTCTGAGTTGACCCTGTGATGGGAGGTCGGGCCTACGGTTAGAGGAGAGCCCGAGATAGGGGTGCAGGAGGACTCTGCTGGTGAGACTCGCTGCTGCTCCTGTGCTTGTCCTGCAGGTTCAGCCCACTACAGAGCGCCACCGGCCTCAGGCGACACCCAGTGTCCCCAGGTGAGCCGAGGGTTCGCAGGGCTCAGCGCTGGGCTCGGCCTGTCGCTCCCCTTCTCGGAGCAGGCATCTCTGCCAGGTCGGCGCCCTTTCCCTTGGCTTCCTTTGTGCTTTTCCTGGCCGTGGCTCATGCTGTTCCTTCTGCCCAGAATCCCTCTTTTCCGTTTTCTGCCTGGTAAAATCCTTATTTTTCAAGCCATGCTTTAATGTCACCCTGACCTCCCTGCCCTCCCCTGTCAGAATTAATTGCTCCCTCCTTTTGTGTTGCTCAACAGCACTTATCACCGCGAACTGTAGTTACTTGTTTCGCCACTCAGCCTGGGGGAAAGGGAGGCAGAGGCCCCTTTCGATTCACCTTCTGGTCTCCAGGGCTCAGGGGCCGCCCAGTAAGTGTTTGCTGAAGCCCACTGGGACTGGGGCAGGGGGCTGGGGGCCCCTGCCCCCCCAATCCCTGCTCTCTAAACCTCTAGCTCCCAGGCTGGCCCAAACCCGATCCCAGGGACTAGGATAGGATCCCCTCAGCGGGGAATATATCTGTCCTTCTTCCCCACTCCCCAGATGACTCCCCTTCTTCAGGGGCCAGCCTGCCCACCGGCTTCTCTCTTGGCACCCCCTTCTAGCCCAGGGCTCCCCTCTCTCCCCATTTAGCGGCATCTGCGGATTTCATTAACTTGCTACTTAACCCCTCTCGCTCAGATCAGCTCTGAAGATGATAAATCAGGCCCGGGGCTCATCCGTGCAGCGGCCAGCCTCTCCACACCCCTCCTCTAAAGAGGCTCTGGCTGCCTCTATTCATCACCGGCTGCCCTCCCTTCCTCCTGCGGCCTCCTTGCTTCGTACCCCCCACACCCCCAAGCAGACGGTGTCAGTGTTGCTACGGCCCAGCCACTTGGGGTTGAATTCTGGACGGAGATTCAGGACATACCCTGGAGCTGGTGAGCTTCCTAGGCCAGATCACCTTTGTCCCTTGGGGGGCTGTGGGCCTCGGCTTCCCTGGACATGGCAGGGGTTAGCCCAGAGGCAGCACCCAGGGGCTGCAGTAGAGGGAGACCCTGGCCTGGAAAATGATGGGAGGGATGAGAGAGCAGAGGCTCCCTTCCTAGCTACCTTTATTTCTCTGTGTGTGCAGGGGGTGGGGTGGTGCGGGTGGTGGTGGTGGTGGCAGCCAGGGTGGCTGGCTGGACCTGCCTTCTCATTCCTTCCTTTCTTTCTCAAGACCTTCCACTCCTTCCCTGCCTAGATCTTCCCAAGAGCCCTCCTTTAAATGTCCTTCTCGGTGACACCGCTAGTCTCACAGGCACCCACCCTTTCTTCACCTCCTCCTAGACATGGGTGGGATGAGGACTGCTGTAGCAGTGGCCCTGGTGGTGGGGTGTGCAGAGCAGCGCCCAGACTCTTCCCCATCCAGTTCCCCCACTGTGGCAAAGCTGCCCCTGCTCTGGGACTTCCTTCTCCCCCTCATCTTTGTAGCTCCCTCTCCCCTTATTTCTTGAGGCTCCTCTGCTTACACTCAACCTGTGACCCCTCTATCCTACTGCCACCTGTCACTGAGGCTGCCCTTCTGCCCTGTGGGCAGATTACCTGTGCCTCAGTGGAGTGCTAGAGCTGGCCAGCAGTGTGGTTTTTCTTGGTTTAGCAAAATGGCCCCTTTCCCTTCCACCCTCCACCCCAGCTGCTTCTTTAAGCCCTGCCCAAATACCATCTTTAATTTTCCTTTCTCCCTATGGTTACCTTTTCCTCTCTCCCTCAGGCTCCAGGTCTCTCCTCCTGGCCCCTCTCTCCTTCCCTCCCATGGCTCCTCTCCTATTCTCTTCCCCCATTTATAGGACTTCCTAAAAGGTACCACCCCAAATTTGTCAGAAACCTCACCTTTTTGTCATTCTAATCAGGATCCTTCTGGTTCTCTCTGTCTTTTTTTTTTTTTATGATAGTCACAGAGAGAGAGAGAGAGAGAGAGAGAGAGAGAGAGAGGCAGAGACACAGGCAGAGGGAGAAGCAGGCTCCATGCACCGGGAGCCCGATGTGGGATTCGATCCCGGGTCTCCAGGATCGCGCCCTGGGCCAAAGGCAGGCGCTAAACCGCTGCGCCACCCAGGGATCCCGGTTCTCTCTGTCTTTAGAGATCTCACCTCTCTGGGCCCCTTCCTATCACCTCCACCTGCCCTCCTTGTGTCCCCTCCAGCACACATTCTCACTGTCATTCTAGCCTTCCCAGGGGACAGTGTCCTGCCCCCTGCCTCTGCCCCCAGTTCGTACCCTACCCCTTTCCAGTCCTCCTCTCCTTTAGCATTCTTCTTCTAAGGGAGTCTAAGCCATTGGATGTTCCTTCAGCAACCCCCGCCCCCACCACCACGTGTGCTTTTGTCAGGTGCTATTTCTACGATGTCTTCATTACCTCCTAATTGGCCAAATCTCTTTTCTTTATTTTTCTTGTTAAAGACAGATTTAAAGAACGAGTTCAGTAGCTCAGCCATTTTCAGACCATCATTAATTTCCCCGCCTTCTTATTTATTAATGGGGCAACTTCCTTGCTGGTATTTCTTGTTCCCTGGATATCTCTGTAAAAGCCTGCCTGGCTCATGCAGCCCCTGGGACCAGTGCTAACTCACTCTGACTTTGTGCTGCCCTCAGCTGCTCTGGCATTCCCTGCACAGTCCCCTCTGCTCTTGCAGCCCTCCTTGGCCAAGATCGCCCCTTCTGCTCCCTGCATTGAGGCCCAGAGCCTTCCCTCCTATACACGGAGAAGACTGAGGCTCCCAGTTCTCTGCTCCATGCCTCCTCCCTTTCCACAGCATCCTAGGTTCTACTTGAAGCCAAACAAACACATGCATGCTATCTTACTGACTCCCCAAGATCTTAACACAAAAGGACAGGCTAAAGCTCAGGGAGCAGTGCTGACTTGTGCAGGGCCACTTTGCTTAGAAGGGTTAGGGCCAGGATGGGAACCCAGCTTCACCTGGCCCCACGGCTAGTGCTTTTCCTCTCTGCCAGCCCACCTCAGGGAACCCCGCATAGAAAGGTCACGTTTAGGGTAAGTTGTGATAGTTGTGATCCAGACAGCAATGCTGGGATCAGTGAAGGCAGCAGCACAGTGGGGAGTAGAGGTCAGCAGCCTAAGCCTCAGTAGGGCTGTGGTCAGCAAGCAGTACTGGGTGACCGGTCTCCTTCTTCAGCACCTGACCTTTCTGGGTTCCACTTTCTTTGCCTCCAACGCCAGTTAGCTAAAGGACTCGTGTTCTGATGAGGGCATTACTAACACGTGGGAGCAGTATCTGGGCTCTTTCTATGCTTCTGAAGGCTGGGTCTGTGCATATACTCTTTTTGAGGCCTTTTGATTCTAGTTCTCTGGGAGCCTCAGCCCTTCTCTGCAGGTGAGAGGGTTGGTCCTGCTGCTGCCCACCCACCTCTGCCCATGCACAGGTGGAAGTCAAAATCAGTAAGCACTGGGCTCCTCTGGCAGACAGCTACCGCCCTAGAATCCAGACCCCAGGTCCAAGCATATGCTGACTCCACTAATGGCTCCTAAACCTTCTTGAATATGAAAGATGGGGGGTCTAGCCTAAGATAGAGGCTACTTAAAAGCAAAAAGACTTCTGATATGGTCTTGTTAAGATCTTTCCATAATCAGGAATATTCCTGTTATCCCTAGGCTCTGAGCCCAGACTCCAGGTGAGGATGTAGCATGCCCAGGGACCATCGTTAAGGCTGTAGCTGCTTCCACATTGCCAGTGAGAGATGAGATGGTGATGAGGATAGTGATCCCAAGTCAGGGTAGAGGCCTTGAGGTCCCCCGTGGTTGCCACTAAATGCCAAGTCATTGCTCTTCTCTTTGGAAAAGAAAGCTCTGGGCAGGCCCATCGCAGGATCCGGGGAAGAAAAGGCAGAGACTGAACTCAGGACAGAATCATCCTGTGCAATCTGGCCCTCTGGCAGCAGTAGCTGGGAGCAGCAGCAGCAGCAGCAGCACAGGGGAGGAATCCCCTGAGGCCATGCCCTGGGAGCCATGTTTTTACACTAAAAGACCTTGTTTCTTGTCTCGTCCTGGTCATAACCCTGCTTAATAGAGACATTAAGATGAATGATTGAAACTGCCTCTTTCCCTGCAGCTAGAAGGGGAGGGGCAGCCTGGGTGACCCTGGACAGAGGGGACACTCTGTGGGATGGGGTTGGGGTGGGAGGGGATCCACAAAGCATCCCTCTCCAACACAGAGCCTCAGCTTTTGTAGACTGAAACCTCCTGTCCCAAAAGTGTTCCCCAAAGGCTGCCTCATCCAGCAGGGCTTCTCTGCACTGACCTCCAAGGCTGCATCTGCCTCCCCAGCATTAGAGAGGGGCTGATGCCAGTAGGAAAAACCATCCCACGTAAGGGGATGGCAGGGATTTTTGTTTATACAGACTTTCAAAGGGGCTTTCATAAGCTTCTAGACACACAAGTTTTCATATTTATAAAGACAATGGCTAACAGTTCTTGGGTTTTCTCTGCATGTTTCAGGGGCTGTGTTTTATATGCATTGTCATACGCAGTCTCACAATAGCCTCGTGATACAGAAAGAATTATTATCCCCAATTTACAGATGAGAAAACTGAAGTTTTGAGACGTTAAGCCACTTGCCCAAGGTCACCCAGCTAATAAGTAGTAGTGTTTGGCTATGAATCCAGACAGTCTGACTTCAGAGCCTGGGCTGGGAACCGCTGCATCATATACTGTCTGCAGTCTTAAAAACTGTCATGGTCTTGGATTGGGAGGATCGGGGTTTTTGTATCAGATAGGGAATTGATTTAGAGGTCAGAGACAACCGTTAGGGATAAACAGGCTCATCTCTGGATGGGGTTGCAGAAGCAGTGGGAGCCCCAGGGAGTACCACTGAGACAGGCCTCATTTACCATGTTTATGACAGGTCTGGCAGAGGGCAGCTCAGGGAAAGCTGCCCCTTCAGAGATGATGCCGAACATTTTGGGCAGGAAAATGTCTTGCTTTTTGTTTTTCTCCAGACCCCCTACCCCTACTCCCTGCACCTGGTCTTATGCTGGACGGGCATGGAGCAAATAAATATTCAATAAACAGCTTCTAAAAGATAGAGGCTACTTAAAAGCAAAGAGCCACAGCAGCCTTGGACCATTTTCAGTGGAAAGGAGAATGCTCTGTGCTTGCAGATGTGAGTGGATGCATTCGGGGAAGGCGGGCAGGTGGGCCAGAAGGATTGCTACTCCGTGTGTGGCCCGGGGGCCAGCAGCATCACTTAGGAATTTGTTAGAAATGCAGCATCTGAGGCCTTTCTTAGACTCCATAATTACAGTTTGCATTTTAACAAGGTTCCCAGGTGACAGGAATGCACACTAGTTTGAGAAGCAATGCGCTAGCACGGAACAGACCTCATCACTGCTCTACTTTAAAGCTTTTCCGTGGCTCTCTATTGCCCTCAAGCTCAAGTCCAAACCTATTAAGGAGGCTCACTTTAAGACTAAGCATGGTCTAACTCTTGCCTACTTCAAACTCCTCTTTCACCACGGGCTCTGTCACCCTTGCTGCTCCAGTAATGCCAATTTTTTTCTTTGTAGGGCTCATTTCTTTGCCTTGTGACTCATTTCCTTGCCTCATGGCTTTGCTCATGCTATTCCCTTTGTCTGGACTGCTCTCTCTTCTTCACTCCTTTCTTCCCCACTATTCCTTGGCCTGGGAAATTCCTACTCAGAAAAAGACTTGACTTCAATGCTAAACTGTTCAAGTTGTGATCAGTACCTCCTCTTCAAACTTTCACTGCAATTGGTCTCTCTCTATGATTACAGTTATCTGAGTGACACATTTCTTTACCAGTGTCTGCCTCATTACAGTGTAAGCTCTATGAGGGCGGAACTGTGTCTCTTGTTCTTGTTCCTGTCCTGTGCATTCAAGGAGCCAAGTACAAAGCAGATATTCAAAGAATATTGTTGAATCTTGGGAAAGTATATACTTTGAGAAGGATGGGCTCAAGCTCTTAGTTCAGCTGCGGTTGCTGGAGGAGATCTCCTGAAGTGTTCGGATGCCTCCTAAAAGCCCTACAGCATTCTCAGGTCCTGGGGGGTGTGGTCAGGCACTGCCTACAGATTAAAATGCTGAGGGGCACCTGGCTGGCTCTCTATTTCAGGGTTGTGAGTTCAAGCCCCACAGTGGATGTGAAATCAACTTAAAAAGAAGAAGAAGGAGGAGGAGGAAGAGGAGGAGGAAAGGGAGAAAAAGAAGAAGAATGCTGAGCAAGCCCCTCTCCTGTGGATTAGTGAGTGCCACGCAGGGTAGGACACATAGATGGGGTCTAAGGGCTTAGAGAGAGAAGGAAAAGAAGCAATCACATCCTGGGGCAGGGCACATTTCTCAGGAGGTTCAATGGTAGAGATGGAAACAGGGAAGGCACCTCGTTGAGAGAACATCATCAGCAAAGAAAGTCTTGGAGCAGAGAAGTAAGTGCAAATACCTTGATGAGTAACAATTAATCCTTTTGGGCTGGAAGAGAGGGGAGGTAAAGAACTACTAGGAAAGAAGCCTGGAAGTGTAGGTTGGAGCTGTGTGTAAAGCACTTGAAGGCCAAATCAAGATCAGGAAGGAGGAACTATGAAATCACAAGGGGTCCAGTGGAAGGACAAGGCTGTATTTGTCTGAGAAGGCCAAGAAAAGTGGCAGACAGTACCAGTTTATACATTGAATCTTAGGGGGAATATGCAGTGTAATGGAGGTCCTAGTGGGTTGGGGCTGATACTGGGCTACATCCATGGTGGGGAGTTAGGCAACACTCCTGACCCAAACATCTATTTGTTTTTTTTTTTTTTTTTTTTTATTTATGATAGTCACACACAGAGAGAGAGAGAGAGGCAGAGACACAGGCAGAGGGAGAAGCAGGCTCCATGCACCAGGAGCCCAATGTGGGATTTGATCCCGGATCTCCAGGATCGTGCCCTGGGCCAAAGGCAGGCGCCAAACCGCTGCGCCACCCAGGGATCCCCAAACATCTATTTGAATCTACCATTTACATGGGGCTACACAGCCAAACAAATTAATTTGAACCAAGCCTGAACCATAACTGGATCAGGTATATACCAGCATGATTACAGTGCGGGAGTATGGACAACCCAATGGATAGCAGATTGCCAGAATAGCCAATAGAGCTTGAGAGAGAGAGGCTTAATGATAGAGGGGCAATGAGCCAGTTTCCACAGTAAGACTAATGGTTCAAGAGGACCATGGCTCTGATTCAGTATGGTGATTTTTACATAAACTCACCCAATCCTGGCTACTCTCATGGTAGGAGGTATGCAGAATGAGAAGAAAAAGGACTAGTTGAATAAGTGGAAAGAGTTGTCTCCAAAACACTTAAGAGCTCAAATACCCTGCTGCAGGGCTTCATATCCTACTAGCTGAATGTAATATGTAGGGATTCTTCTTACTTCGTGAAAGAATGCTGTGTTCTCACACTGTCATGGTGTCACTAGAACTGAGCGCGCCAAGCAGAGGCATTCAAGGCCAGCATCTATGGTGCACTTAGTGATAGAAGCCAGCAGAGCACAGTAGCTTGGATTGATCCATGGTCACAACTGAGGGGTTTGTTTTTTTTTAAAGATTTTATTATTTATTTATTTATTTATGTATTTATTTATTTGAGAGAGAGAGAGAGAGAGAGAGAGGCAGAGGGAGAAGCAGACTCCATGCAGGGAGCCTGATGTGGTACTAGATCCTGGGACTTTAGGATCATGTCCTGAGCCAAAGGCAGTTGCTTAACCACTGAGCTACCCAGGCATCCCAACAACTGAGGGTTTTTAAAGAAACATTGCTGGGGACTGGTGCTTCTACAGGAGCAGGTAGGGTCCTAGGATTAGCAAGACTGGCGTGTTGTGTTAATGTTAACATAGACTCATTGGTATCGCCAGCCGGAATGGCCTTGCATCAGACAAGCTACAAGGCAGTCTGGGGAATAGACACAGAGCCATCAGGCGGCAGCAGTTTGTGAGTGGGTTTACAAAAACTGAGGGAGCCTGGCCTGGAGGAGAGGAGACATCAGTGTCACTCCAAAGGGTCCAGGGTGAACACTGGCATCTGATCAGTGATGGGAAGCTATAACAGGCAACAGGAGACAGCTGAACTTGAAGCTGAGATGGAAACAGGCAAAAGAGGGGAGCGCTGGTGGCTGATGACCAACCTCAAGAGACACCTGATGAAGGAAACTTGACTCACTGAGCATCCTATGTGACGTTGGGTGTGTACTGTGGTTGGTGCTTTCTTCACTCTATTGGTTATGCAGGTATTATCTCCATTTCATAGTGGAAGAAACAGGCCAAGATAAGGTGACTTTGCTTATTCATCAAATATACACACTTGGAATATAAAGACGATTAAAACACAGTCCTCTTCTTTGAGGACCACAGAATATTGGTCCAGAGGCAGACAAGGGAAGACATAAGCATGAAGCGCAATGACACTACAAAGAGGTTCCCCAAGCCACAGAGTCAGTAAGTATCAGAGCCAGGATCCAATTCCTGGATTATCTGGATCCAAACTTTAGTGCCTGCCCCCGCTAGCTGCATCATAGCTGCATGATAATAGTTGTCAGCTTAGTCAGAGTCCAAGTTCTGAGAAACAGCAGTAGGGGTAGCCCCTGCAGCTGGCAAGGAATTTGTTTGTTTTTTTAAAAGATTTTGTTTGTTTATTCATAGAGACACACACAGAGAGAGGCAGAGACACAGGCAGAGACACAGGCAGAGGGAGAAGCAGGCCCCCTACAGGAAGCCCGACGTGGGACTTGATCCCGAATCTCCAGGATCACACCCCAGGCTGCAGGCGGCACTAAACCGCAAGGAGTTTGTAAGAGCAAGAAGAGGACATTGGGAATTGGGATGGGACATGTACAGGTGACCCAGCAGCAGCCCAGGTCCAGAAGAAGAGATAGATGATGGTGGCCTCAGGGTTATCAGGTCATGGAGGCCTTCCCCTAGGACAAGACTGATTCCAGTGCCTAGAGGTGGCAGTGTGTGGTTCTAGTTCTGTCAGCCACTGGAGGCAAGAAACCAGGCTGCTTCTTAGAGAGGCAGATTGGGACCAGAAAATTGGAGGGGAGGGGGTGTCTCAAAAATCAAGTTGGGAGTGAGAGGAGAGCCCATATTGGGAATGGGAGTAGGGAAATGGGAATGAAATCAGACAGTTTAGGGGCTGGAAGGAAAACCTGTCCAGTCTCCTTTTTGCTTCTATTGAGTTCAATACACCCTGACAGGATTGTCTGCCTTTTTGAAACACCTCTTTTGCTTTAAAAACTTGTCTTTTCCCTCCCCTCTGAGCATCAGATCTAGAAGAGGCCTGGGGCCCCCAATCTTTTCTAGGGATGCTTTGCCTCTGACTAGAGTGGACTGGACAACCCAAGCCAAGCTTCCATACTTAGGGTAGGGCTGTGAGCCATACCCCTGGGCCATGTGAATCACCACGCCCTCTGGAACAGTGGGCAAGGCAGGGAGAAGTCTGAGGATGAGAGGCAGGGAGGCTAGGACAGAGAAGGCAGGGTGGAATAGCTTGGGGGAAGAGAGCCTCCCTGGGCAGGTGGCTCCATTTGATTTCCGATTTAAAGGGGAGGCTTAGATGGCCAAGAAGAAAAAGGCTAATAAGAAAAATATTAAACTGCAGTGTGTGTGTCCCCAGGGACTTCCTGTTGCCATGACTGACCTCCAGGAGAGCGCCATTCGTTCCCGAGCATGGCAGCTTTATAGGCACTTGTAGGCCTGCAAAGAACACCAATTTGCTGCCGCAGTTTGTTTTGATAACTGAAACTTTCAATAAATCTATATTAAAATCAAAGGGAAAATTAACTGGGCCCCAGTGAGGGGCACGGAGATAAGGGAGCACATTACCACCCTGGCCTCAGCCACCCCACATCCATCTCTCAGTTCAGATTCAGGTCACCAGGGAGATGAATGGCTTGGGCTCATGGGGAACAGCCTTGGGGAAAGCCAGGCAGAGAAGGCACAACCAGGTCTGGCTCCCACTGCTCCTGCAGCAGACTGTGGGGGGCAGAGGATTGGGGGTGGGGGTAGGAAGGTGGGGGAGTGGTCATGGTGGGAAGAGGAGTTGGACAGAGGCATGGGGGAGGGGCAAGAATAATAGTAATAACAGCCAGTATTTACTGAACTCTTTCTGCTGGATGCTATACTAAGCGTGTTTGTATTTAATTCTAATAAGGAGATACTAGTGTTACCTCCACTCTAGAAATGAAGCAATGCAGCCTCATTGCTGTGGCTTGCCTAAGGTCACAGAGTTAGGACTCAAACCTGAGCAGGCTGTCTCTGGGCTCACACTCCTAACTGCACCGTGTGGGCTTATGCAGCGTACAGTTTTCCCCATTTTTAGATAAAATGGTTTCAGACCCAGCCTGGGTTCGCTCAGCCTTGTCAAATTTGTGGGCTGTCATGCCGGCACTGTCGTTGGGTCCTTGTCCTTGGGTCTCCTCCATTGCTGGTTAAGGTCCCAGCTTTGCTGGCCATCTTGCTGTTTTCCCTTGTGGTTTCACAGAGCAGCCGAAGAACCAACCTGGCCGTCTAATTCCTGCTCTGTGTTCACTTTGGCTCAGTCACTTCATCCATCAGGCAGCCTCCTGATGCACAGGTATATCTGTGTCTGTGTCCTGGACTCAGTTCATCTGCCTCCAAAAATTCACTTGCCCCATCTGTACCCCCACCCCGTGCCTTGGCCACTTGTCTTCTGGACAGCCCAGCTGCCATTACTGTCACCTCATTTACTAACACAGCTGGTTGTCTTAGCCTCCTCAGGAGGAGGGTTACGTTTTGACAGAGCTTCCCGTGTGCCCACTGTACGGGGACTGCAATGGGCCCAATTTGGCCAAACCAGGGCTGTGACTCCTCTCATCATTTCTAGTCTCAGATGAATCCCTGAGCTTTTAGGGTGTGGGATCTGGCGCCCCCTGTGGCTACCGGAGTGCTTGGGGTAACACAACCTCCCTTTCCTTTTAAAAGTGATGGCTTGGGATCCCTGGGTGGTACAGTGGTTTAGCGCCTGCCTTTGGCCCAGGGTGTGATCCTGGAGACCGGGGGTCGAATCCCACGTTGGACTCCTGGTGCATGGAGCCTGCTTCTCCCTCTGCCTATGTTTCTGCCTCTCTCATCTCTCTCTCTGTGACTATCATAAATAAATAAATAAAAATAAAAAAAAAATTAAAAGTGATGGTTCTATATGGCCTCCATGACAGAGCAACTAGCTGTGTTTCTGTTTTCACATACAACCTTGTATTTTCTTCCTTTTCTTCTCTGCCTCACTTGCCTTTGTCTCCTCAACTCTTGCTGCCTTGGGATTATATTTCCCAATGAAGTTTTACCATATAAGCTTTACCTTAGGCTCTGTTTTCTAGGAAATCAGAAAACAGAGGGAATTACAACAGAGCCAAAGGCTTAAGGGAACCAAATGTATGTTAGGCAACAGTGTAAGGCACCAATGTATACTCATCTCTTAAACTGTTCTATTATTTTATTTTTTAAAAAGATTTTAAAAAGATGAAAAGATTTAAAAGATTTAAAAAGATCTATTTTTTAAAAAGATTTTTTAAAAGATTTCTTCATGAAAGACAGAGAGAGAGAGAGAGAGAGAGGCAGAGACACAGGCAGAGGGAGAAGCAGGTTCCATGCAGGGAGCCCAACATGGGACTTGATCCCAGGTCCCCAGGATCATGCTCTGAGCCAAAGGCAGACGTTTAACCGCTGAGCCACCCAGGCATCCCAAACTGTTCTATTATTTGAATACACTCTGCCTGGAATTTGTCCAAAAAGAGCTTATATATAACATAGTTTGGTGAGGTCCTGGAAGTGTAGGGGTGAGCTCTAGAGCACCGAGGAAAGAGCACATGCTGGGGAAGTTAAGGGCACCATGGAAGGCTCCATGGAGGATATTGGTGCTGGGCCTTAAAGGAAACTTCCAATTCAGACACTGTAGGTTGACTTCATTCTAACAGCAAGGAAGGTTGATTGTGCCCTATTTTTAGGCCAGATTCAGGACATATGAAAGACAGGGACAGGAGGAACCATCTCAGGGCCTCTAATTTGTCAAATTTAATTTATCTGCTTACTTATTTATTGTTTGTTCTGCCTCTCCCTTCCCCTTCCCAGTATAAAGGCGCCTCAAGGATACAGGTGTGCCTTATTGCCTAGCGAATCCCTAGCACCAGAAACAGTGCTGACGCTTAGCAGAGGCATTATAAATATATGTTGACTGACTAATTAACCACAATTAATGTCTAGATGACATTAACAGGAGCAAGAAGACCCAATCCCAGCTCCAAAAATCAGAGAATAGGAAGGTATGTCTCCACTTTACTGACCTTGGGTTAAGTGACATCTGTCCTTGCTGACGTCTATTTCTTCCTTTGTCCACAAACATTTACCAGATTCCTGCTTTATATTCGGAACTGCGCTGGGAATTACGGATACACCATGAACAATACAGAAGTAATGCTTACCTTAAATGAATTTACAGCCCTGGGGTGGGAGAGACAACAAGGAAATCGGTAATTACAAAACAACACGATGAGCTCTGTAGGTGCCGAGTAGAAACACCTAACTCGTTAGGCGGGATTGAGCAAGACATTCCTTTAATATGGTATTCTCAAGCATTCCCAGCTCAGGCAGGAACCATTACGTTAAGGTCAGATCTCACAGAAATGGTGGGCCCAGAAGTGACATCATTTTGTTATGCGAAAATATGCAAATGACAGAGAGAGGGCTTGGCGACCAAAGCTGGGCCCGGAAGTGACATCATTTTCTTATGCGAAAATATGCAAATGACAGAGAGAGGGCTTGGCGAGCAAAGCTGGGCCCGGAAGTGACATCATTTTCTTATGCGAAAATATGCAAATGACAGACGGAGGGCTTGGCGACCAAAGCTGGGCCCGGAAGTGACATCATTTTCTTATGTGAAAATATGCAAATGGCAGACAGGGGGCTTGACGACCAAAGCTGGGCTCGGAGGATGCCTCCTGCTGGTTGGGAAGCTGTTGGAGCCATCACCGGTTCGGCCAGGGCTGGGGGTTCCCCCCTAGAACCTGTTACCCATAACTTCCCAACGAGCCATAGACAAGATGAAGGAGCCCCTCTCTGGCTTTAGCTAGACTTCTCTCTGGGCGACAGAACAGATGCGGTAGCTCCCGAAGCTGGAGGCCGGAATCCTTTCAACTCCGCCGTTCCCTCCGGGGCCAATTCAAACAAATCCGTTCTCTCTTCCGTAGGAAGGCCCTCCAAAATCGAAGGATCTTCTTCTTAGCCTAAAATCGGCCTCCTCTTAGCTCTCCCCAGTCCTCCCTCAGAGAGTGGAGGATAATGACTTGTTGAACCAACAAGTCGCGAGAAGGTGTCCCCTAAATCGAACCCGTCGTGTTATGAGCCTATACTCACCTCATAAGTATATTGGGAGGTGGGGAAACGGAAGAGGGGGGCCTGGGTCGCTCTAGGCCTTAGGAAGTTTTCGTTATTTAAAACATTTCTTTCCCAGCTCGTGAGCGAGCTCCCCCTTCACTTCTTCTGAGTACGTGCAACCTCAAAACTACAAGTCCCATAAGGCCAGCCGCGGGGAGGCACCATCTTGACACACTTTAGCGCGCATGTCGGCGGGAGAGCGAGCATTTGGGGGGAAGAAGCCCCGCCCCCTTGCAGCCCATTGGTCGGGGCCGAAAGCGGCGGGCTCAGCGGTTGGCCACCGCGCCCGCCCGTCAGTCGCGTCGGCCGGGGTCAGAGTGCGCGGAGGTGAGTCGGTGTGTTGTGGACTCGTGGTGCTGGCTGCCGCTGTTGAGGCGGCCGGGAACGGGCGGTGGGGAGCGGGCGGAGCTGGCCTTGCCTCCGCCTGGCCGGCGCCGCAGTCGGCGCGGGCCGCGCCCGCCGCCGTAAACTGCCCTGAGCGCCTGCTGAGGCCGAGGGAGACGTCGGGGCCTGCACCTGGAGGGAGCCTGCCGCGCTGGCCCCGAGGAGGGGGCGTTGCCATGGCGACAGCCTCTCCCGCCGCTGACGGGGGGCGGGGGCGGCCCTGGGAAGGAGGGCTGGTCTCCTGGCCCCCTGCCCCTCCCCTTACTCTCCCCTGGACTTGGATGGGCCCGAGTTGGGGGCAACACCCTGGGGTGGGTGATGCGGAGAGGCCCCCCAGATTGGGCCCTGGTGAATGCATGTGGGGTGAGGGTCGCGGCGCGCAGTTTGTGCAGTCTGAGGTGCTGGCCCGTGTGCTCGCCCTGGATGCATGATCTACTGAGTAACGTTCTGGCCGAGAGGGAGCGGGGCAGGGCTTTGGAAGACCGACTGGGTGGGGTGATTAGGGTGCTGACTTCTTACTTGAGATTACTAGGGAAGAGGAAAAGAGGTTTGACTACGGAGAATAGAAACTGAACAAAGAGGTATCGGATAGAATAACCCCACTCTTACCTCTCCAGCACATACACGAGGTTAGCACTTCACCTCTTGGTAGATCTGTAGCTGGTGTAGATGTAGATGGTGGAAGGAGTGAATAATGGGCCTAACCTAGCTAGCTTTCTCTTTGTTTTTACTGCAAATGTTCCAGCAACAGGTGTTCTCTTAAAACAAAAAAGCATGAACTTGGATTGAGGCTTGACTGTGAGTTCTTGCATAATGTAACTTCTGGTTGACTTGGAAGGAAGATGCTGAATGTGGCCCCTTCCTGGGGGGTTTGGGTTCTACCCTTAGGGTTGGATTCTTGCAAACTGATAATGCCCATCATTGTCTCTGCTCTAGGTCTCTGGCCACCTCTATGGTATTAGCTCTTATCAGACATTTTAGCAATCTCCGAGCTAAAGGGCAAAAAAACACGAATCCCATTGGCTAAAGACTATACACTATTTGAACTATAGTAGCTTGTGATTGGCTGAGTGGTTTTTGATTGTAGAGTTTCTACCAGAAATTGGCTTCATCAAATTCTGCTTTATTCTGACTTTATCATACATGGCATGCCTTGTTTTAGTGGGTTCGTGCCTGGAGCTTAAGTATATTATACCTGAATCCCCTACCATTTAAAAGCCAATTTATAAACAGGGACTTGGAGTGTGACTCCACTAATGTGTGTGTCTGTGATCTTGGTTAGAAACCCACTTGGCTGCCTTTCCTCAGAGAGGTGGGGTGTGGGGGAAGGGAGCTGCCGGGAAGTGATTGATAAGGTTTCCTTTATGGATTCTGTGGTGCTTCACTGGAGCTCAGAGCACTTTGGCAACTTAAGCACTCCAAATTAAAAGCTCATTAACAATTCCTGCCCAAGGATCCTGTAAATAATCGGCTAGCTAGGTCCTAGAGCTTGGCTGAGAGCTCTCCTTCCAACTTGAAATTTCCAAATAAAAGTGCCTTTATTCCCTTTCATTTTGAAAAGTGTTTTCTTTGTGGTAGGGTAAGTCGGTGAGTGGTCTTTCCCAGGGGATCTGAGTAGCATAAAATCTTAAATGCGTAGAGTGTTAGACTAGAGGAATACAGGAATAGATTGGTTCCAAACCCAAGTGTTTCTTTGTGCAAAGGGCGTTGCTAGCTTACAAGAGCACCTCTGCAGCTTCTAGTCTTTTGGAAAATCTGAATTAGGTGATAAATATGATAGGTGTCCAGTAATGGTTTGACTTATGGTTTGGTTACACTTTGACTTTCTTAGGACTTGAGGTAGACCTGGAAGTATATTGCAAGTGTTTAAAGGTCTGTTTGGCCATTTGCAGTATGGCCTGTGGGTTTGTGGAAACCAGCCCCGCCCCCAATCCTGTCCGTAGTTTCTGAGTTCTGAACATTGTCAGTCTTACCAGTGTCCTCTTCTTGATTAGGCTAGGATTCTGGTGTTATCCTGAGAGACACTACTTTCTTGGTCCAAGCTCAGATATTACAAATGTTTAGTGTTTCTAGGAGTTAACCTCCTTAGGAAGAAAGGTATGCTACTAGAAAACATGAAATTCATCCTTCCAAAAATATATTGTACTAGTAGCTTCTGAAAGCTCTATTCAGGATTATTCT
The DNA here is from genome assembly GCF_003254725.2 of Canis lupus dingo. Classification (NCBI taxonomy): domain Eukaryota; kingdom Metazoa; phylum Chordata; class Mammalia; order Carnivora; family Canidae; genus Canis; species Canis lupus. The sequence goes on from NC_064257.1 coordinate 15,965,266, forward strand.
TCCACATAAATCCCAAAGTAGTGTGAGTTTAGGAGTTTGAGGTTTGGTATGGTCCTTAAATTGTTTCAAATAGCAGCAGTCCCCAGGGGATTTGATCCTTTATACTGAAATAGACTTGTTGCAGAGATGTGTATTTATCCACAGCATTGGGGCTTTCCAGCTCTCACAGAACCTTCAGCATCCCCAGCTGGCAGTCTTGGCATCTTCGAAGTCAGGAGAGGTGAGAATCTTTTTCATGGTCAAGTTTGGCTTGACTTCTTTCTTATGAGTATTTATTTGGGTTTGAAGGGTGAGGGGATGGTGGTCGGTGTAGACTGTATTTTTCTGTGGCTTTTTCTGATTAGACACCATGAGCTCAAAGACTACTGAAATGTACCCAAAGTCTATAAAGTGGTGAGAATTAGAGGTAGGGTATCCATACTCTCAAGTTCTGTCATGATTTCTTTGTGGGCATTGCATGAGCACCTACTTTAGGTTCAGGAAGGCTGAATAGAGCTGGAATAACCCTGCATCTTGAGAAATACACAGCTTAAAAATAACAGGAAAGAACACATCGATTTGGCTTTTGATAATGCATTTGACCAAGGCCTTTAGGATTTTGGTTTGATTTGGGTTGGGAGTCACCGTTGGGTGGATGGTTAATCCCAGCCTATCTCCATTTTACAAGGATCAGAGCTGGCTAAAAAGACTGACTCTGATGATTGATATCCAGGATCTCAGAGTCTGTTTGTTCAATAATGAAGGGCCAGACACTTTGCTAGGACTGGAACTGTAGTAGGAGTAAGACAGCTGCTGTCTCTGATGCCAGAGGGCTTACAAATTCAGGTGTCTAGAGATAGGTAGTAAAAAATCAGTTCTGATACACTCTAGGAATACTATAATAAGGTAAATTTAGGTGCTTTGGGAGTACTCAAGGGTCCTCAACTCAGACTTGTAGGCTCAGAGAGGGCTTCTCAGAGGAAGGAACCCCTTTATCTAGAATTAAATGAAAACATGAGGGACCAAGTGTGAAGGTCAGAGTTTTGTTGAGTTTGAGAAACTGAAGTTCAGTGTGATTAAAACAGCATAATCAGTAGGCAGAGGGTTGGAGAATATGGTGAGAAATGAAGCAGGAAAAGTAAGCAGAGGCCAAGGCCTTATAAACTCTCAGGATTAGGTGGTAGATAGAGAAAAGGTTAGACTAGGTCAGCAAAAGACTAGGTCCTTTTTCTTAAAGGACCAGATAGTAACTATTTAGGCCTTGTGGGTCTCTGTCACAACTATACAACTCCATTCAACCCTGCTGTTACAGCATGAAAGCGGCTATAGTACAAAAATGCATGAACATGGCTATGTTTGAGTAAAACTTTATAAAAATGAGTGGCAGCTGGATTTGGCCCATGGAACATAGTTTGCCAACACCTGGATCAGACTATCGTAAGAGCAGTAAGAAGCCGTTAAAAAGTTTTTTAAGTCATGGACTGATAACTAGATTTGTGTTTTAGAACATTTGCTCTGATTTCAGTATTAAGAATGGACTGAAGGGGACAATACTGGAGGCAGAGACCAGTTAAGGAGCCTGTGACAGTTACATGGGCGGGGGGGGGCATTTTATATTTACCCCTTGAGGCAGTATTTTGACACTTAAAAATTGAGTGTAACTGAATTTTTGCAAATTGTATATACTGGTTATCTATTAATTTCCTGGCCATCAACTAGAACTTAAAGCAAGCCTACCAAAGAATTTGTTGGTAAAACCAGCTTCTATTTTACAGACTAGAAAAGATGTAGGTATAAAATGAATGAAAAGGTTTGGGGAACTCTTCTAATCAAAGAAGTGGGGAATAAATGGATCTCTGGTAGGAATGTTGGTCTTAGGGCTCATAGCTTAATGTCAATTGCTTTAAACTTTTTGAACAATATAAACAAAGGAGGACCCATTTTCTTAAGTTTTCTAGGGAATTGTCATCATTCTGTTACATATCCTACTTCGTCTTTTCTTTTTTTTTTTAAGATTTTATTTATTTAATCATGAGAGACACAGAGAGAGAGGCAGAGACACAGGCAGAGGGAGAAGCAGGCTCCATGCAGGGAACCCGATGTGGGACTCAATCCCGGGACTCCAGGATTACTCCCTGGGCCGAGGGCAGTGCTAAACCGGTGAGCCACCCGGGGGCTGCCCATGTCCCACTCAGTCTTAACTTTCCTTGCTTATAGCAAATTGATGATCTTTTTCTGGTTTGGGGACCGTCTCCTGGTTCAGATATGATAGTATATGCCAGGCACAGGAGCCAGAGTGTTTGTTGAATGTCTGATGGATTGTCTTCCTCCTCCTGCAAGCCTACTTGCCTTGCTAGAAGGAAGCCTGTAGGTTTCTGATAACTACATTATAGCGTTTATGTAACCTTGGGCAAGTGACTTACCTCTCTGAGTTTTACCTTCCTATCTGTGAAATGCAGATAATGGGACTTAAGAGGGTTGATTAATGGGTTTAATGAGATAAGTGTTTTAATAACTTTTGTTACTAATAGTATTTTACCCAATTAATAATTTTTTAAAAAAACAGCCCACAAATGGATGAGTTGGCCTTTGGCTTAGTATTTATTTTGGGTCCTCACAGTTGTCATTATGGCCATGTGGTAGAAATATAACCACTAGTGGTGAGAGCCAGTAGACAGGAGGAAGTTATAACTAATGCAAGGGGCCACTCTTCATAATTGAAAATTTTCGGGCATCAGGAGTCCAGAAAACCAGAACTTGCTTCAGGATAGACCTTAGCCCCAGTACCATCAGTGAAGCGAATCGAGTGAGCAGCTATCTGAAAGAGATTCACCAAAGTGTGACCAGTCATTTCTCCCAGTTGGTCAGGGTTATTTATTAGTGTTGCCACCCTTGTGGCCCTATATCTTTGTAAAGTGCCTCTTGAATGTTTTTTATTACTTTTCACCGTCACTCTGGGAATGAGTCAGGTGGTCAGTATTATTGTCTCTGCTACCCCTGTGAGGAAACTGAGGCCCTGGAAGGTTAAGTGTGGTGCCTGAGGTCATGTTATGCTGTGAGGTGCCGTCAGAGCGGATTTGCCTCCAGATGAAATTGTGTTCGTTTATTGCTGTGATTTCTCTTCCTTTGAGTGAAAGATGTGTAGTCATTGCAGAACAGCACACTGATGCATGCTTTGTCCAGATGCGCCAGGAGTGATTTGGGTCCCACTTTGTCCACTTGGTCCTGGTGGGTTTTCATTGATGACTGCTGGACCAGGGAAGCAGATTCCCTTTGGGTCATTGTTTTTAGCCCCTCCTCCTTTGGGGACATTCTTAGGGGAGCCTTGGGTTACAAGAGATTGCTTTGATATGTTCAAAATTGTGCCTTGTGCCCCACAGCTACAGGTAAAATCAAAAGGCGGATAATTTATGGGAGTGTCAGAGCTGGCCGCTGGCACCTCAGGAGGCCATTAGTATGCCTGTTCAGACCCTCTGTGTCCTTGCAATTGATTCCTCTTTGCATGAGCTTGATTTGGGAAGCTGTAGATCTGTGGGTAGTGATTGGATGTGACAGTCCAAACACCGGTCCCTAAATTAATCCTTTTAATAGTATTCCTGCACCAAGGCAGTGTGGTATCTCTCTGTCTTTAACTGGGGAGGACAGAATGGGGTGGGCTAGGAAGGAGATAGGGGAGAAAAAAAAAAAAAAAAAAAAGCTTTGCTTGGTGCTTAGGGTCTGCTCTGTTCTTTTTTTTTTTTTTTTTTAGGATTTTATTTATTTGAGAGAGAGAGTGAGAGCACAAGTCGGGGTGGGGAGCGCAGAGGGAGAGAGAGAATTGGGCTGGACCCTGGGATCATGACCTGAGCCAAAGCAGATGCTCAAATGATTGTCCCACCCATATGCCCCTGGGTCTGTTCTGTTCTAACATGACATCAGGATGTCGGGCATATTCATTCAACAAACACTGATTCACACTAACGTTGTGCCTGGTCTTGTGCTGGGTGCTGGGACTACAGAAGTGAATAAAATGTGGTCCTTGCCCTTAAGGGTATATGTCTTAGTGTTTCTTGGAGTTTTTAAACTTTTTTTTTTTTTAAGATTTTATTTATTTATTCATGAGAGAAAGAGGCAGAGACACAGGCAGAGGGAGAAGCAGGCCCTCCACAGGAGCCCTTAATCCTGGAACCCCAGGATCACACCCTGAGTCAAAGGCAGAGGCTCTACCGCTGAGCCACTCAGGTCCCTTTTCTCAGTTTTTAAACCCATGCACTATTTAGGTGAAAAAATCTTATACTTTTCTTTAATGCTACTTCAAATTTTAAAATGCATGAAAGGGTCTGACAAACAAATCAAAGAAATTATGCTTTTTTTTTTTTTTAGACCTACATGCGCGCGCGCATACACACACACACACACACACACACACACACACACACCCCTATACCTTCTCTCTTAAATCCTTCTCACCTAACTCTCTGAAAGTTATAGTAGGAGAAATAGATTAAAATTTTACAATATAGTGAGACAAAAGTTATGAAATAGGAATAGAGTCTGTTACTGGATCACACTTAAGTAATTAACTTTCTGATGGAGTATCAGAGAAAGCTACTAAAAGGGAGTTTTGAGCTGCATTTTGAAGAAGGAGTCTGGTGAAAATGGATGTAACATTCCAAACCAGGGGGTGCAGCATTGGTGACGGCACAGATTTGTAAAAGGAAACATCACATTTGGGGACCTGAGCAAGAGCTAGTTGCCCTGCCTCCTACCAGTTGCTCTGCTCCTCTGGAATTGTGTTTGAGAAGAGGCTTTGAGTTTCTGGTGCTGCAGTTTTAGTCCAGGCTTCCCCTTCCTGTTTCTGCTTTTTTATATCCAGGGCTACAATTTGTTTTTCCTGTTAAAATATGATAAATGTATTATGAGAACAAATTTGGATGATTTGGACATACTTTTTTTTTTTTAATTTTTATTTATTTATGATAGTCACACAGAGAGAGAGAGAGAGAGAGAGAGAGGCAGAGACACAGGCAGAGACACAGGCAGAGGGAGAAGCAGGCTCCATGCAGGGAGCCCGACGTGGGAGTCGATCCAGGGTCTCCAGGATCACGCCCTGGGCCAAAGGCAGGCGCCAAACCGCTGCGCCACCCAGGGATCCCTGATTTGGACATACTTGATCATTGCTTATGGTTGAGTTACTTTTAGTTAAAGCCACATCCTAACCTCAAGGGAAAAACTGAAGTTGATATGCATTTTTAGCTCTTTGGCAGGTAGGGGACTCAATCAAGTAGGGAATGTGGGCCCTCCAGACATGGGAGAGGAGAACAGAGCTTTGAAGTGCTGAGTACCTCAGAGGCTTAGTTTGCTTGTATGTAAAATGGGAATACTGTTACCCATTTTGCTTGAGAGTTAGGAGATGAAATATGTAGGTCACTAATACAATGCCTGGCTTATAATCTTGTTTCCCTCTCCTCTTTCTCGTGCATTAACAACAGTAGTTCTCTTTTACTGAGTCCTTTAAATGTGCAAAGTGCTTTACATACGTTGTGTGGTTGTGAACTGAACCCCAAAGAGATAGATATTATTATTATAGCTATTATTAGGAATATGTGGTAGAGGGGCGCCTGGCTGGTTCAGTGGGTAGAGCATGCAACTCTTGATCCTGGGGTCAAGAGTTCAAGCCCCACATTGGGTGTGGAACCTACTTAAAAAAAAAAAAAAAAGAATATGTGGTAGAATTAGGATTTGAACGTAGACTTGCCTAATTCCAATGTTTGAACATCTGGGCTGTGTAACTCGTTTCTAGAACAGTTCCATCTTGGAAGCAGGGGAATGGAAGGTTCTTGATACCTCTCCTCTGGGGTCAGATGTTGTCTATAAGTGTGAGAGGTGCTTAAAGGGGTAAGAGTAGCACACTCTGCCCTTCCTCCATGTCTGTCCTTAGAAACTTTGCCCTCTTTTACCTATGATGGGTATCACAGCTGACTTGTAAGACTTTGCAAAGAGTTATTTCCCAGCTTTGCCCCTCAAAGGAGTTTGTCCAAACTACTGAGTGTAGCTGGTGAGTTAGCAAACAGCAGGGAAATCACAGTCCCTTCTTTTTATGTGCTGCCTTGAGCTGCTGAGATGGCCAACCGAGGAGGAGAGTAAGCCTCCTGTGGCCTGTGATGTTGCCATCAGGATGTTGTGTTCCTGAAGGTCTTTAGTGACTGTAGCTCTCCTGATAATTTAGGGTTAGTAGCTGCTTCTTATGCTGAGAATGCTCTCTCTAGCCCCACTTTGGAACAGAAGCAGTTGTAGCTACAGGCCAAGGGAGTGACAGGTTGTAGAGAGGAGGAGAGGGTTTTGTTGAGATGAGGACTTAGCTTCAGAGTTGCTGCTTCCATTCCATGCTGGGGCCATCAGGAAGTCGTGTAGAGACTTGTAGAGGGCATGTCAGGCTTTGTTCTGCCTCAACCTCTGGCTTTCAGCTGACTAGGCCAAGCCCTCAGACCCTTGGCCTCCACTGTGAGACTTCAGAGGAGCTTGGGAGGTGAGCGGTGAGGCCTGCTCCTTGTGCTGGGCCAGTGGTCTGAGACCCTGGTGGGGAGTCAGGAGCCCTGGCTTCTGGTGTTACTTGCTATGTGAATCTTGGGCAGTCCTTTTCTCTTCCTGGGGCCCATTTTCCCTGGCTAGCTGTACTGTGTCTCCCCTTAGGTTTTCTGTTACCTTTGGCAATTTGTGATTTTCACAGAAAGTGCTCTGGCAGCAAGGATACATTCATTAGATTGAAGATTATGACTTTTGAGGGCATGCAGTTTATTTAGCTTTTTTCCAGGCTATTTTTAGCTTCCTAATACAGAGCCTGTGACTGAGTGGTTCCAGACAGGTATTACCGTGCCCTCTGTTGATGCCTCTGTGACTCCGGTACCTGAGCCCTTGTGATATTGTAGGTCAGATTGGGACAGGGACTGGACCTGGGGAAGCTGCAGCTCTCTCCCGTGTTTCTAGTCAGCTGGACTCAGAGCCTGCCAGTAGTGCCTTAGAGTTCCTCTGAAATGTACTCCTGTCTCCCAGTCCTCCCAGTCTAGTTTTTGATGGAATGGATTGAATCCAGGGATGGTACAAGTCTAAACCCTCCCCAGGGATTCCAAGTACAGTTGACCCTTGAACAACACAGGTTTGTACTGCACAGATCCACTTACATGTTGATTTTTTTCAGTAAATACAGTACAGTACCGTAAATGTATTTTCTCTTCCTTATGATCTTCTTGACATTTTCTTTATCTTTATTATAGGAATACGTATATAATACATACATAAGATATGTATTAATTGACTGTTTATGTTATTGGTAAGGCTTCCAGTCAACAGTACTATCAGTAGTTAAGTTTTTGGAGAGTCGAAAGTTATAGGCGGATTTTCCACTTTGTGGGTGGGGGAGTTGGTCCCCTAACCCCTGTGTTGTTCAAGGGTCAATGTATTTGCAGTTGGGGAGGTGGGGTGGGAGTAGACCCTATATTTCATGATGGCCCTCTCTTCTATCCTATCCCCCAGGTTCCCGTGGCCTGTGTATGTGGATGTTAAAGGATGGCCCCCTCCCTTTGCTCTCTCTTCCCCCCTCAGTAATGGAAGGCTATAAAATGTCTATTTACCCAAGACACCAGAATGACTCCTCTGTGGTTCCACTAATCTGGTGATTTGGTGCTTCTCTGGTCTCTCAGGTAAATACAGATTGAGGCTTTTTATAAAGGCATATTATTTCCCTCATTAAATGTGTGTTTTGGCACATGCGTTATTTACCTGACGGACAGTAATGGCTGCAGAGGAGCCATTGGTGTCTGTTGTGTAAATACTCTGCACAGAGACCATCCTCCAGGGGCTGTGGCACAGGCCTGTTTCTCCAAATCGGCCTGGCCCCACAGCAGTCCCTATTTACCACTCCCCTGTCCCCACTGGGGCCCTGATCCTTTCATTTTTGAGGAGGGAATAATTTATTTTCCTCCTTGCCATAGGCTACTTACTGCCTTTAATTACTAGGAAAAGAAAAAGGATGTCTGAGAATAAACGTGTGCGAGTCTTGGTCTCTGATGAGAGACAGTATGCAGAAATATATAGAATCATAAACTGTTCCTTTTGAGTTCTGCCCCTTGACTAGACATTCAAAGTCCCAATTGATGATACAAGTTAGAGGCTTATAGTCTACAAACTTGTGACTAAAGTATAAAGATAGCAGTAGGAAAGGGGAATCTGTAAGATGCCAGAGGGTGCAAGGCAGGTGGGATGCCTCTGCAGGGAGTGTAGGGGTGTTTCCTAAGAAGGCTCTAATGGTGGTAGGAATCCCTGGTGAGGGGGCATTGAGTGGGGGCTCTTCTCCTGGAAACTTGATGTTTTACGGGCTGGCTTTTGCTAGCCTCCCTGCTGAAGGAGAGCCTACAGCCTACAGCCTGCCTTCCGTGGGCAGTATGGAGAGTTGAGCCCTCACATACCCTCTCTTCTCTCTCTTTTTTTTCCTCTCTCTCTTTTTTAGACCACAGTGCAGTGTATAGATTTAAAAAATAATTTTTAAAAAGTTTGGAATAGGCCAAATTTACACACAAGCTGGAATTATGGTACAAAGGATTTTTTGTGAAACTATTTGAGAGTTAATGTTGACCTAATGCCCCGTCACCCTGAATGAATACTTCGGGTGCATTTCCTACACGCAAGGACATTTTCTTTCCTAACTACAGTTCAACCAGCAAAACCAGGAAATGAATATTGGTACTTTACCTCCTTCTAATTCTGAAACCCCATTCAAGTTTGCCGATCGTCCCAGTAATGTTCTTTGTAGCAAAATGATCTAGTTCAGAATGTGCATTGCATTTAGTTCGCCAAGTCCCTTTAATCTCCTTCAAATTTTGCTCAGTAAAAGTTCCTTGACATTCATGACCTTGATACTTTTGAAGATTACAGGCTAGTTATTATGTAGACTCTCCCTCAATTAGGGTTTGTTGGATATTTTCTCATGATTAGAGTTAGATTATGCATCTTTGACAGGAATATCACAGAAACGATGCTTTATTCTCATTGCATCCTGTCATGTGCATGATTTTGATTTATCCCATTATGTTCATTTTGATCACTTGATTAAGGTGATGTCTGCCAGGCTTCTCCATTGTATACTTACTTCCTGTTATGATTAATAAACATTCTGTGGGGAGATAGTTTGAAACTATGTGACTGTCCCTTATCAGACTTAATTAATTAATTAATTAATTAATTTGTGTATTTTACACTCATGGTTTCCTTTTTTAGTCAATGCAATATAATCTATTAATATCATCATTTATTTGCCAGTCAGAGCCCCTTCAAGCTGGCTTCTGCATCCTTCTTTTTTTCTTAGATTTATTTATTAATTCATGAGAGACACACAGAGAGAGAGAGGCAGAGACACAGGCGGAGGGAGAAGCAGGTTCCCCGCAGGGAGCCCAATGCGGGACTCCATCCTGGGTCCCCGGGGTCATACCCTGGACCCAAGGCGGGCGCTCAACCTCTGAGCCACCCAGGTGTCCCTTCTGTATCCTTTTGATAAGTTCCCATCATTCTTGAGCATTCGCTTGCTCTCTGGCCCCAAAACAAAATGTTCTAGACTCATTTTGTACTTTTCTTGCCACAGTCGTGGAATCAACCATTTCTCCAAAGAGTTCTGGTTCTTCTACTGAAGAATGTTGTTTAGAAGGCAGCTGGGTGCTAGGTGTGCTCATTGCTGCTGGAGTGTTGCTGCTCCCTGGCCCTTTGATAGGCAGAGCTAGAAAATAGATGGGTGTGTGTGTGTGTATGTGTGTGTGTGTGTGTATTCATATTCACAATTATGTCTAGCTTTATTTTTATATATTATATACCAGAAACCATGAGTTCACACTGTTTCCTCCAATTTTAATTTGACACTAGGGATTTTTTTTCCTCTTTCCATATTTTAATTCCATCCTCTAACAGTGAGAAACCTGGTTCTCATCACCCTTAATATATGCTCTTCTTTGATCAATCCCTCTGTATGTAACCAATCTCCCATTGTTGCCATTGCTCTTTCCCCCTCTTGACTGCCTCTTTTACCCTGCCCATGACTCCCTGCATCAGACTTGCTCCCACCTCCCCATGCCCTCCACACCCCACATGGGCTATGACATGCTACATCACACCTTCTTGCCTCTGTACAGATTCCTTCCTTACTCTGCTTGGGCTCTAATACCCTCCACCCCCACCCCCAGACTCTTCTGCTCCTCCCACTCAACTTGTAGATACTTAACCTTACTCTGCCACAACTAATGGCTCTAAAGCTGTAAGATTGACTTTTTCAGGAAGGGAAGAGGAAGAGCTGCCCTCTGTGTCTTGTCTTGAGTTGAACTTGGTTTTTAGAAGTAAGGGAAGTACAGAATCCAGTGATTACTGACATGTGGAGGCCTGGTCTCCTATTGTTTATTCTCAGGACTAACCTGCAAGAGCAGCTTTTTGATGTGGGTGAAAGAAATCAGGTGAGAAGGCAAGGCCTGTAGGCAAGAAGACCAATGTGTTGTTCTTGGAAGGGAAGAGGGCACATATAGTATGCTATATGGGAGGTTTAGAGCATTCTGGGTATGCAGGAAATTTTGATGTTACTCTCTGAGGTTGCCTTATACATTAATTGGATATGTAGCCCCCAAGCATGGGGATCCAGGCCTGGCCAGGTGGGTATAGCCCGATAAAATAGTAGTAGTAATAATAGTAAGCTAATATTTATTGAGCCTCTATGTGCCATACACTGCTCTTAGTGCTTTACATGTGTCCTCTCATTTAATTCTCACTTAAGGACTAAGAGCTATTACTGTTGTCATTTTACAGGTGAGAAATGGAAGAACAGAGCTTGCCCAAGGTGCCATGGCAAAAAAGTGGCTAAGCCAGGATTCAGACCTGGAAACCCTCCTTAGTTATGCTTAATTGCTGGTATTTTTTGGTAGATGGGGTCTGGTTGACTATATATACTATATACACACTCTCTGCATATTAACAAACATTAGGACTCTCAAATGTCCTTATCCTGGCCTGACTTTAAGGAGTTAGAGGAGAGTTCTAAGGCCCTGAGGGACTTTGGATCCAAACTATAATCCTATAATCTGCATAATCTGAACAGACTGGTGTCTCCCATCTCAGCAAGGCTTCCAGTTCAAGGAAGGGGGGTGGGGGTGATGTGAAGTTATTTTGGATCTGGTTTTCAAAGGAATGTTGGCCCCTTTGGCTTTCCAAGGATTTCCATAATGAAATCCCAGCCAGCCTTTGTCTACCCTGAGCTGAAGAGTTGAGGCTGCATTTTTGGAGATGCTGTAAAGCCATGGTGAGAGCAAGCTGTGCTCTGTAGGATCCATGAGTTTATAATACTTTTCAGTCTTAGCACCTCTGAATCTCCATGGAATCTCACTACAGGGATGGGGAAATTGAGGACCCACATTAGCATGTGTCTTAGTAAATAGGCAAGTTATTGTAAGTCATTCAGTGAGTCAGGGAAGAGCCGGGAGGAAAAGTGATACTTGGCATTGTACATGTCCATTCAGGTAGTAGGGACCTCATTGCCTCTGAGGGTGCTCTGGACTTCATGGCTTTCTATCCTCTCAGCCCTACAGGAAGGAGCCAGTGCCCATTTGCAGCCTTTCAGAGGCAAGCTTTTGGTTCTATTAGAATGGGGCTTCAGAAGGCATAAATTATGGCCATTGCTGCTTTGAGCAGAGAGATTTCTTGTTTAACTTTGAGGATTAAAGTTGAGTGAATTTGAATATTGAGTGTAAGAGGCGTAAAAACAAAATTTCTGGTTGTTCCTCTTTTTTTTTTTTTAAGGGAAGCTTGAGTTATTTGTGAGTAAAACTTAGGCTTTGATTTTTATATTTAGTTAACCCTCTAAGGAGCAGACATTCTGCAAATTTAAAGGGAAAACTTGAAAAGTGATTTGGAATTTTTTTTGCACATGTTCAGTCAGAAAACTTTACTAGATTTTTTTTTTTTTTTTTTAAAGCAGTGCTCCCATTACTGCCACATCTGGGTTTTCTCTTTTTCTTCCCTGTTTAAAAAAGTTCCGCAGTCATTCAGGGCCTCTAGTAGAGAGAGTCTGAAGGCAGCGAATGGGAAGGCCTGAGGCTGTTGCCAGCTGTGCTTTCCAGGCGGCATTCATTCCCCCAGGGTGCCACTTCCTGCCACGTGGGCGGGGGCAGCGCCCGCACGTCAGGAGCAAGCTCCCCTGTGATTGGCTGTGTTCCATTTCACCTTGGGAGACCGGAGGGAGGGTATGTGGAGACGTGAGCAGCGCACTGGAAAGCCAAGGGGCCACTGGCTTGTAATGGAGCTGAGGAGAGAATCTTTGGCATTTTCCACTCTTCTGTCTGAGGCTCCTTAGCTCCTGAGACTGATTGTGCAGCTGGGTCACCTCATGCTACTTTGGGAACCTTAGCTTTATGTTGTTAACTGTTGCCACCTGAGAAATGACCACAGAATTTTTCTCTCCCCTCTCTTTTGAACTTTAGAGCTCCATTTAAAGATGAAGGCCAGCGTGACAGGTTGTCCTGAGAATGATCTTGGAGACCCAGAGGTGTCTTAATGCTGCAGGGACCAGTATTAGGGTCTTGAACTTCAGTAATGAATACTGTTGATTTAGAAGAGGGGTCCAGAAACACTGGGGAGTGGTTCATGTTGTGTGACTATTCCTGAAGACCAGATGGAACAGGGCCGCAGTGGGAGGGGAGTAACCCAGGCTCTTTGTTCTTTTTTTTTTTTTTTTTTTTTTTTTAAACTTTCCTCCCCTAAGTTTTAGATGCTTCTGGATGTTCAATGCTAGCACCTTTACAGACTGGAGCAGCTCGATTTTCTTCATATTTACTTTCAAGAGCAAGAAAAGTGCTGGGCTCCCACTTATTTTCTCCCTGTGGTGTTCCGGAGTTCTGCTCCATATCCACCAGAAAGCTGGCGGCCCACGGCTTTGGCGCATCCATGGCGGCAATGGTGCCCTTCCCTCCCCAGAGGTATCACTACTTTTTAGTGCTGGACTTTGAGGCCACGTGCGACAAGCCACAGATTCATCCTCAGGTAACTGTTGCATCATTGCTTCAGAAAGGTGGGGTGGGCAAAGAGGGAGGGAGGATAGTCTTGCTTTCTGTGTTCCAGAGGAACTTTCTCATGTCTTCCTGGCTTTCAGCTACTCATCGGGAGTTCCTGCCTAGGAAGCCGGACTTGGTTCAGGCATGCTAGGGTAAGGTAGACCTGAGAAGTGTCTGGAGAGAACGGGGCATATTGTTTCTCTCTGGTCTCAGCCTTTGGGAATCAAAATATTTCCTTCTGTCCCATCCTTCCTCTCTCCTTTCCCTTCCCTCCTTCCTTCTCCTGCTATTGCCACATGTTATTTTAAGGAATACTGTGGTAGTCAGCCTCTAAGATGGCACCCAATGATCCTTGCCTTCTAAGATTCATACCCTTGGTAGTTTCTCTCCCATACTGAATCAGGGATAGCCTTGTGTAACCAGGAGAATATAGAGGAAAAGACATCGTGTGACTTCTGAGGTTAAGTCATAAAAAGCACTGCGGTTGGCCTTGCTCTTTTGGATCACTTGCTCTGGAGGAAGCCAGCTGCCATGCATTGAGGACTCCAGTGGCCTGTAGGGAAGATGGCCTGTAGGGAAGCACATGTGTACAGGAACTGAGATTCTTAGCTAAATACCAGTACCACTTGCTATTCATGTTTCTTGGTACTGTCTTGGAAGTGAATCTGCCAGCCCCAGTGGCCATCTGACGTCAACCTCAGGAGAGACCCTGAGCCAGGCTGGGTAGCCGAGCCACTCCTGAATTCCTGGCTGGCAGAAACTGTGAGAGATAAGTGATTGTTGATGTTTTGAGTCACTAAGTTTGGGGGTGATGGTGTTTCACAGCATTAGAAACCCTGAACCAGTACAACTGTTGGTCTGTTGGAAAGGAAAATTTCTTTGCTTGTTTTTTTTTTTTCCCTTACTCGTCAACTGTGTTCAGAGACGTTTTACCTTTTAAGGTAGTGCTACTAGGAAGTTTGGATTAACAGCAGAGAGGCACCTGTGTTTGGAGACAATGGTGTGCTTGGTACTTGTTTTGGGGGAATGATTTGGGACCGATGTGGCAGTTCATTATACTGTGGAGGCCTTGAGTACCCCCAGCTCTAGGACTATGTAACTCTTCCTCCTGGGGCTGGGTTATTAAGGTGTAATTTGGGATGTATAGACATGTTAGTCTGAGAGCAGCTTTCAGTGGTAGGGAGGATAGGGGAAAAGGGGATGGTAGCATCAGGCAATTGGGAGACAGGGAAGAGTGGGGTCCATTCGAAGATAAACTGGGTTCACTTCTCATGGTTGTGTTTTGTTTTGTTTTTTTCCCCCATGAAGAGGTTCTATCTTTAGAATAGTAGATTATTTTCCATAAAGGAGATACCACCACCCTTTTACCTTCCCTCTTCTCTCTCCTCTTTCATATTCTCCCAAGTTGTGGTCTGTCTTTGGGAGCAGTGGAATTAGGCCTGTGGAGGTTTGGGATGACAGGAGCAGGATGAGGAGAATGTCCTGAGGGAAGGAACTTTGCATAAAAAGGAATGTGGCTTAGGTGCTGCCTGAACCACCCTTACTTTCTCAGCTGCCTGTTCCTGTGTGTGCTGTAGAGTTGTCTTCTTGGCCTCCCAAAACTATTGGAGATTCTGTGCTGGCTGTTCTTGGGTGGTGGGAGGGAATTTTGGTTACATGGATTCTCCTAGGTTAGAAATCAGGGATCCATATCCTAACACACCATATTATCTCCCTTACTGATGTAGATTTTGATAACTGAGTAAGCCCTAGTGGGACATGAGTCTAAAATCAACACATCCCTATTGGATATGAGTCATCCCTCTTCTGAACTCTCATAATCACTTGACACCTCCTTTAAGGCATTTTCTACATTCTGCTTTCTGGCACATGCCTATGTATGTTTGTTTCTGAACTTTTCAGTTAGATTGTAAGCTCAGATAATTATGTAGCTCTGTTCTCTTGTCCTACAGACGGTCTTGTCAATGTTGCTGAAGGTGAAGCCTGATTCATGTCTCAATTTGGTCTGTCAGTATCACCTTTCATTTCTCTTTCAAGGGCATTGTTCTTTTTATTTATTTATTGCAATGCTGAAGATATAATGCAATACAGATTTAAATCATTCGTATCACCAAGTTCCCACCTAGACTTAGGCACCAAGGCCTTCCTGACCTAGGCTGAGGTAAGACTTCATGCCGTTGACCAGGATCTGGGGCCTGATTAAAGATTATCTCCAGAATCAATGAACCCTGATGATGTGATTCCAAGGGCACTTAAAGAATTGGCTGCCCTGGCTCATTATTAGAAAGCATTAGCTGTTGCTTTAGAGAACTCCAGAAGAAGCATTCACTGTCTTGCTTATCTTTAAAAGGGGAATACGAATGATCTTGGAAATTATAGACCCGTTAGTTTACTGTGATTCCAGAGAAGATACTTGACCTGATCGTCAGATAATCAATCAGCAAACAGCTAGAAGAGCATAGGGTACTGAGTAATAACTTACATGGGTTTGCGAAGAAGAGCAAATCCTGTCAGATCAATCTAACTTCTTGCTGTGACATAGTGATGGATTTGAGTGGATCTGGGGTAAGTGATAAATGTAATGCATCTCTACTTCATTAAGCCTCCACAATGCTGTGATCAACAGGTAGGAAGGTGAGTTTGGGGCCAGGCAGCCAGGCACTTGGACTACCCATTGGATCATTCTCAGGAAAGGAATGGGTAGCTCAGGAGTGATTTGAGACTTGTTTGTGGCAACTTAAAGCGTCTCTCTCTTTTAAAAAAAAACATCTTCTCTAAAGTTTGCAAATAGCAGGATCCTGGTAGGATTCAGAAGGATTTTGGAAGATGGTTTGGAGAAGCTGTCAGTTCCACATAGGATAGCATCCTTTCCTGAGGTCATCATAGGTCAGGTTGTCATTAGAGCCTCTGTGCTGTGTAGGGGGCAGTGGAGAAATTGAAAAAGCTCAGGATAAGAGGAAAAAAATCATTAGGGGTATGAAAATAGGGCTTAGAAAGACAGAAGAGACATTGAATATGTTTTAGTGACTTATTTCTTATTCAGACTAAAAAAAATTCGTCATATGGGCGGTAGTTGTTCCAAGGAGTATACTAATAACTTGCTCCTCATTTTAATAAGGATAAAAAAAAAGAGAAATGAATTTAAATGGAAACAGGAAAGATTGAGATTTGGGATGAGAATGAACCTTTAGAGGGACAGGAAAAGGACTAGAAGATGAGCTGCAGGTTGAATCCAGGCCTCCCTAGCTCTCTTAGAACAGCTTAATGGCTGTCCACTTGACAGAGATGCTTTCTGGGCAGTCTCTGTGCTTCCTGGGGATGAGATTGGGACTGTGAGTCAGAACCATCCCAGCCCTCCTTTTCCCTGGCTTCCAGTTGCTTTCAATACTTGAAGCCTCTACCCAGTCCGTTTCTAATCCTTACACCATTACTCCCAGGTGTAGGAGGTGTAGGAGGCAGAAACAAGTTTGGGGCCAAGATCTCTCTGGAGGCTTGGCATGGGGTTCATTTTTCTGATCTATTTTTGGTCTTCAGAAGTCCGTGTGACAGCTTATTGGGACTGTCCTTAAGGAATGGCACCATGAGAACTAACAGGTATAAGCTTTGTTGTGCTTGGATGAGTAACAATATTGGTTATAAACATGTTGAAGCATCTAGTATTTTCCATTTGTCATCATTTTTGGTGTTTATTTTTGTACTTTGTTCGGGTAGGTGAAACTGGAGTGGTCGGTTTACCAATAATAGGCTTCACTTTCTGATTTTTGCACTCCTTTTGATTTACGTTTTGATTTCGATTAACATGATAGATATTGGCAAAATATGAGACTCTACATTTGAAAACATTTTTCCACTTAAATATTAATTTAGGTGGTTTAAATTGCTTTAGAGACTCTTAAGTTTGGGGAATAGGATTCCTTTCTTGCTTTAGGAAATGTTAGGGTAGGTTGGGAGGGAGGGAGGTTTTCATCTGGTTTGGGAGAGTCCTGACTCCTTTGTCCTGGCTAGCAGGAGTTCATGTTGCTCATTTTGGTGTGGATGTGTATGGAATAATGGTGGTTGTGACCCTGAGGCCCAGAGAGCAGCCTGAAAGCTTTGGTGGGATCTTAAATTGTCCATCTTTAACCTGGGGGCAAGTTCTCTCACCACCTCCGTGTTTAGAAAGGAACAAAGCAAATGTAAGTGAGGACAATGAGGTAAGGCCATAGCACAGGAGGAGAAGGAAGTAACCTGAGCTATCGGGAAGGCCAGAGAGAAGGCAGCCCTGTTTTTCCCTTCCTGGGGAACGAAGTCCTGGCTGCTGCTGCCCTCTCTCCCTGAGTTCCCTCTGGCCCTCCATCAGGTTCCTGGGTATGGTCTCTTTATCACTGCTCTGCAGCTGCCCTGTGACTGTTTTCCTTCTCATCTGTATTCAAGTGCCCATAACTTTGGAGAAAAATGACCTTTGGGGTTGAGGTTTTCTAGTGTTTGGTCTTTGTCCACAGGGGCTTTTTTTTCTTTTTCTTTTCTTTTTTTTTTTAAGGAAACCTTGAAGAAACTCCCATCTGCATTTTGAGTTAGAACTATGAGTAAAGGAGTTTCTCTTTTATAGAAAATTGTCCAGATGCTAGGTTATTTTGGGAGGGTAGGGTAGAGGAAGGTTAATGGTGACAGGAGAAATAATAATATAGCCGAGAGACATTTGGAGGATTTCAGTATGACTTAGAACTGATACATCATTATTAGTCCTTTGTGAGAGAAACATTTTGGAAAACTTTATAGGAAATTGGTTAAGATCCCTACAAATCAAACTATCGATTCCCTTTTGCATTCAGGGCTGAAAGCAGGACCCTCCCCCCCCCCCCCCCCCCACACACACTCTCTCCCCCAGCATCCAGCCAATTTGCATATACACACGTTGCTCTCACTGGGCATTTTACCTTTGCCTTTTCCCTGCTCTTGGCTCTTGCGCACTCCAAGTGGATGGAAAGGCAGTTCCCAAGAGAAGAAACCACCCTTCCCGCCCCATTTGCTTGTCCTAGTCAGGGCTCCTTCAAGTAGGAGGGGTCCGCCCAGGTTTTCTATTGCCAGAGCCCAGTTGTTGGGTTGTGGTCCATCAGCCTGTGGGCCCCAGGCAGCCTGCACTTTTTTCTCTATGGACAGGCGAAGGCGCTGACGCTATTCTTCTAAACTGGGAAATGAAATGCAAAACCGACGTTAATGTAACATTATGGTTGAGATTAAATGCACCCAAATCAGGAAATTCAAAGTTATGCTTCCCACAGCAACTATAATTCAGCCTCATCTGGCGTGTGTAGTATTTTGTGTTAGTGCGGATGGTGTTATATGTTAAGACATTAAAGTTAACACCATAAGCAGAGCACAAAATGCTTGAGGGGGCTGAGTTATGACGACTGTGTGAGCTGTAAGTGTTCTTGCAAAGGCTCCCGACTCCTGGTATAATTTTTCCCTTGCCCATCAGACCAATTATTGCCTTTCTTTTTAGTTATATTTCTGCTTTAACACATCTCTTTTTCCAGGGTCACCGTAAATGAATTCCTCTATTGGTGGCCAGTGATGGTGGTGGGAATGGGACAGCCCATTAGGCGCTTTTGTCCTTTTTGTTGCTGCTTCCATAAAAGTGGAAGCTTCCCCCTCTACCTCCAAAAAGCCCCCTCCTTCACAGACTGCTGTTTCCTGGTGGTCTGTCACAGGGATCCCCACCCCCATCCCCACCATCCCTTTACTCTGACAGTCACTGTGGGTCCTCACAACGGCTCCCTGAATGGGAACAAGCATTTGCTGTGTCCGGGTCTTGGCCTTGTTGTAACTTCATGTGAAAGCCAAAGGACCCTTCTTTATTTGGAGCAGACATAGCAATGCAGAAGTAAAATATACATCCTGGGGAGTGGAGCACCGATGCGTGGTGGTGCTGCCTTATGTGTTTGGCATAGCAGAGGCATAGATCGAAGTGGGTTTATTTGCTCTATTCAGATTGCTTCTCTATCTTCCCCAGGGTTTATACCTCTAAGCTGCTGTGGTGTGTAGTTAGGGCTGTGGAGTTGCCTGGGGGTGGGACCAGGAACTTTCCTTGGGGAGCATTGGGTCATTGGTAACAAAATCACCACATAATTTAGTACAAATCAGGAAACCTCCCCCTAGCCTCTTATTATCCTGGTGGCCTCCCCAGGGCTGAGACAGCTGTTGGAATGCAGATTTTGTTAGACACTGGGCTAAGGTTGGTGGTGGGGAAGAGCTGTAAAGAATAGGGCCATTGATAAATGATGAATGAAATCAGGGACTGTAAACGAACAGTGACACTGAGCTGCCTTTTAAAGTTTTTGTTGGACATGACAAAACCAACCAAGTAAGCAAAGGAATAGGGAGGACCTCATTGACCTCATTGTAACTACTTTAGAGGCAATGAAAAGGCCTCTTTCTACTCTTTAGATAGCAACTTCAAGCTCTGCGTTAGATGCTGGAGACATAGAAACAAGTAAGAAATGGTCCCTACCCTCAAGGAGCTCATAGTCGAGGAGGGTAGACCTATATGTAACCACAGTTAAGCATTTGATTTTATCATGCAGGTGAGAACTTGGTGTGGTGAGGGGTCAGGGGAGGAGAATGATCAACCCTGCTCATGGGGTGAAGGAGGGGTTGCATAGGTTTGATGTTAAGAGAAATCTAGTAGATCTGGGATCCCTGGGTGGCGCAGCGGTTTGGCGCCTGCCTTTGGCCCAGGGCGCGATCCTGGAGACCCGGGATCGAATCCCACATCGGGCTCCCGGTGCATGGAGCCTGCTTCTCCCTCTGCCTATGTCTCTGCCTCTCTCTCTCTCTCTCTCTCTGTGACTATCATAAATAAATAAAAAAAAAAAAATTAAAAAAAAAAAAAGAGAGAAATCTAGTAGATCTAAGAGGGGCCAAATCAGCCTATCACCTCTCACAATTGTTGTAGCAGGAATGAAAGAAGGTACTTGCATAGTAAGCCAGGATGAATTAACCTAAGCCTGAAAAACTGACCTGGATTGCCGGGTGGTTTGTGGGAGTGTTGAAAAAGAGGAAAAGAGAATGAAGACTTTGTACCTGACAGATATTTTACCATTTGCTTAATTAGTAGGAGTATCCACTATTGGTTATATAGTATTTCTCACATTCAAGCTAGAAGGTTTTTTGTTTGTTTGTTTTTACATTTATTTATTTATTTGTTTGTTTGTTTGGTTTATTTATTTATTTATTTATTTATTTATTTATTTATTTAAGAGAGAGAGAGAATACAAGTGCACAAGAGTGGCAGGAAGGGGCAGAGGGAGAGGGAGAAGCAGACTCCCTGCTGAGCAAGGAGTCTGATGTGAGGTTCCATCCTAGGACCCCGGGACAATGACCTGAGCCAAAGGCAGATGCTTAACTGACTGAGCTGTACAGGCACCCCGCAAGGTAGACAGTCTTAGTGGGGTCTGTGAGAGTATGAAGGCTAGAATAGGTTTGAGAGAATTTTAGCCAATAAAGTTTGGACAAAAAGGTAAGGGTCAACAAAAAAATATGTGAGCTGAGGCCCTGAGGTATTGTCAGGGTTGGGCTACTCGGCCTCTGGGGAGAAGGAAGGGCTGGAGAATGACACGACACCTCCCCCAAACCCCCAGGAGTACTGGCAGTTTGGATCTGGATCTGTGAGACATCCCTGGGAAGACCTACCTTCCATAGACTGGGGAGGTTTAGACCCGTCAAACTGATAAACAACTGGCTGACTGACATTGAGAGACACGATGGAAGGATTAGGGAAGAGGCAGGCAGGCCTGGGTAATAAGAGAAAATGTGCTAGAGCAGAGGTGACTGGAGGGCGTTGAGATGGGGGATTAGCTCTCCCTCTGAACAGCAGCAACAGGTACACAGCCATAGAAAGAAAGTGAGTAGTTTGGAATGGGGTAGTGAAGAAGAGAAATCCAAAGGAGTGTTTAGGGTAGGTCCATAGGCTTCTCTTCTCCCTGCCTCCATCCTGTCTTGTTTTTCTTCTCTCTGATATTGATTACATTTCTTACTTTGTAGATTGATCTTGGTTGTTTGACATGAGGAAACTGATATTAGGAGATGTTTTCTTCATCTCTTTGTCTTGTTGGGGAAAAGGATCCTGCATCATTTTGATTAAGATGCTATTGGGATGATTATTTTTTATTCTCTTATCCTGGGTGTTCACAATACTTTAAAAAAAACCAAAACCCACAGCTATATATTTATGTGATGAGTTTTGAGCTCTAACTGTGAAAATTAAGTTATAGCCTAAAAGCCTGAAATAAGAGTGTTCCCAGATTGGCACTAGCCCCATAGGCTGGTAGGTCTGCAGCAGAAGGGCAAGCTGCCTGGGACAGGCAGAGAAGGGTTTGTGCACATGAAGTGCTGCCATGGACAAAGCCCTGTCAGTGCTGAGAGAGTTGGAAAGGAGGTAAGTGGACTCTGGAGGGAGAGACAAACATTAGCAAGGTACCTGACATGCAGATACCTTGGAATAGGCTGCTGTTTTGGTCCTGTCCCTGTATGTAGTGGGCAGTGGGCGATCTTGGCCGGTGGGCAGGAAAACATATCTGTTGTGTAGCAGTCCACTGCTATTCCAGTGCTGTGGTCATTGTCTAGTCCGAGAGAGGCCCTTCCAGCCAAGGATTAGTCTGGAGGCTAACTACTGGCTGAGTTTCTTATTTGGAGATGCTGATGTTGCTGAAAGGAAAGGAGTCCATGGTACAGAGGCTGGGAGCAAGGTTGGTGAGCCAGAAGGAGTGTGAAGATGTTGTTGGATGGAATAGAAGAAAGAGAAAGAGATGTTGTAAGCCAAAGTTCATAGGAATGGCAAGAGAAGGTGTTCCAGAGGGTTAAAGATGGATGCGGGGAACCTGATTAGGAGACATTATTTGGAAGAGTTGTTAGGTTGAACTAAAGTGGTGATGGTGGGGATGGGGAGAAGTTATGTATTGTAGCTTTTAGATGTGCTGGGAAAGAAGTGAGCTTGAGAACCATGCTGTTAAGTAGCTAGTGGCTCCTTTGGATACTGGTGATCCCCTGGGAGTCAGTGGTGCTAAGAGATTTGGCAAGGAGTAAAGGTGGAACCTATTGTTGTAAATGGGGTGTTCTGAAAATCGATATTAGTGAGAACTAATAAGGTGAGTTCCTTAGTGGTGTTGTAAGTAGGATCTTTTTGATGAACTAGCCATTGGCCTATGGGAGATAGGTAGTGATTGTTAGGTAGATAGGTTAATAACTGGAAAAAAAAGCTTGGAATCTTGCTCTCCAAAAGTGTGATAGAAACTGAGAGCCATGGCTTGAAACTGTGATGTTTGAAAATGGAATTCCAGGGAGTCTGTCTGCATTGTTCATGGGTTTTGTTGTTGTTGTTGTTTTTTCTTTCCCCAGTGCTAGCAACATTTGAATGAAATGCCAACTGAGGGACTGAAAGGGATTGGTAGTTAATTGGGAATGGAGGAGGTAGGCACTGAAGAATGGGATGTGAAACATGCCATTTTGATAAGGTCCACTTTGGCTAGAAAGATGAGTGACTAAAGAAACAAGGCTGGGGGTAGGTCTTAAAAGGAAGCTAATGGTGATGGTGTAGAATGTGGTGGTTGGTTGATGTGGGTGAAGAATCTCCAGCTTGGTGCCTCAGGATATTGCAGGAATTGCTATGATCCTGTTCCAGATCTGTGGCCACAGTTAGGTCTTTCTCAAGAAGGTCTTCATTGGAAAAGTATCCAATCCTGCTTTTTGATTCATTTGGACAGAAGGAAGGTTTTTCTCTGGAGAGGATAGGGTGAGTGCTCTGTGGGTAGCTGATGCCCTGATCTTGACAGTATTCTTTAAGGGAGCACACATTGTCATGAAAGAAGACCTCTTGCTGGCTTCCTAACAGAGAGTGCCACCTTGCTCAATAAAAGTCTGGGATATGACATGCCAGTTTTTCTCCCCAGGATTGTGGTGGCCAGGCTAATGAAATGTCTGATGGCAAGAGCCAGGAGTGGTTAGCAGATCTAAAGGGCTTGTCCCAGGTGCTTGAGAGTGGGCCAAGTAAGGGTTTGTTCTGAGAAAGCAACTAAAACCTGTGGCTTGGATTCTCACTTGGTCAGTGTATCTGTGAGAAAGAGGTAGTCTCATAGATGTTCCAGAGTACACCTCTGTTATTTGAAGTGTGGTCTAAGAACCAGCAGCATTTTCATCCTCTAGGAGCCTATTAGAAGTGCAGAGTATCAGGCCCTGCTCCAGCACTAAATAGAATCTGTAATTTGATAAGATCAAATTTGAAGTAATTTGAAGTCTGAGAGACACTGCTCTGGTCTACATCAATAGTTCTTAAACTTTAGTAATCAGAATTGTGATCAGAATCACCTGGACAGCTGGTTAAAACACAGCTTACTGGCCCCTCAGGGTGTCTGATCCAGAGTCTGGGGTGGAGGCCACGAATTTGTATTTCTAATAAATTCCCAAGTGATGGGATGCTCCCTGTGAGGGAGCATGCTTTGAGAACCACTGACCTCCCTAGCTTTTTCTTTTCTTTTTTTTTTTTTTAAGATTTATTTATTTATGATAGACATAGAGAGAGAGAGGCAGAGACACAGGAGGAGGGAGAAGCAGGCCCATGCTGGGAGCCTGACGTGGGACTCCAGGATTGCGCCTCGGGCCAAAGGCAGACGCTAAACCGCTGAGCCACCCAGGGATCCCCTCCCTAGCTTTTTCGTCTGTAAAATAGGGCAGTGATCATGCCTGCCTCACAGAGATGTAAGATCAGATGAGCCAGTGTGTGAGAAAAGAGTTCAGTGCATTGTAGGTGGGATGTCAGTTTGTGTATTGGTTGCTCCATGGTCAGTGATTTTAAAAATCTACCGTCCAACAAAAAAAAAAAAAAAAAGAAAAAAAAAAATAAAATAAAATAAAAATCTACCGTCCTACCAGCACAACTGTTTTCCTGTCCTGGCTTCTGGCCAGTTGCTTCGTACAAAGAACAGGGAATCTATGAGGCACCCCATGGAAATAAGTCTTCTGTGAAGAGACCAGCAGCCCCTTCAGGAGGAGGTGCTCCCACAGCCCAGATAGTTTCTCTGGTCTACTTCCCAGAACCTCTGTCTACCTTAGTGGGCCTGGGCCTGTTTTGATCACCTGTTACCCCAAGGTAGCAGATCTTTGTACAGTATTTGCACTGATTGGGAAATGGTCTTTGACTAACCAAACCCCTGATTCATCTTGTGATCCTGAGCATGTTCCATGACTTTTCCTCACCTTATTGGTTGATTAAATAAATAGTCATTGACTGCATGTGCCCAAGTCCCAGGATATGAACTCTGGACCTGCAGAATGAGGGAAACTGAGGTGGAGGCTGTCCTGATGAGAAGCAATATAGCATAATAATTTATAGAGCGTAGATTGCAGAACTGGAATCTGGATTTGAACCCAGTCTCCATCACCTACGAACAGTATGACTTGCCCTTAGGCAAATTACTAGTACTCTTTATGCTTCAGTTGCCCTATTGGCAAAAAAGGGGATTAATCATAGCACCAGTCTTAACAGGACTGTTGGGAGGATAAAATATAAGTGCTTAGAACAGTGCCTGACATGTAATAGCTATAGGAGTTAGCTCTTATTAGTAGAATTAGTACTAGTAGTGTTCTTATTCATGGCCTCATTGCAGGGTATTGGGATATAGCAGGTGGCTGGGAAGCACGCCCTGCTTCAGGAAACATAGAGAAAGCCTTTAGGTCCTCTATCAACATAGTGGGGAGAGCTGAGGCACCACCCAGAGATATTTTTTTCTCTCCACTGGAATGGTAAGTTGGACTTGGCACCCTTCCACTTCCACACCCTCCCTTAGTCCTGCCTCTGGGGGGCTTCTCCTACACACAACCCCAAGATTTACTTAAATTAATTTTATGACCAATATATATACAGGTAGCTACAAAGAAATCATTTGGTTGCTTGCTGCCCTGAAGGGTCAGCTTCACAGAGGCCACTAATATCTGCAGTTATTTACAATTGAGTACATAAGAATGCTTGAACTGAGGTGGATCCAGAGTCATGTGAAGGTAGACACATGTGTGCACACTCCTGGGTGAGGATGCAGTTTTGGAAACTTTTGGTCTCCTTCATTTATTGGTATTATCATTTTGTTTTTTAAATTCAGATTTCAGTAAAAGTAAATTATAAATCATCCTGCACACCGCTCCCTGCCCCCCAATAAAGAATAGCAGTGTCTATTTTCAGCTCCTTTTCTACATTTTAATTGCTTTGGGGTCTATAGGGATAGTGAAAAGGGACATGTAGGTGAAAAATCAGCCTTTTAAAGCTCCGATTTTTTACCCTTCCTTGTCCTGAAACTTCGAGCATCAGCTCTCATCTGTCAAAGTGTAAATCAGCAATTAAAACCCAAACAGCCAAATGCCAAAGATGACCCGAAGCACAAAGCAACTGACAAACAAGTCCGGACAAATCGACGGGTAATTTATAAGCTTTGCCCTAAAATCTAATTATTTGGCAATTCGAATTTGCAGCCAGCCAGGGCTCGGCAATAAATTTAACCCGCCATAAATTATTTAGGAGCAGGCTGTGGTGTAAATCAAAACCACGAGTGTTTGTTTAAGAAATAAGCTCCTTGTGCATAAAATGTCTTTTTTTTTTTCCTCAAGGGAGAAACTGTTAAGCAAACTGTGCCCTATTCGTTGCCCAGTGCAGCCTTCACTTTCCCCTCTCAACTTCCCCTCTTCCCTGTGGCCAGGAGGCTCCTTGATCCCTTGAGGAAGGGCCGTCCTTTGCATGGGATTGGTAGCCAAAAACCAAGTATTTGCATAAAACTCATGTTTTTGCCATGTACTGCCTTTTCTACCTTGTGTGATGTCACTTTTGGATCTATCAAGTCTGTGTAGGGGTGTACACGTTTTGGAATTTTTTTCAGAGGGATGGAGGGAAGGGATAGATTAGTTGTTACCATCTCTAAATTGTAGGAATGCCAGTTCCTAGCTTGAGAGGAGGAAGCTGTGAAAAATGATTTGCCGATTCCTTATTTCAGACAGGACCATAGAACCATCAGCTCAGGCAAAGGAGAATCTGTTCTTTGGAGAAAAGGTCTGTAAGAACACGACACTATTAAGCCTTCTGTCCCATTGTCAAGAAATTCCAGCAGTCTAACCTAAGTCCCTTCTGCTTAAAATCCTTTTGTTGTTGTTCTATCTTCAAATATAATCTTATCACTGAAGACACTTTAGTTGAAGGGAGTTTGAATACCCTGAAAGCAACCTACACGTTTATTTCTTGTAATCTACTGATTGTAGGTGTGAAATTTCACTTGCGATGCTATTACACTTTTGTCCTCAGTTAATCAAGACAATCTCTAGTATTCCTTATTGAGCAACTAGAAAGCAACTGTGTCTAAAACCTTTGCTCCAGCTTTTACCTCTGCTCTCTTAAAAACGTAAAAGAATGTTTATGTGGTGCGTCCTTTTTATCTGCTACCTTCACCTTAAAAAACAAATTAAGGCTTGCTGCTGGCACTTTATTGAGGGAGACAACAGACGCAGTAGGTTTGGAACCCTGTATACTTTGAGAGATCCAAGTTCTGAGGCTTTTGTCTTCAGTTGTCAAGTTGTGGCTAGTTCCCATCCACCACCAGTAGACCAGCTTTTTCTGACTATTGTGCTCTGTCCTTGAACAACCTACTAGTATAGGTAGCTGTGGACAGTGTAGGGTGACCAACTGTCCCAGTTTTACCTCTGAAATTTCTGTGTTCCAGAAAACCTTGGTCTGGACAGACAGAAAACTGGGATGTTTGTGGTTTGTAGCAGTTGTGGAGGGAGGATGAGAAGCCACTTAAAGATGAGAGACAAAAGTGCTTTAGGGTGTTTTGTGTCTGGGTTTGAATCCTGGCTCCACCACCATCTATATACCCTGTTTTTCACCTTCAGTAGATCACTTTGCCTCCCTGGTCTTGTGGATAGCTCTGCAAAAGCAGAGATGTTTCTGTTAGAGCCATGTACTTGGCTTCCATCTTTCCATTTATTGGCCCCTTCAGATGTTACTCACTAGACAGGGAGAGAACAAGGACAGCTGGGTGCTGAAGATGCAAACCGAAGGCTCCTGGTTCTCACCCTCCCTGAGCTCAGAGCATAGCGCCATCTGTGTCACCACAGTTGCAGTGGAGCCTCTGCAGCAGTGGGCTTCCAAGACTTTCTGCTTGGGTAGGCCACATTCAGGGCTCCTGTAACTGAGAGCAGCCTCTCTTGCTAGGAGACAGCAGACCGAGCTTCCTAAGGACACCCTTTCAGGCTGGAAGAATCAGCTCTTGACCCGTCAGATTTTGAAAACTGCGAATTTTGTTCTCTTTAAATCTCATTTCCACATTTGGAGTCCCAGCTCTGCCCCTCAAGCAAGTTACCACTTCTTCTTGGGCCTTAGTTTATCTGTAAAATAAGGATCCTAGCGATTCCCACCTCCTGAGTTGTTGGTTGTTAGGAAGCTTCAATGAGGTCATTCCTGTTAAGCATTTAGCAGTCTGCCAGCCATGTGGTAAAGAACAAATGAAGGAATGAAATGATTCCATTTTCCATGTGTCCCTGAGGGTGTCGGGCCAGCTCTTCTTTACCTTTTGCCCAGACTCCAAGCACCTTAGACAGAGGAGCCATATCTCATTGTATTTGTCTATGTGTCTATACCCAGCCCCTGCCAGGTAGATATTAGGCGCTTAATAGCATTGGTTTATGAGCTGCTGCTGCTGCTGATATGACCTATCTTCCACGATTAATAAGGGTAAGATAAGAAAATGTATTTGCAAGCACACTGTAAGTTGAAAGTCCTAACATTCAGTATGTCCCCCCACTAAGATATTTATCATAGTGCATCATTATTTGTTCAGTATCTTCTCTGCTCACTAGTCTGTGCACTTCTCCAAAGCAGAGGCTACATCTTCTCTCTAAATCCCACTCCAACGCTGGTACAGTGCCCTGCACCCAGTAGACGCTACTCAGGCAGTTTAATTGAATGCAAATGACGTACGGATGTAAGGAATTGTGAAACTGCTCTTAGGGGAGCAAGAGAGAGCTGGTGAACATACAGTGGTTCTTCTTTCCTTCCTGGTGCTACCTCCACAGAGGTAGACACTCAACTACTAAAAACTTCTTCCCAGGGGAATTAGGAGATAGAGAGGGAAAAAGAGGAGGGGCAGGAATAACAGTTTCATTATCGGAGTAATCCTCTAGAAGATAGCAGGGAGGCACAGCTTCCCAAGCTCCTGGTTGGAATTAATGTGATCGCCCTGTAACTTTGTTGTTACCATTCTGATCCTCATAAACTGAAAACTGCTTAAGTGTTTGGCCTCCTGCAGTTGCACTGGCTGCAGAGTCCTGCCAACTTGGTAGAGATTAGGGTTCCTTTCCCATGAGGGAGAGGGCTGTTGAGGCCAGTATTTTGAGGTTCTGGGCTTGGTTGGGTAATATGGGAAGATAAGAAGTACCTAAGTGAGATCCTTTCTGCTCTGACTCCCCAGGGGGGTCTTCTGTCAGAAGCTCCTCTTTGGCACCTCATTGGCTTAAATGAGTCTGCCAGTGTGCAGGGCCATTGTTACAACAGCTGCTGATGGTGCTGAGAAAGGGCCCATGCAGAGTCATGTTCTAAGATTGGCTCTTGAAAGTCCCTCTTCTTGGTCTTGAGGAGGTGTGGCTGATGGACTAGTGACTCTGGAGAGGTATGTTTATCATAGGTCCAGTCCGTTGTGTCCTTGACGCCCATGCCTTTCAGGGATCTCCCCTTCTTTATGCTTAGAGCTGAGACTGCCTTATTCTTCCTCTCTGGGAGGGTACAACTGAGGGTGAGCACAGATTAGCTCCATTTCACTAGGGGTGAGGAAGCCAGCAGCAAGAGAGCTTGAAGAGCAAGCTGCAGTGGGGAAACCCAAAGGCCAGGTTTTCAGAGAATCTACTGGGGATGCCAACTTGGTGCTGGTCAGAGCAGGAGCTGAAGCGCTTACTATTTTATAATAAATACTAATGAAATTCTAGGTCTATAATAACATTTAGATATCTAAAACAAACCATGTGCTTGTAAAAAAGTGGAAAGAGATCAACTTTAAGCCATAAATTCTTGGTAATAGAGGGTTTTTTTTCTATTTATGTTTGATAGATATTTTTGTTTCCAGAGGAATGTCAACTCCTAATTTCATAATGTATCATGGGCTTAAGAAAATTGAATTTAATAAAAGCCAGAGATGAATGGCATCCTTAAAGGTCCCAACACTTGTCTTTATTAGCAGGACAAACTGCAGGTCTCCAAACACTGCTTCTCTCCAAATGAAAGTTTAAATGAAAAGTACAGTTGTGTCACAGGTTAAATTTCATTGTGGGCCCAGCTAACATTGTTAGTGAGAACTGGCTGTATTTGTTCTTTAGACACCAGGGCAGCCAAACTCACCAGCCAGTGGAGCTCCTATTGGGGAAGTGCTGCTTTTACATAGTGGGAGAAGCAAGATATATCATAAATTTGGGTGTCAGATGATTCCCACTTCAGAGTTAGTGTTTGGAAATCTTGGATATCTGGTTTTTCAGGGGGCCCGATATCTATCTATCTATCTATCTATCTATCTATCTATCTATCTATCTATCTATCGTGTGTGTGTGTGCACGTGTGCATGCATGCATATGTGCCTCCATTTTATTTTTCAGCACAAAATTGTCCATCAGGTCTGCTAAGGAGTGCTTTGTGAGGAGTGAGAGGGGCCCAGGGAATTGGGGGATAAGCCCCCCCTTCAAGTTGCAAGGAAACGTATCACCTACTCTAATCAAAGCTGGGGCCTCCTTGCCATGCCCCCTCTGGCTCAGCCTTGTTACCCTTCCTATCTCTGGGGGCTCCTGTCAGCTTCCCCATTTTGGGGAAACCATGCAACCAGAACCTTTGGATTTTTCTGCCTTGATTTGGTCTTCCATCTTGCTTTAATGTGTTGGATAAAAACAGATGCTTTAAAAACAAGCCCGATAGTCATTCATAGGTGTGTTTGAGGGAGGGGCTACCTGGCTGCCCTGGGATGTCAAGGACATTGGCTGTTTCTCCTGTCTTCTCACTCGTCCACATCCTGCACGTGGTCAGGTGTCAACAGCTTCTGTGCTGTTTCTCCAGGCTGTCCCTGGAGAGAACCAGTTTGCCTTGATTTTAGTGGTACTAGAAAGGTCCCTTCCAGACCTGGGGACCTGGGGTAGGGATGCTACTGGAGCTGACTGCTGGGGCCACAGAGTGGGCAAAGCCCCCCTTCTCTCTCTGCAGTGGAAGCCTTTTCCACATGCTAATTTTACTCGGAGGATTTTGCTTTTATTTATTTTTTTTATTATTTCCTATTTGTCTCTTCCAGATGTTTTCAGGGCAGTTTTTTTGTGTTGTAAACTAATTCCATTCATGTTTTAAAAATTTATGAAAGCGCTAATAAAAATGTCAAAGTGGTAAAAATGTTAGCTTTTCCTCTGCTTTGATTAAATTTTGCAAACTGTTTTTGAATATTAAAAAGCAATAATTTTTTTTATTCTCTCTCCTCGCTTTCCCTTTTCTCTCTGGTGCGTGTGTGCTCTCCTGCCCTCTCCCTCTCCCCCCTCTGGTGCATTCCTCCCTTCCCAGGAGCGATGTAGGAGGCATACTGCACAGCCAGCGTTCTGCAAGCCTGTTTGCACACCAGGACCTTGGTGCTGTGCATCTCTATTAAATAACGGAGACAAATTAATCTTAGAGACACCAAACAAATTGTCACTCCTCCTCCTTCTCTTCCATTACGTTCCAGTGGACTGGGAAGGGCTGGCTAAGTGATTGGGGGGAGCAGCCTGGGGGAGGGTGTACTGCCTGAAAGAAAGGTGGGAGGCACTAGCTCCTATTACTCTTACTCATTTTGCTTCTTCTCTTTAGTATCCCCTTTGGCTTTATTTATTATTTATCCTTTTTTTTTTTTTTTTTTGAAAATGAATGAAGAAACTCATCGGTTCTGCTTAAACTTTCAATGCAGAAGGCTCTGATTGGTCTTATGGCTGGTTGTCTAGGTGACTGGAGATCCAGGCCATTCAGGGCAGAAGGCTGAGCAAGGGGAAGGGGCGGGGCTACTTTTATGGGCTCCAGTGAAGGCTTCTGGCAGAGAACCAGTTGGGGTAACTGGGGCAGCTTGTACTACTGTCTTCTTTCTCCTTTCCAGAGATGGTGGGGATCTAGTCCTGTCACCTGTGAGGGTAGTAACAGCGGGAAGGTTAGGGTTAGAGCTAAGCTGGCACCATCTTACTCAGTCTTGGGTCTGGCTTGGCAGGAGCTAATGAGTCCAAAACACTGTGTCATTCTTGACTCTGAGTTACTTGAAATGGTTGGCTAGAAAAAATCGTATTCTTTTTCTTTGTCTTTGCCATTCCAGGAAATCATCGAGTTCCCCATCCTGAAGCTAAATGGCCGGACCATGGAGATTGAGTCTACCTTTCACATGTATGTCCAGCCCGTAGTCCATCCACAGCTTACTCCCTTCTGTACAGAGGTAAGGGCCCTGGAGCTGGGCAGCACGGGCTGCTGGAAAAGGAGCCTTTGGGTCACTGGTGCACCATACATGCCACTTTGGGACAGCTTTAGTCCTCCTAGTGGTTACAGCAGGTGTGCACTGGACCCAGCAGTTGGCCTTTTACAAAGTCTGTCACTCCTCTTGCACCACTGTGGTCACTGGGGACCCAAGGAGAAATAGCACAATCGGTCCCAGCTTTCCCAGTGTTTTCCCTTCCTTATAGTCCCTCCCCCTCCTGGTGACCAGGCACTTGGAGTGGTGCACCACTGCAGGGTGGTGGTTCTGGGAGTCAGCTTCTTTTCAGTTCCATTTCCCTTGGGGCCTCCTGATGAGAGGTGAAGATTGCAGCTTCTTGGAAGGACAGGTTATGTTCGGGCTCTCAGCTTCTGGTGAGGTTTTCCTGTCCTTGAGCAAAGTGGCCCTGCGTGAAGCATTGATTGAGTTTGTAGGAAGCACAGCTCCATCGTTGAAGAAAGAGAGGGCAGGCCAAGTGGGGTATGAGGCTGAAACGTCCTTATCCTTATCCTGTGCAGGTGTTGTACTTGGCCAGCCAGCAGGTTAGTATTGGCCCCATTTTGCGGATTGTGAAATTGAGCTGAGATCTTGATGCTTGCTAGGGGGCTCAGAAGAGCTAATGGAAGCAAGGAGGTGCCCCTGAAGAGGTCTTACTCTTGAGACCCTCTGTAACTGCCTTCCCCCATGACCTATCATGCTAGGTACTCTGGTAGCCACAGGCTGTGGTGGAATCATAGACCAAGTATGTGTGGTAGTAGAAGTCATGGGAAAACGTGAGTGTTTCTGGAATGTTTTTAAGAATTTGGGGCTAGAGTACATTTGAGACTTCGTGCTGTCATTTAGAGATCTTTCTGCATATGAGTGAAACATGAGGGAGAAGTTCTTGAATGATCCCAAAAAGATTGTCTTGGCGTGGGGAATGCCTGCCTGCCTGCCTGCCACTGGTGGGAGGGCCCCGTGGGCTCTGAGGCTGCCTTAAGCTCAGATACAAAGTTTCAGGGGTCACTCCTGAGCTTGATGCCAGTGTTTGCCACCCAACCCACACAAGCCTTTAGGTGCAGGAATCCATCTGCCAAGGTGTGTAGTCTCTCACCCCCTTCATTGTTCCCACTAATGTTGAGATTCCTGCTCCCTCTGGGATCTACCCTTTTCCCCCCCTTGCCCCTGGACATCACCTGTACCACCAGGGGGCGCTGATCTGCTCTTTTTGCCCCTTGTGGGAAAAAAAATCACCACTTTAAAGGTGAAAATCGCCTTGTGGAAAGGGAAGACTTTCCTAACTTAAGCCAGCCAGTTACCTGAGCTTCCACTGGACTGAAAATGGAGTATCCTCTTGTGCTTCTCTTCCTCTTTGTGAGCGGATTCCCCTCCTGGGGGCTCCAGCTGCAGCTAAGCTGCGTTTGGGAAAGGTTGCTAGTAGCTATTTAGGGATGGAACTCAGCCCCGGGCAGGGGTGATGCTTGAGAGTATTGGGGAAAAGGGATCTTTTTGAGGTCAGGGCTGCTGTTGCTGCTGCTCTGGGAGAGGGGAGGAGAGATTGTGAGACTGTGATGAGAGCTATATTTCTTTTTTCTGGAAAGTTTCACTCCAGGAACACATACATAATTTGGAGGGCAGGCGGCATGGTGGGGTTGGGACTGTTGTCCTGAAGCCTTATCTGAAAGTGAAGATGTAACTGTGGCACCTAGGGTGCTGTTTCACCTCAGGCTTCCAGAGCCCCCAACTCTCCCTGCCTTTTTGTCCAGCCTCACATCTCCCTGCTTCATGCCCCGTCACTTCCCTCACCTAAGGTTGCCCCCTCCCAGTCTGCCTTTGCACATGATACTCTTGCCTAGATGCTACTCCCACTCTCCTCCCCCACCCCTGCTTGTCCTCTAGGACTTGCTCAGGGTCACCTTCTCGGAGGAGCTTTCCCTGAGCCCCTGGCTGGTCCCACCACCCAAAGCACTGATCAAATGCATTATACTGTATTTATTTACATGTCTCCTCACTAGACTGTGAGTTCCTTCAGGGCAGAAACTAGATCTGATCCATCTCTGGCCCATCATTAGGGCCTGGTGTCAAGTAAATGCTTAAGACGTGTTCCTTAAATGAATGAGTATTGTCAAAGAGTATCCAACAATACCTTGTTGCCCACTGCCCTACCCCTGCCCCCCCCACAAAGTAACTGTCCTGCTGACACGTTCTTTTGAGTAAGTGAACTCTTCTCAGATCATCTAAATATTATCCTGTCTCCATATCAGATGGAGTTGTAATGTCAAGAGAGGCATGGACACAGGATGGGGGCCTGTGGTCCCCACAGAGGTGGGACCTTGTTCAGTGTGGCAGTAGCTGCCTTTGGGGTAGAGATAGAGATCATCATAGTTAGAGAGAATCTTTCCCTGGTGTGAGGAACAACCCAAAACCTCTGGGTTGTGCCTAAGCAGCTCCTCTAGTAGAATTTTCTGTTGTGCACAAGCAGTTCTTAAGAACCCTGGCCTGTGTGCATGTGTATGCATGCATGCACGTGCACCTCTGTGCACACACAGGACACCTGAGTACCTATATAAGCACATGATTGTGGGGGAGAGACAGGCTCAGTTCTGGGCAGCAGGAAGAGGGATTCTGTGTCTGCAGCCAACATACAGACACTCTTACCGCTCTGTGTAATGGACATGTTGTTAGCCTTCTTGAGATCTCTCTTAGTTCCAGTTGACAGTCTGCCTGGAGACTCGTTTCTGACAGAGACGGGATGGGATAAGTTTCATCCCTTCCAAGCCCTTTCCCTACCACCTCTAGAGTCTACTCCAACCCATCAGATCTCTGCCTGTAGCAGCTGGGCTGCTGCACAGTCCCTGACCATGTGTAGTCTTTTTTTGTTGTTGTTGTCACTGTCTTGAAAAAAACTAGGAAAAAAAATTTACCAATTTTGCTAAATGCCAGTAAAGGGCTTTGTCTTGCACCTGTACTTATAAAGGGTGAGATTTATTGGTCTCTTTGTCTGAGGAGAAAGAGTGGGTCTGATTATCAGATTGCACAACAGAGACAAGTGCTTATGTAATCAACAAACTGTCTTGGTGTCAGAATACGATTGTGTTGGAGATAAACTGTGAAAGGAGAAAGCGCTGGATGCTGACATGCTATTGGCATTGAGTGTCCTGGGCTGCTTCCTGTAGTTGCTAGTGTTTATGATGAAGCCAGCTCGTCCCTGGACAAAGCCCTTGTGTGGGCAGGGTATCTCAGTAACCAGTCATGTTATCAGTCCGGGTCAAAAGCCTCTCGCCTTGTGGTTTCCGAGTCTGGAGAAGCGGGAGTTAATCTGTAATCCCTCGGTGAAAGGAGCCACAGAGCACACATTAATTCTTCCTCTCACCTCTCCAGCTTTAAGTGGTTAAGGTCTTTGAGCTCTGTTTAGCCTGTGAGCCCTGGTTCTCAGCTTAATAATACTTGGCTTTGCTCTAGTACCTTTCATTGTGAGGATGTGAAAGCTTTTTACAAATATATATTAACCCAAGTGGGATTGGGTTTAAACTGCAGCATGAAGGATTTAAGTTATGCCTAAGGTAGAACTTTCCAGTATATATGTTTTTTAATTGGCTGTCTCTTTCATGGCTTCTTGTGTAAGTCTTAGAGACATCTTATAATGTGTCAGTACCAGGTAAAAGGACTCATTCTTTTTTTTTCTTTTTTAAAGATTTTTTTTTTTAATTTATTCATGAGAGACACACACAGAGAGAGGCAGAGACACAGGCAGAGGGAGAAGCAGGCTCCATGCCGGGAGCCCAACATGGGACTTGATCCCGGGTCTCTAGGATCACACCCTGGGCTGAAGGCGGCGCTAAACTGCTGAGCCACCAGGGCTGCCCTAGGGACTCATTTCTTAATTTCACACTCTATTCATCTAGTGCCTTGGAAGAGCCAGCAAGATGTAGTCCATCCTCTGGAAGGATTCATATGGGGAAGTAAGGCCTCCCCCTGGAAGAGTGCCTCTAGCTGAACCAATAGTTCAAGCCCCTGTGTCTCTGGCGATTGAGTTCAAGCCCTCTAGGAGCTCAGCTGTAAGCCATGTCTTGCTGAACCGCAGGTGGTCTAGAAAGCATGGAGAGAGAGGCTTGGGCTTGGAGAGGCTCCTCCAGGCCAATAATTCTAGGATTGCTGACCAGTGGACAGGAATGTGAGAAAGCCCCAGGCCCCTGGAGCCCTACCACCTACCACCTGGGTGGAAGAAGCAGGCCTCGTCTGTAGTGAGAGACTGCAGAGCAGAGCCCTAGTTTTCCTTTTTAGGGCAGTGACTTTCTTTCCCCACATTAGTGATTTTCCTGGGGCCCAGAACAGGTGCTTGTGGGATACACAGATGCTGACCTAAGGCCCATCTCCAAGGAGGGGGCTCTCTTGGCAAGGGTGCCTTTGGTTTCTTCTGTGAGTGAGCCTTTCTGGAAGTCCTTCAGTGTTCAGCTCATCCGAGTGACTCTTGCTTGGTGTAGGAGTCGAGAAGTGGTAGACCTAACCTTGCCCCACAAGACTCAGACTAGATGTGAGACTGGCACGCAGACCCCAGAGCTTTCTACGTAAGAGTGGCTGTAGGTTTTCCAGGATAGTCCTGACCCTAAACCCTAGCTGTAAGCTTGGGGATATGGCTTGGCCCTGGAAGAACTAAGCAGGAGAGGAGGAGGGCCAGGAAGGGCAGTGGTGGGTACAAGGGTGCTAGTCAGTCATCTGGGTGTTCACCTGGAGTCAGCCACAGCTTACTCTGGACTCTAGCCCCTAAGTGCCTGAGACAAAACACAGGCACTGCTGTGCTATGACACCGCCTGCTCAGTGTGGGGCTCTGGAAGGTGTACAGGCTTTGGGTGCTGGCTGGGCTGGGCATAGAGGGGCTGCCAAGTAGAACGCAGATTCCATGAGGCAGGGATTTCATGTTTTTCCTTATGACTGGATCCCTAATTTCTGGAATGGGGCCCAGCACATTGTAGGCTGGCAATGAATAGCTGTTGACTAAATAAAAGGAGAAGTCTTAGCACTCCAAGATTAAAGCCGCTGACCCAGAGCTCTTTCTCACCCCTCATCTGCCAGCCCCACCCCTAGCCCTCAGTGGACCAACTTTTCTTCTCTTTGGCTCAGGCCCTCCCTCTGCTGGGCAGTTCTTTGGTCTCCCAAGCAAAGAAAGGGTGTGGAGGTGCCAGCCGGGTGGGCATGCTGTGGGTTAAAGCCTTGCGAAACAACAGTGTAGTTAATCTTTCTAATTTATTTTCCTTTTAGACCATGGGAAGTCTGTAGGCAGCAGCTGTTACCCAATTAAAATACAGATTAATATAAAAACAGTTTCTGGAATATAAAATAGAGTGGCTGTGTCCTTACACTTCCTTAAAATACCACCTAATAATGACTTGATGAACTACAGAAACCCACCTAGAGGAACTCAGCGTTCTTAAAATGAAAATTTCTTCCCTAAAAGGTGTGTATTACCATTCCATGTAAGTCGCTATGAGAAAATAACCTTCCCTCTTAGAGCCAGCAGTTCCTGTGAGTTGGGTATTTGATATTCATTAAATGTAATTATAGTTTAATTGGAGTTTAATCCCCCCCCCCAACACTTAAAAAAAAAAAGAAGAAATTCCCCAGCAAGCCTGAGATCTTACTCTGTGTAGAGGTAGCCAGGGGCACATTGGACATGGTGATTTCCAGCTGGGTCCAGGTCTGTGGCTAGGGGCCTCCTGCCTCAGATCCCTGAGGCAGTTTGTCTTTGTCTGTGTTCGAGGGATATTTTCACTTCAAATCAAAACAAAGCAGAGCAAAGTAACAAGCTTGTTTGAACCTAGGCCTGACCTGGGTGGAGCAGCCTGAGTCAGTTGTTCTGTAGACCAGGTTCCTTTATTAGGTCTTTCGTCTGAGTTTCCCCATCAGTTAAAGGATCCTATTTCTTGCTTACCTAGTTGGTATTGAGGGCCCAGGTATTCAGGGTAAAGGGTGGATGCCTGTGGGGCTCCCCTGGTTCTTCACCGATGTTAGAGGAGGAAATGCTGGACATTGAGACCCAGAGAAGGGGTGGACTTGAATCCAAATGTGGCTGCCCTAAGTTCTACAGGAACTTCTGTGAAGCTTGGAGGTAAACTTTAGATTCTAATTTGTAGGGATTTATTGAGCCTATTGAATACAAGACACATAACATCTTTTTTTTCCCTCCCAAAATGAAAGCTGAAATAGGTATGAAACACACCCTGCAGTCAGCATATAGATGTGTTTCTCCCTCTCAGGGCAGGATATTGTGGGGAAAGTTCACCCTGTGTCCTGGGACTTCATTCCCAAGGCTTCTGGCAAGTTCTGAGCTGAAAGCAGTGCAGGCCAGGGCCTTTCGTAGAATGAAAAAGGAAAGGATCCAGTCCGGCTTTGAGACTCTGCACCCTGCTGTTCCACCTATTGGCTGTTTCTCTTTCCTTTCAGCTCACCGGGATTATTCAAGCCATGGTGGATGGTCAGCCAAGCCTGCAGCAAGTGCTGGAGGTAAGTTGAGTGACCTTTAATTCCTGACCTCTGACCCTTTCCTGCTGCCTTTCTCTCCCTCCCCTCCTGTGAATGTAGCCGTGTAATTTGACTATGATTATGGCTTGATTAGAATAACATTTGCTGTCACATCAGTGACATGCTGTTGAGAGTATCGAACCATTGATCTGTCATCTCCAGCTGTTCCCGTCAGGGTTACTGGCAAGATGTCCGAGTGCTGCCCCGAGTTCCACACAGGCCCCCACCCCCTCCTGGCCCCTGGCCCTCTGCTGGGCAGCCCATGCAGCCTGTGCTGGGCTTGTTGGAAGGAGGGGAGCTGAGCTATGGCACTGCAGAACTAGCCCTGGGGACCGAAGGTGTTTTTGTTTAGCTTTAGTGTTGGCTTCCTGTGGCATGTGAGCACTTCATTAACTCACCCAGAACTCCCCATCGATGGCTTTTGTTTGCTGTCAGCTCCTCCAGGAGGTGCGGTTGGGCCCGCCTGCCCCACTGCAGCTTGCCGCTGGATGCATTGTGTCTGTCAGGGGTGCAGAGGCTGCACTGGGTAATGATTCCTAATCAGAATAATTACAACAATTGCCCATGTGAAGGAAATCAAATTAAAGGCTTTAGAACCCTTGGCAGAGACCACACTTCTAGGATGTTCTCCTCAGGGAGCTGGAAAAGGTTAAGACGCTGCTGCTTATGCTCCAGCCTGAGGGAATAAGGATGGGCTGCGCTTGGCCTCAGCTTGGCTCCCACCGCTTTTGGCCTGGGGGTTTGCATTGAGGGAGAGGATCCCTCTCTCCCTCCCTCCTCTCTAAGGGGAGGGGAGAAGAGAAAAAAGCCTGTGGATCTCATTAGGTGCTTTATTTATCTTTAAGACTAGTAAACCCAAAGCTCAGTTCCTATCAAAGCACAGGAGAAAGCAGAGTATGGGGGGGATAGCAGGACACATCTGCATTGCTGGTATTCAGCCTAGAGGAGGTTGGGTGGTGGCAGGGGGAGGGAGGAAGGTCTCTATATAGCCAAGAGACCCTGTCCCATGGGAGAGAGAAATGCAGACTGAATTTCCTGGGGTTTCCCAGGATGGAGTCAGGTTTAAGCTCACCCAGTGGCAGGTATGCTCCCTAGGTTCTGTGACTGGTCAAATTCTGGGTAGGGTTAGTGTTAGGGTACCTGCAATAGGTTGGAAGAAGAGAAGATGAGCTCTGAGGTGTCTCCCAGTCTTACTGACCCTCTTTTTTTGAGGGGAAATTCACTCCTATTATTGAGGGGTCTCCTCCACATTGACTGCTCCCTGTAAGACTAGACTCATGGAGAAAGAGGGGACTCATTGTTTCCTATGGCCCAGGCAGGGCCTAGCCCCTGAGGGAGGCCACATAGCAGGCAACTATTCCCTGGAATGTCTCTGGCCAGGATCCTAAGAGGAAGATGCTTGCTGTAGGTCAGCACTGAACCAGAGCTTTTGAGGTTATGGGATTTTTTTTTTTTTTTTCTCCTCAGTGGTATTGGTTGAGAGGGAGCGATGGTCTTGAGGAGGCTTTCTCCTGCTAACCTCAGGCCAGGCTGGAGCAGGATGCTCCAGGGATTCTGACTCATCCATGAAGCTACTGTCTACTATTTCAGCATACTTTGTGGGTGAAGAGGGAAGGTTCCTGGCATCAGCCTGAATAGGGAGTCTGGCGAGGAGACCAGAATGGGCTCTGCTTTGTCCTATTAACCCTGAGTTTGTCATACATCTAAAAAAGCTGAATTCTTGTTCTAACCAAGGCCTTGAGCAGGTGGCCAGCTGGATTTTTGCCTGACTCATTTAGTCCAGGTAGGACCCATGCTAGACGTAGCTGGGAGGGCTAACCCAGCTGGTTGGGGGTTGTCTTGGTGATTCCTCCAACTGTTTATCCATATAAGCAGAGTAGGAAAGGAAAAGGACAGGCTTTATTCCAAATGTAGTATCACTTTCCTGGACAGGCTCATAGTACAAGGTTTTCACTAAATATCTATTGAATGAGTGAATGGCGTAGGTCCTAAGCTTCCAAGGACCTCTGTGAGTATTAAGTGCTTCTCATGGGGAAGGCCAGGTCTTGCTGACCAGGCTCCTGACAGTCCTGTCTTGCTCTCTTTTCCAAGACCACCTTGTAGGACTTGAGGCATTGGGGAGCCCTCCTCTACTGCCCCCAGTTGGGGCATTTACCTTGGAGATTTAACACCAGTGAGCTGGAGCAAGGTTAGCTGACATAGGAGCTCTAGGTTTGCC
Organism: Canis lupus dingo; assembly: GCF_003254725.2. Taxonomy (NCBI): domain Eukaryota; kingdom Metazoa; phylum Chordata; class Mammalia; order Carnivora; family Canidae; genus Canis; species Canis lupus. Next base: position 16,005,528 of record NC_064257.1, read on the forward strand.
TTCTTTTCTTATATTAAGTCTTAGAAAGGATACATGAGTGTGAGTGTGTGCATGTCCTTCAGTGTAAGTGGGCCATAGTGGCTGGGGAGACAAGCCATTCAGTAGCAGAAGGTCTAGAATTTAGCTTGCTGGGGAGACTCTTGAGCTGAGGGGGATTCTCCCGTGTACAGACTATGAAGAGGTTCTGCACAGTCTGGCTCGAGGAGCAGCTCTGACCTCCTGGGAGGTAGGACAGCTGTAGCCTTGGAACGACCTAGGATCGTTGGCCCTACTCAAAGACTGCTTCGGCGTGGACGAGGCCTTCAGGATCTCTGAGATGTCCCAGGGAGCCAGCCTCCACCTGCTAGAAGTGATCTTACTCAGGACTTCAGTGGGCTCTCCATTACGTGCCTGAGTCTTCACAGTCTGGCCCACCTAGTCCCCAACGTCATTTCCTAGCCCGCCTTTCTACACATTGTACATGGGTCACACTACTCCTAACTCATATTTCAGTCAGTCAGCAGGTATCTGTTGAGAAGACACTGCTGGGGTTAGGGATTGTGACAGTGAGTTAAGACAGAAGTTCCTGCCTTCATGGTGCTCGTAGTCCAGTGGGGAAGGCAGACAGTAAACACATAATTGCTTCTCAAATACAAAATGATTGTGCCCGTGCCTGTGTCTCTGCCTGTGGTATCCTTTGCTGTGCTCCATCCACCCTGTCAGGCAGACCCAACCACCAAGTCCCTAGATCCATTGTCTTCTTTGTGAAGCCTTCCTTCCCAATTCCTTTCTCTGTAAAAGGTAGAGGTAGTCGCTTCCTCCTCTTGGTCCTATAGCATTCTGGTCACTTCTCCATGGCTGCATTTATTATATTGTATTATGATCTGACTTTCTCTCCTCCTCAGTCTACTGTCTATTTTGTGGTAGCCATTTAATACATTATTATGTTTAATTCTCAAAACAACCCCATAAGGTTAGTCATCCTGCCTCATTTTATAGATGAAGGAAACTGAAGTTCAGAGAGGTTAAATGACTTTTAAATGACTTCCCATCAGTGACACAGTCAGGATATAGAAGAGCCAAGGTTAGAACCCAGATGTGTCTGACTTTCAATCCTGCATTTCTAGCTACTTTGCCATGTAGCCTTTAAAAACTAATCCGTCTGTGTGAGTGGAGTGGTAGTGATCTGCTGTACTCTCACCCCATGCCTGGGATCTTCTGAAAAATAGGCAATGCTTCATGAATGTTTTATGATAATTCTCTCATTAAATACTGAGTTTAGTATTTGTACTTCCAATGTGAGTGCAAATAATAAGACTGATCAAAGAGATGAAAGGAAAGAAATACTTAAAGTGTGTTTAGGAGCTGTTTTATCTCTTAGTCTAGAAATTGAACTCAGCCTTCAAAAGGTTCCACCGAATTTGAATTTGAATCCTCAACCAGGAGAGGAGAAACATAAAATCTGGGGCCAGTTTATGAGCTTTCAGCGACTGAAGTGGAATGGGGTTCCAGCCCAGCAAGTGAGCTTTTTCTGCTAGACTCACAGTGAAGATAAACTTCACCATCATTTGGGGGAATAACCAAATTCATAAATTTGGTTAATAAACCTTTGGTGGGAGGGTGAAATGAATAAGTGAATGAATGAACCTGAGGATTGGAGTCCCTTCTTGGGGCCTCCTTCCAGCCTGTTCTCATGGCCAAGGGCATCCTGTGTCTGTACTAGGCTTTGCTTTTGAGGGCCGACTTACTGGGATATGTCCTTATCCCATCTGGAGCAGGCTGCTCGGCAGTGGGGCAGTGGAGAGGTTCCCTCCCCCGACTCACTCAGGCTTGTGGATCTTCCTGTAGGGATCATCCTCCTAGTGCTCCCATAGCCCTGAGCCAAGGCTGAGAGCCCAGAACAGAGCCATGGCTGGATAAGATTACAGTTTTCTCCTGCTCTGATTACAAGCAGCTTATCTGCGTTTCACTGTTGTGGCTCTTCACAGACTTGGAAAGAAAAAAAAAAGGAAAAATCTCATCTGTTCTTGTTGTGTACTTTTCAGAGGGTCGATGAGTGGATGGCGAAAGAAGGCCTCTTAGATCCAAACGTCAAGTCAATTTTTGTCACCTGTGGCGACTGGGACTTGAAAGTCATGTGAGTATAAGAAGGACTACTTTGCTGACAGGGCTTGGAATCAGTGGGACCAGGTCTTGCCTTTCGCAGGCTTACATGTCCAAGCCTACAGGGCAGCTGGGTCAGAGAGTCCCTGGATCTTTGGGGCTGCCAAGGTGAGAAGAGGGCAGGGAACCCTACCTTCTGCCTCTGGAGCAGGGAGTAGATAAGTCAAGGACCCTACTGGGACTGCTATTGTTGGGGCCTTCCTGCCTTTGCCAGGTCTCACTGCTTAGGACAGCCCTTCCGGTTGTGGGCTACATATTGTTGCCCTGGAAGGGAAGAGTTAAAAGCAGATCTTTTTTTTTTAGTGTTTATTACCCTTAATGCTTTAAAAATAGTAACGCATTTAATAAACCTTGGTACTTTTGTTCCTGTTTTATAGATAAGGGAATTAAAGCACAGAGAGGTTAAGTAACTTGCCCAAGAACACACAGAGCTAGGATTCAAACCCAGGCAACCTGGCTCCAGGGTCCTGTCTTAACCATTACGCCGTGCCTACCCTTTTATCTGGGGAACAAGGCCCTGATGATTCAACTGCAAGCCCTATAGTGGGATGAGAGAGGGCTGCTTCTAGGGAACTACCCAATTCCCCAGCCTCCTTGTTCCTCTTTCGTTCCCACTGCTTTTTCTCCTTTGTCTCCGGGTCCTGCCCTGCTTATAGAAGACAGAACTGGTTCCTCTGCTGGGTTGACACTTTTGCCTCTTGTCTATCCTCATGGATACCTGGTTTCAGACAGCCCCCAGGGAGCTAAAGTGGGGTGGAGGTGGTGGGGGCATTGTTTGCTGAGGATTGATAGAATCGATACCTCTGTGTTCTTTGTGACCGAAGGCAGCCGCAAGCATTCTGGGTGTGTGTGTGTGTGTGTGTGCGTGCATGCTTTTGTGCATAGGTGGGGTATTGTTGGGGGGTGAGGAATAGTAGCTCTGAGGTGACATTTTCTACCAAATAGGCATTGTCTTCTCAACGAGGTCCTTTTTTATGCCTTTTGGATGCTGGATGTTGAGGTGAAGTTAGGCACTCAGGTGGATGTCAAGCCTGCTCTTGGACACCATTTCCCTAGGTGACAGGAGGAAGAACAAGTCCAGATCACATAAACACATTTCCACATCCCTCAGGTCGTGTACACACGTTGACTGCATACCTCTAGGTGTGCGCACACGACTCCCAGAGCTCCAGAGGATCTCTGTGTTCCCAGCTGACACTCCTGTGTCAGGGAAATTACAGAGGCTGGACCTGGAAGCAGATATGAATCAGGGGAGGATTCTATGGAGAAGGTGAGGAGGAGGAGGCTGTTGCTCTTATTTATGGCATCTTGGGCAGCTCTGAGTACTTGAATCTTCAGAGAAGGGATTTAGGTGGAGCTCTGTAGCATATAAGAGAAGCTCTTTGGGGTGGGCAGGGTTCAGGCTGATACCCAGCACCTGGGGCTCATGTAGCCCAGTCCAGAGGCCCAGTTTCTCCAGATAGCCTTCCAGGACTTCCATTCTTCCAAGTGTTTTTCACTCTTTGGTGTGTTTGTATCCCAGATACTCACATTTCAGAATCTTCTGCATTAACTGTGAATGGCATGTCCATATGTGTGTATATGAAAACTTCCCTGTTCATCCACGCGGGGACTATCTGGTCAGGCCTCCTAAGTTTGGATTTGGTTTCTCCATGAGGAGAGGGGGATTTTCAGAGAGTGCTGTCTTCTTTGGGTCTGGCCCATTCTGGCCTATAGCACCAGTTCACCTCAGTAGGCCTGGGACAGATTTTGTTGGCTCTGGAGGCTGCTTTGCATCTTCACAAGAAATGATGTAATCAAGAAAAGGGATTGGGTCAAAACATACAGGAAAAGAAACCCCCACCCCAATTTTTTTAAAAAAGATTTTATTCATTTATTTTAAAGAACGAGCATGAGTGGGAGGGGCAGAGGGAGAGAGAGAATCTCAAGGGGACTCCACACTGAACGCAGAGCCTGACATGGGGGCTCCATCCCAGAACTCTGAGATCACGACCTAAGCTAAAACCAAGAGTCAGATGCTTAACTGACTGAGCCACCCAAGCGCCCCAAAACCAAATTTTAAAGAGCATGTACCAAATTTCATTCAGTCCTCCCAACTATCTTCCTTGGTAGAAGGGGATATCTCCCTTTATAGATAGAAAAAAACCAAAACAAAACAATTTGAAACTGAGGCCCAAATTGGTAGACTCATAGGTACACAGAATTGAATTCTAAGACCACGTTGCTTCTAAAAGAGCTGGGTTGGGCAGACTTTGGTAGCCTGTTTGGGTTTGTATTGAAAAGACCACTGAAGCTCTAAAAAAGAATATGCAGGAAGGAAGCAGATGTCAGGTGGCAGGAGCTGGGGGGAGGAGAGCTTTGTGACTGCCTTTTAGAAGCAGGAGTCCGCATAACTGCTGGGAAGGCTCTTAATTAAATGTGTAACAAAATAAAAACAGCCAGAGAGGAAACCTAAGTAGTGCTTCGTGACAGTGCACAGCTTATCGGTGTTCCTGGAACCTCTCGTCAGATGGCTCTCATCAGAGCCATCACCTTTTTATGCGTCTGGTAAAGGCTGCTGAGGAGCCTGACAAGGGTGGTGTTAAATTGACACCCGCAACTTGTTAGTATGGGGCTTACTTCTTATTTTGACATCCATTTTCAGATTTAACTAAGTCTAAGGGATTCAAATATTTTCATTTCCCACTCTAGTTTCCTGGAGCCATGGCTCCTTCTCGTTGCTGCCCTTCCCCTCTCTCCCAGCACCCACCCCCAACCAGCTTCACATCACTTTTGTTGGAAAGGGCCTGATTAGTGAGCCACTGAGAAATGGGAACTGAAGTGGCAGCAGAAATCCCACTGGAGAAGAGAAATCTGCTCAGGTCCCGACAGAAACATTTTGTGTCCATCTTTTGTCAAAGCCAGATGAGTTGATACTCTGTGGGCTTTGATGCTATAGTCACAGATCCTGCTGAGGTGGGTTTTAATTTAGTGGGCATGGATTTAATTTTCCTTCTCAACTTGTTTAAGAAATGACATGACACTTGTTATGGCTTTGGTGCTTGGTCAGCTTGCCTCCCCTACCTGACCTACCCTTTCTTTGCCTTACCTTGTGGTTCTTGAAGCTCTTCATGGCATTTAGTGTTCTTTCTCTAGTTTTTTCTCTTCTCTGCCTACCCAGGCAGGGAATGTCTCTGTAGAGGGGTTCCATCTTTGACATGGCAGCAGAGATCTTGCTGGAAGAAAGCAGTCTGGACATGTACTTATTTATACATGAGATTGTATCGTGCCTCCCTCTACTTCTCCTTATTACTAGATTGTGGGCACCATTATAACCTTGGATAGTGTTTGGCACTTAGTAGTTGTTCAATAAATGTTTGTTGAATAAATGACAGCTAAGTAATGGAGTGGGCTTGTGGTATTTGTACTCAGGAAGAATGACAGAGGATCAATGGAAGGTAGATTCAGGGAGAATGGAACAGGAGAGGAAATCTTGGGCCTTCCTGTACCAATCTGAGTGTGAGGGGTTGGAGAACTATGCTGCTAATGCCAGGTGGCCCCTGGATTTTCTCACACCAGCACTGGGTGTTGGGTCCTCCCTTCATGTTGGGTACTGGGTGAGATGGCCCACAGGCCTGGGTCGTGGAGGAGTTTGGTCCTCAGCTGGCTGAAGGCCTTTCTCAGAGATTTGTGCCTTCCAACACTGAGGGCTGGGATTGCTCTGGGGACATTTATATCATAAGAAAAATAGCATGTATCGAGCGCTTATTACGTATCATATCAGGAGTCTGCTGTGCTATTTATTTACACATCATCTCATTTAATTCTGCCACAATACTATGAAATAAATTCTTTTTATAACCTTTTTTTTTTTTTTTTAAATGATGAGGAAACTGGAGCCCAGGGAGGTAAGTTTGTCAAGGGAACACAACCAGTTTGTGGCAGGCGTATGAACCTAGGCATTCTGACTCTAGAACCAGCGTGTTTAACCACTATGCCATCTGACCATCTGCTTCTGCCCTTCATGGCCCATGGCTTTGTGATGATAGGGGGGATGCCCTTCCCGCTTTCCTTTGTTTGCACTGAGTGGCTGACGTTCTCTGACACCCTAGGCTGCTGGTACCCCATGTGGTGTTGGTGGAGGTCTGGACTGTTACATGTATTTTGGTATGGGGGCATGGTTGGCCAGGGGGTGTATTGAGGGATGATTTGGGGCTGCTGAGAGCCTCCTTGATGAGCTACAAATGAATGAATCCTCAGATCTGTTTTAAGGAAACCACTTCCAGTATCATTTTGGATACCTCTATCCTATAGTATGTCTGGAAGCATGTGGGGGACCTCATCATGTCACTAAGCTCATGAAAGCCTTACCCCTTGCCCATGGGTGTGCCAGTTGGTCCCAGCTCTGAGCTATATCACTTCTGATTAGCAGCCTGCTGGGGGAAGGGGCTTGAGTAAGAACTCCCTGGCAGTTCTGACTTGTCTCATTTCCCGATACTTTTATCTGTCACTGCAAGTGCTTGGGCTCCCCTCCTGAACTAATTAAGTTTGCATGTGTTTAGACACATTGCCAAATAGGGCTTAGCAAAGCGGAACTGAGCTACATCTCTTTCCGAGTAGGGAAGGAAGGGTAAATGAATGCTCTCCCACAAGGGCCAGGGAGAACTGTGGATGACATGGAGTGGGTGTGTGTACAGATGATAGGCATTTTGCCCTGGCCCTCCTAGGGACGTGGTGAGCTTGCAGAGCAGCCTTCTGATTGGCTGGCAGGGGCAGGTGAGGGCCCAGTCTCCAGCTCTTTTAGTGAATTGGGCATTCTGAGAGGGCCGAGGATGGATAGAGGACAGGCTTTGATGTATGATTGTTATCCCAAGCACAGGCAAAACTGAATGTCAAATTCAGGATATAACAGGAGGAGTTTGTAGGGCTGTGTGCTGTTTGCCGCCAGCCTGAACCACCTACCTAGTCCCTAGGCCTAAAACCACCTGTATGAATAACAGCGTTCAGGGTAGCCTTTCTTCTAAGTCTCTGAGAAGTATGCTGGAAATGTGGACGCTGTTTTACCAGAAGACCCCAGGTTCCCCTGTTCAGTCTTGTGATCGCTATGAGACGGCCTCAGGGGGAGGTGGAGAAAAGGAGTAGTATTGTATAGAATCCCCTGACCTTAGAGGCTCACTATAGTGAGGCAGTAGCTGACAGGATGTTTTTGAGTCAGGCCAATGCCCACCTCTTCCCTAGTGCTGGGTAGCCTGAGATGTTCTGTGGCAGGATGTACTTGGATCCTGTCCAGACAGCAGATATGGGGGCAGATATGGGGGACAGTGGACTCCTCCTCTGAAGTAGGGAGGGTGGGTATTTCCTACACAAAGTAGTTAGGAAAGCGAGCCGCCAGCTGTGGTCAATCTTACAGTTTGGAGGCCAATGGGTCAGCTTCCTGGCCACGAAGAGGCTTTCTCAGTGGGCAAGACTGGCTTCCAGTGCACACTGAGTGTGTGTGGCGGGTGGGGAGGGTGTTCTGGAGGTTGTATAGGAATTCTGGGCCTTCAAGCTATAGCCTAAGCCCAGAGAGAACAAGAAACAGACCTTCTGCCCTCCCTTCAGCTTCCCTAGAGCCCTCTCGTCAGCAGAGGTGCATCGGGTTAGCCCCAAGAAGGCAGCTTGAGTTGATGGGGTCATGTTTCAGCTGCAGCTAATCCAAGTCACTCGATATAAATCTCTCCCTGCTGTCTCTCCCCTCCCTCCCATCCCCAACCCACAGACAGGGAAATGAATCCTGGCCCTCGCCCTGAATACATCATGGCAGGCCTGCCTCTAATGAGAGAGGGCCATTCATTGTAGGGTGAAGCTCCCTGCAGAGCCTGGGATGCCATTAATTAAAGAAGAGCCACCTGAAGCCAGTCGTGCGGTGCAGCCTGCCACGCTCAGATGGAGTGGTGGTGGGGTAGCCTCGTTAGCCTGACAGCTCCTTGGGCCGAGAGTTCTTGGGCTCTGAGGAGCGAGGGGTGCCCCGCCTCCCCCTGAGAGCTTGCAGGCCTCTGGGGCCAGCCTACTCACAGATGCATGAGACTTCCCTCTGGCACATGTCCTGGTGCCTAGCACTAGTGGTAAAGGGGCTCCTGAGTGTGGGCTTGGTGCGGGTTATCCATTTCCTATGGGCAGTCTCTAGGGCAGGAGCAGGTTTCTGTGGAGTCCATGGGAACTCTTAGGCCCCTGCCTGCGCCCCCTTTCCGCTCTTCTCCTTGTGGTCCTGGAGCTACAGGTTAGTAGGCAGCTCAGCTTTTATCCTTACCTCAGAGCCTGAGTTTGGGACAATTAGTCTGCTCTGGAAAGATTTTGGACCTAGAGGGGCATTGGGGAGGAGCTTTGTTGTCCAATCAATAAGTTCGGTCCCTCCTTGGCAGGCAGAGCCTCTGGTGATCCACCTTCTGGGCAGTTTTACCCAGAAGTCTTACCACTTCTGGGCTGAGTGATAAGACTCTAATGTTGGCCTCATCTCATCCACTAGGAAGGTGTCAAAGGGTCTAAAGCACTCCAGTGATTTTTGGAACCCCTGGAATGGAAGTTTTGCTTGGTTAAAATCCTGATAAAATGATAAAGTCATTTGTGTATTAACTCCTCAGGCTTTGAGATGTGTGTGGTAATGGGAGACCCATGCTTTGGCCTGCTACAGAGCTGCTGACTGGATGGCTCTTTACTGTGTCCTGAGGCAAGTGTTGCTGCCTAAGTATGGGCCCTCAGAGTTATACTCCCCTTGACCATCTGTGAGAGTCTTATCACCTCCTCTTGCTGGCAGGGGGGGCCGTAGGCACTGAGACCTTTGTATGGCCCAGAGTTGGAGTAGCTCAGCCAGTGTCTGCCTGGCTTGTCAAGAAGACAAATTGGTCCTGTGGCTCTTTGGGACTGTCTCTGGAAGTCTGGTTCTATCCTTTGTAGCAGTATCTGACAGGCTGCTTCAGAGAGCCTCAGAACCAGCTGGGGCCATGGCTTAACCATATGTTCCATCTCTGCTTCCCCACATCTCACCTGGTACAGAATAGAGGCTGCTACTACCTCCTAGGTCTGGGACTTGGGTTGCACTTCTTTGTGTTTTGAGTATTTCTGGACCTTGCAAGGCCTTGGCCATTTGTTTGGGCTCCTCTGTCCTCTGGCAGCTAGAGAGTGCAGGCTGGAGGGCTTGCCCCTGAACTCCTAAGGAGAAGGAGCCACTGTTGTTCCTGGAAAATGTTTTGCTTCGGGTGAGATATTTTTGTGTTTGTTTTTTTTTTTTTTAAACTTGTGTGACTCTTGAGACCCAACTCTTTTTTTTTTCCCTAATATTTTTAGAAATCAAGGTATGAAACAGGCACAGTAGGGTACATAAAGCATACAAACATGAAATGCACAGCTCCATATGTTTTTATGCGAGTATGGGCCTGTGTAACCACCACCCAGATCAAGATAAAGAACCTTTTCCATCATCCTAGAAATTGCCTCGTGCCCCTCCTCAGTTAGTAATGCCCTCCGCCTGTCAGGTAACCACTGTTCTGACTTCTATTACTTTTGGTTCATTTTGACTGTTCTTTTTATTTTATTTTATTTTATTTTATTTTATTTTATTTTATTTTATTATTTTATTTTATTTTATTTTATTTATTTTTTTAATTTTTATTTATTTATGATAGTCACACGGGGAGAGAGAGAGAGAGAGAGGCAGAGACACAGGCAGAGGGAGAAGCAGGCTCCATGCACCGGGAGCCCGACGTGGGATTCGATCCCGGATCTCCAGGATCATGCCCTGGGCCAATATTTTGACTGTTCTTGACTTTGAATAAGTAGAATCATACAAAATGTACTCTTTTATGTCTGACTTCCTTTGCTCAACATTATGAGAGAGTCCTCCACGGTTGTTGTATATATTAGTATTCAGCCTTTTCATTGCTGTATAGTGTTACATTATATCTCCTTAGGGTACTTTATCCCTTCTCCTTTTGTTGAACTGCATACCTTTAGCCCTTAGGTACATGTTTGTTGAATGAGTATGTGAATGTTCAGTCTGATAGAATATCCCGAGGCCTGTCAGCTTGTCCAAATCTCCCTCCTCCTTTAAAACCTAATTCCAGTCCTTTGGATATGTGGCCTTCTTGTCTCTTCTGGAATCTGCACCAGCTTCCCTCTTTGAACTCCTATGATAGGGAGAAGCTGGCCCCAGGCCTGTGGAAGTGGTCTTTGGGCCATACTGACCCATTTAGTTAGTCTTTCAGTAGATGTTGATTGAATACCCACTCTGTGTCTCATACTATTCTAGGTATTGAGGATACAGCAGTGATCAAAGAGATAAACCTTTAAAACATCCTGCCTTCATGGAGTTTACATTCCAGGGCATGCAGCCAGCACTGCCCTCTGCGCTTTGGACCGTGGTGCCAGAAGAATCTTGGTTTTGTCCAGGCTCCTCTGTGAGGTTCTGCAGGAGCTGGGTGGCATTGGCTCTTGCCATCTTGACAAGGCCTCTGTAGGGCATGTGGGCTTTTGTCTCCCTCTCCTGCTGCTGCTGCTGCTGCTTGGCAGTGAAAGGGTTTCCTCAGTATTGGTGCATCCTTTCTACTCTCCAGGAGTCTGATTCCCTCGGTGAGAGGAGAGAATTAATCTCCAACTTTCCATGCCTGTAAGGTGAGTGACCTCTGTTTTGTCAGCACTTGCCAATCTGTCCTCTAATTCCCAGCAAGGGGATCCCTGGGTGGCGCAGCGGTTTGGCGCCTGCCTTTGGCCCAGGGCGCGATCCTGGAGACCCGGGATCGAATCCCACGTCAGGCTCCCGGTGCATGGAGCCTGCTTCTCCCTCTGCCTATGTCTCTGCCTCTCTCTCTCTCTCTCTCTGTGACTATCATAAATAAATTAAAAAAAAAAAAAAAAAAAAAAAATAATTCCCAGCAAGGGTAGGTAATGGAGACATAACTCTGTGCTAAAGCAAACCACTAGTTTTCCTTGTGGCGATATGGAACTGATCCAGGCACTGGGAATGATGGGGCAGTCTGTGGGGATCTCACAGGTGCACGGTCATCTGGAGACTGCAGGGGCATTGACACCTGAGCTCCTTTGGTCCTGAATTGCAGTTGGCAGATTCAAGGAGGGAAAACGCCCTGCCATCGTATTCTCTTTAACCACCACCCATGCCTGTGGGGCAGTTGCCTCAGTTTGGTCTAAAATACGTTTCCAGTTGTTGGGCTTCTAAGAGCACATGGGAGGCTGCAAACACCCCAGTGAGGAAGAGGAGTCCAGAAGGATGGGTCTTAGAAGATGAAGGCTGGGGAACTCCAGGCTGCAGCTGGTGTAGTGACCTGTGCCTGAATGATCTGTGGACTTTGGAGGCTTAGCTCAGTAGGGCTTGGGAAAGATGGCTGTGAGTGGGTGGGATAAATTTTCAGTGTCCCTGGCTAAAGGGTGACATACTCAGACTTGATAGTTCTGTAAAACTGTTTCTTCCAAAGCCTGCAAGGATGTTGGTTTGGGGAAGAAAGCTAGCCGCCCAGAGAATCCCGAGAGCCTGACAGGCCTTTTTCTCTGCGATTCTTTCTTGCAGGCAGCCTGAGGCAGCCTGTCTCTTTGTTAACAGAGTGACAGCAATGTGACACCATGGAAATAATTACTAACAAATCACGGTGCTGACTGCAAACAGCTCTCTGTCTTCAGAGGCATGTCAGGGTGCATTAGAGCAGGACTGGAGGAGTGGCACATGTGGGGGCCAAGGCACAGCCCGCACTCAGACGCTCTCCTCTTCTTCCCCCAGCCTGACCCCTTTCTGCTATGGCTGACTCTCCTGCTTGTTGCCTTTTCCTAGAGGTCAGCTGAGGAGGCAGCTGGATAAGTGACATGTGGCTAGTCCCACTTCTTCTGGGCAGGTAGCTCAGACTCCCATCTTTGCTAAGGAACACCTGGGTAGTGATGAGATCCAGGAGTTTTTACATTATGAAGCCTTCAAAAGGTGGAGGGATGCACCCTTTCTGATTTACTCTGCCAGTGGTTTTGGGGTGATGGGAAATATTTGCTCCAGCTGGAGTCAGACTATGGGGGAATGCCTCAGTGTGGGCCCAGCTCCCTTCCCCCACAGCCCTGGTTTCTTCTTCAATTGCCATAGTCAATTTTTGGTAAGTCGACTTTGTCCATTCCCTCTTGGTTAGCAGAGTGATTGCTCTGACTGTCAGGGCTGTAAATAATGTTCCTGGTATGTGTGGCTGGAGGCAGCCATGTGGGGTAGGGAACAGAGTGGAAGGAGGAGCAGCACTCTGAGGGCTCCCTCGCTCTCCCCCCTCCCCTCTCATACAATATTTATCCAGGGATGGGAGTCAGATGCAGCGACCTCAGGGGTCACCCAGTTAAATAGCTTCTGAACCTCCCTGCATTCTAATTGCTGCAGTTGTCCTTTGCTCTGGAGACTTCTCCTCCCCATTGTCTGCTGAGGCACACACTAATGGCTCTCTTCCCTGGCCCTGCTGGGAGGCATATGGGGGGGGGGTGCAAGGGAGAGGGCTCATTGCTACCTTTCTTTCCCCCGGGATAAGGGAATCTAGGGCCTATTAACAAGTGGCTTTAGCTAGAAGGAGCACAGATCCCTGCCTCCCTCCTGCCCCTTCCCCAGAGTTGGCTGGAGAAGGAGCCCAGGCAATGGGGCTTGGTTTATGGGGCCAAGGGTCTTCACCCATTTCCAGTCCTATAAGCAGAATTGTGAGACTAGTGACTCTTCTGCAAGGCAACAGATCCAGGAGCACTCAGCTGAGGAGTGTCATCTTGTGTTTCTATGGATGGTCCCACATTCAGGCTTTGGAAACTTCTAATGAATGATATTTCCTGTGGGAATATCTGCATTTTGCCCAAAGATTGGCCCATTGAAAAGTCTCTTTGATCCCCCAGAGGTTGAGGTTGATTTAGGTGATGGATGAGGGTAGCAGGTGTGCCCCCATTTGGTGATTTAGGAGTGGCATATGCCACGTGTCTTCACTAGGCCCTTCTTTGTAAATGTCAGCTCTTCTCTCTCAAGGAATTCTTTTGGAAACTGCCACTGAAGGTGCGGACTGCTGTGCATGCTGGAGGTGCTGGTATATTCCAGCAGTAGCCTGAAGTCAGCCCCTGTTGAAAGCTGCTCCGGGCCGGGAAGTCCTGTGCTAGGGACTGTCAGGACTGATCACCAGGTGATCAGGACAGAAAGTAGCACGTGAATAAACCACCTGCACACTGGGTAAGGTGGAGTGTGAGAGCACCACGTAGGGAAGATACCGAACAAGTGCCGTTGAGAACCCAGAGGAGGACAGCAGAGAGACTGAATGGGTAGTATTTTTTAGCAGGAAACTTTTTAAAAAACCAAAATATTAAAGCCTAACATTACAAAATATATAAAAGTTGAGCTGCTCTGGTTGAAGCTGGGGCAAGGCCCTACCTACCGTTCTTCCTCCTATTCCCCCAGTCCCCAACGTGGCCTGATGTCCCTTCTAGAATCCTCGAACCCCATCGAGCACAGTTTAAAAACCACTGGGCTGTTCTGATGCCCACCTGGAAGGGTTCACTCCGTGTAGGCCACGTGCTTACCTGTTTTGAAGGAGTTCAGGGCGTTGGGATCAGGGCGGAGGAGATCATCCAGAGGGTTCGGGGAACAGCTGTGTCCTTGAGTGTATCCGAGCAGATCGACAGAACCTGACCGCCTGCAGATGCCTCTCCGTGGAGCCTCCAGAGGGCATTGTAGGCCACACAAAAGCAGCCCAGGCAAAGGGTCAAGATGGCCATAGGCTAGGTGGAGGCTGTAGTGGGGGGGTGAGTGAGATATCTTGGAAACAGCTCAAACTGCTAAGGAACTCTCGATTTCCTTGGCCAAAAGAGAGGACAGCTCATCAGCTGAGACACTGACCAAAGTGTCCTGGAAAGCTCCTGTCACCTGCTCCCCTCCTCCCCCCACTCCTGCCTGCCTCCTGCTGGGGCCTCTGCCATTCTATCTGGGAAAGAGCTCTCGCCAGGAACCGGTGGCAGCTCTGACACTTCCCCGCAGTCACAACAGGTGGGGCACCGTGCCCTTCCCTTGGAGGAATCGGCCTCAGGGAATTCCGGAGAGATGCTTGTCCTACTGTTCCCACTGTAGAGGGGCTAGGGAGATAGAAGGTGTTTGATTTCTTGAACTCTCTGTGGCACAGGGGAAATGTGTATTATACTGTTCCACAGCGTGTCTGTGGCACTTGTGTGCTTCTTGTCATTTTTGTGGGCTTGGTGTGGGGAAACGGTTGGCAAGTGGGCTGGCAAGCAGTGGAGCAGGGAGGTGCCGTTTACGTATCACTGCCTCTCGGAGGCTTTGGGTATCTGCTTGGCAATGGGGATTTGAGGTTGGTTTTCTCAGGGACAACCAGCAGCCTGGCCTGTGGGGCGTCCCTCTGCTCTGCCTGTGTTCTGGTTTCTGTTTGGGAACTCTCCAGAGCAGCATGTCTGGGAACACTTCCAGCTGTGCCGCCAGACCCAGACGCAGGTGACGGCCTTTCGTCTGTACCATAGGGAAACCAAGAGGAAATTAAATGTCATTTGCCCCCTGCACAGCAGGTCGCTGCCAGAGCAGACACTGCTGATCAGAGTTGTGCAGAGGGTACCCGAGGGAAGGCTTATGCCTGCAGCTATGCCCTCTGAGCTGTGGAGACTCCCAGGTGATGGCCTGGCTCACTCCCAGAGCTTTCTTTGCCAGGCTGGATTCACCCTGGCTTGGAGCCCAGCCCTGTGCTACATGGCAGCTGTGGCCTATGCCAGGCCAGAGGTGTGTGTGTACCAGTGGGAGGGAATGGAGGGAGACGGGCAGGGCCTGGGAGAAGAGGACACACAGGAGGTAATGAGGTGATCAGCCCTTCCCAGAGAAGCTACATGGTATTGTGGAAAGAGATGGGCCTTTAGAATTAGGAGACCTCGGTTCGAGTCCTGACTCCAGTACTTAGGAGTTGTAGGATCTTGGGCAAGTCACATTCCCACTCAACCTCCACATACTTATCTGTAAAATGGAGATTATGATAAGCTCTGGTTCCTGCCACCTGTGGGGGAAGTACTTCCTGTTGGGACTGGTGCCAGTTTCCTCCCCCCTCACCTCCCCTAGATCTGGAAGGGAGTCCCTGGAGCCCCTTGCCCTGGGCCTTCCTGTGAAGTGAGTTGGCTGAAGTTGATGGGGAAAAGGGGTGGGCAGTAGGTCTGGCCTGGAAGCATAGCTGGTGATCTCCCCCCACCTGAGGCCTTTCCTTCCTGTCCTGGTCTATGGGTCGTGGTGGTCACCCTCCCAATTACAGGGCTCACCTGGCCCCCTCCAGCCTCATACATAGCATTCTCCCGTTGGGAGGCTTGTCCCCACCCCTCCTTTGCTTTGGTGTCCTAGCGGTAGGCCATAGTTCTCCGCTCTGCAGTGACATTTATTAACAGGGCTTTGGGAAAAGATGTTTTAATACTGCGAGGTTCTCCCTAGAAAACTCCCCACCCCCATATTCCCCCCCACCCCCCCATCTGAAGCATGGCTGCTGGTGGTGAAATTCATTAGTGTTCCCTGACAGGCAGTGGCGACAGAGGCGCTCACTGTCTGCTTCCCGCTCCCTCGCTCTCGTGCTCCTGCTTCACGCACACTGATATTTAAAGCTGATGGGCTGCTTATAGACTTCTTGTACCATGACAAGTTTGGGGAGGGGGGTGGGGGAGGAAGAGACAGACAAGGAGCCAGCTGTCACGCTGGTATTTCAAACAGTACTCTCTCCTGACCCTTCGCAGGCTCCAGCAAGTGTATCATCTTTCTGAAGCCTGTGGTTGGAATTGTAACCTGCAGCTGTCCCAGAGGATGGGGGCAAGTGTGAGAGCAAAGTGGGCTGAGGAGTCGGTGCTCTCCCAGGGCTATAGGCAGGCAGAGAAGAAGGAATGGAGGGAGAGGGGGAGAGAGAGAGAGAGAGAGAGAGAGAGAGAGAGAAAGTGTGTGTGTGTGTATGTGTGTTCATGTTCCAACAGAGGGGACTGAAGCAGAATGTTTGTAAATGTTCCCCAGCAGTGCTCTCCCATCATCAGAAATGGGATGGCCCTTTTATCTTTCCTAAGGTGATCTTTATGTTTCATGCTGTGATTATCTTCTGTGTGGTCTTGGAATCTCCCTGAATCTAGGAATCAGGTTTGATTGGTTTCTGCCCTTGAGGGTCCTGGGTCTCAGCGATGCCCTTAAGTATGTGGTGACAATTAAGGTGGAAAGTTCTCCCATTTAATGTCTTGGTGCCTTGACTTTTGTTCCCACCGATTTGTGTACTGATTCTTTAGATTTGGAGAATGAGTTCCGAGGTGCCTCCTCCATGCACAACTCCTCTCATCCCCAGGCTTCTTGGAATTCATTTTTTTGTAATTGTTCAGTGGTTTTAGAACTTCCCTTTCTGTGTCATCCCTAGCAAAGTTTCACTGGTGTATTTTTCCTGACTAAGGCACTGTCTTCTCAAGGCAGGTGGCCTGGAAGCCTCTCTAAAGGCTGTTGCAGGTTTGGTCACAGCTGACCTCCTTATAGCCAGCACTTCATGAGTGCTTATGTAGGAATGTGTTTCCCTTGGCTAGCTCCTACAACCTTCACAGAGCAGGGCACGGACGTGACGTAACTTGCTCAAGGACACATGGGCACTTGACCAAGTTGTCTCTTGGTGCAGCAGAGCCATGTGCTGGGTGGGGTCGTACTGCCCTCTCCCTCCTCCCGCCCCCTTCTAGCTCTGGGGGTCTGCAGTGGGGGAGCCATTAGGGAATGGGCCTGACTCCTCTACTCCTGGCTCTTTTAGCCTTGTTGCCATCAGTCCTGCCATTGGCTTCCTCAGTTTCAGCACAACTGTGTGTGTGTGTGTGTGTGTGTGTGTGTGTGTCTGTTTACTTAAGGGGCAGAGAGGGGTTACTGGACACCTCTCTTAAAGCACCCAGGACATCTCCAGGTGGAGAGTGGAGCCAGAATGCTGCTTCTGTCTGGAGACTGAGGTACATTCTTGAACTGCCCAGGATCATCTTTAAGTGATCACCTTCTCCAGCCCCCCTGGCCTCCATCCCTCACCGCACCCTGCACCCTCTCCTCTAGGCTTCTAGGAGGGGTTGCCGGCATGGGGCTGCTGTCTCGGGCAGCACTTTTGTCTCCCTTCCTGACCTTGCCGATCCCTGCATTGTCTGAAAGTCCCGAGTGTGCAGCCTGCCACGGATGGCCCAGGCCATGTCTCCTGCCATGGTGCATCTCGCAGGTGAGACGGAAACTAACCAGCTTTGATAAGCAGGAGGCTCAAGCATTAATTTTTTATACGTCAGCAGTGGCCGAGTGAGTGAATTCAATTATGAGTCTGCCCCCCCCAGTGTAGGTGTTCAGAGCAGAGACTAAGGAACCTGTTGAAATGAGAAACCCCTATTTCCTGGCTTGACCCCCTCACTAATTCGGGTTAAATTGCTACGCTATTGCAGTGGTGACACATTGTGCCTGCCTCTGTTTGTACAAGAGGATGCGGTGGGGGAGGAGGAGGGACCAATTTGCGCAGAGATAAAGGTGTCGTGGCAGATAACTAACGTCCCAGCCTTGTGCCCGCTCTCATTGTAGCTCAATTTGCTCCGTGTGGAAGCCCAGCCTTCCCCTCTTTCTTCCTTCCCTCCCCTTGCTCATATTTTACCTCGATGCCACAGTGTAATGATGCCCTGCGTAGTGGGGGAGGAGATAGGCACCTCTGGCTGACAGCCCTTCCCGATAACCAAATTCCAGCCCATCCATCACTAGCTACTCTCCTCAACTTGAGGAAAAGTGATCGTGAAAGGCGGGCCGTTTATCACCCAGGGTCTGTTTATCTCCTCTGGTGGGGGGGAACGGAAACAGAGACAAAGAGCTGCGTCCCTAGCTAAGTGCTGCCTTGCCTGGGACAGCCTGCGTGTGCCGGGTGCACGCTCATCACACCGGCCAGCAAGGCTCTGACTAGGTGCGCCTCCCAGACTGGGATCCAGTGGAAACGGGACCTTTCCCGAGGCCTAGGAAACATGGCAGCTCTGAAACATAGGACAGTGGTGACAACATTCTGTGGGCACGTTTGTGTCAGAATGAGCAAACGTAGGGAGCCTACATGGAAGTAAACCCCACTCCCCCTCATGGGTGTCCCTTTGGCAGGAGCATCCATCTGGCTGATTGGTTGGGTCTCTTGGCCTACTCCTTCCCCGGGCTGGGCCTTCCCTCCCTCCATGGTGAAACTGTGACTTGGAAGAAGACTGAGACAAGCCTTTTTCTCTCCCACCTCTTTTCTTTGTTCCTTAACACTCCTCCGTTTCCACGTATCAGATGGGATAAAATAGTTTGCCGTTGTAGGTGAGCAGTATGTGCCTCCTCGAGCTTTTGGACACCAGGACTCACAGCCTACATTACTTCAAGATCTGGGTCTCACGGCCTTCCCAGAGCAGCAGAAAAGGGATCACGTACGGCTCCAGATTCAGCTGGCCTCCTGTTCTTTAAGGGCTCAAGTCTGCTAAAAGTGAGAGTGGCCTGTATCTCCCTGGGATCGAGTTGCCCTCAGACTTAGAAAAGCACAGAAGGAATAGGCTGCATAGCCTTTGCCAGCACTGGTGCCTGCGCTCCTGCTGGTCATGGCTGTTGGTGTCTGCCAGTCTGTCTGTCAGACCTCCATGGATGCTGCTGGCCTCCTCAACCCAAGCCTAGCGGTTCTAGCAGAGCCCCCCCAGCTCTGTTTCACCTAATCTTCAAAGCTGAGCTCCTGTTCACAATGGCTTCATCCTGCCCCTACCCATTAGCGAGGGTGGTGTTCCCTTAACGAGCTAGTCCCCTGACTTGGCTGGCGCCGAGCTGCTCACACCTGTTTGCCATCAGGGCTGTCTGGGCCCAGCCCAAACGCTGGACTGCAGGTGGTGGGGCTGGATGAGGGGTGGGGAGGGCTGGGTCCCTTATGCTTTGTGCCTGATACTTGTTGGAGGAGGGCAGTTTCTTGTACCCCTCTTCCTCCCACTATTCTTTCTAAATGGCGGGATCTCTGCTTCCTTTTTTTATTATTTGGAAGGAGTAATGAGGGAACTTGAGGAATACCCCATCTTTTCTAGCTCTTGCCTGGAGTTAGAAGTAGCGAGGAGCTACTCAGGCTTCTTTGAGCAGGGTTTGATGTTCTGTGCTGATGACCCTGGGGCCCAGTGTGATAAGAGCAGCGTCACATGAGAAGTGCTGAAGGTGGAGCCCCTTTGTAGCCCTAGGCCCCACAGTATTTGGAAAGTGATCATAATCCCTCGGTTTAGAGCCCACGGCAGGACTGGGGGGCCCTTCCTTAAAGGGGGCCCCTTGCATTCATGAAGCTAAAGGAAGTTTTGATTTGGTTGAAAAAATCTCATTCCTTTTTATGGCCTGGACATAATTGGCTCTTTTCTATTGGCCATCAGTGATGTCATTCCGACCCTCATAAAGAAGGGGAAATCACACCTGTGGACTTGGTGCATAAAATTTCATTGGGCAGCAGTAATAAGCATGGCCAGATGATGTTTGGGCAGTTGCGGAGCTCTGTGCCCAGTGATTCCAGCTGCACAGAGACCTGGGCACCATAAACCTGCCTGCACGTTCATGCCCGCAGGCTAGTTCAGGGCCCACTGCCAGTGGCTCTTTCCCTGGGATCAGTATCTGGTAGGAACTCACAGCATTTAGACCCTTTGTGCCAGTGGGGCTTTTGCCCTTTTCCTTTACAAGTTGATGGAACCATGTACCCCATGGTACCCACAGACCCTAGCCTTAGGCTCCTAAGAACCTTGGAGCCAGATGTGACCTTGAGCAGTAACCGCCATGCCTACCATGCTACCTGCCTCTCTAAGGCCCCAGCCCTTACCTCCCTGGGGACTGTAAAGAGCTCTGAGTGCATGTGCATGACTGATGCCTTGTGCAGTCAGAAGGCTGAGATCCTACTTCTCATTCTCCCCTTGGTTTGTTATGTGATTGAGCAAATCCTTTTTCTTCTCTGGGCATTGCTTTCCTATTTTATGTAGGGTCTGATGACTATTCTGACCTACCCTCCTCCATGGCTTCTCTTGGTGCTCTCTAAGCTGGGTAGGGTTCTGTCATAGAAATGCGTAGCTGTCTTCCCATGAGGCATCTGGAAGTTCAAGTTCTGGCATTTGGCTCTGAGTCTCTTGTGAAGATGGGCCTGGACCATGCTACATCTCTACTGCTTGTGTCTTGGAGTCACAGGGCTAGAACCAGCCACAGACTGGAGGACTCAACAACCTAAATGCCTGTGAGTCTGCAAACTGCATGTGTCCCTGCAAGTACTAGAGCCTGAGTGAAAATTATAGTCCCGTCCTCCTCTGCTTCAGTCAGCCATGGGGTACAGATAGCACTCAGGGTCGCTGCTGAGCCTCATCTGAGGCTGACCATCCAGCCTGACAGTCTGACTCCTCTGTCTTTGACACGGCCTCTCTGGTATGGGTCCTCCTCTGAGAGGATCAGGTAAGATTCTACTGTGCTAGACCCTTCCTACCTGGGTAGAAATGGCTACTTTTGAAATCTTGCTGGAGAGGGAGCCCCCCCGCCTGCACCCCCAACCAAGGGTAGCCACAGCCAGTAGGGCTCCTGGTCCATCTCAAAGAATTGAGGCACTGGGAATGGCTAAGGGAGAATATGATAGGTAGCCCAGGACCCCTGCTTTTTGCTGGCCAGTCCCCCTGACCTCTTCCTTTGCAGATTCTGCTGCTTCTGGTGACCCCCTTCACTCACAAGACCTTAATATGAGTTTTCAAAAATAGCTGAGCTCAGCAAGCATTTTCACAAATAACAAGGGTAAGGAACATGAAAGAAAAATAGAAGGAAATAAGAAAATTATCTAGACAATACAGTTCTCCTTAAGCAACCACACTTTAGCTCCTAAGGCTATCTATCTTTCATCCTTCAAAACCTTGCCTAGGGACACCTGGGTGGCTCAGCAGTTGAGTGTCTGCCTTTGGCTTAGGTGGTGATCCTGGGGTCCTGGGATCAAGTCCCGAATCAAGCTCCTTTCAAGGAGCCTGCTGCTCCCTCTGCCTGTATTTCTGTCTCTCTCTCTCTCTCTCTCTCTCTCTCTCATGAATAAATAAAATCTTTAAAAAAACAGAAAAAAAGCCTTACCTAGTCTCTTTACATTCTTGGTCCTCAGTTCCCACATGGGGATGTGCTCCCTGCATATTACTTCATCTTGGTCTCAGCCAGAATTTGCCTTCTGGGAAATTGGTTGTAATTAATGTACCTGAGCCGCCTGGATATTTGAGAGGAACCTCCCTTCAAGTAAGATATCTCAGGTCTCAGAAAAGTAAATCCTTACTATACTGCCTGAAATATGGGTATCACTTTCCTCTCAGAGTCTGTCAAATAATGGAGGGAAGGCTGGACTGCCCTGGATCTTTCTCTGACGGAACCAATCATCTTAACTGGATTCTTACTGCCAAACTTCCTCAAAAAGGAGCTTACAGTGTGGTCTCCACTTTCTTATCTCTTAATCCTTGTTTGACATGTTGCATGCTGCCTTCTGCTCCCACCAACCCACTGATACCAAATTCATTAGGTTTTTCTCAGGTCTCATCTTGCTTGACTACTCCATGCCATTTGATACTAATGATCTGTAATTTAAGCTCAGAAATCTGTTGTATATATTCCAGAAAGGGGAAATGTGCTTTTAGATTGTTTAGATTGACTACAAGTTGATGTAAAGTGAGGTTAAAGAGCATGTGTGGCTCTGGGTATCTGATACCCTGAAAAAGGTCCAGGAGCTCTGCCCTCTAGGAATGAAGGTGGGTTGGTAAGTCCTGACTCATAGTCCAGTATCTCCTGTGGAATTCTGGAAGGAGCTGAGCAGGGACCTCTGGGGGAAGCTTCCTGGGCCCTTAGATCTGGGAAGTATTCTGTAGGGAAGAGTTGGAAGTCTCACTCTCTAGTTTCTAAGGACTCATGGGTAGAAAATATAAAGAGATAGGTTTTAGTTTAGTATTAAGGAAGGATGTTCTAGAATTGAAGGAGTCCCAAACTAGAGCTGATTGTCATGTAAAGTAGTGAGTTCCACTGTGTGGTGATGGTCTTCTAGGATGACTTCATTTCATTTTAGTTCAGTAACACTTACGAGACATTAGCCTGGGCCCTCTGCTCATCTCACTCCATACTCTTCCTTGTTGATCTACTTGTGTGGCTTTAATTTCATTTAAATTACATTAATGAGGGATCTCTGGGTGGCGCAGCGGTTTGGCGCCTGCCTTTGACCCAGGGCACGATCCTAGGGACCCGGGATCGAATCCCATGTCGGGCTCCCGGTGCATGGAGCCTGCTTCTCCCTCTGCCTGTCTCTGCTTCTCTCTCTCTCTGTGTGTGTGTGTGTGACTATCATAAATAAATAAAAATAAAAAAAAAATTACATTAATGATTTAGTAGTTTATATCTCCAGTCCAGACCTCTCCTCAAAACTGGATATCCAGCTGCCTCTGTAGTTATCATCCCACTGCCGCATGTCTCCTAGGCACTTTGAGTGCTTACCATGCACCATGCATGTATATAAAACTGCGTTCCCAAACTTGTGCCTCCTTCCAGTGGTGCATTAGGGGTGAGACAATGAGCAGTTCACTGTGATTTGGGCAGAGAATTTAAAAACAGTAATAAAGTTGACTAGCCACTAGTCAGCTCTGGGTGTCAGATATCCTCTCTCTGCCCCTGCCTCCTCCTCTGCCTGACCCAGTGAGTAGCGTGAAGCTCGTCAAGCCACAGAGCTTTGAATTGGTCTGTACCACTTCCTCTCCTTTGGCCCCACATCCCATTTGGTTACCAAGGCCTCCTTCACATCTCCTATCTGTTCCTTGCTCATTATCTCTACAGTCTTTGCCTAGCTCTGAGCTACTACCCAGCCTTTTCAGGGTATTGTTTTTGTTGTCCCAGAAAAATATTTGTAAACCACAACTCTTCAGAGGCTCTCCCTTGCCTGTGGCCAAGCTCTTCTCTTAGCAAGAAAGTTCTGTGATCTTTCCCAGCTACTATTTCTGGTATCTTCTTCCATGTTTCCATGTATCCCAGTGCTCCTACTTAAGGCTGTTTCGTCTATTTATTTCTTTTCTTGTCTGTCCCATTGAACAAATTGTGAGCCCCTTAGAGGCAGGGGCTAAGTCTTACGGTTTTTTTTGTTTTTGTTTTTGTTTTTTTAAGTCTTACGTTTTGAGCCCTAAGTACCTGTCTATTATTAAACATCAGTAAATGTTTGGTTGAATGGATTTATGAGGATACGACATCCTATCTAGAGGGAAAGATCATTTATAAATTATAAGAAAAAACAAGGACAACCCCTTAGTTTAAATTCTGACCTCTTGGGCAGCCCAGGTGGCTCAGTGGTTTAGCGCCTGCCTTTGGCCCAGGACGTGATCCTGGAGTCCCAGGATTGAGTCCCTCATCAGGCTCCCTGCATGGAGCCTGCTTCTCCCTCTGCCTGTGTCTCTGCCTCTCTCTCTGATGAATAAGTAAATAAAATCTTAAAAAAAAAAAATTCTGACCTCTTATCCTTTTGCATGGTCTCTTCTCTATTTGTAGAAAGCTTCTTGCTAGAGACTTAAATGTGAACTTAAGGCCCTGCCCAGCTATCACCAACTTGCAAGCTCCTTCTGTCCCTCCTCCCACCTTATATCCCTCCCTCTCTGCTGTAATAAAAGTTACAAACTGGTGCATTGGAAAGAACATAGGCTTTGGGGTGAGGTAGACCTGGGTTCAATTCTTGGCACTGTCAGTTTTTAGCTATGGAACCTGCGGTGACCCCTCTCATTTTCTCATCTGTAGAACGTAGGCAACAATACCTTCTAGCATCATCACACTGAGGAATCACCTGCCAAGGCAGGTAAGATCCTTAGCATATTGCAGGCCATCAGAAAATAGTAGCTGCTAGAGGCTCCAGGTGCTCACATTTAGATCTGGAGCCCAGTGCCCACGGTGCTAGAGGCAGGGTGCCTTTCTTGGGCAGGGTGGGACCTGTGGCTAATGGATTAGCCTTCTGAGGTCTGTTTGCATTTCCTAGACTCAGACTCTATACCTGGGATGTGGATGTTCCCAACTTGTTGTCTTTTCCCTTTCTTGTAGGCTCCCAGGCCAGTGCCAGTACTTGGGCTTGCCAGTGGCGGATTACTTCAAGCAGTGGATTAATCTGAAAAAGGTAACCGTGTCTGAGCCCCATGTGGGTGCTTCCTCTGGGTCTCCTGTGCCTTCAATCCCCTCCCTCACTCACTTTTTTTATTCATTTCTCTTTTTGTTGTCATCTCTTTCCTTTTCTTTGTGTTCTCTTTTCTCAACATCCTTCCTTCCTTTTCCCTAACTAATATGCACTGGAAGATTGTGGTTCTTTCTGGGAGTGGGGAGCTGCTTGGGGATCAGGCTTCAGTGTAGAGCATGACACCGTCCTATGTGGTGTCATCCAGATGTGCAGAGAAGTCCCAAAGAAGGGGATTTTCTAGGTTCTTGCTCAGATCTGAGTCCCTGGGCTGAGCTGCATTGTCCTTAGGAGAGCTGTGGTGCTAGCTGAGTCTCTGGGAAAGTGTCCTTCTTTGATGTGATCATGAGTGTGGCCTCTGACCCTCCTGAGTGGCCCTGGGGTGTCCCTCTGGTTGGGAGATAGAATTGGTTCAGGCTGGCTTTGGTCCTGCCTCGCCCCAGCGGAGCCTTGCTCATGTGAGAAGGATCGTGGAAACTAGAGTCCAGTTACCTCTGGGTATGAGGAAGGACATTGGCCCTAATGCAGCACCAAGTGCCAGGGGAGTGGGTGCCGGGGCTGTGGGCTGGGAGGGACCCCATGTGGCTATGAAATTGGGCCCTAGTGGAGAATGGATTACCCAGAAAAGTGTACTTTTCCAGTGTGTGCTATACTTCTCAGGTAAGCAGAAGAAAGGAAGTGTAGGTATAGATTCCCAAGATCCCTGCTCTGTTGGGATACTTCTTCCATGAGGCCCAGTCTGCTAGAAAGACTCACTCCCATAATATTGATATAAGGGTAATAGCCTTGGAGCAGCCTCAAAACCCCATGCTGCTGATCAGCTTAGTGACACCCAGGAAATCGGAGAAGAGAGAACACACCAGGGTTCAGAGTGGTGGCTCCCGGGGGGCTTAGAGAAGAGAGAGGTCATTGAAGGCTAAGATGTATTGTGAGGATTTGGGTCTTGAACTGGGTGTTTGATGGAATATGGGTCTGAAAGAGAGAAAGACTTTCCGGGCAAAGGGAGCAGCATGCTTTTGGTGTATGTTTGAGTTGGAGCTAAGTGAGCATGTGGAAGAAGAGGAAAGGAGAATGACTTTGGACTTAGTTCCATTGATCTCAGGGCAGCCATTCTTTATGGCGACATTTGTGAGCTCCTCTATTTTCGCCTGGTACTCAGATCCTTCACACTTGGTCCTTGGCTTGTTTGTACTTTAACCCTTACCCACCTCTCCAAATGATCTCCCTTGGACTGGAGCAGTCGCTATTTACTACCTTCCATCTTTGGCTGAGGGGGCCAGGCTCTGTCCTATCTTCAGGTCGTGGCCTATGGCCTTACCTCAGTCTGAAGCGTCCCCCAGTCATATTCATCAGGCACATTCGATCTTGAGGATTCAGCTCAGATATCACCTCTTCTGAGGTCAGCAGTCAATCTCTTGTCTTGAGACTCCTTGACCCTTTGGATATCAGTGATCTTTGAGTATTGAAACTGAGTCCCTATATGTTTCCTCAAAGACCTATCCATCTGGAGCATGGAGATTGAGGCTGGTTCCTCTCTGCGTCTGAAGTGGCCAGATCAGGGCTATGTACAGAGGACGCGCCAGTGGCTAGTGGCTGGCTGATGATCTTTGAGAACTGGCTCCACAAGCCCTGTCACTCAGGGCTTGGCGGAGCTCTGCACGAGGGTGTGGCTAGGTCTGCGCTCCTGGAAGACAGCATACCAGCTGTCAGAGTGCATCTGAGGCTACTTGCTGGCCTCAGCAAATGCAATGTGAAGGCCCGGCCAGGCGAGGCAGGCGCTGACCATGAACAATTGCTCTGTGAAGTTCACTAGACTTTTTGGTGTCTGGATAACTCTCTGCCTCCAGGTTCCTTGGCAGAGAGGAGGAAAACAGCCGACCCGTGTGTTAACATTGCCACTCATGGCTACCTTGATGCTGCCGGGGTTGGAGGCAGGCTGTTCTGAGCCTGTTCAGCATAGTTCTCTGCCAGACTGTGCTGAACCGTAGGAGGGAAATGAGTACAGGTAGAAACTGGAGACTCTGTTCCCAGGTGGCCTTGTGATTGCCTCTTGGTAGGTAAACTGAGCAGGTTTAGGAAAAACAAGAATGGCATGAGGTGAGTGGCATTAGAGGGGTCTAATCTCTTCCTTCCCCAAATCATGTTCCAGCTATGTCAGAGGGCCCAGCAGGAGAGATGACTCAGTTCAGAACTTTGGGCCAGTCCTTGCCAGCAGCTATTCAAAAGAGAGGCTGCAGGGCTCTGGAGGTCCAGGGGCCTGGTGATCTTTTTGACTTATACTGCATGAATTAGTGCATGGTGCACAAAGATTCCTCCTCCCTTAAAATGAGTAACAGTAAGAGCAAGCCAGAGAGATCATTGCCAGGGTTGCGTGGGTATTGTGCAACATATTACTCCATGCCTTTCTTTCCCCCTGTATGACCCAGGTCCTGGCTGTCTCCAGGACTGCCAAGATTTGCCCAGTGAGTGAACTGGAGCTGAATTCACCATCCCCATTTCTTAAGGCCTCTGCTGTCCAGAAATGATGTGTACTGTGTCAGGGAAGAGCAGTTTTTCAGTGGCCAGGCTTCCACATCTCCCGCCTCCACCTACTTTCCCTGTAGCAGAGTGGAGCAAGCCAGTGTTTGCTGACATTTGGAGTGTCATTGAATGATCTTACACTCTTATTGAACTGTCAGCTTAGAGAAGACTTGGGGCCCTGCTCCCAGCTCCCTTCAGGAGGTCAGAGCTGTCACTGAGGAGCCAGAAGAACACATACACACACACACACACACAGGTGCAAAAATACACACATGTTTACTTATGTGAATGATTATACCCAAGTAGGCATATCCAAAATTGTATGTATGTTTCCATCCATACGTAGGGGTGTATATACGTAGTCACATATTCACCTTCAGAAATATACGGAAATATACACCGGCACACCTTTATACATACGTATCGTAAAACATGAAGACATTTGGAGATAGATAGATGTATATAGCTATATCATATATGTATATATATAAACATACATACCTTCATCAATAAATACATATTCTTAAGTGCCCTCTGTGTTCCAGGTACTGTACTAGGCCTGGAGACATAACAGGAAAAATGGATATTAAATAATTCTTATTGTGTCATAACCCTGCTAAATCCAGAGTCATGGCATCATTTCAAAAGTGCACCTGACTGGGAGGGGCGTGGGTGCAGGGTCAGAAAATAGTTCCCTGAGGAAGGGTGTCTAAGCTGAGATCTGAAGGATGAGTAGAAATTGGCTAAGCATGTGGCAAGGCCCTGAGGTAAGGAGAGGCTTGGCAGCTTCATGGGATGAGAATGTGAGTTCCGTGGGAGTGGAGAATTTTTGTCTCCTCTGTTCACTAGTCTGTTCTCATCACTTTGAATAGTTCCTAGCACACAGTGATGTTTAGTCATTATTTGTTGAATGAATGACTGCTTAGAGCATAGAGAATGTGGGGAAGACAGGAGAGTGGCATTGGATGAAACTGGAGGGGGAGGCCACACTTTAGATTTTGATCCTTATCCTTAGGGTTAGGGGGAGGCTATTGAAGGGTACTAAATGTAGGAGAGGTGTCATCGGATTTGCTTTTTGAAAAAGCTCTTGCTACAGTGTAGAAAGAGCTGAGAGTTAATACAGGGGTATCAGTACTGGCTTTTCTTACTGGGGCTATTAGTTGGCATCTTGGGGTGGGAGAAATCGTTGTATGGACAACATTGCTGAACTTGTAGCATTCTTGTCCCCCCTGCCTCCCTCCAGGTCCTTGTGACAACCAAAAACACTCCCTCGCTGCCAGATACACATACGTTTCCAGCAGCCTAGACATGGGTGAAAGTGGGGAGGTACTGTCCCCGGTTGAGAACCACAGAATTAGAGCATTGCTCCAGCCCAGGTGAAAGATGATCGTTACCAGGATTGAACTGATAGCAGTGGGAATGTAGAGGACTGGATTGATTCTATGGTGTTAAGTGGTACAGTCCGTTTTGCTATAATGCAACATAGACCTTCTTAAAAATCACCGTGCTATGAAAAGTTGTAATGAAAAGTTGCAATAAAAATGGGGTTAGGAAAAAAAAAAAAATGGGGTTAGGAGCACAATACTCAAAAACTTCATCAGTGACATATAAAAAAGATAGGAATTTAATAAAAATGGTAGCATAATTTTACGCATGTTAAATGGCTAAGAAATACATAAATACTACAGTAAATATGGCACTCTACCTTGAAAAAAAACCCTGAAGTTTGCTTGGCAGTGGGCGTAAGAAAGTTATTGCGCAGGAGAGTTCTCTGGAATCATTTGGTAAGTTGTAGCCAGGTGGATGTGACTTATATATGTAGTGTTCTAGAAAGCTACTATGTTTGAACTGTGAGCATGTGTGCATTCTGCATGTTCTTACATAGCTCTCTTCAGCTGTGTATACTTTCCTGTGTTTATCTAGTATTGATTATGGACAAAATGACACATAAACAAAAGCAAAATTTACATTATGCTAAACTGTTTCCTAATACATTGACTACATGAGAATTTACTCTTTCAAAAACAAGTATTATAGCAGAATGGACTACAAAAGACAGGAAAGGGTGATTGGCTATGAAGGTTGATGATAGAGGAAACTACAATGACTCAAGGTTTATGATTTGAGCAACTGGGTGAATTGAAGTGAACGTACTGAGTTAATGGAAGGAGGAGAAGTTTGGAGATAAGAAGAGAAGATGCATTGGGACATGTAGAGTTCAGAGGCTTGCAGATGTTCTCGTGAAGCTACAGAGGGGTAGTTGAATATATAGGTCTGGGCTCAGGGATAAGGGATAGATATGAGCTACAGATTCAGAGGAGTCACTGGTGTATGAATGACCATTAAAGCCATGAGAGCATAGAGTATACAGGATAAGAAGAAATGAGGACCTAGGATGAGCACTGAGAAATACCAACACTTAATAGAGGAGGAAGAGTCAGACAGAGAAGGAGTGGTCACTGATAAGTAGTGATAAAAGTTCTTATTTATTGATTGCATTTCCTGTGGTAGACCTATGTTATCCAATATAGTTGCCAATTTTTTTCATTTTAAAGTTCAATTAAAATATAAATAAACTTAAAAAAAAATATAAATAAACTTTCTTGAAGAACTTTTAAGTATATTTAGAACAACCTGTGTTGGTGAGTTTACATTTTCAACTGTCAGCAGTTTACAATCTAAATACAGATCTAGTATTTCTAATGAAGGTTTAGTGTCTGAATTGACATGTACTTTAAGTCTAAATTACACACTTAAATACAACGTAGTTCATTAATTTTTTCTTGTTCACTAATAATTTTTATATTATTCTTGAAATGATCACCTGTTATTATTTGGTTATCTTTTGCGTTTTAAGGTTGAAAAAACAGGCACGTAGTGATGATGCAACTTGTTTGTGTCCCACATTGATACCTGGCAGAGGTAGAATGTAAATTTAGCTTTACCTGACCCTTTGTGCTAAAGAGAGTAAAGAGGGTAAAAACAAGAGAGTAAAGAGTGGTAGAGAAGGGGTAGACCAGGAGTGGGTGGTGCCATGGAAACCAAGGAAAGAAAGAGTTTTCAGGACAAGAGGACTGGGTCAGTTTCAGAGCCATGTAACAGAAAGACTGAGCAACAAGTGCCTAAGATGGAAGGGCTTCGGGACCTTGGTGAAAACTCAGTGGCGCGAGAGGGACTGGAGCCAAATTGGAACGAATTGGGGAGTAAATGAGGCAATGGAGAAATTTTAACCTTTTCAGAAACGCTGCTTTGAAGGAGAGAGAAAGGACAAGAGCCGTGATGGGGCAAGTGTGGGGTTGAGGCAGGTGGTATGTTGTAAGATGGAGACAAGTGCTTGTTTGTAGGCAGTGTTAGAGAAGGAACGTTGGAAAATGGCAGGCATGAGTGAGGTCTTGGAGCTGGTGAGAAGAGGTGGGGTGGAGAAAACAGTGGAATGGAAATTGGCTCTCTGCAGGAAGAAGGCCCCTCTTCTGCCACGAGAGGGAAGGTGGTGGTGGTAGGTGCGGTAGAGGTGGAAGGTGTGCGAACTTGCTGGCAAGTGGAAGTAGTCCCCATCTGATGGCTTGTATTTTTCTCAATGAAGCCAGTGAGCTAATAACTAATAGGGGAGGGACTGGAAAGGTGTGTAGACAGTAGGAAAGGATTGTTGTAGTTTTAGTAAAAAGAAATGTGAGCCAACTTGAGACATAGAGTAGGATTTCTAAGCAGTATTGAGAGTCCCATCGAGCTTGATGGCATTCAGTCATGGTGGAACCACTGTTCAGTTGTAGGACTTTTCTTTTTTACATTTATTTTTATTTTTATTTTTTAATTTTTATTATTTTATTTTTTAAAAGATTTTATTTATTTATTCATGAGAGACACAGAAAGAGAGGCAGAGACATAGGCAGAGGAAGAAGCAGGCTCTCTGCAGGAGCCCGATGTGGGACTCGATCCCAGACCCTGGGATCATGCCCTGAGTCAAAGGCAGACACCCAACCGCTGAGCCACCCATGTGTCCCTCTTTTTTTTTTTTTTTAAGATTTTATTTATTTATTCATGAAATAGAGAGAGAGGAAGAGGGAGAAGCAGGCTCCATGCAAAGCATGCCAAAGGCAGCGCTAAACCACTGAGTCACCCGGGCTGCCCTGTAGGACTTTTCTTTAGCAGAGCTTGGCTGTCTGGCTGTAGGCATGCCGAAAGCAGACATTTAGATTCATCCAAAGTGGAGACTTTCCCAAGAAGTGTGATGAAAGAAACAAAGGAGTTGTTGAAAATACTGGCAAGACTGGTTGCCCAGATGGACTATGAGATCTCAGCTGGATATTGAGGAAAGACAAGACAGCAGGGGGCCTGATGGATATGGAAAAAGTTTAAGGCGAGGAAAGGTATATAGAAATCAGGTGTAGTTGAGCATGCCACATGGAAAGATAAGAGGTTATGGTTAGACTGGGATGTCTGAGTTAGTGAATTCAGAGATGGGGCAGTTCTCCGTGTTGACAGGTTCCAAGGTGTGCCCATGGAGTGAGTAGCTAAGATTGGGTGGAGGAAAATGTTAACAAGAGGTTAAGAAAGGGAGTATGTGGATACACACATGCACACATAATGTGTATGTTCTTACTGCATGTGCATGGACACATGGGGATAAATGTATATATAGATACACGTCTGCGTGTATGCACATACAGTTCATGTACATTCAGACCAGGCCATGCAAGCGCATGCACAACATGCAAATGATCTGGAATTCCCTCGCCTGTTTAGATGGGCTTTGGGGGAAGCAGGCGGGCAGTCTTAGGAGGATTCTGAGACAGTCCTGTCCGACAGGGCTCAACCAGTCATACTCAGAAGTTGTAGGGAGGGGGCCACCTAGAATTTAACAGACCCAGATGTGCCAGGGTGTGAAGATCACTGTTCCACTTTTCCTCTGCCGTCTGTGCTATCTGCCCTGCTGTAATTTCTGGGTATTCTGAAGGGGGTGGGGGTGGGACCAGCTGTGAAAGAGAGAGTAAGGAGGAGGAGACCTCCATGGGCCCCTCCAAGAAGGAGAAGCATTTCTCCAAGAAGCCTTTCTGTCTCCCCCCTCCCCTGGGAGCGGAGAGCAGGAAAAACTGCTGAAGGGAAGGTTGGTGTCTACGATTGAGCGCGACTTTTTCTGACCTTGGAGCATTCAGAGTCCCAATCAGTGCAGTAATAAATTAAGGGCTTATGGAGGAATAAATTCTTGGCCTTAATGAAGTTCTTTGCTGGGGGCCATAGGCAGGTCAGCAGGTCGGGATGATGCAGATTGGAGGCTCCAGCGAGTGGGCTCAGCTAGCTGGGAAGCCATCAGGAGTGAAAAGACCTGAAAGTCTGTTGGTCAGGTCACTATTTTGGAGCTGTGGGGATAAAGCTGCTCCAGTAATAGGCAGCCTGACAGAGGCTGGGACTCTTTAGCATGGTGGCTACATGGTGCCACCTGCAGAGCACCTCCATTAGGGTTATTCAGAAGCTAATTTGGAAGAGGAAGAAAAAAAACAAAACCGAACTGAAAACCAAGACAGGGGTGTGAAGATCTAGGGGCCCTGCAAGGTGTTTTATTTTATTTTGG
Organism: Canis lupus dingo; assembly: GCF_003254725.2. NCBI lineage: Eukaryota > Metazoa > Chordata > Mammalia > Carnivora > Canidae > Canis > Canis lupus. Next base: position 16,037,931 of record NC_064257.1, read on the forward strand.
AGGACTGGGGTTTTGTGCCAAGATGAATGCTTCTGGATCACTCAGTGGTCAGACCCAGATGGGCTGTAGTCCAAGTCTTTGGCATCATCCAAAATACAGAGCATTGTCTGTTGGGCAGTGGGCAGTTATGGGCCACTATCCTGGTGGGAGCCAGCTCTGAGGCCAGGGCCTCTAGCTGTCTTTGGGAAGAAATATGTACACAGAGGACAGGATACAGAGCACCAGGTATAAATGAGGAAGAAGTGGGGACGCAGGCATGGGACAAGGAAGGGGGCGAGTGGGACAGCAGCCTGGAGCGCTTGCTGCTGGATTTGATGCTGAAGTCCTGGGAGGAGCCAGTCTTGGGGACTGGTGGCCCCTGAATTGTAGAGCTGAAACTAGAACCCAGGCCTCAAGACTCCACATTCTGAGCTCTTTCTCCCATCATCTCACCCTCTGCAATGTCTGCCTTTGGGCATGAGCTTTTGGGATGTGGTCCAGAGGTAGCAGAGGGAACAGTGCAGTATTTGGGATCAGGGGCAGCTGGAGCTGGCGAGAATATCTCCTTTCTTCGTATCTCCCTGCCCCCATGGTGTAGTGCCCTGCCCGGCTTTTCCTTTAAATATGTCTTACAGCTGTCTGAACTCTGAAATTTCTTTCACTCCTTCCCTCGCCTTGTTAACATGTGTTGCCTTTGGGGTAATCAGGGAAAAAATATTATGTCCTTTTACAATTACCGGGTTTTGGAATATTAAAATGTCTCGCTGCATCGGCACTGTTATTTTGATTGGTATTCTAACCTTTGACTAGCCCATAAAGCGCGCCGCTCCTGAAGCCAATATTGCAGGACTGAAATTTAATTCCGAAATGATTCCAGATAATAGGGAGACAGATAATATATGCATGAAGGATATTATGTTTGGACTAACTGCAGCAGGGCCAGGGCTGGGGAGCTGAATAATAGCCCAGAGTGAGTTATAATCTGTGGGACAGAAATGCCTTACTGTCAGGGCCAGGAGAGGAACTCTTAAATCAAAGGCACAGGAAAGGGTGCGATTGTAGTGTGCTTGTTTTGACAGGAAAAGCACTGGAGCCAAGAGGGTAGGTATGGAAGGCTGTGGCCCAACCTGTCCCTTGAGCAAAGTACCCAAGCCTCTGGATGGACTGTCTCATTGCAGCATCCCTAGCTTTGTATCTCCTGTCCCTCTAATATTTTGGCAATATCAAACTTCTTGCCATTCTTCAAATACACTCTTCAAAGAGACTGTTCACTTCCCTTTGCTCATTCTGTTCCTTTTGCCTACATTGCCTTTCCTCTTTTAGTATGTTGGGAAAACTCCTGTTCATCCTTCAAAACCCTCCTCTATGAAGCCTTTTCTGATGTTCCTCGACCCCTGGTAGAAATAGTCGATTACCTCCTCCTTTGTATGGTTTCAGCACTTTGTAAATGAATGTATTACGTGCTTTTGTAATTATCTACTTATATGTTTTTATTTCCTACTCGACTGTGAGCTCTAAGGTCTGTGTGCCATCCATCTCTCTATATCCAGTGCTCAGCACTGGACTTGGCACACACTAGGCATCAACAAGAACTAACTGAACCCACACTGAATATAGGACTAGACTAATGAGCCCTGGAGTCCAGATGCCTTTTCCCCTGCCAGATTTCCCAGACAGATAGTCTTAGAGACACTAAGTGACTTGCCTAAGGGCACATAGCCAGGAAGAGGTAAAGCTAGGATTTGAGCCCAGTTAAGGGAGTTCTTTTCCCCAGACCATATATCTTAGGCAGGTGGGCAGGGAAGGGGCTGGAGGCCAGGGTCAAAAAAGACAGAAACTCTCTTCCCTGACTCCTTCCTTCCTTTCATAACTCAGGATTGGAGTCCTCTTTGCGAGAGATGGCATTGGTTCTTAACATTCATGGGCCTCAAGTCCCAGATGGGATTGTGCCTCCTGTCACTGCTAATGGCCTTTGGACAGTCATTCCACACAAAAGACACTTCTCTTCTGTGCATTTGTAACTAAGGATTGGGAAAGTGCCTTGAGAAAGTGCCTGCATGTGGTTTTGGAGAGCTCTTAAGGAGGTAGGCAGGCAGAGTACATGAAGCCCTTAGAAATGCCAGAAAACTTGACAGACATTCCTTCTCCTCCTCAGCACTTGATGGAACGTAGGTTTTGGGTGTTTAGAGATAAGATAAGGGAAGTCCATAATGAAAAAAGCTACAGTAAATTTGGTTGGCTCTTAAATGGATTTCTTCTTGTTAATGACAACACTATCTGCAAAAACCTACATAAATAAATGGTATGGCTATAGGTGAGATGTACCCTTTACTTAGGGTGATGCTCAGTGTATACACTGGCCCCTGGGGATGTAGCTCACAGGCTGGAGAACATTAGTGCAAGAGAAAGAGTTTTAGGATCAGACGAGTCTGTCTCAAACTTCAGACATTGCTCCCAACTAGCTATGTGATCTAAAGCAAATTCCTTAACCTCTCTGAACCTATAAAAGACAACTAATACCTGACACACAGAATGTGGGCTCTGGAGTCCAGCAGGCTTGATTTAGAATCCTGACTGCACTTACTAGCTATGGGGTTTCAGTAAAGTCACTTCTTTCAGCTTCAGTATCATTCTTTGTAGAACAGGAAAAACATTACCCACTCCTAGAGTTGTCTTAGACATGAATGTTAGTGCTGTGCCTCTGCTCCTCCTCTGTCCTCATACTGACCACTAGGACTGAGGTGACTAGGCTAGGGTGAAGGAGAGAGGAGCTAAAGGTAGACTTTGTGTATAGGAAGTAGGAGAAAGAGGCTCCCCCAGCAGAATTCATGTGAGTACCAGGGAGGAGGAGCCTCATGCTGCCTGTGGACGAGCTTACCCCGAGTGTGAAGGTAGTGAACAGAGTTGACTATCTCATGTTCTTTTTTTTTTTTTTAATTTTTTATTAAGATTTCATTTATTCATGAGAGACACAGAGAAGCAGAGACATAGGCAGAGGGAGACACAGGATCCCTGCGGGGACCCCAATGCGGGACTCGATCCCAGGACCCCAAAGGCAGAGCCTCAACCACTGAGCCAGCCAGGTGCCCTGATCATCTCATGTTCTTGAGTCCTGCTGCCATCAGCATGCCTGGTGTCCAGTGGGAGTACAGAGTCACATTTACCTTCAGATGATTCCTGGCTCTGTCACCACCACATGGTGGTGTCATGACCTTGGACAAGTTACTTAGTTTCTCAGAAACTTGGTTTCTTCCTTTATAAAATAGAGATAATTAATAAAAATGAAGAGCTAATGCTCTAAATGGTTTTTGTGAATTAGCTCACTAATCCTCAATTCTATAAGTACTATTATTAGCATCTTACAGATGAGGAGCCTGAGATCCAGAGAGGTTAAGTATATTCCATGGGGTTTAACAGCTAATGAGTGATGGAGCCGGTATCTGATCCAGGCAGTAGACTCCAGAGACCATGCTCTTATTGCTGTGTTGCCTCCAGTGCAGAGGAGGGAGGAGTCATTTTTGTCTGGGGTACAAGAGAGAGTCAACAAAGATTTCATTGACAACGTTTGACTTGGGCCTTGAAAGTGTTGGGGAGACAGGGTAGGGAGGGCATTCTAGGTGGAGGGAGCAGCTTACACAAAGGCCCGAAGGAATGTGGCAGTTTGCTGGATGGGGAACTACAACATACGACAGTTTTGAAGGTTTTTTAAGCTACTTATGTGGGCCAGCCATGTGTATGCCTTTTCCCAGAGAGCAAATGAGAACAGTTAGGTACCATTGCCTGATGTCTAGATGGAGCCAGCCTAAGTTTCCTTCTAAGAATGGGGCAGTAACTCCAGAAAAATGTCATGATTACGTCCAGGTGAGGGAAGAAAGAGTCTATGGGCCCGGGATAGCGGGAAGGGAAAGGGCACCATGCCTTGTAGCGTTATCGGCTATGGGCAGTCCGACACTATTGCGCCAGAAGACCTCCCTCCCTGTCCTTTTTTTTTTATCTTGTTTTGTTTTTTTAATTTTTATTTATTTATGATAGTCACACAGAGAGAGAGAGAGGCAGAGACATAGGCAGAGGTAGAAGCAGACTCCATGCACCGGGAGCCCGATGTGGGATTCGATCCCGGGTCTCTAGGATCGCGCCCTGGGCCAAAGGCAGGCGCCAAACCGCTGCGCCACCCAGGGATCCCTCCCTCCCTGTCCTTAAGGCAGAATGTAGCAGAGTATAGTGTGAGGCATCGGGTTGCCTGGAGGCTCAGTCAGTTAAGGCTTTTAACTCTAGATTTTGACTCAAATCAGGATTATAGGGCTGTGAGATTAAGCCTTGCCTCAGGCTCCATGCCCAGCACAGAGCCTGCTTAAGATTCTCTCTTTCCCCCTCCCCCCTCCAAAAGAATAGTGCGAGGAATCAATTAGGTCACTAGGTGTTTGTAAAGCTTTTAGAAGAGTATGGCACTCGGTGTGTGAGTGGTTAGCTGAGCACACTCTCACCCAGAGGGCTAGCCCACCTTGCTCTTGCTCTGTATCCCTGGCGAGTCTGGCCTTAAGGGGAAATGGAACAGGTGAGGCAGTCAGCTCAAGGCATTCCTCCTTCCTTGGTGAGGTTCCCTGCCACTGCTCTAAATCGACCTTTACCCTGGAGTTGCTTGCAGTGCCCTCCAGGGCAGGTCTTTGCAATGAGGCCCACCACATGGTCGGCCTACCTCTTGCTGGCTGCTGCTCAGAGTCACATGTGTCCTGTCATATGTGTCCTGTCACATGATGCCACCTCTTTCCCCTGGTCCCACTGTGAGCCTCCTCTGTCTTTTGTGTCCATGAGGATGTGAATCCTGAGAATGAGGGAGTGTGTGAGCCTTCTCCTGGGTCTCTTTGGGGCTTGGATTTAAGCCTAGGCACCCCAAATGTCCAGCCTATACTGTAGCCCTCAGGCTTGCCTCTGGGACCCAGAGTAGCCCAAGCTCCATGCCTCTTGATTATTTTGTGTGGTCTGGTCTGTCCTTGTGTGGGACCATGAGACACTGAAGCATAGGGATAAGGACTAGATCTCATTCTTGAATCCATCAGAATTCTCAGTCCACAGAGCTAGGTCAGCAGAGGGAACATCAGGACACTGAGGGAGAGCTGCTGGGGAGAGAGGCGAGGCAAGGGAGAGATCAACTCATCCACACTCAGTATTAAGTCCAAGAGAAGTAAGGGAACCAGGAATTACTGTGACTTCTTTCAAGTTTTTGTTTTGTTTCTTTTTTTTTTTTTTTTTTTTTTGTATTGTTTTTTTTTGTTGTCATTATTGTTACTGTTACTCTGGACCCTAGAAACCAAAGGACTTACAGAAAAGGAGAGAAAAGGACAAAGACACTTCCTTGAAGTCAGGAGGCACAGCCGTGCCACCCTTCTCCCTCCCATATCACCCTACTGCCGCTCTGGAAAAGCAGGGCTGACCATGTCAGTATCAATAATAGAGCACCCACGTTTGGAGCCCCAGTTGGTGCCAGCTTCTTTGCTAGGTGCTTTACACAGGTTAATTCATCTCCTCTTCACAGCTACTCAGCAAGGGAGGGGCTGTTGTCCTTGTTTCATGGGTACTGAAGTAGAGACTCGGAAATTAAGAAGCTTGCCCAAGGCCCCATGACCAGGAGATAAATTTAGCTTCTCTCTTTTTGTGGCTTCTTTCTTGTCACTTATCCCATAGCAGATACCACCTAAAGGCAGTTCCTTTGGTCTAGCCTGGTTGGAGCAGGAACCTGGGGCAAACACATAACCACAGCCATTACTAGTTATAGGGTCAGTGAAAGGCAGTGATTGGGGAAGGTTAGGGATTGGCCTTATAATCTAGGTCTCTTGGGAGTGGCACCTGTTTAATGGGGATCTATCTGTTTATGTACAGGCGTGTGCCCATGTGTACGTGGATATCTGATGTGTTTAAAGAAGTATATTTGTCCACGTGGGAGGTTTGTGTCTGTGTATACTCAGACACATGGGACATGTTTGCACATGCCCATGTGTAAGAATATGATACGGATGTAAATATGGGATCTGTGGATATATGTGCCCACCTAAAGGTGAGCAGATGAGGCCCTTATCTCTAGAGAACAGCTTGGCACAATACCACAAGAACCCTGGGCTGCACTTGAAGCTAGAAGATTAAAGACATGGGCTCTGGTGTTGGGTCACTTGCCTTTTCTTTCCTCCTTTCTTCTCCTTCCTTTCCCTTCCCTCACAGGACCCTTAAGACACTAGGCTTCCCTTCCCCTCCCTCCCTTCCTTCCTAAGATTTTATTTATTTGAAAGAGAGTGAGTGAGAGAGCACATGAGCAGGGGCAGAGGGCAGAAGGAGAAGCAGACTCTCCTGCTGAGCAGGGAGCCCAATACAGGGCTCTATCTCAGGACCCTGCCATCACGTCCTGAGCCAAAGGCAGATGCTTAACCGACTGAGCCACCCAGGTGCCCTCACTTGCCTTTTCTGAGCTGTTACTTTCCTCATCTAACAAATGAGGGAGCTAGAGAAGGTAATCTCTTCTACCTTTGCCATTCTGAGATCATTCATGGTATCTTAGGTTTCCTCTTTTTTGTTCTCAGCAAAAAAATGAGATGGAAGGAAGGAAGGTGAGAAAAGTTCCCCTTTGATCTCGAGCCTTGGGACTACTCTACTATCCCACTGGGAAAGCAGAGCATTGCCTGGCATCAGGTCGGGAGAGCTGGGGCTCAGGTATTGGGGAGGGGTTTAGATAGCTAGTCCACAGTTTGGGGAGACCTAGAGTTGAATGCCATTAAGACTTTGGATTTCTCCATGAGACCATGGGGTGAGGTAAAGCTTGTTGTCTCCTTGCTTCCTTGAGGGGAGTGGTAGTAAGGGGACCTCTCGATACTCTAAAGGCAGAGTGCAGCCCAGGCTTTTCTTCTGGCCTCTGATCCCTCTTGTTTATCTTGGCAGGTGCAGGCAGGTAGAGACCAGAACAAGTAGCTGGACATGTGTTCACATTCATATGGGACTTGCTCGTTCAACCCGAGGTCATTGTGTGAGCTCACTTAGCCTGCTGTCAGCTCTTTTGGGGGAAGAGTGGCTTAGGGTTGGGTGCTTTAATTTTCCCCAGGCTGATTCTTCAAAGCTGATTTGAGGGGCTCCTTTAGCTATCTCAGCCTTCAAATGAGATTGTAGCAGGGTTTTGTCTCTTCTGTCCCATGAATTAGCCACCAGTTCCCTGAAATTTCTGTTTGACTGGCTGGGTCTCTAGAGAAGGAACAGGCATTGTGTGGATTCACAGGGAGGCATCCTCGGCGCCAGATATCTATAAGTTGAGCTTGGATAAGCCTGGACTTAGGCCCCAGGTAGCAAGTGACTTGTGCTCTGCCTGCACCAGGACCTCTAAATTCGCACTCAGCCACCAATCACTCACTAAAGTCCTGTGTATCAGGGCATTTAGACTCTGAGATGAATCAGGTCTAGTCTTTACCTCTACAGGGCTCCCGGTCTAGCAGGGAAAATCAGGAAAAATACAATAGAGATAGTTAAGTATAGTAATAGGAATTATGTGTATAACATGTTTAGGTGTGTTCTTAAAAACAACTTATTTTGGATTCAGCTTTGTATGAGTTAGAATTCACAGAAGAGAGTCCACGTAAGCATGTGTTTGTGTTTATATGTCTGCTGCCTATGTAACTCAATAAGCTCAGAGCTACCCACCTGGGTGGCTCATCCCAGCTGCAGCTAGGCCACTTTTTCAAGGGCCTTAACACAGGACCCTCTAGAGATGCTAGGCTGCCCTACTTGGTAAAGAGGAGTGGTCCTTCTGGGAAGATGAGGTCCAGGCTAGCTGCTTGGCAAGTGCTTATGTATGGGTGTGGACAGCTGTGCCTGTGAGTGTGCACAGGCATGAACCCAAGTGTGCATAGGGTAGCAGCCAGAGGTCCGTCTTCAGCACCATGACCAGGGCTTATGGTGCTAGGCCTGGGCTTTGCACCTACTTGGCTGCTGGCTAGAGGACAGGCTGCAGGCAGATCCCAGGGCAACCCTGAGGCCTCCCCAGTGGTGTGTTTGCTGTGCCTAATTACCCGGCAGTTGTTTAACTATGCAAGCTGCATGCCTGCCTTTATTGCGCTGTGATTGCCGAGCTGCCTATGGGGAGTGTCATAAAAAGATATAAAATGCCCATTATCTGTCTGACGCCCTCCTCCTGGACTGTGGGTGTTTGTGTTTTATTTTATTTTTATGGCTCAAGGGAAGCTCTGCAGGAAGGAAAGGGAGGGAAGAACAGGGAGGGGAGGGGAGGCCCTACAGGAATTGGGGGCTGGGAGACTAAGGAGCCCCCTTCGTACTGTGGTCAGCCGTGAGCTGAAGGGCTCTCCTGACCAGAGGGGAGAAGTGCAAATGGCGGATCTCTAGGGTCAGAACAGGGTGTTCAGGAAATAAGGCCCAGACCTTCCCTTCCTCATCCACCTGCAGCTTATGTTCCCACCCTGCCTCTATGCTGGCACCCCTCCCTGCATGTAGGCCCACTGCCTTGGGTGCTGGGTCCCCCTTCTACAGACGGGTGTGGGAATGGTCTCTCATTCCCTCTCAAGTCCTCATTGGCTTTGATAACTGGAATTGCCTACTGGCGTCCTAGAGCACCCTGGCTTGCTGTGGGTCGCGTACCTTGGGCACCACCACCTGCTCCTAAGACCTTGTACCCCTACAGCTTCAGCTCCTCTTTTCTTGTCAGCCACTGCAACAGGTTTGTGCCACACCTATCCAAGATTCACTGGGTCTTAGGGAGACCTCCTAGACCACAAGAGAGGGAGGGGAATTAATACAATTCCAGTACTTGCCCTATGCCGTACAGAGCCTGGGTGAGTCACTGAAGTTGAGCTCACACACAGACCCTGCCTGTGAAGAGCTCACACTGTGTAACCAGTGTGAACTTCGTAGTAGATGTTAAATCAGTGTTTGCCAAATGGGACTAGATTCAATGTGGTCATTCCTTCATTCATTTTCATTCAGTAAATGGCTGTTGACCATCTACTAGGGTCAGGCACTCTGCCAACCACTGGGAATAAAGCAAGCAAAATAGACAGAATTCCAGCCCTTTCATTGGTCATTCAAGTTTATTGGGAGAAAAATTAAAGGATTTAAATGCTGGATATGTGACTCTAGAAACCATGGCCTAGCACCTGTGACATGTTTCCCATACCTAAACCGTCAAAGCCCAAGATATTCCTGTCATCTAACTTCTCTACTTGAAAAATCTTGCTGTCTGCTGTGTGAAATACAAGCTCTCTGGCCTACCTCATGAAACCCCTTTTGGGTTTTCAGCTATACCAAGATAGCTTGCATGGTCACTCACTCCCAGGCCTTATTCATATTTGTTCCATTTACCTGGAATGCACTTTGCTGCATTTCTGCCTAGAGAGCTTCTACTTACCCTTCATGACCGGACACCTGGCTCAGTCAGTTAAGTGTCTGCCTTCGGCACAGGTCATGATCCCAGGGTCCTGGCATCGTGTCCTGCATCAGGCTCCTTGCTCAGCAGGGAACCAGCTTCTCCTTCTCCCTCTGCTTGCCCCCCTGCTTATGTTCTCTCTATCCCTGTAAGATAAATGTATCAGATCTTAAAAACAAAAACGTAACCCCTTTATGTCCTCTTGGAAGACTTGTTGCATTTCCCATTGGGAACTTCCTTTTCCTTCAGACACTATATTAAGTGCCTGGATAGCGTGGTGGAGCTTTCTGGCTTTGTTCACTTAGGTGAGCTCTTTGCACCTCCTCTGTGGTACTGTATTTAAAGGGTTTTTTGAGCTACAATTCACATACCATACAATTTACTCAGTTAAAGTATACCGTTCAGTATTTTTTAGTATATTCCTACGGCTGTGCAACCATCATCAGCATCTAAGTTTAGAACATTTTTTGTCTCCCCCCTAAAAGAAACTCTGTTAGCAGTCACTTCCCATTTCCCCAGAATGCCCCAGCCCTAGCCAACCACTAATCTACTTTCAGTCTATAAATTTGCCTATTCTTGCAATTATGGGAATTTCTTATATGTGACCTTTGTGACTGGCTTCTTTCACTTCACATCATTTCCAAGATTCATCCATGTGGTACTATGAATCAGCACTTCATTTCTTTTCGTTATTGAATAATACTCCGTTGTATGGATACATCACATTTTATTTATCCACTTGTTAGGTTGGTAGACATTTCAGTTTCTACTTTTTGGCTGTTATGAATAATGCCTTTATGAATATTTGTGTACAAGTTCACTTTATTACTTTTGCAGTTTTTAGTGTTCTGTTTATTTGTTTTATACCTGTCTTTCCGAGTAGACTGTGAGCTCCTAAGAGTAAGGGTCCCTTCTCTACTGATCATGGCTATATCCCCACCACTTAGCCCATGGTTAGCACTCAGTAAATGTCAGTGGGTAAATACATGCATGCTTTCGAATTCTCTTCCCCTTGGGATGTAATGGCAAATTCCCCAAGCTGCTCTGCCCCCCTATATCTGTATTTGCATATCTGCAACCCATGTTGCCGTGTAAGTTCATTCATCAGTGTCCTGGACAATTCCCTACCTGTTCCACTGTTGGCCTTTCTGGTGTTAAGTCCTTTGCCCAACAACAGCTAATCTGGGAAGCTTTCCTGAGTTGCCCCCTTGATGGCAAATCAGACCAGTAAGGTCTCTGGCTAACTCAACACTGTGGCAGAGACTGCCTCCTCCCTCCCCTCCCCTCTTCTCCTGAGGGGCCCTGGATTGTTTTATACAAGGAGAGTAGAATCTGTGGAAAGACCCTGGAGGGAGTATTGAGCTGGGTGGCCTCCCGGCTCTAGGCCAGGCTGGCTTTGTGACAGCTCCAGATGCCTGGGCATCTGAGGAGGAGAAGAGTTTGCCCCTGCCATTCTAGCCAGTAGCCCATATGAACCAGGTCTGTAAAAGAAAAGGAATTTCTAGAACCAATGGCCTCTGAGAGATTAGTAAAACCAATATTTCTCTTTTCTTTGCATTTACTCACCTTAATAGTTTGAGCCCATAATTAGAATTGGGCTTTATTAGGCTAATTAGGAGGTAGGAATGATGGCAGGAGGGCATGTGGAGATGCATCAGGGTGGTGGGCAGTAAATCTAGGGTTTTAATAGGTTTGTTCCATAATCAGGTGGTCTGAAAGGCTGACTGGGTGGCTGGGCCCTCTCCCCTCCCTTCCTTCTATTCCCATCACTCCTTGAAGTGGCCTTCACACTTTGCCGTCCTTGTCCTCGATACTGGCAGCGGTGCTGGGATATGGGGGACTCAGGAGGGAGGGAGGAGACCCCACCCGGAGCTTCATTGCCTATGCACGCGCCGTCCAGCCTGGCGGCATGATTACCTTGCTGAGAAATCCGTCCAGGCGCAGGGCTGCTGATAGCAATCATTGATTAAGAGGGTAATTGTCCTGAAAATTCAGATTGATCAGAAGGCAGAAATGATAACTTGTGTAACTGTGTTTAAAGCCACGTCCTGTCAATAGACGAGACTGAGATGTATCGCGCCAAGAGGGGGGCAGAACGGATGGGTGTGTGCGGGCGGGCGGGTGCTGCCATCCTTCTCTCAGGGCTGAGCAGGATGTTTCTTGTCAGTAACCTGGACTATTGGAGATTCAATCACTTTTATCTCCCCCTCTCTCTCAATCCAAATGCCTTTTCATATTAGGAAATTAGAATCGGCCCTGCTCATGCAAGATTTATTAGCTCTGCTGAGCAGTCACACCGAAGAGTAAATGATTTTGCTTTGCTGGAGCTTTTTACACATTAGGACCCAACTTCTTCCCTGCTCTATGCCACTGGCTGCCTGGGGAGTGGGCTCTAGAACTAGACACTCAAGGGGTGAGCTTTCAAAGTCTGGTTCAAGGAAAAGCACCACTGGGATCTAGCTTCTTGACCTGCTAGGGACCCTGCTGTGTCTGGCTGACTTCCTTCTATCTGCTCCCCAGATAGGTCCCTTAATGGGGTCTAGATTGTCCCTCTCAGTTGAAGGGGTCAAACCCCCTGAAGGAATGAGGTTCATCCCTCCGAGTTGGGTGACATAGTGGAGGCTTACCTAGAGGGTTGGCGCTGAGACTATATATTGAGTAAAGATTGGCAATAGAGGCAGAAGATGGAGGAGCTGCCATGACTTCTCTTCTCAGAGCCTGGGGATTGACATCCTGTCTGGGGTAAGGCTGCAACAACTAGAGCATCTTTCTGAGCCCCTGGGGAAGTTGCCCAGGAAGTTGCCTGGGAGTTTAGAGCCCTGAAGTTAGTTAGAGTAAGTTTAGGTGTTACTAGGCCTGCTGACTGCCCATGTTTAGAGGGCTGCAGTGTTGACTAGCCGAGGAGCTCTCTGATCTGCCAGTAATATAGGCTCTTAGGGAAGGAAGGGGCCAAGATCCATGTTTCTGGAATTCTCCTGTGGCCTTAGGCTAGAAGGCAGTATGGGCCTGTGTACCAGCTGAACCTAGCCTGCTGTGGAGATCAGGGTACCAGTGGGCTAGGTTGGTTGTAGGGGGACCATTCTCCTTCACTGAGACTGTATGGTTCTCTCTTACCCACCTCCTTGGGTCACTTGGACTCATTGACAGATATCAGCCACTGTCATTCTTTTCACTCTCTGTTGTTAGTGTCTGATCCTGGAGGTCTTGTGGAACAGGTGACCATAGAGAGTCCTGAAACAGGGCTAAAGAAAGGTTACCAGAGGGATCCCTGGGGGGCGCAGCGGTTTAGCACCTGCCTTTGGCCCAGGGCGCGATCCTGGAGACCCGGGATCGAATCCCACGTCGGGCTCCTGGTGCATGGAGCCTGCTTCTCCCTCTGCCTATGTCTCTGCCTCTCTCTCTCTCTGTGTGTGACTATCATAAATAAATAAAAAAATTAAAAAAAAAAAAAGGTTACCAGATTTCCTGTTTTTTTTTTTTCATGAGAGGGATATGGTCCCAAGGGCTGCCCTCTACCCACTTGCTCTTTTAGTTGGCCCTATGAAGCCTCCAGTTCTCTCTGCTTTCAAGTTCTTTCCCCAAATCTGAGGGTTGGAGCTGTAAGTGATAGAGTCCCCAGGAATGAATGGTAGGTAGGTAGCAGCCAATTTGATCCAAAAGGAGGACTGTGTAGGGGGAGGGGGGCCTGGGGAGGCTTTTTAGAGGAAAGTAGCCTGGCAAGTGTCGGCAAGACATTCCCTAAGTAGGACTTGCCCCTAAACAGACCCGCCACCAGCTGGGTCTGCTTCTCTGCTGTTTGCCACCAATCTCTGTCCTTGGAGAAGCCTCGACTCTCTCAGCTCCTCCTACTAGGCTGGGTTGGACAAGGTAGGCCGGCCTTCTGCACATGCGCCACCCCACCTCCCACCATGAGAATGTACTGAGGGATAGAGCAGTCTGAGGAGCTTGCCATAAAAAAATTTTTCAGATGGGGCACCTGGGTGGCTCAGTCAGTTAAATGTCTGCGTTTAGCTCAGGTCATGGTCCCAGGGTCCTGGGATCGAGCCCTGCATTGGGCGCTGCACTTAGCCGGGAAGTCTGCTTCTCTCTCTGCCCCTCCCCTGCTCTTGCGCGTGTGCTCTCTGTCTCTCAAATAAAATCTTTAAAAAAAATGTTCACATCATATGTATGTGGTGCAGACTTCTATGTAAAAAAAATTTGTACAACTTTCTATGCAATATTCTCATCTGGCACATTCTAATCAGATGTAAGTCAATAAAGGTTTTGGATTGTTAAAAAAAATCCACCTTGCCCCACTTTGATGGATTGTGAAGGAAGTGGGTGTGCAGGGCCGAGAGGGTTTCCCAGCTAGCTGTCCCTCGCAGCTGGGCTTGCAGGCAGCCTGGGAATACTTTGCAGTCTGCCTGGGAATACTTTGCAGTCCAGAGGGAGGGTCAACTCTTGTTTGGCTTAGTCTTCTGCTACAGCTAGTTTGGTCAAAGTCAAAAAGGAACGGAAGTATCATGGGTAGCTTGGACCTGGGAATAGAGAACTCAGAATTCTTACAGACTCCCAGTGGGGTGAGGGAGACAGATAGTCACTACGGGGTGATGTAAATGGTGTTACTTTCCAGAGCCCAGAAGAGGGAGTGCCTGAATTCTCCTGGAAGAGCTCAGAGGGGCATCCAGAAGGGGGGGTGCCTCTTGAACTGAGTCTGTGAGGAGGATGGGGGCTGTGCAATGGAGACAAGTGTGGGCAAGCCTCTGGGCAGCGAGAACAAGGAGAGTCGTCACAGATCAGCTGTGTTACGGCTGGGACCCAGTGGGGTTTATTTTCCCAGGCATACTTATCCATCATAATGTGATGGGTCACACCTCAGTTTTAGCAAACCTGAGTGGTGCCTACTTTTACCATCTACTTGGGCTGCTGGGGGCAAATGGCCTCCCGTGGGATGAGCCAGAGCTTTGGGAGGGAAAGATGCACAGGACAGAGCCTTAGGAAATGGACCCTGGGCCCTCCCTCTGCTCTGTCTCCTCTCCTGGTCAGCCTAAAGAGCAAGGCAGGGGGCCGGGCTAAGGCAACAGCCCCGCAGAAGCATAGGCCAGCTCGCCCACCTTTGCTCAACCCATTCCCAGCCCTGCCTGGGCCCACATCCAGCCCTGCCGAGGCCCAACTGGTTCCCTGGGCCTGGCAGGGAGGCTGGGAGGAGCCCGGGAAGCCGGGAGACTCATTTTCACTAGAATTTGACCTAAAGCAGGATTGGAAGGGAAGAAAAGAATCGGAACAAAAGTGCAGGCAGGAAGGAGCTGTTAACGAGCCTTTCTTTCTCTTCAGGGATGGAGCGGAGCGCATAGCGGGGCGCAGCGGCCCGCTCTCCTCGGTGGCTCTGTGAGGCAGCTGTAGTCTCTGGCCGCTGCCTGCTCTCGCTCGCTCTCCTTTTTTCCCTCTCCTCTTTCTCGGCTCTCTCTATTATGGGGACTTGCTCCAGCTCTTTCTCTCTCTTCTGTCTCTCCTTTTGTTCTCTCTTTGTCTATTTATCACACTGTGAAGGTTGAAAGAGATGTTATTAATCTGGGAGAATGAAGGCAGGATTAGTGGTATGAATCGGATTTTGAGAGGTGTAATGATAGAAAGACTCGCTCGGCTGGCGGCCTGCGTGAGCTTGATAAATGGGGAGCACTCCAGACTGACTCGCGCCTTCCCCGCGCTGTGCGCCCTGCCCGCTGGGGCGTGCCGCGCTCTCAGATCTGCCAGCCGGCCCACCCCGCTCCTACCTGAACCAGAGCAAAAAGCCAAGGGTAAAGCAGACACAAATATCTCCCATCGCACTCGGAGACATCATTGCTTTCAGCACCCTTTTCAAGTAGAGGCCTCTCGAGTTCTCAAAGGACTGTGGACAGAGGGAGTGGGGACCCAGACTTCTGCCTGCTTCTGGGGCCTGCAAGAGTGGAGCTCCCCTCCTGCCTCCAAAATGGATGTCAGGGGTCAGGGAGAGACAAGACAGTCCCCACACCAGTTAAGTAAGAGAACCGGAGCCCATGTGATACGTAATTAAGCAGAGTGCTATAGTGCAGTTCATAGTATGGACTGTAGAGGTCAGGGTGGGATGTGGGGGAGGGAGGAAGAGAAATCAGGAGGGGCTTCCTGAAGGTGATGTCCTGGCAGACAAGTAGGATTTGGAGAGGATGGAGGAAGGCCAGTGTTTGGGGGGTGAGATAGCATAAGCAAAGATATGGGATCAGAAATGAACCTGAGTTTTGGGAGGTTCCCCTCAGATCCTGTGAATTTCAGATCAGGAAGAGACCTAAGGAGTAATTAAGCCCTTACTTTCCAAAGAGGAAGCAGGTCTGGGGACTAGAGTTACCATTTCCTGAAATGATTTCCTATTTGAGTACTGTTGCTTATTCTAAAAGTGCCCTTTCCATCATCCTGGGATGATACAGTGAGCCTTTCCCTCCTCTGCCATCTATAGCTTTGGCCACATCCTTCCATCCTTCATGTGTGTAATCAGAAGATCCTGGCTCAATTTCATTGCTGCCCGGTCTCCAGCCGTTTCCCCAGAGCCTTGGCTCAGGGTCCTCCTCCCGCTCTGCCCCCAGCCCAATCTGCAGTCTGTGTGGGAGTGCTTGTCCCAACCAGCCACCTGCTGTTTGCACGGGGAGGAGAGGACCAGGAGGCAGCACACCTCTTCTGGGCTCCAGCTGCCCCTGGGCCTAAGTACTTTGTTCCTTCATAATACTACTGCAGTTCTCACTGATCACTTTGTCACGGTGACTGAGCACTTCCTGGCATCTGTATTCATTTCCCTGCAAAGGACTGTGAGTTCTTGAGGGCAGGCTGTACATGTGATTCAGTTGAGGTGCCAGGGTCTGGCAGGCCTTCAGCGAATGTGTGTGTCTTCGATGAATGAATGAATGAATGAATGAATGAATGAATGAGTCCCTCTCCTTTCTGAAGAAAATGGTCTTGGCTCTCTATTAGCTTTTCCCAGGCCTGACTACCCTTAGGAATAGGGAGGGGTAGATGTGCAAAGCAACTAACTTTTGACTTTGGTACAGCGCCCTAAGACCACATCGCATGACAGTAGTAGACCTTTGGATGGCTTCCCATCACCTTAGGAAACAGTAATGAAACCCTTTATTGTGTCCTCTGAGGCCCTACATGGCCATGCATCTCCTGCCTTCCTCATCAAACTCATCTCAAACTTGCCTCCTGTGCTCCAAGGATACCGAGTGTTTGATTCCTTCCAAGTGCCACTACCCTTTGCCTAAAGGCCTTGGCGTGCATCATTCCCTTGACACCAAACACCTCCCCCTCCCGGTCCATCCGTTTCAGCTTACCTGTCCTCAGGGAAGTGTTTCCCCATCTAGGTCAGGTTCTCGTTTTCTATCCTATCCTAACCATCTACCTTTCTTCTTTGAGTCCTTGCTACAGGTACAACTTAATGGTTATTTATGTTGCTGTTTATTTAACATCTGCTTTTTCCAACAAAGTGAAGCTCTCTGAGGACAGTACTGTGTCTGTATTGCTAATGTATGCATGTGGTCTGGCGTATAATAGGCCAGTAAATGTTTGTCATGAGCGAGTCAGTGTGATTGCAAAGCCTGCACTCTTCCATCGAACCGCATCCAGGTGGAGTGAAGGTGGTGGTGATAAGGGCGTGCCCAGAGAGGAGGCTCTTTGGGCATTGATTCGGGAGGCTCTAGAGTTTCACCCTTCCGTGTCTGGGCCTTTCTCTTTTCCCTCCAAACATCAACGAAGAGAGGGCCTCTTCTGACCCTAAAGCCTTTTTTATTCTCTTCTGGTTGATCTTACCTAGAGTTTCAAGTGCCACCCATACACATTCTTAGGACTTTCTTGTCTCAGCTCACCCCTCTGAACTGAGCTCCAGGCCCACATGTCCACCATCCCTAGGCATCCTGCCTTGAATGTCCTACTGAAGGCCACATCAGTCTTCTAGATGATTTCCCTCCAGGCCTGGTTAGGGTTTCTACGTTGGGGCTCTTGTTACAGGATCTTGGCCCTCCACTGTATGTGATCTTCTGTGTTTCTCTTTGTAACCTGGAAGCTCCTTAAAGGCAGTGGCTTAGTCCATGTGATCTGTGTGTCTCCACCTAGCACAGAGCTTGGCACACGGTAGTTACTCAATAAGTATGTGTTATATGAGCAAGCCAATGAAGATGGAGGGAGGTCTGAGTTGAAAGTTTTGAACACCTTTTTCGTTTTTCTCAGGGAGAAAGAAAGTGAAGTTGTATGTGCTATGTGTAAGCAGGCACATGCTTTTGTGTGTGAGGGGTTGGTGGTAGTAGTGGTGGTGGTGGTGGTGTCACATGCTCAGTAAAGGATTATATTTTAATTTGGAAAGCACTTTAGAAACTTAAAGTGCTTTGCCTAAGTGCTGACTGCTATTAGTGTCTCCTTTTTATTAGGAAAAAGGACATGATTTTTCTCTTTTATCTTCAGGCCTGTCCAACTTCTGAGAGTCAAACTTAGCAAAATGCCTGCCCCTCACTGAGGACTAGTTACATGCCAAGTTCAAAGCTTTGGACTTGAAACACAGAATTCTGCTTTGCAGACTGGTTCTGACACCCCTGAGGGGATTAGCCCTAATAGCTCAGTATCAGGAAGGGGGTGGTGGGAGAGACAGGGTCATTTGACATAGTTCAAGCTGCAGTCTCAGGCCCCTCCCCTTTCCATATAGGTCTGGGTGGGAGGACATAAGCACCTGGACCATTTGGGGGGGTGGAGGAACAACCCCCAGTGGTTACCAAAAACCCACTTGTCATGCAATATGAAGGACCAGGCTTCAGAGAGAGAACTGGGGAGGAACAGCCACAGGAAGAATTGGGCTTGTTCAGCTCAGGGATTTTAGGACCAAGAGGCAAAGACATCACAGCTATTGGACCTGGTGATGTTAAGAGCCACCACCACAGAGGGCTAGGTCAGAGAAAGGGAATATGTGTAGCAGTAGCAAAGACATTCTGATCTAGGAGACCATGAGGCAGGAATTTGCCTTGTGCCTTGCAAGCACCTTTGAGAGCCTTACTGGTTGGAAGGAAAGGTAACACTCCTCCCCATGGAGAAGATTTGGTGCTGCAATGACAGGAGGTCTGGAAGGCCCAGCTGAGCCTTGTCATTGGGCCCCTCTGTGTAGCCTCTACCTCAGGCTCTTTACTGAGCATCTCTGGTCTCCATCTGTCCTATCTCTGCCAGTCCTGGATGCTGAAGGCTCTGCCCATGGCTCAGGCACTGGGAGGTGGGAGCTTTGACCCAACATGCTAGTGCCCTGCAGTTCCCAGCTCCTAATCGAGCCCTAATCTGGGGAAGCTAGGGTGGGGATGGGGTGAGGGGAGTACATTGAGCCTTCTGCCTTAACTGAATTTCCATACCTCCTGTTGTTAATTATAGAGATGTAATAATGCGATTAGTGCACGATTAAAAAAAATCCCTGATATGATTACCATGGATTTAATATCACATGATATATCATTATATCGTTATGCAGTGACAGATGTAATTGAAATACACTTATTGGAGCCGGGGGTGGTGTTTCATTCAATCCCCAGCACCCCAGGGAGGAAAGGGCCAGCTAAAAAGAAGCAATGGGAGAGGAAATTGTAATGAAAACAAAGAAAACTCACAAGGTAGCTCTCACCCTGGGCAGCTGGCTGAGATCTGCTGCCTTCAACTGTGTAACAGTGCACGTGGAGCCCCAGCGAGGCCAGACTCTTCCGTGGGGGCTCAGGAGCTCCTTACCTGGTCCTCACCTCAGAAACCCCAGTGTCCCCAAGTCCCCCCTGACTCAGCAACGAAGCAAGGGCTCTGGATTACTCCACCTGAAAATGGACTTCGGACCCTCATGGGATCAAGCTGAGTTGTCAGCTGTCTCCCAAATGCTGCGGGCCCTGGACATGTGGTACAGCCCCTGCCTTGGCTGTGGTGGCGGTCCAGCACTGGAGGCAGCTGTCCTGTTGGGGGCCATGCGCAGGCATATTAAGTACACAGAAGCAGTAATTATGCCACTCAGGTTCTGCTGGTGGACAGAGGCAGCGGCCACTCTGGAGCCCCCGAAGTATGTCGGTAGCCAGGGAACACTGTGAGCACACAGAGCTACTCACTGGGGGTAGAGAGGTTGGGTTTGGTCAGTCGACGTGAGTGTCCACACTCTGCTGCTATAGTTATGCCCGCCAAGCCTCTGCTGGGCCACGGGAATGGAGTGGGAGCTACCTGTAAAGCCAGAGAGCTCAGAAAAAGAGAAGGGAGACAAGAACAGTCTCCCATTCCCTCCTCACACAGGCAGCCGAGCCCCCAGTTCTAAGGTTGGCTGGGGTGGCATTGCTGGTGTGCTGGGCAGGGACAACTGGTTCCTGGAGGAGACCAGATAGTCAACAGGAACAGCAGCCCCGAAAACCAGGCAGAATCAGGCCCATCGAGAGGTCTCATTCTCCCTTCCCTCAGTGGAGACCCTGTAGAGGAAGGGCAGACACAGCTCCCACCTTTAGGAATCTCCCAGCATTGTGGGGTAACGTCTCTGTAAACGTGCACCACGTGCACCGTTAGAGATGCCTTTCAGAGTATGGATGGGTTTAAAGAAGGGACGAGTCAGGGAAGGTACTTCAGTTAGTCGTGAAAGAAGAGTATGTGTTCCCTAGGACAGAAAATGAGAGAAGGCCGAGGGCAACCTGGGCAGGCTGAAGGAACTGCTCAAGTCAAGTCTTGGAGCGTGAAACAGCAATCCCAGGATGCAGGGGGCAGTAAGGAAGAAGGAAGCACAGTTGACCCCACATTTCTGATAGACTGATAGTACAGAGATGGTAATGGCTTTCATAGGGATCTGGGAACCCAAGAGAAGGAGAACTTGGGAGATGAGATGTTGAAATGGTTAGGGGTTTTTTTTGTTGTTGTTTTTGTTTTTTTAGATTTTTGGGTTTTGTTTTTGTTTTGTTTTGTTTTAATGTTTGAGAATAAAGTACCTGAGTGAAATCCAGGTGGAAATGTCAGGTGGACAATAGAATAATATATGTGTCTGATACTCAAGTATTGGCAAAGAATATCGATTTGGAAGTCAGAAGGTGAAAGACAAAGAGGTTGAAAGTCACCCAGGGAAAGCAGTAGAGTGTAGAGGAAAACAGAAGTGAGAGCACCTGAGCTCCTAAAGGTGGCCTGTGTGCAGAAGAGACCGGGAGATTATGAGGCAAGTGGCAGGATAGAGAGATAAGAAAACTTAAAAGAGAACTGAAGGAGAAGAGTTTCAAAACTGAAGCAGGCCACAGAGAGGTAGAGCTAGCAAAGCCTTGAAACTCCCTAGACATGGGCAGCGTGGAGAGGACCATCGGCTCTAGCAGGAGCCGAGTGATGTCAGTAAGGCTGGAAACCAGACTGCAGGGGTGAAGGAGCAATGGGAAGGTAAGTGGAGGCGAGTGGGCACAACTTTGGGAAGTTTGGTTGCTAACAGGAAAACAGTCACCGGATAGGGATATGGAGGGCTTTAAAAATAATAATTTAATACTGATGTAACTTTCAAAGGGCCAGGTGTTTTAAACACTTCATGCACAATAATTCATTTAATCCTCACATCAACTCTCTGGAGTAGGAACTGTTATTACCTCCATTTTACAAAGAGGAGCCTGAGACACAAGAAGATATATGAAGTTGATAGAGATTCAAACACTGGCTACAATACTAGTGCAAAGGAGCCAGCAGAGAGGGGGAGGGTAAGGGTTTAGAAAGAAAGGGGATCCCAGAAGGAGCAGGACCAAGCAGGGAGGAGAAGGGTGAGATATAAAGCACAAGTACAGGATTGGCCTTAGGTGAGAAGCGAGGTGTCCCTTCCATTAGAACAGATTTGGTGGAGCAGCAGGTGTGGAAGGCTACAGGTGCACTTGTAGACGAGGTGTATGCAGTTGAAAGAGTTCTGTGCCACAGCTTTATTAGCTTTGTGAAAGGAGTAGGATTGTTGCATACCACTGAGAATTGCTCAGGTTGTGATCTTGTACCCACAGTAGCCACTGTCTGTGCATGAGTGACTTTCCGGCTTAGCTCAAGCGCAAATGTGGAGAAATGGAGTCACAACTGGGTTTTTTCGGGGAAGGTGTAGTAGGATAAGTGGGCAGGGGAGGTGAAGACTGAGGAATGGGTGCTTGAAGTGATAGATCCCAGGGCTCCAGGCTTGGTAGGAAAAGGATTGAGGCCAGAAGGGGATGGAGAGCTTACGAGAAGAGCAAGAGCAGAGGGTACAAAAACTGGAAGGATGGGAGGGTGGGGTCAGAGCAGAATCTGTCATGATAAGATTTCTGAGGGATAACAAGGCCCTGAGTGTGGCCGTAGGGATGGAGGGCTGAAACAGGTAGAGGAGAAGGCTCTTAGAGCACGGAACTTGAGCAACTGAAAGGCAGTGTTCATGGGTAGACTGTCCTGTAGAAACTAAAGTTACCTGGCGTGATGATGACCTGGCGTGAAGTCCCAGAGAGGGGCACAGTAGTGTCGGAGCAACCAGAAGTTGAAGGTATTGGCAGAGCATATCCAGGGTGTTGGTGGTCTAGTTAGCATTGCCACATAATTAATCACCCCTACATTTAGCGACTTAACAGCAGCTAGTTTATTGTATCTGGTGGTTTCTGTGGGTCAGGAATTCAGGAAGGGCTCAGTGAGGTGGTTCTGGTTCAGCTTCTCTCATCCATTTGTTTTTTTTTTTTTTTTTTTCTCTCTCATCCATTTGTAGTTAGTCCTTGAAGCTGGCCCCGGGTGTGATTGATCAGCCGGGGGCTGGCTGGGCCTCTGCCTCTCTCGGCCTAGTCGCACGGCTTCTGCATGTGGTCTCTGCACACACCTTGTTCGGCTTCCTCACATCATGGCTGCCCTGGAGCAGTCTGGCGACTTACAGAGCAGCTCTGGGCTCCAGGGCCAGTGCTCCAGTGAATGAGGTGGAAGCTGCCTCCTCTGTTTCTGAAATAGCCTTGAAGTCCCGTAGTCTTGCTGCTGCGTTACTCTGTTAGTTGAAGTAGTCGCAAAGGCCTCTGCTGTTTATCACACAGACACCTCTCTTGGTAACAGGTGTATCAAAGTCACATTGTAAGAGCATGCGAGATGGGAGATGGTGTTGCAGCCCTCCCTGGAAAACGGAGTCTGCTCCCGTTGGTGCTAGGCTGAGCCCAGAAAAGGGAGAGGGAGCGGCATTCTCAAAAGCAATGTGCATTTTGGGTGATGGCACCAAGAATATCTGGAGGTCACAGTGGGAGGGGGTGTTCCCGAGTGACCTCAGACATATCTGGGGAAAGAACTGTCATCCCATGTTGTAGGACAGGAGACCGAGGCTCGGCGAGTTCCCATGACTCCTCCGAAGTGACTGTGCCGACTGGCAGAAGTGGGAACCAAACCCGTGTCTGTCTGACTCCTGAGCCTGACCACACTGCCCTTCTCTGAGGCCTGGGCTGCTGGGTCTGCCGTCCTCGTGTTTACCTGTGGCCTTGGTACTGGTTCACCAGCTGGAGAAGTGCCGGCCAATTAGAGAAGGGATTAAGGAGTAGTCGTGTCTGTGAGGCTTTCTCTCCCCTATCCTCCAGAGTATCCCCCTTACAGCCTCATCTGTTGGGTGTTTGTGGGAATGGCAGGTGATTTGATTTGCTTCCTCAGCTTGGGAAATGACCCATTAGCCTTAGGTCTACCAGGTGACACGTCACCCAGAGGTGCCCTGCTCCTCCCCACCTCATGGGAAGCTGGAGAGGTCCAATGTGCTGGTTCTGGCTTGGAAGCTCTGGGTTTTCTGGAAGTAACAGCGCAGCCTGCGCTTCTGTGTGCAGTCTGAGCTGGGTTATAACCCCAACTACTGCCGCGCCCACCCCGTGGCCACCCCATCCTTGGGGCCATGGCAGATAGCAAATGGGTGGGCAGAGACACCCTAGCAGCCATCGATGCCTCTTCCTTCCTCTTTGAAGGATCTGATGCTGCTGCCGATGAGGGCTACTTCATCTATTAAACCCAATACACTTGTCGCAGCTGCTAAGCCCCCGTAAGCCGCCGGGCGCCGTGTTTGTGATGGGACTGACAGTGCATGGAGGAGGCTGATTATACACGATTCCATTTCGCGGGCCCAGCAATGTAATTTCACAGGGCGATCAGCGTTTGCATGTAATAGCAGGCTGTGCTGAGGTGTCAGAATATTAAAGGCGCTAATGGCAAAGCTCCCTGTTACACAGGGGGCCACCCGCCGCGCCTACAGCAGGGCTGCGCGGCAGGCCCGTCGCAGATGGCTGGCCACTAAGCTAATGGGGCAGCAGCCAAGGCGGGCAGAGCCGCGAGAGAGGAGAGCCAGCCGGGAGCAGCTCGGCACCTGCTTCCCCGCGCATAGAAATTACAGCAGCCCAGGGGAAGGGAAGTGTGCGTGCCTGCCTGGCACAGGGCTGTGGTGGGATGGTTTGCTAAACCCCGCGTCTTTTACTCCAACCCCACCTGCCCCGGACAGGGCTCAGGGGCTCCTCAGTCATCCTTCTGTCTGCCCCACTCTTTGGCCGGGAAGCCACAGCTGGGCTGGCGGGGATGGGGGGGTCCCTGGTGGCTGGGAGAGGTGCAGCTGGAGAAGTGGCACCCCAAGAATTTGGAACCAGTCTGGGAAAGGGACTTGGAACAGGCTTTTTGGCAAGAGCTCTCAAAACCGATTCCTGCCTGTGCTGTTGGAGGTCAGAAAGCTCGTAGGTCCCTTACCCCCACACTGTGCAGGCTGGCAGGAGAGAGGGAGGGAGCAGGGATAGGAAGCAAGCGAGAGAAAGAGGATGGACAATAATTAGGTTCCTTGATTGATGCCCATGTTGCCATTGGTACAGGGAAGTGAGAGGCGGCCCCTCAAGATACGGGTCTTTCTGGCTCTTTCCATCCTTGGTGGCTGCCCCTGCCACACCCAGGTCCTTGCCTGTGCTCTCACCGGGCTTGCTTCTGCCATTCTCCTTTGTCCTTGCTGTGTCTCCTGCCTGCAGTGTTGTCGTCACCACCACCACCACCCACCCAGCTGTCCACTACCACTCCCTCCAGGAAGCTTTCCTAGCTGCCTCCAATGCCAGACAGGCCTGTTTATCTCTATTGTCCCTGTGGACAGCCACAGGGGATGGTCTCCCCGATCCTCCTGGTCTACCGGTTCCCTAGGTCCCAGCCTTGCCTTCTCAGCCAGAATCTCTGAGACACAGCCCGTATCACCTTGTCCTGAGCTGGGCTCCTGGGAAGGCTCTGCTCAGATTCACAGACAGATGTAATCTTGGGGAGGACGCCTGGAGGGAACGGGGAGTGGAAGGATAAGCCGAGTAACCTGAGGGAGAGTTTGGTGCCTGTGTGGGTATGCACGCTTGATAGTGTATGTATCTGGCAGGGAGACACTTCAGAAGTGCGTGCTGGGGGAGAGGGGGGGCAGGGGTGGTGTGGGTAGCAGGTGTGAGGATCCAGACCACCCATTGGTAGGAGGAACACAGAGTGCCATAGGACCCTGTGTTCTCTGGGTGGCTTTCTGTGTCCCCTGGCTGTGACCGAGGGGTACCTCAGATGGCAGGAGCTGGAGGGAGCTTGTGGTGCCGTGCCCTAGCACGTGCCTGGGGGGGGTTCCTTGAGGTTGGTGGTCACTTCTGAAGGTTCAACTCTGCAGGGGTACCTGGGGGAGACATGCCAGGGTTCTCAGCAGGGGCAGCAGGGGGAGAGCCCAGGCTGAAGGAGAGCAGTTTTAATTAACCGTTTTTAATATCATTTTGGACTTTGGCTGGTATGTGAAGGCCCCGCTGGAAGCAGCATTTGTAAAAATTAAATCCCTCTTATTAGGAGCTTGGCAGACCCATGTGCACGTGCTGCCCCCTTCCCCCCGCCTGTGCCCCCCTGAGGAAGTGCTGGATGAGGCCGTGTCACAGCAGCAATTGGTTATCATGCCTTATCTGGGAATATGAAACTGTGCGCATGACACCCACGGCCACGCTGGGGACGCCAATTCATCTCGCCCTCGCTCTGACAAGCTAGACTGCCCTTCCTGAAAGGCATCCGTCAGGCGGGCCCAGGCCGCCGCCTCGCCTGCTGCCTCTCCTTTCCTGCCTGGGTCCCGGCTCATCCTGGTCCGGCAGGCCCAGCCCGGCCCTCCTGGGCTCTGGCCCTCTCCTCCCCCTTGCGCATGTCCCAGTCTAAGGACGATCTTGGGGGGGAGTCGTTATAATAATAATCTAGTCACAGTGACGCGTCAGGGCAAGCGTCTAATGTTATCTGAAGTGGTCTTCCCGCTTAGCTTTGATAAGACTCGGGATGACGTGCAGATAACGTTGAGCTGCCCTGTCCCCCAGCCCCGAGCAGAGCAGAGGGGCCTCCGCTGCCCGCCCGCCGCTCTAAGCCGGGAAGCGGCAGCACCTGCTAATGCAAGTGTTTAATATTTGATGGGCTGGGATAAAGCAGGATCACCTTCGAATTGAATTGAGTGTCAGCCGAGAATCTATTACTGAAATTCGGGTGTGATTTGACAGCAAAGTAGACGATGTTATTCTTCACTAGTTACTGCAATCTTCTCCCCGACATCACTTAAATATTTTTTTCTTTGCTTGAGTAAACACACATTATCCTTCTTTTTTCCCCCTTCCTTCCCTTTTTCCTTTTTAGAGGGGAAAAAAACCCATCCAGCTCGCCTTCTCCAGGCTGATAGGGTAGATTGTTATTTCTTTATTTGTCCTATTAAATGGAATTTCTGATCGTTTAATCCGGCCTTTGTAAGTGATTTTAAAGTACTTGAAAGCCGGCCCGCCACTGCTCTCTGGCCCACTGCGCTCCAGCCATGGCCCTGACCACGCTCAGCAGCTTATCCAGCTGTGCACCACCCACTGGCTGCTTTCCCTTGCTGCCTGCGTTCCCCAGCGCTGCCTTCACTGCCCTGGCTGTACACCAGCGTTCTCTCCCCTGCCCTTGAGCCTTGCACTCAGCCCCCGGTTTGTGGGTCCAGCTGTGGCCTGGGAAAGTGTGGGAGGGTTGGCTGGGAAGTCAGGTTGTGGCTGGTACCTCTTGGTCAAGGAAACTAGCTCGGGAGGGCACTGATGTTGAAGGACCTGCAGGGCCGGGGCTTGGTTCCTGCAGCTGAGAAGGCAGGGTACCAGCCCCTTGGCCTCAGCACAGACTCTGTATCCAGCCTCCTCTCCTGTCTTTGGTTTCTGACCCAGTGTTAGGCCCTCCCTGCTGTGAGGGAGTCTCTGGTGGGATGGGGACCTCCACACCCGAGCACGAGTGGGGACACCACAGTGCCTATCTGACCGTGGCTGCAGTCACCTCAGTTCGACTAGTGACCCTCGGGTCTAGCTTCTGGGAATTCCTCAGGCTACATTCCTATTGACCACATCTCATATGCTTCCTGCCATTGGGAGCAGGGCAGCCTAGGATTCCAGGACTTCAAAGGTGAGGGGATGGGTAATGTCTGAAGGACCAGCCAGCTACACAACTCCCCCCCCCAACCCCCCCCCCCCCCCGCCCCGCAAAAGCCCAGGCTAGCAGGCAGAGCAGGGATTCAGTTCTAACTTAATAGCTTTCTAACCCTTGTATAAGTCTCTTCTTTCTGGGCCTCAGTTTCCTCATCTGTGATGTCAAATCAGTTGTTCCTATAAGGGATTGTGAAAGAAAGTGCCATCCCTGGTCCTGCTATGTACCACCCCTCACTGTGGAGGTTGGTGGCGGCCAGGTGGCGCGAGTAGGGGATGGAGGGGGGCAATGAAGTGCTAGGGGCCTGAGCAGATCGATGCCCCCAGCACTTCCTTCCCCAACCCCAGGAAAACAATTAAGTACAGATCGATGGGTGGCTGCTTTGAATATGCATAAGTGAGCACTTGACCTTCAGCAGAGATCTGTTCCCCCCTAACACACACACACACACACACAGACGCGCGCGCACGCTCTCTTCATGTGTTCCCCTCACAGCTGCTTGAGTCTACCAGGTGACCTTACCCCTCTCAGTTGAGCCCATGCATGGCACTCAGCCTTCCATAGCCTGGCCTGCCTCTCAACCTAAAGCAAGTAGACCATGGGCAGTTGGTCCTCTCTGTAGAGTGAAGTTTGGATATGTTGGTCTCCACATCCTTCATGACACCAGGCTTTATGACCAACAGTACTGTGGTGAGGGGCCCAGCACAGTGCTGGGTGCACTGGAGACCGGGAGACTAACAGGGCTGTCTGGTGAAGGGAGTGCCCTGATGACAGGATGGTCCTGATAAGGAGGGTCTTAGTAAATGGGAGCTCTCTAGAGGAGCCTGGCAAAGGGGCACCCAGTGGGGGCTGGAGGTCTCTGATGGGGAGATGCCTAGCACAAAAGGAGCTCTGAAAGAAGGGATTTTCTGGTGGGGGTCTTGGTGGCAAGGGGACCCAGTGAGGGGGGACTCCCATGAAGTGACACAATGAGAGGAAGCCCCTAGTGGGAAGATTTGGCTGGAGGGTGGAGGTGGTGAGTACTGGGGGTCAGGGCCTCTGTTAACCATTCTTGCCTCCTGTCTTCCAGGCTTACAGCTTCGCCATGGGCTGCTGGCCCAAGAATGGACTTCTAGACATGAACAAGGGCCTCAGCCTGCAGCACATAGGCCGGCCCCACAGCGGCATTGGTCAGTCCCTCCACATATACCCCTGGCAGCTTGGTCAGCCCCCTGCCCGCATGCCCTCATCCCCTAGTGCACAGAGGGGTTCTGCGGCTCATTCTGTGCTCTAATGGGGTGCTTTCCATAGATGGGGGGAGTGGGGAAGGAGGGTGGAGTAGGGGAGAGTGGAACCAGACCATTGGAAAAAATCTCTCAAAACACTGTTTAGGAGGACAGTGGGGCCTGGGCTTTGGGTGGGTTGCAGGTGGCCTTGGATTCAGGCCAAGCTATCCCTGACCCTGCCTGCATCTCTGGTGGGTGATGTCCTCAGAGGGGTGGGCACATGTCTGTTTACCCACCCCCACGGAGCTAGAGGAGGCTGTTTAATATTGTTTCAAGTCTGTGGCTACTAAACTGGGCGATCAATGGGAGTTAAGGAGATGAATTATTTAAACCTCACCAGCTTTTAATTAGTCGGGGTCCTTCTGACCGATGGCTCCGTCCACAGGGTATTGACTCCCCTGCAGGAGCAGCAGCCTCCATTGAGCGGTGCCTCGGTTGGGAGGGGCCACTTGGGGTACCAGGTGGGGGTGCACCCTCAGAGGGATCCCTGCTTGGGAGGGGGCTGGAGTGGCTGTGGTTCTAGGCATTGGAGGCTCGGCTAACTTCCGATATATCAGTATTGGGGTGTGTGTGTGTGTCTGTGTAACAATATATCTGGGTTGATTTTCCTGAGGGCATTTGTCTGTTTATGGAAGCAACCATCAACTTGTGTGTGTATCCACCAGAAAGTGTGTCTTTTCATTTCTGTGTATCTCATTTTCTGTGCGTGAGCACACGTCATGCAAATGCTTTCAGGCTTGGTACTTGACAAGATAGGCTTTGTTCCAAGTGGGGAGGAGGGGGAGTATTCCTGGGAGGTGGTATGACATTATCATAACTTGTGTACCTTTGGGGAGCTGTGACAGCAGAGGGGACTGGCAAGATACACCAGAAGGACCCAGTCACCTCTCAGAGACTAGCCCTTCCTCCTTCCCGCAGACATCACTGGTGCCTAGTGGGTGCTGGGCATGCTAAGTGGAGATTCTTGTCCTCAAGGAGGCCACATCCTAGGACGAGACGGATGAACTGGGTACTCGGGGTACTGAGGGCCATGATAGGAATGCCTAGGCTGCTCTGTGGGAGGGTTCCCCTGACCTCAGGTGCCAAGGTGACTTCTGCTTCTTTATTTACATCTCCCTGACTTCAGGGACGCTCTGTATCATTCTTATTGGGACACCTCAAGGCTCTCCTGGGGTCCAGGGGGAAAAGAGGAAGCAGTCAACATGCCTGAGGGAATTGGGGCTGCCCCACAACAACTGCTGTTCTCCGAAGGAGCTATTCCATACAACCTGGAGAAGACCCCAAACCTAGCAAGGTGATATGCTTGGGAGCTCAGCAGGGAGTTTCCTAGAGAAGAAGACTCTCGAGTCAGGAAATCCTTGAAAGATGAATAGGAGTTCGCTAGGTAGAAAAATGGGGGAAGGATTTTCTACTTAAGTGCAGCTGTGTGTACAAAAGCACAAGGGCACGTTAAAGACCACTTAGACCCCTACAAATAGTTTGCCGTGACTGGAATGGGGGGGACATTTGGATCAGGGAACAGCTGGAAAAGAAATGGGGAAATAAGCGGGTCTTTAATGCCAGGTTAAAGGGTTGGCTTTTTGATGAGGTTCTTAGGAGACAAGAGGTTTGGGAGGGAGAGGACAGCGCTATCAGAGCTCTTTCTCAGAGCTGACGGGGCAGCACACGTTGCACACTTCGATTCTTAGTAGATGCTCAGTAAGCACTGCGGGGTGGGCGGCTGGATAAACAAGTGAGTCAGTGAGTCAGTGACTGAGGGATGGGAAAGGGAGGGACCAGAGAATGAGAATTAGTGAGAAGACTTGCCCTGGCCCAGGCGGGGAGGGGCTGCAGCAGGACCCACAGGACTGGGTCGGCCTTGAGCTGGGTGCCCTGCGTCTGTGAATGTGTCCCAGGTGTGTTTGTGAGACGAAGAGGTTCCTTCTTGCCTGTTAGGACTCCTGAGATGTTCCTTCCCTTTCCAGGGAAGGTTTTTCCATCTGGCTGGGCCACAAGAGGACAGTCCAAGGTGACAGGTGATAATGGAACCAAGAGGAAGTTCTGGCTCTACCACCCAGAGCCCTGTGACTTTAGACAAGGGACCCTGCCAGTGACTCTCAGGGCTGTTGGGGAGGTTCAGTGAAGCGCCTATGTAAAGTGCTTATGTAGTACCTGGCCCGGCACACAGTGGGTGCTCAAGTAGCCCCCTCCTCTATGGCCAGGCTCACACCATGGTCTCCCCAGGGCACTGGGGGTTCCTGGCCCTGGGTCTTTGTATCTTTGAATGCAGAGGGCTGTCCTGCCAGCTCCGAGCTGCCTCTGAGGTGTGGGTGAGGGTGTTTGGAGGGGAGGGAGGATGCAGGGCATTAATTGGGCTGGGAGAGGCGGGGAGGGGAGGCGTTGGTTTTGAGCAGTGAGGTTAATGGCCCTCGCGCCAAAGAGACAGCTTTAATGAGCTTCAGCTGGCGGTGCCCCGAGTTACTGTGCGTGCTAAAAGGGTCGCGCTGTAAGAGTTTGATGTAGACTGTTTCCCAGCCCTGGGGTCAAGGGTCAGCTCCTGTCACTGGCCACTCAGGCTGGTCCTCAGTGACATAGTGCTAATTAACTGCATGAGGAGCTGCCAGCCTGAAGTGGGGAGTGGTATGCATATTGGTTGGGGGGGGGTGGCATTGGTGATGCTGGGCAAGGGTTCTGCAGATCCCACAGCTTGGCCATCTCTGGAATCTGCTCAGCTCTCCCATGATGCCACAGTGGTGGGGCGGGGAGGGAGGCAGTGGTTCTGTGTGCAAATCACTGATGATCCTAGGCCCTAGAGGGATCTTCTGAGCCTCTTTGTAAGGTATGAGTGGCAGGGGGAGGTTTGTGGGGCCTACCTGGTGGGGACTGCCGCTGAGCACTGGGTGTGTGGCCCCTAAGAGAGCAAGGGGCAGGCATGCTGGAGGGTTGGGCAATGGCTCGGGGCCAGGGCCAGGAGGTAGGCCGTAGGAGGGGATGGGGCCCATTGGGATGGATGTGCACAGCTGAGCTGTCTGAGGGGGAGCCGTGGGAGCGTCCTGGCAGAGGAGTGACGTGGTCAGAATTGGGCTTTAGAGCAGTCTGAGAGTTTGCACAGGGAGGGTAACGAGGAGAAACTATAGAAGAGGAAGTTGACTAGGGTGCACAGAAGTGACGGTTAATTCAGAGCCAGCAGTAGCCTTGGGAACGGAAGCAGAGGACCAGGTCAGTGAGTGTCTACCTCACACCTGCTCTGTGTCAGGAGCTGTGCTGGGCATACCTATGAGGATAACGGACAGAGTGCCCTGCCCCCCAGAGCTCAGCTCCGATCGTCCACACAGGTACAGCTGGCCCTGGCAGCTGAGGGAGAGGTAGGCTCAGGAGTGGAGACAGTGGAGCTCCAGGTACAAAGGGCGGGGGGGGTGTCGGGGGCTGTCGGCATGGCCTCTGTCGAGAGAGGGACACTTCCTTCTGGGGTGCTGGATTTGGCCTTGTGAGCCTGGTTGAGCAGGGTGGCGTGGAGCGGGTTGTGGGCAAAGAGGACCCCGTGTCTGTGGGACTGCTGCCACCCATGCTGTCAGTGGGCTCTGTCTGCATCCTTGGTGTGGACCAAAGGCTTGGAGGCGGGTGCTCTGTGGTGCTTCTCGTGTTTCTGCAAAGGGTCAGCAAGTATTCAGGGGTACTTTTTATTAACAAATGTAATTTTCACACCAGTTTTATGGAAGGCAGGCATTATCATCCCCGTTTTAGAGACTAGGAAGCTGAGACTCAGTTAAGTGACTGGCCTGAGGTCACACAGCCAGTTGAATTGAAGAGCCAGGACTCAAACCCAGGCCCTTCTGAGTGCAGAGTCTGTGTCCTTACCACTGTGCTGAACTAGGAAGCACCTTTTTGGTGTCGGGCTTTGTGCTTCCAACAGAGACGATGAGGACGGACACAAGCTCACTTCCCTTGTTTCCCTCTGTTAATGTGAAACATACAGGCCTTGACCAAGCCTTGCCAAGGAAGAGAAAAAAGGAGGCATTGCCACCGCTTCACCCCTGCTGCAGTCGCCCTCCGAGCCAGAGCCCGGCAATTCTGACCTCCTTCTGACAGTTCTTACTCTGATTTGTTTGCTCTTCACCTTGTTGACCAGGAAAATCCTGCCCATTTTCCCAGGGCCACCTCTTCTGGGAATCTTGCCTGATTTCCTAGTGTGAATGTACAAAATACATCCTTGGGCCCCACTTACAGTCTTGGGGGTGTGATGTTCAGGCCCTACAGACTTGATCTAACACTAGGACCCAGGCCTTCTTCCCTTCTTCCTTTTTAGAAATCTGCACAGAAAATGTCAGTAAAATCTCACCTGTTGTTGGGACAGGAACGCTCCACAGACTGCTGATTTTCAGCTGGCCGGGAGAATAACGGGAACCTTCCCTGATGCCCAGCCGGGTGGTCCTGCCCTGGCTCCTTAGCCCCCCTGCTCAGGCCCTGAGGAGGGTCTCTCTGAGGCTCATGGTAGGAGGGATACCCAACACCCAAGTGGACTCTCAGGAGCTCGTTTCCCAGCATGGTTTGGCAAAAAGAGCTGGGCTGGCAGGTGGCAAGGTGGGGGCCTGGGCCCAGGGGGGCAGCACTGGCCTGTGGTCTCCCCTGAAGGAGTAGGGTGTCTATCAAGAGTCCAGTCAGAGCGCATTAGCTCTGTGACACAGATCTCATTAGCTCCCGTGAGAGGTGTCACTGCAGGAGAATCGTCGGCTCAGGGAGATGCTTGTACCAAAAGGAAGAAAGGACAGTGACAGCCTTTTCTCTGCCGCCTCTGTTGCCACGCTCCCTGGGCCGCCCGCCTTCCTCCTCGTGGGGGGGTGGGGGTGCCGGCTAATGAGCTCGTCTGCAGTACAGCTTTGCCTTCCCCTCCTTGAAGTTCCCCAGGTCCCTCTGAAGACCTCAGGCCCGGGATTAGCACACACCAAACGCCAGCCCCCCTCTTGCCCAGCAGGGAGTGCCTTCTGATCACCCTGCTCCGATACCTTCAGTGAGAGAAAGGAGGTGGGGCCAAGGCAGAGCCACCGTGGCTGCCAGGGAGGGAGGGGGCTTCCACCCTTGGAAGGCTCAGGCCTCCTGCTTCCCTTGACAGAGTGACCACATCCATTTTTCTGCAGTGGGTTCTTTCTTTCCAGAGTTGCAATCTTATCCTCTCTTCCCCTTTTCCCATGACAGCTTTCCAGGTGGTGCCCCATCCCGATGGGGAACCCTTCTCCCGAGGCACAGAAGAATGTGGGGACGGCGGTTGAGGGTTCAGTGGGCACAGCATTCAGATCTAATCTGAGCTAAGGCTTTCTGGCTATAAGCCAGGGGGGCTTCAGAATCAGCTAGAAACCAGTCTGGGCTTTGGAACACCTGAGGGTGGTGAAGTATTGATAAAGGCCCCTGCGGACCTAGTAGCCCTCTCCCTGGCTGTCCCAGAGAGAGAGGCGCTGCTCGGGCCACCCCCCACCCCCCTACCCACACTTCGGGCATCCTCAAGTTGGGTTCAAGAGGGGGCAGAGACAGTTGGAGTATGTGCTTCCCCGGCACTACTGCCACCCCCTACTCCTGTCTAGTTCTTCTGGTGTGGCCCAGAGAAAGTGAGCAGCTGGGGAGAGGATGGTCATGAGAATGGATAACTCTCCAGGCATCCACAGGGGCTCCATGGGCATGGGCCTGCCTGGAGGCAGTATTCACCTAGAGGGGTACTCACTCCCTCCTCTCTGAGCTGGCACCCTTGGAGTCCTGGGGGACATCTGAGGAATCGGTCCTTGCCTAGACACCAGGTTCTAGTCTTCAGTAGAAACCACAGATGGAAAATGGATAGACAGATGGACGAGTGGATTGCTGGATGGATGGGGGAAGGTTCTGGTATGTTTATGTATGTGTTCTGTGTGTGTGATGCAGTGGGAAGTACAATCTTTGTTTCCCTACCTTCCTAGCCCCGGGCCCGGCCTGGCCTCCCCTTGTCTCTCTCTGTATCTCCTGTCAAACCATCGCAGACGTAAATGACAAAGAAATCAGAAAGACAGATCAATGCCGGCCAAATTAGCACTTGCAGATAGACTGTGCGGGGATGTCAGCGCCCTGACCCCTGGTGATCTTGCAGCCTCCACCGCTGATATTATGCAAATTGCATCCATCTGGCAGGACCTGCGTGCTGGCTGTTCCTACTCAGAGGAGTAATGGGCTGGGGGTGGGCGGGAGTGTTGGAGCAAGAGTCGGTGGAACGGGTGTGTGCGTGTGTGTGCATGTGTGAGCATGTGCTTGAGTGTGTGTGAAGGCGTGTGGTGCCCACCGAGCACTCTGGGCGGTGATGGAGTGATTGACAGGGCAGATAAGGGGCTGCATTGGATTCCTTTGGGCTGGGGGATTAGGAGCAGCCACAGATGGGAGATAACTGGACTTCATTTCAGTTTATTTTCCTCCTTATCCTCGCTCCCCACCTTCACTCCCCGAAAAACACAATCTCTGTAGTTTGCGTTTTCATCAATATTTGCAAGTCATTACCACTGGTTTAAGGTGAGAGACAATGTCAGGGCCCAGAGCAGGCCAACCCTCCCCTGATTGTATCCAGGTTTGGTACCCTGAAAATGAGCTCCATGAGTAGCGAGACAGCCTTCACTCTCGCCGTGTTCCCAGCATCGCTCCTCTCAGGCCCTCAGTACTCCTGGGATGCGCCACGCCTCGTGGCCAGCCCCAGACCTACCTCCCCAGCTGACCTGGCAGTCCCTAAGCTGGGCCCTGCCCTTGCCACCTGAAGCTGCCGTGTGACATCCCTGCCCCCAGGCTGAGGCTGCAGCATAGGTGCTTCCGCCCCTGGTATGAGCTGTGCCTCTGGGAACTGCTGTCCTCTTCTGCAGGGCTCTGGACCTTTCCCCACAGCTCCTCCTGCCCTGGACACTGCTGACCAGGGTCCAGACCCCACCTGGGCAAAGTGGGGCTGTGGCCTGTGGAGGGGGCAGCTTGGTCTGGATTGCATCCCTCCACATTTGCGGAGTGCCAGATGTAGTACAGAAGAGTTCACATCTGTCCTCTCATTGAGTTCCCAAACCCTGTAAGATAGGGGCTGTCCCCACTAGTGGGTGTGAGAAATCTGGAGCTCGAGAAGGTTACTGTTCACCCAAGGCTGCGGAGCCAGGATGTGGGAGCGCCGGGATGTAAATGCATGTCTCTCTAAGGTCAGAGTTTGTAACCACCAAGTTGGGCTTCACTGCGGCGGCGGCAGCCCTGGGCGCCCTACGCATTAGTGTGCCTGAGCCCGCGGAGGGAACCACCCTGGTACGCCGGGCAGCCCCGTTCCTTCGGCTCCCAGCCTCTGAACACAGACCGTGACCCAGACCAGACCCCTTGCCAGGCTGAGCCAGACCAAAAGGGACGGGATTCAAACACATCCCGCTGTCAGGAGCAGTGTGTCTGAGATAGTCGGGCTGTAGCAAGAAGGACGCACAGAGGACAGAACGCACCCAGCGGCTGAGCCAGCCCAGGGATCTGTCCCCACATGTGGCATCCAGGCCCCTGCAGCTCAAGGAGAGGGGCTGAGCAGCTCAGTCCAGGCAGCTGTGGGGGCACAGGGTCTCGCTGTCCCAGGGGCCCCTCCAAAACTGGGTCCCCACCGTACCCTCCTACCAGGCAGGGTTGGGAGCTGAGAGTGCTGGGGACATGTCCGGGGACACGTGTGCAAGGGGAGCTTGTCCTAATGAGGAGAACATGGCTGCTAGTTAGGCGAGGGGCGGGCGGGGAGCCGCAGAGCTGATTGAAGGCAGGGGCAGGGGTCAGACAATTAGGCCCAGATCCGGCCGTTTGATGTGAGTTCTGAGGCCTCAAAGCCTCCCTTCAGCCCGCTCCCTCCACTCCCTCCACTCCCTCCTCTCCCTCCTCTTTCCTTTCTTCTTCTGCCCAAAGGCAGGAAGGATGGAAACGCTTACTCTCACTGTTACTATTATTAAACTCTGCGGCAGGCCAGCCAGACCCCAGGACTCCTGCCCACAGGGGGCACCCCAGGCCCCCAGGAGGCTTCTTGGGCCCCAGGGGGCATCTGGCCAGAGGCTAGGACCAACCTGAGGGCAGGGATGAGCTGAGCCCCTGGAACAGGGTAACCTTGCTCCCTTTCTTGCTTCTGAGGCCGAAATGAATAGGGCTGCCCAGTGGAGGTTTGGGCCCAGGGCTGCTTTGACCATCACCTCCTACAGCCACCTAGTTCTTTTCTGTTCTGTCTGGGGTTTGAGGGTGAGGGTAGGTTCATTCACACGCTTACCCCATCACACAAACAGTTGTCTGCAGCAATCACGCCAAAACCCTGCCCTGCAAGGGGAAGCTACATAAAGCCACACAGCCCTACGGTACTGTCACACCAAAGTAGAGCGTGTGTCGTCCCCCCCACCCCAATGTCCTAGTCACACATAGCATCACAGGGTCCCTTACTTTATCACACCCACTAAGGCTCCGCCTCCTGCAGCAGGGCCCTGGGAGCTCAGCCCCTCCCCAGAGTGTCTGGGAACAGCAGTCGGATCTTGTGGCCAGGGTGGGTGGGTGCTGAGACCTTCCAGTCCCCCATCCCAGGATATCAGCCTAGAGAGCAGGTACTGACCAGAGAGTGGGAGGAAGCCAGACTGGGGGGGCAGTGGGGAGAGGGAGGGTGGGAGCAGAGATAAATGTTAGCTCATTTCTTCCGTAATTAGTTACTCCCTCATCCCCGCGTTGTAATTGTGAACAAGCTGTAATGTTTAATTAGTCTGTAAATGAAACCCCAATTTCATAATGGCCTGGCTGACAGGGCTAAGTGAGCAGGGGAGGAGGCAGCGGGGAGGTAATAGGGAGGGCCTGTGATGGGGGGCGTGAGGGGAGCACCAGGGGGCGGTGGCTTGTGGGATCACCTCCCCTTTGGCCCCAGCCGGGGCTCTGTGCCTAGGCCTAGTACTTGCACTCCCCCCTCTAATGTCCTCTCCACCAACCCTCCTTACCAGAGAAAGGAGGCGGGAGGGAAGGCTGCTGGCACCCTTCTGCCCCGCTCCCTGCCTGCTCTCCAGTTCTTAGGGTGGGATACCACAATCCCAGCCCAACGTACGTGCTTCTGGTTAGAGAAACTGGCTCTGAGGGCGTAGGCCTTGTGACTCCAGCAAGGATGATGCTTCCTCCCTAGCTCCAACTTTCCTCCTTCTCAAATCATCCTCCTGGGAGGCCTTTGCTCAGGCCTCGGGATCTGGTCCTCCACCTAAAGGAGCCGGTGATTGGCACAGGATAGGCCCTTCCCCCTCCAGCCCCTCTGTGAGGCAGGATCCAGCATCTGTGCCAGGCCGACCCCCCAGACCTGACCTTGCTCTCCGTGGGTATCACCGCAGACTGTGATAAACTGGAGCTGCCGCAGGGGGGAGCCCCCGGCCCCACCACTCTCTCATCGGTCTCCCTGTCTCCCCCACAACATCCTCACCGCCTGCACACGCCCCTACCCCGCCTGCTGCAGCCATAAATCTCAATTTACGAGGGCGGCTCTGGTGGGGGAGGGAGGCAGCGCCGCTAATGACGGCTCCTCAGCCGGATTTTTCATGTTGCACAGTCATAAATTTTTAAGAACAGCATGGGCAGCACGTTAGCGAGTTATCGAGGCTGCCTCCGTGCTGGCTGCCTAGCTCCAAGAGCAGAGAAGAAGGCAAGGCAGAGGTGGCACTTGGGGCAGGGGTGGGGCCCAGCAGCCAGACTAGCCTGAAGGCCAGGGGACCGCTGGGCCAGGCAGCCAGGCCAGTGTGAGCTCTTGCGCAGGGCCGGGCAGCACTGCCACGGCAGCTGGGAGCCAGGGACGGGCACACGGTGTGGACAGGCACGTGGGCACACAGACCATGGCGTTGGGAGGTGCTGATGGATGCCTCTGCTCCAGGACTTGACACCATGATGTACAGGGAGCCTGGAGACATATGGATTTTCAAAGTGGCCACTTTGAATAGAATTACAAACCCTGACATATGCACAGTGAGGCCTCCGCCCTGGCGGAGCTACATTTGGTTCATAAACGAGGGGGGGTCCTTCTGGGATCGTTCTTGAGAGCTCGGGTCCCTGGAGCTACCGAGGGAGATCCCTGGGGAAATAGGCACAGAGGGGAACAGACCTATGGATATGCTGAAGCCAGGAGCCTGGAAACGGGAAGACCTCGTTCTAGTCAAGGCTCATCACTCCCAGGTTGTGTGGTCCTGGGTAAGTCACTCACCACTCTGGGCCTCTGTCTCTTTTTCTTTAAAATGGGGCTGATGGTGACTTCTACCTCCCAGGCTTATGGTGAGGAGGAAGGAGGTAATGTGCCTGAAAATACTGTAAACCTCCCACTGAGTACCAGTTGGCTCATTGGTCTATTTTCCATCTCTGTAGAAGTTTTTGAGAAGAGTGTCTGTGGAAAAGATATTTGTGGAGGATAGAGGGGCATTTGCTTTTGTTCAGTCTTTCAGAAGATGCTTGCTCAGGCCCCTGGGTGCCCAGTGCAGTGCTGGATTTCAGAGCTGAGGGAGGTTCCTTCCTGGGAGGTGACGTGAGCACTCTTGGCTGGGAGCAGCTCTGTTCCCAGCCCTGTGCCTGGTCCCCACGTAGAGTCAATGGGCCAGAACCAGCCCTGTCCTGCCATGGGCACACCTGAGCTTCAGGGCACTGAGGGGCCCACACAGGCCTTCTCATAACCCCCAGGCTGAATGCACATCTGAGTTTCCTAATCTGTGCAATTGAGGGTTAATGATCTTGACAATCTCTCAGGAGCCACAAGCAAAAGGTCAAGAAATCGGGATGTTGCTCAAGTCAGCAGAGGACATATGACAGGATGAGTCCGTGGTAATCCACCAGGAACAAGTGCCAGTCATTTAGGGAGAAGAGCACCCCTGAGCTGGGCCCTGCCCCCCACCCCTTCTCAAGCCACTCTCCTCACGCCCTGTGTACTCCAGCACAAGGCCCTCCCCTATTTTCCGGAAACTGCCATTCCTTCTCTTACCTCAAGGCTTTCCCATGTGCCTTTATGGCCCTTGGAAGCCCCCCATTCCCATCCCTTGCCCTGATGACTTCCTGCTCATCCTTCAGAGCACAGCTCAAAGTTTGCTTCCCCAGGGATGCCTCCCCTGACTCCTAGAGTTGGTTAGGTCCTCCCCTGTGCACACCCTCCTAACACCCAGCACTTCCCTGCACAGCATTTCCTCACAATCCTAATTAAGAAATAGTCGTCTAACACCTGTCTCCCCAACTGGATTGTAAGTTCCCTGAGGGCAGGAACTTATGTCTGTTTGTTCAGCTTGTATCCCCAAAGGGTAACCTTATGTCTGACTCATGTAGGCAGATAGTAAATAAAATGTGTTGCTTTGAATCAAGTTGGGCTGAAGTGGCCCTGGCCCACCCCTGGGTGCCAGGGCAGGGGGAGGCAGCTAGGGCAGTGCCTGGAGCTGAGGTGCTTCCCATTAGTCCTCATGATTAATTCACAGCCACACTGTGATGGAGTGGGCTTGTCCCCAGTCAGCGCCTCCGCTGGGGCCCACCTGTTAGCGACAAACAAACAAAGGGGATAAATAATGCATTGGGAGCTGAGCCAGGCAAGGCGGCGGTATTGAAATTAATAGGGATTAGCTGAGCAGCTTGAGGATGAAATATTTACCAGGTGGGACTGGGCTTCGGGAGGGCAGCTCCCCTCGCAGAGTCCCCAGGCAGAGCCAGCCCCTTCTCCAGGGCATCACTGCTAGCACTGGGGAGCCCCAACACCGCTGCTGCTGCCACCCCAGATGCCTCGGTTTGCTGGCCAGACTGGTGGCCAGACTGCTGAGAGCTCAGGTCCCAGCCAGTGTCTTGGCCCAGCAGGTCTTGGGGGAAATCAAGAGAGTAGGAAGGAATGGAGGTGGGGAAAGTGGTGAAGCCTGCAGCACTTTGGAAGCTGGAGACAAGGACCTTGACTAATTTTCAGGGCCTGGACATGTCTAGGCTTCGGGCAACGGATGTCAGGGCCGTGATCTTGTCTTGCATCCTTCCCTCTTTCTTTTCTTCCAGTTCTTCTTTCTTCCACTTAATACGTGTTTACTGAGAGCTCTGCACAGGTAACATTAGTGCCTCAGGTTTGTGGTCTAGCAGGAGGTGACAGGCCATCACAGTGGAGGAACATTGGGTGCTGTGAAACACGTAGAAGGATCGCTAACACAGACCTGAGGGCCCAGGTAAGGCACTTGAGGAAATGATAGCGAGGGGCGGGACTTTCCAGTGGAAGGACAGGCATGTGAAAAAGCTGAGAAGCAAAAGAACCTGAACTTGGGTCCAGCAAGAGAGTGAGGAAAATGAGACTGTGGGCGGGGGGAGGAAGAGGGGGCACACCTGGGAAGATTCCCCAGAACTTTATAAAGAAGTGTGGACACTATCCTGCGAGCAGTGAGGCGCTATTGGACTGGTGGTAGTTTTAATTATTAACTCTTAGAATTTTTACTTTGAATCAATTTTACATTGCAGAGAAGGTTCTATATACATCTCTTCCCCAGCTTTCTCTCGTGTTAGCATCTGACATAATCACGGTACGGTTATCAGCACCAGGAAATGAACGTGGCTACTATACTGTCAGCTGAACTGGAGGTCTTATTTGGATTTTACCAGTGTTTCCAATGCTGTCCTTTTTCTGTTCCAGGATCATTGCAGGGTTTTAAGACAGGGAGTGAAATGACCAGATTTGTGGCTTAGAAGGACACCTTGGAGGAGATTGGCGGGGGCACTGCTGTCTCCTGGGTGAGAGGTGGTGGCGCCCTGGACCAGGGCGGTGGTAGTGGGAATATAGGTTTAGAAATCCCTGGGACATCTATGGTAGATATAGCTCAGGGCTGCGTAAGTATGCCCAAGGAGAGAAGAGAGAGAAGGGGGGCCAGTGGCAGCTCTGAGCAACACCCATTTTGTAGGGATGGTCACATGAAAGATGCGTGCAAAGAAGCTGAAGAGTTGGATAGGGAGGGAAGGTGCTGTCACTGAACCAGGGGAGAAGGGCGTCAGGGCAGGAGTTAGTCCACTAGGGCCGTCTTAGCCACTGGACTTCAGCCCCGTGAGGTCAGAGGGGTCATTAGAAAAAGCGGTTCAGCGGGACGCAGTTGGGGCAATCAGAATGCAGTGTGGGGAATGAGGGAATGAGGCCTTGAGCGTTAACAGGGAAGTTTGGCTACGAACAGGAGGAGAGGTTGGGTACCAGGCTCGTAGAAGAGCTAAGAGGAGGTTGTTTTTAGAGATGGGAGAGATCTGATAGGTTTACATGCTTCTGTGAAAGAAGTAGTGCAGAAAAACAGTTGAGACCCTATCAGAAAGGAGGTTGCTCATCACGTAAGTCCCC
Organism: Canis lupus dingo; assembly: GCF_003254725.2. Lineage (NCBI taxonomy): Eukaryota > Metazoa > Chordata > Mammalia > Carnivora > Canidae > Canis > Canis lupus. The sequence goes on from NC_064257.1 coordinate 16,079,269, forward strand.
TGAAAAGGAAGTGGGGTGGAGAACCCAGGTGGTGTGAGGGTGGGCTTTAGAAGTGCCATCAGGACGTGCCCCCTCTCCTCTCTCCGTGACAGGTGAGAGGAAAGTGCCTCCTGTGTGTCCTGTGAAATAGGAGGCAAAACTGTGGGAGAAGGTTCGGGGGTAGGGGACTTGGGAATAGTGGACAGTAGAGAAAGTTCGGCGATGCCACAGGGAGGAAGGGCGAGGGCATGCACACTGCTCGCAGGACATCAGCTGGGCGGTTTTAGACACCCATTTGAGGTTGAGGACTCTGATTCTAGGAACGGCGCGAGTCTGTGTGGTTGTGATGCTCTCTAGTCCCACTCCGTCTAGGTGCAGGCACAGAGGAAGGCAGTGTGGGTTTTTCCAGGCAGGGATGATGGAAGGAAAAGGAAGCAAGACAGTTGAGAATATTGGCAAGAAAGGACTGAGGCGATGAACCATGGAATCCAGGTTCCTGTTGGCGGTGTGCCGGCTATGTGGCGAGGACGGAATGCGTGGTACATACCCAGTACCCTTTGTCTTCCTTCCCCACTAAATGGAGCCCTTGGATACCCAGGGGCAGCGGTGTGTACCCAGTTAAAACACCGTAGTTGTTGTTGCAGTTTTAAGTTCCTCATACAGCTAGATATGGTTACGTCCCTGAGTTCTGGCCAGTGAGATAAAAGGGAAAAGGTGGTGTGAGACCTCTGGGAATGATATTCAAAGGAAATGACTTGCCCGGGAGGAAGTACATTATTCTTGGTGTTTCCTCCTTCCCCTTTCCTAAAATGTGGATGTGATCCTTGGAGCTCCCGTAGCCATTTTGGACCCGAGGTAACCTGGACGTTGGAAGCGACATGCTGAGAGGGGCAGAAAGGAGAAGTCTGAGCCCCTGATGACTTTGTGAAGCTGTGGGACTTTCAGGCAACTCAGATCGCAAGCCAGAGACATAAAAATTTTTTCTTCGTTCAGTTGTGTTTTCTTCCCTGTTTTCATGTAGGTTCCCATCAAAACTTGACTCTTTTAGCCTTTTTAGTGGCCTGTGTCTTGAGATAGAGCAGGAAACAATTTGGTCAAATGTTTCAAGAGAGCATAAGAGTTACCAACTTCCTGGCTTGAAATAACAGCGCCCTCATTGCCCTTTGCCCTCCCGCCTCCCTTCAGCCAAGTTTATGTTATAGGGCCCATTTGTTATGTCATTCTCTTTCCTGTCTTTACAGTCTGTATCAGTTAATATGCTTCTGGCTACAAGAAAAAAGAAAACCCAGTGTGAGATATCTTAAATAATGGGATTTATTGCCTCACAAAAGTTTGGAGATAAGGTGATCCTAGGGTTAGTTAATTCACCACCTCAGCAATGTCATAAAGGACTTAGGCTTTTCCCATTTTTCTGTCCTTTTATCTTCAGCATGTTCCTTATAGGCTGACTACCCTAATGGTCGGACAGTGGCTTCTGCAGTCCCAGACATGATGTGTAGACATGAGAACATGAGGCAGAATGTAAAAGACTGTCTCCTCCTTGTGTTTCTCTTCATAAGAGTGAAGAAGTTTTCCTTGAAGGGCTTTCAGCAAACGTAGCCTCCCATCTCCGTTGCCAGAATGCAATGAGCAGCCAGGGGGACAGGATGATGGTGGGAGGCTCAGACCCAGAGGCCTCATCCGTCACGCGAGGGAGGAGGGGCCCTGGCAGGTGGGCAGCAAGGGAATGACTGCTGGGTGAGCGACCAGAAGTAGGGGAGAAAGTGGAGGGAGGCGGCGGCTGGGGTACCTGGGGAGAGTAGAGGTGGTAACGTTGCAAGGTTCCAGCGAGATGAAAGCAAAGTGTATTATTGTCAGTAACTAGGGAGATTTGGATTTAATATTTCAAAGGAAGAGCAGTGGAGGATGTTAAAAAGGTAGAAGGTGTAACTGTGGGAATGAGTGGAAATAGGATAGAGTAGAAACAGCCGTCAGTGCTGAGGTCAAAGAACCAGGAGCTGGCAGCGAGTTTCTCAAAGGACAGGTTGTAGAGGCGGTGACAGCAGGTCTCTTGGGAAGCAGGTGGCCAGGGTCTGGATTGCTAGGCTTCAGATAGGCTGCTGGCACATCGGTCTGGGGCCAGGCCACAGGGGCCTGGGTGGTACTGGCAAGTGGCCCAACCTATCTGTCTCCCAGGGTTCGCATTTTTGGAAAAAAATCCACCCTGGTTGGTCAGGCCATTCTGGAAAGGGGTAGGGCCCTGTCACCTTCCTGCTGGAGCCACTCAGGGACCCTCAGAAGATCGTCTCATGGGAGACCCCCAGGGACCGGGTAAGGTGGAAGCTTGGCTGGGCAGGTGGCTACCAGGTGTGGCAGATGTGCTCAGCTGTTCTCAGTGGCTGCGTCTTGTCCCCAGCCCAGCCAAGTCCCCTCACTCAGCCTTAGTTGTCTGGCTACCTCTGGCACTTCCAGCCGTAGCATCCCAGAGTCAGGAGGAGGGCAAGGCTTCGCGGCCCCTCTACCTGGATGGGGCCTTGGCTGAGGAGGAGTGGGGGAGGCGGGCACCCATTGTAATGGCCAGAGCAGCCGCCCTGTTACTACGGCGTATTTCACTTTTAATTCTGACATATAATGTAATGATCTTTTTTAAGGCCCGATGATATTATCTGCCTGACTAGATTATTGAGTCTTCATCATCTCCAGATAAATTTATGGCCAGGACGAGGCTCAGGATTTATCATCAGTCAATAGAGCTCGATACTCTAACAAGGCGTGTAATAAGATATACATATTTAATGATCCAAGGGGAGGAGCGCTAATGGGAGCCCAGAGTGAGTGGTCCACGGGGCCGGGGCTCTGGCCCAGGGCTGCCATAGCTGTAGGGGCATGCATGTGCTCTTTGCCCTGTGGTCTCCACCTCTGGCCTTTCTCACGACCACCCCAGTGTCATCCTTGTGAAGATCCAGAGGGAGAGGTGGACAGGGAAAGGAAGAGGAGGCAGGAGAAAAAGTGCTGGAGCTGGGGCCTAGGCCTCTTCGGTCCAAGGGGTGTAGTGACACCCCACCAGGGAAGTCCTCTCCCTGCTTCTGGGCCTGGGGTTGGGAGTAGCGGGCAGCGGTGTCCTGAGACCTGTACACCCAGGCCCCTGAGCATTAGGGCAGGCCCACAAGGGGAGGGAGTGCCGGGGCTGCGTGCCCAGGCCGCGCTGATGGTGACGGATGGTTTTTCATTACAGCCTCTCAGGTCCTGCCCGCGCCCTGTGTGGAAATTCTATTTATTCCCTAATTTGTAAAAATTCCCTCTTTATCTGATCCCAATCAGGGCGGGGTAATTGGCTCTCTGGGGCAGCGGCTGGGGTCCTTGATGAAGAGCTATGTGGATGTACCCAGCCTGGCCCCCACCCAGCCCGCCACCAGGGCCCACAATTAATAATGATTTGCAAATGGCAGACAAGCAATAACACAGAAAGATGTGGCGTCCGCGCTGCCTCTTCATTTCCTCCCCTCACAGATATAAATGGCCACAGAACAAAAACCCAGCACTATAAATTCTGGAATTAGTTATTCACTGGGATAAATGGGACCTGGAGCCTCCAGCCCCTCTCCCACCACCCTTCTTGCCTGCTTTCCTGATCCAGGTCTGTCCCCAGGTGTGTTCCTGGGCCTGACCCTTGGCTGCTCTGTATCTCTGGCTCCGGGCTCAGTTCCCCAGGTCCCTCCTAGACCCTTCCTCACCCACCATAACTAGCCCTTCCTGTGTGGCCCAGAGGTGGGAGTGGATCGCTGGCTTCTGTCCCTGCTCTGCGCTACGGTTTGAATGGAGGTCACAGGTCCTACCCAGCCTGGGAGTCTGGATCAGGGTTGGTCTTGGGTGTCTGCTTTGGCATGTGAGACCGATCTGGTCATTCGCCTGGCCAAGTCTGAGTTGGGCTTCTGGTGGCCAAGTGTGATGTAAGTGACATAAGGGCTTTGACGCCTGCTTACTGGCCAGGCTGTTGTGGGATGTTGGCACAGGCGTTTCCGGGCACAGTGCCCTCTCGGCCAGGCACATCCTCTCCCCGCCCCCCAAGTGGCTGTGAGCTGGCGGGTAATGGGCGTGTAATGGCCTCATTTCCATGCCCGGCCTCCAGGAGCGGCGGTAAGTGTTTGATTGCCTTAATTTCCAAACACATCATTATCCCAGCTTTACCAGCGCTTAATAAACACTTTATGAGGATTTTTTTAAAAACATCTTCGGTCCGCATACTTCTCTGAAGTGATAAACTCTAATTAAGTCTAATATTTAAAAATATGGTAATGGTGAGTTGTTTGAATAAGTGGACTGCATTTCTGTAATTTCATTATTACGTAAAACACGCTAATTATTTGGAGCGCGCTTATTACGGAGAGAGAAATCGCCTGCTAATCAAGATGAAATTGCCTTTTCCCCTTATTGTGGAACCACCGTCATCCTTCACCATCAGCCCTGTGGCACCTCCAGGCACCTCGGTGGGGCGGAGGGGGCGGAGGGGAGGGGCTGGAAGAAGGGGTCACTTTGGAGTAGAGGCTGTCAGGGCCCTGTCTCGGGGGGGAGCAGAAGGAGCTGTGGGAGCCGTGTCTGGGGAGAGGGGTCTATATCTGGGAGTGGTGTCAGGTGGGCCAGGGTAGCCCTGTCTGGGCACCCAAGGGGACTGCGTGAGTCATGTCTGGGACGAGGCACAGGGGCTTGTGGGATACCAAGGTGTTACTGCTGGAATAACATTATTATTGGATGTTATTGGAATAGCAACCACAATAATAATCACTAACCCAGCCACTGTTTTAAGCACTTCACAAATAAAAACTCATTTCATCTTTTCAACAACCCTTTGAGGGAAGTAGTTGCTATAATTATCATTATTGTTCCCATTTTAGAAAAGAAGAAACCGAGACACAGAGAGGTGAAATAAAAGCGCGGTAACTTGCTCAAGTTCACAGTTACGAAGTGATGGAGTTTGGATTCGAACCCAGAATCTCAGGATATCCAAGGCCCCCTGCTGGTTCAGTCCTAAATTCACTGCTTTGGCGCCTGTCTTCCTTCTGAGCTGCCATTTGCGGCTGTACCTTTGAATTGTATCCAGCTGTAGTTTGAGGTGCTGGCCCCCAGCAAAGAGTTATCTGGTTAGCAAATAAAAATGTAGGACTCCAATTAAACCAATTAAATCTGAACTTCAGCCACACAACAGATAACTTTTTAGTATAAGTATGTCCCTTCTGGGGCTGGGGACTTATTCCTCTGGCAGGCCCAGCATTGACCCACTGGCCCCTTGCTGTCAGGCATGATGCTGCCACGATGTCCAGACAGACAGATAGATGTAATAACAGAATGAGGTTCTAGAATGTCAGCACGCTGGGGTTCCTGCACCCTAGCCCATCCTTGCTGGCCCCTCCTCCGTGGGCTCTGGCCCTGTTCCTCACCAGCTCCTGGAGATCACTGAGAGAGGGTGCTTCCCAGGTTGGGCTTCTTGGAGAGGAGGCCTCAGGTGTGTCTGAATCTTCTTTTAGGCCACACCCCCTTGCAGGCCCAGAAAGTCAGCAGCTTATCACCCTGCTGTCCCTGAGGTCTCCAGTCCAGTTCGCCTCTTTGATCATTTCATGTTCATTCTCTTTTCCTCGTTCCAACAGACTCACGTAAGGGAATTCTATGTATAATAGAGGCATCGTTTCAGAGGGGTGGGGAACATGCGGACAGTTCAATCAATGCTGATAGGACAATGGCTCTCCATTAGGGGAAAGAAAGTAAAGTTAGATCTTCTATTTCTCACCATATACAAAAATAAATTCCAGGTAGATTAAAAAGTTAAATAGAAAAAGCATTAGAGGAAAATATATGATAGTTTTCTAATAGCGGTGGGATATGGGAGGCCTTTTTCAGTGAGATACAAAGCCTAGAAGCTGCAAAGGAAATGCCTGATCCGTTTAAATGTCCCATAGGAATCTTAAGATTTAACACTGAGGTCGTCACCACCTCAGACCTACGCCACCTCCGATTTGCTTTACCTCCGCGAGTGGGGACTAAGATCCCAGCCTCGGCCCCACACTCTCATCTGCCCCCGTTAAGGTTGCTCGTTCTCTTCCCTTAAAATCTCTGGCCTCTGTCCACCTCTCCATGCCGCCGACATCCCCACCTGCATCTCCACCACCACTGGCCTGGACCGTGGTACAGTCTGCTAATGGGTGCCTGTGCCTTCAGGGTTAACCCCTCCAAGGCTTGATGATAATTCTGAAACACAGATGTGGTCCTGTCTTCCTCCTCCTCGGCTCTGTTAGTGTTTCCCCGTCGGTCCCCGAATAATCAACTCTGAAGCTCCTTAGCTTAGCATGCAGTCTGCTGGGTGTCTTTTTTTTTTTTTTTTTTTTTAATTTATGATAGTCACAGAGAGAGAGAGAGGCAGAGACACAGGCAGAGGGAGAAGCAGGCTCCATGCACCGGGAGCCCGATGTGGGATTCGATCCCGGGTCTCCAGGATCGCGCCCTGGGCCAAAGGCAGGCGCCAAACCGCTGCGCCACCCAGGGATCCCTGCTGGGTGTCTTTTGGCCAGTCGCTGCTGACCTGGCCAGCTTCCTCTCACCACTCCCCTGCCTCTTCCTCACCCCCCACCCACCTGCTAGACTTGCAGGTTTGGGCCCCCCCCCCTCCCCCCAGCAGTGTGCCTATGCTGTTCACTATGCCAGGACCACCGGCCCACCTGAAGCCCAGTTTGCTGGCCAGCCCCCTCCCACACACCCTCAGACATCTGCCTGGCTTTGTCCTCTGGGGAACCCTTTCCTAATTCTCGGGGCCTTTTCTGCGCCCCTTCTTCCCGTAGCACTGCTCACACCCCACCACTTACAGGTCTGCCTCTGAGCTCCTTGAGGGCAGGGAGCAACGGAGTCTGTGCGGCCAGGCCTGTGTCCCAGCACAGCCCTTGTGCACCCAGCACACAGAGGTGTCAGTGCGTGTATGCTGAATGAGCAAGTGCACAAATAAATGCTTCTCCAGGAGCTCCCTTGGGCCCCTTTCCTCCTGAGGGTGAAAAAGAGCAGGGCCTGGCACCCTCGCCCAGGCCCTGCTCACCTGCCCTCTACTGTTCAATTCCCAGACAAGTGCAGCTAACTGGAGCCGGTCAGCCTCAGGCCGCTGCCCTGTCGGCCCTGTCGCAGCCCTCACTGGCTGCCCTACGTGGTCTGAGCCACCCTTCCACTGGCAGCTTTGCCAAGCAGGTATTTGGCCCCTTGGGCCCAGCCAACAAGCTCATCCTTTGTCAGGTGCTAGCCTCACTCACCTCTCTGAGGAGTTTAAACGGCTGCACATCTCCCATTATGGCCTTGGCAATATAAAAATATTTCCGACATTAAGAATACTAATGCCCGGGATCCCTGGGTGGCGCAGCGGTTTGGCTCCTGCTTTTGGCCCAGGGCGCGATCCTGGAGACCCGGGATCGAGTCCCACGTCGGGCTCCCGGTGCATGGAGCCTGCTTTTCCCTCTGCCTGTGTCTCTGCTTCTCTGTCTCTCTCTCTGATGACACTCATGAATAAATAAAATCTTAAAAAAAAAAAAAAAAAGAATACTAATGCCCCAAACACAAGAGGGTCATTTTGTCACAAGCTGATAACGCTGCAGGAACATAAAACCAGGTTAGTCTTCTAGAACTTGGAGGTAAGGAAGATCTACTTTGGGGGCCTCCTCCCCTGTGGGCATAAGGCTGTGTGCCTCCCACCCCTTACCTAATTCTACACCATAACGGCTTCAGGTTGACCTCATTAGCTCAGTGAGAGGTGCGGGGGGGCGGGGAAGGTAATGGGGGTTACTGCTGAGCCATGTGGCCCCAGTGCTTCACACAGAGGACTCTCCCAGAGGCCATGTTGTCACCAGCCTCATCCTGCTGCTGCTCGCTCGCTCTCTGAACTTCTGGCCTGTTAAAAGGCCCAGATTTTTCTCTTCGCTTCTGCCCCATTTCCTCATTTTCTAGCTGCACCATTAACTTTTTAAACTGATCAGTAGGTTGCACTGACTCATGAGGTTTCAAGGGCTGGATAAAGAGCCTAGGCTAGAAGCCCGTAACTGCCATACTACTGACTTGGTGAACTGAAACAAGTGTGTTCCCCAGTCTGGGTCGGTCTCTTTCTCTCTCTCTCTCTCTCTCTCTCTCCCTTTCCCTCTCTCCCTCTCCCCATCGCTCTCCCTCTCCCCTCCCCCCCACCTCTCTGTCTTGTAGTGGACCAGTTACAACAAGTTAGACTCCAGAAACCTCAGTAAATGGGATCAGTAGTCAGTGTGAGTTCGTGGAATGAATGATGGTTTCATCAAGTGTGCTGGCCTGTCATCTGTGCCTTAGGTTATACAGTATATACCTTCTACCGTTGGGTCATCCAAGAAACTAGCATCCTTGCCTCCCCTCCAAGAAAAGGAAGTATTCTAAGCCTAAAGCACGGACAAAGACGGGGGTGGGGGTCACCTGCACAGTGCTCACAGTTAACACGGGTGGTGTCCCTTGCCACCCCTAGTGGAGGAACCTGAAGAAAAAGGAACTTAAGCATTTGCCACAAGTACACAGCCAGTGGGCAAAGTTAAGACTAGAAACAGATCTATCCTTGTCATTTTCAGAAAACAGTGGTTCCTGGAGATTGGAACACAGGGATCGGGGGTAGAAAATGGCAGAGATGAGACCAGAGACAGCAGGCACCCCTTTGTACAGGCCTTTGGCTCTAAGTCCTTTTAAAAAGAGGATAGCCTTGAACTTGGGGGCAGCAGGAGCCATTGAAAGGATTGAGACAAGGATGTGATCAGATTTGTAAGATCACTTGGGCTACGAGAGAATGGATTAGAGGGAGAAGAAAGAGGGTAGGTTGTGTAAGAGCAAGAGTGATGGGGTCTTCGCTGGGGTGAGGGGGCTGCCCAAAGGAAGGGAAGTAGATGATGAATAAGATGAAATCCACAGTTGATACTTGACATTTGGGAAGGGAGAGGGCGAAGTGTCAAGCCCAGTTTCTCAGGCTTCTTTGGGAGCACTTGAGGTGCTGTTCACCGAGATGGGGGAACACTGGGTAGTGAAGACGTGGGGAAGGAAATTGGCGCATTGCTGCATGTTTTGAGTTTGTCTGGAAATCTAGAGAGAGCTGTTCCGGAGTCAGGGGAGGCGCAGGCAGGGGACGGCGATGTTCAGGGCGATGTTGGGGGCTTGCCGAAGCGCCGGTGCCAAGCGCCCAGGGGTCAAGGACAGCCGGGCCAGGCACAGGTGGGAGGTCAGCGCTCGCCCACTGGATGGCTGGAGGCCTGGGGGAGGGGCCGGGCACACTCGCTTGGGCCGGGGGAGGTAGATTGAGCGATTTGTCCGGCAATGAGGGAGGAGCCAGATGAAGTCAATAGAAAACTAATTTTCTTTTCTGCTGGAAGAAATGAGGTGTGTGGCCGCTGGGTAATTGCAGATAACGAGGGGACTTATTCTTAATATGCACAGCGGCCGTGGTCCCCAGAGTACAGGAGACAGGAAGGATTGGAGGTGCCCTGGCAAGGCCAGACTTCTCTGGGAAGAAAATCACCCTGTCGTAGCCCTGTAGACGGTGCCATCACCACCCGCGGACCTTCCTAAACCCACCTGCTCCCGGACCCTTCCCGCCCCATGGCCAACCCGCCCTCCTGCACTGCCCTCCTGCCCCCTTCCCCTTCCCGTCAGCTGCCTCCTCCCTTCCCCCGCCCTCCACCCTCTACCCCTACAGCACAGGCACACGCACTAAGGGAGACAAATGACGGGGCCTCAGCTGAGCGGGGCGCGTGTCCGGCCCATAAACCACGGGGATGGGTCACGTCTGGAGTTGCCATGGTCGCCACCACCCTCCCATCCGTCTTCCCACTGTCCTGCCGCAGACCAGCCCTCGTGGCTTCCTGAGTCCCTGGAGGAAGGTGTCCCCACGTCTGGGTCCTGCGTCCACTTCTCTGAGCCCACATCCCCCTCGGGTACATTCACGTTGAGGCCTGCGAGCCAGGACCCTGCGTGACAGGGCTCGCAGTCGTGTCTGGCTAAGGACGCAGGACCTGGGCTGACCGGGACTCCCGCCACCACAGCCCTTTCCTAGCCCCGTTGGGCCCTGTTTCCTAGTCTGAGCTTCTGGCGGGGTCAGGCTGGAGGGCTCAGTGGAGGGGGTTAGGCCTTGACAGATGCGGAGGCCTCCTGACCCCACCTTGACCTTGCCACTGCCCGCACCTGATTAGGACATGGAAGTATAATGCTTCTGCAGTCGCAGCATCGATCCCAGGAGGGCTGGCAGCCGGGGGGCCTGGTTGCGGCCCAGGAGCAACTGCGGGGGGCGGGAGGCGGGAGGCGGTGGGAGGAGAGCCGGCCGTGCTCTGGGCAGCGGAACAGAAGACCCCTGGGCGCTTGGCCCATTTCTGCCCTTGGCCGCCTGTAGGGGGACAAGTGTTGGGCAGCTGCACCTCCTGCTGGTGGCATCGGAACAGGTCCTAGCCCGTGTCTGTGATACTGAAAGCCCAGGGTACTGTACTGCCCCTGCAGCTGCCGGGGTTCCAGGAGTTGGCGCGTGGACTTTCTCACAGGGACCAGTGCTGGAAAGACCGCGGGGACGGGGACAGGGACAGGGTCGGCAAGAACAGACATAAGGTAGAGCTGGAGACAGGACTGACGCCTGACTAGCACCAGCTTTGAACGCAGCGGGGTGGAGAGGCAGGGCGCAGCCGGGGTGCACAGGCCCGCCTAGGAGCACTGCGGGCCAGGGTATGGGGACCGCGAACCCTCGCCGCTCTGGGGTACGCAGGAGCAGGTGCCCAGGACCCAGCCCGGAAGTGCCAAGGCTTGTGCCTCATTACCAGCGATTATGGCCCGGGCCCCATCTCTCACACGCACGCAAGTGCCGGCAAAGTCACCCTGGCCGTGGGCGTGATGAATGGCCGCACAGTAATGAAATGGAGACATCAAGGCGGGTGGCGGGAAGACGGAGTGTGGCGGACGGGCCGTCCCCACGCGGCGGCAACAAGAAGGATCGCCCAGCGGCCGGGGGCCGTCAAGGGAGAAATTACACATTTACTCTGCCTTTTTCTTACTGCGACGGTGCCCATACATCACCGCTGGGGCCGGGGCGGGACATGCCGGCCAATTTCCAGCATGAATTATGGGACTGAGCAGCACGGAGACACTTCCTGCCGGCCTAGCAGGAAGCCTAACCTGAGGCTGGAGACGCTGCCACCAAGGGACAGGACCCCTGGCTAAGAGCCTGTGGCTCCAGAATCTGAGCCTGCTCCCCTCCCCCACCCACGTTAAGAGCACCCATGGGCACAGAGGGGCAGGATCTGGGACCCATCTAAATGTCTTCTTTCTCTTCTTAGATGACTGCAAGAACATTGCCAACATCATGAAGACACTTGCATATCAAGGCTTCATCTTCAAGCAGACATCAAAGCCATTCTGATTGGCCGAGGACGGGATGGGGCAGGACAGGGTAGCTGCTTGGCCCAGCCCAGAACCCTCCTTTCCCTCACCAGAGGGGAAAAGGGAGAGTGGCACAGCTCTACATCCAGAGTGTCCCCCAGCCTGCCCTGTGGGCTTATGCCCTGGGTAAGGGCTTGGCCACTCGGCCCCTCTGGAGCAGACACTTTGTGCCCCCCTGCCCCAACCCCTCAACCTCAGCCCAGTATTAGCCCCTCCCATTGTGGGCCTGGGCTAGGGGAACCCAGGCACTCACCGCCTCTTCCCTGGTACACAGGCTTCTGCTGGGGCCACCAAGCCCCCCTGTGCCCCCTCCCATCTGTAGTGCATGGTGTGTGGTGCCCCCAGGGCTCCAGGACAGATCAGGCCCCACCTTGTGTCTACCCCCATCCCCGCTGTGAACGTGCCACTGAATAAATTCGGGGAAACAAGGCTCTGGGTATGTGTGGACTGGGGGGCTGCTCTGTGCTGAAGGCCACCGGTGTGGCCGGCAGCCACTGGAGTACCTGGGAGACCCTCCCCAAGTGAGCACAGCACCATGGGGACTGTCTGAGCATAAGGCAACATTCAAAGTTGCTGGTATCTGAGGCCACTACTGTGTGTGAACCATCTTGAGTGCAGAACCAAGTACAGGTGTTCGGGCAAAGCTGGCAGTGGCAAGAGGGCTGCTAAGGGCCTCTGCACAGGCAAGTTCCAATGCCACCCCTGTGCAGTGGGTGTGGCGACCAGCTCCTGCCCACCCTCCCAGCCAGGGGCATCACAAGAGGTGGGAAGGAAGAGGAAGCAGCCCAGTCCGACTCAGCAGTTCTATTTACACAGCAGCACCCACACCCCGTGTGGCCTCTTATGGCTTCTTGGCTTTCTTCACAGAAGAGGAGCTGGAGGCCGATTCCCGTCGCTTCCTCTGAGAAGACACAGAAGGTGCTGGGGTCAGTGGCCCCCAAAGCTCGATTCGGGCTTGGTGCATGCGTTTCACACTCAGGGCAGGTGATACCCACTGGCCACCCACTCCTACCCTCCATCTCAGGACCCATCAGAGTGACCACTCCCAGTGTGGGCACTAGAGGGAGCGGCGGGGCCCGTACACACTGGGGCGCTTGCTCTTCCGCTGAGCCAGTCCGTGCTCCCCTCACCCAGCCAGGCTCTTACCGAATTGGGTGTGAGGGGTGCGCCCACCACATCAATGATGGTATCCTTGGTGGGGTCAGGGCCGAGACCGGGTTCAGGTACTGCTGGCTCAGCAGAGGCTGGGGCCGGGCCCGATGCCGGTGTGGCAGGGCCCCCCAGCACACCTGCCCTCGCCAGGGCCTCGTGCCTGTGCCGCAGCATCTGCAGCTCGTACTCGCAGTTGGCGCAGGCCTGCTTGAGCTCGTAGAGCAGCACTAGGTCACTCCGCAGCTCGTTGAACATGTGCACCAGCTCCTCCGTGGGTGTCGGGCTCAGCTCTGTGGGTGGTGGGTGGAAGGTGTTGGCAGAGCCAGGGGGTGTGAGGAGGCCAGCCACAGGACATACCCTCTCCTGCCCAGCCCCCACTCACCCACACCAAGCTCCAGCAGCATCTGCTCCAGGGCCTTGATCTTCTTCTGTCCTACAGAGCTTGGCAGCTTCATCTGCAATGACCCAGGCTGCTAAGCCCTCTCCCGGGCAAGTGGTTAAGAATGAGGGGGACCAAAGGCAAGGGGGAGCAGAAGAGAAGTGAACCCCTGGAGGCAGCTCTACATCCAAAAAGGAAATAGCCAGCAGGTGGAACAAAGCAAGAGCTTGAGAGCTTTGACTTCAGCCTGGCCACATCCCGAGACCTCCCCACATGCAGCACATGGCACAACCTCTCGTGGTGCTCCAGCGCCACCCCTGCAGCATGCAGGCTGCGGGGAGCCCGGGGCCCGGCACGACCACGGAGGGGCACATACCCGCTGGCTCCGCAGGGTGACGCCTGCAGACTTGAAGTCCGGAAACTTGATGCCTGCAGTCTCCGGAACAGCCTGGGGGAGAATAGGTTATGGAGACCAAGGTGCGGCAGGGACAGAGCCCAGGGTTAGTCCCACACACCCTTCTAACGCTGGGTGCTCTCGGAGCCCTCCACCCTGAGCTGGGCTGACTGCGCTTCCGCACCGGCTTCTCGGCCTCCTTCTTCTGGGGTAGCTTCTTCTTGGGGGCTTTGCGTTCCGTGCGCCGCTGCTCCGCAGTGGTGTCTGCAGCCGTTATCAGCTTCTGCAGGTCCTGGCTGCGCTTCTCCCGCTCCTTCTTCCGGGCCTCGATCTTCCGCAGCTCCTGCAGCAGATACTCCTCCTCGGCCACCTGGGAATGCAAGATGCAGAGGTGAGGGCAGACGGGAGGGAGTGCAGGTGGCGGGGGTGCGGGGCCACTGGGCTGTGAGGGACTCCAGGAGGAAAGGAACCACGGGGGAGGTGGGGGAAAGGGTGCAGGACGGAGGCACCCAGGCCACGAGGCAGAGGCGGCGAGGCCTGGGGCTGACCTGCTCCGGGGTCCGGTTGTAGAGCCGCTCCAGCTGTTCCTTCCGCCGCCGCTCATGCCCCGCATCAAACACTGGGATCTTGAGGTCTGTGCCTGGCACGGCCCGCACGTTGGCAAGCTTGGCACAGATGTGGTAGTACCGCTCCTTCAGGTCCTCCACGGAACGCTTCTGAGGATGGGGATGCGGTCGGGAGGGAGGATGAACGGCCAGGGCCCCTGGAAGGGGTGGCGGGAAGGCGGGGCCTGCCAGGCCCAGGGCTGGGCACACAGGCAGATGCCTGACGCCCGCTCACCTTGAACTGCTGGTGGTCGTACCGGTCATGGATGACCACGAAACGTAAGTCAAAGCGGCGGCTGAGGTCAAAGAGATGGTCGGTCTCTGCCTTAGTCCAAGCGTCGTCGTGAAGGTACAGCTGGTACTCCTGCTCTGAGTACACGGGAACCTGCACAGTCTGCTGGCACAGAGGGGGGCACGCCATATCAGGTCGTGTCCAGGCCGCCCCAGCCCTGGGGACCACAGCCCCTCCTGTTTACCGCCCGTCCCTAGGCTGGACCAAAGCGAAGCCTGCCCTGGCAGCCTGGGAATAATGTTTCCACTTGACAAAACCCACGGCTCGCCTAGACACCTCTGGCTTGGGCCCTGGAGCTACTTCACCATGCCTTCTGCTGCGGAGCCTCAGTACCAGGATGTGTGCTCCTGTCCCCACGGCTAAGGTGAGGGGCTCACATGTAAGTGCTCCTGTGGAGTCCAAAGGTTAACTCTGGAGTAGAGCAGATGCCTAAATACTGGAGAAAGGCCCAGGATCCCCTAGTGCGTGGGACACTTGTCTGAAGCACTCCTGCCACCCAGTGGTCACAATGAGACTTGCAGCTCTTCTCTACAGAAGAGGGGCCTGAATCCTACTCCCAGCACATGCTGCCCCACACCCGGCACCTGCACCCAGCACAGCGCACATGTCCCTGCTTCCCCGCGGCCACGCTCCAACTCCCAGGTCTTCATCAGGGACAAAACGCAGCACCAGCAGCAGGGCCCATAGTCAGGAGTCCAGGCCTCCAGGAAGGAGTCGATGTCAGGCTGGACGAGGGAAGCCCCTTTTCTCTCTCCAAGACCACACTGGCTCTGAACCTGCTCTCAAGACCCTATTGCCAGCTGCCTCTTGGACTTCTCCCAGAGGTCCCACATACACCTCAAACTTTGTATGTTCAGATGATGGATGTGAACCAGACTTACTGTGGTGATCATTTTGCAATATACACAAATACCAATCATGATGTGCACCCGAAGCTAACAATATTGTGTGTTGATTATACCTCAACAGAAATATATGCATGTGTTTGGTACTGGACTCATCACCCTCCCTCGAACCTCTAGCTCTTCCAGTTCAGTTCTCATGTCACCATTAGCCAACACAGGTGCCCAAGCAGAGGCCTGGGAAGCAGGCCCCCTCCCCTTCCAAAAGCTGTGGCTTTACCTCCAGAATCTCTATCTCCACCTGCCACATCACAGTCCAGAACAGCACCACCTGCCTGCATCAGAGAAACAGCCTATCCACTGGCCTCTCTGCCTCCATTTGATCCTCCTCCAAGCAATTCTCCAACTGCAGCCAAGATGTGATCTCTCGGACCACTGTTACCTAAAGGACAGCCTGCAGACCAGTGCTGCTCCCAAACTGGTACCACTGGTCCGTGTATGTTCAGAGTAGACGATTAGAAACCTTTATGACAATTTCACAGAAATCACATGCTACTGAATTGAATATGAAGAAATATAGGGGACGCCTGCGTGACTCAGGTCGTGATCTCAGTGATCTCAGGCTCGAGGATCAAGCCCTGTGTCGGGGCGGTGGGGAGGGGTCCCTGGTCAGTGAGGAGTCGGCTTTTTCCTCTCCCACTACCCCCCACAGGCTTCTGCTCACTCTCTCTCAAATAAATAAATAAAATCTTAAAAAAAAAACACACACACACACGGACTTATATTTAGTTTTTTCTTTTAATCTTACTATCTTTATCAGTCTGATGGATTGGAAATATTCTTTTAAAGTCCTTCATCATAGATAATTTCAGAAGCATTATTCTAGAATAAATATCATGTCACCCAACCATCTCTTACTAAAAGTCTCAGAAGTTCTCCACTGCACTAAAAGTGCCTTCTAGATATTCACAAACTCCTCAAGAGCAAGGGTTGTCTGGTTCATTGCCTATCTTCAGGGTTCAGCACAGGGCCAGGCACACTAGTATCAATATTTACAGAATCAACCAATGAACACATGGGTGCATGACCTGGCCTCTCTCTGCAGCCACTGTCCCTTGTGCATCTGAAGTAAATGACTAGCAGTGTCGGGAACACAGTAGGCTCTCCCCCTCAGCCTCTGTTGTTCTTGCCTAACGTGTGTTCCCACTTCCATATTCTTTCTTCTACATAGACAACTTCTCATCCTTTTGCTCTCTTTCAGGCAGTAGCTCCTCTAGGAAGTCTCTGGTTTCCCAGGCTTGGTTAAGTATCCCTCCTATGCATTCTAATCCAATTAAAAGAAAAAAAAAAACTAAAAAACTCAGAACTATGTAGCCAGTCCTGCTCTCTCAAGGAGCTCACAGTCAGGTGAGGAAGATATCCCTTCATTCAACAAATATTTATCCTGGGCCTGCCAGACCTATGCTGGGAACACAGTGCTGAATAAGACAGACAGTGGCCTTACCTTCTCAGAGTTCACAGTCCAGCTTGAAAATATAATTTAGTCCAGAGTGGCAAGTCTGATGACAAAACTGTAATGAGTGACACCTGATCCAGCCTGGGGACAAGGCTTAGTCCCAGAGCAGGTGACAGGAGACACTAAAGTTACTTTGAAAGAGGAGAGTGAAATGATCATGATTCTCTTTTTATAAAGACCACCCTGGCAGCAGTAAGGACAGATGGGGTGAAACCAGAGCCTGGGAAGCCAGCTGGAAGGCTGTGGAAATAATCCAAGTGAGAAGTGAAAAAGCCTGAACTAAAAGTACCAGTGGAAGGGAGAGAACAGGGCACACACATAACTTTGGGTTAAAACCACAAGACTTGGCACCTGGATGAGGGGTGAAGGAAGATGCCATCACAAGTGACTCCTGGGTCCCAAGCTGGAGCAAGAGTGGCTGGGGAGCCACAGACTGAGAGTGGGGCCCCAGGAGCAAGCAGTACTGGAGGAACAATCATGAGTTCACCTTACTCCATTCTCCACCTGTAGTCACCATGATCTTTCTAAGACTCAAATCAGATCCGACCCTACTCTACTTAAACATCGGTCGGTAGCTCTCCAAAGATATTAGGGCAGAGCCCAGATTCCCGAGCCTGGCTGCCAAGCCCTGCCTGACCCGGCCCTGCTGACCTCTCAGGCCTCACCTTCCACCAAGTCCTACCCTGGGCTCTAGGCTTCATCAACAGGGAAATGCCGGCAGCCTGCCATTCACGTGACTCCTTTCTCCTTATGCCTTTGCTCCTGCTGGCCCCTCTGCCTGAAAAAGTCACCACACTCCTTAACATCACCTGGTGACATCCTTTAGGGCTCAACTCCAGCTCTAACTGCTCCAGAAGCTTCCATGACCTTCAGGTCCTCCCCAAACAGCATGTATCCCACCAAACTATAATTGCCTGTGCCTCTCCCTACTCCCTCCCCCACAATATCGAGAGTTTTTTGTGGGCCAATATTGTTTCTGATGCATTTTTGTGTCCTCAGTGCTGACTTGGCATGAAGCAGCATTTACCAAATACAAAATGAACATTCTGGGGATCCCTGGGTGGCTCAGCGGTTTGGCGCCTGCCTTCGGCCCAGGGTGTGATCCTGGAGTCCCGGGATCGAGTCCCGCATTGGGCTCCCTGCATGGAGCCTGCTTCTCCCTCTGCCTTTGTCTCTGCTTTTCTCTCTCTCTCTCTCTCTCTCTGTGTGTGTGTGTGTGTGTGTGTGTGTGTGTGTGTGTGTGTGCGCGTCTGTCACAAATAAATAAATAAAATCTTTTAAAAAAATTCTTTGGTCTTTTCCTCAAATTGTGTCATCCAACCTTCCCTCCCATTAACTCAACATCTCACCTCTTGGTTGTCTTTTCTCAATCCTACACCTCCAGCCTCTCCCTCCACTGGACCTGAGGGGGTCTGAGGATGGTGGTGAGATGGAGGAAAACCAGGTCTCCCTGAGCAGATGAATGATGAGTCACACCCAGATGTGCTCAGTCCAAGAAGCCCGTGAGCCATCCAGGCAGAGCTGTCAAGGGACAACTGGCTACACTGGCCTGAGGGACTTGAAATCCTGGGATCAGGCCCCTACTGTTTTCAGCCTCCAAGTCTAGGCTGCTCCAGGCTGCAGGGACTGTGACACCATATTGTATACTGGCTTGAACAGCCTAGGAAATCCTAGCCTAGCCCGGCTCTGCCTCTCACTGGCTGGGGTAGTGTGGATAAGGCCCTGTAAGGCCCTGCTCTATGTGGGCCTCAATCTAGACCAGAGATGATTCAATTTGGACTAGGATGCCAGCACAGGGAATGAAGAACAAAGGCAGACGTGATTTATTATGGAAACAGAATCAGGAGGACTCAATGACCACACATATCGCAGAGATTTAGTTCAGGTGCCACCTTCTCAAAGAGGCCCACCATGACCACTTTATCTAAATTAGGCCTCCCCTAAGCCTACAAGTTCACTCTCAACTCATTTCATATTCCATTCATATCTGGCTTCATTCTACTGATGGCTCTTATCTGAAAGAACCCAATTTATTTGCTCCCGTGTTTGTTATCTATCTTTCCCTACCTCCTCTGTCCTGTTGTTGACTGAAATAATTGGGAGACTATAGGAGAAGTCAAGGATGATTCCCAAGTTTCGGGTCTGGGCAGCTGGATAACCAGTGGTGACATTCACTGATAAGAGTAAGGAAGAAGGGCAGTCCCGGTGGCGCAGCAGTTTAGCGCCGCCTGCAGCCCAGGGGGTGATCCTGGAGACTGGGGATCGAGTCCCACATCAGGCTCCCTGCATGGAGCCTGCTTCTCCCTCTGCCTGTGTCTCTGCCTCTCTCTCTCTCTCTCTCTGTGTTTCTCATGAATGAATGAATGAATGAATGAATGAATGAATGAATAAATAAATCTTTAAAAAAAAAAGTGAGAAAGAAAGGGAATGGATGAGTTCTGCTCAAGGATACCCACTTGATCTGAAGTACCTGCGGGGCCTTCAGAGAGAGACATTAAGTAAATGACTGTTATCACTCTGGCCTAGAGATATTAGGTGGGGTCCCTGGCATACAGGGGGCAACTGAAGCCACAGAGAAAATGAGACACGCTAGGGAGAAAGTGCAGAGAGACCAGGACACAGCTCCGAGGAACCAAACAGCAACATTTGAAGGGCCAAGAAAAGCCACCAAAAACCAGACCAGGTCCAGGGAAGGACAGGATCCCACAGGCAGAAGAGACCCACAAAGTCTCACTTGGCAGGCAGTTGTCATGTGGACGGAGCCGGTAGCCGTGATTGAGACACAGACTGAGTGCGCCTCTGGAGCCAACCCCAGGAGGCTGAGAGCTCACAGGAGGCGCTCAGAGGGGGTGAGCAACCTTGGCCCACGTCTGAATGGCGGTGGCTCACCTTATTGAACCTGGCGAAGGGGTAGTCCTTTCCCTCCTCAGCTGCCCGTCGCCAGTGGAAGAACATAGCTCCATCCTTGCGGGCTGGGTTGGTGAATGGCATCCACTTCCAGGGCCGCACCTTCTTAGAGCCCAGCTTGGCCTTCACCGTGCGGTAGCCTTGACCAGTGTCACTGGGTAGCAGCGGGGGTGCATCCCTGGCAGCAAGGTTCGGAGAGATGAGAGCTTAGAGTCGGAGGTGTGTAGGGAACCTTTGGGCCCAGGCTGAGCCACCCTAGAGGAAGTCGCATCCTGGAGTGGGAAGCCTGGGCTCCTCCTGCACCCTGCTAAGCAAATGGGAGGCTTGGCCGGGGAGGGCCGGCAGGGAGAGAACTAGCAGAGAAAACCAGGAGACGGGGGCACGCCGGGGGAGGGGGGACCAGGCCCGGGGCTGTGGGGTTCCAATACTTGCTTCTTGTCGGAGTAGAGCAGCGCGTAGACCTCCCGGTGCATGCCCTCGGGCCTCTTGAAGGTCAGTGTCTCGGAGGACTTCTTGGACTTTTTCTGAGAAGGGAAGCCACAGGATAGGAAGCACAGCCTGGACCCCTCCTTCCCTGAAATTCTCTAGCTAGGCTAGAGCTCAATCCCCGCCACAGGCAAGGGCGGGCTATGAAAGCGCGCCCGGGGGCACTCCTCCGACCCGTCCGACTAGGAGATCCGTTTCCACCGCCTCTCGGCAGGTGGCAGCGACTTGGGGCCACCACCCCCCGACCCCACAAGCGTCTCTGCTGCTCCGCTCATCGCTGACGGGGTCGCGCCGGTTCCCACGCGTGCCCCACACCTCGCCGAGGCAGCACACGGTCTCCGTCCCCTGACGTCACCGCTCTGCCCCCCGCCCCCCTCCCAGGACCCAAGGCTCCCGGCCGCCCCGCCACCTTGTCCGGGTTGATAATGTCCTTCTTGCTGATGGTCCCGGAGGCTGCGTCCCCCTCTGGGCCCCCGAGTTCCAGGATGTCCCGCACATCCGCGCCGGTGGCCATCGCGCCGGAGAGCAGGGGGAGCGCCCCGAGGTCAGGGGTCAGCGCCTGGGGAGGGAGCAGGCTCGGGTGAGGGGGGCGGAGCCACTGCAGCCCCCCGGGAGCGGGGAGAGGCGGGCCGCCGGCGGGAGGGCAGCGGGCGCGGGGCGGGGCTCCGCCGGGGTCTCCCTCGCGGCCCGGCCCGCCGCCCAGGCCCAGAGCCTCCGCACCCGGATCCCCCGACGGCCGCCGCCGCCGCTCGCCTCTCCCCGCAGACCCGCGGACAGAAACTTCCGGCCGTGCGCCCTCGAAACTCCGCCGGCAGGAGCACTTCCGGTGTGCGCTGCGCGGAAATGGGGCCGGCTGGCAGCCTCGCGGGGAAGCCGCACCCTGCGGGGCCCCGGCTCGCGGCCTCGGCTCCCGGGCCCCCGGCGCCCCCGGCGCCCCCGGCGCCCCCGGCGTCCCTGCCTCGCCGTAGCTCCGCCGCGCCCTGCGCCGCAGGAACAGCGCTCGGTGACCTTGCAAGTCGCCTGATTCCTCCGCACCCGTCTCGCTTGCGAAACGGAAATCGTGCTGGCACCTGCTTAAATGAGGCACCGACAGTCCACGCAACACATCAGCAAGTAGCCTGGCACGTTTAAAAAAAAAAAAATTTTTTTTATTAAATGAATCAGTGGTGTTAATCGCCCCTGTCCCTGAAATGCTAAGCGTGTACCAGGCCCGGCGCTGAGCGCCCGAGACGAAGAGACCAGCGGGTCAGGGCGGGCATCCCGGCGGCGGCGGCCTGCACTGCAGCCAAGCAGGGGGCAGGGAGGAAGTCTCTTTGATTTTTTTTTTTTTTTTAAGATTTTATTTATTTAACAGAGCGCACAAGCAGGGGGAGCACCAGGCCGAGGGAGAGGGAGAAGCAGACTCCCGCTGAGCAGAGAGCACGCTGTGGGGCTCATCCCAGGCCCCCCGGGTCACCGTAGGAGGCCACCAACCGAGCCACCCAGGCGCCCCAACAAGTCTCTTTTCAAGGGGCACCTGGGTGGCTCAGGGATTGAGCGTCTGCCTTTGGCTTAGGGCGTGATCCCAGGGTCCCGGGGTCGAGTCCCCCATGGGGATCCCTGCATGGAGCCTGCTTCTCCCTCTGCCTGTGTCTCTGCCTCTCTCTGTGTGTCTCTCATGAATAAATAAAATCTTGAAGAAAAAGAAGAAGAACAACTCTTTTGAGGGAAGAAACTAATCTCCCTGGAGAGAGAGATGTCTAGAACAGGACCGCCTGAGGAGGGCAGGAGGAAAGAGAAAGGCGCTCAGACTTCAGCCTCAGCATCCCCGCCTGCAAACATGGAAGAAGGCTTCCTAAGGCATTGGGGAGACCACACCCCAGGCCGGCCTGCCAAGGAACCAAGCAGGGACGGGAGGGCACACAGCCTCTGCAAGTTAACTCTCCGTGTGCAGCCTCTTCTGGCTTGGAGGAGACAGGGACACAGCAGCTGCAGCTGCAAGCCCAGCTACACCCCACAACTTTGGAGAACTGGGCCTGGAGGTAGAAACCTTGCCCTCTTCCAGAGACCTGATTCCTGGGTGAAACCTGTGGGCTCTAGACAGTTCCTAGGCAAAGCCAGTGTCTTGCTACAGAAATTGCCCACAGGAGAAGAGAATGGTCCTTGCAGCCAGAAGTGGACAGAGCAATGGGAAAGAGTCCTGCACCTCTGCCTCAAACACTTGACTCTACTTGTAGTTAGTTGTGTAATTATTTGTTTAATATATATCTCCCCAAAAAGAGTTTGTTTTGAAATTTATTGGGGGTGTTTGTTTTTGTTTTGTAATTTTTATTTATTTATGATAGTCACAGAGAGAGAGAGAGAGAGAGAGAGAGAGAGAGAGAGGCAGAGACATAGGCCAAGGGAGAAGCAGGCTCCATGCACCGGGAGCCCGATGTGGGACTCGATCCCGGGTCTCCAGGATCGCGCCCTGGGCCAAAGGCAGGCACCAAACTGCTGCGCCACCCAGGGATCCCTGTTTTTGTTTTTTTGAGAGAGAGAAAGCACATGAGTGAGGGTGTAGTGGGGGAGCAGAGGGAGAGAGCAAGAGAGAATTTTCAGCAGGCTTCATGCCCAGTGCAGAGCCCGATGCCAGCTCCATCTCACAACCCTGAGATCACGACCTGAGCTGAAATCAAGAGTCCAATGCTTAGCTGACTGAGCCACCCAGGTGCCCTACCCCTGATAGATTTATTTCCATGAGAATCATGGTATGTAAATATATGTGTGTATCAGGCATTGTTCTAGGCTCTGGGGATGCAGTGGGTGAATGAAATACAAATGTCCCTGGGTGGGGCTTATATCTAGTGGGAGAAGAGAAACACTGAGCATATAAACAATAAAACAATGTACATTTTGATGGTGACGAGAGCTACGAAAAAAATAAAATAGGGTAATAGGATAGGGGACTACTTTAGTAGTGCGGTCAGGGAAACCTTCCCCGAAATCTGAGCTGAGGTTTAACTGCTGCAAGCAGCCGCACAGCATACCTGGAGAAGGAATGTTTCAGGCAGGAAGAATAACAAGTAGCTGATGGCATTGGGAAGGTCCCCGGATGACCGGTCCAGAGCTTCTCATCCCCTGGGGAAGCTGAGTCCAAGGATTGGGAGACGGGGACAAGAGAAGGATGCCTCTCTCTTGACCCTCAGAGGAGCCACTGCCCACACTTCCTCAACCAGACTACAGGTGGCAACAGGTTCCACCGTCAATCCAGAGAGGGGCTTGCTCCGCTGTACTCACCCAGCCAATCCTCTGTGGGATCACAGCATCACTTCTGGAGAGGCTCTCGCACTACAGTGACCTAGTGAGTGAGGAGCCAGGGGGAGGGACTTCAGGTGGGGACACTCTGGGGCTGCAACTTCTTTTTTTTTTAATTTCATGAGAGACACAGAGAGACAGAAGCAAAGACACAGGCTGAGGGAGAAGCAGGCTCCATGCAGGGAGCCTGATGCGGGACTCGATCCCAGGACCCCGGGATCATGGCCTGAGCTGAAGGCAGACCTCAACCACTGAGCCACCCAGGTGTCCCCAGAGCCAACTTTAAAGGAAGTTTTACTTAACCCTAAGAACAGCAGGAAGCCACTGCTTGGGAGCAGGCTGGCTGGCCTGCCAGTGGGGAGGGCAGAGCTGGAGGCAGGAGAACCAGGGGGGAGGCAGTGGAATCGGGAACCCATTGGATGGGGATAGAGGAAGCAGAATTTCAAAGGGACCTGGTAGCCCATCCCTCCTCACCTGGGCCTAGAAATAGTAGACCAGAGCTCCTGAGTGCCTGGCCTGGCTCCCTCCTCCCTTTCCTCTTCTTCCTCTCCCACCTCCACCCAGGCTCCTCCCCCAGACTGTGCACTCCTTAGCCATGGCAGTGGGTCTCCTCGTCCCCAGCAGGTGAGTGTGTGCTTTATTTTCACGGGCTCCTTAGAAAGTGTGAAAAAGGGGAGGCACTGTGTGTGTGTGGTGTGATCAAGATCCAGAGCATCTCAATCTGACCTGGTCTTGCTCAGCTTAATTATAAGGAACATTTTCCAACTAACGAGGACCAATTTCACATTTTTTAAAATGGGCAAAGAGCGTGATTAGGAAAGTCACAGAAAAAGTGCTACAATTACTGTAGAGGTAAATATGCAGCATCACTGGTATTCAAAGAAATGAAAAATTGAAAACTATAATGAGAGACCAGGTTTTGCCTTATCAGGTAGGTAAAAACCTAAATCATAATTGTGATACCTATTCTTGATGAGAGTACTACGGAAATAGCCACCCGCCTACCCTGTTGATGAGAATGGAAATTGGCCTGGTTTTGGTCATTAGTTCACTCAACAAATTGCTTAGCACTAAGCATAAGCGACTTAGACGTGCAGCACTCGGGGCGCCTGGCTGGCTGTCAGCGGAGCGCGCGACTCATGATCTCAGGTCCTAAGTTCAAGCCCCATGTTGAGTGTAGAGATTATGTGAATAAAGTTTTAAAAAAGAAGCAGCAGCAGCACATGGCACTCTATGCCAGGCCCTGTGCTAGCCCTGAGCATACAGCAGAAAAGACAAACGTGATCGCTGCCTTCAGCTGGTACTTTTAAGAGCTGTGCACTTTATCCTATGAGAGTTATTCCTTAATAAGAAGAAACAAGTCAGGGCACTGAGTGGCTCAGTCAGTTGAGTGTCTGACTCTTGATTTTGGCTCAGGTCATGGTGTCAGGGTCGTGGGATCAGAGCCCCTTGTGGGGAATCTGCATGCAGCGGGGAGTCTGCTTGAGATTCTCTCTCTTTTTCTCCTCTGCCCCTCCCTCTGTGTCTCTCAATCTGTCTCTCAAATAAATAAAATCGAAGAAGAAGGAGAAGAGGAGGAGGAGGAAGAAGAAGAGGAAGAGGAGGAGGAAGAAGAAGAAGAAACAAGTAGGGGCACCTGGGGTGGCTTAGTCGGTTAAGCATCTGACTTCAGTTCGGTCATGATCCCAGGTACCTGCTGAGCAGGGAGCCTGCTTCTCCCTCTCCCTCTCCAAGGCACCCAGACTTCCAGGAAGATCCTTTGGGGGAAAGGCCCATCGGGAGCTGGGGATCAGGATGTCTGGGGCAAGAAGCTGGGACAAGGGCTTTGACGAGGACCGTGTGGGCCCCCATCAGTTTTGTGATCAAGAAAGATGACCTCTTCCAGGAATGACTGAAGGACACAGCCCGCGCCAGCACCCAGCAGTCAGAGCGGACTGAGGCCTTCTTGCAGGGCTCTCTGGGCAGCCCCCAACCCCCAGCACTGAGTCTTCAGTTGTTCAGCCCAGTGGGTCCCTCCTCCTGCATCTGCCACAAAGGAAAATACTGCTGTTGGTCCCCTCACCTCCAGGGTCTCTGGGGAGCTCTCTCCCCTTGCCATTTCAACTCTTCTGGAATTCTCTCCCTTGCATGCATCTCTCTTCTCCTTCCTCTGCCAGTGTCCTATCAACAGTTATCAGCTTTCCAGAGTGGATTCCTGACTCCTTCTCTCACCCCACCCTCACCTCTGGACTGTTTTATATAATTTGGCTCCTTCTTTATTGATTTTATTTTATTTTTTTAGCAGAGTGGACTTCCCAGCTGCCAGAACTGTGATAAAATAAGTTTCTGGAGATCCCTGGGTGGCGCAGCAGTTTAGCGCCTGCCTTTGGCCCAGGGCACGATCCTGGAGACCCGGGATCGAGTCCCACGTCAGGCTCCTGGTGCATGGAGCCTGCTTCTCCTTCTGCCTATGTCTCTGCCTCTCTCTCTCTCTCTCTCTGTGACTATCATAAATTTAAAAAAAATTAAAAAAAATAAAATAAAATAAGTTTCTATTGCTTAAGCCACCCAGCCTGTAATAGTTCTGTTAGAACAGCTCAAACCGAAACATTTTTCTTTTAAATACATGTTTGTATTTGGCGAGCCAATCCTTCTAAAGTCTGGAGTCCCTTACAAATCTTTGTAAGTCAATTCTTTTGCTTTTCTAAATTAAGCAAATAAATAAAAAGCAATGTCAGACCCAAGACATGGCACCTTGTACCAGCCGTGTCAAATAAAGTGTTACAGAGCTCAATGGTCCTCTTTGGATTTGGAGGCCACACATTCCACATTTGGACAGGCTGCTCTGATTCATTCACCAGGTAACCGTTAAGGTCAGAGAGGGGCCTGGCTCAAAAAAGAGGTTCTCCATTAGATCCAGGTTGCAATGTGAGCTGTGTTAGCAATTTGGCCTGATTATCCAACAGACCCAGTGGTCTGGGAAGTATTTTTTTTTTTTTTTAATTTATGATAGGCACACAGTGAGAGAGAGAGAGAGAGGCAGAGACACAGGCAGAGGGAGAAGCAGGCTCCATGCATCGGGAGCCTGATGTGGGATTCGATCCCGGGTCTCCAGGATCGCGCCCTGGGCCAAAGGCAGGCGCTAAACTACTGTGCCACCCAGGGATCCCTGGGAAGTATTTTGTGCCAAGGATCTTATATGCACCTTCAGGCAACCCCAGTGGGAGACTCACAGCACAGGCACCCAGGATTTTGCAGTAAGGCTGTGATCCTGCCTGCAAATAGGTGGCTACCACTTGGAAAGCAGTTTCTGGTACCACTGGTAGAAACTCAGTGCCTGCCCATGAGACACTAAGTAGGAAACTGGAACTGCCCCACGTGAACTGAGGATTGTCCTATCCCCTGAACCATACAGGTGGGGATGCAAGTCGGCATTCCATGCTAAAATGTAAGGAGTATGTAGGGGCTCCTGGGTGGCTCAGTCAGTCAAGTGTCTGCCTTTGGCTCAGGTCATGGTCCCAGGGTCCTGAGATCGAGCCCTCATCAGGCTCCCTGCTCATCATCGGGCTCCCCACTCCTCATCCTTGTTGTCAGGCTCCCAGCTCATGTTGTCATCCTTGTTGTCTTCGTCAGGCTTCCTGCTCTGCTCCACCCACCCCCCACTTGTGCTTGCTCTCTCTTTCTGTCATACAAATAAATAAAATCTTAAAAATAAATAAATAAATAAAATGTAAGGGTTATATAGACCTTTCTTCTCTTCCATTATAAATACTTAGTGCTCTAAGTTTCACCATAATCACTGCTTTAGCTGCATCCTGCAAATTTTGTTACATTTTCATTATCATTCTAATTTCCCTGCAATTGCTTCTTTGATCCATGGATCATTTAGAACTATGTGGCTTACTATATTTCCAAATATTTGAGCGTTTTCAAGGTATCTTATGATCATTGATATCTAATTTAATTCCACTGTGGCCAGAGAACACGTTCTATGTAATTTCAATCCTTTTAAGTTTATTGAGATTTGTATTATGACCCAGCATATGATCCATTGATGAATATAACATGTATAAAAAATATGTGTCCCACAGTTTGGTATAGGGTTCTATAAATACCAATTAGGTCAATATGATTGACAGTATTTTCTTTTTTTATTAAAATATTTTATTTTAATGTCTCTTCATGAGAGACACACACAGAAAGACAGAGAGAGGCAGAGACACAGGCAGAGGCAGAAGCAGGCTCCATGCAGGGAGCCCGATGTGGGACTCGATCCCATGACTCCAGGATCACGCCCTGGGCTGAAGGTGATGCTAAACCGCTGAGCCACCCAGGCGTCCAAACAGTATTTTCAAATAATCTCCTCTTTTGATTTTTTTGGCCTATTGTATCAATTGCTGAGGGGGGTTTAAAATCTCCAACAATGATTGTGGAATCATCTGTTTCTTCCTTTAATTCTGTCCATTTTTGTTCCATATATTTTGAAGCTCTGTTACTAGGCACATACACATTTATAATTGCTATATCTTCCTGGTGAATTGACCCATTTATTATTATGAAATATCTATCTTTATTTCTGGGAATAGTCTTTTTTTATTGAAGTGTAATTTAATTGATATTATAGCCACTCCAGCCTTTGCAAGCTTGCTATTTGCATGGTATATCTTTTTCCTGCCATTTTCTCTCATCTTGTTGGTATATTTACATTTTGCATCTGTTATACATATTTGACTTTTACTCTTTTTCATCCTTTTGGACAATCTCTGCC
This sequence comes from Canis lupus dingo, assembly GCF_003254725.2. Lineage (NCBI taxonomy): Eukaryota > Metazoa > Chordata > Mammalia > Carnivora > Canidae > Canis > Canis lupus. The sequence goes on from NC_064257.1 coordinate 16,107,265, forward strand.
TCTTGAGACCATAGGTGTTGGATGGGTAGCAAAAAAGAACAAGCTTAAGCCTGGCCTCATCTGTATCCTTTCTTCTTGATGATGAATGCTAGTGGACACTACAGACTTTATAGTGGACCAAATAGTTTGCAGGCTGCATTGGGCACTTCAGTTTGCAAGGTCACCTGGTTGTCCCATGGACAAGCATTCCGTCTTTACCAGGGCCCCGTAGTAAGATAAAACTGTTTCTCAAAGGGAGATCAGTTGCTTGCCAAACAGGGCATGACTTTCTTCATAAATCCCAGGGGCTTCTTCTGCAATGTTCCTCCTGGCTTGCTATAGACCCTATCAGCATGGGGCATCAACGTGATTGGATCTGGTGGGTCATGGAGACCAAGTGGCCTATTTACATTGCAGCCTAGACCAACTGGACAGTTTTCCTTTGCTCTGGATTCCTCTCAAAGCTGACAGCCTTTCAGGTCACTCAGTAAATGAATGGGGTGCAAGACACCCAAATATGATGTATGCTCCTCAAAAATCCAAGAAGAACACCAAGTACCATATTTCAACTAATCTAAGTCACCATCAACTGAAGAGTGCACCTTCATTTATATTCCACTATGAAGATTTTTTTAAAGGTACTATCAGTTAAGCCACAATATACCATTAATTGTAAGATGAATTCTCATGTTAGAGATGTTAAAATGTGAGGAAACAAACGTTGTGAATGTACTAAATGCCACTGAATTGTTCACGTTAAAATGGTTAATTTTATGTTATGTGTATTTTACTTTATTTTTTTAATGTGAACCAATGAAATAGAGTTTTCTGTCCCTTTCATATGGTAGGAGGGCGTAAGGTGAAGCAACCTGTACTTAAGAGGGGACACTGTGACACTCACTACAACACTGGACCTCCAGAAACACTCCTGAAGTGTGTTTTCATGGGTTTTACTTGATTTCATTGAATCTCAGATGCTGTGATCCTGGCACATTCTTTTTTTTTTTTCTTTTTTTAATTTTTTAATTTTTTAAGATTTATTTATTTATTTGTGATAGACATAGAGAGAGAGAGAGAGGCAGAGACACAGGAGGAAGGAGAAGCAGGCTCCATGCCAGGAGCCCGACTCAGGACTCAATCCCGGGACTTCAGGAACATGCCCTGGGCCAAAGGTAGGCTCCAAACCACTGAGCCACCCAGGGATCCCCCCGCCACCGCCGCCTTTTTTTTTTTCTTTTTAAAACATATTTATTTATTTTAGAGAGAGGGAGAGCATGGGGGGAGGGGCAGTGGGAGAGGGAGACTCTCAAGCAGTCTCCATGCTGAGTGTGGAGCCTGATGCCAGGCTCACTCTCACCACCCTGAGATCACAACGTGAGCCGAAACCAAGAGACGGCCACTTAACCCACTGTGCCACCCAGGCGTGTCCTCGCCCTCAGCACATTCTTGATTGACCGGAAGGTGTCAACAGGCTTTCACAGAACTATGTCACTATTTCCTCCTGTTGACCAGGATTGTCAGGAGTCACTCATTAACCTCAGCAGAGGAAGAAAGAGGAACTTCTGTCAGCAAGGAGGCTCAAGGAGGTAAAATTTGGGATGCTGCAAGTCATCCAAATGCCTTTTTTAAAAATAAATTTATTTTTTATTGGTGTTCAATTTGTCAACATACAGAATAACACCCAATGCTCATCCCATCAAGTGCCCCCCTCAGTGCCCGCCACCCAGTCACCCCCACCCCCCGCCCTCCTCCCCTTCCACCACCCCTAGTTCGTTTCCCAGAGTTAGGAGTCTTTATGTTCTGTCTCCCTTTCGGATATTTCCCACTTATGTTTTCTCCTTTCCCCAAATGCTTTATTTTCTGATCAGTGCTTCAACATTCACATAAGAGACCTGGCAAGGCTCTCATTTTTACCTGATATTGTACTACAACAATTCTCAGTATCACACTTTAGATCTAATTTTCAATTATTATCAGCCCCATGACTACAAGAGAGAAATCATTTTTATTATAGACATAAAAAGTCAATGGATTAGGACTTGTCTTGAGCCAAAATTTCAGGAGCTCAACATTCTTTTTCTTTACTCTGTCTAGAAAAAAACCCCTCTTCACTGAAGTTCCCAAAGCCCCCAGTCCTCATGCTGCTCCGTAGCAGAGGCCATTTTAGTTCCCCAAAGCTTTGCCTTCAGTGCAACTTTCATTCAGATGATAATCAATTGTGATTGTGGGTGTAAATTAGTGGCAGGCCCAGGGCTGCCTTTGATGTTAGTTGGGTTTTCACTGCCCAAAAATAAATACCAAATTCATGACTGTCTTTATTAGTTAAAGCCATAATTTTTAGTTATGTTTTCTAATAAAAACAAGCAGCCGAAATTGTTCCAAGAAGAATTAGGAGACCAAATAGAGCAATAACCATAGAAAAACTAAAAATATTGTTACTGAGCTTCAATTTTAAAAAGTAACAGACTTTGGGGCAGCCCGGGGGGCTCAGTGGTTTAGCGCTGCCTTCAGCCCAGGGCCTGATCCTGGAGACCCGGGATCAAGTCCCATGTTGGGTTCCCTGCATGGAGCCTGCTTCTCCCTCTGCCTGTGTCTTTGCCTCTCTCTCTGTATCTCTCATGAATAAATAAATAAATAAAATCTTTATTTAAAAAAAAGGTAACAGACTGAAGATTATAAATAGATAAGTTCTAGTTGACCTTCAAGGAACAGAATATTTCTCATTTATTCAAGTTGACTTTACAGCATATAAGAAATTGACATTTTTCTCAATTCAAATTGAGACTAGCACCATATCAGAGTCTAAGAGAGGAATGCTTTGAAGAGAACATAATTCTCATCTTATATAAACAATTTAAGGAAATCAGAAAAGGCTGAACATTTTGCTCACCAGTCAGGATGTATGGTGGGGCAGAGCTGGAGAGTGGGACAGTCAAGCTACTCCAGAGGTTGGAAAAACCATGCCAGGCAAAGAACTTGCATCAAGACCAGGACTGAAATACATTCATGTGAGTGATTTAGCTCAAGACGTCTGAACACCGGATGTCATGGAGTCTGGTGAGAAGGCTTCTCCCAAGAGGATGCCAAAAGATGCACAGATGATGGCTGAAATCCTGAAGGATATGGAGATACAGAATGCGAGGCATGAGTTGTAAATCAGGTGTTGGAGTTTGCCTTACAAATTATGACCACCATCCTAAATGATGCAAAAATTCATGCAAAGCCATGCTACGATAGCTATTGTTGGTGCAGATCATGTGCGCTGGCCACCCAGTGTTGCTCTGACCAGTCTTTTACTTCTCTTCCTTAGAGAGAGTTTTTATTAGATATTTCCAGGCAGGGATCCCTGGGTAGCGTAGCAGTTTAGCGCCTGCCTTTGGCCCAGGGCGCAATCCTGGAGACCCAGGATCGAATCCCACGCTGGGCTCCTGGTGCATGGAGCCTGCTTTTCCCTCTGCCTGTGTCTCTGCCTCTCTCTCTCTCACTGTGTGCCTATCATAAGTAAATAAAAATTAAAAAAAAAAAAAGATATTTCCAGGCAAAGTAATCAACCCTCTTTTCCATTGATCAAGCCATATTCAGGCCCTAGAGTGCCACTTGATTGACATTGTTTAACTGCTCCAAATTACACACTCAAGCCTCTACCAAAAAAAGCAACTACTTCGGCAAGAAGAAAAACAGTTCCATGACTGAATGTTGGTTCAGTTGCTAGCGGGCCAAGTACTCCCACTATGGGCACACAATCCCCACAAACCATGTCTGTTTCGGCTAAGACAGGGACTCCAACATCCCTCACAAGGCAAAGGATTGCAGTACAGATACCCATTTCAAAGTTCTCAGCTGTGAAAGCATCAATTCCTGCCATATCAGCAGTTCAGAATGTTCTGATTAATCCATCACCAGTAACGTTTTCATTGCAAAATAATACCAATGACTCATCAAAGGCATTAAAACAAAATGTGAAGATGGTAATAAGAGTGATGACAATGGCCACTATCATTTATAGTCCAACCTTGATGCATGTAACATGTATACTTGGTCTTGAGACCATTGTACTGAAATTCAACATGCATATTGGATGTTTTACAGTTGTTTTAGAAAACTTAAATACTATTTATTGAGTAAATATAGTTACCATACTTTTCAGTTGAGATATAAGATTTTCTTTATAACTAATCATTTTTTATCAGCCTTTAAATGTAAAAAATGAAATTGTCATTCATCAAAAAAAGAAAAGATTTTTTAAAAGAAAGAGAAGAGGAGATAGAAAACTATCTAACACATTTTACTAACTAGTATGTCCTGAAAAACAAAGCTAGAGAAGGACAAGATAAAAAATATATGCATGATCCCACATAAGAACAGTGAAGCAAAATCTTAAATAAAATGTAACAAACTAAATTCAGCTGTGTAAAAAGAATAAGTAAATAAATAGATAAATAAATAAATAAATTTAGCAGTGTTTTAAAAGAACAATTCATCAAATCCAAAGAGGATTTATCCCAGAATTGCTAAGATAGCTCAGGATTAGAAATATATCAATTTAGCGATGCCTGTGTGGCTCAGTCAGTTAAGCCTCTGACTTTTGATTTTGGCTCAGGTCATGATCTCAGGATCATGAGATTGAGCCTGGCCTCGGGCTCTGTGCTGGTTGGTCATGGAGCCTGCTTAAGATTCTCTCTCTCTCCCTCTGCACCTCCCCCTGTCTGCTGCTGCATGCACTCAGGCTCTCTCTCAAAAAATTATTTTAAAAAAATAATGAATATGTAATCAATTTAAATTATATTAATAATTTTAAATGTTTAAATATGATGGTTTTAATAAATTCAATACCCCTTAGTGATCTAAAGGAAAAAAGTCTCCTAGCAAACTAGGAAAAGAATAGCCTTAATTTGATACATTATTTATTTCTAATGAAACAATGATAAAAACCTACAGCAAATGGGGCACCTGGATGGCACAGTTGGTTAAGCATCTGCCTCTTGGTTTTGGCTCAGGTCATGATCTCAGGGTCATGAGATCAAGCCCCCTGTCTAGCTCTGCACTCAGCATAGAGTCTGCTTGGGATGCCCCTCTCTCTCACTTGCCTGCTTTTTCTCTTTCTCTTTCTCTCTGTCTCTCTAAAAATAGATAAAATCTTTAAAAACAACAACTACTCCACAGCAAATGCCACACTTACTGGTGAAACAATAGATACATTCCAACTGAAGTCAAGAATAGGACAAGAATGACCTTTATCACCATTACTATTCAAAATGGTGTCAGATGTTCTAATTGAAGAAAGGAAGAAAAGCAATAAGAGGTATAAACATTAGAAAAGAAAGAGGCAAATTGTGATTATTTGCAGATAACACTATTGCTTACATAGAAAAACCTAAAAAAATCAACTGACAAATTATTAAAACGAATAAGAGAATTTACCAAGGTAACTACATACAAGATCAAAGTGCAAAAATCAATAGCTTTCCTATATACCAGCAATAACCAATTAGAAAATGTAATAGAAAATAAAATTACATTCAGAATTGCAACAAAATCTATTAACCACCTAAGAATAAACCTAAAAAATAGAATTTATCTCAGGCCAATAAAGGGAGTACAAAATTAGAAAATCCATCAACCCAATTAATGACATTAATAAAATCAAATTCAAAGTTATACAATTACATAGCAGCTGAGGAAATTCAAGAACCATTTCTGGAAAAAACACCAAGTAAAACAAAAGACACAGGACATTCCTTAACTATGATAAATAGTTAGTCAATTTTCCTTTTCCAAGAAACAAAGAGCAAACATCATATTAAGTGGCTAAATGCACTGCCATTAAAGTCAGGAACAGGAAGGCAGCAATTATCACTGCCCCTCAAAATTTGTTTCGTGTAAAAGTGAAACAGAATTTGAAAATGGGAGTAACAGAAGAGCCTAGGTGGCTCAGTCAGTTGAGCATCCAACCGACTGGAGGGTTCAGGTCATGATCTCATTGGTTTGGGGATCAAGCCCTGTGATGAGCTTCATGCTCAGTGGGGAGTCTGCTTGAGATTCTCTCCCTCTGCCCCTCCCCCCACACACGTATCCTCTCTCTCAAATAAATAAATATATCTAAAAAAGAAAGAACAAAAGAAAGAAAAGAGAAAGAAAGAAAGAAAGAAAGAAAGAAAGAAAGAAAGAAAAAAGAAAAAGAAAGAAAGAAAAAGAAAGAAAGAAAAAAAGAAAGAAAGAAAGAAAGAAAGAAAATGGGAGTAACAACCTAACCAGATCTCATTCCAGAGTCTGACAAAATATACAGGGGAATGCCCCCTCTGTAAACAAGACTACTTTGGTTTCATATTATACAAATAGGATGTAAGTTGAAATCACACTCAGATATAGATACTGATAAAAAGAGTCTTACTTTCTTTTTTTATTTTTATTTTTTAACTTTTTTTATTTTTTTACTTTTTAAAAAGATTTTATATTTGAGAGAGAGAGTGAGCATGTGAGCAAGGAGAGGGGCAGAGGAGCAGGGAGCCTGACACAGGGCTTGATTCCAAAACCCTGGGATCATGACCTGAGCTGAAGGCAGACACTTAACCAACTGAGCCACCCAGGTGCCCCCAAAGGGTCTTATTTTCTTTTCTTTTCTTTTTTTTTTTTAACCTATCAAAGCCATTGCCAAGTACTATCCAGATTTTATTCAGACTGTCCCTATCCTCTGCTTGAGGGAGAGATTTAAGACCCAGAGCTGGTTTTGGCAATGGGGAAATGAGGGCAATGAACTAATGGGGGCTGGTGGCACAAAGGAGGGTCTGAGTGAGGGACAGCCACACCCTAAGGGCACAAATGCTGTCATACCAATGGCTCTGGCACCTTTCACTACTCTCCTCATGCTCAGAAGTGTTGGAATCTTTTGATATCCTATCTCAACTTTACCTTGTTTTAGATACTGAAAAGTCTAGGTTTATTTCTTTTTAAAAAAATTTTAGACAAGACAGAAAGAGTGGGGTGGAGGAGGCAGAGGGAGAGAGAGAGAGAGAGAATCTTAAACAGGTTCCAGGCTGAGCACAGAGCCCAATGCAGGACTCTACCTCACAACCTTGAGATCATGACCTGAGCTGAAATCAAGAGTCAGACAACTGACTGAGCCACTGTGCCCCAATTCCTTTTTTTTAAAGAAGAAGAAAGGAAACCCCATCCAGATGAGTTCTAAAGAAAGTTGTGGTTTAGCTTTCTCTAAGAAAGAGCAAACACAGGTTATTTTAGAGCAAATGAGCAGAGTAAGTTGGAGGTGGGATGAGGGATTGTTTTGAGTCTCTGCCTCTCTTCTCATAAAAACAGTACTATTAAGGTCCTTGAGAAGCATACTCTGGAACAGAGATATTATATCTCCTATATCGTACTCTTGGTACCAATATCTGTAGAGGGAAAAGGGAAAAGCTGGTTTGGGCTTTTCTATTATTAACATTATTGTACTAGTCTGAGGGAGACGTTGGACTATGATAAAATCCCAGCAAGTCCTCAGCTGGCACGTGAGGTGCTCTGAAGGAGAGATGACCCTTCAGAGTTGTCTCTAGATGGAGTGAGGAGACCAGGCCTTTGTATTCCCATTCCAACCAGTCATCAGATGTGGGCTATCCTGGGGAGGGGATTGACCTTGAGTGAGGCCAGAAGACTAAATTACTTATAAATTTTAAAAATCAGGTTTTTTAAAAAAGATTTTATTCATTCATGAGAGACATAGAGAGAGAGGCAGAGACACAGGCAGAGGGAGAAGCAGGCTCCATGCAGGGAGCCCAACACAGGACTCGATCCCGGGTCTCCAGGATCAGGCCCTGGGCTAAAGGCAGCGCTAAACCGCTGAGCCACCCAGGAATCCCAGGATATCAGTTTTGCATCAATGTTTTCATCAAAACACTTCATACCAGAAGATAATAAAGTAATAACCTTAAAATACTCAAGAAAATATGGACCAAACATTTTATATCCAGCTAACATGACCAGAAAGTATAATGCCATAGACAAGTGTTATGAACATGTGAAAACTCAGCAAATGTTCCCATGAGATCAATCCTGAGGAATCTACTAGAGAATGGACTTCAACCAAAAAAATGAGAGAGAGAGAGAGAGAGAGAGAGAGAGCATGGACTTCATAAAACCGTGAAATAATTAGAAAAGCTTCAACACAGGGTTGGCAGTAAACACTGAATGTATTTAGTTGTAGAACTAAAAGCAAATGTCGAGAGTAAGGATGATAGAACGGCATGTAGTTGTTATGTGCTCTGATGACGTATGTAAAGTGCAATATCAAAAATGGGGGAAAGGGGGCACCTGGGTGGCTCAGTGGTTGAGTGACTGCCTTTGGCTCAGGGCATGATCCCAGGGTCCTGGGATGGAGTCCTGAATCAGGCTCCCCACAGGAAGTCTGCTTTTCCCTCTGCCTGTGTCTCTGCCTCTCTCTGTGTGTCTCTCATGAAAAAATAAATAAAATCCTTTCCAAAAATGGGGGAAAAGGAGAATATATGAAAAATGGGGTAAACTCACCAATTGCCTTATAGTTATTTTTTTTTAAATTTTTATTTATTTATGATAGTCACAGAGAGAGAGAGAGGCAGAGACACAGGCAGAGGGAGAAGCAGGCTCCATGCACCGGGAGCCTGATGTGGGACTTGATCCTGGGTCTCCAGGATCGTGCCCTGGGCCAAAGGCAGGCGCCAAACCGCTGCGCCACCCAGGGATCCCTGCCTTATAGTTATTAAGAGTGAATAATAACGTATCATTTTAACTAGATGTCAGGCAGAGGGAGCAGAATGTGAAAAACGTGTTGCTTATTAACTTTAATATTGCTCAAAGTAGAAGACCAGTGTACTATTATCTAAAAAAAGAAGGACATAGTATTTTGCAAAGGTATTATTATGAAAATGTACAGGACAAAATGTAGAACTCCCTAAATGCCAAAAGAAATATTTTTTGAAGCTCAAGAGAGAGAGAAAGAGAGAAAACAGGTGACAATATAGTGAAATATTTTAAATTAAAAAAGATGTCAGTCTTTATCAATAATATAAATGAGGCAAACTCACATATTGAATGAAAGTATTTTCAAATCATCAAATCATCAAACAAAGCAAAGTCTAACCCTGTTCCATAGAAGACACCTGAAAACAAAGATACTGAGACTGTTTAAAAATAAAAGAATCGACAGGCAAATATATACCAGGCAAAATATAAAACACAGAAAATGCAAGGGTCAAGTTAGAATTCTGACCTCCACCTATCTATCAAGTTAGAATTCTGACCAAGAAGCATTAAAAAGAAAAAGAAGGGCTTTTTATAATGCTACTGGCTGAATTTAACAATGGACACATATATCTGTTTCACAACCCAGCAAAAGACAAAACTACAGGAGATGCAGATGAACTAGAAACATATCAATAAGAGGAAAGTTTAACACATTACTCTCAGTTGAAGACAAGTCAAGTGGACGAAGAAATGAATAAGGATTTAGGAAACCTAATCCAGTGCCACCAAAAATGTGGTTAGAGACAGCTTCAAGTTCATGAACAGTGGTTACCAGATGCAGTGAGATAGGAAGCTTGCTCCAGAATATAAATCAACACACCACTTCCTTCATAAAGTCTTGCCACCAAAGCAGGGGGATCAGCTGAACTGTTATGTGCTTACGGTGACACAGTAGACTGGCCACTTTGAGCCGCGCTGACCTAATGACATAATCAATCAATACATACCAAATTATGAATCCCAATATTAGGGAATATGCCTCATTTTGAAGTGCACTTGGAATGTTCATATGGATGTGTCAGGCCATAAAGAAAAACTGCAATAAAATGCAAATAACACAACAGTGCTGTCTGACTACAATGCTAGAAACTGATAGAGCTGATAATCAAGTTTCTTCCACTCGAATTTTTTTTTTTAATTTTTATTTATGATAGTCACACAGAGAGAGAGAAAGAGAGGCAGAGACACAGGCAGAGGGAGAAGCAGGCTCCATGCACCGGGAGCCCGACGTGGGATTCGATCCCGGGTCTCCAGGATCGCGCCCTGGGCCAAAGACAGGCGCTAAACCGCTGCGCCACCCAGGGATCCTCCACTCGAATTTTTTAATGCACATACTTTTAAGTACTTCCTGCAAAAAAAGGGAAAATGAAAAAGTAGAACTCTTGGAAATACTACTACTAATAATGAAATCATCACATCTGAATAAGCAATCTACAGTAAAAATCATCAGAGGGAAATTCATACACTAGATATCTATATCAATGAAATGAAGGTAAATAAATGAAATATTTGATTGAAAAAATCAAAGGAGGGCAGCCTCGGTAGCCCAGCGGTTTAGCGCTGCCTTAACCCCGGGGCATGATTCTGGAGACCCGGAATCGAGTCCCGTTGGGCTTCCCTGCGTGGAGCCTGCTTCTCCCTCTGCCTGTGACTTTGCATCTCTCTCTCTCTGTGCCTCTCATGAATAAATAAAATGAAATCTTTAAAAAAAAAAAAAAAAAGAAAGAAAAAGATCAAAGGAAAGCATAAGGAAGGAATTATTAAGATAAGAGTGAAAAATTAGTGAATTAAAAAAACAAACAGGGTAAAAGTAGTACATACATAAGAAGGCTTATTATTTGAAAACACTAATAATATACACAAACTATTAGATAACTTTTTCTTTAAGAGAGAAAGTACAAATATACAAGCTAAATGATAAGGGATAGTGGCCACCAAAACATAGCTTACTAAGTTGTATAATTTTATGTAAATGAAGATGAAAGTCTCAATGAAATGGATAACTTTCTAGGTAAATATAATTTACCAAAATTGAACCCAGTAGAGACATAGTCTCATATGTAGAACTACAAATTTGTAAAACAGAAACCCAACAAAAAGTTATCAGACCAAGGCACCTGGGTGGCTCAGTTGGTTAAGCATCTATCTGCCTTCCACTCAGGTCATGATCCCAGAGTCCTTGCTCAGTGTGGAGTCTGCTTCTCCCTCTTCCCCTCACTCTGTTCATGCTTTCTCTATCTTTTTTTTTTTTTTTTAAGATTTTATTTATTTATTCATGAGAGATACAGAGAGAGAGAGAGAGAGAGAGGCAGAGGGAGAAGCAGGCTCCATGTAGGGAGCCTGACATGGGACTTGATCCCAGGTCTCCAGGGTCAGGCCCTGGGCTGAAGGCGGCGCTAAACCGCTGAGCCACCGGGCTGCCCTGCTTTCTCTATCTTGTCTTTCTCTCTCTCCCTCAAATAAAGAAATAAATAATCTTAAAAAAAAAAGTATCAGATCAACATGACTTCACAGAGGATTTATACTAAATCTTTAAAGCAAAGATCATCTGAATGTTACTTCAACAATTCTAGAGCATAGAAGGTGAAGAAATACTTCCAATTTATTTTTTGTGAAACAAAGTATAACATTGATAGTAAATCAATAAAAAGGGTAAAACATTAGCAAACATAATTCAGCACATTTAAATAAATACATAAGTAGGGTTTATTTCAGGAATACAAAGATCATTTAACATCAGGAAATCTGTTAACATAATGTATCAAATTTATACATGTAATGAGAAAATGAACTGATCAACTCCACAGACCCTGAAAAGGCATTTGACAAATCCAAAGCCCATACATGTTAAAGACTCAATGAAACAGAAATTGAGGGATACTTCCATTATATATCTTGATTCCAAATTTGGCATCAATATTAATGGCATCAAATTAATTAAACACTAGAGTCTTCCTTGTTTGTGATCTAATAAAAAATAAATTTGGTATTTTTCCCAGGTTCCTGGTACAGAGCTTCAAAAACCCTTGAAATTTCCTGAATGATAGGAATGTCTTGTTATTCATGAATCTCTTGATAGTTGAGTTTATAAACTCAATACTTTATAAGATCAGTACTTGAGTTTATGAGGATAAGATGATTCGTGGTAATGATTGATGGGGGGGATGGGTTTGATAGCTTCAGAATGGGGGCTAGGGCCAGAGGAACCAACCATGTGATTAGAGGGTTGGAAAATCTCAGCAACCTGCCATCCAACATACACACACACCAACTTGAGGAAAGGGAGAGGGACTGGATATAAGTCATGAAGACAATGACTTTTTTTTTAAGATTTATTTATTTATGATAGACATAGAGAGAGGGAGAGAGAGAGAGAGAGGCAGAAACACAGGAGGAGGGAGAAGCAGGCTCCGTGCCGGGAGCCGGACGCGGGAGTCGATCCCAGGACTCCAGGGTCGTGCCCTGGGCCAAAGGCAGGCGCCAAACAGCTGAGCCACCCAGGGATACCCATGAAAACAATGATTTAATAATCCTGGACCATAAGGGAGCTTCCCCAGTTGCTAAATACTTTGATAGGCTCAGAGGGTAGCAGGCTTAGATTCTGTAAGGACAGGGCATGGGAACTCTGGTCAAGCCCTTCCCTTAAAGATCTTGCCCTATTCCTCATTTGGCTGTTCAATAGTATCCTTTATAATCAAATGATAACTATAAATAGTGAATTACCAATCTGAGGAGGTTTTAAGAAGCCTCCAGTTTGTAGTCAGCAAGGCAGAAGCATAAATGGCTTAAGAACACCATCTAGGATTTTCTTTTTTAAAGATTTGATTTATTTATTCATGAGAGACGTAGAGAGGCAGAGACACAGGCAGAGGGAGAACCAGGCTCCTCGCGGGAGCCCGATGTGGGACTCAATCCCGGGACCCCAGGATCATGCCCTGAGCCAAAGGCAGACACCCAACCACTGAGCCACCCAGGTATCCCACCATCCAGGATTTTCAGCCAGCTTCTGATGCAGGGCCATGACGCTGCATGTGCTATCATGACTGAGAATTTTAACCTGTCAGGGTCTTCACAGACCCCCTGTAGGTAGTTACTGTCAAAACTGAACTGAATTGTAGGACACTCAGTATCAGATAATTGGTGTTGGAATTCACTGCAAAAATCAGAAACAAGACAAGGGTGGCCACTATTTTAATACAACAAAAAGCAATTAGAGGCATAAGAATTTAAAAAGACAAGATAAAATTACATACATGTGCAGATGATATGTTTCTAGGAAACCTAAAATGACAACCTCCTATGAATAGTAAAACCATTTTGTAAAGTAGCAAGATATAAAATTAACATATAGAAATAGTTTTCATAACCATTTAGAAGAAACAGTAACCACTTGGAAGAAATAATGGAAAAGATCCCAGATCCCATTTACAATAGCAGAAGCAAGATAAAACAAAATGTAGGCACACGTTTTTGTTTTTAAGATTTTATTTATTTATTCATGAGAGACAGAGAGAGAGAGAGAGAGAGAGAGACAGGCAGAGGGAGAAGCAGGCTCCCTGCAAGGAGCCCAACATGGGACTCAATCCCCAGACCCTGGGGTCACGCCGTGGGCCAAAGGCAAGCGCTAAACCTTTGAGTGTAGGTGCAAATTTAATGAGAATTGTGTAAAACCTACATGAGAAAAACTGTAAAACATTCTTACAGGACAAAAAGTAGACTTGAACAAATGGGAAAAGATGCCATGTTTTTCATCAGAAGAATCAATATCGGAAAGATATCAACTTTCTCCAAGTTAAAATTTACAAACTTAATGGGATTCCAATAAAAATATCCAAGTTATTAATTTTTTTCTGGAGCTAGATAAGTTGATTATTATTTATTTTGGAAAATAAATGCAAGACTAGCCAGGAATCTCCCCCTACCCCCAAAAAATAGCAATGGGGGACTACCTACACATTGAAACATTTATAAAGCCCCTGTAATTAAAACATTATGCTATTGGTGCATAAATAGACAAATGGCTAATGGAAGAGAACATAAAATCCATAGACTCCAAAGGCATATGGAAATTTAGTGTTTGATAAACAAATAGCGTTGGAACAACTGATAGCCATGTGGATAAAGATAAAATTGGATTCATTCCTCACACCTTACACTAGGATAAATGCCAAATGGATCAGATACCTACATGTAAAAAATATTGAGTCATACAAATACTAGAGGAAAATATAGCTCAATTTCTTTACGACCTAGGAAGGAGGAGGACTTTCCTAACTGTGATTCTATATCTGGAATCAATAAAGGAAAATGGGAAAATTTGTCTAAAATTTTTTTAAAATTTAAATGCCTACCCAACATACCATCAAGAATATATGTATTAAAAAAAGAATATCAAAAGTTAAATTAAAAAATGGGACAAAATTGTAACTAATATCACAAAGGGCCAATATCCTTAATATACCCAAATTTTCTAAATATTGAAAAGAAACTCAAATCCTAGTCTAACAACCCAGTAGAAAAATGTGAAAATTATAGAAAAATAAATGCTAATAGCTCTTAAATATATGGAAAAATGCTGAACTTTGCTCATAATAAGACAATTGCACATTAAAACTAAACTGAGATCCATTACTTACCTATCAGATTGGCAAAAATCCCAAACTTGACAACGCACCAAGTTGGTGAGACTGCAGAGAAGCATGTGCTTTCCTGTGTTGCTGATGGGGATGAAAATGGTACGACCCTGGACAGAGATTTGACAATAGCTAGCAGGATTACCTGTGCATTTACCCTTTGCCCAAACAACCTCCTTTCTAGGTAAATATACTTGAGATACAGTGGTAAAACCTTGAAATGATGGAAGCTTAAGGTTATTTATTGTAGCACATTTTGTAATAATAAAAGGCTGCAAACAGCCAGCATATCTTTCTTTTTTTCTTTAAAGTAGGCTTCAGGGATCCCTGGGTGGCGCAGCGGTTTAGCGCCTGCCTTTGGTCCAGGGTGCGATCCTGGAGACCCGGGATCGAATCCCACGTCGGGCTCCCGGTGCATGGAGCCTGCTTCTCCCTCTGCCTGTGTCTCTGCCTCTCTCTCTCACTGTCTGCCTATCATAAATAAATAATAAAAAAAAAAAATTAAAGTAGGCTTCACATCCAACCTGGGGCTTGAACTCACAGCCCCAAGGCTAAAAGTCCCATGCTCTACCAACTGCCAGCCAGGCGCCCCCTGCATGTCTTTCCATAGAGGATGGGACAGGTGAATAAACCATGGGACATACATGCCCTGGAATACTATTAAACTCTAAAAAGAATGAAGAATCTCTCTATATTGCTGAAGAGTGATCTCTAGAATAAAGGTGAAAAAAGTAACATGCGAAAAGGTGTGTATAGTATTATATTTTTTATGTAATAATGAAAGGAAAATAAAAGTATATAAATATACATACCTTTATATATAATTTTTTAAAGATTTTATTTATTCATGAGAGACACAGAGAGAGGCAGAGACACAGGCAGAGGGAGAAGCAGGCTTCACATGGGGAGCCCGATGTGGGACTCGATCCCAGGACTCTGGGATCACGCCCTGAGCCAAAGGTAGACGCTCAACCACTGAGCCACCCAGGCGTCCCTTATATACAATTTTACATACAATTTCAGCATAAAGAAAACTATTGACTACAAAGAATAAAAACACATGGAATTTATAAACATCCATGAATTCATAATGATAATAATTTTTTGAAACATCATTGCTACATGCTAACCCTTTGTGTCTCATACCTACTGCTGCATAATAAGCCCACCCCAAAATGTGATGGCTTAAAAAAACAAAACCTCGTTGATCACCCCTGGACGTTGCTAGAGTATGATCTCATTATTCTGAAAGTTGATTTTTTTTTTTTTAGATTTTATTTATTTATTCACGAGACACACAGAGAGAGAGACAGAGACAGAGACACAGGCAGAGGGAGGAGCAGGCTCCCTGCGGGAAGCTAATGTGGGACTCGATCCCAGGACCCCGGGATCAAGACCTGAGCTGAAGGCAGACGCTGAACTGCTGAGCCACCCAGGTGTCCTGTTAAATTTTTTTAAATTTTATTTACTTTTTATTTTTTTTATTATTATTTTTATTTATTTATGATAGTCACAGAGAGAGAGAGAGAGGCGGAGACACAGGCAGAGGGAGAAGCAGGCTCCATGCACTGGGAGCCCGACGTGGGATTCGATCCTGGGTCTTCAGGATCACGCCCTGGGCCAAAGGCAGGCGCTAAACCGCTGCGCCACCCAGGGATCCCAAATTTTTCTTTTAAAGGGAAAGATCCAGGTGCCTTTCCTGCATGTCTTGTATTTCAAACTATCAGAATCAATGGTGAGAGAAAATAATTTACAGAAAAACCACAGCTAACAAATGCAAAAAAAAAAAAAAAGGTGGAAACAGAAAAATCACTACTTTGCATTCCTTTATGAAATAATGGATCTAAGCAATCATCATCAATTATTATTAAAAGTTTGGGGTGGAAAGTTGATGACAAACTTTAAACCAGGCTGGAAACTCCTGAACCCACTGATTAATCTCAACATCACTACAAATTGGACCACGCCCTGATCTGATGCAGTGGAGCCTAGAGAGCACTGCTCACAAAGTACTGAGTGACAAAAACAAAAATTATCAAGCCTCTAGATACAGTTATCAGTTTATAAAGAATACGGAGGTTAGAAAAATGTTAAATGACATCACAAGATTACAAACCCAAATCCATAATGTGAGAAATCCCATATGACAAATTACCCAGTTACTTCAATAAAACAAAACCAAAATGAAACCAGTAACAAAGACAGAGTAGCCATTCTACTGATTGAGAGAGACTTAAAAGTGGCAAAGTTCAGGCCCAGCAAGATGGTGGCTGCCTTGGAGCTCAGCTGCTGGGGAAGTGGGGGGAGGCTCCCATTGTACACAGTGGTGTAACCTGGTGGTGATGGTTTAGGCCAAATTTTCTGATGCACTCTTGGACATCAGTGTCATAGATAATACGCTGAGAGGTTCAAGAGGAGCGGTACCAACATGATTTCTCAGCTGACAAAAACACTAAATTTTTTAAGAACGCAAATATAGGGGCACCTGGGTGGCTCAGTCGGTTAAGCATCTGCCTCCAGCTCAGGGCATGATCCCCAGGTCCTGGGATCAAGTGCCTCATCATGCTCCAGGCCCAGTGGGGGACTGCTTCTCCCTCTCCCTCTCCCTCTGCCCTACTCATGCTTCTCTCTCCTTCTGTCTCAAACAAATAAATAAAACCTTAAAAAAAGGGGGGGGGGACGCCTGGGTGGCTCAGCAGTTGAGCATCTGCCTTCATTTCAGGTGGTGATCCTAGGGTCCTGGGATCGAGTCCCGCATGGGCTCCCCACATGGAAACTGCTCCTCCCTCTGCCTGTCTCTGCCTCTCTCTCTTATGAATAAGTAAATAAAATCTTTAAAATTAATTTTTTTAAATTCAAAAAATTAAAAAAGAACACAAGTACAGTTCTGACTATGAATTCTTGGCAAAACAGGGGGCAGATACACTGGCTTACATTGCTCTCCTAGAAAAGGCACTTGATTGAGAGGCACAAATTCTTTACTGTGACAAAATTATTGGGTTTGCTTCACGAATTCCTTTTCTCTTTGGTTTGATCCTGCCTGGAAGGATGTCTTAAGGAGCACTGAACATAATTTTCTCCTGATGGGAGGAGAATCTCCCCTCTGAGAAGTGGAAGCACATATACACAGACATGCCAGGGGGTGCCTAAGCCTTCTGGCAAACAGACTGGGGACACGTCCATTTTCCTTTGGAGATATGCCTACTTTGGATGCCTGTGTGTTTGGTTTTCCTGCACCTCTTAATAAAGTGTACTTTTCTAAAGTTTGGTTATAAGAACATTTGAAACAGCTCTCCAGCCTATGTCGCTTTTGTGAGGACATCCTAAACAGTTATTTTAGATGTGGCCCCTTGGAGACGGATAACAATCTCTGCCGAAGCCTTCCACTTCCTCCTTGGAAACTACCAATGTGCGCGAGTGGCTTCTCCCACAGGAAAAAAGCAGTTCCATACAATGACAGTCACCCTGCTCGGTGCCCAAGTGTTTGCCTTGGAGTCACACGATTGTGCAGTAATATCTTACACTAAGTATGTGAAGGCAAAAAGGAAATCCTGCTGATATGTACAAGGAGGACTTTTTTTTGTACAAGATTTAAACCAAAGGGAATTTTCTATGCCATCTTTTTTTGAAATTGCATTAAATATTTGTTGAATTTGTTTTCAAAGATTTTATTTATTTATTTGAGAGAGAGAGAGTGAACATGAGGCAGAGGGAGAGGGAGAAGCAGACTACCTGCTGAGCAGGGAGCAGGTCAGGGCTTGACCCCAGGACCCTGAGATCATGACCCCAGCCGAAGGCAGCAGCATAACTGACTGAGCTACCCAGGGGCCCCATATCTGTTAAATTTTTAAACTGTATTTAAAAACTTGTGGGACAATAGCCAAACTGTGGAAGGAGACTCGGTGTCCATCGAAAGATGAATGGATAAAGAAGATGTGGTTTATGTATACAATGGAATATTACTCAGCCATTAGAAATTACAAATACCCACCATTTGCTTCAACGTGGATGGAACTGGAGGGTATTATGCTGAGTGAAATAAGTAAAAAGGAGAACGACAAACATTATATGTTCTCATTCATTTGGGGAATATAAATAATAGTGAAAGGGAATAGAAGGGAAGGAAGAAGAAATGTGTGGGAAATATCAGAAAGGGAGACAGAACATAAAGACTCCTAACTCTGGGAAATGAACTAGGGGTGGTGGAAGGGGAGGAGGGCAGGGGGTGGGGTGACTGGGTGATGGGCACTGAGAGGGGCACTTGACGGGATGAGCACTGGGTGTTATTCTGTATGTTGGTAAATTGAACACCAATAAAAAATAAATTTATTTAAAAATAAATAAATAAAAGCTTGTGGAAGGGCAGCCTGGGTGGCTCAGCAGTTTAGTGCCACCTTCAGTCTGGGGTGTGATCCTGGAGACCCGGGATTGAGTCCCACATCGGGCTCCCTGCACGGACTCTGCTTCTCCCTCTGCCTGTGTCTCTGCCTCTCTCTCTCAAGAATGAATAAATAAATTAAAAAATCTTAAAAAATAAAATATAAAATAAAATAAAATAAAATAAAATAAAATAAAAGCTTGTGGGATCCCTGGGTGGCCCAGCGGTTTAGCGCCTGCCTTCGGCCCAGGGCGTGATCCTAGAGTCCTGGGATCGAGTCCCACATCGGGCTCCCTACATGGAGCCTGCTTCTCCTTCTGCCTGTGTCTCTGCCTCTCTCTCTCTCTGTCTCTTGAATAAATAAATAACATCTTTTTTAAAAAATGAAAGCTTGTATTCACACTATATAATATAAAGATGAACACAACATGAACTTGGAGGGAAAAAAATAAAACATGTAGTGTTGTATATATTTTTAAAAAATAAAAGACATTTCCTCTTCAAGGAGATGGCCTTGTGGCAGACGCAGAGTTGCAGATCTTTGTGAAGACCCTCACCGGCAAGACCATGACCCTCGAGGTCGAGCCCAGGGACACCACTGAGAATGCCAAAGCCAAAATCCAAGACAAGGAGGGCATCCTGCTGACCCAGCAGCATCTGATTTTTGCTGGCCAACAGTCAGAGGACAGCCCCATTGTCTCAGACAACAATAGCCAGAAAAAGTCCATCCTGCACTCGGTGCTTCACCTGAGAGGGGGCATCATTGAGCCTCCCTCCGCCAGCTGGCCCAGAAATACAACTGCGACAAGATGATTGGCCACAAGTGTTAGGCTCAGTGCACCCCGGCACTGTCACCTGCCAAGTAGTGCAGCCCCACCAACTACCTGGCCCCAGGAAGGTCGAATAAGGCTCCTGCACCAGCTCTTCCTTGGCTGGGGGTGGCCTCCTGCCAGAGCCCCAATGCCCTGGGGCCTCGGTAAAGTTTTCCTCTCATTGACTGGAGCAGTAAAAGAAAAATAAATAAGTAACAATAAGAAACCTGCCTTAGGGATCCCTGGGTGGCGCAGCGGTTTGGCGCCTGCCTTTGGCCCAGGGCGTGATCCTGGAGACCGGAGATCGAATCCCACGTCGGGCTCCCGGTGCTTGGAGCCTGCTTCTCCTTCTGCCTGTGTCTCTGCCTCTCTCTGTGACTATCATAAACAATAAAAAAAAATTAACAAAAAAAAAAAAAAGAAAGAAACCTGCCTTAATCTTGGCAGATTTTTGCCTTTGGTTCGGGTGTCTCTAACTAAAGGCTACGGTTTTGTTTTGTTTTGTTTTTTTAAGATTTTATTTATTTATTCATAGAGACAGAGAGAGGCAGAGACACAGGCAGAGGGAGAAGCAGGCACCATACAGAGAGCCTGACGTGGGACTCGATCCAGGGTCTCCAGGATCACGCCCTGGGCTGCAGGCGGCGCTAAACCGCTGCACCACCGGGGCTGCCCAAGGCTATGGTTCTGTTGTGCAAGTTCACCTTAATGTATTCAAATTCATTTATTCATTATCAGTTTTCTTGGGCCAGTCTGAATGTCTCATACATGACTCTTCAGCTAAGGCTTTTTTGTTGGGTTTAGAAATGTGATGTCTATTTTAGGAAACAGGAAGAAATATAAATTACTTCAGCAGAAAGCCTGTATTTAACTTTTTTTTTTTTTTTTGTATTTAACTTTTTTAAAAGAGAAAGAGGCTAAAGATACCTACCAACCAAATGCAATATGTAGATTATGTTTAGATCTTGATTTAAATCAGCCAACTATAAAAAGGCATTTTGAGACAACTGGGGAAAACTGAACATGGACTGATTTTTAGATGAATTAGGAATTATTAATTTTGCTGGGTATGATAATAAAGTTATGGTTATGTTATGGCTATAAAATTTGTATGTGTTAAGAGATTTTTATTGAAGTATTTACAAGTGAAATGATATGATGTCTTGGATTGTTTTAAAATACTCTAGCAAAAGAAAAAAAACTCGTGGTGGGAAGGACAAAATATAAATAAGAGGAACAGAGTGTTGATAATCACTGAAGCTGGGCGATGGGTGTATAGAGGCTTAAGATTCCATTCTCTCTATGTATGTTTGAAACTTTCCATAATAAAAAGGTATGAATTCCCTCACTCACATCTCCCCTGGTGAAGCCATTGAACTCAAAAGAGCAAGATAAAGTGTTAGATCGAATAAAAGTTTTATAATATAAATTGCTTTCTTTAAGTTGCTTTCTTTGGTCTTGAAAGGCTTTTAACAGATAGAAGTTAAAATATTATGAAAAAATAAAAGACCATTGTCACAGTCTGTTAATCCCATATGCTTCCCATGAGAAGGATAAATACTTATATGGCAGTTTTATGGGATCCAGAGCCCAATATAGGAAAATTTCCCAAAGGGCTCTCTAACTCTCCATACTTTATTTCTTCCTCATTTTTTTTTTTAATCAGTAGGTAGGAGGAGCAAGTGGGAGAAAATTTGAGGTATAAAATAATCTCTTATTTGACCAGTTAGAGCAAAGCAAAGATGAGGGCTCTTTGGTTTGAGATACACTGGTATGATAGAAACATATGTACATTAAGGCCAGCAGGATAAGCATTTGAAATTGCCAGGTGAAGCTAGCTTTGCCCTAATAGAGTATCATTGAGAAAGCATTTCTTCAGCAAATGGCTCTTTTGAGAAGCTACTGAACTCCAGGACGGTATAAAAACACTCAGCCATGAAATACTTGGTGACTCCACAGCCCAAACTGATCCCAAACCATAAAATAGAGTGCACATCACCCATTAATTACAAGTGATACTTCTAAGACCAGGCTCAAGTCTAACTATATAAGTAAGCCACATGAGCTGCTTCCATTCCCAGTATGTCTACTCCTATCATGTGTCATCCATGCTCAGCCTATGCCTAGGACCTCACGGAGAGCTTCCTATGATCAGTGAGCTAAGAGAGAAAGCTTTTAGCCTTTATAGGCTACTCAGCACAGGAGACTGGCAGTGGTGAAAATTATACTGTTATACTGTATGCGCCATTATATTATATTCTGTAGAGAAGAAAATTCCTTCTAGTGGGTAGAACTTCAGGTAGCACATCTTGTTGTCCACTTTCCCTATTAGGGGAGCTGGGTTGAGATAAGGTCCTACAGTGATACAAAAAAAGGAGGCCAATTGTTAGCTGTATGTCAGGGACTTGGAGGGGGAAGGTAAGAAAATAGATGACAAGGAAGATAAGAGATATGTGGATAGATTTAAGATCCTCTTAAATTGGGTCTAGACTATGAAAGTATTTATGCATCTTGTGCATCTTCAAAATGAAGGAGACTTTCCACCATCTGGACCTATTCTGTGAGTGCTGGTCAGCTTCCTCCCCCCATCACCCCAGAACTTGCTCAATGGATTCATAAATAAAATGGGCTCAATGACATGGATTTCCCCTTACTAATGTGCTTACTGACATCACTATTACCCGATGTACCAGCAAAGTGGCTAATCTTTAGCCACATGCACTTGGGGACAGCCAGGCACCTTGGGGCAGGTTGATCATACCATAAAGTGGTACTGACCTGCCTCCAATGGAATAGACACTCATTCTGATGTTGATTTGTTTCCCCTGCTCACCATGTCTCTGGAAGCATCACCAACTAAGGCTTGTTAAGTGCTGTATGTAGTTCTGGTATCTCATACTTATGGATAATGTTAATTTAAATACAAAAAAAAATTTTTTGAATATAGAATTCCATTAGTCATAGGTTTGTCTTATTTCTCTTATTCTTATTCATGAAAGGAAAAGAGAACATATCTAATCATACCCAGTAAAGAGTACATCTGTGAAATTGTAGTATGTCTGGAATTCTCGAAAATAGCTGTTTCTTGGCTCTTATAGAGATATTATTCCCATGCAGAGATATTATGTTCCAGGTAGTGGACTCAGGGCACCAAAACTGTAATTTTTTTTTCAAAAAAGCAGTATGGCTTGTTTAGGCTTTACAGGAAAGATAGTTGTTCTCTTTGCAGGCATCTACTGAAGGAAGAGCAATAGATCATCATTATGTTAAATGAGACTAAGCAATCAGGAAACATGATATTATTTAAACCTTTTAAAATCGTTTGGTAAAATACATAGGCCTTGGAATGTCTTTTACGTAGGTTGGAACAAAGAAGGTAGAATCAAGCTATATAAGTTATTATAAAATACTTAGCAGTAGTTGGCATGTTGGACAGTGTTGTGGCTGAATTAGGGGCAACTGGAAATGAAGGCAGTAACGTTTCATTAAGAGAGTAGAAATATTGAATTAAAATATAAGTATTTTTACTAACTTTGTGGCCTTCCTACAAAGTATCTAGGTACAGAAAGGCTCTTGTTGGATGTTTGTTTGTTAAAAGTGATATAGTTATAGAAGGGATACCTTCTTCTGCTTCTTGATGCAAAGGATATATATTGGTTTGCTAGGGCTGCCATAGACTGGGTGGCTTAAACAATAGAAGTTTATTTTCTCACAGTTCTAGAAGCTAGAAGGCTGAGATCAAGGTGTTGTCAGGATTGGTTTCTTTTGAAACCTCTCTCCTTGGCTTGTAGATGTCTCTGTTCTCCTTGGGTCTTCCCACGGTCTTCTCTGTATATCTGTCTGTGTCAAAATCTCCTTGTCTTATAAAGATAACTGTCAGATTGGATTAAGGTTCATCCTAATGTCCTCATTTTAACTTAATTACCTCTTTAAAGACCTAATCTCCAAATACAGTCATATTCTAAGGCCAACTGGGGGTTAGGAATTCAGCATACGAATTTGGGGGAAAAGCAATTCAGCGCATAACAGGTACTTTGAGAAAAGATTGATCTGCAAGAAGTGGTCACTGCAGGGCTTCCCCCCACCCACCCATGTTCTCAGTTCCCACTTATCAGCTTTGTACACCCTTCCTCCAGCTTCTGCACGCTCTGCTGCTACAAGCTTACACTCACTTGCAGCTTTCTGAGGATTGCCCTTGAGCACTGGACTCCTGCTGCTCCTCGCCTTCCCCCACCCCCACACACCATTGAACTCCGCCTCACAGTGCAGAGGGTTGGAAGTGCCTGGGAGTATTACAAATCCACTTGACCTCCCACCCCAGCCCTTGAGCAGTCATTGGCTAGGAGTACAAAAGCCTCTGTCTTTAGGACAGGACAAACTGAAGCCTAATTGTTACCCTAGAGCTCCCAGCAGGTCCAGGTGTGTCTGGGGCATCACACGCAATCTGACTCTGGTTCCTGGCCCTTTGGGAAACTGCTTCACCACTCCCTCACTTGTTCTCCTGAGGACTTTCCTTACTAAGCCACTTCCATATGGGTCCCTGACTCAGAGAGGGCTTCTGGAAGGATCCTACACAAAACCTATTTTAATTGGTAAAACAGAACAAATAATTCAACCTAATATGTCAAGACCAGAAGGAAAGAGGCACAGAAGGAGGAGCTCTTGTTGTTTAAAGGTCATTGAAAAAAAAAAAAAAAAAAAAAAAAAAATAAAGGTCATTGAAATAGGATTTTCAGAAGTAAACACTGGAAATTTAGTCAGTTACTAACACAGAAGTTCCTGCCCTGTGGGTGTGGTGTCTTCTAGAAATTCTCCACCAGGTCACCTGATGGAGATTCTTTTGTTTTAAGATTTTATTTATTCATTCATGAGAGACACATAGAGAAAGGCAAAGACATAGGCAGGAGAGGCAGAGTCCCCACTGAGCAGGGAGCCTGATGCCAGACTTGATCCCAGGACCCCAGGATCATGACCTGAGTCAAAGGCAGACGCTCAACCACTGAGCCGCCCAGGCATCTCCAATGGAGATTTCTAAAGGGAATTATGACTCAATAGGTTGACAGTAAAGGAAGGATTTAATTAAAAGCAGAATGGAAAAAAAAAAAAAAAAAAAAGCAAAATAGCCCTAAGGTAATATTTGCATTGGGAGAGGTAGAAGTCACAATTTATTTTTTTAAATTTTATTTATTTATTCATGAGAGACACAGACATAGACAGAGACAGAGACACAGGTAGAGGGAGAAGCAGGCCCCACGCAGGGAGCCTGATATAGGACTCCATCCCAGGACTCCAGGATCACATCCTGAGTCAAAGGCAGATGCCCAACCGCTGGGCCGCCCAGGTGTCCCCAGAAGTCACAATTTAATTAGAAATTCCCATAGCATTAAAATTTTCTGAAGAGGGATGCCTGGGTGGTTCAATCAGTTAAGTGTCTACCTTCACCTCATGTCATGATCCCATAGTGCTGGGACTGAGCTCCACATTGGGCTCCCTGCTCAGTCGGGAGTCTGCTCCTCCTTCTTCCTCTTCCTCTCCCTTAGCTTGTGTTCTCTCCTCTCTTGCTCACTTTCTCTCTCTAATAAATAAATCTTTAAAAAAGTTTTTTTTTCTGAAGAGACACCTGTCAAAACTTATCAGAAATGGAACATGGCGGGGATCCCTGGGTGGCTCAGCGATTTAGCGCCTGCCTTCCGCCCAGGGCATGACCCTGGAGTCCCAGGATCAAGTCCCACATCAGGCTCCCTGCAGGGAGCCTGCTTCTCCCTCTGCCTCTCTCTGCGTCTCTCTCTCTCACTCTCTGTGTCTCTCATGAATAAATAAATAAATAAATTTAAAAAAAAAAAAGAAAGAAATGGAATATGGGGACAGACCTTTGACTTGGGTGCCACCTAGTATATGAAAGACATGAAGACCAGAGTGACCTAGGGTTCCTGCCATGTGAAAATAACCTTTCAAATAAGCAGATCCAGGGATGTCTGGGTGGCTCCGGTGTTGAGCATCTGCCTTCAGCTCAGGGCTTGATCCTGGAGTCCCAGGATCAAGTCCCACATCAGGCTCCCTGCATGGAGCCTGCTTCTTTATCCCTCTGCCTATGTCCCCCCCTCCCTTTCTCTCTGTCTCTCATGAATAAATAAATAAATAAATAAATAAATAAATAAATAAATAAATTTTAAAAAGGCAGATCCAACACATCCATAATTTTTTTTTTAAGATTTTAATTATTTATTTGAGAAAGATAGATAGTAAGGGCAAGCAAGGGGAGGAGCAGAGGGAGAGGGACAAGCAGACTCTGTGCTGAGCTTGAAGCCCAACATGAGGCTCAATCCCACGATCCCAAGATTATGACTTGAGCCAAAATCAAGAGTCAGACACTTAACTGAAAGAGCCACCCAGGCAGCCCTCATTCATGATTTTTAAAAATATATTCACTGAACTTAAAAAAAAAAAAAAAAAACAACTATATACTTTATCCATGAATTTTCCTCTAGAATAGGTAGTTTCCTAATGATGAAGAAAGGCAATGTGCTTCTTGCCAATAGGTTTCCCTCTGACATAAGTCAAAGATCCACTTTGGTTTACCTGTAGTCTGCTAAAGCATGTGACATGATAATTTAATTTTAGTTCTTATAAGGAAGAACCCTCAAATTAACAATCAGTAGAATTTTACCATATGATGGTGGATGCTGCCTAGAACTGATATTTGCCACATCTCCCTCTAACCATCAAATAGAAAATTGAGAGCAAATAAAAACACCCAGAACTTATTCTCATAGTATAATTCACAAACAGGAAAGACTACACATTCCAATTCAAGAGAAAAGGAGGGAGATAAATGCCAGTGACTAGCAGAACTGGGGCTGGAGCCCAATAGACGTGGCTGTGCAAGAGTGGAGAATGTGGGTAGTCCTACCAGTGGCAGAACATAGGTAATATCAACAAGATTCACCCCTCAAAGGAAAGGAACCCATCCTGAAGGGAACTACTGAGAGCAGATCTGAGACTGATGTGTTAAAGCACTAGCAATAGAGAAGTCACAGGAAGTGGCTTGGAAAGTGCCTGTGACCTTTGGAAGTACTACTTCTATGGGAAAAAAAGGGAGGCACCCTGAAAGATAGCAGTGGCCCCAAAAGGTTTCCATAGATGATGAAGAAAAGGAAAGAAGTAGCTCAGAATAAGGATTTTTCTTAAATAGATGAGATCAGAGAAAGCTTGACTAGAAATAAAGGTATCCTACATTAAAGAAACAGCCCTACAATGTGGCAACAGAAGAGGGAACTCTTGAACTGAGCATTAGTAAAAATACTTAAACCTTCCCTCTTTACCCTCCAGAAATTCCTCCTTCAAATGATTCATTGAGAAAAAAAACAACACATTCCAAATATGAACAAAAAAATTAAAATCAAGCATCAAAGATATAAGTGTTAAAAATGAGAATCAATTATGTTTGTCAGATGAAAACACTCAGAAAAATTCCTATCATGAGGCAAGGGAAAATTGCAAAATAATGATCCAACCTGAATTTAGAACACTTGAAAAAGCAATTGTAGATATGGCCAGGGGGTGGGGGTGAGGGTGTTGTTGGATCACAAGAAACAAAAATGCAAAAATAGAGAATGGACCAAACCAGAAGATGATGGAAAATGTAGCTGATAAGTTTAGGAAAGAGACTGAAAAAGGTAAAATTATCTCAGAAATGAAGGTTAAATTACCAATGTCCAAGGGAGAATAAATTAGCTGAAAATACAGTAAAGGATACAGAGAATATAAGTGAAAGAAGCCAAGAAAATGATTCAAAAATAAGGAGTTTTTTTTTCAAAGATCAGAAAGCAATAGATACAGAAAATAGGCAAGGAGGATCAACAGATGTATAATTGGAGTCTCTGAGAAAGAAAAGCAAAACAGTGGAATGGAACTAATTTTTAAATTCCAATTCAAAAAAGTGTTTTGAAATTAAATAGGATCCAAGCATGCATATTTTATTATCTTTTAAAAGCACCACATTTGCCTGGAGAAATCAACTCAGGACAGGTGGAATTTTCAGTCTTTAAAGATTAAAAAAATTCTTAGGGACTCTAAGCAGAAAGACCAAGTCACTTAACAAGGGGAAAATCAGTACAGCATTGTATTCTCAGGAATACATAACATAAACATTCAGTACAAGAAACAGTGGAATAGCATCTACAAAAGGAGTTGTGGGACACTTTACCTATAATACCAAGGCTGTAGGAAAGCAAGTTCAAACATGCCCCCAACTCAGGCAATATCGTTCTTGCCAGCTCTTTCTGAAAGAGGAATAGAGTTGCATAGGAGCTCAGTTTGTATATGCTATTGAAGTTAAGCTGGCATAAATTCAAATTAGAGCATTAAAATTTTGAGATGTGAAAGATAGTCCCTATGGTAGCCACAAAGAAAATACCTAAACAATATAAGCAAAAGGAAACCAGAAAGAAATGAAAACCTACAAAAAAACAACTAAATACAAAAGAAGACAGTAGTGCAGGAGATGAGGGGGGAAGTCCTATAAGGCATATAGAAAACAAATGGCAAAACAGTAGAATTAAATCCTTTCGTGTCAGTAATTACATTAAATGTAAATGGATTAAACTCTCCAAAGCCAGAGATTAGTAGAATGGATTTTTTTTTTTTTTTTTTTTTTAGTAGAATGGATTTAAAACACATGATCCAACACATGCTGTTTATAAAAAACTTTCACTTTGATCCAAAGACCCAAATAGGTTGAAAGTGAAAGAATAGGAAAAAGACATTCCATACAAGTGGTAGCCAAGATGGAGGAGAAGTTGCTAAACTAATACCAGACAAAACAGTTACAAAATGAGATGCCTGAGTGGCTCAGTCAGTTGGGTGTCCAACACTTGATCTCAGCTCAGCCCTTGATCTCAGGGTCACGAGTTCAAGCCTACTTTGGGCTCCATGGTTACAACAGACAAAGAAGGATGTTGTGCGTTAATAAAAGTTTTGATACACCAAGAAAATACAACAATTATAAACATCTATGTATGTAATAACAAAGATTCATAAAGCAAAAACTGAAAAATTGAAAAGAGAAATAGAATTTTACAGTAATTGTTGGGAGACTTTAATACCCCACTCTCAATAAACAACCAGAGAATAAGTGAGAGGACTTGAACAACACACACAAAAAAACAGTTCTAGGGATCCCTGGGTGGCGCAGCGGTTTGGCGCCTGCCTTTGGCCCAGGGCGCGATCCTGGAGACCCGGGATCGAATCCCATATCAGGCTCCCGGTGCATGGAGCCTGCTTCTCCCTCTGCCTGTGTCTCTGCCTCTCTCTCTCTCTCTGTGACTATCATAAGTAAATAAAAAAAAAAAAAAAAAAAACAGTTCTAACTATCAAACTTTTCACCCAACAACAAAATATACTTCTTTTTCAAGTGCCCGTGGAACATTCTCCAACATAGACCCTATATTAAGCCACAAATCAATTCTTAATAAATTTTTAAAAAGTAAATATCTTCAAAGCATTTTCTCTGACCTTGACAGGATGAAGTTAGAAATCAAGAACAGAAGGGAAGTTTTAAAATTCACAAATTTGTGGAAATCAAACAACACATTCTATTTTTTTAAGTCATGTAAAGTCAATCCATGTCTTAAAATCATTACCTTAAAATAGTGCATCTTTGGGGCACCTGGGTGGCGTGGTCGGTTAAGTATCTGCCTTTGGCTCAGGTCATGGTCCCAGGTGCTGGGGATCCAGCCTCACCTCTGGCTCCCAGCTCAGTGGGAATCTGCTTCTCCCTCTCCTCCTTGCTGGTGTGCTCTCTCTTGCTATCTCTCTCCTTCTCAAATAAAATCTTTGAAAAAAAATAGTGCATCTTTGCATTAGCTTTATTATTTATAAGAACCACCTGGTGAGCTTATTATTAAAATACAGATTCTGGGGCTAACCTCCAGAGATTCTGATTCAGTAGGTCTCGGGTAGGCCTGGAGAACCTGAACTTAACACACTCTGACATGATGCTGCTCCTGTCAACCAATAGACTATTTTGTGTAACTCTGTCCCAGAACAAAACATAGTAGTTAATTTTGTTTTAAAACAATTTAAAGTTTTGGGATGCCTGGGTGGCTCAGCAGCTGAGTGTCTGCCTTCAGCTCACAGGATCCAGGATCGAGTCCCACATCGGGCTCCCTGTGGGAAGCCTGCTTCTCCCTCTGCCTGTGTCTTTGCCTCTCTCTCTCTCTCTCTGTGTCTCTCATGAATAAATAAATCATTAAAAAAATAAAACAGTTTAAAGCTTTGAATAATATCATTATTTCAAACCTATTGTTTGACGTGACTGTATAAATACACGCAGATAGACATACGTATACAACTGTCAATGTATAATGAAGTTAGAAATTATAAGAAATGTATGAAAGAGAGAGATTGGTAGCTCAAATGAAAAAGAATTGGACTCTGGGTACAGAACTGGTGCTCAAAACTTGGTAGAAAAATGCTCTTTGGCTTTCATCTCTCCTGCCTTGACCTTACCCAAGTACCTCTCCTAGCCTCAAGCGTGTTGCCATCTGGACTGACTGGCATGACATTTTTGGATAGTCCAACTTGAGACATTGGTGAAAGAAGAAGGCTTCTCCTGCTTGAAAGAGTGGAAGTGTCTAATGATCTTGTCACTTTCTGCCTGGATGTAATAAACATTGATGTGACGAATAACACAGGCAAGGGTATAGCCATTCCTCAGTCACCTTTACTCTCTGTTGTGAAGTTGTAAACTGGCCTGTTTTTTTCTTGGTGACTTTTCTTTATCCAGGCTCTCTCTTGCTTCCAGATTATTTTTTGCCCGTGCTCCCTGCCTAGACAGTCACTGAATATTACCAAAAGTTTGCTCCTCCTCTTGCTTGGGTGTCCTAAGGCAATGTCTCCTCAAAAACATTTTAGAAAAAAAAATGTGCTTTTAGAAGAAAAAAAATTGCTTTGCTCCTAATTCTTCTGGTGTTGTTCAACAATGCAGCAAAAACTGCCTTGTTTGCCATTTCCACAACGTGGGGAAAACTGTCAGGGCAAAGAGATAAAGTCCCACATTACCATAATGTAATTTCCACCCCAAAGAGAAATAAGTCATGTTCATACCGTGTACCTCTGATAGGGCACTTCCCCTCTGTGATCTTCTCAGCACAGAAGTCTGATTGAGATTCTCTCTCTCCCTCTGCCCTTTTCCCTGCTTGCAGACTTTCCCCTTCTCTAAAAAAAAAAAAAAAAAAAAATCCTAAAAAATAACACAACAAAATTTATGCTATTAGTATAGTTAGCATTATTCCATTATTTCATAGGCTCACATAATTTTCATTTTTTGTCTGAGATTTACAAGGATAAACTTTATAAAGATACCAGTTTTGCTTTAAGTGTATAATTGACACACAATGTTGCATTAGTTTCTAGTGTACAACATAGTGATACAGCATCTCTATACATTATGCTATCCTCACCACGAAGTGTAGCTACCAGCTCTCCCCATACCTATTACAGTATCATCCACTATATTTCCTGTGCTGTGACTCATTCCTGTGACTCATTCATTCCAAAACTTGGAAGCCTGCATCCCTCACTCCTCTTCACCTATTTGGCTCCACCCCTCACCTCAGCCAGGGTAACCCCTCTGGTAACCAACCACCAGTTCTCTGTATTGATGGATCTGATTCTGCTTTGGGGTTTGTTCATTTGTTTTTTAGATTCCAAGTGAAATCATATGGTATCTGTCTTTCTCTGACTTATTTAACTTAGCATAATATTTTCTGGACCCATTCAGTTTGTCACAAAGGGGAAGATCTTTTTTTTTAAGATCTTTTTAAAAAAAAAATCTTTTTTTTTAATGGCTAGTAATATTCCATTGTATGCATATGCCACATCTTCTTTACCCATTCATCTATGATGCACCCTCAGGTTGCTTCCATATAAACGTACTGTCTATTTAAGTTATAATTCAAGGTAATTGTACACCTGTGTTTACATTTAGGATTCTTACATATTAGTGTAAATAATAATAAGCTATTTGCCTCACAAGGCAATTTTAAGGAATTTAGGTGATTCTTTTAATCTAGCCTTTTTATTGAAATCAAATAGAGTCTTACATAAATCAGGCTGTTTGCATGTTTATTTACACGCAGTTGAAATCTAGGAGTCATACAGCCATCCTTTAAACCCCAGACTCTCCAGTTTAACTTATCAAAGAGTTTGCCTTGATTGAATATATTTAATTAATAGTGATGAAATTTTGATTACCTTGATTTCATTCACTTCCTGAATCTCAATTAAAAGTCTTAGTAGAAGGGCGCCTGCCTGACCGGCTCAGTCGGTAGAGCATGGGACTTTGATCTCAAGGTTGTGAATTTAAGTCTCACATTTGGTCTGGAGCCTACTTTAAAAAAAAAAAAAAAAAAAAAGTCTTAGTACAAAAGACTTTCTTAAAACCTTTCTTATGACTCGTAATTGTTGATCTGGTATCAACTTGCACATCTTCACTCTGTATTTCCAACCCAGCAGTGACATGAGCGCCAAAGGCGGCTTAACTTTTCTTATCAGACACATTCTTCAGGCAAAGGAATTAGGTGAATACTATTTAACATGTTTCTAATAACTTAGTTGTTTACACGGTTATTTACATGAAGTTCCAAATTTTTATTAGAATGTGATGTTTACCTTTTAAACAAAGTTTTATTTATTCACTTTTAAAAGATTTATCCATTTGGCAGAGAGAGAGAGAGAGAGAGAGAGGGCAGGGGGAGGGGCAGAGGGAGAAGCCGGCTCCTGCTGAGCAGGGAGCCCAACCCAGGGCTCCAACCAGGACCCTGGGACCATGACCTGAGCCAAAGACAGACACCTAACTGACTAAGCCACCTTTTGGGTAAAGGTGCCCCTTACCCAAAGTTTTAGAACTCATTCTAGTCCAAGTGAAAAAAAGTTTTCACTTGCCTGGGACTTTTCTTTTTTTCTGAAACAGAAAATCGCCTTAGGATTCAGAGTACTAAAGATTAACTTCTTCAAACTATTTGCTGCACTCCTTTAATAGTTCAATACGAATTCAATCAGCGACAACAAATTTGAGGGGTTTACACCCTTGACTTTCCAGGCATCTATGAGGGTAGACTGGCCTCCCTTATCCAATGGTAATTTCCCAACTTCTTCGAAGGTAACCTCCAGAGGAACCGCCTTTCCTTTGCCTTGGTGGTTGTGCTCACACCAAACGCTTCCCTACTTGCGTTGCTTCAGAATCAGAGAAGCCAGTCTCTCTCGTGAGGGCCCTGAGACCCCTTGGAGGCCCCTCCTCATTTCTACAAAGGGCAAGAGCAGCAGTTAAAAGGCTAATTCGCTATTCACATGAATGGATGTCAAGACCTAACATCCCGTGAAAAAAGGCAAATTTCAGAATAAGTGGTGAATAATGACACTTCTATGTATTTAACAGCACATAAAAACATTAATATCGTGGGAGAAAGCAGATTAGTAGTTGCCTGGGGATGAAGTGAGAAATCAGTAGGGATTACAAGTGTATCCCACGGTGGCAGCTCCTCGGGGCGGCCTTCCAGCAGCCGAGAGCCCCAGCCAGGGTCTGGGAGTCCCTGCGGCTCCTCTCCCCGCACCTCTCAACCCATCCCAAGCCCCAGGCAAAGGGGCGTGGGCCACTTGGATAAAAAATTTTAGAGACCTGAGGCTGGAGGGGGTGGGGGTGGCCCTAGGGCGGGACTTTCTGGGGATCGCTAAAGCCCCAAGGCTAGTTGGTGACAGTTAGGCCTTCGGTGGTGGGGACCCAGCGGAGACCTAGAGGCGAGTTTCGGGGGAGGTCAGGAGTCACTCGTGCAACCCCAGACGTGCGTCCCTTGGCTGAGGATCTGAGGACTGGAGGAAGGAAGATGGGCCTCGAGAATGCCATTACCATTTCCAGGCGACCTGATGGAATCTGTTGAGTTTTACCCTGGAAGTAATCTGATTAAATCCACAGCAACGAGATGGCCTCTGCGGGCCTGAGTGGCTGATGGGATTTAGGACCGAGGCCTCGCAGGCCGAGGCGCGGATTCCCAGCGCAGATCCTCGGAGTCGAAGGCCCGGTTCTCAGCTCCGGGATCGGCCGAGCCGCGGCCAACCACTCGCCTTAACGGCTCGGAGCTCCAGTTTTCACGTCGTAAGACCCACCTCGGGGGCCCGTGGCGGGGATGAGGGGGCCGGGCCGCGCCACGCGCCGGGCGCCCGGTGGGGCCGCGGGGGCCGCCTCGCAGGTAACGCGATGGGCCGCGGTCGCGAGAGGTCGAGCGCACAGGTGGCGGGATGCGCCCCGGCTCCGCCCCGAGGGGCGTGGCCGGCCGAGGGCGCGAAGCTGCTGGCGCGGCGCATCCGGCGGGCAGCACATGGAGCCAGGCCGCGCTCCGGGCGCCTCGGAGCCGCCGCGCCCGGCCTCGCCCCGCGTCCTCGCGCCGGAGCCGCCGATGGTGAGGTCCGGGGGGGTGGGGGAGCCCCGGGCCCCCCAGGTGGGCCGTCGGGAGCCGCAGCCCCGCGTGCGGAGGCGGGGGCCGGACCTCGCAGAGGGCTCCTTCCCTCGAGGGCGTGTTCGGGGCACCCCCAGCCCCGCGCCCCGTGCCCGGCCTGCCCCGGGGGCGCCCCCCTCCCGGCGGACGCGGCCTGCAGCGGGGGCACCGAGGGCTGGGCCTGCTGCTCGTCCGTCCGCGGCTCTCGAGGGCCTGGCGGCTGCCTGCCCGGAGCCCCCCGGGGGCCCGCGGCCCTGGGCCCGGCCGCGCAGACGTCGCGGGAGGGACCGCGGGGGCGGGGGGTGGCAGGGATGGGCAGGGTGGGCAGGGTGGGCAGGTGGGCCCGGCTGGTCCTGCTACAAACCAGCCATCTGCCGCCGGACGTGGAGCCGGGGACGCACTCCTTCCTCCTCTCTCTCCTTTCCCGCCATCCTTCCTTCCCTTTTTTTTTTTTTTTTTTTTTTCGGAAAAATCTCTTTCTTTTCCTCCCCTGGTCTCATCGAAGTGAACTGACAACCGCCAAGGCATTTGAAGCGGACGGCAGGGTAATCTGATGTGTGTACAGGTTGTGGATGAGCCCTGCCATCAGGGTAATTAGCACATCTATCACTCACGTGGTCCCCTTAGTTGTGTAGGTGAGAATGCTTGCGACCTACTCACTCTCTTAGGAAATTTCAAGCCCACCTACCGCGATCTCGAGCCCAGTCACCTCCTCGGAGCTTATCCCCTCCAGTTCGTGCCCCGGGACCGACCTCTCCCGCTCCCCTCCTCTCGGACTCCTCTGCTTTGGACTTCTCTTTTCTTATGTTCCACGTAGAAGTGATACAGTATTTGTCTTCCTCTGGCCGATTTCCCGTAGCATGATGCCCTTCAGGTTCACCCCTGCTGTCAGGAATGCTAGAATTTCCATCTTTTTAGTGGCCCAATAATATTCCATCGTAATGCACACACACCCCCATTCTCTTCGTTTAGCCATTCGCCCTGGTCACAGACCCTCGGGTTGTTTCCATATCTTAGCTCCAGTGAACGTGGATGTGCAGATATCTCTGAGATCCTGATTTTATTTCCTGCAGATAAATAGGCAGAAAAAGAATGACTAGGCGGTAGCTCCACTATTTCTTTTTTGAGGAACTTCCATACCATTTTCCACAACGACTGCATCGATTTAGGAATTCCAACAACAGTGTGCAGGGATGGGGGGCGGGGGGTGCCTGGGTGGCTCAGTCCATCCGATGTCGGCTTTCGGCTCAGGTAAAGATTCCCAGGTCTTGGGATTTGGGGGATTGAGCTCTATATGGGGCTCCCTACTCAGCGGGGAGTCTGCTTCTCCCCCTGCCCCTCACCCTACTCATGCTCTCTACCTCTCTCTCTCTCTCAAATAAGTAAACAAAAAGAGTGCGTAAGGATTCCCTTTTCTCCACATCCTCCCCCAAGTGTTTTATCTCTTATCTTTTTTGATAATAGGAGTTCCAGCAGTTAATGAGGTGCTGCCTCATTGTGGTTTATATTTGCATTTCCCTGATGATTAGTGATGATCAACACCTTTTCCTATAATACCTGTCGGCCATTCTGTGTATCTTCTTTGGAAAAAACGTCTTTTCAAATCTTCTATTTTTCAATTGAATTGTTTGTCTTTTTGCTATTGAGTTGTATGACTTTTCCATATATTTAGATATTAGCCCCTTATCAGACAGATGGCTTGCAGATGTTTTCTCCCATTGCACAGGTGGCTTTTTACTTTGTTCATTATTTCCTTTGCTGTATAGAAGTGTCTCCCTTTGATATGGTCCCACTTGTTTATTTTTGCTTTCGGTGCTTGAGCTTTTGGTATCAAAAAAGTTGTTGCCGAGACCAATGTTAAGGGGCTTTTTCACTATGCTTTCTTCTATTTTTTATTTATTTTTATTTTTTTTATTTTTATTTTTTTTAATTTTCACCTATTTATGATAGTCACAGAGACAGAGACAGAGAGGCAGAGACACAGGCAGAGGGAGCAGCAGGCTCCATGCACCGGGAGCCCGACGTGGGATTCGATCCCGGGTCTCCAGGATCGCGCCCTGGGCCAAAGGCAGGCGCCAAACCGCTGCGCCACCCAGGGAACCCGCTTTCTTCTATTTTTAAAAGATTTTATTTATTCATGAGAGGCACAGAGAGAGAGAGAGGCAGAGGGAGAAGCAGGCTCCCCTCCAGGAGCCGGATGTGGGACCTGATCCCTGAACCCCAGGATCACGCCCTGAGAGGAAAGCAGAGCTTAACTGCTGAGCCATCCAGGCGTCCCTCAAGCAAATTTTTTTTTTTTAAGATTTTATTTATTCATTCATGAGTACACACAGAGAGAGAGAGAGGGAGAGACACAGGCAGAGGGAGAAGCAGGCTCCACGCAGGGAGCCCGATGTGGGACTTGATCCCGGGTCTCCAGGATCACGCCCTGGGCCAAAGGCAGCCACCCAGGGATCCCTCAAGTAAATTTTTAAAACAGATTTTGTTTATTTGGCAGAGAGAGAGAGAGAGAGCAGAAGGAGAGGGAGCAACAGGCAGAGGGAGAGGAAGAAGCGGGCTCCCCTCTGATCTGGGAACCCAATGCGGGGCTCAATCCCAGGACTCTGGGATTATGACCTGAGCAGAAGGCAGATGCTTAACTGACTGAGCCACCCACGCACCCCATTTCAAGTAAATTTTTGGACGTGGTGTAAGAAAAGGGTCTAGCGTTGTTCTTTGGCGTGTACATACCCAGTTTTCCCACCATTATGGAAGAAACCATCCTTTCCCCATTGTGTGTTCTTGGCACCGTTGTCAAAGATTAGTTGACCTATAGGTATGGGTTCAGCTCTGTGTTTTCTTTTTTTTTTTTTTTTTTTAATTTATTTTTTTATTGGTGTTCAATTTACTAACATACAGAATAACACCCAGTGCCCGTCACCCATTCACTCCCACCCCCCGCCCTCCTCCCCTTCTACCACCCCTAGTTCGTTTCCCAGAGTTAGCAGTCTTTATGTTCTGTCTCCCTTTCTGATATTTCCCACACATTTCTTCTCCCTTCCCTTATTTTCCCTTTCACTATTATTTATATTCCCCAAATGAATGAGAACATATAATGTTTGTCCTTCTCTGACTGACTTACTTCACTCAGCCAGCTCTGTGTTTTCAATTCTGTTTTCTTGGTCTGTGTCTGTTTTTATGGCAGTACCGTGTTATTTTGATTGCTAAAGCTTTGTAACATATTTGAAATCAGGAATGGTGATGCCTCCAGCTTTGTTCTTCTTTCTCAAGATTGCTTTTGTTATTTTGAATCTTTTTTTCTATTTTTGTGAAAAATGACGTTGGAATTTTGTTAGAGATTACTTTGAATCTATAGATCGTTTGAGATAGTATGGACATTACAACAATAATCCAGGAGCAGTCAATGGCTTTCTGTTTGTGTCTTCTTCTGTTTCTTCCTTCAATGTCATACAGTTTTCAGGGTACAAGTTTTTTCACCTTTGGTTCAATTTATTCCCAAGAATTTTATTGTTTGTAAGGTTTTTGTAAATGGGATTGTTTTTTAAATTTTTTCTTTCAATAGTTTGTTGCTCGTGTATAGAAACACAACTGATTTTTGTGTATTGATTTTTGTATCCTGCAACTTGACTGAATTTGTTTATTAGTTCTAGCAGTTTTTTGGTGGAGTCTTTAGGGTTTTCTGTATATAATATCATCATCTGTACAAAGACATTTTTACTTCTTCCCTTCTGAATTGGGTGCCATTTATTTCTTTTTCTTGCCTAATTGCTCTGAGTAAGACTTCCGTGATGAATAGGAGTGGTGAGAATGAGCACCCTTGTCTTGTTCTTGATCTTCGAGAAAAAGCTTTCAACCTTTCATCATTCAGTATGATGTTAGCCGTGGGCTTGTCATACAGGGCCTTTGTTATGTTGTGGCATACTCCTTCTTTTTTTTTTTTCAGATTTTATTTATTTATTAATGAGAGACACACAGAGAGAGGCAGAGACATAGGCAGAGGGAGAAGCAGGTTCCCCACTGAACAGGAAGCCCAATGTGGGACTCCATCATAGGACCTCAGGATCATGACCTGAGTGGAAGGCAGATGCTCAACCACTTAGGACGCCACCCAGGTGTCCCTATATTCCTTCTTATTTCAAACTCAGGAAGACCAATTGAGAGGCAACTGCAGGGACGCCTGGTGGCTCAACGGTTTGGCCCCTGCCTTCGGCCCAGGGCCTGATCCTGGAGACCCAGGATCGAGTCCTGAGTCGGGCTCCCTGCGTAGAGCCTGCTTCTCTCTCTCTGCCTCTCTCTCTGTATCTCTCATTAATAAATAAGTAAAATCTTAAAAAAAAAAAAAAAAAAGAGAGAGGCAACTGCAGGCTTTTAGGCAAGAGATGATGGTGGGGCAGACTAGGGTAGAATCAGCACAGATGGAAAGGAAGGTATGTGGAATTGGGACTCAGTAAGGTAAGAACCCTGAACTTCTAACTTTTTTTCCAGGATCCTATGACTGAAGATCTAGTTCAGTCATCCTGCAGCAGCAGAGAGACTTCCATGGACTCTTTGCCTCAAACAATTGAGGAAATTGAGGAATTTCTCAAGGAAGTCTCTGAGTCCTATAAGGCAAGAACCGCAGCTGCACCAGAACCACAGATATATACACCTCTGACTGCCTATGGTGAGGACAACCAAAATGAGTCAGCCCAGAGGGTGATGACTCCTTTGAAGTCCACAATGATGATTTCTGCATGTTCTAACAATCCTGGGACAGTCCTTGTTCAGAACTCAACAACACCCACCGTTAAAGCCCTTGATATGCCCCCTGGAGACCTAAGTGAAATTTTTTTCATGAACCGAAAGGTGATGTTTGATGAGAGAAAACCCACAACAACCTCCTGGATGACAGATACTACTGACAACCCAAAAACATTCACCGATTGCCAAAAGATAACTATCACTGCAAACAAGATGGCAGTCCCCAATGAAGGCAGCCAGATGAAGATGATGACCAGTGATGACCAGATCCTCTATGAAAGACAGGTAATAACTCTTAAAGAGGGCTACATGATGACCTTTAGTGGTAACCAGACCTTCACTGAGGACCATAAAATTACTTCCAATAATAACTATACCCTGAAGTGGAACCAGATGGCAACCCTGTGTGAAGAGCAGATAATGACCCTCAGTGATGACCAGACCTTCTATAGAGACCAGATAACCTTCAGTGGGGGCCAGACCCTCAATGGGGGTCAGATGGAGACCTACATTGGTGACCAGACCCTCTATGGAGGCCAAATGACCTTCAGTGGGGACCAGACCCTGTATGGGGGCCAGATGAATACTCTTAATGATGACCAGACCCTTTATGGAGAACAGATGAACTCCAGGGGAGACCAGATCCCCTATGGGGGTCAGATGAAGACCCCTAGTGGTGACCAGACCCCCTGTGGAGGCCAGATGACAACTCTTAAAGGGGGCTATACAATGACCTTCATTGGTGACCAGACCTTCCCTGGGGGCCAGATAACAACATGCAGTGGTGTCCAGACCCCCTATGGAAGTCAGATGATGATGTATAAGGGAGATCATATGAGAACCTTCACTGATGACTACAACCTATATGGAGATGGAGGCCATATGATACCACATCAATCCTCACCACAGCCATACCCGGGATTCTTGTACTTTTCAAGTTCCCATTTGACCCATGGACAATACCTAGAAGAGCAGAAATGCAACATCAAAACCCAGAAAAGTAAATTCCAGAAGAAGCCTGACATTTTGAAGACCTACACTTGCACATACCAGGACTGTGGGAAATCCTATACTAAGCCTTCCCACCTCCGAATCCATGAACGCAAACATACTGGTGAGTGAGGGCTGAGGGATAGGGATGTGCTTTTATAAAACTTTGGGATCATTGAGATTGTTGACACCTCTCTCTAAGCCTGGGAGCTCAGAAGACTAGAAAAGGCTGACCTGTTTGAAAGGGTGGATAAAGCAGTTCTAGAAAGAGAACTATATAGTTCTGGGGGAGAGCCAACCTGGCTGCAGCCTTTTGTGTTGTTAACTGTGCTGAGATGATGGGAATAAGTGGAAGGGTTTTGACCTTCTAAGGCTGGTCTTGACTCTACCTCTCCTGGGACTGACCTTTCATGGACCTCTCCTAAGGCCCAACAGATGCCCACTCCCGACCTCATTATTCCCCCACTGACTTTCCTGCTGACCCTTGCTTTTCCTATTTCTCTTTTTCTCTTCCTCTCCCTCCTTCACAATTTTTCTCTCATCCTTCCAACCTGCGCTGCCTTCCTAGTCTTCCTCTTTTTTTTATTTTTTTTTATTTTTTTTAAAATTTTTTATTTATTTATGATAGTCACAGAGAGAGAAAGGGAGAGAGGCAGAGACATAGGCAGAGGGAGAGGCAGGCTCCATGCACCGGGAGCCTGATGTGGGATTCGATCCCGGGTCTCCAGGATCGCGCCCTGGGCCAAAGGCAGGCGCCAAACCGCTGTGCCACCCAGGGATCCCACCTAGTCTTCCTCTTTCACTCACCACCTCCAGTCTCCTCTCCTCTGGCTCTCCATCTCCTACTCCAACATGCTTAAACCCTTTATCTTCTCTGTTCACTTTCAGCTTCCCTGTCCCATGCTACCCAGAAGCATGACAAATTTCTCTTTTTCTGATCCAGGGGAAAAGCCATACAAATGCAATGTGAAAGGATGCACATGGAGATTCCCCCGTTCGGATGAGCTCAACAGACACAAGAGAAAGCATAGTGGGGAGCGGCCCTACCTGTGTACTAAATGCAACAGGAATTTTGCACGATCTGATCACTTGAAGCAGCATCAAAGAATCCACAGATAATGTTCACCTGTGACTATATACTCATCAGGCTATGAAGAAACGGGTACAGCTGAACAATTCTGTCTACTAAGCTTTTGTTTGCTCTGTATCTAGCACTGTCACAGCCTATAATAAGTGCTTAATATTATCTGTAAGGTTTTTGTTTATTTTTTTCTGAAACACACAAGGAACACATATATGCATTTCAATAGAATCAGAAGCACTTTTCATTCATTCCCCACTCCAACTTTAACTTTTTATCCTGTGCTATCAATCCTTCTAGATCTTGCTCTGTGCATTTGCCTCTATTTGTACATGTAAAAGTGGACATATGTAGGTGATGAAATTTATACACAGTTCAGATGTGTAAAGAATGTAGCATTCTGTATCTGAGCTCATATTTCTCTGGGTATCCATTTTAATGTGGTTAAGAGAAGGGAGACCCTTGGTCACTTCTAGTGTAAGATGGTCTACAATTAAATGAAATTCATTTGGATGAGTACTAAATCTATTCAAAAGTTGAACCTCCAGTCACGACTGTTTCTTCTCTCAGGCAAAGTGCCTCTTTTGAAAAAAAAAAAAAAAAAAAAGTGTCTCTTTTGCCCCCTACCTTCTCCATATTCTGTCAGGATACAGGGAGTGATAGCTTTGGAACAGGGGTGGTCATGTGGTGGCTATCCTTGCCACTGGGCCTTGGGCCCTTTGGTTCATTGCTTCTGCAAGTGGGGTGACCTGCAGTCTGTTTTTCTCTGTATGGGCATGATTTGATAACTGCTTCGAGAAGCTCTGTCATTTTCCCTACTGACTAGTCCTTTTCCAGCTCTTAAAGGTTCTGCGCTCTTAGGGCTTGACTCCCTTCCAGCTTATAGAATATCCCCCTGGCAAAAAGGTCTGGGTAAAGTCAAGGATGTGATATTATCCCACTCCTTATTTCCAAAAGGAGCACTTTGAAAAGCACTTTCTACCCAGAGCCCTAAAAGGGAAGTGGACCACAAATCCCCCAGGGCTTCCAATTGGCCCTGCTGCATTTTTTAAAAAGACTTTATTTATTTATTTATTCATGAGGGACACAGAGAGGCAGAGACAAAGGCAGAGGGAGAAGCAGGGTCCCTACAGGAAGCCCGATGTGACACTCGATCCTGGGACTCCAGGATCATGCCCTGAGCCGAAGGCAGATGCTCAACCACTGAGCCACCCAGACATCCCGGCCCTGCTGCATTTGAGATGCTTCTTCATTCACCCACTTTCACCTCACCCCCAGACACTAGATCCCTGAGTCTTTAAGGGACTTGGACAGCATTTTTGAAGTTATATCTTAAATGTTGTGTTTGGTATTGCATGAAATAATATATGTAAGTTATAAGTATAAAAATGTGAACATCTGTGAGAGCCCATCACCCAGTGGTATGCAGTCAGGTGTCAAGCTGGCCAATTAGGACGAGCCAAACTGAAAGTAACAAAAAGTTGCTTACTTCCTGCTACAGAGAAAGTAAGATGCAAAAAGACAAGGTGTCAGCTCTCCAGTGTCCCATCTTTCCCCGTGAAACAGTACCGGGCAAGGGCTAAGGGATATGCAATGCAGATGGGGGTAATTCTCTCACTGCCCTAAACAAAAAGATTCTCC
The DNA here is from genome assembly GCF_003254725.2 of Canis lupus dingo. NCBI lineage: Eukaryota > Metazoa > Chordata > Mammalia > Carnivora > Canidae > Canis > Canis lupus. Next base: position 16,149,783 of record NC_064257.1, read on the forward strand.
TACCTTTTTCTGGAAGGGGTAATAGAGGAAGAGAGGAAAGTGCTAGGGTTGGAAAAGTAATGAGCCAGATGGGGGAAAAAAAGTACCTCAGCACGTCCCCCAGTAAGGAGACTTCTGAATAGAGATGCCCAGGTTCGGAATCCAGATATGCATAGGAGCAGGCCTGGCCTGTGTAGTGACTTCTCGACAACAGCTCCCTTCAGAAAATTGTAGTCCACCTGCTGTGCACCAAGTCTGGTGTGGGGAGGGCAGCCAAGGTCTTATAATTACCTATGGTTAGACCTGAAAGGTCACAAATAGGATGTTAGCCTTAGACTGGACTCCTCAGCTGCACCCCTTGATCTTTCAGGGCCCTAGTGGGAAGCATAGACTACTCCGTTATAGACTCAAATGAGCCAGACATTGCAAGAAGTCTGGTTAATCAGTCTGAGGGCCATGATCAAAGTCCCTCTAAGTAGCATATCAGGCCTGCCCAGAGGAGTGAATAGCTCCAGCCCCAATAGCTGCCAAGCCAGAAAAAGATACATAGCTCATTAGCATCTACCCTAGAGAGCCAAGAGGCCTTCTGTCTAAGCCACCTAATGTTCTGTTTTGCCAGATTTGTTGATCCAAATGTTGGTAATTACACAGAACCTCCTTGACTAGCCAGCAGAAAGCTGAGGCCTGTGTGGTTAGCCAACACTACTTGGGCCGATGAGTTGAGGTTGAGATCGTATGAGTAATAATCTTAACGAGGAGCAAGGACAGAGATTATATAACCTTTTCTAATTGGAGGACAGTGAGAATAACCACACAGCCTATATAGGGCAGGAGTGAGTAGAGAAGAAGGCCACCGCCACTGTAGACAAAATAACTCTGATAGCAGATCCTGCACTTCTCTCCCAGATGTTCTTGTTGCCTCCTTCTCTGACAGGAGTGAGTTTACATTTAGGGAGGTATTTTGCTCCTGTAGAATCCAGTCGTAGCAATGTATCATGTCCACATTAATAAGGCTGGTGCAGTTGAAGTACCAGAAAGACCCTAACCAACCAATAATTGCTTCTCAAAGAGTGTGTACCTTTCAGCCATCTCCAGGAGTTTATGGATTCAGAAACCAAGTGGTGTGACTAGCCCATGGCACCGTTCTGCCATAGGCTGTCATCAGTGAGCTCAGAGTTTGCTGAGACCTGTAACTCAAAGGTAAATGTGGATCCATGGGGCCTAAGGGAGGGTCAACTAGGGTGGCCCACTGGAGGGCCTCTAGGTATTTTGTTAAAGGCCCTACTCTAAGGTAGCGTTCTTTCTGGTAACCAGTAGATGGATGCCACCAAGATCCCTACATTATGTGAGAGCACCATTAGTTATGTATCTTTTTCTGGCTTGGCAGCTGTTGGGACTCATGGCTATATTCATTCCTCTAGGCAGGCCTGATACACTACTTAGAGTGACTTTGATCACTAATCACTAGGTCTCCTTTATGTTTGTCAGGGCAATCATCTCTGGAATGAGACATGACACCCTCTCCCAGATAACACTTACCATTGGGTACTAGATCATTGTGCCTTGCCTGTGTTAATGACCTCTGCTTGTGTTTTTACATGTTGCTCAATAGGGTATCCAGTTCTTGGGGGTGGTGCCCTTATGTGGGCCCACTAGGAGGATGTTATCGATAAAACAAAGGCGAATACTCCTTCCAGGAGCAGGACTTTTTTCCAGATCACATTGATGGCAGAGAGCTGGAGAATTTAGGCAGCCTTGTAATAGAACATTAAAAGTGTATTGCAATGTGTTGCACACAAAGACGAATTTGATCTGGATCATCTGGGTGGAGAGAGGATGCTAGAAAAAGTGTTTTCTAGAAAAAGTGGTTGCTGCATACCAAGTTTCTTCAGCTTGGGCAGTAGCCTCTGTGACACATGATACCAGGTACTTCCAGGACTGGCACTGAACCTCTTCTAATCAATGATGAGTCTCCAGATACCTGAGGCCTTATGTACAGGCCAAACTGATTTACTGAATGAAGAAATCGTCTCACGGAATTTTGGCTTCCCTGAGATCGGCAATTTGGGTGGTTTATTTTTCTCCTTCATGCAGCCAGTATTGTCTTGGACAGACAGTGAGTGGTACTAGGCACTGGTTGGTAATTCGGTAAGTTCATTCACATGCCCCACTAAAATGCAGCAGTTCTTATCAGGGATTTGGGGCAAAGGCAAATCATCTATAGACATAGACAATACCTAGACAATACTTCTATACTGATAATACATTCACTAGTGAGTCATATAGCAAAGGAAGTTTGTAGGGACCCAAAAGGACCCACCCATAGCTAGGCTTGGACAAGGGTCCCAGTAGTAGAGCTTTATTTTTTAAAGGAACTTTATTTTATTTTATTTATTTATTTATTTATTTTTAATTTTTTTTTTTTATTTATGATAGTCACACAGAGAGAGAGAGAGAGGCAGAGACATAGGCAGAGGGAGAAGCAGGCTCCATGCACCGGGAGCCTGATGTGGGATTCGATCCTGGGTCTCCAGGATCGCGCCCTGGGCCAAAGGCAGGCGCCAAACCGCTGCGCCACCCAGGGATCCCCCAGTAGTAGAGCTTTATGTTTCCCCCTTATCCTGGAGCTAGGATTTTGGGGATCACAGTCACCTGTTCACCAACATCCAAGGACCCAAGAAGTGCAACTCTCCCCCACATCCCTGTTGAACCTTGACCTTGGTGTAGGGCCTCTGACCCCTCATGGAAAGAGAGGGGCCTTGGACTGTCCCAAAGTCTTGTTAATTTTGAATGCCAAGAGATCTGGGTAAGATTCGTGGCACTTCCCCATTCATTTCTAGGCTCACTGGGAGGAAGCTGCTAATCAAGTATCCCATAGGCCCTAAACTCCTTGCCCTATCAATTTCCTCCTTTGAGACTGTCACAAAGTAACCAAATTCAGAGATCTTTCTGGAAAGGCCTTGCCCAGGCTGTCCAGGAGAGGGCGCTAGGTTATTACTCTTATGCCACTCTCCTGGTTAATCTTTGCTTTCTAGCCCCTGGCTGCTTTTTCCATGTCCAGGAATTTGTCAGTTAAGACTTGGACTATATCATGGGTGAACTGACCTGATCTCATGAAGAGGTTTAACTAGCCCTGGTGACCAGTGCCAGCAGGGGTAGCATGGACAAACTTGGAAATCTGAGTCTGGCTAAAAATCTGACCATCTACTGTCCTTAGTCCCTCATTGCAAACAGAAGCACAAAGATGGTTTGCAGGGACATTAGAGCCTCTGCAAGTGTGGTCCAAACAAGGAACTTATGAGTGGGACGACCTGTTGGAGCCAAATAGTATACCCATTGAGGAAGGAAGTCTCGGATGTTTGCCCACTGTTAGGATACTTCAAAAGACCAGTCTGTGACAATGCACCCCACAAGGCACCACTCTCCATCACTAAGTTTAACAAGATGATTTGTTCATTGTGGAGGCTAACTAACCAAGTCTCTAGGTGTCTGAGCCACAGGGCAAAGGCCTCTACACTCTTTCACTTGAAGGCATGAGTCTCTATAACACACTACACTGCAGGATGTCCCTTGGCATCAGCAATCTGCTTAGAGCCGATAGTTATCAGGTGCAATTCAGCATGTATGTTCTCTGACAGTTTTTGGTCCCGTTTCTGAAGGACCATGAACAGTAGCTGGGGAACAGATTCCCTAGCTTTCCTAGAGTTCCCTTTGTTGAATTTCAAATTTGACCCTGTGGGCAAGTCCAGCCAAGGAGTGGAGGGCTAAAAGGGACCAATGATTTCCCCTTAAAACTGAAAATTTTCTGTAAATAATCCACTAGCACCCCCAAGTCCTATTGGTATGGCCGCAGAAGTGCCCATGGGACCCTCAGGTGTTTTATTCTTCCAGAAAGGCTTCGTGCTCAGTCGGCCATCCATCTTGCTGCATCAATTTGTTGAATTGCCAGGGTGCCAAGATGGTTAATCAGGATAATGAGACAAACTGCAGGTAAAAATCAAGGCTTTATTTACTTACTGTGATAGTGCAAGCAAGAGGTGAAAAGGAGAGATGCTGACTACCTAAAGCTCCCAAGTAAAGTCAGTTGGATACAGACAGGGGAATTAACTCACTGCTGAGGAGCCCCAAACTGAAAGGCTCCTGCCTTTTAATGGACCTGGGGAATCTGAGGGAGGAAGGGGAGGAGGGCTCAGAGTGGAAAAGTACTGAGTCAGATCACTAGCACCCCATAAGGAAGCCTCTGAATGGAGGCCACTGGGCTAGAAATACATATGCACATGGGCATGTGTGGCCCATTACCAACACACTGGTGTGTGAAAGGAAGAGACCAAAGAGCTATGAAAGTGTACTTGGATCTTATGTTAAATGCATTTGCTGGAAATGGTACTTTACACCTCTGTGGTCTTCCTCCTAAAAACACATCATTTACCTCTAGCCAAATCATGCAAAACAACCCAGATCCCAACCAAGGAACATTCTACAAAATATCTGACTAGTGCTTTTCAAAACTGTCAAGGTTGCCAAAAACAAGGAAAGTGGGAGAAACTGTCACTGCCTCAAGAGGATCCAAAGGAAACGTGATAACTAAATGTAATGTGCTTTCCTGGATAGGATCCAGAACAGAAAAAGGACATTAGGGGGACGTCTGGGTGGCTCAGCAGTTGATTGTCTGCCTTTGGCTCAGGGTGTGATCCTGGAGTCCTGGGATTGAGTCCCACATCGGGCTTCCTGCAGGGAGCCTGCTTCTCCCTTTGCCTGTGTCCCTGCCTCTCTATCTCTCTCTCTCTCTGTGTCTCTCATGAATAAATAAATCTTTTTAAAAAGAGACAGAGAGAAAAAAGACATTAGGAAATCTAAATAAAGTATAGCCTTTAGTTAATAAACATGTATCAGTATTGGTTTATCAGTTGTAACAAATATATCATACTAATATAAGATGTTAATAAGGAAAACTAGGTATGGCATATAGGAGAACTCTAGATACTATCATTCTAATTTTTCTAAAACTGCTCTAAAATAGGGGCACCTGGGTGACTCAGTTAAGTGAGTTGGCCCAGTTAAGTATCCAACTCAATTTCAGCTCAGGGGTCATGAAATTGAGCCCCGAGTAGGACTCCACACTGGACATGTAGCCTGCTTAAGATTCTCACTCTCCAGGAGTGCCAGTGTGCCTCAGTCAGTAAAGTATCTGCCTTTGGCTTAGATCATGATCCCAGAATCCTGGGATGGAGGCTGGCATCAGGCTCCCTGCTCTGCAGGAACCTGCTTCTCCTTCTGCCACTGCCCCTTGCTTGTGCTCGCTCTCTCTCTCTGTCAGATAAATAAAATCTTAAAAAAAAAAAAAAAAAAAAAGATTCCCTCCTTTCCCTCTCCCCCCATGCCCTGCACAAGCTCTCTCTCTCTCAAAAATAAATAAGTAAATAAAACTGCTCTAAAATAGTTTATTTAATGCTCTCCAAAAGGCATTAGAATAAATCCGTAAGACCAAATATTTATATAATTGCAATGGCAATACATTTATCTATTAAAAGAAAAAAAAACAACTTTCTCAAGATTATAGCATTGTTTCGTGGCAAATGAGCTGAACATCCTGCAGTAGAAGATGGATGAAATAAATATGGTACATCCATACAATGGAATTCTATGCATCCATTTAAAAGATTCTAGTAGTTCTCTATTTAATTACACAAAAGTCTCCAAGATGTACTGGTAAGTGAAGACAGCAAGAGAGCCAACAGTGTGAATAATCCACTGTTTATGTATTACAGATTGGTCTGGAAGGCACATAACCAAAAGTAGCATCACTTCCAAGGAGAGAGGCTCAAGAGCAGTAGGAGGATTTTTCACTAAATAATATGTTCTACCTTTTGAATTTTGTACTTACATGTACATATTATCTATTTAAAATGTTTTTTTATGAACCAGGCAAAGGAAAAGGAGGAAGGAAAGAGGAAACTGAAAGTTAGAGGCCCTGTTTATCTTTTATCTCAACACATACTTGTGTTAAGTGTTGAGGTATGAGTCAGCAAGGGAGACTTGAGTGAATGAATGAATGAACACCTGAAAGCCAAAAGAAAAAACTTATTGGAAAAGCCACTCTTATCTTGCACATGGGAATAGATGTGCCACTGTTTTCTAAAAGCCTGTTTACGTGTCATCCCTGTTTTCTAAAAGCCTGTTTATGTGTCATCCCTCCTATCACTTCCCCACCTGACCCCTTACACCTTTTCTGTACCCACTCAGGGCTTCATTTTGCAGGAGGCTTCCATCCCCATTGCCCCAGAACCTAGGAGTCTCTTTAAAAATTGTATCCCCAGTCTGCAGAGGGTGGCTGAATTTACGTCAACCCAGAGGTAGGAGGGTGTGTTCTCCTTTGGACCCAAGCCGCACCCAGGAAAGTTGCCTTTGGGAAGGCATTAGCTACAGCCCCAGAGCCTCAAGCCAGGCATCCCCCAGCACCTTCCTGACAAAAGCAGGACCATCATCAAATGCACCCAAGGGCAGGAGTTGCCGGCAGTACAGCCAGCCACCAGCAGTTGTGGCGGGGGTGGGGGTGGGGGTGGGGGTTGGGAGGTGACCTATAGAATGAAGTCAGAAGTTCTTTTCAGCTCAGTACCTTATATCCCAACCAGTTCTCAATAATCTGCTTACCTGTACAAACCACTATCCTCCACCTTCCCCAAATGCAAATAATGCTCTTCAACCCAGAATAATCCATTCATTCTCCACCCAAGGCAAACAAGATGGGCTTTCCAAATGCAATTGTAATCATCTGTTTCTGAGTCAGTGTTTCCTGCAATTAGCTTAGAGCTCCAGGAGGAGCGAAGATCCAGTTGACCGTTTGGCCACTGTATCCCCATCAATGAGGCCCCTGGGCACCCAGTAGACACCCAATAAATTTTTTGATGAATGAAAGAGAGTGAATACAATGCAAGTTCTAACAGTGTGCAAGGACAGTGTCCCAAGACCTTTGGAAAGCCTTCCCCCATCTTATTTTTTATTTCCCATCCTTCCCAAACTAGCCCACTATACTCTCTGAAATTCGTCCATAATCTGGGAACTCCCCTACATCCTCCACCTCCTCAGAGAAGCTATCTCTTCTGCTTGCCTCCATATCCTGCCACCTTGTGAAGACATCCCAACCCATCCCACTTACCTTAGGAATTATTCTCCCATCCCATCTACTTTAGGATCTCTCATTACAGTGCTACTTTAAAAAAAAGCATTATTCTCCTAGATATTTGCAAATTATATATCTAATAAAGGGTTAATATCCAATATATAAAGAACTTATACAACTCAACACTGTGAAACACAAATAATCGAAGAATGGGCAGAGGACCTGAATGGACATTTTCCTAAAGAAGATAACACAAATGGCCAATAGACACATGAAAGACACTCAACATTACTAATCAGAATGGCTGGAATCAAAAAGACAAAAAATAACTAGTGTTGATGAGGTTGTGGGAATGTAAATTGGTGCAACCACTGCAGAAGACGGCATGGAGTTTCCTCAAAAAATTAAAAATAAAAATACCATATGATCCAGTAATTCCACTACTGAGCATTTACCTAAAGAAAATGAAAACATTAACTTGAAAGATATATGCACTGCTATGTTTATTGCAGCATTATTTACATAGTCAAGATATGGAAGTCCTCCAAGTGTCCATTGATAAATGAATGAATAAAGAAAATGCGGTATATATAGATACAATGGAATATTACTCAGTCATTGAAAAAATTGAGATCTTGCCATCCGCAAAAACATGGATGGATGGACCTAGAAGGTATTATGTTAAGTGAAATATGTCCAACACAAGAGACAAATACCGTATGATTTCATATGTGGGATGTAAAAAGCAAAACAGAAGCAGAAACAGTTCCATAAATAGAATGATCTGACTGGGGCGGTGTGGGGGAGGGGGGCGGTTGATGTGGAGAACAAAGGGCTCAGCGGTTGAGCAAGCGTCTGTGTTTGGCTTGGGGCATGATCCCCGAGTCCGGGATCGAGTCCCACATTGGGCTCCCTGCATGGAACCTGCCTCTCCCTCTGCCTGTGTCTCTGCCTCTCTCTCTGTCTCTGATGAATAAATAAAATCTTAAAAAAAAAAAAAAGTCATGGAGACAAAAGGTATAGCATAAAGAATATAGTCAATGGTATTGTAATAGCATTGTGTGGTGACAGATGGTAGCTACACTTGTAGTGAGCATAGTGTAATGTATAGACTTGTCAAATCACAATGTTGTACACCTGAAACTAATGTAACATTGTGTATCAACTATACTTTCAATTAAAAAAAAAAAAAAAAAAAGAATGAGAAGAGCCTGGGTGGCTCAGTCAGTTAAGCATTGGACTCTTGGTTTTGACTCAAGTCACCATCTTAGATCAAGCCCTATGTCAGCCTTCGTCTATAAATCAAGGAGCCTACTTGGGATTCTTTCTCTCTGCCCGTTACCCTCTTACCCCTGCTCATGCTCTAAAAAAAGAAAAAAGAAAGAAAAAAAATTAAGGGCGCCTGGGTGGCTCAAGATCCAGAGAGGTGTCCTTTTGAGTCTTTGACTAAGTACTGATCAAGCATGAGAAGATTTTACTCAAGGCTAGAGGGGGAAAACACTGAAAAGTAAGCAGAACTATTCCTGGATCTCACACAGAATGGGAAATAGTCTGGTTTTGTTGTTGTTGTTGTTGTTGTTGTTTTGGTTTTTTTTAATATTTTATTTATTTATTCGTGAGAGACACAGACAGAGAGAGAGAGGCAGGGACACAGGCAGAGGGAGAAGCTGGCCCCCTGCAGGGAGCCCGACACGGGACTCAATCCCGGGTCTCCAGGATCCCACCCCGGGCGGAAGGCAGCGCTAAACCGCTGAGCCACCAGGACTGCCCGAAATAGTCTGTTTTCACTAACCAGAATGCAAAAACATACAACATAGACCAGGAAATATCCTTAGAATGTTGCCTTAGTGGTGGGGTTAAATTAGCCCTAGAAAAAAATGCAGTTCTGGGATGGTCCTAAAGAATCTTAAACTGTGAGTCTCATATAAATAAAAATTCCCGAAGTAAAAAAAAAAAGTAATCCTCAGAGAGATCCAACTAGAAAGTAAAATGCATGCCAGAAATAGAAATCAACAATATGTAAAGGAATAAAACAAAATCCAGCAACCAACAATGTAAATTCACAGTTGTCTGGCATCCAGTACAATTTTTTTTTTAAAGATTTTATTTATTGGGGATCCCTGGGTGGCTCAGCGGTTTAGCCCCTGCCTTTGGCCCAGGGCGCGATCCTGGAGCCCAGGGATCGAGTCCCACGTCGGGCTCCCTCCATGGGGCCTGCTTCTCCCTCTGCCTTTGTCTCTGCCTCTCTCTCTCTCTCTCTCTATATATATATATATATATATCTATCATAAATAAATCTTTAAAAAAAAGATTTTATTTATTTATTCATGAGAGGGGCAGAGATACAGGCAGAGGGAGAAGCAGGCTCCCTGCAGGGAGCCCAATGTGGGACTAGATCCCAGGACTCCAGGATCATGCCCTTGGCCAGAGACAGAAGCTCAACCGCTGAGCCACCCAGGCGTCCCATCCAGTACAAAATTATCAGCTATTCAAAGAAGCAGGAAAATAAGGACAATTATCAAGAGAAAAATCAATCACTACAGACTCAGAAATGACAAACATGATGGAATTAGCATAGGAGGACATAAAACAGCTATTTTAACTATGTTTCATATGTTCAAGGGAGAGAAAAACAGGAGCATAATAAGGAGAGAATAAGAAGATTTTAAAAAGATCCAGATGGAATTTCTAGAGACAAATTACAGTATCTGAAAAACTGAGAGCAGATTATCCTGCAGAAGAAAAGATCAGTTAGCATGAAGATGTCTAATATGAGAAGGAAAAGATTGAAAAAAATGGACAGAGCATCAGTGGCCTGTGGGACTATAGCAAACAGACTATCATATGGGCAGATTGCATGTCAGGAGGAAAAGGGGAGGAGGATAAAAAAATTGACAAAACATGGCCAAAAAACTCTAAATTTTATGAGAACTATAAACTTTTTGATTGAAGACGCTCAATGAACCCCCAACAGAATAAACAAAGTTCAAAAGCACATAAAATAAAATATGGTTCAAGAATATATACATAGGGTAAAAACAAAGAAAGCAAACACAAATTAACCAAAATTCAGGTTAGTGGTCACCTCTGTGGAGAATGAGGAATGTGGTCAGAGGGGAGCACAAGGCTTCAAATTTATTAGTATGTGCTTTTTTTTGAAGTGGCATAAAGGGTAAATACGTTACTACTTCAAACTGTATATGAGCCAAACTATTTTTTGCAAATGATGGACATTAGCAATAAAAAAAAAAAGGAAAAATTAATGACTTCATCCATTCTGTCTGTGTCACTTAGAACCAAGCTATAAACCTGGGAGTTATCCTTGACCACTCCCTCACCAATCCAATCCAGCTATCAGCAGGGTTGATTTTATCTCTTAAATCTTTCTGCTACTCTCCACCTACACTGCCACACCCCATCCAAGCCGCCTTCTACTCTCACCGGGAGCACTCCCTGTCTCTGAAGCAGAAGAAACCGTTTTTTAAATGTGACTAATTCTCTCTTCAGCTTGAAGGTGTCAATCTTGCCGGCTTGCCCTCTGACACAGAGATAAGCAAATTGCCCAAGGCCACATGGCCAGGAAATGGCAGAGGCTGGATTCAAAATCCATTAGTCCTACTTGGGAGCCCACGAGGTCTTACCCCACCCACTATCCTGCCTGGTGTTGAACAATGCTGGGGAAGGCTTAGCCATAAGGTAACCTCTAAAGGATAGACGTTATCATGTATCTCACTCATGTGGGATTTAAGAAACAAAACAGAAGATCATGGGGGAAGACAGGAAAAAATAAAACAAGATGAAATCAGAGAGGGAGACAACCGTAATAAGAGACTCTTAATCATAGGAAACAAACGAATCATAGAAAAAACAAAACCAAAGAGTCGCTGGAGGGAAAAGAGTGGGGGATGGGGCAAGTGGATGATGGCATTAAGAAGGGCATGTGATGTAATGAGCACTGGGTGTTATAAAGACTGATGAGTCACTGACCTCTACCTCTGAAACCAGAGGTAACATCATGTTAATTGAATTTAAAAATGAAACACACACAAATATTTGTGATTTATATATACTTTGTTTGAATAAGCAATACACAAATATTTATGATTATATATAGTTTGTTTAAAATAAATATTAAACAAAATTTTTAAACACAAAAAATATATTAAAGCATAGACCGACTTTTCCTCTTCAATAACTTCCTTAACCTCCTTATCTGCCTAACTCCCAGTTAGTCCTCACCTCTGAGCTCAAACCTTATGTCCTGAGGAAATGCCTTCCTAATCCCCTTGTCCTATCACAGCAAGTCCCTGATATTTGTCCTCACTGCACTCTGCATATTTCTAGTGTCCTTCCTCCACTAGGTTGTGATCCCCACAGGGCAGGGGCCTGTGTTGCCCACCACTGTAAGGCATGCGGCACAACCCTTGCCCACTCTGGCTCCTCCCAGTTCCAGTCCTTGGTGAAAGTAATTAGTCACCAACAGACCTCTCTCTTATGTCCCAACAAGCAATCTGGCCTTCTGACCCTACCATCAGGGATGTGTGTGAGCAGGTAGGGCAGGGGATGGAGACCAGTGCTGGCGTATCAAGCTTGAAATGTGCTGCTTCACAGGAGGGACCTAGTGCCCAGGTGGGAATGAAAGAGACCTTGGGCCACTCATTGGGTCACAATATAGTACCCCCTGCCCTTATTTATCATCTCAACTCCCCTCGGAGTTTAGGTGGGAAGGCACTTGAATGCCTGCCCAGGTACACTGGGGCCACTAGGGGAACAGATCAAGATGGCCATGCAGGAGAGGGTGAGGGTAGGGATGGGGGTGACAGGTCATCAAATGTGGGACTTTCACAATGCCGAATAAATGAGCCCCCCAGAAGTTTGGCTCCTCTTCTTGGCAACACTGAGTGCTTTCAGAATATTTGTCTGTGGTCTTAATGGACAGAACAAGGCATTGTTATGCTCTAAGTCCTTAGTGTCCAACACCGGATATGACCAAGGTTAGACTTCCAGGAAATGGAGGTCTGATTAACCCCCATGAGTCCTTCAGCTCTGACTCAAGCACCTCCTTGAGAAGTTTTTCTTCCCTGACACACCCTTCCATTGTCCCTGCCCCCCACCCCAGGAGTCCCCACAACTGTGATGCTTTTTGTAGTGGGCTCAAAGAACATTTGTCGAATGAATGGAAGCTTCCTGGTTGACTCTCTTCTGAGCAGTTGTGTTTACTCTGCAATTTGTCTGGAATTCTTTCCTCTTCATTCACCTGCTCAGTTTATCCCAACATTTAAGGGGTTACTAGATGTTACATATACTCACTTAGCTCAAGGGTGACCTCCCCCAGAAAACCTTTCTGATCTTCCCTTTAGGTGCTCCTCCTCTCCATGGCCACCACACCTAGGTGGACTTCTCAGCCCCTAGACCAAGATGATCCCTTAGCCATAGGAACTGGACCTGATTCATCTCTCTGTGGCCATCACCTGGCAGTGCTTGGTAACACCTGCAGAAGGTATCATTTCTAGAATAGATTCTGGTTGAGATCCCAGCTCTACCACCTGAGTTTAGGCAAGTTCCTTTCTATTACTTTGCTGGTCAGTGGAATGGCTGGCTGAGACAGAAGTACAGAAATGAGATTCAAAACTACCTGAGTACCCAGGATAGTTATCACGCTCTCGACCCTAGGGGAGGATCAGGGCAGAACAGGACCTTTAGTACCTGGTATTTGGTAGTACAGATACCTGGGCTCAGTTAAGGGGGGAGAGAAAGTTACAATAGGCTTTGTCCTTCTCTGCCCCAGTCTAAAGTCCTCCACCCCCAAGTTACCTAGAAAACAGAGCCTACAACAAGAACTAAGTACTGAAGTTTTATTTGAGAGTTACAAACCCAGGGCACTGGGTGAGAAAAGGGAAGAAGGGCAGGGAAGAACTGGCGGTAATGCAAAGTGATAGCAGTTGGGTCCTGCTTCAGGACAAGCCTTGAAGAAACACAGTAGTTGTATCCAATGGCTACCTGGGTGATCTCCCCATTGGCGGAACTGTTTGGAGAAACAGTGCCTTGCAGTAATTGAGGAAAAGGAGGGAAGAAGGACTTTATCTCCCTGACTTTCTCCAATCTCCTATTAGTCAAACCTTACCTCAGGAGCATTAACTCCCCCACACTTCTGGGTTGCTAATAGCAACTTGAGATGCCCGATTCCATGCCCGACAGACTTGGCATTCCATCCAAGTCTGGAAGATACAGGAGAGACAATCTCTAGGAATGTGACTGATGAGTGCCAGAGAGAATCTGATTCAGTACATAAGATGTGTCCAAAACAGTCCAATACTTTTTCTCATTTACCAAATGAAGAAACATGGCATAGTTATTATCAAGGATCTTTCTCAAGGTCACAGGGCTAATAAGTGGTAAATTCAGGATTTGAACAGTCTGGCTCTGGAAACTATATAAGTTGAAGATAAGGAAGTTGGATTTTATGTAGCAGGCAAAGGAGAGTCAATAAAGAGTTTCAAACTGGGGAGGGACACAAGACAAACAGCTTTTTGATAAAGCTCCCAATCTCTACTTGCCTCCATTTTCCCATGTGGCTAAACTTGGCAAAAGTTGGCAGCCCCAGAGAGGCAAGGGGATGCAAGACAGTTTTGAGGAGCCTCTGACTGGGTCCAGAGCTCATGTAGGCTTTAACACCACCTCACAATCTTTCTCTGTCTTCATCTAAGCCTGCACCTACCGAAGACTAGCTGGTCAGAGGCAGGCAAGATCTGGGTAGAGAAGCCAAGATGTGAAGAGGAGATTGGCCTAAAGACTAGGAGCAAGAGGACCAGCCATCTGTCCATTGTTGTCCTGTGGGTCTGGGGGTCCTGGCACCCGTAGATGAGTCTTTTGGTGTTGCCGGAGATGGTCAGATCTCATGAATTGTCGGCCGCACTGATCACATCTATGTGGTCGATATCTGGTGTGTATCCGCATATGTCGTCCAAGCTCATCAGAACGGAAGAAAGACCATGTACAGCCTTCCCACATGCATTTATAGGGCCTCTCACCTGGGGGCGGGGGGAGACAAGGAACAGAAGAAATTAAGTAGAAGAATATGCCAGCAGGTGCATTGAAAGGGGTCTGACTCTATTAAAGAAGAGCAGTCAAGGTTGAGAAACCAAAAGAAAACCAAGGGAAAGTAGTGAGGAGGCAAAACAATCAGCAATCCCCATGATTTTGGCATGGTTGCACTAGATGGTGGGAAAGTAAATATTGGGGCCAATGTATCTTTACCCCAAGCTTGAAGGATGATAAACTAGTCCCAAGCCATTACAAACCCATGGTCCAGCACAAATCTAAAACCCAGAAACTCCTCTACCCTACCCAATCCTATCCCACTTATATGTGACACCTTATTCACCTGTGTGTTTGCGTTGGTGACTCACAAGGTGGGAGCGCTTAGTATAAGCTTTTCCACAGCTCTCATATTGACAGCAGTAAGGCCTTGAAACAGGGAATCTTCTCCTGGAAGCCCTTTCCTGGGCCCTGGAGTACCGCTCTGCTTTCTGTGAAGCACGCATGGGCTGCTGGGGTAGGAAGGGGTCTTTCTGGGAGCCTGGCTGGCTGAGAAAGTCCTGGGATTCTAAAGCCAGAAATGATGGGGACCCAGCTGGGTTCATCCTAAAGTCATGGGGGTTTTTAGGCGGCAGCATCTGACTCAAAGAAGGGAGCATTGCCTGGGCCTCAGTAGAAGGCACGGTGGGGGCCAATAACATTTTAGGTGTTAAAGAGTCTCTATTAGAAGGTACCATTGGGGGGCCAGAATAAGGCATTGTTGGCACATTGATGTGGGATGTCATTGAGATTCCACTGGGAGCTGAGACTGGCAGCCCACTGGGGGGCATCCTTAGATTCCTACCAAAGGTGATGTCCACCCCTGGAATACTGGGCTCTCCTAAGGGCATCATCTGGGGCCCCTTGAAAATCATCATTCCTGGCTGGGAGGGAGCCA
The DNA here is from genome assembly GCF_003254725.2 of Canis lupus dingo. Classification (NCBI taxonomy): domain Eukaryota; kingdom Metazoa; phylum Chordata; class Mammalia; order Carnivora; family Canidae; genus Canis; species Canis lupus. The sequence goes on from NC_064257.1 coordinate 16,164,857, forward strand.
TTCCCTCACAGTAAATCATCTGGGAAGGAGTGTGAGTCACTTGGGGGCAGTAGCTCACACCATGCTCAGGCAGCGACATACTGAACTGCGGCCCCATTTCACTTGCATTCTGACTGGGTGCCTCAGCTAAGGCCAAGGGGACCCTTGCCAGCTCTGTGCACTGGTGGAAGTGTTGAATGCCTGGTGCGCCATCATTCCAAGAGGTGTGCACTCCACTGTGTCTAGGAGATGGAGACATGTCCAAGACGAACTTCTCAGTATCCTTGAAGAGAGAGAGAGAGTGGGATGAAATTCACCCTAGTTCAAATTCCAGTTCCACACGTCCCTCCTTCCCATCTCCAGACCCCACCCTAATCCAGCCTCCAATATATCTTCCCTGAATTATCCTGCCTCCAGGCCATTCGGTTCAGGCTTTCTAGGATGCAGGTCTGGTTGATAGGAGCATAATGAATGCCTAGATGTGACTCATGCCATGTTTCCTCCTTGCCACGTTGTTTATTTCATAAAATGCAACCAAGGGAGCAAATAAAATATTCGACAACCTTCACCTTCAGTAAAACTCTGAGAAAACCTTCAAAGATTATCTTTAAGCATGAGGGTGAAAAGACATCCAAAATCAGCCTAAGTGCAGAAAGTCACAAAAGTAGGAAGGATTAAGGTTTCAAAGAGTCATGGCTCTGCAAATATTTACTTACAGAGAGGGTCTCGGTTGAGTTGGAACTACTGTGGACGAGTCTGAGATCAAGTATTGGAGGAGGTGAGGAAGAGAGACAGACTTTTAACAAGGGGGGTAGATTGGCTTGGAAGTCAGAGGCAGTGTTCCTGGATGACTAACTGGTGTGAAGCGAAGTGAGGAAGAGATTGGTAGTAGAACTTCTTGAAACAGGACAGGATCCAAGAATCATATTTTTTAAAGCTGTCCAGTACTGTAGCATCAGAGAGAGCTCTTGAGCTGAGAAACTGAGAAAGCGAACCCATAACCTCCCATCTGCCCCTCCACTGTGACAGTTCAGAAAAGACCAATCCATTCAAATATGAAAACCAAAATGTAAGTAAAAAATACAGTATCCATGAAAGATACTATGACACCAAAACAGAAATTGAAGATTGCAATCTCAAAAAACAAAAACAAAAACAAAAACAACAACCACAACAAAAAACCTCAGGGTTCCTGGGTGACTCAGTTGGTTAAGTGTCTGCCTTCAGCTCAGGTCATGACCTCGGGATCCTGGGATCAAGCCCTGCATCAGGCTCCAGGAAGCCTGCTTCTCCCTATCCCTCAGCCCCTCCCCACTGCTCATGTTCTTTCTCTTTCACATGTACTCTGTCTCAAATAAATAAAATCTTTAAAAAAATTTTCACCAGTAAAAATGTTGCCACAGATCAAGGAAAAATGAGCAACATTCATACACACACACACAAACACACAAAAAGAAAGCAAACTTAAAGCAATGTCAGCTTTTAAACCAACTACAGAAATATCACAGAGCAGAAACAGAGGAATTCAAAGAAGTTGCATCCAGATTACAGGCTACAGCTTATATTAGAGAGGAGGGAGGGAAGCATAAGGGGCCCTGGAAGAGCTTCTGTGGTGGTGGCAATGTTTCATAGATCTTCACTTTGTAGTAATTCATTAGGCTGTACATTTATATTCACTTCTCTGAGTGTTATTTTTCACTAAAATAGTTTCAAAATAATATTGTGAAAGATCATGATTTTTAGCAAGTGAAAAATTCTATCATAAAAATCAGAGTAGGGATCCCTGGGTGGCGCAGCGGTTTGGCGCCTGCCTTTGGCCCAGGGCGTGATCCTGGAGACCCGGGATCGAATCCCACGTCGGGCTCCCGGTGCATGGAGCCTGCTTCTCCCTCTGCCTGTGTCTCTGCCTCTCTCTCTCTCACTGTGTGCCTATCATGAATAAATAAAAAAAAAAAAAAAAAAATCAGAGTAAAAGTCAGTAAAAGTAATGGTGAATTTAAATAGGAAACATTCTGTACATTTTCCCTAAGAGGGAATTTATAGCTGTAAATACTTATAATAAAAAAAAAATCTCAAATCCACAACTTAGCTTTGCACCTTAAGGAACTAGAAAAAGAAGAATGGCTGATCCCAAAGCTAGCAGAAGGAAAGAAATATTAGAAAAATATATCCATAAAACCAAAAGCTGGCTCTTTGGAGAGATTAACAAAATTGCCAAAACTTTAGCTAGATTGATCAAGAAAAATATGAAAGTGAAGACATTTCTACCAATTTTACATAAATGAAAAAGATTATGAGAATACTATGAACAATTTCATGCCAATAATTTGGATAACCTAAATAAAATGGATAAATTCTTAAAAAGACAAAAGCCTACCAAAACTGAATCATGAATTAATAGAAGATCTGTACAGACCCATAACTAGTAAAGAGACTGAATCAGTAATCAAAAGGCTCTAGGACAAAGAAAAACCTTGAACTTGATAGCTTAATGGCTTAATTATAAACATTTAAAGAAGAATATCAATGCTTCTCAAATTCTTCCAAAATATTGAAGAGGAGGATATACTTGCTAACTCACCCTAGCATTGCCTTGATACCAAACCCAAAGACACAAATAAAGCAAAGAGACCAACATCTTTCATGCATCTTTCACGATGCAAAAAAATACTAAAAAAAAAAAAAAAAAAAAAGGCAAACCAAATCCACCAGCATATTAAGCAGATTATACAACATGACCAAGTGGGATTTATCCCAGGAATAAACAAGCCTTATTCAGCATCTGCAAATCAAAGTAAAATAAGGGGGTAAAAAAAGCAGAAAAAAGCATTTGAAACAATCCAATATCCTTTCATGATTAAAAAAAAAAAAAAAAAAAAGAATAGAAAAAAACTTCCAAATTGATAAAGGGTATTTATGAAAAACCCATAGCTTACATCATACTCATGATGAAAGACTAAAGACTTTTCCTTTAAGATCAAGAAGACAGGGATGCCCACTTTTACCATTTTTATTCAACATTGTATTGAAAGTCTTAATCAGAGCAAGAATAAGAATAAGAAAATAGAAAATAAGAAAAAGTATAAAAAGTGTAAAAAGCAGGGGAAAAGGGTAAACTATGTTTCCAGATGATACAATCTTATATGTAGAAACCCTAAGGATTACACATACACACACACCTGTTAGAACTAATAAATTCAGAAAAAGTAGCAAGATTCACTTTATTTTTAAATAAAAACAATCCCACAGCATTTATTGTCCTCTGGTAATAACATAAAGGTAATCAAAACAATACAAATAAGGGTTTTAGAACTATGTTCCCAACAAAGGACATCTAAAAAAACAAACTACACGGCCTTCTCAAGAATTTCTCACTTCATTGATCATTCTAGTTGGAGACACTTAGGAGCATCCTTCTAGCATGATCCGACTCAGTTGTTTTCTTGACTTTGTTTTAGAATGAATCCTTTCGTGCTCGCTTCGGCAGCACATATACTAAAATTAGAATGAATCCTTTCGGCATCATCTAATACAAGGTTCATGTACTCATCAAAACCAATGATACAGCCCTCTATCCGCATGTTGACTCGCTCATAAAGCCAACCTGAATCCGAGATCTATTTTGCAAGTATCTGAAGATGAGATTGATGGGCTGAACTATCACCGTCTGCACTTTTTGACCCTGACCACAGTACACCATGGTGGAAGCTGACAAAGACCGCACCGTAAGATTGATTGATTGATTTTAAGATTTATTTTTTAAAAAGATTTTATTTGAGAGAGAGTGCACTTGTGTGAGCAGCAAGGAGAGGGAGAGAATCTCAAGCACTGAAGTAGAGCCCAACTCAGGGCTTCATCCCATGACCCTGAGATCATGACCTGAGCGGAAACCTAGAGGCAGATACTTAACCAACTGAGCCACCCCACTACCCTAAAAGTAGTAAGATTCAAATTCAAGAAATGAATACTTTTCCAAAAAAGACATCCAGAGTGCTAACAGACACATGAAAAGATGCTCAATATCACTCATCATCAGAGAAATACAAATCAAAACCATGATGAGATACCACCTCACACCTGTCAGAATGGCTAAAATTTACCACAGAAGAAGCAGCAGGTGTTGGCGGGGATGTGGAGAAAGGGGAACCCTCTTGCACTGCTGGTGGGAATGCAAACTGGTGCAGCTACTCTGGAGAACAGTATGGAGTTTCCTCAAAAAATTAAAAATAGAACTACTCTATGATCCAGCAATTGCACTACTAGGCATTTACCCAAGAATATAAAAATACAGATTTGAAGGGGTATATGCACCCTGATGTTTATAGCAGCATCATCAACAGTAGCCAAACTATAGAGAGAGTCCAAATGTCCATCGACTGATGAATAGATAAAATGTGGTATATATATATATATATGGAATATTATTCGGGCATCAAAAAGAATGAAATCGGGGATCCCTGGGTGGCGCAGCGGTTTAGCGCCTGCCTTTGGCCCAGGGCACGATCCTGGAGACCCGGGATCGAATCCCACGTCAGGCTCCCGGTGCATGGAGCCTGCTTCTCCCTCTGCCTATGTCTCTGCCTCTCTCTCTCTCTCTCTATGACTCATAAATAAATAAAAATTAAAAAAAAAAAAAAGAATGAAATCTTGGGGGTACCTGTGTGGCTCAGTTAAGTGAATGACTTAATTTTGGCTCAAGTCATGATCTAACAGTCATGAGATCAAGCCACACATTGGGCTGGGTGTGGAACCTGCTTAAGATTTTCTATTTCCCTCTCCTTCTCTTAAAAAAAAAAAAATCTTGCCATTTGCAACGATGTGGATGGAGCTAGAGTGCACTATGTTAAGTGAAATTAGAGAAAGACAAATACCATATGATCTCACTCATAGGTGGAATTTAAGAAAGAAAACAGATGAACATATGGGAATGGGGTGGGGGAAGGAGAGAGGAAAACAAACCATAAGAGAATCTTTTTTTTTTTTTTTTTTAATTTTTATTTATGATAGTCACAGAGAGAGAGAGAGAGAGAGGCAGAGACACAGGCAGAGGGAGAAGCAGGCTCCATGCACCGGGAGCCCAACGTGGGATTGGATCCCGGGTCTCCAGGATCGCGCCCTGGGCCAAAGGCAGGCGCCAAACCGCTGCGCCACCCAGGGATCCCCTACCATAAGAGAATCTTAAGGATACAGAACAAACTTAAGGCTGATGGAGGGGAGGTGGGGGGGGTTGGGTTAGATGGGTGATGGGGATTAAGGAGGGCACTTGTGATGAGCACTGGGTGTTGCATGTAAGTGATGAATCACTGAATTATACTCCTGAAACCAATATCGCACTGTATGTTAACTAAAATTTAAATTAAAAAAAAAAAAGATTCAAATCAGACACACAAAAATCAGTTGTTTCTATACATTGACAATGAGCTATATGTAAAGGAAATTAGAAAAACAATTCAATTTACAATAGCATCAAGAAGAAATACTTAGAAATAACCAAAGAGGTTAACTTAATCACCAAAAACTACAAAATATTACTGAAGGAAATTAAAGACATAATAAATGGAGAGACATTTTAACGTTCATGGATTGGAAGACTTTAATAGTTATGATGTCAATGCTATACAAATTATCTACAAATTCCATACAACCCCTATCAATATACCTTTCCTGCAAGAATAGAGAAATTAGGGATGACTGGGTGGCTCAGCAATTGAGCATCTGCCTTAGGCCCAGGGCATGATCCTGGAGTCCCGGGATCAATCAGGCTCCTGGCATAAAGCCTGCCTCTCTCCCTGTCTCTCATGAATAAATCAATAAAATCTTTAAAAAAAAGAAAAGAAAAGAAATCTACCCTCTAAAATTCATATGGAATTTCAAAGGTCACCAAAGAGCCAAAAACAATCTTGAAAAAGAACAAAATTGGAAAATTTACACTTCGTGATTCAAAATTTACAAAGCTAAATCATCAAAACAGTGTAATATTGGCATTAAGCATAGACCTATTCACCAACAGAAAGGAATAGAGCCCAGAGATAAACCCCCACACATACGGTCAAGTGATTTTCAACAAGGGTGCCAAGATTGTTTAACGGGGGAAAAGTCAGCCTTTTCAATAAATCGTGCTGGTATAACTGGATATCCTCATGCAAAAGAATGAAGGGCCCTCACTTAATATCACATACAAAAATTAATTCAAAATGGATCAAAGACCTAAACATATGAGCTAAACTATAATACTCTTAGAAGAAAACAAGGGAAAAGCTTCAAGACATTGGATTTGGCAATGATTTCTCAGATATGACACCAAAGGCACAGGCAACAAAAGAAAAAAGACAAAGTTGGGCTTCATCAAATTAAAATCTTCTGTGCATCAAAAGACACCACTAACAGAATATAAAGGCAACCCACAGGATGGGAGAAAACATTTGCAGATCACATATCTAATGGAAATACCCAGAAAATATAGAGAGCTCCTAAAATTTAACATAAAAACAAACAACTTGATTCAAAAATGGGCAAGGGACTTTACTAGACTTTTCTCCAAAGATACACAAATGGCCAATAAGCAAATGAAAGATGCTCAACATAACTAATTAGGGAAATGCAAATCAAATCCACAATGTGATACCACTTCACATCCATTTAAAATGATTGTTATCAAAACAACAACAACAGAAACAACCAAAGGGTTGGCAAGATACGGAGAAATTGGAATCCTTGTACAATTCCACTTCTGGTATCTACCTATAGAACCGAAAGCAGGGACTGAAACAGATATTTGTACACCTGTGTTCAGAGCAGCATCACTCACAGTAGCCAAAATGTGGAAGCAACCCAAGTGTCCATCAACCGATGAATGGATGAACAAAATGTGGCATATACCTACATTGGAATGTTATTCGGCCTTACAAAAAAAAGGGAGGAAATTCGGACACATACTGCAACATGAATGAGTCTGGGAGATATTAAGCTAAGTCAAATAAGCTAGTCCCAAAAACAAATAATGTATGATTCCATTCATATGAGGTATCCGAGGAAGTCAAATTCAGAGACAGAAAGTAGAATGGTGATTCTGCCAGGGGTTTGAGGGGATGGAATTGAGAAGTTACTTTTTATTGGTTAAAGAATTTCAATCAGGCAAGATGAAAAAAGTTGCAGAGATTAATAGTGGGGATGGTTGCATAGTAATGTGAATATGACTAATGCCACTAATTATACACTTAGAACGGTTATAATATTTTTGTTATATGGATTTTACTACACTTTTTTTAAATGTCTAAAAAAAGTACACAGAAGGGGTTCCCACCACTGGGCACCTGAGTGGCTCAGTTGGTTTAAGTCCCTGCCTTTGGCTCAGGTCATGATCCCAGGAACAGAGTTCCACATCCGGTTCCCTGCTTGGGTGGAGAGTTAGCGCTCCCTCCCCCTCTCCCCACTCATGCTCTGTCCCTCTCTCTTTCACGTTCTGTCTCTCTCAAATAAATAAAATCTTTTTTTAAAAATTTGTTTTATTTATTTATGATAGTCACACAGAGAGAGAGAGGCAGAGACACAGGCAGAGGGAGAAGCAGGCTCCATGCACCGGGAGCCCGACGTGGGATTCGATCCCGGGTCTCCAGGATCGCGCCTGGGCCAAAGGCAGGCGCTAAACTGCTGCGCCACCCAGGGATCCCTCAAATAAATAAAATCTTAGCAAACAAACAAACAAACAAAAAAAGAAAAAAAAAAAAAAGAAGGAGTTCCCACTGGACAAATTTGCGACAATTTGAGAATCAAAAATAATGACTATTGGTTTTAACAGAAGCTTTGAACATTGTGAATTGAAGTGAAAATTAAGTGTTTGTTATACTTTTCCAGTAAGAAACTTATTTCAAAATCACAAGAGCCCAGTGGTTTAAGAAAAATCCTGCTTTACAAAAGAATACAAACTAATAAATGTAGAAAGAATAATAAATTGGAAAAATCATTATTTTACAATCCTTAAAACTTTTGATTAAGGGAAAATTAATATTTGGTTGACACCAGTGGGTGAATGATTGCTGGGGAACGGGGCATTTGGATGTACCTAAGATAACATTACACAGATTACTTTCTGACCACGAGGCTAAATGTTAAGTTTGAATAGAGAGATCAGGATTTTCACCTTAATCCAAGGGCTAGGCCTAGTGTTACCCAAATGGGGGAGCCAGATGTGTCTCCTGATGAAGATGGAGCCTACTGTACCTATGACACATTCTTTTTTTTTTTTAAGATTTTATTTAATTATTCATGATAGACATAGACAGAGAGAGAGAGGCAGAGACACAGGCAGAGGGAGAAGCAGGCTCCATGCCAGGAGCCTGACATGGGACTCCATCCCCGGACTCCAGGATCACGCCCTGGGCTGAAGGCAGGCGCTAAACCGCTGAGCCACCCAGGGATCCCCTCTATGACACATTCTTACCAACAATCAGGAATACAGTGAAGCAGGACACCTGGGTGGCTCAGTGTTTGAGCATCTGCTTCGGCTCAGGTCATGATCCCAGGGTCCCGAGATCAAGTCCCACATCAGGCTCCCCACAGGGAGCCTGCTTCTCCCTCTGCCTATGTCTCTGTCTCTCTCTGTGTCTCTCATGAACAAATAAATAAATAAAACCTTAATTTAAAAAAAGGAATACAATAAAGCTTTAAGGTCCAACACCAATTTAGAAGTAATACAAGAGTCAGAAGCTGAATTATACCGTAAGAACACAATGTGATGAATCCAGAAGAAGGAATGATCTACAAGACAACTTAGGATCATGGAACATGAAAAATGGAAAGTCAGTTGGGAAAAAAAGAAAAATATTCTAATTTCAAAGAAGGTCAAGAGATGTAACAATCAGATGCAGCTGCGAGCTTAGATCAGATCCTGGTTTGGACATATTAGCGTAAAGAACATTTTAGTGACAACTAGGGGAATCTGAATAAGAATGACATTTAAGATGATGTTAATTAGAATTTTGGTAGGTCTGAAAATATTCTGATTATGGAAGAAAATTTTCCTTCACCCTAGGAGGACTGGGGAGATCCTATCTGCTGTATTCACCACTCCATGAAGTAGGCACACAACAAGCTCTAGATAACTGTCGGTCCGGTGGGTGTTTCCAGGTGACTCAGCTCCTCCTACCTCCGTCTCAGTGATGGCCCTATTTTCCTGATCCTTCACAAGCAACTTCTTTGGAGATGTCTAGAATATACCCCTTCACCACTACCATATCTAATTATCCCCCCAAATTCAATCTGGCCCCCATTTCTCCGCAGAAACAGCTTTCATAAAACTCATCAACGACCTTCTTGTCACTTAAGTCCAAACACTTGTCAGACCCCTTCTTGCTTGACCTCTCAGGAGCTCTGGAGAGGACTAACCACATTCTTCTTGAAACATCTTCTTCCTTTGCCCTCAGGAACACCTTGTCACACTTGCTTGCCTTTTCTCCTTCCCTTCTCCCTGGGAGAGCCTCTGTCTCCTCTACAGTTTCCCCTTACTTGCACTTACTAGGCAATCTTTCTCATGCTAATGATCCATTTCAGTTTATATTCCACCTTTTCTTAAGCCAGTAGCTCCAGGGTAGACTTCTGAATCTCCCAGCTGCCTACTGCTCAGTCCATTTGGATAGCCCAAAGGCACTTCAACGGTTTGTATCTAAAAGTCCTGCTCATCCTTACTCGCCCACCCACAGGAGTAAAAAACAAGCCTGTTCCTTGTCATCCTTTGCTGTCTCACAAAATGTCACTCTTCTTGCCCAATTGTGCAAGCCAGAAATCTGGGAAGGTGTCCTGGCTGGCTCTCACCACCTACTTGTAGGTTAATTATCCATTCTTGTGGTGTCTACCTCCAAAACACATCCAAGATCACCAGTTGGTGGTCACCATGCTCACCTCCCTAGTTAGGCTGCTGTCTTAGTTCTCACCAAATGAGACCCCAGTACCTTCCCAACAAATCGCCTTGATTTCTGCTCACTTCTATCAGGGCACTCTTGACTCAAAGCAAATCTAATCATAACTGGTGGCGTTTAAATTCTTCAGTGGCTTCCTACTGGAGCCGGGAAATCCCTGCCTCCTTTCCCCGGGGCCACTCACTCTCCCATCAGGCTCTTGGCCTTAGTTCTAGGTCCATCTTTTGCTTCCTCCAAGGGAGATGCTTACTGTGTCCGGCCTCAGGTCCTGCAAACCGTTCACCCAGCCAGTTCTCAAGTCCCTCGACACGGCGTTACCTGGGCCCTTTTTACCCCCAGAGCCCAGTACAGGTTCTCAGGCTCGGTGAGTTTTCATTGCATAAACGACACCTGATTTATGTCCTCGATTTGCCACCCCTCCCCTTCCCAAACCTGTCCCTCACACTTCTGAAACCCGCATTTCTGCTTCCCTCTGCCAGCCTGCACCCACCCCGCCCGGAGCCCCCCACGCCCGGCCCAAGGGCTGACTTCTGGACTCACGTGCACCAGCTGGGGCTGCCCCTGCTGCCCCTGGCTGAGCCTCCGGGCCTCCTGCTCCATCTCAGCCTGGGTTGGGCTGCACATCGGGGCCGCGTGGGGGTCCAGGCCCACACCGGAGCACAGCTGAGCCGCTGGGCGTCGCAGGTCGCGAGTCCTGACACCACCACGCCGCAGTCACAATTGCCTCGCTCACCTTCTACTTCCCACCCTGCGGTGGGCGGAGCCAAGGGCCGCACCCACCGCCCCGCCCACAGCAGCGGCCCCGCCCCCTCCTCCACCCCCCCACCCTCCCCCCAGGCACCCGGGTCCTGCCCAGCCACCGCAGGGTCACTAACAGGGGGCCTCAGACCTTCAGCACATCTTGGGTCTTACATCTGCCCCGCCCCCCCATGAGGCCATCCACCCTTCAGTCAGAGCATCTCTGTTTGGCCCAGATAGGGGTAAAGACACCGGGGTTTCGGACCCCAGGCCTTGTAGACCTCAGGGTGGAAAATCCAGGGCAGGAAGCCCGAGGCAGCCACGGACAAGGGGGTAGGTGACAAAAGAGCTTCCACCGCCACCCCACCAGGTCAGGGTCCTTTGCCATGAGCTCCCAGAGGCCTGGATCTTCTCTGCTATAAACCACGTACCTCTGCCCCGTGTTCGAACCGGATACTTGGGAGCTCCGTGGCATGGGCCTTTATTCCAGGATACTCACTGAGTACCTCCCGGGTGTCTGCACTGCTTTTTGGAACTAGGGATTCAATGGCAAACAGGACAGAACTAAGGGTCTTCGCTCTCAAGGAATTTTCATCCAAAATAGGCAAGTGGATATAATCAAGCCAAGTTAATATAATTTTCTTTGGTGGTGAGTGCCACAGAGAAAACGAAATGGGAAAATGTGAGCTGAGAACTGAGTGCCTGGAAGGGACCTCCTCATAGGAAGATTGGAGGAATCTGGGGCAGGAGAGGGCTTGGCCCGCTAGAGGAAAAGTAGACGGACCAGTGACCTCCACCAGGGGAGCACAGTGGAGAGTGGAATGACGTGATAGGGATGGTCTTGGAGACCTTGGACAGCAGTTTGAACTTTATCCCAAGTGTGTTGGGAAGCCACTGAAGGATTTTAAATAGGAAATTGATATGATCTAATTTTTTAAATCAATCATTAGGCTCCTTTGAGATTTATGGATTATAGGAGATGAGATCAAAGAGGAGACACCAGTCACAAAGCTAAAGGAGCTCTCCAAGAAAAAGCTGTTAGTATTTGTGGGGCATGGTGATGGCGATTAGAAAATATTTTAGGATTAACAAGGGAAAGGACTCGGTAATGGATTGGGATAGTAAAGGGCTGAGAGGAAAAGAGGAATCAAAGATGACCCCTATGTTACTGGCTTGAGCAATTGAGTGATTACTGCACCATTCCGGAATATGGAAAGATAAGAAAAGCAGATTTGGAGGCAGCTAAAACAATCCAATTTTAGACATACTGACTTTGAATTGCCTACTAAACGTGCTCAGAGAGAGGTTAGGGCTGTAAATGTAAATTTGGATATTGTCTGCACAGAGATGGTGGTTATAAGGCCAGTAGAGTGAATGATGTCAACCAGGGAGCTGGTTAGGGAAAGGGACTGGGGACAGAACCTGAGGACCTGCTACATTTAAGGTTTAGCAGAACAGAAAGTTCACCCAAGGAGACTGAGAAGTAACAGATGGAGAAGTAGGGGGAAAGTCAGGAGATTGTATTTCAAGAAGCCAAGAGAAGCGTGCATTCAAAAGAGGCAACCACATCAAATGTTGCTGAGATAAGAATCAGGATTTGACAAGATGAAGGTCATTGGTGACTGACAAAAGTGGGTAGAGGGCAGCCCGGGTGGCTCAGGAGTTTAGCGCCTTTTTAGCGCCTACCTTTGGCCCAGGGTGTGATCCTGGAGACCCAGGATCGAGTCCCATGTTGGGCTTCCCGCATGGAGCCTGCTTCTCCCTCTGCCTGTGTCTTTGCCTCTCTCTCTCTGTGTTTCTCATGAATAAATAAATAAAATCTTTAAAAACAAAACAACAAAAAAAAGTGGGTAGAGCCTGGGCCTCCTGATCTTGGAGTCAGGAGTTCAAGCCCCATGTTGGGCATAGAGTTTACTAAAAAAATAAAAATTTTAAAAATACGTGTATATATAATATTTAAAAATATAAGTATATATAACACATATATTTTTTTAAAGTTTAGCTATAATTGGGAGCAGAGAAATGAGATGGTAGTTAGGAGGATTAGAGAGGCTGAATGAGGATCCACCAATAAACAGAAACTTATATTGAAGGAGATAGCTTAACCATAAGAGCGACATTGATAATTCAAGTAAAGACAGGACCCAGAGTACAAATGGACAAATGGGACTTTGGTGAGAGTAGGGACTTTTGTTCCATTGTAACAGGTAGGATAACAAGAGTTTAAGTATCAAAAAAAAAAAAAAAAAGTCTTAAGTATCTTAGTGTCTCCAGCTCCTAGTATGTGGTGGAGCTGAGAGCAGGCCCTTGAGAATTAGCGGCTGTGCCTCTAACACGAGCTCAGGTTTCAGCTCAGGGGCCACTGCCTTCTGAGGCCATCTCTGACTCCTATGTGATGCCTCTTTCATTATCAGAAAGTGGTGTTTCTCCCAACATGGCATCTAGAATATGTCTGTGGGGGCACCTGGGTGGCTCAGTTGGTTAAGCATCTGCCTTTGGCTCAGGTCTTGATCTCAGGGTCCTGGGATCGAGTCCCGTGTGGGGCTTTCTACTCAGTGGGGAGCCTGCTTCTCCTCCCTCTGCCTGCAGTTCTACCTACTTGTGCTCTCTCTGTGTGTTAAATAAATAAATGAAATCTTAATTAAAAAAAAAAAAAAGAAGAAGAATATGTTGGGGCACCTGTGTGGCTCAGTCAGTTGGGCCTGGGATCAAGCCCCACATCAGGCTCCCTACTCAGTGTGGAGTCTGCTCCTCCCTCCTGCCTGTGCTCTCTCTCTCACTATCTCTCTCACTCTCAAATAAATCAAGTCTAAAAAAAAATAGAATATGTCTGTGGAGTGAATCATATTTGACACATGGAGCAGATTGTTTATTAACCTGATCCTCTATAAGATAGAATTATTTTCATAATTCAAATTTCATATTTTCAAGTCCCCATAAAATGAAAATAATAATATGCAGAAAAGAAATGCGGGAGTGAAAATTTTCTTTTACAAGGTTTATATGCATATTCATGCCAGTAAAACAAATACATATATACAATTAATATTTTGGTACAAAAAAATGAAATAAGTACAGCTGTTTACTTCAATTGTTTTCACATCAACCTGTTTGAATTTTGATCCTTTCATTACTTATGTAAATGATCATTCAGTAACTAACAAGTGATTTTAATAAAACCAAAACTGCTAAATTGTACCACTGATGTAACATTTATTTCCCTGATTCATTGAACCTATTTCTCTGCTGGGAGCACCCTGCCCACTGGTCACCAGAGCTTTCCTAACCAGACTAACTCCTACCCTCTATAAGTTAGCCTATCCTGGGATCCCTGGGTGGTGCAGCGGTTTAGCGCCTGCCTTTGGCCCAGGGCGTGATCCTGGAGACCCGGGATCGAATCCCACGTCGGGCTCCCAGTGCATGGAGCCTGCTTCTCCCTCTGCTTATGTCTCTGCCTCTCTCTCTCACTGTGTGCCTATCATAAATAAATAAAATAAAATAATTAAAAAAAAAAAAAAAGTTAGCCTATCCTGATACACTGGGTTAGGGGGTCTCCTCTATGCTCCCACTGCCTGGCACAGATAACCTATTGCTTTTGTTGTTGACAGTGTGGTTGGTATTTTGGCTCAAGAATCTTTTCTGACTTTTCCTTCCCACCTCTGAGGCCCACAGATGCACACCCTGTTCTGCACTTAACCTCTCTCTTCTGTGCTCCCAAAGAGCAGGTCTTGGATGACCTCAGTTTGCAAACTTAACCAGTCTGCAACGAGATAGGTTACAGAAATTGAGTGGAACATTTAAAAATTTTCGGGCAGCCTGGGTGCCTCAGTGGTTTAGCACCACCTTCTGCCCAGGTCATGATCCTAGAGACCTGGGATGGGATCCCAAGTCAGGCTCCCTGCAAGGAGCCTGCTTCTCCTTCTCCCTGTGTCTCTGCCTCTCTCTCTTTCTGTGTCTCTCATGAATAAATAAATTAAATATTTTAAAAATAAAATAAAATAAAAAATAAAAGTAAATAATTAAATAAATAAAAATCTTTATAGCTATTTGGCAAGCTATTTTTGTGTATTGAATCTAATAATGAAAAACTGGTCTTGGATTTTATCTGTCCTTTTTATTTTATTTTATTTTATTTTATTTCATTTTATTTTATTTTATTTTTGTCCTTTTTTTTTTCATCTTATTCGCCTAGTAATTGGTTTTCATTGTTTTTAGAAAAGAATCCATCCTTGACTGATTGGGGGTGGGAAAAAGTTCCTTCACCAAGATAGTTTGAGAAGAAAAAAAAAAAAGTTAGTTTGAGAAGCCCTGGTTTATTTTTACTTCCCTGGGTTCTGACATAAAAAGGCATTGAAAAAGGCAAAAGTGAAGAATGAATGAACGCACTTGACAAATGTGTCTACCCTAAGGTCATAGAATAAGCAGAGCTTGGTGCTGCATTAGATTGTTGTTGCTGGGCAAGAGTGGGGGGGGGTGGTCAAGGGAGACTCCCAGTTGTTTACCTTGAGTTCTGGGAAGGTGCTGAGGCCATTCCCTAAGATTGGGAAGAGAACCACATTCAGGGCATTTTACAGATAATAAATTCATTTTTGACCAGATTGACTTTGAGGTTACCTATGAGATAGCCAAAGAAGGATGCCCAGAAAGCAGTTAGATATATGGGTTAGGAACCCAGGACACAAAGTTAAGGCTGGAGAGGCAGATTTCCAAGTTGAAGCCATTAGAATATAGGAAGGGAAGAAAAGTGGCTACAGGCAAACCCCTGGGTGCCTAGCACAGTGTCTGACACATGGACATGATTAGTAACTCTTTGTCAAAGGAGGAGGTTAGTTAGATAAGAGCCTACGTCCACTTCACTCCAAGCCCAAGCTCTCCTTCCTAGATTATAAATTTTTTGAGCTTCCTGTTTTCCTGCTACCCTAACAACCCACAGACTAAGAGTCCCCATGCAGGATACCAGGTGCACCAGTGTGAGAAGTGTAGTCTCTGCCACAAGTTCTTTATGCCCTGCCCTGACTGTGACCTCATGGCATTCAAACACACCAATGAAATTCTCTGTTGCCTTTTGCTTGTGTCCTTACTCCTCCTTGACCCCCAGAAAGGCACTTGTCTATGGTCATCACTCTCTGGGTTTCCTGCCTGTTTGGTTGAACACACTCCCTTGGTGCTGACCTCATAAGCCCCCTGGCAGGGCATGCCTGCCTTCCTCTTCACCACCTTCACTTTTGCTACCTTCGCTTTTATGTGCCTCAGTGTGGTTTTAGTCTGTGGCATTATCAAACAAACAAACAAACAAACAAACAAACAAAAAAACCCCACATTTTTAGTAACATAATTGTTCCTCACCCCATACTGATCCCATTCGGGTTTTAATTAGTGCAACCTTCTAACACACTGCTGAGGCTGGCAGTGGGGTGAGGGAGAAGATGAGAAAAGGCAAGGCTGGGAAACGGGAAAGCACATGGCAGGTTAGAAAACATGGGAGAGGTCATGAACTTGGAGGACTGGCTGGGGGTGCTGAGGTCAGAGAAGAAAGTCAGAGCCAGATTTTGAAGATACAGCCTTGGACTTCACCATAAGTTGCAGACAGATGCTTTCTCTCTGTTTCCTGCCAGTATAAAGATTAAGGACAAAGGTACAAGGATTGTACCCATTTATAACAGTGAAAGAAACTTGGAAATAGTCTAAATATCTACCAGTAGGAGAATAAAACCACACTGTGTGGGGACACTTGGGTGGTACAGTCAGTTTAGCATGAAACTCTTGGTCTCGGCTCAGGTCCTGATCTCGTGGTCATGAGAGGAGCCCCACGACAGGCTCTGAGCTCAATTCAGGGTCTGCTTGAGATTCTCTCTCTCCCTCTGCCCCCTCCCACTTGTGTTCTCCCTCTCTATGAAATCAATCAACCAATCAATTAATTTAAAAAAAAAAACAAAAAACAAAACTACACATATTGTGTTATAGTAAAACAGTGGAATTCTAATTCAAGTAGAATGAATAAGAATACGATGTATCATCGTAAATCTTAAAAATGCAAACTGCTAAATGTAATGTGGTACCCTGAGTTGGATCCTAGAACAGGAAAAGGACATTAGTGGAAAAACTAGTGAAATATATATATAAAAAGTCTATAGTTTAGTTAGTAGCCTTTTACCAGTGTTTGTTAGTTTTGACAGATATACCACAGTTATGTATGATGCTACCATTGGGGGAAGCTGAGTGAAGGGTATACAGTAACTCTCTGAACTACCTTTGCAACTCTTCTGAAGTTTAAATGACTCCCAAATAGTTTATTTATAAAAATGTAAGCTCAAAGAAAAAAAGCAAGTTTTTTAAAATAAAAATATAGACTCAAAGATAAAAAAGAGTTCATACAATAGGATAACATTTATACATAGTTTCAAAACATACAAAATAATACTAGATATCGTTTATGGACATATATAATAAAGATATAAAAACTCATAAGAATGAAAAATACTTAATTTAAGATAGTGGTTTCTAGGAGCAGGAGGGAGGAGAGAGTAAGGAAGTAGATTCAAGAGAAGTACTTAAGTAGTTTCAAAAATGTGGGTACTATTTTTTCCTCTTTAAAGTAATCTGGGGAGCGGCCCTGATGACTCAGCAGTTTAGCACCTGCCTTCAGCCCAGGGCGTGATCCTAGGGTCCTGGGATTGAATCCCACATCGGGCTCCCCGTATAGAGCCTGTTTCTCCCTCTGCCTGTGTCTCTGCTTCTCTCTCTCTCTCTCTCATTCTCTCTCTGAATGAATAAATAAATAAATAAATAAAATCTTTAAAAAAATAATCTGGGGAATGTCCAACAATAGATGAACCGATAAAGAAGATGTGGTATGTATATACAATGGAATATTACTCAGCCATCAAAAATTGAAATCTTAAAAAAAAATTGAAATCTTGCCATTTACAACAACATAAAGGAACTACAGGGTGTTACACTGAGCAAAATAAGCCAATCAGAGAAAGACAAGTATTGTATGATTTCACTCATGCAGTATTTAAGAAAGAAAACAGATGAACATAGGAAAAGGGAGGGAAAAATAAAATAAGATGAAATCAGAGAGGGAAATAAATCATAAGAGACTCTTAACTCTAGGAAACAAACTGAGGGTTGCTTGAGGGAAGGTGGGTGGGGGGATGGAGTTACTGGGTGATGGGCATTAAGGAGGGCACTTGAGTAATGAGCACTGGGTGTTATATGCAATTGATGAATTACTAAACTCTACCTCTGAAACTAACAATACTCTATGTTAATTAATTGATTTTAAATTTTTAAAAAGATTAAAAAAAGGAATCTGGGGCAAAAATTGTAAATGCAGGGGCAGCCTGGGTGGCTCAGTGGTTTAGCCCCTGCCTTCGGCCCAGGGCGTGATCCTGGAGTCCCGGGATCGAGTCCCACATCGGGCTCCCTGCAGGGAACCTGCTTCTCCCTCTGCCTGTGTCTCTGCCTCTCTCTCTCTCTGTGTCTCTCATAAATAAATAAATAAAATCTTTTTTAAAAATTGTAAATGCTAAGATTTGGCAAACCTGGGAACCAAGTACATGATAGTCATTACTGGGGTTTTTTTGAGAAAGGAAAGGAAAGGAAAAAAAGACTAGGGGGCTTTCTGGATTGTCAAATTATATAACTATAGAGCATATCTTAATTTCTCAGGAATGTCATCTCAACCCTCAACCCCAGATTCATGCTAATTCTATCATAGTAGAATTTTTTAAAAGTTTTTTTTTCAAAGTAGAATTTTTAAAATGTTAACTCATTAATCAGAAGGTTTGGAAAGCTGATTCAAAGGGCATTTTAGGAACAGAGATTTACATGATTTCATAGGAAGGGGATACTTTAGTAAGTTTGCTAAATAAGAGACTGTTGTGGACTAAATGTGATCCCCCCAAATTCATATGTTGAAAGGTGATGGTATTAGGAGTTGGAACCTTTGGGGAGGTAATTTGGTCATGAGCCTGGGACCATTATGAATGGGATTAGTGCCCTTATAAAAAGTACCTCAGCAAGCTCCCTCACTTGATTTCTCACCAGAATCTGGCTGTGCTGGCACCCTGACCCTAGACTTCCAACCTTTTAGTTCCTTTTTTTTTTTTTTTTTTTTAAGATTTTATTTATTCATTCATGAGAGACACAGAGAGAGAGAGAGAGAGGCAGAGACACAGGCAGAGGGAGAAGCAGGCCCCATGCAGAAAGCCCAATGTGGGACTCGATCCCAGGACCCCAGGATTATGCCCTGAGCCGAAGGCAGGCGCTAAACGGTTGAGCCACCCAGGGATGCTGGAAATTTTAGTTCTTTATAAGCCACCTAGTCTAGGGTACTCTGTTATAGCAGCCCAACCTGCTAAGACAGAAATGAAACTAGTTAATGAAGCCCAGAGAATTAAAAGCAAATATCAACAGATCTAAAGGGAGAAATAAGCAACAATACAATTGTGGGAGAATTCAATATCCCACTTTCAACAATGGACAGACTCTCCAGATAGAAAATCAGTAAGTAAACATTAGACTTACACTACACTTTAGACCAAATGGAACCAATAGACATATGCGAAGCGTTCCATCCAACAATACACAATACACAAAATACACACACACACACACACACACATTATATGGTGCATATGTTATTATGTATATTATCACATGTAATTTGTTATTATTATGTAACATTATATATGTTATGTGTATTAGCCATAAAAAAGGAATTCTTGCCATTTGCAACATGGCTAGATCTTGAGGGCATTCTGCTAAGTGAAGTAAGTCAGACAGAGAAAGACAAATACCGTATGATCTCATTTGTATGTGGAATCTACGAAAGCTGAACTCAGAGTAGAATGGTGGTTGCAATGGCCTTGAGTGGGGTGGAGGTGGGGAGAAGTGGAGAGAAGTCAGTCAAAGGGTACAAAGTTTCAGTTATAAGATGAATGAGTTCTGGGGATCTAGGGATCCCTGGGTGGCGCAGCGGTTTAGCGCCTGCCTTTGGCCCAGGGCGCGATCCTGGAGACCCGGGATCGAATCCCACGTCGGGCTCCCGGTGCATGGAGCCTGCTTCTCCCTCTGCCTGTGTCTCTGCCTCTCTCTCTCTCTCTCTGTGACTATCATAAATTAAAAAAAAAAAAAAAAAAAAAAGATGAATGAGTTCTGGGGATCTAATATACAGCATGGTGACTACAGTTAACAATACTTAATTATACATTTAAATTGCACTGAAACTAAATCTTAATGTTTTCATCACAGACACACACAAAGGTAATTAATTATATGAGGTGACTGAGGTGTTAATACAGTGGTTGTGGGATCCCTGGGTGGCGCAGCGGTTTGGCGCCTGCCTTTGGCCCAGGGCGCGATCCTGGAGACCCGGGATCGAATCCCACATCGTGCTCCCGGTGCATAGAGCCTGCTTCTCCCTCTGCCTATGTCTCTGCCTCTCTCTCTTTTTCTCTCTGTGACTATCATAAATAAATAAAAATTAAAAAAAAATACAGTGGTTGTAATCATTTTGCAATATATATAGGTATCAAATTATCATGTTTATTTTTTTATTATTTTTTAAATTATCATGTTTATACCTGAAACTTATACAATGTGGTGTGTCAATTATATCTCAATAAAGCTGGGGAAAAAATAGAAAGTTGAAGAAAAGAAATAATGAAAAAGTCAGAAATAATGAAACAGAGAAAAAGCATAAAACAACGGAAAGCAACAAGCCCAAACTGATGTTTCAAAATGATTAATAAAAAAAATTGGGGGGGAGGGGAGCCTGGGTGGTTCAGTGGTTGAACATCTGCCTTTGGCTCAGGAGTCAGCTCCTGGGGGGAGCCTGCTTCTCCCTCTGCCGGTGTCTCTGCCTCTCTCTGCATCTCTCATGAATAAATAAATAAAATCTTAAAAAATAAATTTTTTATTAATAAAATTGATCAACCCTGAGGAACCTAGCTGGTTCAGTCAGTGGAACATGTGACTCTTGATCTCGGGATTGTGAGTTCAAACCCCATGTTGGGTGTACAGATAGCTTAAATAAATCAATTTAAAAAAAAGAATTGATCAACCCTTAGAAAAACCAATCAAGAAAAGATAACTGAGAATGTTATTCTATATGTGCAATTAAAACTTAAAGAAGTGTATGGAATTATAAAAGCCACCTTAAAGGGGTTAATAACGTTTTCTGGATTTATAAATAGAATAATAAGAAATTAGAGTGATATGAATTTAAATGTAATTATATGAATATGAAATAATAGAAAAATTTTAAAAGAATAATATAATCAGTAAATGAAATAGAAGCTTGAGGAAGAACTGGGCTATTTACCTTTATAGCTTTCAAGAATAAAATATTAACTTTAAAAAAACTAAAAAAAAAAATGTACTTGGTTACATAAGCTATTAACCTTGTGAGATGCTGGGTGATAGGTATATGAGAACACTTTGCACTATAACTGAAACTCTCTGAAAATTGAAAATTATTTCAAAATAAGAGGTTTAAGGAAAAACTTTTTAAAAAAATATTTTATTTATTTATTCATGAGAGACAGAGAGAGAGAGTAAGAGAGGCAGAGATACAGGCAGAGGGAGAAGCAGGCTCCATGCAGGGAG
This sequence comes from Canis lupus dingo, assembly GCF_003254725.2. Taxonomy (NCBI): domain Eukaryota; kingdom Metazoa; phylum Chordata; class Mammalia; order Carnivora; family Canidae; genus Canis; species Canis lupus. Next base: position 16,186,102 of record NC_064257.1, read on the forward strand.
CCTGACATGGGACTTGATCTCAGGTCTCCAGGATCACACCCTGGGCTGAAGACAGCACTAAACCACTGAGCCACCAGGGCTGCCCAGGAAAAATTTTTAAAAAAGATATGTAGTCATCCTTTTGCCTTATTACCAATTTGATATGATTTTTCTTAACTCCTGTTGTGATCATAACTGTTCTCCAAAGATTATTCTTGATCATGGCAAAACTCTGGCCTTACAGTGTTTGGCCTGATTCATTTACGTCAAGCAGCAGTAAGCCTTCTTGTAGCCTTGTCAACAGATCTAGGGCAACATGATACTGAGCACCTACTCAGGCCAGCGAAGTTACCTTTGTCCAGAGATTTCATAAAGAACCTAGGATTCAACTTTTAAAGACTTTTATTATTTGCTCTTCCATTGCATGGCTAGGAAACCCCCAAAATTTATTTCTGCTATGTTTTACCTATAGTAGCTATCAATGTGGTGAATCCCTTCTTTTCAAGGTTCCCCAAATATGCTGAGGTTTGCTATGGCAGGAAGTGACCTTCCTTGCTACCTAAAAGACTGTACCACTATAAACCATAGAGCAGGTAAGATGCTTCTTCAGGATCCTGGGATGGCTTTATGGGATTTGCTTACACATAAGAAATGAAACCCTTGCTCCTAAATCAGGTTTGCCCAACGAAATGAGACTGATTCTCAAGTATAATATTCCAGGGATGGGTATCACTGAGCAATAGATTTTTCCAATTACATGCTGGTAAAAAGGAGGACAGATGCATATGGAACCATACCAACAGCACTGCCGTATGATATTTAAAATCAATAAAAGCAGGACTGACTCAGAGAGATGCCTGTACATTGTTGATGTTCATAGCAGTTATTCACCTTACCCAAAAGGATGAAAACAACCCAAGCATCCATCAAAGGATGGGTAGATAAGCAATGTGATGTGCATGCAATGGAATATTATTCAGCCATAAAAATGGAATAAATTCTTTTTCTTTTCTTTCTTTCTTTCTTTCTTTCTTTCTTTCTTTCTTTCTTTCTTTTCTTCTTCTTCTTCTTCTTCTTCTTCTTCTTCTTCTTCTTCTTCTTCTTCTTCTTCTTCTTCTTCTTCTTCTTCTTTTTGGTGGGCAGCAAAACAAAGTTTATTCAGTGATAGTAAAGTTTATTGAATGATGGAGTACAAATCTCCCAAAGAGGGAGGGGAGCCAAGAGGGTTGTCCAAAAGAAATAAATTCTGATACTTGCTACAACATAAATGAACCTTGAAAACATTATAAGTAAAAGAAACCAAACACAAAAGGACAAATGTTGCATGCTTCCACTTATATATCTAATATAGGCAATGTCATACTGATAGAAAGTAGACCAGATGCTACCTGGGGCTGGGGTTGAAGGGGAATGGGAAATTGCTGCTTAACAGTTACAGTCTTTGGAGGGACTGATAAAAAATTGTGGACATAGTGCTGATGACTAAACAACATTGTGAATGCAATTAATGCCACTGAATTGTACATTTTAAAAATGTGCATAAAAATGGCAATTCATATGTTTGATATATTTTACCACAATTTTTAAAAATTAATAATGTAATATACCCAAACCATTGAATCATATACCTTAAATGGGTGAGTTGCATGGTACCAACAAAGCTGTCTTTATTTTTTTTAATTAAAAAAAAAGTTTAAAAAATTAATTAATTAATTAAAAAAAAATTTTTTTTTCAAGTAGTCTCCAAACCCAGCCTGGAGCCCTCACCACAGAGCCCGAAATTAGGTTTGAACTCATGACCCTGAGATCCAGACCTGAGCTGAGACCAAGAGCTGGATGCTTAGTGAGCTACCCAGATGCCTTTCAACAAAGCTGGCGTTTTTTTTTGTTGTTGAAGATTTTATTTATTTAATCATGAGAGACACACAGAGAGAGACAGAGACACAGGCAGAGGGAGAAGTAAACTCCATGCAGGGAGCTGACATGGGACATGATTCCTGGTCTCCAGGACCACACCCTGGGCTGAAGGCCGCACCAAACCGCTGAGCCACCTGGGCTGCCCAACAAAGCTGTTTTTAAAAAGGACTTTAAAAACATGAAATAGTATGTTCCATTAAATTGAAGTACAATTCTGACAAACTTTTGGATATCAACAGTAATTAGGTTCTGAAAAAAAAAAACAAAAAAACAGTAATTAGGTTCTGTAATACGTCCACTTAAATAAAATTCCCAAGATCCTTAGTTAACTCCAAAACCAAGGATAAATATTAAGTAATGATTTTTAGATGCCTGGATAATATCTAAGTAAGATAAGATGCTCAAACATTGGTCACCAAGTATAGTATATACCTAGCTTTGTTTCTTATTTTTGTTACACAGCAGTTAAACCTTTGTGTCATTTTAATGATCATTTTAAGAAGATGTAGAAGGGAGGTGTATGGCAGTGGGGGATTATTTCATGTGTTCATACAAACTCTGTTGGCTTGTGTGATGCTATGATTTACAGTAAAAAATATATATATTTGGTTTTCCTCCTACTTGTGACCTAGAGGTCCTAAAACCCTTGGAATTTCTTAACTAAAGGAAGTGATCGAGGTGTCTTTGTTATGTTAATAAAGCAGCTTTTGTAAAAGCCCCTAGACCACCTAAGGATGGGGGCTGGTCCTCGAGGAAACAACCATTGTGGTCAGAGGGTTGAAACTTTCAGTTCCATCCCCCTGACTTCCTGGAAGGGGACCGAGCCTGGAGGTTGACTCAATCACCAATGACCAATGATTTAATCACTTATGCCTATGTAATGAGTCCTCCATAAAACTCCAAAAGGCCTGGGCTCAGAGAGCTTCTGGGTTGGCAAACACATGGATATTTGGAGAGAGCAGCATGCCTGGAGAGGGCATGGAAGCTTGCCCTGTGCATCTTTTCCATCTGGCTCTTCCTGAGTTTTTATCCTTTTTACAATACACTGGTGATCTAGTGAGTAAAATGCTTTCCTCTAAGTTCTGTGAGCCATTCTAGCAAATTAATTGAACCCAAGGAAGGGATTGTGGGACCTCTGATTTATAGCCAGTCTGTCAGAAGTACAGGTAACCATTATGGACTTGGCAACTGGCCTCTCAGGTTGGGGTTGGGGGATAATCTTGTAGGACTAAATCCCTACACACAGAAGTATTGGAATTGGGTCCAGGCACCTGAAAGAATTTGATAAAATACTTGTATTTCAGGATTTCTTTTCTTTTAGTGCCTACAGTTCTTCGTCCCACTGCTTTGACAAATGAAGAGGTAGAACAGATGAAAAGGGATGGGCATTTATTGAGCAATAGTACAAAGCTCCCAAAGAAAGAGTAGACCCGAAAGGGTTGCCACCGGAATTTCAAGTCTACTGGTTGGGTTTCTATGAGAATATTGGTGGGCTGTTTTAATCTGATTAACCCTCCAGGAAACTGTCACCTCATCAGGTTTTTGTCCACATGCTCATCTGCCTACCAGGTAGTTGTTCATGTGGGAAAGGGTGGAGGGCTCCTTCCAGGGTGGTGTACAATAGCTATAACGGGATGGGGACTTTTTCTTTTTTTCTTTTTTTCTTTTTTTTTGACTTTTTCTTTCTAAGGGTAGTTTCCTTTTAGGACAGGACCCTTTGCCCCTGCCTGCCTTTCTTCCTACTCTCCTCCATTATTTGTAAATGATGGATGGTACCCAGTGTCCTGCCTCCCTGTTCCCTCTCTGAAGCAGGACCTAGATACTCCATAAAAGTAAAAGTTATAATAAAGATGATTGAGGCTATACCAGGAACAACAGTGGCAGAGGGATGTTCAGCCCACCAATTGTCTTCCTGAGAAAAGGAAAACGAATCTTAAAAATTAAACTAGGAAAAAAAAAGAAACAAACAAACAAACTAGGGGTGCCTGGGTGGCTCAGTCGGTTGAGCATTCAACTCTTGGTTTCAGCTCTGGTCATGATCTTGGGGTCATGAAATTGAGCCCAGCTTTGGGCTCTGTGGTCAGTGCGGAATCTGCTTGAGATTCTCTCTCTCTCTCCTTCTGCCCCTGGCCCCATTCGCAGCATATGCACACATTCTCGCTCTCTTAAATTCTTAAAAAAAAAAAAAAAATCAAATAAACTAAAATGCATGTTTATTTTATATTCTACACTGGTAAAAATCAGGAAAAAGACAAAAAATTTAAAATATTTTATATATTGAGCAGCCCCGGTGGTTCAGCAGTTTAGCACTGCCTTCAGTCCAGGGCGTGATCCTGGAGACTCAGGATCGAGTCCCACATCGGGCTCCCTGCATGGAGTCTGCTTCTCCCTCTGCCTGTGTCTCTGCCTCTCTCTCATTCTCTCTCTCTGTGCATGTCTCTATGAATAAATAAACAAAATCTTAAAAAAAAAAGATTTAATATATTTGAGAAAGAATGTGAGAAAGAGAAAGGGCATAAGCAGGGGAGGGGCATAGGAAGAGGGTAAAGTAGACTCCCCACTGAGCAGGACCTGGGTAAGGGACTGGGTCCCGGGACCCTTGGGATCACGACCTGAGCTGAAGGCAGTTGCATAACCGACTGAGCCACGTAGGAGCCCCCAAAGACAAATTTTTTAAGGTAAAATTTCAGGTCAGTCTGACTTGTCCAAGCATTCAACCTTCCTCTATTGCATAAACTTGGATTTTGCATAAAATTGCTTCTGAGGCAGCAGTTTCTATGAGAAAAGGTTTTGTTTTGTTTAACCCATTTAAAATATTAGAAGTTCAGTTTCTTTGTTTTCAGGGGGTTTAAGCAATATTGGATTTATGTAAGCTCTTATTAGTCTTTATAAACCAATCAGAACAAATGTCCTTTAATTTGAGTCTTTATAATCTAATTTGTTAATACCCTTAGGACATAGGAAAATAATCCACACCCACACAATGAGATTTAAGGCTTTTCTCATTTGTAAGCCTACAGACACGGAGAGTTTGCAGCTTCAGCTTTACCTGTCACTAGTCAGAGTAGACACAGAACCACAATAACTCACCAGTCCTGGTCTCAAAGGGCTCTTCTCTTTCCCAGTGGGCATGAACTATTTTAAGTGACCTGATCTCACAAATAAACTCAAGACCAACAAACCAGATTCTCTGTTATCTCTCATCCAACAGAAAGAGCATCAGTGCACCCCGTGGGGAAAATGCACCACCCCTGCACAATCAGACTGTTGTGTACGCACTGCGCTCTCAGGGGTGCCGTCCAGCCTGGCCTAGGGGTCTGATACCTTCTGCTTATGGACCAGCTATGAAAAGGGAGAGACCCCAAAACAAGCTAGACAAGTCTCAGACAAACAGACCTGGCCAATAACCAGAAAGAAAAACAAAGAGTCAAAAGTTAAAAAAGAGAGAGAGACAGCAAAAGTGAAGTCTCAAGGCCTCTTGGAGTTCACTCCAGGAGTCATGAAAATATATGATTAGGCTTAACCCATGGGTTTTTACTGCTAAATTCCCAACACTAATATAAGGGAAGAAACCTTTTAGCATCTCTGAGCAAGGCTTCCCTAGTATGGGTTTATCTGACTCTTGAAACCTCCAAGCTCACTCTTAGGTAAGGTCAGAAGAACACACAACAGGGTCTTGGGAAAAGAGGCTCTAAGCAGTGTTAACCTTAAAAATAAAACCGTGGGGACCCCTGGGTGGCTCAGCGGTTAAACCTCTGCCTTTGGCTCAGGGCATGATCCCGCAGTCCCTGGATCGAGTTCCTCATGGGGCTCCCTGCATGGAGCCTGCTTCTCTCTCTGCCTCTGTCTCTGCCTCTCTCTTTCATGAATAAATACATAAAATCTAAAAAATATAAAAACAAAATAACTTTACTCTTTAAAAAATAAAATAAAATAAAATAAAATTGGGAACCCTGGGTGGCGCAGCAGTTTAGCGCCTGCCTTTGGCCCAGGGCGTGATCCTGGAGACCTGGGATCGAATCCCACGTCGGGCTCCCGGTGCATGGAGCCTGCTTCTCCCTCTGCCTATGTCTCTGCCTCTCTCTCTCTCTCTCTCTCTGTGACTATCATAAATAAAAATTAAAAAATAAAAATAAAAATAAAAATAAAATAAAATAAAATAAAAAACTGCCAGGGGGTGCCTGGGTGGCTCAGTCAGTTAAGCATCCAACTCTTGATCTCAGCTCAGATCTTGATCTCAGAGGCAATGAGTTCAAGCCCCATGTTGAACTCCTCACCAAGTGTGGAGACTACTTTAAAAAAATTAAAAATAAAAATAGGTAAATTGATAAAACTGCCAGTTAGTTTACCAGCAAAAATGGGTTTATTTGGGAATAGCAGAGAATTGCAGTCCAGGACAAACAAGCTACCATATACAACCACAGGCAAGGCCAGAGAACCAAATGGAGGAACACTCTCACAGGGGAGAGGAAGGCTGTTGGAATAAACTGGGAGTTCAGAGTATATGGTGGCTCTTCATTGGCTGTGTTGTGAGTCTTTCATTGGCCGGGTTGTTGTCAGGGAAGGAGGAAACCTTTCTTCCTCCTTCCAGAATAGTCAAGTGGCAGCTAAAGAAGTGCAGACTTGCAAGGTGCACCTCTCCCTGCTGGGTCTGCTATGGACCAAGGCGGACTCCCAATCCGGTGAGTGAGAGCTCCCCCTTCTGGTCTCTCAACTCCCCTCTAGAGGAGGTTTCCCTTTATTAATTTTCACAGCAGGTAACTGGCTGGTTGGATGGTCTGAAACTCACTCAGGGTACAAACATAAAACTGTTTTATTATTTTCTAATCACTGCCTTCTACTTTACTTGTCACATTTCCCTTTCCAGTGCCTTAACAATATCTTGAGCAGGCTCGTTAGCTTCCAGTCATTCAGTATAATTTAAAACTCTAGACTCATATTCGTCAACCCATCACCATCATCGTTACAGTTCCACCTCTGTTCGCATCTCCATCATGCCCCACCCTTCTTCCTTTTCTGCGTAAAGAGGATAATCTCTGCAGCCAGATAAATCAGAAATAATTGTCCATTTCCAGCTCCTTTCTTCTGCTTCATTAGAATAAAAAAGCCATGCTGCACAGATAAAGGATTGAATGAAGGTGCAGACCACACCTTTCCCCTTCTCTAGTATCTGTGGCGAAATCTGACCTGTGGGGGAAAGTGGGAGGAATGGGAAAGAGGTTCAGATTGACTGGATCTGAGCTGTTACTCCTAATTTTTTACTTTTCTGCCTCTTCTGGTCTCTCACCTCACTGTAGCTTCTCTCTTTGTGTTTAATCCTCATGTCTCGCCCAGGGTTCCTTTATTTCCCTTCTACTCTCCATCCCAGGCCCTATAATCACCTTGAATGGTGGACAAGTTCTACCCGGAATCTAACTTGAGTGACTTCTTTTGAAGTTTCATACTTGGAACTGGGAGGTAGGGGGGGATTTGTATAGAGGGTCATCAACCTTGATAGTCTGTAACATTTCCCCAAACTTAGAGTTCTTTGTGAATCTTCCTCAACTTTTACCCTGGAAGAAGGTGAGGATGAAAAGGAATCTGAAAAAAGAAAAAAGAAAAGAAAAGAAAAGGGATCTGAAGAATAGGGATGGGGGGTTTTGAGAATAGGATGAAAATAGTAATGAGGATCAAGGGGCACCCAGGTGGGGATTGGGATGGGACAGGAACAAACACTGGGAAGAGAGGCTGGTGATAAAGACGGATGGGAATGGAGATCAGAATGAAAATGGAGACGATGGAATGGAGACCAGTTGGGCATGGGCATGGGATAGAAGCAGAGGATGGACAGGAGAATGGAGAGGCGGATAGGAATGGAGATAGAGGGCAGCCCCGGTGGCCCAATAGTTTAGCACCTGCCTTTGGCCCAGGGGCATGATCCTGGAGACCGGAAATCGAGTCCCATGTCAGGCTCCCTGCATGGAGCCTGCTTCTCCCCCTGCCTGTGTCTCTGCCTCTCTCTGTATGTGTGTCTCTCATGAATAAATAAGTAAAATCTTAAAAAAAAAAAAAAAAAAAAGGAATGGAGATAGAATGGAAGTGGAAATGGGAATAGGATGGAATCATGAAGTGTGTGGCATCAGGTTGGAGATAATGATTCAAATGAGTCAGTAGCTTCAACTTAGCTATCTTCCTTGGTAGCCACTGACCTACAGGTAACTCTAAATCGTGGGAGTACATGGTGCACTCCTTGGTAGCACCCTCTTGTTACCCTGCCATCTCTCTAATCTGCTTTCTTCCTGTTCAACCAGACCCAGAAGGCTTACCAAATCCATGGCATGTGCAGCATAGGATACCAGTCTCCTTGTGATCACTTCCAATATCTCAATTGATGATCCTTGGCCCACTCCCCCTTGGGGAAGGGTATGAAATCTCCTCCTCCTCCCCCGCCCTCCACCACCACATGAAGGGGATAAGAAACCATAGCTCTTCTCCCTACACCACTCTCAACTCACATCTCTAATTCCCCTTTCCCTCTCTCCTTTCTCCCTTTTCTTTTGCTTATGTGGAGAGGGGTGTTCGGAATGATGGTTAGGAGTAGTAGAGCTAGTTTGGTTACCCCGCAAGTCCTCAAAGGGGTGGCTCGCCCTTAACTATTGGAGCACCTGCTGCTGCTTTGTCCTCAGTTTTGGTCCTAAGGGTCCCTCTAGAATAACAGAATCCCTTTCAACATGCTTTTATAACCATGGTCGTTGAATTGGTTGAGTTGATTTTTTTTTTTTAATCATGTTATTTTTATTTTTTTAAATTTTTTTGTTAATTTTTATTTATTTACGATAGTCACACACAGAGAGAGAGAGAGAGAGAGGCAGAGACACAGGCAGAGGGAGAAGCAGGCTCCATGCACCGGGAGCCCGACGTGGGATTCGATCCCGGGTCTCCAGGATCGTGCCCTGAGCCAAAGGCAGGCGCTAAACCGCTGCGCCACCCAGGGATCCCTTTAATTTTTTTTTTTTAATTTTTATTTGAATTGGTTGAGTTGAGATGGTCACATCAGATTTAGCTGAGATGTTCTTTTCTCCTCATAGATTTTTTTTTTTTTCCAGCATGAACTGAGAATTCATCAGAACAAGGTATGCTCTCGGGAGTACAGTCATGGGTAAAGGCCTATTGACTCAGTCTCAGTGTGCTCCTTGTATAAACTGAGTTACTAAATCGCCTAGGACAATGTCCCCAGAGGCTTGTAGCCTGAGGCATTCTCTCAGCTTTCATTAAGGGTACTTCTTCCAGCCATTGCTACACTTGAAGGAGACTCTGGCTCCAGACTTTGGAGATTAACACTTCTGAGGAAGGTAATGATTTATACGAGGAGATGCCCAGGGCTGACTAGTCCTCTTGACCAATGGGTAGGTATGTGCTTCCTTTGTGCAAACCCATACTTTTGCTGTGGCCAGTCCCTGCATCAATATCACACTGACTTGGGGCACCTGGGTGGCTCAGTGGTTGGGCATCTGCCTTCGGCTCAGGGTGTGATCCTGGGGTCTTGGGATCAAGTCCCGCATTGGGGACTCGAGTCTCTGCCTCTTTCTGTGTGTCTCTCATGAATAAATAAATAAATTCTTAAAAAAAAAAAAATACCATACTGACTTAATTACAATAGATTTATAATAAACACCCGTTCCCTGGTAGTATATGACATACACATTGTTTTTCTCATCTCAGGTAGTAATTGGTAATCCTTTTTTTTTTTTTTTAAGATTTTACTTATTTATTCATGAGACACACACATATACACAGAAGCAGAGACACAGGCAGTGGGAGAAGCAGGCTCCCCACAAGGAGCCCGATGTGGGACTCGATCCCCGATTCCAGGATCACGCCCTGAGCCAAAGGCAGAGGCTCAACTGCTGAGCCACCCAGGCATCCCAGTAATTGGTAATTCTTAATAAAAATAATCCTTTTTATTTCCACACATATTTTACAGTATTCTTGTCATGTTGGGAATTTTTTTTGCAATGAATTGTAGTGAATCCATAAATCCACTTGGAGAAACTTGATACATTTACACTATTGACTCTTCCAATCCATATTATGTCTTCCATTTATTTAGATCCCCTATAATTACAACAGATAACTCTAAACAGAGTTTTATAATTTTACATGAAAAGGTCTTACACATATTTTGTAGACTTATTCCTAGGACTTCTTCTTCTTTCTTTTTTTTTAAAGATTTTACTTATTTATTCATAGAGACACACACACACACACACACACACAGAGGCAGAGACACAGGCAGAGGGAGGGAGAAGTAGGCTCCATGCAGGGAGCCCGACGTGGGACTCGATCCTGGGTCTCCAGCATCATATCCTGGGCTGAAGGCAGACACTCAAGCGCTGAGCCACCAGGCACCCCAGACTTCATCTTTTTAAATGCTATTTCAACTTCAATTCTGGTTTCTTGCAAAAATGTAGAAATGCAATTTGATTTTTATGTTGATTTCATTTCTAGCAACTATGCTGAATTACAATTGTGTATTTTGAGATTATTTAAGGTTTTTAAATACAGATAATCATAGCATTCTGTGCATAATGCTGGTTTTATTTCTTCCTTTCCAATCTTTTACCTTTAATTTAATTTTTTTCCCTTTTTATACCTCGCAGGCTATGACCTCAAGCACAATGTTGAATTGAAGTAATGATTATAGGCACCCATGGCTTGTTTCCATCTCAAAAATACGTTTTGTTGCTTGCTACAGGATTTTTGTAAATAGCTTTTATCAGGTTAAAGAAATGTCATTTTATTCTTAGTTTGCTAGAAGTTTTCATGAATACATATTACATTTTATCATATGTTTTTTCTGGCTATTGATATAGTGTAGTAATGAGGATAACATTTTTGTCTCTGTGTTTATGGGTGAGATTGGTCTATTATTTGCCTTCTTCAAATGTGTGCTTGTCAGGTTTTGTTATCAAGGTTATATTGGCCTCATAAAATGACTAATGGAGAGCATTCCCTCTTCATTAGTTCAATGGAAACATAAGATTGTAATTGTGTCTTCTTGGATGTTTGGTGGCACTCACTGGTGGCAGTCAGTCTGCCATCTTGGATCTGTTTGGTAGGCTTAACAGCTGCACTGATGCAAGCTTCCTCCTACAGTGGCTATTCTCCTAAAAGCTAGCAGTAACATCCCCTAACACCCAGCAAATCAGATATGAAATCTCTCTTCTTATAATCTTATGATCCTTAAAAAAATCCCTCTGTTAAATCCAGCCTGTTTTCAGTTCCAATAATGAGAGAAGCTCATGATAGCTTTGAAGTCGTTACCAATTTAATAACATTTTCTGTTCTTTTCTCCCCAAATACCAATCTTGACAGGTCAGTGAGATTCTCCTGGCAAGTTCCACATAGGAAGTTTTGGTTTCAGCAGGAGGTTGTAAAGAGGTTCCCTCTGCCTTACACTGTGCACAAGAAAATTGAACTTGCTAGCCTTGCTCTAGCAAGGCTGCTTTGCTGCTTTGCAATGTTATGCTGCTGCTTATGAATCTGTTATGATTTATATTTATTCTTTTTTTTTCTACTTAAAGTGATGCATAGGGATGCCTGGGTGGCTCAGGGGTTGAGCATCTGCCTTCAGCTCAGGTCATGATCCTAAGGTCCTGGGATCGAGCACCACGTGGGGCTCCCTGCTCAGTGGAGGCTCTGCTTCTCCCTCTCTCTCTTCCCTTTCCTCCCCCCACTTGTTCTCTCTCTCTCTCGCTCTCAAATAAATAAATAAAATCTTAAACAAATGAAAAATAAACCCACTTTAAATATAATGACACATATGGGGCACCTGGGTAGCTCAGTCGGTTAAGTGTCTGCCTTCGGCTCGGTCCTGATCTCGGGATCCTGGGATCTAGCAACACGTTGGGATCCCTGCTCTGTAGGGAGCCTGCTTCTCCCTCTTCCTCAGCTGCTCCCCCGCTTGTGTATTCTCCTTCTCTCTCAAATAAAAATAAATAAATCCTCATAAAAGAATAAATCCCTTAATAGCACTATTTGTTTTAAAAACTCTTTTATTGTGAAATGTAACAGATACATAAAAGTGCATAAAATATGAATGTAAAGTACAAGGACTAATTCTAATGTGAACATGCATTTAACTACCTCCCAAATAAAAAAAAATTTGAATTTACCTAGAATCCTCAAAAGCAGCTCCTCATCCTTACAAGATTCTTTCCAGATCACATGACCCTTTCTATCCTTAGAGATAACTATGATCCTGAATTTTATGTGGATTACTTGCTTGTTTTTCTTTTAGTTTACGTTACGTTTTCTTTTAGTTTAGTTACGTACGTATATGTCTCTAAACAATATAGTTTAGTTTGGCTTGTTTTTTGAACTCTATATAAATGGAATCATGTATAAAGTGCTTTATGCAGTCAATCTGTAAGATTCATTTGTGGTATTGTGTTTCATTTTATTGCTGAATAATTTTCCATAAGAATATGAATATATTTATCTCTGCTGTTGATGTATAATAGGGTTGTTGAAGTTATTGTCAAAATGCTATCATGACTGGTTTTATACAAATATTCTGGTGAACATGTGCACAAATCCTCTATGGAAGTGATTCCAAATTAATTTCTCACTCATCCCTAAAGACTTGAAAAGTGTATTCATTCTCTCACACATTTTAAAAAATTTTTTATTTATTTGTGAGAGACACACAGAGAGAGGTAGAGACATAGGCAGAGGGAGAAGCAGGGAACCCGATATGGGACTCAATCCTGGGATTCTGGGATCACAACCTGAGCCAAAGGCATATGCTCGACCCCTGAGCCACCCAGGTGTCTCACACATTTTTTAATAGACTTTATTTTTTAGAGCAGTTTTAAACTCACACACACACACACAAAAATTGAGCAGAGAGTAGAGTTCCCATATACTTCCTGCCCCTACACATGTACAATCTCCTCCACTATAAACATCCCAAACCAGTGATAACATTTGTTACAACTGATGTACCTCCATTGACACATCATTATCACCCAAACTCCGTAGTTTACATTAGGGTTCACTCCTGGTGTTGCATGGTGTATAAGTCTTGACAAATGTATAATGACATGTAACTAGTATCGTAGTATAGAGAATGGTTTCACTATCTTAAAAAATGTCACGTATTTTTAAGTTGATATCAGAAATGTTCATTGTAAGTTAAATAGTTGCAAATGATTTAATTTTTGAAGTACTACAAACATTGATATTTTTTAAAAAGCTATTATAGCACTCTTTTTTTGAAAGATTTTATTTATTTATTTATTTATTTGACAGAGAGAGGGGGCACAAGCAGGGGAAGCTGCAGAGGGAAAGGGAGAAGCAGGCTCTCTACTGAGCAGGGAGCCCAACATGGGTCTCCATCCCAGGACCTTGGGATCATGACCTGAGCTGAAGGCAGACTCTTAACCTAATGAGCCACCCAGGTATCTCTTATAGCCACCACCCCCCCTTTTTAAAAAAGATTTTACTTATTTATTCATGGGAGACACAGAGAGAGAGGCAGAGACATAGGCAGAGGGAGAAGCAGGCTCCTCGGGGGGCGCCCCATGTGGGACTTGATCCCGGGACTCCAGGATCACGCCCTGAGCCAAAGGCAGATGCTCAACCACTAAGCCACCCGGCATCCTTATAGCCCTTTTTTTTTAAACACCATCTAAATCCCCGTAAACTAAACACTATTGCAATTTTTTATTTTCAAATAATTTAATATTTACAAAAAAAACTTGCAAGAACGATGCAAAGAATGCCTATATACCCTTTACTCAGGTTTTTCAGATATTAACACCATTTGCTTTATCTATCTATCCCTAAATACTTTAGTGTATATTTCCTAAAGATTAAGGACATTCTCGTATATAATTACAATATAAATATCATAATAAGGAAATTAATACTGAAACAATACTAAATGGCCCTGTTCCAATTTTACCAATTATCCAAATAATATTCATCATAAGCAAAGAAAATCTGGGACCATGAACCACAATTTAGTTGTTATGCTGCAAAGCCTTGTTCTGGATCAATTCCTCAGTCTTTCCTTATCCTTTCTGCTCTTAACATTTTTCAAGAATACAATCAAGTTACTCTGTGGAATGTCCTTTAATTTGGGTTCGTTTGATGTTTCTTCATGAGTAATTAGGGTTATGCATTTTTTGGCAGGAATACCAGGTAAGAAATGTGCCCTTCTCACTGCATCATATCAGGAGATATCTATTTGTCCTTTTACTAGAGGTGTTAATGTAATCATACATTTCTCCACCATAAAGATAAAAAATAAGAATATAATTTTATTGATATACCAAAAAATATTTTGATTGATATACTAAGGGGAGAAAATGAAATCGCTTAAAGTGCTCAGTAAAACCACACAGGGCAAAAAAAAGTGGAAGACAAAAATAGGAACAAAGAACAAGGGTGATGTATAGAAAACAGTAACAAAGATGGTAGATACAGGGATGCCTGGGTGGCTCAGCGGTTTGGCACCTGCCTTCGGCCCAGGGCATGATCCTGGGGTCCTGGGATCCAGTCCCATGTTGGGCTCCCTGCATGGAGCCTGCTTCTCCCTCTGCCTCTCTGTGTCTCTGCCTCTCTCTCTCTCTGTCTCTGTCTCTCGTGAATAAATAAATAAAATATTTTAAAAACCCCACAAAGATGGTAGATATTAATCCAACTATGTCAATGGTCTAAATATATCAAAAGAGATCATCAGACTGGATGGAAAAAAACGAGCCCTACCTATACGCTTCTCTAAGAAAGCCACTTTATCTTTTCATGGTATATAATACTTTCATTTTAGCAAGAGAAAAGAAGTGTGAAAACTTTTGAAGAAGATCAGAAGTTCTGTACTCTAGCTTCTTTTGCTCCAGCTGGAGGGTATTAAGAAACCCACTCTGAATATAATGACACACATGGGGCACCTGGGTGGCTCAGTCAGTTAAGCATCTGCCTTAGGCTCAGGTGATGACCCCAGGGTCTTGGGATCGAGCCGCACACACGTTGGGCTCCCTGATCAGTGGGGAGTCTGCTTCTCCCTCTCCCTCTGCTCCTCCCTCCTGCTTGTGCTTTCTCTCAAATAAATAAAATCTTTTAACAAAATAAATATGATGATACATGTAGATTAAAAGTAAAGGGATAGAGAAAGATCTACCATGGTAACACTAAACAAAAAGGTGGAGCAGCTACATTAGTTTCAGACACAGGAGACTTTATCATGGATAAAGAGGGGCATTACATAATTATAAAAGGGTCAGTTCTCCAAGATGACGTAACAATCCTTAATGCGTACGCATCTAACAACAGAACCTAATAGGTGGGGCAAAATATAACTGATAGAACCGCAATGAGACTAACTGAATCCGCTACTATAGTTGGAAACTTCGATACTCCTTTATTAGAAATGGACAGGTCAGCAGGCAGTGAGGACATAGTTGAACTCAACAGCACCATCCATCAACTGCATATAATTGACATCATATAGACTATTTCACCCAACAGTAGCAGAAAAGAGATTCTTCTCAAGTTCACATGGAACAAGACAGACCACTTTCTAGGCCGTAAAACACACTTTCACGAATTTAAAAGACTAGAAATCTTAGAATATCTGCCCTCAGACAACAATGGAATCAAACTAGAAAGCAATAACAGAAGCATAGCTGGAAAATCCCCAAATACTTGGAGATTAAAGTTACTATTTTTTCTTTTCACAATCATTAAGTATTTTGTGGGGAGAATTTTTGAGACTATGTTAATTCACCCACTAGTTTTAGTATCCATTTGTGATTCCTGCCTGAATCAATTGTTACTAGTATGGTTGCTAGACAGTAATTTCCTTTTTTTTTTTAAGATTTTATTTATTTATTCATGAGAGACACGGAGACACAGACAGAGGGAGAAACAGGCTCCATGCAGGGAGCCTGATGTGGGACTCGATCCCATGTCTCCAGGATCATGCCCTAGGCTGAAGGCGGCACTGAACCACTGAGCCACTGGGGCTGCCCTAGACAGTAATTTCCTAATCCTACGTTTATTTATTATTGGCATCCTACTGTATGGAAGAGCTTCCCTTTCTGCCTTGTTTATTTATCTGTAATGGTATAGACATTTCCATCTGACTCAATGGATATAACCCATACTCAATATGTTTTTTAAATATTTTGTTTATTTATTCATGAGAGATTATAGAGAGACATAGACAGAGACATAGGCAGAGGGAGAAGCAGGCTCCCTGTGGGGAGCCTGATGCAGGACTCGATCCCAGGACCCTGGGATCATGACCTAAGCCAAAGGCAGACACTCAATCACTGAATCACACATGCGCCCAATTCATACTCATTATTCATTTTCATACTCAACTGGTCCCAGATTTGGCCAGGGAGAGCCACTTCAGTCTACCACCTATGTGACCTTTTGACATGTCACCATCTTTCTTTGGGTACTAACCTTAATTTCTGTTACAAGATATTCCTACCTCATGTACATTTTCCCAATCTAGCCTTAGAGCCTTGGTTTCTTTTTAGTATGAATTTAAAAACCAAGATCTAGGCACTAGAAGAACACATTGCTATTTAAGTATTATTCTTTTCAGACTCTCTCAGTGGCCCGAGCTAAGAAATAGGAATATACCTATACACATGCACACATGAGTACAAAGCGTGAGTTATGTTAACATTTCCAATTCTAATCCAGTTCCACAGGGTTCATCCCAGCCTTCCCTCTTGCCATGTTTGTAACTTCCTTGTCCAACAGTGATAAACCTGACTCATAGTTTCAGTCCTGGAATACATAGGGGGGTGGGGAAAAAAAGAAAAATCTAACTTATACCATTGCAAGAAAACAAACCGGATCTCAATATTAAGCAGACCTCAATATTTCTGTTTTTCTTTCACTGGAGAGGGTGCCCACATACTTCTGCATTCAAGAGTGATTTGAATTGGCTCTTCCCCTCCCTTCAGTGTGGTTGGTTATGTTTTCCATTTGAAATACGCTTTGTTTCATTTGTTTCTTTATATTCATTCCACTGTAGGCTTCCGTCATTCTTGTTTTTTTTTTTTTTTTTTTTTTTTTTTTTTACTGTATAAAGCATTAGCATGATTCTGAAACTCAAACTCAGACCTGGGGATGCCAAGGTGGCTCAGCAGTTGGGCATCTGCCTTTGGCTCGGGTCGTGATCCTGGGATCTGGGATCAAATCCCACATCGGGCTCCTGTGAGGAGCCTGCTTCTCCCTCTGCCTGTGTCTCTGCCTCTCTCTCTCTTTCAGTGTCTCTCATGAATAAATAAATGAATCTTTAAATAAATAAATAAGTAAATAAATAAATAAAATAATAAAACTCAGAACTGTACAAAAGGTCTACTCAGCAAAACATCTCTCGCCTTTCCCGTTCTCGGTACCCCACTTCCATCCTCCATCCTTTCACCCTAACCTACTCAGTGTGGGTTAGTCTCATTTATTTCTGATCTCCATTCTGTGCTGCTTTTGCACAATGAACAGATGCATGTGTATTTTCTTATTTTCTCTTCCTTCTTACATAAAATGTAGCATATTGTAGTTGCTCTTTTGCACTTTGATTATATTTTATTTCCTTAACAATATATACTGCAAATCATTCAGCATCTGTTTACATAGATTCTTTCTTACAGTGCATAGTAGTCATGTGTATGGATGTACCACAGTTCATTCACCTGTATCTGCCATTGAGGTTGCTTCCAATGATTTGCAATTACAAACAATGGTGCAATGAATAACCTTGTCCATAAGTATTTTTGTATTATTGGAGGCATATCTTCTGGAAGTGGGATAGATGGATCAGGAGATAAATGTCTATGCAACTTTGACAGATATTGCTAAATTCCCCTCCAAGAAGTTTGTGCCACTTGTGTTCCCACCAGCCATGCGCGAGAGGGTCTGTTTCCCCACAGCCTCGCCTCACCAACAGAAAGTGTCACAATTTAAAATTTTTACCCATCTGATGGGTGAAAAATGGCATATCAGAGTAAATTTACTTTGCTTTTTTTTCTTACTATGTGTGGGGTTGGACATCTTTTCATATGTTTAAGGACATTTTTATATCTTTTTTGTGAATTGTCTGTTGATGTCTCTTGCACATATTTCTGACAGGTTTTGGTCTTATTTCCTTAAATTCGTTTTCAGAAAAAAATGCATTTACTTTCTAATAAGATGTTAATGATAACTACCATAGAAACCAATGTTTCAAAAAAAAAAAAAAGAAACCAATGTTTCTCCTCTGATTCATCTTCATTTCATTTTAGATGAAATGTATTTAAGTTTTCAGATTTAGTAAATTATTATAAAGTTAAAATAACTATTTCCAACTGCATATTGTGATTTGCAATAAGAAATATATATTTGGTCTTCATCATAGTTCTATCACTGAGCGCCCTTGGAATTTCCCAAGTGATGAGACCAGTAAAGGTCTTTTGTTAGGTTAATGAGGTGATTTATGGACTGCTCCTACCAGTGGGGAATGGTTGTCTGAAGGACCAATCATGAGATTAGAGGGTTTGAAACTTTCGGTTCCATCCCCCTGACCTCCAGGAAGGGGTCATCCCTGGCCAATGATTTAATCACTCCTGCATATGTAATGAAGCCTCCATAAAACCTCAGAAGGACTGGGTTCAAAGAGCTTCCAGATTGGTGAACACGTGGAGGTTCTGGGAAGAGTGGTGCACCTGGAGAGGGCATGAAATTCCAAGCCTTTTCCCCCTATATTCCTTGCCTAATGCACATTTCCCAAATGGCTGTTCCTTCCTGAGTTACATTCTTTTACAACAAACCAGAGATCTAGTAAGTAGAATGTTTCCCTGAGTTCTTGGAGCTGTTCTAGCAAATTAATCAAACCCAAGTTGGGGTTCATGAGAACCTCGGATTTATAGCCAGTCAGGCAGAAGTACCGGTAACAACCTGTAGGAACTTCTAATGCATTGCTGGTTGATCAGAAGCACAGGTGATAATCTTGGTTTGCAATTGGGGTCTTAAGTGTGGGGTAGGGGGGACAGTCTTGCAAGACTGACCCCTTCACCTGTGGAATCTGATGCTAACTCTGGACAGATAGTGTCAGAATGAAGTTAAACTGTAGGACACCTGGCTGGTGTCCAGAGAATTACTTGGTGGTGCTGTGATGGGGAGCTCCCCTCTCACCCACAGTGGAATTGGGTCCAGAACCTAATTTGCCAACTTAAGTCTATGAAACATTTTATTATCAAAAAAATATTTTAAAATGCTTGGGATAATATGATCGGAGAGGAGTGATCAGTAACAAAGTCAATGCAGTGACAGAAGTTCTTCAGAGAAAACTGTGAAACTGGTCATTCCTTCAAATAATAGCATAACTTCTGTATCAGAGAGATTGAAATGAGGAAAGAAAAAAAAAGAAAGAAAGAAAGAAAGAAAGAAAGAAAGAAAGAAAGAAAGAAAGAAAGAAAGAAACTAACTACAGGGCACCCGGCTGAATCAGTCGGAAGGAGTGTGCAACTCTTGATCTCAGGGTTGTGGGTTCAAGCCCCATGTTGGGTGTGGAG
This sequence comes from Canis lupus dingo, assembly GCF_003254725.2. Taxonomy (NCBI): domain Eukaryota; kingdom Metazoa; phylum Chordata; class Mammalia; order Carnivora; family Canidae; genus Canis; species Canis lupus. The sequence continues at coordinate 16,205,553 of NC_064257.1, forward strand.
ATTACTTAAAAATAAAATCATTTTTAAAATTATTTTTTAAAAGATTTTATTTATTTATTCATTTTTAAAAGTTTTTATTTATTTATGATAGGCACACAGTGAGAGAGAGAAAGAGGCAGAGACACAGGCAGAGGGAGAAGCAGGCTCCATGCACCGGGAGCCCGACGTGGGATTCGATCCCGGGTCTCCAAGATCGCGCCCGGGGCCAAAGGCAGGCGCTAAACCGCTGCGCCACCCAGGGATCCTTTATTTATTTATTCATGAGAGACACAGAGAGAGAGAGAGGCAGAGACACAGGCAGAGGGAGAAGCAGGCTCCAGGCAGGGAGCCCGACATGGGACTCGATTCCAGGTCTCCAGGATCAGGCCCTGGGCTGAAGGTGGCGCTAAACCGCTGAGCCACCCGGGGTGCCCCCCAAAATAAAATCTTCTAAAAGAAAAAACAACAACAACAACATACACACATGGGCACCCACCTCACCCCCACTACAGCAATTTTCTCTTCTTCATTTTGATTCCAAAATACTTCAAAAGAAAATCTGCAGACTTACCCAATCTCCTTTGCCAACATCTTTTGTGTCTTCTTTACAACTTGACTTACTTCTTTTTTTTTTTAAGTAGTCTCCACACTCAATGTAGGTCTTGAATCAACAACTTTGAGATCAGGAGTCACATGCTCCACCAACTGTGCCAGCTGGTCGCCCTCTGACTTGCTGACTTCTCCCAACATTGTGTAAGCGCCCTCTGCCAACTGTCAGTCACAGGCAGGGTACTGGTACCAGAGTGTACGGCAGCAAGCCTTCTAATACTTTGTCAAGGAAGAGTACAAGCACATGGCTACCAAGGCAACCGGGAATTCAGATAACACAATTTTTGTTTTTTCTCTTAAAGACTTAGCTTGGCATACACAGGTTAAAACTGTGACAATCTCTTTCTCTCTTTCCAGACCTAGCCAAGCAGGGGATGCCATCATGGGAGTGGACACCGGCTTGATATGGGAACGAAATGGCATTGTTGGTGAGCAGGATGGTGTTATTATTAATAATAGCACTTCAGTAAGCCACGATGAATTTGGTAGACCTTCAGTTTCCATATTTCATCCAGCACCCTACAAAATGTGTGTGTAGGAAACAAAGTTCTTACTTTAACATATGGCAAAATATGAAAGATGAACAGAGATGACTCCCATCTCTTTCTCCCAACTCTTTCTAGTTGCATATATGTGTACACATATAAACGTGTCCTCAATTTCTCTTTCAGGGACAGAATATGGGACACTTGCTGATTAAACCAAGTGCTCTTGGAAACTAGGTACCAGTGACGTTGCTGCTGCTCCCCTCTAGTCATTTAGACACTCGGTTTGCAAGCCACTTTTTGCCTGAGACTATGTGCACTCTGACCTTTAGCTGCAAGCCAGGCATCAGCTTCCCAAAGAATAGCATTAGTGGGAGTCAGGAAATAAGAGGCTTAGTTTCCATTAAATATGTCCAGAAAGGGACACCTGGGTGGCTCAGTGGTTGAGTGTCTGCCTTTGGCTCAGGTCATGATCCTGGGGTCCTGGGATTGAGTCTCACATTGGGCTCCCCTCAGGGAGCCTACTTCCCCCTCTGCCTATGTCTCTGACTCTCTCTCTATGTCTGTCATGAATAAATAAATAAAATCTTAAAATATATATATATATACATGTTTGGGGAATAGAGATTGAACAATTGCACCATAGTTTGTATAGAGAATAATTTGATGTTCTTGCTAGCTGGTTTTGTCATTGACTTTAAGTTGTGCATACATATTTATATTATTGCTCAGTAACTTATTTTTAAATTTTTCCATAAATCCTTTCAACAGCAATGACTTTTTAAAAAGTGCATGTTTCATAAAAATTCATGTATTTCATTTCTGGAAAAAGTTTATGTAGATGTGTAAATTGCACAAAATGTCTGCTGACATTTACCATTCACTTGGGAGGATATAGTGAAATCACTGGCTGCATAAAAAACTAAGACATTAGCAGCTACATTTAAAAAATGGTCAGATTGGGGCACCTGGATGGCTCAGTCAGCTAAGCATCCGACTCTTGATTTCAGCTCAAGTCATGATCTCACAGATCATGGATCTTGAGTGAGATTGAGCCCCAGGTCAGGCTCTGTGCTCTTGGGGAGTCTGCTTGAAATTCTCTCCCTCAGCCTCTTCCCCAACTCGAGCTCTTGAGTTTGCACGTGTGCACACTCTTTCTCTCTCAAAAATAAATAAATATATTTTTTAAATCATCAGATTTAACTTGTGTCACTGCGGAAGGTGATTTAAAAATCATTCTGTTAGGGACACCTGGGTCGCTCAGTGGTTGAGCATCTGCCTTCAGGTCAGGGCGTGATCCTGGGGTTCGGGATTGAGTCCCACGTCGGGCTCCCTGCATGGAGCCTGCTTCTCCCTCTGCCTTGTCTCTGCCTCTCTCTGTCTCTGTCTCTCGTAAATAAATAAATAAAATCTTTTAAAAAACAACAACAGGGCAGCCCCGTGGCTCAGTGGTTTAGTGCTGCCTTCGGCCCAGGGCATAATCCTGGAGACCCAGGATCCAGTCGCACATTGGGCTCCCGGCATGGAGCCTGCTTCTCCCTCTGCCTGTGTCTCTGCCTCTCTCTCCTTCTGTGTCTCTCATGAATAAATAAATAAAATCTTTAGAGAACAACAACAACGTGATTTTAATCTGGGTCAAATGCTTGTTCTCAATTTCTCTTGTTTCAATTTTTTCAGTTTTCTTGTGCAAAACAACAGTTTTTAGGTGTTAAAGTGTTGGCTCCACCAGTGAAAGAAGTATAACAACAGTGTAAATTATGCCAATTTGATATCAGCATCATATGCATCAAAGAGAAAATCAGTGATATAAATGTCAATAATGGGTAGATTATTTTCATTCAATTCATTAATTTAAAGAAAAACTTTTGAATGGTCCTACTTTTTTTTTTAATTTTTTAAGTTTATTTTTATTTTTTTTTTAATTTATGATAGTCACAGAGAGAGAGGCAGAGACATAGGCAGAGGGAGAAGCAGGCTCCATGTACCGGGAGCCCGACGTGGGATTCGATCCTGGGTCTCCAGGATCGCGCCCTGGGCCAAAGGCAGGCGCCAAACTGCTGCACCACCCAGGGATCCCTGGTCCTACTCTTAAAGGTTAAATAACTGACTTTCCCATTAGAGTTGAAGAATTTAACACTGAAGGCATATTTATTTGCTTTTGTATTAACAATACAAGTATAAATTTGGTAGAGTACCCATTAGGCTAAAAACATTGTTTTTACTAAATTAATAAACTTATATAACAGATTAAAAAAGCCAACAAAACCATGTCTACCTCAATCCATAAATCTGCCACAGTTTCTCTGCATTAATTTCACTATGATTCTTCAATGACATCAGATGCTAAATTTCTCTGAAAGCTCTGGCTTATCTATCACAACTAAAATTCAGAAGTGATTTGCTGAAACAAATAAAATACATAAGTTAAAGCTATCTTGTCAGATTATCAAACCTGTCTATCAAAACTATAGGACTCTTGGGGCACTTGGGTGGCTCAGTTAAGTGTTGGACTCTGTTTGTTTGTTTTTAAAGATTTTATTATTTGTTCATGAGAGACCCAGAGAGAGAGGCAGAGACATAGGCGGAGGGAGAAGCAAGATCCTTGCAGGGAGCCTGATGCAGGACTCATCCCAGGACCCTGGGATCACGACCTGAGCCGAAGGCAGACGCTCAACCACTTAGCCACTCAGGCGTTCCAAGTGTTAGACTCTTTTTTTTTTTTTTTTTTAAGTGTTAGACTCTTGATTTTCACCCAGATCATGATCTCAAGGTCTGGAGATCAAGCCCTGTGTTGGGCTCTGCACTGGGCCTGTAGCCTGCTTAAGATTCTCTCCCCCTCCTCTCACTCTCTCTCTCTAAAACACACACACACACACACACACAGAGAAATGTTAATAGGCAAGACACAAAATAAATCAACGAATTACAAATCTTATTGATTTTTTAAAAATTTCAAGTCACATCTACACCCAACCTGGGGCTCGAACTCACAACCCTGAGATCAAGAGCTGCATGCTTCACCAACTGAGCCAGCTACCCCTAAATCATAATGATTTTAGAAATTACACATTGCCTGCAAAAGTAATCCAGTCTTATTTTAATTAGAGAGATCTAAGGAATGTGTTTCTTTTTTTTTGCGTGTATGTTTTTTTTCTAAAAGATTTTATTTATTTATTTATTCATGAGAGACACAGAGAGAGAGAGAGAGAGAAAGGCAGAGACACAGGCAGAGGGAGAAGCAGGCTCCATGCAGGGAACCTGATGTGGGACTTGATCCCAGGACTCCCTAAGGCAAGCACTCAACCCCTGAGCCACCCAGGGGTCCCTCAAAATGTGTTTCAATTGATTTTAATTACTGATAGACGTACCGCCTCCTCATACCTTTCCAGCCTGTTTTTACATGTTTCTTTTTCTTTTTTTTGTTATGTTTATTTTTCCATAGGAACTTTAGTACCAACTTGTTGACAGTTTGGGGGTCACAATTAGATTTATAAGCTAACTTAGGGAGAACTGACATTTAATTATGTTGAATCATCCTGTCCAAAAATAAGGGACATCTTCCCATTTCCTTATGTCTATTTTTGTGTGTTTCAGGAGTGTTTTCAAATTTTCCTCAGCTTTTGCACATTTCTTTTTATTTTATTTTATTATTTATTTTATTTATTCATGAGAGACGGGGCGGGGGCAGAGATACATACAGAGGGAGAAGCAGGCTTCCCTCGGGGAGACTGATGTGGGACTCAATCCCAGGATCATGACCTGAACCAAAGGTAGATGCTCAACTGTTGAGCCATCCAGGTGCCCCTAGACTTTGCACATTTCTTAAATGTATTCCTAAGTGTCCTCTCTGTTGTAAATTGGCTTTTTCTCTACCATCCTATCTACTGATTATGAGTTACATACCTGACAGCTATTTACTTCTGCCTGTTAATTTTGTACCCTGCTATTTTATTGAATTCTTTCACCGAGTGAATATTATTATTCTGTTTTCATATCTAATTTAATATTAAATATTGATAGAGGTAACCCCATACAAAGCTCTTTAGGGTACTCAATTTTTTTTTAACTAACATATAGCTGACACACATGTTACATTCATCCCAGGTGTACACCATAGTGATTCAACATCTCTCTACTTTATGTTGTGCTCACAAGTGTAGCTACCATCTGTCACCATACAACACAATTACACCATTACCTATGTTCCTTAGGCAGTATCTTTCATTCCTGCGACTTAGTCATCCCTTAGCTGGAAGCCTGTACTTTCCATTTGCCTTCTTCCATTTTGCCCTATACCTACTCTCCTCCCCCTGGCAAACACCAGTTTGTTCTCTGTATGTGGGTCTGTGTCTGCTTTTGTTTGTTTTATTTTTCAGATTCCATATATAAGTGAAATTATATCATATTGGTCTTTCTCTGACTTATTTCACTTAGCACAATACTTTCTAGGTCCATCCATGTTGCTATCTGGAATATGAAAAGATTCAGATTTGGGCAGCCCCTACTAACCTTGACAACCTAGATTTCATATTGTTTGGTAGGGGTTTTTATATTTGCCAAAATAAAATACAGGTGTCCTCATGGTAGACACAGAGAGGCAGCACTCAGATGCCTCTGCAGGGAGAGCTGGTTTTCCTTTAGGATGTTAACTAAAGACTTATTGTAGTGATCACTCTGCAATACATACAAATATCAAGTCACATAGTATATCTGAAACTAATATGTTATATGTCAACTATACCACATAAAAAATGAAGAAGAAGAGGCACCAGAGAGCTCTCTCTCCTCTGTGTCCATACATGTGGGAGAGGCCATGTGAGGACACAGCAAGAAGGCAATTGTTTGCAAGCCAGGAAGAGAGGCTTCACCAGAAACCAACCCTGCCGGCACTTTGATTTTGGACTCCCTGCCTCCGGAAGTGTGCACGGATAAATGTCTGTTGTTGAAGTCACCCAATCTGTAGGATCTTGATAAGGCAGCCTGAGCTAATGCACCTCCTTAACCTGGTAACATTTCAGGATTAATCACAATGAACCACTGTAAATGCTCTCAACTCCCTGGGCCAGATCTCAATCTGTATTACTGGCTTGGCAAAACCCAGACCTTGGCTACTCCACATCTGGGTCAAAGCTGCGGAAAAACATGGCTGAAAAAAAGCTGTGTTGACCAGACTACTTCACACTCATGACCACTTAACCTCCAGGAGGCACTTAACTTCCTAGCAATTATTCTACATTTGTCTAGTCCATTAACTCTCTTACTCTCATAATTATTTTCCATCTTTTCCTCCCTCTTCATCCCTAACTCCCTGTGATGACCTTGCCCCTTGGCTCAGCAATGGAGGCCACCAGGAGAGAATCCCACAGCTCGGGCTAGCCGGTCTGCCAGCATCTCTCCCCAGGAACTCTGTCTTCTCTCCTTCTGGTTGTGCCCTCACTCTGCTCCCACAATTTCCTTACAGCATTGATATTTACTTGCTAGTGGATGATTGCCCCCCCATTCAGAGATGCTGCATTATCTTCCAACCTCCCCCCAGAACCAGAACGCAGTAAGGTAGAGACTTTCCTTTACCTATTATGCTGTCTCTCTGCTCCCTGTCAGAACAAAATCCCTCAAAATAATGGTCTATTCTTATGGTTTCTAATTTCTCTCCATCTGTTCTCCCCTAAAGCCACGTTAGGCAGGTTTTCACCCTTGTTGCTCCTCCAGAGTTGGCCCGCTCCCTGCCTTCTTCTTACTCAACTACCAAGCAGCATTTGGCAGAGCTGGTTACCATCTCCTTTCTGAACACATTTTCTTTACTTGATTTCCAGAACAACATGGTCTCCTGTTTACCCTTCTACCTCGGTAGAACTTCTACTGTTCCTCATCTCCTTTTATGTCCTTCTGGCTTTATTCAAAGGTCTCCTTCCCTGCGAAGCCTTGCCTGGCTACCCTATCTAAAATTGCAATCCGGGATCCCTGGGTGGCACGACAGTTTGGCGCCTGCCTTCGGCCTAGGGCGTGATCCTGGAGTCCCTGGATCGAGTCCCACATCAGGCTCCCTGCGTGGAGTCTGCTTCTCCTTCTGCCTGTGTCTCTGCCTCTCTGTGTGTGTGTGTGTGTCTCTCATGAATAAATAAATAAAATCTTAAAAAATAAATAAATAAATAAAGTAAAATTGCAATCCTTTTCCAGCCTACCACATACATACTTTTTATCCTCTTTCCTTGTTTCATTTGTCTCATTAGCATTAAGTACATCTAACATAATCTATTTTACCTCCATACTGTCTTTTCTTTCCGTCTTCCCACTAGAATGTGAGCTCCATGGAGAAGGGGAAGGAATTTTTGCCTTTCCTTATTCACCACTTTATCCCCAGGTTCTAGAATCGTGTCTGGGGATCCCTGGGTGGCTCAGCAGTTTAGCGCCTGCCTTTGGCCCAGGGCATGATACTGGAGTCCTGGGATCGAGTCCCACATTGGGCTTCCTGCATGGAGCCTGCTTCTCCCTCTGCCTCTCTCTCTCTCTCTGTCTCTCATGAATAAATAAATAAAATCTTAAAAAAAATTCTTAGAATCGTGTCTGGTGTGTAGCAGGTGCTCAATAAATATTCATTGAATGAACAGTAACGCCAACTTGCCCATAAATATGAGTTGCTCATCTTCCACCACAAGGACATTTGTAAATATTTAGGTTTCTACCTAGGCCAAGAAATGTTGTTCATGTGATTATGTCTTGGTAATTCAAGTATGTTTTTAGCAATAATCAAAGTCTTACACAGTCACCATTCATCAAAGACTTCTAAAGAGCTCCTTTCCCAGGTTGAGGCAATTTTATCCTTCAGCTGTGATCAGGTCAAACTGTAAAGTGGGCAAAGCCTCACTGAAACTAATACTTGCACTGCTCACATCACCCACAATTAGCTCAGGTGGTAGAGAGCCAAAATGGGGTTTCAAAAAGGAAATTAGCCAAAATGTACAGACCAAAATGGTCAAATGTCTCAAGATCGTAAAAACTATAGCCAACAGAAGAACTAGATAGGCTCATGAAACTTCTTGTTGCCCTTCCAGTGGCCATCCACTTGGAAAATATTTATGTATTCAATGGCATTTTGGTACATTCTTACAAAGCACTACTGAGGTGTGTCAGAACTTCTATTCCCAGGAACAAGAGGCCTGAAAGATCACCCTGGTGAAACTGAACTATAATCGGGGCACCTGGGTGGCTCAGTGGTTGAGCGTCTAACTTCCACTCAGGTCGTGATCCCAAGGTCCTGGAATTGAATCTCGCATCAGGCTCCTTGCAGGGAGCCTGCTTCTCCCTCTGCCTGTATCTCTGCCTCTCTCTGTGTGTCTCTCATGAATAAGTAAATAAAATCTTAAAAAAAGAAAAGAAACTGAACTATAATCTACAGACTGAAGATTGAATATACTTTAAGATGCATCAGAGGAAAGAAGTATCACTCTAACTTCCCTGGAGGGAACCATCCTAGCTTGTACTTATCACCCACATATCCTGCTCCAGTCTTCCCACCTCAAGAAGACATCCAAGCAAAAGTCTTTTTTTAAAATTTTTATTTATTTATGATAGTCACAGAGAGAGAGAGAGAGAGAGGCAGAGACACAGGCAGAGGGAGAAGCAGGCTCCATGCACCGGGAACCCGAAGTGGGATTCCATCCCGGGTCTCCAGGATCGTGCCCTGGGCCAAAGGCAGGCGCTCAACTGCTGCGCCACCCAGGGTTCCCCCAAGCAAAAGTCTTAACCTTAAGAACAACTTGGTGGGGATGCCTGGGTGGCTCAGTGGTTGAGCATCTGCCTTTGGCCCAGGATGTGATTCCGGGTCCAGGGATTGAGTCCCACATTGGGCTTCCTGCAGGGAGCCTGTTTCTCCCTCTGCCTGTGTCTCTCATGAATAAATAAATTAAATCTTCAAAAAGAAGGGGATCCCTGGGTGGCGCAGCAGTTTGGCACCTGCCTTTGGCCCCGGGCGCGATCCTGGAGACCCGGGATTGAATCCCACGTCGGGCTCCCGGTGCGTGGGGCCTGCTTCTCCCTCTGCCTGTGTCTCTGCCTCTCTCTCTCTCTCTGTGTGACTATCATAAATAAAAATTTAAAAAAAAAATCTTCAAAAAAAAAAAAAAGTAAAGACACAGTGAGTGTGGTCCCCTCTCTTTTGACCAAGAGACCAAATGATGAAGTCAGTTCTGCTAGGTCACCACGGCAGTGGTCCCACAGTCCCTTCTGAACACACAGGTTTGGTTTGGGTTCTTGCTCATACGGTACAGAATATGTGCCATTCCAAAATGAAAAGGATGTTCCCCTCCAGAGGGAAAAGGACTATCTAAAAGATTAGAAAAAAAATCCAAAGTCATTGATGGGCTTTTGTCTGGCTTTGGTACGTCAAAATCCAGAAATAAAAATACTATACTTTGCTTAAAACTGATCTTTCTATTCATAAAGAAACTTCATATCTCCAAGTATTGGGTCAGTTCTCCTGGGATACCCAGGATACTGACGCCCCTCCTCTAAGAAGACTTTTGAAGTCTAGGGATGCAAAATAGTTGTGTTTGATTGCTACAGGAATAGGACCAATAAAGCCCTCCAAATGCACTGTCCCCAAGTGTAATTTCCCCTACTTCCATACTCTTTCCACAAATAGCCATCACCATTAAAGTGTTTCAATGTTTCATTCAAAATGGATTAGTTCCTGTGGCCAGTGGCCAATGTAATGATAATGAATGTTGTATTAATCCTTATGATATTTCCCTGAATTCAATACATCACTGTATCTTAATCTTCCACTATTCAGTTGCTCAATTGCCCAATTAGACTGTCGGTGATCATTTATTGGGGCTTATTTCATCTGTGGTACATGAGCTGACTTTTGGCATCCAAGGAATTGGTCTGGCGTATATGATTATGGGGATATTATCCTGGTTATGCACCACTTCTAGTCTCTCCCTTAAGCAAAATTATAGAATCTCAGAGAAATAAGTGAAACGGAAAGGCTTTGGACATTAACTTTCCAAATATATGGTGTTGCCAGGTCCATTAAGAAAAATTATCCAAGATTTTAGAACAAGTTGGTAATGTCACATATAATAACACTCTGAAAGGTATTAGAACAAAAAGACTTCTGCCATCAGTAGTATGGTTCACTGGAAGATGACCTTCTGTGTAAAAACACTGATACAGATACATTTCAACAAATAGATATTCATACACTTCACTAGGACTTCAAGACACCAAGGAAAACCTCCAGGGGCCTGAAACAGATAGAGATTGCTGGAATTGGTGATAGGCCAACATAGAAGCTAGGTTATCATGGGGAAGGTATCAATATCAGAAACCTAAAGCTTTGGGGGGTAAAGAAACATTATGGGGAATAGGAGATAAAGTTTGGGGCTCATATAAGACAGGGCAATAAAATAACAAGAAAAAAAAAACTGTTTCTGTTGTGACTCTGAGTGAAAATAATAATAATAGCCTATCCAGAGTTCTAACCATGAACCTGCCCTCTCATAAGTCTGGGGTTCAAATTTTATCATTTAATCTTACAGATTGTTTAGCCCAATACAAGCAAGCAATTAAAAAAAAAAAATCCACCACATGAGGAAATAAGCCACCATGAGATAGAGCCAGCAGAAATAGAAACAATAAAATAGTTTAGAGTTTAACATTTTTAAAAGGTTTATTTATTTTGGTAATCTCTACATCCAAGGTGTGTCTTGAACTCACAACCCCAAGAGATCAAGAATCACATGCTCCACTGACTAAGCCAGCCAGGGGCCCCCAGAGTTTAACATTTAAAAAGCAATCAATGTGGGACGCCTGGGTGGCTCAGCGGTTGGGCGCCTGCTTTCAGCTCAGGGTGTGAACCTGGAGTCCTGGGATCCAGTCCCACACTGGGCTCCCCCCATGGAGCCTGCTTCTCCCTCTGCCTGTGTCTCTGCCTCTCTCTCTCTCTCTCTCTCTCTCTTTCTCTGTGTCTCTCAGGAATAAATAAATAAAATCTTAAAAAAAAAAAAAAGCAATCAATGTGATTTGCCATAGATGAAAGAAGAAAATTTAAGATTATCTCATAAAAAGTGGAAAAAAAACATTTGATAAAAAGCCAACATAATTTTGAAGAAAATGATAGTTGTGGAAGGACATGCTTTAACTTTACTAGATACCAACACGTATTATGAGATATGATTAAGACATGAATGCATTAGTACAGGTACAGACAAACAGAAAAATGGGGCAAAACATACATCCTAGAAACAGACACACCCAGGGACTGTCGCTCTATGACAGAGTTGTCACCAAAGAGCAATGGAGGAAAAGAAGTCTTTTTGCTAAATGGTGCCAAGACAATTGGCTATCTGTATGGAAAAAGTGAATTTGGGCTCCTGTCTCATATCGTATACTAAATGATTTCTAGGAAGACTAAATGCTTTGTCAATCAGGATCCGGTCAGGCAAAAGAAACCACATGAGTTATGTGAACCGGAAATTTTTAATATAAAAAATTACTAACTCTTTACAAGGGGATTAACTGCTTAGAGGAGTAGAGAATTACAAATAATGCAGGCATAGCAGATGCAGGGAGCAGCCCCACCTCTCTGGTTACAGAGCACCCAAGAGAGGAACACATTTGGAAGAGTGTCCTCCCCTCACCCCCAGGCTGAGTTACAGACCTCATTGGAGAAGATGTCCATTGATTGAGAGAGAAGGTGCCTCAGGCTGGCTGGCTGGCAGGAAACAGCCCACGGGGGGGTGCTGGCCAAACTAGCTAGGAAATCACCTCTGGGGTACCAGCAAAACTCAGTGAGAAGCCATCCAATGCCAAGGAAGCCACTTACTGGCAGCCATGCCTTTGGAACCAAAAGAGAGAGCCCCAGGACCAGGAAAGGTCCCCTCCTCTTGCAGTGTCTCTCCAGCATCCTCTTCTGGCAAGATTCAGCATTGTGTCAGAGGACAAGGGGGAACCATTCAGAAGATTCAGCTCCATGACTACAAAGTGGGACCAAAGAGGGTGGATTTCAATAGCCAAACTGTGGAAGGACCCATGATGTCCTTCGCCAGATGAATGGATAAAGAAGATGTGGTCTATATACACGATGGAATATCACTCAGCCATCAGAAAGGATGAATACCCACCATTTGCTTCGTCGTGGATGGAACTGGAGGATGTGATGCTGAGTGAAGTAAGTCAATCAGAGAAGGATAATCATCATATGGTTTCACTCATATGGGGAATATAAGAAATAGTGAAAGGGACCATATGGGAAAGAAGGGGAACTGAGTGGGAAAAATTAGAGAGGGAGACAAACCATGAGAGACTCCTGACTCTGGGAAATGAACAAGGGGTAGTGGAAGGGGAGGGTGGGGAGGGGGTTGGGGTAACTGGGTGACAGGCACTGAGGAGGGCACTTGATGGGATGAGCACTGGGTGTTATACTATATGTTGGCAAATTGAACTTCAATTAAAACGAAAAATAAAAAAGCAAAGAGGGTGGATTTGAGCTGAGCACTAATAAATCGATAACTGTGTAAATATATAAATGTGAAAAGCAAAATCATAAAGCATTTAGAAGATACTATAAACTAAGAGCTTCATGGACTCAGTGTCCCGGAGGCATTTACACAGCAACCATAAAGGAAAAGATCTATCATTTGGCTAAATTAAAATACTACTCAACAAAAAATAAATAAATAAATAAATAAATAAAATAAAAAAATAAAATAAAATACTGCTCAATAAAAGATACCATTGAGACAGTGTAAAACGAATCCTCAGAGTGGCAGCACATGTCTGCAGCATATATAATCAATAAAGGACAAGTATCTAGAAAATGTAAAGCACTCCTGTACATGGCAAATGGATTTTCCAAAGATACTATCTCCCATCTGTGTGCTCTTATACAGTCTAGTTTCTAATCCTCCAGTAGTTAAGTGAAACATCTTACAGATCAATAATAAAAAGAAAAAGGACATACCATCCAATAGCACATTGGATTAAAGTAACAAATGGGTGCTTCACCAATGAGGAAATACAATGGCCAATAAACGTGTGAAAAGTTGGTTAACATCATTGGATTCAGGAAAATGCAAAATAGAACCACAGTGAGATACATCCAACGGAGTGGCATATTTGTTTAAAGTCTGACAATCTCAAGAGTTGGTGAGGAAGTAAGTAATGAAAATGTTCTTAGCCTGGACCCTCCAGAAAGCAGAGCCTGAGACAAAGATTAAGACAAGGACTAATGTTCTCTTTTAGATGTGCCAGCTGAGGGCAGCGAGGTGAGGAGGGAAGGGAAGGAAGGCAAGGAAAGCTAGAATGCAGTGTGATGCTTTACTGACCACCACTGATAATGCTGCCAGAAACTTGGTTTCTGTGACCTGGCTCACATGTGTGCAGATTTTTGATTAGTGCTTTGCAACCAACTTCAAAGAGACACAGTAGATTGTTCGTTAAACGTGGTCATTCATCATGTGAGAAAGATTACAAGATGAACTAAGCTTCAGAAGAGAGAAAGAAGGCTCTTGGCTCCTGGATTTTCTTGTTTCTGTTAATCAAGGTTTACGTCACATAGAGCTACTCCCCTACACTCCCAGGCTGCTTCCCAGGGCTCTCGGGCCGAGCTCCGCGGTGTGGATTTCAGCCAAATCTGGAATTGGCCAGGTGACTGGGGCAGTTTGAGTGCTCAGGAAGAGAAAGGGGGGAAAGGAGGCATTTGAGGGAATCTGAAGGCCCACAAGGTGTGTGTTGTCACAGTAAAAGATACTTGCATACACTGCTGATGGAGTACTGAATGGGCACAACCACTTTAGCAGCAAAGTTTACGACACATGTATCCTACAGCCTACCAATGCTCAGGGTCATACCTTTTTGAAATCTGTGCACATGTGAACCAGATCACACAAACAGAAATGTTTATAGCAGCATAGTTTGTAGTAGTCAAAATCTGGAAGTAACTAAAAAAATGCCCATCAGCAGGAGAATGAGCAAATAGATGGTTGTTTGTTCTTACTGTGTCATACCACACACCCTGAAAAATGAACAAACTGTGATTACACATAGCCATATGGAAAAACTCAAGAACAAAACGTGAATTGAAACAAGTAAACCACTGAAGTATAACATGCATTATGAAGCCCTTCATGAAATACTCAAAGATTCATAAAATATATTTATTTATTTTAATTTTTAAAAATTTTTTTAGATTTTATTTATTTATTCATGAGAGAGAGAAGGAAAAAGCAGAGACACAGGCAGAGGGAGAAGCAGGCTCCATGCAGGGAACCCGACGCAGGACAGGATTCCAGGTCTCCAGGATCACGCCCTGGGCTGAAGATGGTGTAAACCACTGAGCCACCAGGGCTTCCCAGATTCATAAACTTTAATAACACACTTTTTAAGGTCACGTACATAATCTGTAATAAAATGATAACAAAAAGCAAAGAGTTCATATCCACAAAATTGAGAATATCCATTATCCCTGCAGAGGAAGGAGAGGAATGCAATGGGAAGGATCTTCTAAAAGGCTTCAAAACTAGGATGAGGCTCTACTCCTCGAGCTGGATGATGGGCACCTGGGTGTTCATTTATGCCAAATAGTCCTCATACATTACCATTCTCTATGGTGTTCTTATTTGTTGCATTACTCTTTGGGATGCAAAAAATAATTTGCTTTATAATTTATAAGAAAATAAAATATGTCAGTCTGAAGGGTCTTGGTTAGTACGGACCTCAAACAAAATAGGATTCTCAGAGGTGAGAGTTACACGACGATGGTTACCCATTATGTAGAAGAGAAATTGACTTGGTCATGGCGTCCATGTGCTTGATCTATGGCAATAGGTCCCTACTTGAGAAACATTTATTCAATCCTGAGTCAAATAAACATTCTTATATGTTAAATTTATATACAACAGTAATGGCAGGAAATTCCACCATGATGTTTACAAAATCACATGTCTCTTGATTTTATTCTAGCCAAGAAAAAGGGGTTTGTGTGCTCATTGGTAAAGAACACTAATATACAGGGGGTGTCCGAGTCTCTAAATCAGTTAGGCTTCTGACACTTGATTTCAGCTCAGGTCATGATCTCAGGGTCCTTCATTGCAGAGTCTGCTTAAGACTCTCTCCCCCCTCCCTTCCTCCACCCTCAAGTAAATAAATAATTTTTTAAAGATTTTATTTATTTATTCATGAGAGACACACAGAGAGGCAGAGACACAGGTAGAGGGAGATCCAGGCGCCCTGCAGGGACCCCAAAGTGGGACTTGATCACTGATCCTGGGATCATGCCCTGAGCCGAAGGCAGATGCTCAACCACTGAGCCACCCAGGTGTCCCTAAATAAATCTTTCTTTTTACAAAAAGCATTAAGCACCAGATTGAGAATTATGAATTATGAACTTGGGCTGGTATCTTACTAAAAAATCTAGGAATAAAATTACATAAGGAATCATAATTATATCAGAAATAATAGTATTATTAATATGTGACAGTAACTAGTTATATATTAAGTAATTTTAATAATATATAATTATTATAGTATCTCTATATTATATACAAGCATACCTCAGAGATATGGCAGGTTCAGTTCCAGACCAATGCAAAAAAGCAAATATAGCAATAAAGTTAGTTAAATGAAATTGTTTCCCAGTGCATAGAAGAGATATGTGGACATATAGTCTATTAAGTGTGTAACAGCATTATGTCTACAAAAACAATGTACATATCTTAATTTTTATATACTTTATTGATTAAAAAAAATGCTAACCATCATCTGGGCTTTCAGTGAGTCATCATCTTTTTGCTGGTAGAGGGTCTTGCCCTGATGTCAATGGCTGCAGCCTGGTCAGAGTGGTGGGTGCTGAAGGCTGGGGTGGCTGTGGCGATTTCTTAAAATAGGACAACAAGGAAGTTTGCCACACTGATTGACTCTTCCTCTCACAAATGATTTCTCTGTAGCATGTAATGCTGTTTGATTGCATTTTACCCACAGCAGAACTTCTTTATTTTTTTCTAAAGATTTTATTTATTTGTTCATGAGACACACAGAGAGAGAGAGAGAGGCAGAGACACAGGCAGAGGGAGAAGCAGGCTCCATGCAGGGAGCCCGATGTGAGTGAGGCTTGATCCCAGGATTCCAAGATCACACCCTGGGCTGAAGGCAGGCACTCAACCGCTGAGCCACCCAGACGTCCAGAACTTCTTTCAAAATTGGAGTCAATTCTCTCAAATCCTGTAGCTGCTTTAGCAACTAAGTTTATGTAATATTCTGAATTCTTCATTATTTCAACAATCTTCACAGCATCTTTTACCAGGAGTAGATTCTATCTCAAGAAACCACTTTCTTGGGGGCACCTGGGTGGCTCAGTGATTGAGCGTCTGTCTTTGGCTCAGGTCCTGATCCCGAGGTCCTTTGTTCATTCATATATTGTAACTCCTCATCTGTTCAGTTTTTATCATGAAATTGCAGCATTTCAGCTACATCTTCAGATTCCACTTTATTTAGAACTATAGAACTTTATATAGAACTACTAGAACCTAGTAGTTCTCTTGCTCTTTCCATCCCATCTGTAGTTACTTCCTCCACTGAAGTGTTGAACTTGTCAAAGTCATCCATGGAGGTTGGAACCAACTTCTTCCAAATTCCTGGTCATCATAATATTTTGACCTCTTCCCGTGAATCATGATTATCCTTAATGGCACCTAGGATGGTGAATCCTTTCCAGAAGGCTTTCAATTTACATTGCCCAGGTCCACAGGGGAATCACTATGGCTATATTATTATTATATTATGGCTAAGCTATAGCCTTAATAAAGACTTAATAAGTCTTATTTTTTAGATAATAAGACTTGGAAATCAAAATTAAACTTTGATCCATGGGCTGCAGAATGGATGTTGTGTTAACAGGCATGAAAACAACATTAATCTCATCCTACGTCTCCATCAGAGCTCTTGAGTGACCAGCTGCTTTGTCAAGGAGCAGTAATATTTTGTTTTTTTTTGTTTTTTTTTTTTTTTAAGGAGCAGTAATATTTTGAAAGGAATATTTTTTTCTGAGCAGTTTTCAACAAGAGGCTATTCAGTAAAGTATGTTGTGAACAGAGATGTGTGTCACCCAGGCTTTGTTGTTCCTTTGATAGAACACAGGCAGAATAGATTTAGCATAATTCTTAAGAGCCCTCGGTTTGGAATGGTAAAGGAGCATGGACTTCAACTTAGCCACCAACTGCACTAGCCCCTAGCAGGAGAGCAGGCCTGTCCTTAGAAGCTCTGAAGCCAAGCATTGGCTTCTCTGTAGCTATCAAAATCCTAAACCGCATCTCCTTCTGGTATAAGACTGTTTTGTCTATGTTGAAAATCTGTTGTTCAGTGTAGCCACCTTCATGAGTTATCTTATAGCCAGACCTTCTGGATAACTTGCTGCAGCTTCTACATCAGCTTTTGCTGCTTCACCTTGCACTTTTATGTTATGGGGATGACTTCTTTCCTCCAGCCTCATGACCCCACCTCTGCTAGCTTCCAACTTTCCTTCTACAGCTTCCTCACTTCTCTCGGCCTTCATAAAATTGAAGAGAGTTAGAGCTTTCCTCTGAGTTAGGGAATGTTCCGATCTTCTATTCAGACCACTAAGACTTTCTGACTTTCTCCATATCAGCAATAAAGTTGTTTTGCTTTTTTTTTTTTTTTTTTTAAATCATTCATATGTTCACTGGAGTAGCACTTTTAATTTCCTTCAAAAACTTTAGCACTTTTAATTTCTTTCAAAAACTTTTCCTCTGCAGTCACAACTTGGCTGTTTGGCTCAAGGGACCTAGCTTCAGGCCTATCTTGGCTTTCCACATGCCTTCCTCACTAAGCTTTAATCATTTCACGTTTTGGATTTAAGTAAGAGACATGTGGTTCTTCCTTTCACTTGAACACTTAGAAGCCATTGTAGGATTATTCATTGGTCTTATTTCAGTACTGTTGTGTCTTAGGGAATAGGGAGCCTGAGGAGAGGGAGAGAAATGGGGGAATGGCCCGTCAGTGAAACAATGAGAACACACATAATATTCATTGATTACATTTGCCATCTTCTGTGGGTGCAGATCATGGTTCCCCAAAGCAATTATAATAGTAACATCAAAGATCACTGAGCATGGATGGCTCAGTCAGTTAAGTGTTTGCCTTCAGCTCAGATCATGATTCGCAGGGTCCTGGGATTGAGCTGCATGGAGTCCCTGCTCAGCGGGGAGTCTACTTCCCCCCTCTCTCTGCTCCTCCCCCACCAGCTCCTGCTCATTCTCTCTCTAGCTCTGCTCTCTTTCAAATTAAAAAAAAAAAAAAAATGTTGGGATGCCTGAAGGGCTCAGCAGTTGAGCGTCTGCCTTTGGCTCAGGGCGTGGTCCCCGGATCAGGGATCCAGTCCCACATTGGAACTCCCCTGGGGGAGTCTCCTTCTCCCTCTGCCTGTTTCTCTGCCTCTCTCTCTCTGTTTGTCTCTCATGAACAAATAAATAAAATCTTTTTAAAAAAAATCCTAAAAAAATATTACTAATCACATATCACTATAAATATAATAGTAATGAAAAAGTTTGAAATATTTCGAGAATTACCAAATGTGACACAGACACACAAAATGAGCAAATGCTATTGGAAAAATGGCTCAACACGGGGTTGCCACAAACCTTCAATTGGTTTTTGAAAAATGCAGTATTTGAGAAGTGCAATAAAGCCAGGTACGCCTGTAATTAATTCATTCATTAATTTTAATATATACATATTTTGGTCCAGCCTTGACAAGGAAATTCTAGGTCACAAATTGGGATGAGGGGAAAGACTTATAAAACAAAAGCCTCAAGAAGCCAGAAATAAAAAATAATAATAATAAAAATAAAAAATAAAGAAGCCAGAAATACTGTGTTTATTCAGGTGCTGGGCTGATAATTTCTCTTGAAGATAAAGGAAGACAAAGTACTTACAACCCAGTGAGTGATACAAAAAGGCTTGTTAGCTGACTAGTCAGTCTGGGGCAGAGACCAGAGTGCCGAGCAAGATTCAGTTGGAATTGCTCTGTTTTTATCATTACTTACAGACATTCTCAGTGTTTCCTGACATTAGAAATTAAGGGAGGGAAAAAGCCCTCTGACAAGTCATATTGTTTTTACCACAGAGTTTGGCTTAATCTCTCAGGTTCAGAACCCCTTAGTCCCAAGGCTTGTGATAATGCCAATATTTGTAAAACATGTTCTAGAAAATTTCATTCAGAAAGTCATGTATTATGCCTGCTGTGGGGAATAATGCTAGTTTGTAAGACAGGCTTGTTAATATATATCTAAGTCACTCTGAGAAAGAATTCATCAGACTCTCTTCCCACAGACTTGTAATAACCATGGCCCTGGCGATTTCCAACCAAGGCGAGGAGGCGGGTTAGGTGGTGATGGTGTTGGCAGAAGGGAATGGGGGAGAAACAGTGATGGAGGTGGAGACCCCGTGTTGGTGGCAAGAGAATGAAATGGGAGTGGGGGGAGCAGAGAGGGTATAGGCAGTGGAAACCGGATGAGGGTAGCCTTAGTGATGGGATCAGGATGAGGAACCCAACTGGGTAGGGCTAGAGCTGAGACTGGGGTCTGAAAGGGAATTAAGATGGGGAGGGGTGGAGGAGATCAGACCTGGAGGAGGCGGGGTACACATTGGTTGGGGGAATGATGGCATGGGGCAGACAGGGGTGACAATGGACACGGGACTGAATGTTTTCCTGGGTGAATGGGGGAAGAGATGTGGGTTATAGAAGAATGGAATAAAAATAAGAATGGAGTGAGAATTGAGTGTGGGCATCGGGGAAAGATTCACTTGTTCCTTCATGCTCAACTGTTTATTGGGCACCTACCGTGCAAGCCACTGTTCTGGGTGCTGAGAATACAAGGGTGAACAAGACCAAGTCTCTTCCCACACGGAGCTTATATCCTAGTGAGGAAGATGGAAAATAAACCAATGTGTTATATATAATATGATTATGAGAAGTGCTCCAGATAAAAGCAAAGCAAGATGAGAGGATAGAGTGATGGGTGGCACTTTTCCAGAAGAGTGGTCAGGAAAGGCTTCTCCAAGGAGCAGACATTCGAGCAGAGTAGGGGAGAGAAGAAGCCATGCAAACAGCTAGCAGGAGCTGATGTCCAAGGCCAACCTCTCTGCTGCCAATAGGTCCCTTCCTCTCTCAGCCCCTCAGGATTCCGTTCTTCCAACATTTCTCTCGTCTTCCATCAATCTTTTCCCATCTACTGGATCAATCCCCTAGACCAAATGATATAATGTGCTGTTATTTTTCCCATCTTAAAAAAAAAAAAAAAAAAAAAAGCCTCTCATGTCCCTAACCCACCCTCCAGCTAGCACCCACTTTACCTTTCTACAGCACAATTCCTTCAAAGAACGGTCTATCCACCTGACTCCCACCCTTCTCTGTTCTTTCCCAGACACGCTGCAATAAGCTTTCACCCACACCATTACCTGAACTGCTCTTGTCAGCGACATCAGTGACCTTCCTGTTATGAAATCCAGTGGTTGATTCTCAGACCTCTACTTATTTGATCTTTGACACAGTTGACTGCTCCCTCCTCCATCAAATCCCTTTCCACTAGGCTTCCAGGGTGCGGCACCCTCTTACTTTTCCTCCTACATATCTTTTCTTTCTGAAGCTCATCTCTCTGCTCTCTTAATGTTGGGAACCCCTGTGCCCCCTCTATTTTCAATCTACTTTACATCTTCGGTGTTCTCATGGAGTCTCGTGGCTTTGTTTATTTATTTATTAATTTTTTACTTATTTATTTGAGAGAGAGCGCGCAACAGAGAGCATGAGCAGTGGTGGGGACAGGGCAGGGATGGGGAGGGAGGCAGAGGGAGACTCCCCGCTGAGCAGGAAGCTGGATTCAGGACTGGAGCCCAGGACCCTGGGATCATGACCAGAGCCAAAGGCAGATGCTCAGCCGACTGAGCCACCCAGGCGTCCCCACACTATTTCTTTGCGGTGTCGCTCTTCCTTGTTGGTGCCTCCAGCACATGCCTGGTTTGTCCACTTGGTGACCCAGCAGTGTTTGGCTCTGACCCAGACAGGACAGAAAGGAGAACACAAGCACGATGTGTGGTGGAAACAGAGTGGGGCCTTTTCTTTCTTTTTTTTTTTTTTTAATGAGGGAAGTTTTTGCATGTTGATAGGCTACAGATAGAAACTCATATTCTTGAAGGCTAAAAATGCAGGAAGGGCTAATCAATAAATCAAGAGGGTTGAAGGTGGCAGGATCTGGAGCACAGGAAAGACAGCTGAGGAAGTAGAGTCCCCACCCAGGTGCTACCAAGGCAGGGGGAGCCCCTGACTGCAGTGGCCTCAGCTGTGAGGGGCCATGGGGCACTGGGTCTGAAGGAGGGGACAGGCATTGACTGCACAGGCCAAGAGCCAGGAAAGAGAAAGGGGGAAGTCAGTGCCTTTGGGGTTGGAGTATTGGACCCTGACCCACCCAAGCAGTGGGGCTAAAAAGAGATGCAGGTTTTCCCCAGGCACCCTCAAGATAAGAGCAGGCTAAGGAGAAAAGGAGAGACCAGCCTGGGAAGAGCCTGCTGAGCCTCCTCTGGCCAAGACCCCTCCGGGAAAGCTCTCCCTCCCTGCCCAGGCCCTCATCCCACTCCCACCTACCAAGATGCCCCCTATCCAGCAGCAGGAAGGATGGGAGAACAGAAAGTCTCCCTCCCAGGCCTGTCTCAGCCTCTGAATTTCTGCCACTAGGGTGTGCTGGCTCTGACTTTTTGTGTAAATGCTGCTAAAATACACATCTCTGCTAGATATGGAGTCCTGGTCACTGAGAGGAGGGCCTGCTGCTGGGGGAGGGAGGAATGAAATGTGTGCGGAAGGCACAGGTGAGGCCACTCGGTTCATGACATCACAGCAGTGACCCCAGAAAGTATAAACAGAAGGGCAGAGGGTGGCATTTATGCTGAAAAGGGGGGTCGGCCAGGGGATACACTATCTTTCCCCTAGATGAGGTGTTTCTCGGATGGATGGAAATGAGAAGTGTCTACGGCCCTCTACCAGGCTTCTTTTGGTGCCTCCCTGGAGAAAACAATTTTCAGAACCCCAGGTATCTGGTCTCAGGGAATCATGCTGGCAGAGCAGGAGTTAATGCCCTTGGGTTTGCCCTTCGATGAGGCCAGAATGTTCCACTCCAGACTGAGACAAGCAGCTTGGGAAAAAACTGCCCATCACCCAATGAATCAGATATCACATTGAATCCAGTCCTGCTGGAGCCGGAGGTCAAGGAGAAGGCCCGGGTCGGGGGTAGGGGAGCAGATCACTAGGAGAGAGAAGCCTCCTCTCTCTGCCTGAGTAACTGGGAGGGCGACAGTGACGAATGGGGCCGGGGGGTGGGTGGGGGGTGGTGGGGGGTGGGTGATGGTGTGCTTGGGCCTCACTGGAATGAAAACCTAAGGAGAGAGCTTAGCCTATCTTTCCATGTCCAGATGGAAGAGAGGTCCCTGCTGCATGAGGCCAAGGCCCCAGGGTCTTAAGGAACCCAGGCTGATACTTCCAAGGTACAGAGATGCCCCCTGCTGCTCCCCCCACCCCAGCTCACTGCCCTCCTCTCCCCACCACCTCATCCTAATCTGGTCCTACATCACTCCCCTTTCCCAGTGAGCTTTGGGTTGGCATTGGGTCACTGCAGTGCTGTACCCTGGTCCATGCACCCAGCCCTGGTCGCTGTGAGAGCTGGTTGCTTCTTCTCTAAATAATATCTCTCAGCTACGTGGGAATCAGCTTTCCCTGAGGTTTGGCACCCTCCCTGGGGTACAAAGGGCTATCCTGTCACACTTGCCTGAAATAGGAGCCAATTCTATGGAACGATTCATGTTCCAATGCTCCCCTGGGAACCAGGCTGGGGAGTCCCCAGAGGAGACCACGTCCACATCCTTGTTCGACTTTCTCCCTCTGACCTCTTCTGTTCCTCTCACCTTGTCCCACATGAACTCATCCAAGAAATCACTTAAACAGGGATCTCCATGCCAGACTTTGTTCTAGGGACCCCAGCCAGTCTAGAAAGCCCCATATCATTCATAACCAGCATCACCCAAGACCCCATCTCAGCCGCAACCCATTGTCTCTCAAAATTCAGCTTCACCTACTACCTAATACCTTGTAATAAGTCCCTTCCTGTTTAAACTGAATATTGCAGATTCTGCAACTTTGACCAATACAGTGATTCACATGAGAAGGGATTAACACAATTATGCTCAAGGGAGCAGGGAGTCTGGTCTAGGGGTAGGATTGGTCATTGGTCATCTGACCTGATTGGGGTTTTAAGGCAATGAAGACCCTTTAAAAAAAAAAAAGTTTTATTTAATTATTCATGAGAGACACAGAGAGAGGCAGAGACATAAGCAGAGGGAGAAGCAGGCTCCATACAGGGAGCCTGATGCAGGACTCATCTCAGGACCCCGGGGTCATGACCTGAGCCAAAGACAGATGCTCAATCACTGAACCACCCAGGCAGCCCGGCAATGAAGATCCTATTAGTAAGAGAAGATGAGATACTGAGGATTATTTATCTATTGTTATTATTTTTTAAATAATATAATGAACACCCATGAGTTGAACACTCATCCCAAGTTACAATATTATCAGTAACTTAGATCTGTCAATGTGCTCCTCAGGACCCGTGTCACTACTCTCTGAGGGTTTTATCAAATATGTGGATGGCTAAGTAAGATACTGTTTTTGCTTTATTTGTCTTTGAACTTTATGAAAAGCATAGTCATTTGAAACTTGCTTTTTCACTCAGAATAATGCTACTCAGGTTTACCCGTGTTGTGGCCTATAAAGGAATATCATTCATTTTTACTGCTGTACAGTATTCCACGTGTGAATACAGCACAATTGATTCATTCTGTGGCCGCTAGGCATTTCAATTGTTCCATTTTTTTGTTCTTACACAAAGTGCTACTGGCAACGTTCTTGTCACATGTCTTCTGATGTACGTGGCAAAAATTTCTCTTGGGTATATACCTAAGAGTTGAATTTCTAGGTATATGATTATTCAATAGCATAAAATGAAACCAAATTGCTTTCCAAGTAGTTATTCAATTTGCATACCCATCATCAATATGTCAGAGATCTCACTGATGAATGTTTTCTTCAGAAAGTACTGTTCTGGGGCACCTGGGTGGCTTAGTCATTGGGTGTCTGCCCTCAGCTCCGGTCATGATCCCAGGGTCCTGCAATCGAGCCCTGTGTTGGGCTCCCTGCTCAGTGGGGAGTCTGCTTCTCCCTCTCCCTCTGCCCCTTGCTGCTCTCCCAGCTCATGCTCTCTCTCTCTCTCTCTCCCTCAAACAAATAATAAATAAAATCGTAAAAAAAAGAAAGTAGGGATCCCTGGGTGGCGCAGCAGTTTAGTGCCTGCCTTTGGCCCGGGGCACGATCCTGGAGACCCGGAATCGAATCCCACGTCAGGCTCCCAGTGCATGGAGCCTGCTTCTCCCTCTGCCTGTGTCTCTGCCTCTCTCTCTCTCTCTCTCTCTCTGTGTGTGTGACTATCATAAATGAATAAAAATTTTAAAAAAAGAAAGAAAGTATTATTCTTAATTTTTGTCAACTGGCTGTATATAAAATGATATCTCATTCTGGTCTTGATTTCCTGATTATTATAAAGTTAAACGTTTTTCATCAATTTATTGACCATACATGTTTTCTTCCCTAAGAATGTCTTTTGTCCATTTTTTCACTGAATTCCTTCTGTTTTTGTTTTTTTTTTTTTTTTTTTTAAGATTTACTTATTTATTTAAGAGAGAGAGAGAGAGAGCACCCACAAACACAAGTGAGTGAGGGGAGGGGCAGAGGGAGAAAGTCCTGAGCAGACTCCCTGCTGAGCACAGAGCTTGACTTGGGGCTTGATCTCACAACCCTGCTATCAGGACTTAAGCCAAAACCAGGAATCAGAGGCTTAAGCAACTGAGTCACCCAGGCGTTCCCTGCCGATCCCCTTTTTAAAGATCTATTTATTTATTTGAGGGGGAAGGGGGTACACAAGTGTGCATTTTCTTTTTCTTATTGTTTTATAATAGTTATTTACAGATACTAGATATTAATCTTTTGTTGGTTATGTATGCTATAATTATCTTCTTTGCTGTGGCTTATATTTTTATTTCTTCTGAGGTGTCTTTTTAATAAATGAAAGTAGTATAGCTGGTAAAGATTATTTTGATTAATGTTATGAATACTATTGGAACTCTCTAAAATTGGGATTATGATAAAATCTGATCACTAGTTCCTGATTTGTATTATTTAAATTATTATAAACAGTTCTAGACTTTAAAATAATATAAAGCTTGGGGCACCTGGCTGGCTCAGTCAGTGGAGCATGCTACTCTTGGTCTGGGGGTCATGTTGGGTGTAGAGATTATTTAGAAATAAAAATTTTAACCCCCAAATAAATAATTCAGTTAAGAAATGGGCAGAAGACAGGAATATAGACATTTTCCCAAAGACACAGTTGGCCAACAGACATGTGAAAAGATGCTCAACACCACTGATCATCAAGGAAGTACAAATCAAGGGGCACCTGGGTAGCTCAGTGGTTGAGCGTCTGCCTTCAGCTCAGGTCATGATCCTGGGGTCCTGGAATTGAGTCCCATTTCGGGCTTCATGCAGGGAGTCTGCTTCTCCCTCTGCCTGTGTCTCTGCCTCTCTGTGTGTGTCTCTCATGAATAAATAAATAAAATCTTAAAAAAAAAAAGGAAATACAAACCAGAACCACAATGAGTTACCACCTCACACCTGTCAGAATGGCTAAGATTAACAACACAGGAAACAACAAGTGTTGGTGAGGATGCAGACAAAATGGAACTCTCTTGCACTGTTGGTGGGAATGCAAACTGCTGCAGCCACTCTGGAAACAGTACAAAGGTTCCTCAAAAAGTTGAAAATAGAACCACCCTACCGTCCAGCAATTGTATTACCCAGTATTTACAAAGGATACAAAAATACTGATTTGAAGGGGCACATGCACCCTAATGTTTATAGCAACATCATCAACAATAGCCAAATTTTGGAAAGAGCCCATATGTCCCTTGATGAATGGATAAAGAAGGTGTGGGGGATATATACACAGTGGAATACTACTCGGCCATAAAAAGAATGAAATCTTGCCATTTGCAACAATGTGGATGGAGCCAGAAGGTATTATGCTAAGTGAAGTAAGTCAGTCAGAGAAAGACAAATGCCATATGATCTCACTCACATGTGGAATTCAAGAAACAAATGAGCATGGGGGAAAGAAAAACAAAGAAGGTGGCAAACTATAAGAGACTTCTCTTATAAAATATTTTTTTATTTATTTGAGAGAGAGGAGAGCATGAGTGGGAGGAAGGGCAGAGGAGGAGGGAGGCACAGACTCCCCACTAAGCAGGATCCTAACCCCAGGACCCTGGGATCATGACCTGAGCTGAAGGCAGATGCTTAACTGACTGAGCCACCCAGGTACCCTACAATAAACAGACTTTTTTCTCCATAACAGACTCTTAACAATAGAGAATGAACTGAGGGTCGCGGGAAAAGAGGTGGGCAGGGTATGGGCTAGATGGGTGAGTGATGGGTATTAAGAAGGGCATTTGTTGTGATGAGCACTATATGTAAGTGATGAATCACTAAATTCTACTCCTGAAACTAATACCACGCTATTTTTTAACTAACTAGAATTTTATTTTTTTTAATTTTTATTTATTTATGATAGTCACACAGAGAAAGAGAGAGAGGTAGAGACATAGGCAGAGGGAGAAGCAGGCTCCATCCACCGGGAGCCAGATGTGGGATTCGATCCCAGGTCTCCAGGATCGCGCCCTGGGCCAAGGGCAGGCACTAAACCGCTGCGCCACCCAGGGATCCCCTAACTAGAATTTTAAATAAAAACTTGAAACATTAAAAATAAAGAAATAGGATCTTTAAAAAATAATATAATAATAATAATACAAAGTTCTTCCTAAAGATATCCAGTTAACACACTTTTTCTTGAAAATTGCATTAACTGTTAATCTACTTCCATATTTAATTATTTGAAAGTTCTTAGTCATTGCTTGTGTACAATTAGCAGCTTTCAAATCATCAATTATTACAGCATTTTACTCACAAAATATTAAATATACATTTGTACTTCACTGGCTGATAAGAATTTCAGCATCTAAAGCAAAGAAGGCTCTTTTCACCGAGTTGCATCTGGAATGGCTATCCATATTTGAAAGCAAATATTCAGATATTAATAATAAACCCAAATAACATGGCTTACTTACATTTGCAAACATTGTTACCTTGATAAGGTGTGATGGAAGTCATGATCGTGGACCACACAAGTTCAAAGACGTCAGATATGATGCTGAAGTGTTTGGCTAGTCAACTTTCTAAGAGTTCAGGCCAAAATCACAGCCAAATAGCACATATGAGCCAAAAACCCAGCCTGCAGCTGATCGCTGGCACAATTCTAACACAAAATTATTTTACATTGTATGTCATTAAATGATTTCTATCTAACCTTCTCTATACATTGTGTAGAAAGTTGCTCAAATGATGATCAACCAAGGTTGAAGATAATTATTTTGGGGTAGTGGCATTTGGGGTAATTAAGAACCCTCCCTGCCTGGGATGGCCCCCAGGTTCCTTTGGGGTACATTTCTCCCTGCTGCAGCAAACCAAGGAAACCTGCCTCGGATGAACTGCTGGTGTGCTCCTGGTGGTCTTTTGCTCGTGGATCTTGACACAGCACACAACCTATGGCCGAAGGAGAGAAGACTGCAAATTAAAAGCAAGTATTATTATTCTCAAGCTGTGTCTAAACCACATAAGCAAAGAGCCA
This sequence comes from Canis lupus dingo, assembly GCF_003254725.2. Classification (NCBI taxonomy): domain Eukaryota; kingdom Metazoa; phylum Chordata; class Mammalia; order Carnivora; family Canidae; genus Canis; species Canis lupus. Next base: position 16,233,478 of record NC_064257.1, read on the forward strand.
GAATACATCCAAGTGACGATTTTTTAAAATGCCATTTAAAAAAGTGGCAGCTGCCAAATCTTATGATTAATGAACTCTGGAACCGCCTAAATGAAAAGTACACCCAAATATATTTTTTTAAGATTTTATTTATTTATTCACGAGAGACACAGAGAGAGAGAGAGAGGCAGAGAGAGACATAGGCAGAGGGAGAAGCAGGCTCCATGCAGGGAGCCTGATGTGGGACTCGATCCCAGGTCTCCAGGATCACAACCTGAGCCGAAGGCAATCGCTTAACCACTGAGCCACCCAGGTGTCCCAGTACACCCAAATATTGCAGAAGAAACAGCTCTCAGGCACCTGGGTGGCTCAGTTGGTTGAGCATCTGACTTGGGCTTGAGTTGTGACCTCGGAGTCCAGGGATCAAGTCCGGCATCAGGCTCCTTACAGAGAGCCTTTTCTTCCTCTGCCTGTCTCTGCCTCTCTCTGTGTCTCTCATGCACAAAAAAATACAATCTTAAGAAAAAGAAGAAGAAATAACCAGAGACAGTGTTCTCTCTCTTGTGTGCGCACTTCCTCTCTCCTCCCCTCTCTCTCTACAGTAAAGAGAGGCCAACCTTCTGGAAGCCAGGAAGAGAGCTCTCACCAAGAACTGATCTTGGACCAATCTTGGATCACCAGGCTTGATCTTGGACTTTTCGGCCTCCAGAACCATGAGAAATAAATGTCTGAAGTTTGACCCATCTAGTCTACGGTATTTTGTTACAGCAGCCTGAGCTGACTAAAACAATTAAGTTTACACAGAAGTGTTCAAGTTGAAATGATGCGTTAAGTTATTTATTTATGATTTATGAATTTTTCTATGTGAGTTGTTTCAATTAAAGGGTTATTAAGCTAATACATTCAAGCATTATTTGCACGCGTAAAACCAAAAATCTTATTATTATCAGAATAAATTAACTTTCCAACATCTCTAATTCATAGATAAGTCTTACTGTATTCATAAATTAAACAAACTATACTTCAGCCAAACCCACGGAGACCATTTCAGCAAAGAGAAATTCAGGCTCACCTTGAGGCCCTTCATTTACATACTTAAGAGAAGCCATTCAAGCAAAAAAGAATCTTTTCCCCATCCCCCAATACTAACTTTTAACCAACTAGTGCTAAATCCAGTCATACCAAAGAAAAGTTTCTGGTTCAAAAAACAGAATGTGGTACCTTCTCAGAAGGAGAAGAAGTCAAACACAGTTATCAAGACAAGGCGTTCTCCATTAAGGAGAAGCCTCTAGCTCGTCTGCCCTTATCTGCTTTCCCCCCAAACCCTTCCATTCCCCCATTCTGACAAAAACATCCCTTTATTACAGGGTGGCTGTGATACCTCTGGCCTCCCCCCCGCCCCCATCTGTTCTGGGTGAACCAAGGGAATCGGTGGAACCAGAGCATTTCTCAGTTTAACTGACATCCAGAGTCACCCCAGGCAGGGGGCCAATTCTGTTGGAAAGTTACTGGCTGGGCCTTCTTTTCTTATTTAAATCACCGTACTTGGTCTACTTTAGGAAAGGGGAAAAGTTCCTATCTCCACAGCCTTTGGTTTTTCTCACATTTTTAAATAAAATCTTTGGGCCCTTGCCAGGAGCTACTCCCACATTTTGCCTCTAGAGCCGTTTCCTGACGTCTGCACGGTGAGGTTAGGGGAAGACACACAGCTTCCAACACACACGCACAGGGGCTTTGGGGGCCTGCTTTCCAAACCGCCCCCCCCCCTCCCCCGGGAGCCACCCCCTGGTAAATCCTCTTGTCTTGGGCGAGGGGAGCTGCAGGCCTAACCCGCACCTCGGAATCTGAAACCGCTTAAATTCCCGAAGTGTCCACTGGAGGGCACCACGACTCCACCTGTGACGCCCTGTGCGGCCGCCTGGCCCCCGGGATTCCTCTTCCTCTCCTCCAGCCTCCCCCGCCACACCTGACCTGCGTGCTCCTTGTACTCAACTCCTAAGAAGAAACTAGGTGGCGTGAATAAGAAAGCAATGCAGCATCTCCCTGTTCTCGAGCCCTTGGTCCCAGGGCAGCACACGCTCACACCAGCCAGTCATTCTTTCCCCTCAAAATGTATGTGACTGACAGGTGCAGGTGTGTTATCAGCGCAGGTGATTTCACAGTGCTGGACCCCTGTGAATGCTCCAGGAGAAGCCAAAGGGTTGAGTTGGCTCTAGGGTCATTATGCAAACATAAGGGACACCCGGGTGGCTCGGGGGTTGAGCACCTGCCTTGGGCTCAGGTCTTTTTTTTTTTTTTTTTTTTTTTTAATTTTTTTATGATAGTCACAGAGAGAGAGAGGCAGAGACACAGGCAGAGGGAGAAGCAGGCTCCATGCACCAGGAGCCCGATATGGGATTCGATCCCGGGTCTCCAGGATCGTGCCCTGGGCCAAAGGCAGGCGCTAAACCGCTGCGCCACCCAGGGATCCCGGGCTCAGGTCTTGATCCCGGAGTCCTGGGATCCAGGCCTGCATCAGGCTCCCTGCAGGGGAGCTCCTGCCTCTGTCTCTGCCTCTCTCTTTCTCTCTCTCTCTCTGTGTGTGTGTGTGTGTCTCATGAATAAGTAAATGAAATCTTTAAACAAAAAATTTTTTTGATCATAAAAGATAAGTCAACATTGTCAGCAGGCCTACCTCATGACCACGCTGTTTCCTATCTAGACCTAGCTCTCCTCCTGGTCACCCCCACCTGCTTCCCCTCCTCCTTCTTACCTGACTCTTTGTCCCAGCACCAGCTGTTTCCTCTCCCCAAGGTTGTTATATCAAAAGTCAGGGGGCAGCCCGAGTGGCTCAGCGATTTAGCGCCACCTTCATCCCAGGGCCTGATCCTGGAGATCCTGGATCGAGTCCCATGTCGGGTTCCTTGCTTCTCCCTCTGCCTGTGTCTCTGCCTCTCTCTGTCTGTGTGTGTCTCTCATAAATAAATAAATAAAATCTCTTAAAAAAAAAAGTCAGGACTAATCTCTCATTAGCTCCCCCCCAAGGGAATGGGTGGCTTAATGGTATTTGCACAAGTACGTTATCTTAGAAAAAACGAAAATGAGCAAACTTTTGTGTTGAAAACATTTTTTTTAAGATTTTATTTATTTATTCATGAGAGACACGGAGAGAGAGAGAGAGAGAGAGGCAGAGACACAGGCAGAGGGAGAAGCAGGCTCCATGCAGGGAGCCCGACGTGGGACTCGATTCTGGGTCTCCAGGATCACGCCCTGGGCCGAAGGCAGGCTCTAAACTGCTGAGCCACCCGGGCTGCCCTTGTTGAAAAAATTTCTATGGCTGAGCCTCCACAATGAGACGTTACTTCTTCTTGTACAATTTGACAAAAATGGACATGTTTAAGCAGAAATGTATTCAAGCTTGGTGGCTCTCAGATCGAGGGCATGTTTTTAAGCCAGCTCAAAGGCTTGAGTTGGTCAAGTCCTACGTTTGCTATGGCCTAGCCATGTGGACTTGGGCAAGTGACTTCACCTCCATGCATCAGTTTCCTCTTCCTGTTGAAAGAGGAAGGTAAGAGCGCCCACCTACTCCACGTTGGTGGTGTGAAGATGACAAGAGTTGATGTCGTTCCTCGGGTGGTCACATGATCCCAGCTAGGCCAACGAGAGCTGTCCTTGGGGATTTAGGAGTAGTGAAGCAGGGAAAACTTATCTCTGTTCCTCTGACACCACTAAGCCGTGTGATATAAGGCCTGAGCTGCTTTTGGCCGTGTGGTTTCCTGCCATGGAAGTTTCCTGAAGTAGAAGCTATAATGAGAAAGGGTGAGAATATCCGAGTCCCTGAGTCTAGATCTACTCTTGTTCTCACTGGGAAAGAGTCAATGAGCAAGACTCACTGAGTGCCAGGCGCTATTATGAACGCCATCCGAGTTCGGGTTCGGTAATCCCAATAACCTCAGAAGCTCCATGTTAGAGATGAGAAAACTTGCTCAAGGTCATGGAGTGCAAGAGCTGGGATTTCAGCCTGGGCAGCCGTTGCTCTGCGTGTGAGCCCAGTAACTCTTTTTTTTTTCTTTTTTTAAGATTTTATTTATTTATTCATGAGACACACAGAGAGAGAGAGAGAGAGAGAGAGAGAGAGAGAGGCAGAGGGAGAAGCAGGCTTCATGCGGAGAGCCCAACGTGGGACTCGATCCTGCAACTCCAGGATCACGTCCTGGGCCAAAGGCAGGTGCTCAACCACTGAGCTACCCAGGCATCCCCAGCCCAGTAACCCTTTGTTATGGAGGACCATGGGGTGCATTGGGGGATGTCCAGCAGCACCCCTAGATGCTTAGCACACCTTCCTTCCGGTTGTGGCAACCCAAACTGTCTCTGGACATAGACAATTGCCCCGGATAAGAACCACTGCTGCCACTCCTACTGCCTCCCAAATTCTTTTTTTTTTTTTTTTTTTTGCCTCCCAAATTCTTTCTGAATTGCTACCATAGCGTCACCCAGGTCTTGTGTCAACCACAGCTTAGCGCCACCCCCCAATGCAAGTGTCAAACACAAGCAACCCGATTTCCCTCAAACCCTGGGTCACCCACAACACATGGCCACCTAGACCCCCTGGTTGTCTAAAACCTCATGTCACCCAACAGTCTGTGTCCCCAAAACTCCCTGTCACCAGTCCTGTCTCTGAGTTCGGTGGAACCCATGACCTAGTGCCCTCTGTCCTCAAGCAGAATTTCACTCCAGAGGTCTTCACAGAGACAAGGCACAAAATACGCATCGAGACAGAGACAAGGAGACAGGAACACACATGCACAACACAAGGCAGGAAGAGGCAGAGACGCTCCCAGAGACCGAGGCCCTCCAGGAGGGCCAGAGCTGGTCATGCTAAATGGGTCACCAGGGGCCCACCAGAGCCCTTCCCCCCACCTCAGGATTAGAGCTGGGGGTGAGGAGGCTAGATTCTGGGGGTAAGGAGCTTAGACCCAGTGTGACAGCTAATCGCCCACATGAGACCTCTGTCTAGGTCACCAAGCCCTGAGCAGCCCCCGCCCCCACAGTCACTCCCTTGTCCCCCACCCCCCACCCTCAGGTACTCGAGTGACAAGATCTCACCCCTGAAACATCACAGCCCAGGAAGGCAGAGACAAGAGGTCAGAGCCTCCAGCCTCCCCTCCAGCTCTGCTACCAGAGTGCCAGGAGGGGGCAAGATCCACCAGCATCTGGAGCTTTGAGGAGGGCTGGGGGCTGCACACAGAGCTTGGGTTTCCCACTGGGTTGTCCCAGGCAGGACCTGGTGGGGTGCAGAGAAACATCTTTCTGAGTTGAGAGACCTGGTGGGGGGCAGATGGTTCCTCCTATTCCTGACCCCTCAGCCACAGGGCCCCCGAGGATAACCGAATGAAAGAATCAGGCCTAATAAAAGTCTTTAAAGCAGCCCCACCCACACACTGGCCTAGCCTGGTTGCCATGGTGATACCCCAGTTGCTCCAGAGGCGGCTGCCAGTCCTTGAAGTGGGGACAGTGGGGGCAGCGGATCTTCGAACTGTAGCGGGTTGGGGTGAGAGGTCAGTGCTCTCCGGGAACATTTCTGACCGTGGCTGGGGGCTGCGTGCCCAGGTTTGTCCCCATCCCTCCTCGCTCAGCTCAGGGCCCATCCCCACCCTCCGACCCCTCTTCCTCAGCTGCTCCCTGGAATGGGCTCTCTCAGAGGCCAAATCCACCTGTAGTTCATCAAGTGCAGTTGTGAGGGCTGACCAGTGGGCTCAGGTATGAGGCTTAGCTGAGGAGCCCAAGCATGTTGCCCCAGGGTAGGGGCTCAGAGAGGTTCTAGTGGAAAAGAGAGGGTGTGAAGGCTCAGCATAAAGGTTCTGGAAACAATCCAGGCAAGACCCAGGTGCAAGAGTTCAGGCTTGGGGCAAACATGTCCTAAATATGACAGGGGGCTTCCGTGGAGGCTCAGGGACATGGACCCAGATGTGAGGGCTCCAACGGGGCTCAGCGGAGGATCTGTACTGATGTCTCCCTTCCGTAGTAGCTTGTTACTAAAAATAATTGTTAAAGCACTAAACTTCAGATGAATCTTCTTGAATGTATAAATTAAAAGGGACTGGGATCCCTGGGGGGCTCAGTGGTTTAGCACCTGCCTTCCACCCAGGCTGTGATCCTGGAGTCCTGGGATCGAGTCCCACACCGGGCTGCCTGCATGGAGCCTGCTTCTCCCTCTGCCTGTGTCTCTGCCTCTGTGTGTGTGTGTGTGTGTGTCTCATGAGTAAATAAATAAAATCTTAAAAAAAAAGGGCATACATTATATATATATATATATATATATATATATATATATATATATACACACACACACAATGGAATATTATTCCTCCATAAAAAAGAATGAAATCTTGCCCTTTGCAACAACAGGGATAGAACTTCAGGGTAGGGATCCCTGGGTGGCGCAGCGGTTTAGCGCCTGCCTTTGGCCCAGGGCGCGATCCTGGAGACCCGGGATCGAATCCCACGTCGGGCTCCCGGTGCATGGAGCCTGCTTCTCCCTCTGCCTGTGTCTCTGCCTCTCTCTCTCACTGTGTGCCTATCATAAATAAATAAAAAAATTAAAAAAAAAAAAAAAAAAAGAACTTCAGGGTATTATACTAAGTGAAATAAAGACAAATACCATATACTCTCACTCATACGTGCAATTTAGGAAACACAACAAATGAGCCTGAAGTGGGGTCGGGGAGAGAGAAATCCAGAAACAGATTCCTAACTCTATAGGGAAGGAACTGATGGGTACCAGAGGGGGAGGGACGGGGGCGGTGAAATAGGGGGTACCCTGGTGATGAATGATTTGAAAATGATTTTGAAAAGATTCTTGTGCTTGTTGGTTTTTTAAAAAGGGACTTAAATTGAGTTCCATTCCTAGAGGCTCCCCCTTAACCTTTCTGAGGCCAAGTTTTCTTATCTGTAAAATAGGAAGAATAGTATCTGGCTCGTGGAGTCATTGTCGGGACCAAATGGAAAGTGAATGTAAAGTTCTTACAGAGTGTCCTCAATAAATAATCGTGTAAAAAAAAAAAAAGTGCGCTTAGAGACAGAAGAACCCAGGTGAAGCAAGAACACCGGGAATCATGCAGAACATTCTTCTGCTCATTCAGGGAGGCCGTAGGTGGGGGGGGAGAAGGGGTGACCTGCAAGCGGGCGAGGGGTGCTGCCAACCACACCAGGAACATACTGGAAATCTGTAGCTGATGTGCTTTGTAATGTAAGCAGTCAAATGAGCTGGCTCGCCAAGAGCACACTAATTATAAAGGTCTAGGGCAAAAGAGGGGGCTGTTTAAAAAAAAAAATCGAAATACAATTGACATATAACATTGTGTACGTTTAAGGCAAATAACAAATTGATTTGCTATATTTATACTGCAAAGTGATTGCCATTAGGGCTTTAGCTAACCTCTTCCCGTCCTGTCATTAACATTTCTTCTAGCGCTGGGAACAATCACGGTCTAGTCGCTGAGCAATTTTAATGCTATAATACAATTTTGCAGTCTTTTTTTGTGTGTTTTCATAATACAACTCCAGGGGCACCTGGGGGGCTCCGTCAGTTAAGCGTCTGCCTTGTGGCTTTGGTTCGGGTCATGATCTCCTGGCTTGTGGGATGTGGGCCCTGAGCCCAGTGGGGCTCTGTGCTCAGCAGGCAGTCTGCTTGAGATGCTCCCTTCCTCCCTCTGCCCCTCCCCCTACTTATGCTCTCTGCACCCCCCCAAATAACTAAATAAATCTTTAAAAAAAAAAAAAAAACTCCAGGGGATCCCTGGGTGGCTCAGTGGTTTAGCGCTTGCCTTTAGCTCAGGGCATGATCCTGGAGTCCTGGGATCAAGTCCCGCATCAGGCTTCCTGCATGGAGCCTGCTTCTCCTGCTTCTCCTGCTTCTCCCTCTGTCTGTGTCTCTGCCTGTCTCTCTCTCTCTGTCTCTGATGAACAAATAAGGTCTTTAAAAATAAATAAATAAATAAAACTCCAATTCAGTGGTTCTCAAACTTTTTTTTTTTTTTATCTCAGGACCTCTTTGTACTTTGAAAAATAACTGAGGACCCCAAAAAGGTTTATTTAAGTGGGTTTTATCTATTGATATTCACTGTATTCAAAGTTAAAACTGAGAGACATTTAAAATACGTATTAATTCAAAATAACAATATCAGGACTCCTGGATGGCTTGATGGTTGAGCATCTGCCTTCGGCTCAGGTTGTGACCCTGGAGACCCCGCATCGAGTCCCGCATCGGGCTCCCTGCGTGGGGCCTGCTTTTCCCTCTGCCTGTGTCTCTGCCTCTCTCTCTCTGTGTTTCATGAATAAATCTTTTTAAAAACAAAACAAAATAACAATATCAATGTTCTGTTAACATGTTAACAGAAAAAATGTCTATGAAAAATAGCTATGCATTTTCCAAAACAAAAACTTTAGTGAGAACAGTGACATAATTTTACATTTTTGTAAGTGTCTTTAACGTCTGACTTGATAGAAGACTGCTGGATTTTTTTTTTTTTTTAATCAGGAGTTTTTTAGTTAAAATCCAGATTTTTAAAAATATTTTTATTTATTCGTGAGATACACAGAAAGAGAAGCAGAGACACAGGCAGAGGGAGAAGCAGGCTCCATGCAGGGAGCCCGATGCAGGACTTAATCCCACAACCCCAGGACCACACCCTGAGCCAAAGGCAGACGCCCCACCGCTGAGCCACCCAGGCATCCCAACTGCTGGATTCTTATATCTGTTTCTGCATTCAACCTGTTGCCATATGTGGGTTTGGCTGAAATATGTAAAGGAAATTCAGCCTCATAATGTATATAGTTGGAAAAGGGAAGCATTTGAATAGCCTTTTTGTTATGGATATTCTTCTTTGATACTACACCCAAACTCGACTGGTGTAGTTTCTTCTTCTTCTTCTTCTTCTTCTTCTTTTTTTTTTTTTTTTTAAGATTTTATTTATTTATTCATGAGAGACACAGAAAGAGAGAGAGGCAGAGACAGGGAGCCCAATGTGGGACTCGATCCCGATGTGGGACTCAATCCCGGGTCTCCAGGATCACACCCTGGGCTGAAGGCAGCGCTAAACCACTGAGCCACCTGGGCTGCCCAGGGACTGGTGTAGTTCTTAAAGGTTCTTTGCAGTGGGGAATCTGAAACTCTATTAATGAGCTTTTCTGTTACATGAAAACCCATCGGTCTGTCCCATACCTTGAATGGATCTTTTATCCATGCATGATTTTTTAACATCACAAACTGGTCACTTGGAAGATATTGGTTCACTGAGTTAGGCAGCTCTTCCAAATATTGACACATTTTATCATACAATACAAACAAGCAAACAGAAAACCTCCACACATTCATTGATGTCATAACCAACCTCGTCAAAATTGATTTCAAACTCACGGTAGCAGATAGATATTTTCCAAATTCTAATTTTCACTGGAAAGCTCTAATTTTATCACTGGCGACAAGCTCTAAGAAGTTGTTTCCCTTAAAGTGACAGGCTCGTTTAGTTCACTTTGGAGAAAGTGTATGCCAAATACCCAAGTCTGAATAACTATTTTTTGTCATTTGTTCTTTTAAGTAAATCCAGTGAGAAAAGTGAGTTTCAGCTCATAAGTCAATTGCATAAGTGCTTTTCCCCAAGATAACTATCATACATCAGAATGCAGAAGATGTGGGATCCCTGGGTGGCTCAGCCGTTTAACACTTGCCTTTGGCCCAGGGTGTGATCCTGAGGTCCCAGGATTGAGTCCCACATTGGGCTCCCCACATGGAGCCTGCTTCTCCCTCTGCCTGTGTCTTTGTCTCTCTCTCCATGTCTCTCATGAATACATAAATAAAATCTTTTAAAAAAAAAAAAAAGAATGCAGAAGATGTGCTTTATGTATGCTTCCCATGTGTCACAAAAGTATTGAAAAGACATGTAAGGGTTGAAAGTTTAAAAAAATTAATAATTTTACTGCTTCATCAAGACATTTTTTTTCATCAAGACATTTTTAAAAGATTTTATTTATTAGAGAGAGAGAGAGAGAGCACAAGCAGGAGGAAGGGTAGAGGGAGAAGGAGAAGTAGGCTCCCCAAGAAGCAGGGAGTCAGATGCTAGACTCGATCCCAGGACCCTGGGATCATGACCTGAGCCAAAGGCAGATGCTTAACTGACTGAGCCACCCAGGTGCCCTCATCAAGACATTTTTAAGTGAAGTTGCCCCCTTTCTTTCCTTTTTCCTCTTTTTTTTCCTGTGTATGTGTAGTGGCAGACAAAATACAAAGATGGTTGGAAGACACCCCGATTCCTACTTGGGCTCCAGGTTAGACCTGCCCACTGCTGCCCTTGCATCACTAACGTGAATATCAACGTAGTGAAAATGACAAATAATAATCGGTATTATTATGAAAATTGTTTTGGTCTTGTGGATCCCCCATAGGGGTCTTGGAGACCCCCAGAGGTCTTCGAACAACACCTTGAGAATCGGCACTTAAATTCGAATTAAAGAATTCAAGTAGCGGTATTCACTTTTCTTTTTAAATGACTTTTTTTTTTGAGATAACATTCAAAGGTTTGTAAAAGGCTCTCTCAAATATCTCGTGGAAAAAATGAAAGTCCATTCCATTTGTGGTACTATTTGCTTTACTTCCTCCAAAAAGGGGCGTGGAGAGGAATCAAAAGCGGGTTGGCCCATGGGAGTGCACCAGGCATGTGAAGTCATCCATCATGTGTGTCATGGTGAGCAGGACACAGTCCTGGGACTGCAAAAGCAGACAGTGCTGGGAACTCAGGGCCCTCTGTCACCTTCCCCCACACAGTCTCAGTAACCTAACCACACATGCCTCCACAACACACACACACACACACATGCACACACACACACATGCACACACACACACACACACACATACACGGGAGGACGAGCCACATGTTTTGCCATGGCTGATTTCACACAACATAAATGACAAGCCCGACCATGGTTATGCTCACACAATGCAATCAGCCACATCGAAGCCACACAAAATGTCCCAATAAGTCAATCACCCAACCTTATTGTTCTCAAAACCAATTCATGTTTTATATTCACAGTTGGAGAACTTCAATGGCCCTACACCCAATCGTGCTTACACTCAAACTGTGTAACTAAAAAACATCTCCGGTTGCCATGCAACTCTGTGTGGATACTGTTCACAAGGTGAGAGGGTAGGTTTGGGAGACAGGACAACGTGGGCTCAAGCTCAAGTTCAACCATTTACTGATTCTGTAAACTTGGGCGAATTATTTAACTTTCCTGAGCCTGAATTCTAGAAAATGAGGGCAATTGCCACCTTGTAAACTTGAGGTGAGGACGACACAAAATAACCAGACAAGTGACAGCAGCACCTGGTCTGGCCAGATGTGCCCCAGGGGAATCCAGCTGTAACTGCCGTGTATGGCTTTTGTCACCAGAGGGCACCAGGTCTCCAAGGTGTCCGTGGGGGGTGCAGGAAGAAACCAGGCCAGAAAGGCCGGGATGCCTGGGAACGATTCCTGAGGCAGGTGCAGACTGGGGAGGTGTGGGGGTGCGGCCAGGGATGCTCATGGGCCCTTACGGCCCCCAAGCCCCAGCCCCCAGCCCCCAGCACCAGAATGTGCTGCCGGGTAAGACGGGCACCTCCTGGGAGGATCCTGGTGTCACCTAGGAAGGAGGATGAGCACTCACTGTATACCAGGCCCTCGTCACACATAAGTAACCCTCATAATATTATGATTGATCCTCACTACTACTAGTATCCTTTTTTTTTAAAAAGATTTTATTTATTTATTCATGAGAGACACACAGAGAGAGAGAGAGGCAGAGACACAGGCAGAGGGAGAAGCAGGCTCCATGCAGGGAGCCCGATGTGGGACTCAATCCCTGGTCTCCAGGATCACGCCCTGGGCCAAAGGCAGGCGCTAAACCGCTGAGCACCCCGGGCCGCCCACTACTAGTATTCTTGTTGAGGATATTCCAGAAACTGAAGGCCCAGCTTCCCCATATAGTAAGCTGGAGAGCTGGCTTCAGAATCTAGGTTCCTAACCACAGCTCTTCAATGGTCTCCCAGAGACCCCTCCCCTCCTCCTCCTGGGGCTCTTCCAGGACTCTCTGACCCCTGCCGTCTGTCCTGGAGCTCAGCCAGACTCAGCTGACCCTTTCCCCTCTTCCAGCCTCTCCCTGCCTGCTCCCTGGGCCTGCCCTGGTAAGAGGCTTATCAGGCATGTGGGGGGGACAGATAAGGCAAGGCCCCGAACACAGCTTTATCCGATCCTGCCATCCCCAGCTGCTGGGAGTTGGGGGAGCTGCCAGCAGATGGAACCCCACCCACCCAGGCAGCCAGACAGCACCCACACCCAGAGCCTTGTGTCCCTCCCTGCCATGTCATAGCTCCCTGTGATGTCATCATTTGCAGTGACATCATTGCTCCGTCCCTCCTTCAAGTCTAAGGGGGCCAATGAGATGCAAGTTGGGGAAGCAGAGTCCGACAAGAGTCCTAGCCATGCTCCAGGTCAGCACGGTGTGTTGGGCTGGTCTGGGAAGAGAGGGTGGTGTCCCGGGATCCTCCTGAGGGTGGGTGGCTATTTTTGGCATTGGCTGCTTCACTTATAGCCACCCTTCTTCCTGCCTTTTCGATCCAGACAGGCTCTGGGTCCAGCAGGGGCGGGAGCAGTGGTGGCAATCTCTAGGCCCACTGCAGGGTGGCTCTGGGTATCACCTCTAGCTCTCCACCAGCACCCTGCTCCCCACAGGGAGGCCTGCTCATGGGGCACAGGGGCCTTGCATCACTTCCCTTGGGCAGCAGCGAAGCAGGGAGGGACCGTAACGGATGGCCAGACAGACAGACATAGCCAGCCCCTGTTCTGAGAGTCACCTGCTGACACAATTTATGTTCACAGCCTCTCACCAACACTATGACATGCCGACAGCCGTCGCATCTCACAGCTATGCCCTCGGCCACATGGGCCACAGATGGTGACCCACACCAACACACTGGCACAAGCACATCGTCATACATCCCATATCGAGAGCAGGGACCCCTTTTCTCTCATGACTCTATTCCTAGAGATTATTAGCCGGTTCCCAGAGGATGCACACTCCTATGTGGTGAGTAAATGGACGCTGGATTATATAGGCCCTGTGACTGGGAAAGCCATCCCTCCTGCTGACCCTCTTGACCTCTCCAGACCCAAGATGGGGGCATCAGGGAAGCAGTACTGCTGTTTCCACCACCACTCATGGTCCCAACTTCAGTGACAGCCACTCTCCAGGTTATACCAGTCTCTGGAGGGCCCTGGGCCATGTAGGCCCACTGCTCCTCCCCTTTGGGTGTGTTCCGGTGGGTTAGGACATTGGCGCTCAAAATTGGATATTAGGAATGTTGGGTGGTCTAGATGTTGGGTACCCTGGGCATGAGACCCCCTGGGTATTGGACCCCCGAGGCTCTGGGAATTGAGAACTCTGAGTTTGGGTTTTCTATGGTGTTGGGAGCTCCGGCACCCTTGGCACTGGGGATTCTGAATTTGGGGAGCTCTATGGTGTTTGAGAATCGGAGCTTTTCATGCTCTGAACGTTGGGGCTACCCCCCAGACAGGGCCAAAGCCAACGTTTCCAATCTATAGGCCTAATTTCACCCAGAGCTGCTAGGATCCAGCCTGGCACCCTGCTCTGAGCCCATGATTGGCTCGTACTGCCCCCATGGACCAGGGCCAGAGGCAGCACAACAGAACAGTCTGAGGGACACATGGAACCCCACAGACATGGATTCCCCCTGGATCGGGAACCAATTTGGAGATGCCAGGCACCGACCACTGGGCTCCAAGTTCAAGGGAGAAAGAATCTGAGAGCAGAGCCCATGCGGGCCACTCCCAGTAATCCTGCCTCTGAGGCTGGGACTCCAAGGAGGTGGAGGCCAATGGTCGTGCCAGGCTGCAGCTCAAAAGTGTCCACCCTCCCCCGACGTCTCAGCAGGGCCCCTCTGCACCCCTCCACCAACTCCCCAATGCCACCAGCTCCTCCAGTGCCCTTCAGAAGTGGCCCAAGTGTGGCCTTATTCCTGTTGCCGCACACATACACCTAAGCCAACTCTGTGTGTCCCAACAGAGGCCTTGATCCTGCGGGCTGACGACAACAAAGGAGGAAACCAGCCAGCACTGGGGGATCTGACGCTGGGTGCAGCCCTCCCAGGAAATGGCACAATAACTGGAGGCTTGGGAGACACACCTTAGCCCACAGTGGGTGGGGCCCTCCGCTGCCTGCCCTCTTGCCGCCCTGGCCCCAGAAGAAGCAGGTCAGCAGGTCCTCTGACCCCTTCGGTCCTCCTGTCTGTCCCAGGCCTGATTCCCCACTCTCCTGACAGCGGCCCAGGCTTAGCCATGCTCTTCCCACTCTGTGGGCCAGCTGCCCCGGGCCAGGAGCTCACAGCCAGGGACAAGGCCATCCCAGTTTCTGACCTGGGCTCGGCCCAGACCTGCCTCCCTTGGGGCCTCATTCTAGTTGGAAAAAAAAAAAAAAGCCAAAAAAAAAAAAAAACACACCAACAATAGCCACTCTCCTCCCTGTCTCACAGAGCTGTTTTTTTTTTTTTTTTTTTTTTTTAGCTGGCTTTTCAAACCAAAATCTTTCTCAAGTTTCTCCTCCGGATTCAACTCACTGTATAGCTGCCTGAAGTCCTTTCTAGATCAAGGCGGGTAAAATGCACACATCCATGAATCTCTCTACATGTGTACAAATATATTTTGTGTTTTCTGTCCAGCAAAACCCTCAAGAGCAAATTTCCAACTTCCCCAAACACCCCAGGGAAAATCTTTTCTCCCCAACCCATGGACTAAGGTGATGACTGCCTCCTTGCCTTGGATTCATGCCAAACTATCTTCCTGATAAGGCCTCAGAGAGCTAAACCCTGAGCACCCCACCCTCCCCTGCCCCCAGCCCCCAGGGCCCCAGGGCCTCCTGGGCATCTGGCTCTGAGTATCCCGACCTCCCTTCACATGGATGCCTTAGTGTGAGGTAGGAAGTCCCGGTTTCCTTGGGCCACAATAATCATCAGAAACTTCACTGATAGGCTTGGGCTTCTCTTCCTGTGCCCCTTTACCCTCTGTCTATTGCTTCAAGAGAGAAGGAGGCCATCGTCCTGCCCTCTCACACACTTCCTTGTTCCCACTCCCTACCTGGGGGCCTTTTCTTTCTTTCTTTTTTTTTTTAAGATTTTATTTATTTATTTATTTATTTATTTATTTATTTATTTATTTATTCATGAGAGAGAGGCAGAGGGAGAAGCAGGCTCCCAGCAGGGAGCCCGATGCAGGACTGGATCTCAGGACCCCAGGATCACGACTGGAGCCAAAGGCAGATGCTCAACCACTGAGCCACCCAGGTGCCGCTTGTCCCCGGAGTTGGGGACACCCCCACACTGCTACACAGAGCTGCTGCAGTGTGCCTACAGACACTTCTCCAGAAACACAGGTCCACCTGCACAAATCCACAGGGGCAGGGGCATGACGACTCAAGTGTCAAGAGTAGAGGCGCACTCAAGCGCACACACGCACAAGCCACCTGCGATTCGTTCATGGGAGAGTATAACTCCCAAACATGCTATACCTGCTAGGTTTGGGAACAAAGTAAAAATGCAAATAATCTTGTGATGAGATAGTCTTTCCAGATCTAATCAGGTCTCCCAATGTAAATAGGTTGTAAGTTCCGAGCCTAGGGCCCTGGGGAAAGTCTGTGAAATGGGCTGTGTGCGGCCTGAGAGCGTTCCTGTGGTCAGGAAATGTCTGTGCCTGATACCTATTATCTTGCTCAGTGCCTCTGATTGTAAATTAATAAAGTGGAATCTCACTTGTGTGACTTTGGCGTGTGTGCATCAGCTTCTTGGAGGCTGACTGTCCCCAGGGAATAAAGCCAGTCTCCTGACCAGACAACAGTGAGGAATCGAGTCCAGGTACAGAGGGGGTACTATGTCTCCGGGCTGGGCCCCTTCCAGGCAGATGCCTCACTCAGGCTGGGCCAATACCCGTTTCTCTGACAGCCAGTACCAACTAGTGGCTCTTGCTACACTACGTAAGCAAACTCTGCGCCAACTGCCAGGCATTGCTGTCCAGGGAGACGCCTGGAACAACGTGTCTTAGCTCATCCTCTCCATTTCACAGGGGAGGAAACTGAGGCTCAGCACTGCTTTTGGCAAAGTCTCCTTTATCTAGTATTGGAACCCAGGTCTGTCCCCTCAGGGAGGGAATAAGGGACCCAGGTTGGTGTCTGCAGCCCAGGAACACAGCAGCAGAGTAGGGCTGCCCAAACCAGCGGTCCAAGGAGCGTCCCTGGAGGAAGGACTACCCCCTAGACCTCCAGTTCCAAGGATCAGGACCGGGGCCTTACCCAGCTGTGCCCAGAGTCCCTAGAGGCACCGCTCCAAAGGGAATGGAATTTGCTCTGGCTTCTCCCCGGGGGCAACGCAGGCGCAGAAGCCCAGGGGCCTGGAGGGCCAGCTCCAGCCCCAGCCCCCCGAAGTGCCCCAGGTCTTCTGGCTTCACTCCAGCCTAGTCCGAAGTGGGCAAGGACAACTGCTTCCTCCAAGGGCCCCAGGCGGCGGGCAGCAAGGCCAGGGCGAAGAAGGGGGGTTCCTTTGCGGAGCCCACTCCCAGGGGTTCCTGGGGATCAATCATCCGAAAGCTGGAGAGCCTTGTAATTTTATTCCCTGGGAGGAGGAGCCTGAGAAGTCGGCCAGTGGGGTGGGGATGAAACGGGGAAGGGGGGGGGAGAGCAGCCAGGGGAGCCGTTCAGGGAGGGGAGGGACTTGGCTGGGTCTCCCAAGCCTTCTCCACTCTCCAAACTTTCACCAAACTCTTGGCCCCCGCCTCCCCGAAACCAAAACACAACAAGCTCCGGAGGAGCCTCGAGCGGCGCGGCGGGGCGGGCGGACTCGCGGCGGCTCTGAGCCTCGGGAGGCTGATGCAACTTTCCCTTTAAGAAAGCCACCTGGGCGCACCGCGGTGCGGACCCAGCGCCCGGCCGGGGGCTGCAGCATGGTAAGGGGCTCGGGGAGGGCCGCGCCGAGCCCGCGCCGCTGTCCGTCCTGCCGTCCGCCTGGGTTCGGTGGCTCCGCGGGGCTAAGCCCCGGGAGCAGCGGGCAGCAGTGTGTGTGCGTGTGTCTGTGTGTGCGATCGCGCTTGCAGGCGGGCATCCGTGGGGGAGAGTGTGGGCGCACGCACGAGGGTGTCTGTCTCGCCGCAGAGATCGGGGTAGGTGCGCGCGTCTGGGTGTCACCGCTGTCACCAAGGAGCTCCAGCGGGCGAGACCGGGGGGGGGCGCGCTCCCGAAGCGGGGGGGCGCTGCGTGCCGACGCCGGGGCGGTCGGGGGCGGCGGGCGCGGGGCTGTGCGGGCAGCGCGGGAGCCGAGCCGCCCCGGTCCGTCTGGGGCGCCAGCGGGTCTGCGCGCCGGGGGCCTGCGGCCGGCTCTGCGCCCCCCTGCGGGCTCCCGCTCCGCCCGTCCGCGCCCCGCAGGCCCCGCCGCCGATCTGGCCCCTCCGGCCGGCCTGCCTCCCTTCCCGCCCGCCCACCCGCCCGCCGGGTCCGGGTTCCCGCGCGCCCGCGGGTGCCGGGGAGCCGCGCAGGGGTCCCGGCGCCTCGGGATCTCTGTCCGCGCCCCCCCCCCCCCGGCCCCCGCGTTGGGCAGGGACTGCGGCCGTGGAGTTCCTTGGGGGCGGCTACTCCGGGGAAAATCCGCGCCCTCCCTGCCCAGCCTCCACTCGGGCGCGTGCGGGGCGGGCCCGGGCGGCCACAGGTGAGGCCGGGGGCCCGCAGCCGGGCGCGCACCCCCAGCCGGCGCCCCGCACCCCGCAGCCGCGGCGGGCGCTGGAAGGCGGCGGGGCCCGCGCGGGCCGGGAGGGGGCTGGCGGGGCGGGCCGGGAGGGGCCGGAGCCGGCCTGGGGGCGGGGCGAGGGGGCGGGGACCTCGGCGCCCGGTACTTTTCCACCGCTGGGGCCGGGGGCGGGGCCGCCGCCTCCACACCAGCTGAGAGGCCCACACGTGGCGGCTGATGTAACACCGCCCCCAACACCTCGCACCTCGATTAAAGCGGGCGCACCCCGCTTCGAGGAACCGGGGTGCGACGGGCGGCGCCGCAGCTCCAAAGGCGACCGCGCCCCTGCCGGCCGGCCGGGGGCCTCCTCGCGGTCCGCCGGCTGCTTCTTAAAGGAGCCGCGCCCCCTTTCGGGCCTGCTCCCCGCAGGCCACGCCCCCTCGCCGCTCACTCTTAAAGGAGCCGCGTCCCCGGCTCTGACAGCTCCAAGCACAAAGCACGGCTCTATTTCTATGCTGGAACAAGCTTGAGGCTGCGGTTGCTAGAAGATAAAGGCTGGGGTGGAAGTGGGGGACCCGGGGGGGGGGGGCCGGGGAGTGGAAAAGGAAAGAAGGACGTGAGAAGTCCAGAGTGAGGGTGCATCGGAAGGTTGGAGAATAGTGGGTGAGGGAACTGGTTCTAGGAAGGGACCAATGGGCGGCACTGAGCATGCCCGAGTGTTTCCAAGGACCGCAGAGAAAACGCCCCCTTACTCGGCCTACACTGCGACTGCGGCGGTGCCCGCTCAGTGCCAGCCCCGGGGACAGAGAAGAATCACACGTTTGCCCTGGAAGAGCTCTCCAGGGCGTGGGGAGCCAGATCTGGGCACCGATGACCATGCCGCAACACTGTATGTGACGGGCGTGTTAATCAGATGTACTCAGCGTGCTTTGGGGGTACGGGGGAAAGGTGACAGCAATTGGAGGAGGAAGGTAGGCTTCTTGAAGAGAATGCCATTGGGACGTGGCATTGAAGCTGGGTAGGATATGTACAGATGGAAATGGGGGCAAGGATGCTCAAGGAAGAGGGAGCCTCCTGCACAAACGCGGAGGCAAGAAGCCCTGGGAATGCTGGAGAGTCCCGTATGGCCACAGGTGGCTGCAGGTAGCTGACCTGGGCTCCAGGCAAAACTAGAAGCCCTCCCCTGCTCCCACAGCCCCTCCACTCCCTCGGTCACAGTGAAAAGAGTGTATGCTTCCTCCCCTCTCTTTCTTCTTAACTGTGAGGTCCTTTTTTTTTTTTTTTTTTTAACTGTGAGGTCCTTGAAGACAGGGGAAGAGCCTGTCACCTTTCCATTCCCAGAGAGGACCCCAGGGCTTGGCTCAGATGGACCCTTACAATTGACTGACAGCCCCGTTTGGGAGAAGGAAGGACAGAGCAATGAGAGGGTAGAGGTAGTGGGGGTCCTGCGCATCCCCTCTCACCATCCACCCTTGAGCAGCTCACAGGCCAGCTCACGCCCAGCTGGCCCTCTCCTCACTCCAAACCTGTTGCACCCCCACACTCCTGTCCTTGGGCCTGGCCCTGGCTTCTTCCTGTTGCACCAGCAGAAACCAGACACCCCTGTTTGTCCCTCACCTCTCGTGCAGCTCATCATGGAGTCCTGCCAGTGTTGCCTTCTCTATTTTTCTCAGGTCTGTATACCTCTCCCCATCCTATGGCCACCTTCCCGGTCTCTACCTTCTCCTCCCCGGCCTGGCCTCTTCCTGACTGACTTTTTTTCCACTAACCCCTCCCTCCTTTCTCCTTTCTCCACACTGTGTCCTTTCTCCACACTGTGTCTAGGGTGATGTTTTTAAAATGTGCATTCCACCAGTTGCTCCTGCCAGGTACAATTCTGCCTTAAAGCCTTTGATCACGGCCATTGCCCTCAGGATAAAAACCAAAATCCAGGTCCCAAAGGCCCTGACCCTGCTTATCTGTCCACCTTCATCTTTGGTCACTTTCTCCCTGGTGATCTGAATCCAGCCTCAGGGTCTTTGCACATACTACTTCATTTGCTTGGATCTCCCTTCCTGTTCTCTTCCTCACTATTGCCACTTTGCCTAGAGTAGTCCCTCTGACCCTATAACATTGCTTCCTCAGGAAAGCCCTCTGTGGCTATCAGACAAGGCCAGGTCCCCCTGCTCTAGACTCTCATAGAAGGATCTTTCTCCTTCACACCCTTTATCTCAGTCTTTGATTGTCTGCCTCTGAGTCATGAGTTTCCCCCAGCCTGTAAGATGCAGGAGGGCAGAGACCAATGACTTCTTGCTGCCCAGCACCGGTCTGGCCCAGAGCAAGCCTGAAATAAATATTTGTGGAATAAATGAATTGTGGCCAGCCTTAAATGCCTGCTAAACAATCTAGGCCATGTCCTGTTGTCTGTGGAGAACAATGAGGGGGAATTGGGGCCTTAGGGCTTTGGGAAAATTAATGGACTGGGAGGTGGGGACTTGCAGGGGAGTCCAAAATAAAGCAGAAACTTCAGAATTTACAAAGGAAGGGTTACTAGCCCCATCTTCCAGATTAAGTAAACTGAGGATCGGAGAAGTTAAGTAACTTGCTTGAAGTCACATACAGAGTGAGCGGCAGAAGCAGAATTCCAGGCCAGGCCTACCAGAGCCCAGAGCCCAAGCTCTCTGTCATGTGCTGAACCCACAGCTTGCCAGTGGTAGTCCGTATGGGGACCACTTTTGTTTTTGTGTTTTTTTTTTAAAAGATTTTATTTATTTATTCATGATAGACACACAGAGAGAGAGGCAGAGACACAGGCAGAGGGAGAAGCAGGCTCCATGCACCGGGAGCCCGACGTGGGATTCGATCCCGGGTCTCCAGGATCGCGCCCTGGGTCAAAGGCAGGCGCTAAACCGCTGCGCCACCCAGGGATCCCATGGGGACCACTTTTGAACGGTTGGATGGGGCCATTTAACAGAAATGGCAGAGGCAGGAGAGGCAGCAAAGCTTTATACCCAACTCATTCGTTCTCCTGGAGGCCACCACCAGGCAGTCTTTGGGTCACTAACCAGTAAACGCTTTAAGCACAAGGACTGTATTTGCAGTAAGTGTTCAGGGATAACCTGAGTGAGAACACTGTGGAGCCTAAGTCCCTGGGCAGAGTGCCCTCAGTTTACTTACCTAACCAGGGGGCATAACAGTGACCAACCCACGAGGTGGCTCTTAATAATGCCATCTGCTGTTATTACTGTTTGTTGGCTGAAGAGGGACAGCTTTGGGGAAGTCACATGGAGAGTTTACGGCTTAGGGAGAGGTGTAGTGAGTGAAGACAAGACTGTGATCTTCTAAGGGAACACAAACCCCCCCTTTTGGTCTCCTGGGCTGCCCCCAGGAGACCAAAACCATGCACAGGGACCTCTTTAGGAGGACCCCTTTGAGAGGCAGAGAGGCCAACCTGGATGAGTGACAAAAGGGAAATGGTTACAGGTCACATCTGCGCCTGCCTCTGCCCCGGGGAGAGGGACCCTGAGTGGCCAGGGCCAAGTCCTAAGGAAGCCAAGGGCTGATTTTCATAGGCGAGGTGCTCCTTCCTGGTCTCTTCTGGCCTTCTACAACCTTCCTGGGCCTAGAGGAGAGAGGCGGCCCTTTACAGGAGGCCATGGGTGGGGCAGAGTGGCACAGAACAGCCTTTGGAGTAGAGTCTGCTCCCTGGGAGGGGAGAGAAGGCCTCAGAAGCCGAGCCCAGTCCCTCCAGGGACCAGGCACAATGGAAGTTAAACAACCTTGTCCACCGAATGCAGGGTTTCCCTCCCATGAGAGAATTCTTTGAGGCTCCCTGAAGGTGGAATTCTCTCCTGAGGCCTGTCAAAAACTACCCTCTATTCCATCTGGGTCTCACATTAAACCTGGATACACCAGCTTGGCCGCGCAGCCACTCCTTCCATTTGTCTGCTGCCTTCTCCAGCTCGGCAGGCCCACACTGCATCTCAGAAGCTTCCCACAAGATCTCTGGCTGACCTGGACCATCATTCCAGGACCTCAGTCTTACCCATTGCCCTTCGATTCAAGTCAAGCAAGACTTCCTGAAAGCACGTACGGGGCAAGGTGCAGGCGTAGAGGGTAAATGAAACACGGACCCAACCCTCAACCCGCAGACTCATGGTTGATGGACATAAGCAAATAAGTCTTGAATGAGTTGATAAGGACACTAGTAGAAATCTGCCAAAAAAAGAAAGGAGGAAGCAATTTGTTCACGCCAGCTGGGGAGAGTGCCAGGAAAGGCCACAGAGAAGAGGTGACACTTAAGCATGGTCCTAAAGGATTTGCAGAACTTTACAGGGTGAGCCAGAGGGAAGATGTTGCTGGCAGGGGACAGCCTGAGCCAATGGAAGGGGGGCAGTCCCGTGCACGGTGTGTTTGGTGTTCATAGGGCTTATGGTCCAGGTTAGTGATATAACAACATGTCCAGATGCCCTGGAGCCCAAGCCGAGCAGCGCCAGGATGAGAAAGCACTGTCCTGGCTGCCCGGCTGGGGTGACGATGGGGAGCGTGCACTGACCCCAACGGACTCCCCTTCAGGAGAAAGGTTGAAGCCATCCACACAGACGATGAAGGAATTGGACTCTGTCCCAGTTCTGTGTTCATTTTTTAATCTTTTATAGAATTGGGCATCTGGAGAGTCAAAAATAGACCTTTGCCCATTGGGACAGGAAGCCTGGAGACCAAGGGATCCAGGGGAAGGGTTGGAAGAAGGGCTATGAGGGAGCTGATTGAGGGGCATCCAAAGAGGACAAAGATGGGAAAGCGCCTGGCAGAGGGTGGGCTGGCCTGGGTGGGGCAGGAGCCTGGCAGGGACTGTCCTGGAGCACCCTGAGGGCCACACCTGGCCTGCCCTCACCTTCCCCGGCCAGGTTCCCACCCCGTTCTCTGCTCTCTCTACAGCTCTTGAGATCTGTGGTCTGAAAGGTGCTGGAAGCGGAGCCTGTGAGTGCGGTCCAGGACTCCAGAGTCCCCCAGCCTGCTGCTGCTATGGTAGGAAAAGGTGCCAAAGGGATGCTGGTGAGTACAGGAACCAGACTGCAGGGAGGAAGGGGGGGATGGTGAGCACCGCCCCTCTGAGGCCTTCTGCCAGCTACTTGCCGTGGTAGGAGGGCCTAGGAGGCTTCTTGGGGCCCTGAGTCTGGCTCTGCCCGGGCTCCTGAGTGCTGGGGCTGTCCCAGGCCCCAGGCAGGCAGCCCCTTGCCCAACAGGTTAGATGGTGCTGCAGCTTGGAGCCCAGAACGGGGCAGAGTCTGCTCCAGAGCCCACAGACGCCACAGGGGCAGGAGCACACTCCCCATCCCCAACACAAGAGATGCTCGGGAGAGGCTGCAACTGGTCCTGCTGGGAGGCCAGTAGGACCCAGGGTTGGCACCCTGGCACCCCCCTGCACCCCATGCTCTGCTTGCAGCAGGAGGCATTCAGTACTTGCTAATCAAGGGGTCTCCAAACCTGTCTGGTTCTCCTCTACTTCCCTGGTTCCTTCTCACTCTGAAAAGTAACAACATTTCCTCCTCTGAGGCCTCGGAAAACTTCCCTCTCCCCCTTCCCCAAGCCATGGCCCTTCCTTTGCCCGCTGCCCCGGAGCACAGGAGAGTTGGTAGAGAGGCACCGTGAGGAGCAGAGGGCAAGAGCCGGGCCTGGTCAGGGCTTGAAGGAGGAAGACTCCCTGACGGACAGAGCGGGTTGGCACTGGAAGCAGGAACCGGGACAAAGATGTCAGATCCTATCCCAAGAGCAGTGGTTGTATTTCTTCTCTTGGGATCTTGCCTCAGGGACAGGCTAGGCCGGGCAGCTGTCAGGGGAGGAAGCCGGTGACCACACAGCCCTTGCCTGGGCACTCTCTTGCCCACATCAATTCCTTCTGTTGTATTTCTCATTCTGTTAAGGATTGTTTGGGCCGGGGTCTCTGCTGAGCTCCCCCACCCCCTAAATAGGCCCCGTCTCTCACCAAGGATTTCTGGAACTCAGAGTACTTGGTCCAAAGGAATGGTTTGGGAGAGGGAGATGGGAGGTTTTGCTCCAGGGTAAGGACCCCCTGTCCCGCCCCGTCCTGAACTTGTAGCATTCCGCCCCTCAGGCCTGCTCTGGCCCAGCTCCTACCTGGTTGGAACGAGCCCGAGTGAGCCAAGCTTCGGGAAGTATTCCTGAGCCAACCTGAACTCCGAGTGCTCATAAATGGGCAGAGGTAGACATCCCATGACCTGAACACTTGCTAGAGGTGATGCCGCAACACAGCCAAAAATGGGCTCCCTGTTCCCAGGGGAGGCTGGGAATCGCCACGGGCCTGTCGTCCGGGGGAAGCAGGGTGTGGCTCTGCCCACGCGTGGAGAGTCTGAGCCCCATGAAACCCAAGAAACCCCCCGAGTATTCCCTGGCTGCTCTTCTTCCTCGGGAGCGACCCGGGAAGGACTGGCACAGGCAAGCGGCCGAGGTGGGGAGCATGGGGGCCACCGGGGGAGCGTGAATCACGAGGTCCGGTGACCGGCCGGGGCTCC
Source organism: Canis lupus dingo (assembly GCF_003254725.2). NCBI lineage: Eukaryota > Metazoa > Chordata > Mammalia > Carnivora > Canidae > Canis > Canis lupus. The sequence goes on from NC_064257.1 coordinate 16,257,766, forward strand.
GCTTCCCGGACTTGGGCTCTGCGGGGCCAGCGTGTGTGCGGAAGGCAGCGCTGCCTTGGGACGCGCGTTCCCAGCCCCAGGATGTGCCTAAAGATAGCCGGGGCTTGGTTTCCTCCGTGCCCTCTGCCCTTTGGCTTCTGCCCGCCACTGCTTGTTTGAGGCCCATAACATCTGTCCCTTGGGCCCCCCCCCGCCCCCAGTGGTTGCTGGAGATTCTATTCCTGCCTCTTTCTCGGTTCTGCTGATGACCTTGGGCTACTCTATTCTCCGGCCCCAGTTTGGAACTGGAGCCACCTCCATTCAGTGCTCGTCTCTAGGAAACGGGCTCAGAGGAGCGCTAGCCCTCCTGGCTAACCTAGGCAGCTGAGCCAGCACTTTGTGAGGTGCCTGTGCCCCCCTAAAGGCAAAGCGCTGAGGACACTCCTTTCAGACATGCCCTTCTCGGGATCCCTGGGTGGCGCAGCGGTTTAGCGCCTGCCTTTGGCCCAGGGCACGATCCTGGAGACCCGGGATCGAATCCCACGTCGGGCTCCCGGTGCATGGAGCCTGCTTCTCCCTCTGCCTGTGTCTCTGCCTCTCTCTCTCTGTGTGACTATCAAAAAAAAAAAAAAAAAAAAAAAGACATGCTCTTCTCTCCGTGCCACGGTGGGGGCAGAAGAGAGGGTACTGAGGGCCAGGCATGTAAGCCATGCGGACAGTCTGGGGCCTGTGGCTTCTTTGGCCATTTGTGCCCTGTTTTGTGGGTAGTGGACCGCTAGCCCCTGCCCTGGGCTGCCCCCTGCTCCCCGGGCTCTCTTGAGCATCCCCAGACACCCTGCATCCATCTCAGAGCTCTTGCCCTGCTCTTCATGTGGCAGGCACCCCATGGAGAAGTGAGCCCCTTTGCAGCACGTGCCCAGGCCCACATGCCCGCTGCACGTGTCCCTCCCTCCATGCCGGCCCAGATGGTCTCTGCCAGGCCAGCTCAGCTGCCTCCCTCACGCCTCAGCAGCTCCTAGGACAGGGCCATGCAAGAACCCAGCTGGCCGGGGTGCCTCCAAGCCTGGGAGCAGCTGGGATGCTGGGGGGCACCAGGGGTGGGTGGGGTGATACTTCTCTACACGTGTGGGGTGGGGCTGCCTGAGGCTCGGAGGCCAGGGCGCTGGAGGAGAGGAGCCCAGGGCCGGAGAGCCCCACTGGGTCAGCTTTAACCACACGGCCTCACAGCAAGGTCACAGGCTGGCTGATTCAGTCCCCTTCCCATGCCCGCTCCCCACTGGCAACAGAGTCTGGGGCAACAGAGGCCTTGGTGAGCCTCACTGGCCTCTCCCCATATCTTTGAGGACTCTGGTTGCTTCTGCCGTTGGGAAACCTTGTGATGAATAAGAGCGGAGTCACCTGGGCTAGGGCCCTGAGCGCCAGAGCATCTAAATCATCCCAGAAGGCTTTGCAAGCACCACAGGCCACCCCAGGCTGCCCCACCCTGACCTGTTGTATTACGCTCTGATAGGAGGATGTGTACCCTCCTCTTATCTGCACCATCCATTGCAGGGCCTGGCACACAGTGGGTGCTCACCCAGCCCACATCCTGGCAAGTGGCAAGTGCTCAACTAGTATGGGCTTGGCCATACTGGGAGCTCACCAAGCACAGGGTTTGGCACACACTGGGCGCTTCGCAGGTGAAGAGCCTGTCGACTATCAGGCACTCACCTAGCACAAGCCCCAGCACATGAGAAGTGCTCAACTAGTGCAGACTTGCACACGTTGGGCACTCCCTTAGTGTAGAGCCTGTCACACATCGGGCACTGGTCTATCACAGGGCCAGGCAAACAGCGGGTGCTCACCCAGCTCCAGGCTGGGGATTCACTGGGTCTTCACCTGGCACAGAATTTGGCACATGTCAGCTGCTCATCTAGTGCAGGACCTAGCACACCGCAGGGGCTCACTAGCATTGGGCTGATACAAAGTGGGTGCCGTCTTAACACGAGCCCAGCACACTCAGACTTTACGCACAGTGGGCACTCTGCTAACTCAGGTCCCCGCACCCTGCGGGAGCTTTCCAAACCCCAGTCCTGGTAGTACAGTGGGTGCTTTCCTAGCACGGAATCTGGCACACAGCAGATTCTCTCCTAGCTCAGGGACCAGCACACAGTGGGCACTCTCGCTGTATAAGGCCTAGCACAGAAGAGGGGCTCCCTCAGCTGGGACAGCCTGAGCAATGACCTAGGTGACCAGCCAGGTGATTGGAGATGCACTACTACACCCTCCCAGTGAAAGGGACAATATCTAGATCCAGAGAAGGCCCAGCATTCTCAGACCTCCTCTCTGGACCTGAGACTGTGCCCTCCCTTCCCCTTTGGTCCCCATCCCCTCCTCACCTTCCCTGGAGCGCACCTGCTCAGTTCTGTGCCCTCACCTCCCTTCACTCAGCTTCCCTGCAGGCCCCACCCGCCTTGGTCCTAGCTCAGCAGGACCTCCCCCTCTGGAGCCACAGGGCACAACAAAGCAACTAGATTCCTTGCCCCTCTGGAGGCATGCTCACTCTTATTAAGAAAAGTCAGAGGCGGGGGCTCGGGGAGTCGGCCTCCCAGAGTGGGGCTAGAGCAGCTGGATCCCACTAATGAGGCCTCATTACGGCCAGGGCCCAGCTGGGCTGCTGCCGCCTCCTGTCCCCATGGCCAGAGCCAGAGAAAGCCGTCCAGCCAGGGCTGCCTGTTCTGGGCACCCTGCCCAGGCCAGGGCAGTCAGAGCCCAGAGCCCACCCTGGGTGGAAGTGAGCATTTGGGCATCATGGGTGACTGGGCCTTCCTGAAGCCAGTGGCCCAGCCAGGGCCTTGGCCCACAGTCTGTGCTCGCAGGAAGTCAGCGGAGCGTGTCTGGGGACCTGGCTGCATGAGGCTGGCCCGGTGAGAGGCTGAGTCAGTGGGGTCTGAGACCATTCCTAGGAGACTTGCTTGGGCCAAGGCTGATCTCCGTCTACCTCCCAAAATGAGGATGATAATGTATCTACGTCAAGGCATTTGGGGGGGAGGATTAAATGAATTAATATGCATAAAGTGTTTAGGACAGTGTCTGGCTCATAGTAAGCACTTAATATGTATTATTAATATGTATTACTATTACTGCTGATTCTCACTAAAGTCGATGACGGGTGATACCCTTATTTGAGAGACGAAGAAACTAAGACCAGACACGTTATGTGATTTGTCTAAAGCTTACATGGTGAGAAACTGGCAGTGCTGGGGTTTAAACCAGGCCTATCTGACTCTAGAGCCTGTGCCTTTTTTTTTTTTTTTAAGTCATCCTAAAAAAAAAAAAAAGCCATCCTGCCATGTTCCTTTTGAGGTCATCATACTTAACCAAACTCACAGAAAAGCAAGCTTTACATCAGAATTCATGCATGCTTCCCATTGGTGGATGCTTACTAAGACCCTACCACGTACCAGGGCCTCCACCAATCTATTAATTTCCGGAATATTCATGCCCACCTTCCTGACCGCTGGTCTGTGGTATCTCAGCACCTGCTGGAGACCCGACTGGTGAGCAGGGCCTCGGAGAAGTGGGACTGGATGGGTCTGAGCGCCATCTCGCCCCAGTTATGGTGACACCTGCTGGTCCGAACCCAGCCCTGGGCCATGCAGTACAGATCTCCAGGGGTCCTTATTCCATGGCTGCGCCTCTGCCATCTGTGGTGACTCCGTGGTGACTGCTCTCTTAGCTTGTGCCATCTTTCTTAGGCCAGGTGACAGTGCCATTCACCAGGCCAGGGCTTTCTTGCATGGTCAGCCACATTCTTCGGTGAGGACACTCCATCATCGTGGCTGGCTGAGGCTCTCCAGCTCTTGTGAGGGGGCCGGGGACAGTTCCAGGGCCCACCGTCCCCCTGCCCGCACCTCTCTGAGCAGTCGAGGATGCTTTGGTGTTGCCCTGTGGACTCTGCCCCCACCCTCTTCCTGTCCTGTCTCATGTCTGGTGCCCAATGGCACCCAACCACCCTACCAGGAGCCCACCAAGTGCGAGGCCCGTGAGCTCAGAAGCATCTGGGCCCCGAGGCCGCTCACTCTCTTCCGCGCTCGCTCTGCCTCACTCTGTGGTTGTGAGTCTGTGTGTGTGTGTGTGTGTGTTCTGTTCCAGTAACTTGCTGGGAACAAGGGAAAAACACAACAAACCCCACGCCTCACTGTAGCTTGGAGCACCCGCGCTGGGCTGCATGGGGCCGGGCCGGAGGGGGAGGGCCGGGGAGGGGTAGGCAGAGCTTCGGGAGGAGACGAGGTGAAAGTAATTGTCGCTGGCCGCCACTGGGAGAGGCAGGGGATGCGTCAGTGTCCCCGGGAGCTGGCAGAGGTGTGAATGAGCAGCGGGGACACGCGCTCCGCTCTGGGTGCTCATCCTGGGATGGCCTCGGCTCGTGGACCTGTGGCCCCCTCCTCCCCAGAGCAGGTCAGTCACCTTCCAGAACGTTGAGCCCCCTCCCTGGAGCCAGGCGGTCCCGGAGGCTGGACTGGGGGGTGGGGAGAGGGGCTGAGTGGTCTGTGCCAGGGAGGGGCAGGGCCGGCCAGCCAGGGAGACGGACACCAGCAGAAGTGACCCAGAAAGTCGCAACTGTGCGAAGGAGCGCAGGAAGAGTTAGCTGTGTGGTGGGGGCCTGGGGGAAGAGAGTGGGGGGGGTGAGGGCTCCCCCAGCCCAAGGACCTGCTGAGAATCTGCTCTGTGTATCAAAGCTGCATTGTCCCAGCTCCCGGGGAGACGGGCCGGAGGTGCCCAGGAATTGTACTAATCAATACAGCCCCATTGTCCGTGCCACGGCAGTTACTCCTATGGGGAGAGTGAGTGAGGGGGCAGGGGGACGTGGTACATGGACTGGGCAGGCACGGTGGGGGAACAGGATGGGATGGGGGTCTCAGCTGGGAGGACAGAGACCCCAGACGACGTTCAGCAGTGTCCGCGGCAAGTGCTCAGACGGGGTGGGCACCAGTGGGGCCTCTTCCCTAGAAGCTGGGGATGTGGAAGGATGTCGGGGACCACGGGGCTGAGGGCAGCAAGCAAGGGTGAGGGGACAGGGGAAGCCATCCTCCCCACTCTGTAGAGCATCCCGATTTGACCTTCCGAAGGCAGGAGAAGGAATGTCCTCTGGGGAGACATGGGTTGGGTCTGGGAGAAGCATTATGCAGGGCTGCCCTCAAACCTCAGAACTGCCAGGGTCACAAACCGAAGCCACTTCCCCGAGTGCCAGCCCCACTGCCAACTGACTGGGGTAGAGGCTGCCCACAGCTGCTGCAGAGTGAGGCAGGGCTGCCGGGCTTCTCCAGGGCAGAGGCAGGGCCCACCCGGCGCTCCCCATCACTGCTCCCCAGGGCCTGGAGCAGAGCCTGGCACGCCTGGGGGTGCCTCCTCGGTCTCCTCTCCATGGTGTTGGCAGGTCTCTCTGCACCAACTAGGGCTCTGGATGAAACAGCACAGGGCACGCCCTTGCCTCTCGCACCTGCTACGTGAAGGTTTGGACTCCTAACAGGTGCCCAGAGCCTGCTCTGAAGTTTTCCTTGAGGCAAGAGGCGCTAAGAGCCCCTGGGTACTGCTCGGGCCTAGGGCGGACTTTCCCATGGTCTCGCTCCTCCACCTCTGGCTCCTGACTCTTTCCCATATCTGGATAAGCAAGGCCAGATGAAGGACGGAGGGCTCAGGGGGCTACCTAAGGGCCAGCCTGGCTCCCGGGGAGACAACTCGGGGGAGCAAGAATGTAGGGGTGCGAGGAGGTCGTGAGGTCTTTTGAGGCAGCCACAATTTACTGTAATGGCTCTTCTGCCTCAATTCCCCGATGGGGCTCAGAGAAAGTTGCCAGTGATCTGGATTTGGCTCAAGGTCAGTCTGGGGTGTGGGGTCTTGTCTGTCCTCCTCCATAAAGTTTGTCTTGGCTGGGACTTCATCCCATGAGCAAACCCTGGGGTTGCAGAGTCCTGAACAAGAGGCCTGCTGGATCCCAGTGGGGCCTGCCCCCTAGCCGGGGCAGCCCCAGGATTCTTCATCGTCCACCGAGAGCAGGAGGAGGGAGCTCACAATTCAAGAAAATATCCAGTGGCCACTGGTCTTGGGAGGGCGGGAGTCAGGAACCAGAGGAGAGCCGGAGCCGGAGCCGCCGGAGCCGGAGCCGGGGCTAGAAATCCGGGCTCTCTCTGAGTCTGGGCACAGGAAAGGAGGGGGTGCCTCCTGCGGTGCTGGTTACCTGGGGAGGGGGCTTTGCAGCTTTGTTTCCTCTGTACTCTTCAGCGCAGGCTCCCGTTTTTTGGTGATAAGCTTATAATGCTTTTATAATTAGAGGAAAAACAATAACTTTTTTTTTAACGATAACATTTTTAAAAGGCATTTGGAAAGTTAGTGGGAACTAATGGAGGCCACAGGAAAGAGTCGGAAGTAGGAAAATCCCAGGCAAGCAGAACCACAGATCAAATCAGTAGGCCTGCTGAGGTTGTCCAGCCTGTGACTGATTTCACAGTCAAGGACACGGCGTTGCAGGGAGTGGAAATGACTTGCCCGGAGTCGCTGGGGGCGCGGGCTCTAGAATGCAGGGGTTCTCATGCCCAGCGCAGGATCCCGCCCGGCCAAGCTCAAGGTGTGCTTGGGGGGGATCTGGGTTCTGGCCTCGTTGCTGAACACCCCTCATCCCCCCACCCCAGGAGCTTATCCAGAGCAGGGAATAAGCAAGCCCAGTTCAGGGCGACGTAAAGGACTCCTGAGATTGCTCCCTAGGGCTCACCCGGCTAGGCGGGCGGGGTGGGAGGTCACCAGTGCTTGTGTGGGCCTGGCCTCCTGCCCCAAAGACTTCTCCTGAGGGGAAGGAGCATCTGTGCCTTGCTGGTCTTGTGGGAGGGGCTTATGCATGTGTGTGTGTGTGGGGGGGCTGCCCCCCTCAACCAAGGAAAGAAAACCCCAGAGCCTGCATTCTAGCCCCTTGGGGAGTGCAGGCACAGGGCAGGGCCGTCCCTGTCCTGGAGAGCACCCGCCCGTGGCTGTGGAGTCACAGGTGAGGGTGGGCGCTCTCCGGGGAGCCCGGGGAGGAGGCACCAGGCCACCGTGGTTTTATTCGTCACCGAGGTGTGAGCAGGGGAGGAAGGGAGAGCAGCGAGAGGCAGAGTGGAGGAGGATGGGTGACGGGCAGGAGAGGCCTGGAGCCCGGCCAGTCGGCAGGGCAGAGCTGGGTGAGCCAGACGGGCCGCCAGTCTGGGGGAAGCTGCGAGCACAAAGGGGTTCTTTCGTGGGCACCTGAGAGCCGACGTCCACACAGGGACAGATCTTATGGGTGACACGTGTGTCTACCCAGCAGATCAAGAAAATGAGAGGCTTAGGCTGGGGAAGAGGATGCAAGGAAAACATCTCAGGCAGGACGTCGGGAAAGGGCTCGCCAGCTGTGGGTCTGGCTGCCCAGGAAGGCGGCGCAGGAAGTGCCCGGCGGAGGGCAGAGAGGGGCACTGGAGCCCCCAGACGCCCTGCAGAGCATTTGGGGCTCCTTTCCGCTTGAGTACCTGGAGCAAGGTGGGGTCACTCTGTCCTCTGCAGGGGGCCCGGCCCTTCCCTTCCAAGTGCTGGGACTGAAGTCGGAGCCCAGCCGTGGCTCCCAGGTCACCCAGCCGCCGCTGTGGGAGTCGGCCCCCCAGTGCTGAGATGCAGGCTGGGGAGCCAGAGCCAGTGCTGCTTCCGCTGGGCGCTTCTCCCGCTGGCTGAGTGTCCAGCTCACCCTGCACCCTTCCCCGAGAGCCCCGTCGCCACCTCTCCGTCCGCAGGCCTCTGTCCCAGGGCTCCCACTTCCCTGAGTTGTGGGGTGTGGCCCAGTGGCCCAAGCGGTCAGCGCAAGCCCAGCGGTGTGCCACTCAGTAACTGGGCCCCTGAGGACTCAAGTGGCCGCCTGCGGTGTGGGGCTGGGGGAGTCCCCACCCTCAGTGCCCCCCTCGATGCCAGGGAAGGAGCAGACCTCAGAAATCCGACTCTGGTGCTGCTCCACTTGGTTGGGGGCCCAGGGCCAGGACAGAAGCCCCAGATTTCAAGCCTTGGGGACTTCGGTCCCTGCAAGGAGCCTTGCCTTTGCCCTGCCCAGGAAACCATCCTGGATGGTTGGGTGTCTCTTTGACAGCTGGAAGCACTGCTTCGTGACCCCACCCATGTTCTCTGCAGCTGTCACAGTCTCCCATTGTGCCCCTAAGTAAACAAGCCTTGGACAGAATAAAACTATTATTGTAAGGTCAACATATAGGAGCCCTATTTGGCCGGGATTTGTTTGGGAATGCAGAGACTGCCCCAAGCAGGCCTCACACCCTCTGAAAAAATGCCCCCTTGGACCGTGTAGAATTGCTAGGTTTGTCCCAGAGAAGGTGGTGACAACCTGCAGCAAGATTCTGTATGGGCCTGTCCCAGGGGGCACCCGGGGCTGTGAGCCACCCTCTCCCAGGGCCAGACTGGGCCTCAAGCCCCTTGGTCAGGGAAGCCTTCCTGACCTCACCCTGCGTGCCCCTGCCCCTCCACCTGGCCTCCCTCCGTATTCTTATGACTCGAGAACCTCTGCTTTGTGGTCACTTTGCAGCTGTGATATAAAAATCCTGTATTTATTTCATCGGTGGCCTGCTGCTCCCCTAGATTTTGAGCTGCGGGTGCACAGGGGTGTCTGTTTAGTTCACTGCTGGATTTCCAACGCCTGAGGCAGGGCCGGGCGCGCAGCAGGTGTTCCTAAATCCCCATGCTTGCATGAATGAACGTATGCAGCCTCTTTCAGCCTGTCAGTTTGCTCTGGGAGCTCCTTGATGCGGACCAGACCACTGGACACTGCTCTTGGGCCTGCGCCCCGAAACCTCCCCAGAGGGCGTGACGGTCGGTGTCTCCTCTGGGCGATGCCTGACTGGGTGTGCAGGATGGTTGCTTCACAAGGGTGGCTGTGCGTAGTGCCACGGCACATGGCTAGAGCCTCCACTGGGCCCTGGTGCCTCCTGTGTCTGCATTCCCAAATGGGCCTTTCTGGAAGGGTCTCAATGAAGCCATTCCTCTCCTCTGCATTTGTTGGGTCAGTGTCAGGATCCGACAACATTTCGAAGCACCAGACCTCTTTGTTCATTGGCCAGTGTGACTGCTGTCCTTGAGTATGTCTCTTTCAAGCTAAGGGTCGGTGTCACTTCAGCAACGTCCCTCAGAAACCATGCTGCTCCGTCCCTCATCCTGGTGTCCTCCAGGGACCCCTGTCCGTTTCTCTCAAGGGAAGAACCATCTCTAAGAGGCTGTCCCTGTCACTCCAGGACTCTGTGCTTCTCTCTTGGTGATTCTCAGGGTCCCCATGTGTCTGAGTGAGGACCCCCCACCCCCACCCCTCAGGCTCTCGCTCAGGGTGGCTTGAGGGCCATGGCATGGGAAAGGGGCACAGTTACACTTATTTTTTTTTTAAGATTTTATTTATTTATTCATGAGAGACACAGGGAGAGAGGCAGAGACATAGATAGGGGGAGAAGCAGGCTCTCTGAGGGAAGCCCGATGTGGGACTCGATCTCAGGACCCCGGGATCACGACCTGAGCCAAAGGCAGATGCTCAGCTGCTGAGCCACCCAGGTGTCCCCAGTTACACTTATAAAGGGACTTGCCGAGCCAGTTCCAACTGTGGGATTGGGGTTCAAACGGGGCTGTCCTCAGTGGGGCCTCAGGCCACCCGGCCCAACCCCACAGCTCCCCCAGCCAGGCCTGGCTTCCTTCCCTTGGGGCAGATCCCCTCCTGGCTGGCCCCCTCCTCCGCAGCCCCCCCCTCCCAGCTCAGAGACCTTTCTCCGAGCGCCTCCCTCTGTTTCCCCTAGCAGAGTCTGTCCCTCAAGTCTGGCGTGGTGCCTACAACTCTAGTCTCCTCCCCCACTCATGGCCAGCACCACCCTGTCCAGGTCAGCTCCAGGACCCGGGACCCCCAGCTATGGGCAATGTAGAGGCTCCCCCGGGCCCTCCCATCCTGAGTCCCAGGACCCCTCCCCGAGGCTGGCCCAGCTCGGTTGCTCCCCCGACACCTCCAGCCCTGGCCGTCCTGTGCCCCCCAGGAACGGGCCTTGGGCGGAGGAGGGGTCGGGCATGCCCTGCCCCCCGCACTGCCTGCCCGTGTGCAGCGTGCTCAGCCTGGTGATGCGGTAGCGGCGGGTGGGGGGGGCCGTCTGGACACAGGCCCCTTTGTGCCCAGCCCGACTTGGCTGCTTGGTATGAGGCTCAGCTGCTCCCAGATCCTCATCCAGAGGGGAGAGGGGAGGCTTTGGATGGGCTGGGGCTGGGGGGCTCTGGGCCGGAGCTCCCCCTGGGCGTCCCACCTCTCAGATGTTGGCAGCAGCTCCTCAGGTGGGCTGGTACCCCTGGCCCAGGGCGGGGGACCCGGTGACAGAAGCCCTGCTTGCGCCCTCTGGCCGCCACTCCTCCCTTCTCCCCTTCTCTGCCAGGGCGGCCAGTGCTCCTGCCAGCAGAGGGGAAGCCCGGGTGGGGGTGGGGGCTTGCAGGGTCCATGGTGGCCCTGCTGGGCGAGGCCCAGAGGGCCAGGCACGGGAGCACAACTGCCTTTCTGATGGTAGCTTCTCTCCTGTCCCCACAGAATGGTGCTGTGCCCAGCGAGGCCACCAAGAGGGACCAGAACCTCAAACGGGGCAACTGGGGCAACCAGATCGAGTTTGTACTGACGAGCGTGGGCTATGCCGTGGGCCTGGGCAATGTTTGGCGCTTCCCATACCTCTGCTATCGCAACGGGGGAGGTACCCAGCGGGCACAGGGCAGGGACCACCCACTTGGATAAAGCCTACCCACCAAGGCCCGGGCTACTCCCTCCCTGGCACGGTCCCCACCCCAGACAGGCTGGCCTCTGGCTCTCAGCTCCCCCGCCCCAGTCCCTGGCTTAGGTACCCTTTACCTAAGGCTCAGCTCACCCCTCGACCCTGGCTGTCTGCTGTCTGGGCTCGACCCTGCTAGCCTGCTCCCGTGGGGTTGAGAGAGGGAGAGAAAGGCACTCCAGCCTCCCGAGGTTGTTCCCTGTCTGATACCCCCTGTGTGTCGACAGCCCCCTAAATGGTTCAGGGAATTTGAGGATCCCAGCGACTTCTGTTTGTGAATTTGCTGGGTTAAGCCATCAAATCCCGCCCTAACATGGTGGGTCTGGGACCTGGGTTCTGCTCGGGGAGCGTCTGTCAAATTCAGAGACACACTGTGGGTAGGATACCTCAGACCCAGGCTCCTGCTCAGTGCGTGGTCTCAGCCGATCGCAAAGGTTTTGCTGTTGGGTTCTCAGCAGGAAGAGGGGGGGACCCCCCAGGCCTGCCCTGAGCCAGCCCTTTTCCTGCCTGCCAGGCGCCTTCATGTTTCCCTACTTCATCATGCTGATATTCTGTGGGATCCCTCTCTTCTTCATGGAGCTCTCCTTTGGCCAGTTTGCAAGTCAAGGCTGCCTGGGGGTCTGGAGGATCAGCCCCATGTTCAAAGGTGAGGCCTGGATGGGGTACACGCCTCCCTACACACACAGCACGCACGTGCTCGGGCCTCTGGGGGCCTACTCACCCATCTGTACAAACACTGCCAACCCCCGCGGAGCCCTAGTGCTCCCCTCAAGCCCTCCATCAATGGCCAAGGCCACGGATGCATGCTGAGCCCCCTATTTACTTGGCCTCCACCCTCCTCACCTACCATGTGTATATACAAAGGCCCTGGGCCCTCCAGCTCACCCCTGCTAAGGCCTTGACCTGTCCTCTCTACGGGCCTCCCTAAAAGCCTGCCCCGTGAGCCCTTCACAGTTAACCCTGTCTTCTCCAGCTAGAGGTCTGAGGCCACTCCCCCGCCCTCCCCCCCCAGGTGTGGGCTACGGCATGATGGTGGTGTCCACGTACATCGGCATCTACTACAACGTGGTCATCTGCATCGCCTTCTACTACTTCTTCTCGTCCATGACGCACGTGCTGCCCTGGGCCTACTGCAATAACCCCTGGAACACGCCCGACTGCGCTGGGGTGCTGGATGCCTCCAACCTCACCAACGGCTCCCGGCCTGCCGCCCTGCCCGGCAACCTTTCCCACCTGCTCAACCACTCCCTCCAGAGGACCAGCCCCAGTGAGGAGTACTGGAGGTGAGGCCCCACCGCCCGGGCTGGGGGGACACCGGGTGCCAAGCCGCAGCTCTCCCCCTAGCCATCAGGCAAGTCTCTGCCGCCCAGGTGGGGTGCCGGGAACCGAGCAGGGCAGAGGAGTGCAAAGGTGCACAGGGAGTTAGCAGAGGAGCTCAGAAGAGGCTGACACTGTGGGGCCGTGGAGGGCAGGACGCTGAGTGAGGGACCTTGCAAGGGGTGGCGAGGGAGCTCCCCTCCAGCAGTCAGGCAAGTCAGCAGAGCAGAGCCGGGGTGGGGGTGGGGGTGGGGGGTGGGGAGCGGGGTGGCCTCCTGGTGAGATCAGCGGGAGCGGAGGCCTTAGGTCCCAGAGGAGCAGAGCCGGTCCTGACACAGGGCAAGCTGTTCTGATGAGACTCTCCGGTGTGTGGGAAGCTCATGGAAGCTCACGGCGGGAGGGGGCCTAGGAGGGGCCCCCGGCCTTCAAGGAGAAGGCACATGAATTGAGCTTCGACTTAGCAGTAGAGCAGAGGGAACCGTAGACGCCTCCTGAGCCCAGGGCCATCATCATCAAGCCTGGCCCTACTGTGCTCTGTGGTGACAGACACTAGAGTCTCAGGGCTGGCTGCCCACAAGCTGCCGCTGGAGGTGTTCTGGAACACCTTGTCCCAACGGGCCGGGCGTGAGGGCAGAGTGGGGCTTCCCAAAGAAAACTCCTCATGTCCTGTTGGGCAACCTGTGGGAAGAGAGTGTTGGGGGCCCGAGGGTAGGCCGCATGGATGCATTCCGTATCCACATGGTCTGCTCTGCGAGGCCCCGTGTGCCCATGGGGTCTGGAGAGCCTGGAGCCCCCTAGCCTGAGGAGTTCACAGTCCTGAGGGGGGGCCATATTAGGGCAGGTGCCCAGGTGCCCGGATGCTCAGGTGTGTGGTAGGGACACAAAGAGGAGGTGGCCACTTCTGAGCGGACGGGGCCAAGAGGAGGTGGCCCAGAGGGCTGCCCTAGGAGGGAGGAGGGAGGCATAGCAGGGCTGGGAGAGACACCTGGGCAGGTGAGCCAAGGCTGGGAGGTGGCAAAGTGGAGACGAGTGGGACAGGAGCCACGCCAGACCGAGGTTCGACGTTTCACCACCACGTGGTAGAGAGCTGGGGGTGAGATGGCCAAGGCCCCGGGGAGTCTGGAGTCCTAGCGGGTCAGTAGCCTCCAAGCCCGGTGCCAGTGCTCCGACCCCACAGGGCCCAGTGTCCCTGTGCCAGCCTCTGGGCTGTGCCACAACCATCCAAAGACAGCTGAGATGTGGTCACTACCCACAGGGCTGGTGGTGTAGACAACAGCGCTGCTGCCTCCCAGTGAGGGGCAGGCACAGTGACCTCCAGGCCGACTCAGTTACTCAGTCGCTGGACAGATCATTTCTTGAGCACCTAGTGGGTACCAGACCCTGCACTCAGAGGGGAGACAGAGTGAGGAGTGAGACTCACGGATCCTGCCCTCGTGGAGGTCCCGTCTACTGAGAAGACTAAGCGAATTCCTGCCCAGTTAGGTATTCAACTACGTCTCAGGCATGGTGTGGGCAGGGCAACGTGATCTACACCAGGGACGGGGGGGGGGGGGGGGGGGGGGGGGGGGGGGAACCTGGGGCAGCTCTAGAAGCTCCCACCCCAGGGGCTGTGGGTCAGGGAGTCCCAGCTGGCTAGGACCAGTCAGGGCAAAGTTCCGCAGATTTTACCCAGTGTGATCAGAGGGGAATAGCCCTCAAAGAGAACTGGTCATGGGTTGGGGGGCCCACTGGGGGACCCACTGAACTCTCCTCCACCCGCCTAACTAGGGGCAGTCCCAAGGGACTCCTTCCCTGTAGGATGGCTCCCTGCTGCCCCCTCCTGGAAAACCTGGGGAAATGACCCTTGAGAGGCCTGCCCAGGTTGGCTTTGGGCAAAGGAAGTGAGGAGAGCAAGCCTCCCCATCTCCAGGGCACCCACTGTGTGCCAGGCCTATTGCCTATTATCTCCTATAATAATATCCCTATTTTTCAGATTCAGGGACTGATGTTCAGAGGTTAAGGAACTAGGCAGCTGTGCCGGGGCAGGATATGTGCATCCACTGTGCCTGGCCTGGGTACGAATTAGGCCGATGATGCTCTGCAGGTGCTCTTGGTCCACACTCTCCAAACCCCTTTGGAAAGCTGTGTGATCGCATTTGAGCCCCACAACAGCCTTGCTCACTAGCTCGTGCAGGCAGTATGAAAGAGTCCCCTTTTACAAACGAGGGAAGCAAGTCAGAAAAAAGATTGAGAGACTCCTCTAAAGCAAGAGAAGCACAGGAAACAGATTTCGGAGCCCCAGTCTGCCCCCTGCCCACCCTCTGGCCCACAGTCTCCTTTCTCCCAGCAGCCCTGCGGCCTTGTTTTATGGTCATCTGTGTGCTGGTCTGATTCTGGCCCAGAGGCCCTAAGTAATGACCGCGTCCTCACCTCCACAGTGGTGCACAGTGAGACTCGGGGCCCCCCAGCCTGCTCCCCGTGTCTTCACGGCGGCTCTGGAGTTGCACAGACCCTGCTCACACCATGGCTCTGTGGCTTATCAGCTGTCTGGCCGCGGGAGATCACCAAACCTAAGTCATAGCCGTTCATCCATTAAAGTGGGGGGGGGGGTGAAACAAGCCAGATGCTTGTTGTTATGAAGAGGACATGAGATCACACAGCATCGCCACTAAGAACAGTGATGGGAGCCCAGGAAGCACAGTGATGTAGCTGCTGCTGAGATGCAAAGAAACAGATCAGGCTGTTCTGTTCACGAGGAGTTGATCACTGGTTTGGGGCAATTAAAAAAATAATATGGAATAATCCCAGAGACGTTATGCCTCAAGAACCAACTTGCAAATATGTTGGGTTCTAAGAGTTCTTAGGTTAATTGACCTCAAAAAGCACGTAGTCCCAAAACAAAATGAAAAACTAAATACGGTGCCATAAAAAGAGGTGGAATTCAGGACTTGGTGACCAGGTTAGCATTCTAAACTTTTAACCACCCCCACCCCGGTTTTGTGATGCTGTGCCCTTGCAAATAATAGAAATGATTAAAAATAATCATAGAGGGGCACCTGGGTAGCTCAGTCAGTTAAAGGCCTGCCTTCGGCTTAGGTCACAAGCCCAGGGTCCTGGGTTCGAGCCCCACATCGGGCTCTCTGCTCAGCGAGGAGTCCACTTCTCCCTCTCCCTGCCATTCTACCTCCTTCTATGCACGCTCGCTCCTCTGTGTCCAAAAAATAAATAAAATCTTAAAAAAAAAAAACACCCATAAAAAACACTACCAGTTTAGGGACGCCTGGGTGGCTCAGCGATTGAGCACCTGCCTTCGGCCCAGGGAGTGACCCCAGGGTCCTGGGATCGAGTCCTGTGTCGGGCTCCCTGCAGGGAGCCTGCTTCTCCCTCTGCCTGTGTCTCTGCCTCCCTCTTTGTGTCTCTCATGAATGAATAAGTAAGTAAATAAATAAATATCTTTAAGCAAGCAAACAAAACTACTACCAGTTTAACATATATAATTAGACAAAGTTAAAAACAAATCTCTTGAACGAGAAATGGTCTCTACGTTGAATACTGTTGCTTGAAGTAAAGCAGCTCTGCGTAGCAGCAGTAGAGGGACGCTGTGGCTACTGTGGGGGCGGCACTGGCCAGGGGGTACCCGGGGTACCTGGTCGGCAGC
Source organism: Canis lupus dingo (assembly GCF_003254725.2). Lineage (NCBI taxonomy): Eukaryota > Metazoa > Chordata > Mammalia > Carnivora > Canidae > Canis > Canis lupus. The sequence goes on from NC_064257.1 coordinate 16,273,516, forward strand.
CTGGAGTCCCCAGCACGGTGACCTGGTCTGCTTACCCCAATGGCCCCAAGCTGCTTTCTCTGTGTGCTCTGAAGGAAAAAAGATTGGAAGGTACCGTTGAAGGGGAGCAGGTGACCCTTCTGGGTGGTCCCAGGGCTCCTGAACTTCTGCTATCCCCTGGCCTTTGGCTCCCCCACTGACTAAGAGCCCAGAGGGGGTCTAACGCAGGGCCAGGCGCTGAGGCCTGTTCAACGAGGGTGTCAGTGCTGGGAGTTGGGCAGGAGAGGGGCGTGTTGGACGGTGCCCTCTGCGGGTCCCTGTGCAAAGGGCAGCCTCCAGGGAAGGTGGGAGGCGGAGAGGAGGCAGTCCCCAAGCCAGCACCAGATCCCAGGCCTGGCAACATTGTCCCATGACGCAACAGAGAAACATCGCATCACAAGGTGTTAAAAATATTGCCATGAGGTTTGAGAACTGACTTGCAAAAGATAGAGCAGCTGAGAATGATAGAGGACGGCCTGCGAGCTCTCCCGAGAGGGCCTAGCCGTAAGAGGGCACAGAAGGAAGCCTGTAGACACCTAACTCCATCTACACATTATACTAGGTTGGTGTTATTGTGCCCATTTTACAGATGAGGAAGCTGAGGCTCAAGAGCTAGTAGTCTCTTGTTCATCACTTCCAGCCTGGACAGCGGCAACAGCCAGGCTGGCCCCCAAGGTTCTCTCCTTTCCACCTCCGGATCCATTTACCACAATGTTCACTTACTCAATCACTCATTCATTCATTCATTCATTCATTTGTTCAAGAAATACCTATTGAGTACTGCTCTGTGCCAGGCACTTGGCTTGACATGGGGGCACTGGGTACTCCTGCCTTCCTAGAAAATGGACGGCAGGCAAAATAAATAGGTTAAAGGAAAAAGGAGACGTGTGCATATGCTGGGGAGGAAAATCTAGCAAAGAAGGGGGTAAGGAGTGCTGCGCTGCAGTTTTAAGCAGGGTCGCCGGAAAAGGCCCCTTTGCAAGGAGGGTACCTGGAACAAGTACCTGAGGGAGAGGGGGGAGGATGCCATGGCGACAAACCCAGCTGCCTCGTGTGTGGGGCCCAGTGTGAAATGTTCGAGTGTATTAAGAATTTCAAGATGTCACTGGCAGAGCGGCAAGCCCAGCGCAGGACCCTCCTAAGCCTGGGGCCCTGGGTGACTGCACACTTGCCCCTCCCCCACCTGTGTACATATGGATGTTTGGGGAAAGGGCACTCCCGATGGCTGGGTGTGATGAAGGACCTACCAGAGGCCCCTGCGCAGCTGGAGCAGTGGGCGGTGCAGAGGAAGGCCAGGAGAGCAGAGGGAGGCAGGTAGAGGGCCACGGGTCACTCACGGCCTTGCAGCCACAGTGAGGACTCAGACTTTGCGTGCTGAGAGCAGGAACCCCCTGCAAAGTTTTGAGCAAAGCAAGACCTTGAAAGTGCTCTTAGAAAAACCCATTTAGGGGCCCCTGGGTGGCTCAGTGGATGAAGCTCTGCCGTCAGCTCAGGTCATGATCCCAAGGTCCCAGGATCCGCTGTCCTGGGCTCCCTGCTCTGCGGGGAGCCTGCTTCTCCCTCTGCTCCTCATCCCGCTTGTTCGCTCTCTCTCTCAAATAAATAAATAAAATCTCTAAAAAAAAAAAAGGAAAAGAAATGAAAGAAAGAAAAAGAAAGAAAGAAAGAAGGAAGGAAGAGAAAAGAAAAGAAAAGAAAAGAAAGAAAGAAAGAAAGAAAGAAAGAAAGAAAAAGAAAGAAGAAGAAAGAAGAAAGAAAGAAAGAAAGAAAGAAAGAAGAGAAAGAAAGAAAGAAAAAAAAACCCAAAAAAACAAAAAAGAACGAAAGAAAGAAGAAAGAAAGAGCAAGAAAGAAGAAAGAAAGAAAGAAAGAAAGACAGAAGAAAAAGAAAGAAGAAAGAAAGAAAGAGAAAGAAAGAAAGAAAAGAAAGAAAGAAAGAGAAGGAAAAGAAAGAAGAAAGAAAGAAAGAAAGAAAGAAAAGAAAGAAAAGAAGAAAAATAAAAATAAAAATAAAAAGAGAAAGAAGAAGAAAGAAGAAAGAAAGCGAAAGAAGAAAGAAAGAAAGAAGAAAGAAAGAAAGAAAGGAAGGAAAGAAGGAAGGAAGGAAGGAAGGAAGGAAGGAAGGAAGGAAGGAAGGAAGGAGAAAGCCTTCAGAAGCTTCCCATTGCTCTTAGGATAAAATTCAAACTCAGCAGCCTTGCCTTCGTGGCTTCTCATAATCTGGCTTCTCCCCACCCTTCATCCTTCTCTCTTCCAGCCTTGCCGAGCCCCCCACCAGCCCGGGCTGGGCCACGTTATTCCATGATGCCCTGGCCTGCTGCATGCTGTTGCCCCAGCCTGCCACCCGCTTCCCCTTCTGTTCACCCTCCTGCTCCCCTTTCCTCAAACCTGAGCTCAAGCCTCACCTCCTCTGGGAAGCCTTCCAGTGTGCCCCTCTGCCCGGGACTGAGATGCCCTTCCAGCGGTGCCCGCATGCCTGATTCAGGTCTCTGTGCCCAGCACCTGGCTCAGAACCTGCCACATAAGTATCCGGTTGATTGAAAAGGCCGCTGGGGCGGCAAAGGGGGCCAGATAGAGCTGCACACACGTAGGAGAGGAATTCAGGTTGGAGCCCAGGCCCACGTGCTCCGGAGCCTCCAGTCCTTCCTCGGCGCTCCGACACCTCCCTCGGTTCGTCGGAGATGGAGAAGACTAATGTGGGTGAAAAGTTCACAAAGGGCATCCTGGAGGAGGTGCCACGGGATAGGATGTGCCCGGTCTAGAGGAGAGGGCGTTACTAAGGGAGAGATGCACAAGCCGGGGCCCGCGTAGAGACAGGGAGACCTGCACAGCCACAGGCCGGAGGAGGCTGGCCCAGGCCCCGCGTGTCACCTCCAGGTGCCCTTGAGGTCCTGGAAGAGGCTGCAAGCAGTGGAGTCTCAGGGCAGCAGGCAGAGGGGTGTGCTGGGGCCAGCTGGGCCCGGGGCCTCACCAGGCACCCTTCTTACACATGCTGGGACCTCACGAGAAAGAAGGGACCTGCCAGGCCGCGCCCCGGGCCTTGGGAATCGGGTGCTGGGCGTCAGGGCCCGGCCCTTACTGACGAGCATCCCTCTCCCCAGGCTCTACGTGCTCAAGCTCTCAGACGACATTGGGAACTTTGGGGAGGTGCAGCTGCCCCTCCTCGGCTGCCTCGGTGTCTCTTGGGTGGTAGTCTTCCTCTGCCTCATCCGGGGGGTCAAGTCTTCAGGGAAAGTAAGTACCCCTCCCCCAGCAGGGTCTGCACCCTCCCCGGGAGATCTGGCCTCCCTGCGGGGCGTGGGAGTGGGAGCTGGGACAGGTGGCGATGAGGGGGCAGAGAGGGGAGGAGGGTCCGGAGGGCCCGTGGGGGTGTCGGGGAGGGGGCGCCAGGGCCCCCCCAGGGAGAGCTCGGAGGAGTCCGACGGAGCCGGTCTCGCACAGGTGGTGTACTTCACGGCCACCTTCCCCTACGTGGTGCTGACCATCCTGTTCGTCCGAGGTGTGACCCTGGATGGAGCCTTCACGGGCATCATGTACTACCTGACCCCGCAGTGGGACAAGATCCTGGAGGCCAAGGTGGGCCGTGGAGAGTGGCCTGGAGGGGTGGGGAGGGCCAAGGGGCGCTGCCTCTGACGCCCGCTGCGCGCCTCCTGCCCCGCAGGTGTGGGGCGATGCTGCCTCCCAGATATTTTACTCGCTGGGCTGCGCGTGGGGGGGCCTCATCACCATGGCTTCCTACAACAAGTTCCACAACAACTGCTACCGGTGAGCCTCTCCCTGCCAGCCCCCGGCTGCCCCTCTACCCTGCAGCTGCCCCCCGGCTTCCCCGGAGCCCCGGATCCAGCGTGGCCTCCGGGACCTCCCTCCAGGGCCCTGGGTTCCACTCGTAGCCTTGAGGTCCTGGGCGCCCTGGGTCTGGATCGGGTCACTGGAGAACAGAGAGAAGAGGGTGGGGAACAGTGATGCCCAGGGGTCTGAGGCTCAGCCCACTGAATAAGGCCCTAGAAAAGAGGTGGGGGGTGAGGGGGAAGCTCTGTTCCTAGAACTTTCCATCTCAGGTCTTCTCTCTGCCTGCCTTGAACCCTGTTTTCCTCCCCCTCAGGGACAGCATTATCATCAGCATCACTAACTGTGCCACCAGCGTCTATGCGGGCTTTGTCATCTTCTCCATCCTGGGCTTCATGGCCAACCACCTGGGCGTGGACGTGTCCCGCGTGGCTGACCACGGCCCAGGCCTGGCCTTCGTGGCTTACCCCGAGGCCCTCACGTTGCTGCCCATCTCCCCACTCTGGTCTCTGCTCTTCTTCTTCATGCTCATCTTGCTGGGGCTGGGCACTCAGGTAGGGGTGCTGGGGCTGGGCACTCACGTAGGGGGTGCTGGGGCTGGGCACTCACGTAGGGGTGCGGGTGTGGGCGCTCAGGTAGGGGTGCAGGCGTGGGCCCTCAGGTAGGGGTGCGGGCGTGGGCCCTCAGGTAGGGGTGGGGGTGTGGGCGGCCTGCTGAGGGAGCAGGCGGGCAGGAGGCCGGGCTCTGACGGCCACTCCTGTAGTTCTGTCTCCTGGAGACACTGGTCACGGCCATTGTGGACGAAGTGGGAAATGAGTGGATCCTGCAGAAAAAGACCTACGTGACCCTGGGTGTGGCTGTGGCTGGCTTCCTGCTGGGCGTCCCCCTCACCAGCCAGGTAAGACCTGGAGGAGAGGCCGGGCGGGAGGGCCGGGGGTGGGGGAGCCTGGCCCCGGGGGTCCCCCCGACTCAGCTGCCCATGGCCCACAGGCAGGCATCTACTGGCTGCTCTTGATGGACAACTACGCGGCCAGCTTCTCCCTGGTCATCATCTCCTGCATCATGTGCGTGTCCATCATGTACATCTACGGTGAGTGCGCGTCCCCCACGTCCCCACGTCCCCATGTCCCCGCGTCCCCCGCCCCTGGTCCAGCGGCGCTCGCTGACCCCCCTCTCTCCAGGGCACCGCAACTACTTCCAGGACATCCAGATGATGCTGGGGTTCCCGCCGCCCCTCTTCTTCCAGATTTGCTGGCGCTTTGTCTCTCCAGCCATCATCTTTGTAAGTTCCCAGGCCGGCGCCCCCTGGCAGGCGTCCTCGTCTCCCCACGGGCGTCTGCACCCACGGCTCCTGCCGCGGGGAGTCAGAGCCGTTGCACAGACACAGGCGGGGCTCAGAGGCGGCTTAGAGCCCCATCCGGGAGCTGCCCGCCGGCTCCCCCAGAGGGACGCAGGGACAGTTAGCCAGATGGGCGTCAGCCTCCTGTCTCCAGTCCCTTAGCCCAGGTACTCGGGGCGCGGGGTACGCCACACGAATGCACGTTCCAGAAGCGGGTGGTACAAGTGCTATGTCAGCTCCGGGACGGAGGCAGTCTCCTAAGCCTTCCAGGCCCTGGAGTGGCCCGGCTTCCCCCAGGGAAGGCTCCCCGACAGGGAAGGCTCCCGCCCCACGACATTCAGCCCCCGGGAGCTCCCAGAGGGACCCCCCCAACCGCCCGGCACCAGGCGCTTTCTGCACGTGGCTCACGTATCAGCTCGCGTGATAGGACTCTCCACGGGGCGTCCTCACTCCCGCTTCACGGAGGAGGAGACGGGAGGTCACAGACCCAAGTTTCCGCGGCTCATAAATGACGGAGGCCCCGCTGGCGGCAAGGGGGTCCAGGGTGGAGCCTGCGTGCGGCCCGGGCTCCACCAGAAACGCCGCAGGAAGCAGGACTGGTCCGTGGACTAATCACCCGAGTTTGCTCCTCTGTGCTCAGGGCGGGAGCAGGGCCACAAAGCGTTCCACGGTGTAACGGAGGCTCCAGGGGAAGAGGAGAGGCCGGGCCGTCTGAGGGACAGAGGGGCCAGCCTAGTGGCAAGGGCAGCGTCCTGTCGTGTTCCCGTCACGCCCAGCTTCTCTGGGCCACACGAAGCTCAGCACCGGATTTCCATGTTGGCTCCTGTTTCGGGGGAGGCCCCCCCAGGGCTGAGGCGGCCACCACCTGGGCGGTGGGGTCTTCCCCGAGGCTGGCATAGACCCCAGCTCTGGCCACTGGCCCAGCTTTGAACAGGAGCAGCAGAAGCGTCGTGTAGGTGGAGGGAGGCCAGGCCAAGCCTGGGCCTCTGGGGGTGCGGCCAAGGCCCGGGGCCCTTCGGAGGGAGCTCACCCTCCAGAGCCCCAAAGAGGCTGCCCCCCGGGTGGAGACCTGGGGTACCAGCCCAGGCAGAGCGGGAGGCAGGAATGAGGCAGGTACAGGGGGGCTCGCAGGGGCAGCTCGGCCTGGCTCCCGAGTCTCCGCGCGATGGAGGCTGCGTGGGCAGCGGCCTCTCCGTGCTCAGAGAGCCAGGCCAGAGTCTCCCGAAGCTCACGACTCCAGGCCCCGTGGCCCCGTGTTTCTGGAACGTTGAGTCTTTCTGGGGGGGCTTTACCTCTTTAGATTTCTGCAAAGCTCTTTTGGACAAACCATCTTTCTGTCTGCTGGAAAAAGGGATCTGTTTACGACTTGGTCAGCACCTAGTTCCACTCAGGAAAACTGTTTCACGTGCAGCGTGCCAGGAGGTGCCCCTAGTGCGTGTGGGTCTTGCCCTCCTGAATTTGGTCACGCAGGAGACGCAGCTGAGGGCTCAGGAGGTGGACACGGAGCCCTCCTGGGGAGCGGTGCATACGCCAGGCCCCTGGGTGGCCCGTGAGCTGCCGGCCCGTCTTTCTGCTTCCTGAGTTTGCTGCTGTCGCTGCGGCCCCAGGCTTCATTTCCCGTCCCACTCTTGTCTTTCCGAAACGGCTCCGGGTCCCCAGCCTCCCCTGTGGCTCCACAGCCAGACAGGTGGGGCCTTGCCCTCTCCTCTCCCGCATCGCTCCCACCTCTCTGCACAGGCCCGTTCACATCAGCCCATGAGACTGAGACCCTGCTGCAGTCCCAGGAGGTCCCGGCCTGTGGGAAATGTTTAGCGGGTAGAAAATGCCCTGGAGAGGCCTTTCGGGAAGAGGGATGAGAAATCTGGAGAGGCTTCTTGAAGGAGGTGGCATTTGCATAGGGTCTGACAGAGGAAAGTGTAGAGGGTTCTCCAGAATCGATGAAGGGGGAAGAGAATGCTGGGTGCAGACGCGACCACGCGACGTTGAGACCAGGGTAATGTGGCCAGAGGGCTAAGTGAGGTGCGGTGTGCGATGCTAACAGCCCTGAGGCCAGGGATTTGGCCTTACTTACTTCGGCCTTGGTCAGTGGGCAGGAGGGAGCCCTTGGGAGTCTTTGAGCAGGACCTACTGACCTCAGAGGTGACGTCAGTTGCTCCCGGGCTGGCTCAGGATTACAGCAAAGACAGACCTCCCTGCCCACCAGGCTCTGGACCCCTGGCTCCGTCTGTTCCTTCCACTCCCCAACCTTGACATTGCCCCGACCTGCCCACGATGCCGCCTTGTAGGCCGGGAGACTGGAGAGGAAGGGACGGGGTGCTGGGAGGAGGACAGGACCCGGGGAAGGGCGGCTGGGGTGGTCCTGGGCAGGCCTCAAGCACGCTCGTCCCCTGCCCCCTGCAGTTCATTCTTATCTTCACGGTGATCCAGTACCGGCCAATCACCTACAACCACTACCAGTACCCTGGCTGGGCCGTGGCCATCGGCTTCCTTATGGCTCTGTCGTCTGTCATTTGCATCCCTCTCTATGCCCTGTTCCAGCTCTGCCGCACAGATGGGGACACCCTCCTCCAGGTGAGGGGTGGGTGCACCCGGCGGGAGGGGGCGGGTGGATGGGGCTCCCCAGCTCCCTCCTGAAGCGCCCCCCCCCACCCCCATGTCTGCCTCTCCCACAGCGCTTGAAAAATGCCACAAAGCCAAGTAGAGACTGGGGCCCTGCCCTCCTGGAGCACCAGACTGGGCGCTATGCCCCCACCATACCGCCGTCTCCCGAAGATGGGCTTGAGGTCCAGCCGCTGCACCCGGACAAGGCCCAGCTCCCCATGGTGGGCAGCAACGGGAGCCGTCTGCAGGACTCCCGGATATGAGCACAGCTGGCCTGGGGAGTGCCCGCCCCGCCCGTGCTCCCACCACAGAGACTGGGGAGGCAGGCGACGGGTGTCGCCACCTGCCCCTGCCATGCCCTGGCCAGGGCGGCTGCTGTCCCCTTGGTCGCCACTGGTAGCGTGGTCATTTGTGCTCGTGTCCCCAGTGTTTACAGGTCCTTTGGATGCCAAGACGGCAGCTGGGGATGGGTGTGGGCCATGGGGGGGTGGCGGGGGGGGCGGGGGGCGCTCAAAGCACTTTGGAGGGTGGTCTCAGGCCAGGTCCCCAGAGATCTGCTGGGCTTTACATGGCCTCTGATGCCCCCACACTCTGCCCTGAGCTGAGGTTCTAGGTGGGCCCCTACCTGTCCCCCTCCTTGGGCCTCCACCTCCTGACCAGTGTTCCTGCCCTCAGAGCAGACCCCGGCCTCCACCCGGGCAGATTTGGGTCTTCCTATCTGGGGCCAGGGTGAGGGGCTGAGGGGGCTGTACAGTGTTACTTGTCAGGCCGCGCCGCCCAGCCCTGTTTGTCTATGTAATTATTTTTGTAAAAATCGTATTCTCTGTGATTGCCATTCCCATGCCCCCAGCCACGGGCCCCGTTTGTCTTCCAGGCCTGCCTGCACCTCACTCGGCTGCCCTGGGGTCTCTGCGCCTCATTCCAGCCCTGGCTGTCAGGCCCAGCCAGCAGAGGCCCACGACCCAGCAGCCTGCCCAAAGCACTAGTTTCTGGGGGGTAGGGGTGGGGTGCTCCTCAGCAGGAGGTTTGAGCCCAGAGCCCCGGGGAAGGGGACCTTACATGAAACCCCCTTGCCCTCCCTCCACCAGGCAAAAGGCCCAGGATTCCCAAACTGGGCTGCCCTTGTTCATGTGCCAAATGGCCCCAGCCCGCGTGCCCCATCCCCTCTCTGGAGCCGAGCTCATTCCCCCCAAGCCCTGCAGTGTCCGTTTGTCCGTCCTCTGTGCCCCTCTGTGCCGTGACAGCCCCGGAAGAGCCGCCTCTAATCCTCTGTAGCAATAACGGTGCACCACCCGCCCCTACCCATCCGTGTGCACCACTAGGATTTTAAAGTCCATAGATTTTAATGAAATTTCTATTCCTGTCTCTGAGCTGCTGCTGTGCTTTGTCTGAGTCCCCCAGGGGGACAAGAGTCGGGGCTGGGATGAGACCTCTGCCTGCCAGGCCTTTGTGGAGAGCCAGGAGAAGGAGGGCCAAAGGCTCTGATTGTCAGAACCGGGCACTAGGGACTTGACGAGGGGGGTGGGGGGCAAGGCCCAGACAGACGGACAGTGTCGGTGTCCTGGCAAGGGCTCATCTGAGACCAGATCTGAAGCAGGCTGGGCCATAGCGGCGGAGAGGCGGCAGCTGGCGTGAGGTCCAGCAGAAGCCGAAGCCTTCCTCGTGACCAGCCCCTCAGGTGGGGGCCTATGGTGCTGCGCTGGACACTGGAGCAGAAGATGGCTTTGTCCGCGGGCCGCACTGAAGCTGCCGTCCCCAGCGGCAGGCGGTGGCCAGGCCTCGGGGTTGGGGGTGGCGCCCCGGAGGAGGAGTGGGCCGGCAGCACTGGAGAGGCCCAGCCCGAGCTCCTGAAGCCCCATGGAGGCGAGGCACGGGCCCGAGACCCCAGCTGGAGGACCCCACGGGCTGCTGCCTGGACGGAAAGAGCAGCGGTGAGCCAGCAGCGGCCTGAGCCTCAGCCCACCCTGTCCAGCCAGCCAGGTGCTCTGGTTTACCTGCGGCTGGAGGAGGCGCAGGGGGGCCTCAGAGGTGCCTGCAGCTCCTGTTGCATGGCTGCCTTCTGTTCCTTTAGCTCTGCAGCAGAGAGGTATCTCTGAGACACAACTCGTAGCAGTTCCGGGGTGTGTACAAGTGTGGGGTGGACAGCAGGAGGCTGGGTGCTCTGGGGCCTACATGGGGTCCTCACCTGCCAGGGTGGGCTCTAGGGTTGCCTCAGAGGGCTGGGGTGCCCCTGTATACTCTTCCAGGCAGCGCTGCAGGGAGAGCTGGCTCAGTGCCCCAGCCTTGGACGCAGAGGCCAAGATCCCCATGGCAGGACCCCAAAACTGGTCCAGGCAGTCTCTGGGGGGAGCACCAGTCCCCCTGCCCCCCTGAAAAGCCCCGCTGGGTGAGGTGGTGGCTTGCTTGGACTCAGACTTAGGGCAGGTAAGGAGGCAAAGACAGGGCAAGTTCAGCAAATTAAAGTGCTGACCTTGGACTTAGGGGCTCACCAGAATATTCTGGATTCACACACACAATAGGGACCATGCACATGTGAGAAATGGCCTCAGGACTCACACACCTTTACATGCACATATGCACACAGACACACATGTATGTGGGTCTCACACACCAGTGAGAGGCAGCTGCATCTACACTCAGCAGAAAGGCTCTGGGCAGGGCGGCCCACGGCTGCTTCTCACCTGCAGGATGGGGACCATCCTCTCCAAGGTGTGACACTCCTCCTCCAGGAGGATCCTGGGACACATGCGAGTGTGGCAGCCGGGACCAGCGCCACAGGACCCAGTCTCAGCTGAGCCTTCCACCCAACCCCACCCCCGCCGGGCCCTCCTGCCTCACCCACCCTGCTCTCGGCCCCAGCCTTCCACCCCCCACCAGCCTCTTCCAGGGCAGGATGTGTCCTCCCCGCACCTACTGCACAGCACCCACCATCCTCTCTTCTTACTGCAGGGGCCTCCTCTGGCCTCCCTCCTCCCCCACATCACAGCCCTTCCTCTGCTTGAAACCCTCCCACGGTGCCTCCCCTCAGGATAAAAATCCTCAGGCTGCTCCCCCCCGCCCCCCCCCCCCCCCCCCCCCGCTTGACCACTTCCTGGCAGCAGCCACTGAGGCCCTGCAGCAACCTGCCCTTTCCACCTCTCAGCCTCCCCATCCTGGCCTCCCACCAGGTGTGTGGCCTCCTTCTCCTCTCCCCGAAGCTCAGTCTCAGTACTTCAAGACCTGCCCCAGCCCCATCCTCCCTGTGTCCACCCCCCACGTACGCTCAGGGGGGCCTCACCGCAGGTGTCCAGCAACCTGGTCGATGCTGGACACGTTCAGCTGGTCCTTGATGATGCTGAGGTCCCTCTGACCACTGCTGGCAGAGGAGGTCAACATCACTCTCCCCAGGTTGCCTCACCCCAGGCCTTCGGGACACAAATGCCACTCCTAGACAGTTCTGTGTCTTTTCTCGAAAAGGCAACATATAGAGCACAAAGGAGAGGAGTCCCAGAGCCTGGGTTTGCAAATGGGCTCCCTCACCCTTCAGTGTGTGTGACCTTGGGCAAGTCGGTTACCCCTTCTGAGTTTTAGTTTCCTCCTCGGTAAAAGGGTGCTGTCACTCCCTCAAAGGGTTGTGTGAGAACCAGAACTAAGTGGCTGCTGCCATTCACTTAGGAACACCCTCATTTGTCTCATTTGGTCCCCTGGGCTCTCTAGCCCAGCTCCTGTTGACCCCCACATGTGGCTGTGGGGGTTCCAGCTCCAGGCCAGGAACTTCTCCACAGAGCCAGGTGGAAGCCACCAGCTGGCTGGGCCCCTGCCAAGTAGGGAGAGATCCCTCCTTTCCTACCACCACTTCACCTGGGTTCACTCCTCATCTGGATTTTCTGTTCTGGCAAATCACACCTAGGCTCCTCCAAGGCAAAGCGCAGGACCCTGGGGCTGTACTGGACCCAAGCCTGGGTCTGGTCCCTGCAGAAGGTGCACAGGAAAGTCAGGGGCTCCTTCCTGGGGACCACCGAAGGCAATCCTGGCCCCTTTTCAGGTGCAGGGCAAGCCCCCTTAGCCCTTGCTCCGGGGCCTCGCCCTAGGTCCGAGGTTCCCACCTGCCCTCGCGGATGGCCTTCTGGCGGAGACTCAGGAGCAGCTGCCTCAGCTCCTGGCGCACGAGGTCTCTTAGGAGGGGCGGCGGTGCCAGAAGCGAGGAGGGCTCAGAGGTGGGGCGGGAGCCCGAGGCTCGGGAGGCTCGAGCCTCCCGGAGCAGGGCCTGTAGCGTCACCACCTGCAAGGAGAGCTGGCACACCTTGCGACGAGGGAGAGCAGTGACGGGAGTGGAGGGGGCTGGGGGACCTCATGAGGGCAGAGCGCAGTCTAGAGGGCTGGTCGGCCGGACCTCGGGAGTTCTCGGGCAGGACGGGGGGCCCGAGGGGAGGTGGGGAAATCACCCGAGTCTTGGGACAGGCCTGGAGTGTGGCCCCTCCGCCCACGCCCCACCTCTGCCCGCAGCTCCAGGCTCAGGTCCACCGTCGTCTCCCCCAGAAGCCTCTTCACTTCGGGCCGCTCCGGGAGCGGAACGTGCTCCTCCACCAGCTCCCACAGCGACGGGGAGTCCCGGAGCATGGCCCGCCCGCGCCGCCGCCCCCCGGCGAGCGGCCCCAGGCTCGCACCTGCGGGACAGCAGGGGCCCCGCAGCGTTACCGGGAGAGGGCGGGTGGCCGGGGCTGGCCCCGCCCCTCCCCTCCCGGGCCCCGCCCCTCCCGGGCCCCGCCCCCCTTCCCGGCCCCCAGGGCCGCGCCCCTCCCCGGCCCCCAAGGCCCCGCCCCCGCCCCGTCGCGCTCCCCGGCGTCTCCCAAGTCCCCCAGCTCCGCCGCCAGTCTCGGCGACTGGAATCACCGGGCCCGGAGCCGCCTGTCTCTGGCGCTGTCCCTGCTGCCCCGCTTCGGCCGACTCTCGCGGGCCCCGCCTCCTCCGCGCGGCCGTCACCCGGGAAACCGCGCCGCTCCGGGCCCCGCCCTCCGGGTGGGCGTGGCCAGCCAGCGGGGGCGTGGCCAGCCAGCGGGGGCGGGGCCTGCGGGGAGCTTCGCCGCCCGGCGCTCCCGGCTCCTCTCCCGGCAGCTTCGGGGCGGGTGGGAAGAACCGAGAAGCCGGGGCCCACCGGGGGGACTGCTCGCTGCCTCTCCGGGCCCGGCCCGCCCGACGGCCTAGGCCAGTGGCCCTCCGGCCGCACACGCGGGGTCTGGGACCCGGGACCCAGCTTCCCCAGCGCCAAGCAGACAAAGGGGCTGCTCCATTCACGTTTTTTACTAAAGCACCCACACAAGTTTCTGTGCAATGTACAAACACCGAGCCGGCCCTGGGGCTGCTGCCTTCTCTCTGAGATAGGGAGGCGGGGACCAGACTGACGGATCCAGGCCCCCTCCCCCGCCCCCCATGCAAAGCCCAGCCCCAAGATCCCAGGCAGCGACACAGCACCCCCTCTGGTCCCCTCCTGGGGCTTCTCCTCAGCAGGGGGCGCACCAGAGTTTGCCCCTACAATGTTGAATGAAAAAGGTTTCCCCTCCCCTGGGAGCGCGGGGGATCCCCAGGTCTGAGAATTCCCCCTGGAAGCCACACTGCCCCCTAGTTGTACCTCCTACTCTTCCAGGCCCTAGGGGACTCGAGGGGGGAGAAACTGAGGCACAGAGAGGTGGAGTGACCTAGCCCGGGCCACTCGGTGAGGCAGTGCAGGGGCTGGGCCGACCCTGACAGTGATGGAGGGCTGGGCTGGGCAGGGAGGGACAGGACGAAGAGTTGACCCCAGAGAGGGCCACACTGGAGGGGCTCGCCCAGGTTGGAAGTCCCCCAGAGTAGGTTCTGAAACTTCCAGGTGCAGCTGGAGGGGCCTGTGGAAGACCCTCCGAAAGCAGAGCCCACAGTCTGAGTCCTGGGGGATCCTCCACAGAGTAGCCGCCAGCCAGGCTATATAGTATATAGGTCAGTCCTCTGGCAGACAATCCTTGGCACTGGGAGCCTTTACCCATTAGCTCAGCCCCGAGGGGGCCATGACGGGGGCCGCCCAATGTCCACTGTGATATTGGTGAAGAGTGGTTGCCGAGACACCTCCAAGACCTGGTACCGCACTGACCCGATGCCATCCCGCTTCATGGTCAGCTTCGTGTTTTGGATCTTGGTAAACCTAGATAGGATGGAAGTGGGTCCAGATCAGGGCTACCCAATAAACCCAGTATGGGGTCTCTGGGGGTAAGGCTCAAGCCACCCTGGCTTCTTCCAGGGATGACTCAGTTCTCCTCACCAAACCCTCTGCCCGTCACCTGCTTGGAGCCCTTTTGCTCTGGCATCTGCCTTTAAAACAGAGATCTTCTCCCCTCGAGTCCAGAATTGGACACCCTCACAAATCTCTCTCTGATCTCAGGCTCTTCTCAGCCTTAGACCCAGACACGGGCATCCCATAGGCACCTCAAAGGCAACTTGTCCTGCGTCGGGTCATCATCTGTGCTCCCCAAGCCCCTCTTCTCTCTTGGCTATCTCCTCCGTCCCTCACCACTTACTTACTGAGCAGTCCCCCCAGTGCCAGGCTCTGCTCATAAGTACTAGGGACACAGTCAGGGACAGGGCACTAAGTCCTTCCTTTCATGGCAAGTCTGTTCCACCAGGGAGACAGGCAACTGACAAGGGACGCATCAGAGTGCTAAGGGAGACAGGGGAGGGAGACGGAGACGGCTGCCTTGGAAGGGGTGAGCCTGTGACACCAAGCTGACAGCAGGGGGGAGAGCATTCCAAGCAGAGGTCAGCACACGCTGACCCTAACCTGGAAATGAGAAGTTGCACAGCCAGTGGTTAGAGCTTCATGGGCCAAGGGCTTAAGAACAGCTTGGAGGCTAGAGCATGTCGGGGTGGGGCTCTGTAAGTCAGAGGATGCAGGTTTTTTATTCGAGGAGTGAGAAGACAGGGATTTTTTGCCCAGTGGGAGGCCGGCGGGGACGGCCAGAGGACACCAGCCACAGGAGGACAAGGACGAGAGGAAAACAGGAAAACTAGTGAGAGGCCACTGCAGCAGTCCCGACAGGATGACAGAGGCTGTACTAGGGCAGAGGTGGTGAAGGGAAAAGCAGATGGGCTCAGATCTGTTTTGGGAGTGGCACTGACACCACCTGCTGGTGGTATAGACATGTAGGGTCAAAGAAGAATCCAGGAGAACTAGATTTGGGGCAAAGGCGCCTAGGTGGACGGAACCAGCGCCCAGAGAGTTCTTCAAGCTAGAAATGCTTTGCCGTCTGGCCACTTCCTCACCCAAGGCAGACATCACTAACTCATGATGACACCTCGGCATGTGCTTCTAGAGCTCCACTCCCACCCTCATCCCAAGTGTTCTGATCCTCCCAGTCCTTCTGAGCTCGGCTCAGATCCCCCCCCCCCAGCCATCTCAACACTGAGCACGTTCCCTCAGACGCCCTCCAGCCCCTCTTCTCCCTGCCCTGCTTGCCTCGGTTTCTATCTGAACTGCTTTTTCATCAGCTCCCTGGATGCCCAGGGCTTCGTGCTCCTGCCAAATGCCGGCCCTCCGCTGCTGCTGCAGCCTACCTCCCCACCCTTACACACTGTTCCATCCGGGGACACGGCAGCCTCACACCCAGCACACCCCAGGGCCCCCAATTCCATCAAGCCTGGTCAGCTTCCTTCCAGGCCCACCAGCCCTTCACCTTTTTCGCACTCACAGGGTGGTCCTTTCAAACCCAAATCTGATCCTGCTCCTTCCCTGCTCAAAGTCCTTCCACGACTCCCCGGTGCCCTGGGCACAAAAGTAAAACTCCCAACCTGGGGTTTGACACCCCAAACAGCCAGCACTGACCCCTCTATGGTCACTCCCAGCCTTCAGTGACTGTAAAACAGAGTTTCAGACTCTCAGCGTATATATCATGCAAGTTCACATTCCAGACTCCTGCAAATACTATGCCTTTTCTCCAAACTGGCCTCCTCCACTAGCCTGGTGAATACAGCACTGTGCCCCCGGCCGGTGGGTGACAAATACTTGTCCAATGGATCATCTTCCAAAGTCTAGTTTACCATCACCTCCTCCAGGAGGGCCTCCCACCATCACTCCCTCTTCTGCAAGGACAGCACCTTGTCCTGATCACCTTGTGCTACAACTGCCTGTCTCCCTCCCTGGAGTGAACCTCACCGTGTGATGTCCGGCAGGGACTGGCTCCAGGCTCCCCCCACCTCCCACCTAGGTTAGAGCAGTGCCAGGAAGCCCTGGTCTACACTGCACATGCCCCAGGTGCTTCTCCCAGCCAGCACCGGACACCAAATGTTGCTCCACCCCCAGGGACAGAGCGGCCTACTCTGGTCTCAGAGGGCTCAGCACTGTCTTTCGGCGCCTGGCCCCATGCCACTCAAGGCCACCTCTGTTGGGTCCCCAGGCCCTGGAGCTGTGCCCAGTGCCTGCTAGCTCTTGTCCTATCTGCTCTGGCACGAGGGAGGTCTGTGAGGACACCGACGGGAATGTCATCAACTTGTGATGATTTGAACCCTGCCGTTACATTGTTGTCACCTCTAGGAATGAGGCCAGGGATGACAGAAGTCTGGAGTGAGACTGAGCTAGGGGCTGGGGAACAGGGAGCAGGGGCGTGGGGGCCATCTCTAGGAGTCAAGGGTCAAGGGCCTTGGGATCACATCTGGGGATCAGTGGCACTGGGGAGTCACTTCTAAGGAGCAAGGGAATAGGGGCGCTTGGGGTCACCTCTGCGGGTTGGGCTCGTTATGCTTGTCCCGGTCGTGCTTGATCATGCGGTAGCGGCCTATGCGGATGTCTGGGCGCGAGATCTTCATCCCAGTCAGGGAGATCCTGGGGATGGGGACAGATGGGCTGGAGCAGGCACCAGGAAGGGCAAGGAGCCTCGCCCAGTCTGTGCTGCACCTTCTGCACCCGGTCGACTCCCTGCCCCACCCCACCCCTACTCACCGGTTGAAGATGTCGTCATCCTCGCCACCCCAGCCCCAGTACTCGTTGGGGAAGCCGTTGATTCTCAGAAACTGGGCTTTACTCAGGCCTGACACGCCTCCAAAGTAGCCAGCATAGGGCAGCCTGTGGCAGGGGAGGGCAGGTGTCAGTGAGGGGCCTGAGAGGACTCCAGAGGGAAGGCCAGAGATGGGTGGGTGTGGGGGAGAGTGTGCTACAGGGGCCAGCGGCAAGGGGGCGCTGGGTACGGCGGGGGAGTCTGGATCCAGCTGAGAAGGGAGCCCTCACCGGAAACCAAACTTGTCCATGGCAATGGCAAAGTGGCGGGGCTGGTCACCACAGCGGTACAGGTTGCGGTCATCCATGGGGACCAGGTCCACGTCACTGAAGATGAAGCAGTCGTAGGTGGCATCCTCCTTCAGCGCCTCTAGGAAGCCTACGTTGAGCAGCTTGGCCCGGTTGAAGGTGTCCTCACCGTGCTGGGGTCGGTGCAGGGGACAGGTCAGCTCTGGGCCTGTGACTGGCAGGCACCTGCCACTTTAGCACTGTCCAGAGTGGTCCCCAAGGGCCTGCCACTTCCCTGCCTCCCCCACCCCACTCTGAGTGGCTCCCCTAAGTCCCGCCTACTAAGGCCTTCCATGGCTTGGCTCCAGTCTCCTCTCGCGCCATCGCCCTCAGACTCCAGGGCCCAGCTGCGCTATGTTCCTCAGCTGCTCTGGAACATGTCAGGCTCCTTCCTGCCGTGAGGCCCTGGTGTTAGCTCTGGAATGCTCTCCTCTGATTTGATCATCAAGCTTATGTCTGGACAGGCATCCTTGACCTCCCTGCCTCTGGGTCATCATTCACTCTGTCCTGTGAGCTTCACTTATGCCAGAGTCCGGTTAAGCTGGGACTCAGAGTGCTCCTGTCGCTCATTTTTTCACCCCTTCTTTCCAGCGTGCCTTGCAGCCGTGTCCCTTGTGCCAGGAAGAGCAGCCCTGAGACACTGTATCCCCGCTGGGCACTCACAAAATGAGATGAACGATGCACACCCCAATGCCCAGTGTCCAAGATCAAGAACCATGGGGATGAGCCACCAAGCCTCATCCACCCAGCCCTCTGGCTCATCTGGACCCACATCCAACTCCCTGGGCAGCCTCTGAGACTGGGACAGGATGGGGACAGGAACAGGACAGGATCTGGCTAGATTGACTTGTCTCCCCAGGTGTACAGGCAGTCGCAGGCCAGTGAGCCTGAGGTCCCCTTAGAAAAGGGGCTGCAGGGCCGGGCCTCCTTGAGGCTGGGTTCCTGGCCACGCATGCCCAAGCTCCAAATTCTAGCCAGGGCAAGGAGGATCTCATGGAAAGAGCTGGGCCCTCTGTCCCAACCCACCATCTCCAGGCTAGAGCTGGCCAGGCCCCTGAAGGGGTCTTGAGGCATGCCCCTCCTACCCACCAGGCAGCCTGAGCCCGAGCGAATGGGAGCTGCTCCCCTAAACTGCCCAGCCCTACTTGCTCTCTCCCCTCCCTGCCCTGTACCTTCTCTCCCACCAGCCCTTGCAGCAGTTGTGTACTTTCTCCTGCCTCATCGGCTCTCCTTTCTGACCTTTCTCCCCAGCCAGGAGCCCCGAGTTTCTCCCACACGGCTCATGAACATGCCCAATTTTACTCCATCTGAAAAATAAACCTCTCTAGCCACCGCCCTACCTTTGCCTCCCCTTCTCGGCAGAGATTTTTCTTTTTTTTTTTAAGAGTTGCCTCCAATTGGCTATTTCCATTTTGTCAAATCTGATTCCTTCTTCAACCCACTGCAATCTGCTTCCGCCCCCACCATGCCCCTGAAATGGTTCTCGCTGGGCCCACCTTGTTACTAAATCCACTGGACGCTTCTTGGTCCATATCCCTACTCCCCCGGCAGTGCTCACGTAGCTGCCGTGCTTCCTTCTGGACACTTTTTCCTGGGCTTCTGGACACCACCTTCTCCCGGGATTCCTCGAGCCTTTCTGGCCAACCTGCGCAGTGTGTGCTGCTGTCCCTCTCTCCACCTGTCCCTTACGCGCTGGCTTTCTCCTCTCAGGTCCTGTGCTCCCGGGGCAGCCTGGACACTGTCGGGCTTAGGGTTCACCTGCATGCCGGTGGCTCCCAGATGCCTCTCCGCACCTCAGACCTCGTTGCTCGCTGGACTCATTGGTCCAACTGCCGGCTGAACACTCCTCTCATACTTCACCCGGACATTCAAACTCATCACATGCAAAAAAGAATTCCGAGTCACGCTCTCCCCCAGCCCTGGCCCGGCTCCTGTGTTCCCATCTCACTCACAGGCACAGCCAACCACACGGCAGATGGCCAAGGAGAAACCCTCGAGGTGTCCCCGTGTCTCCCTCTCCCTACTCCCTACTGTGTCACATCTCCCTTCATGGCCACAACTGCTACTGACTCACATGCAGGTTCACTCTTTTCCTGAACGTTGTAGCCTCTTCCCAACTGGTCACCCCCACAAGTCTCCCCCTCCAGCTCCTCCCCCACATGCAACCAGAGCCATCTTCCCAATAAGCAAACGTATATGCTACTCCTCACTTAGAACCTTCCAGTGGTGCCCCACCACCTCCAGGCTGGAATTCAACTGCCTGACATGCCTCCAGAGACCCTTCTGGATTTGGGCTCTGCCAGCAGCTCCAGATTCATCTTTGCCACCCACCCTGCATGCTGGATCCCACACCTTGGCCACCAGTTCCCGAATACACGAGATGGTTCTCTCGACCCCTGGGGCCTCCAGCCAGTCAGCCGGCTGATGCCTGTTCACCCCTCAAGACCCATCTCTACTGTCACTTCTCAACTCCCGGGCTGGCAAGGCCCTCTGTGCCCTCCTAGTCCCCAGCCCCAAGTCAGCCTGCACCATCAGCCCGGAAGGGGGATCCAGGTCCCATACTTAGAGGAGGCCCAAGTCCCACAGCAGATCCTCCCCGGGGCCCAACAGCCGGGCCTCGCCAGGCTCATGGCAAGGCTTAGACACGGAGCTCAGTTCCCGGGCCTCTGCGGTGGCTGTGGCCCTCAAGCAAGCTTCATCCCTCTCTCAGGCTCTACCTCTCTCTCCTCACCCAGGTCTCCACCTCCATGGGGAGGGGTCTCTGGGGAGCAACAATGGGGCCCATCCCGAGGCCATGCACACACCCATCAGTGCGGCCAACATCCGCGTGCACATACTCCCCTATATGGGCATGCAAGCCCTCCTGGGTGCGCATGGACATCACGCAGGCCCGCCTGGGGCTGTGTATCCACACAACCGGCGGCAGACAAGATCCTGCGAATGTTCCCAACCCCACGTGGGTGCCCGTACCCACAGGTGCTCAGGGGTCCCCCGGCAGCTAGAGCCAGCCCGGGGCCACCGGCAGCGCACCTGGTTGATGACGTAGACGCCGTAGCGCAGCCTCTGTCGCCGCAGAATGGGGTGCAGATAGTGGAGCCAATAGCGGAGGTGGTGCTCCCGGTGTCGAAAGGGGATGATGACCGCCACCGTCTGGGCGGGCGTGCAGTCGGGGGGTGCATAGCGGCCGCCCAGGAGCACGCCCGGGTTCTCCCTTTGCACCCGCTCCAGTGGCATGGGCGTGGTGAACTCGATCAGCAGCCGGCCCACTGCAGGCAGGGCGGTAGCAGGCATCAGGCCCTCGCCACCATCCAGGGGCACCAGCCCTCTCCCTCAGCCCCGGACGGGCCCGGGGTGGGCCGACAGAGCCCCAGGAGCCGCCCTCTCGCAACAGGCCCGGACCCCTGCACCCCCAGGGCTCCTTCCCCAAGTCAAAACAGCGGTGGGGTCTTCTGCTCACCCCTAGGGGCAGGCCCTCCCCCCAGGCTCACCAAGACCAGGCGGCGAGTCGGGACAGGGAGGCAGGACGGGAGCCGTGGGGCCAGGACGGGCGCTGGGAGCCTCGGGGAGCCCCGAGCTGGGGGCCGTGGCGTTGGGCCGGGAGAAGTTGGTGCTGCTGCTGGCAGCTGGGTGGAGGGCGCGGGCAGGGCCACGGGCGCTGAAGCGGCTGAAGAAGGCCAGGTGCTGGGCGTAGACGTCAAAGTAGAGGATGACGGCCACGAGAAAGTGCAGCAGGCAGAGAAGGAGCACGGCCTTGCACACGCGCTCCAGCGTCCCCCCCAGCAGTCTGCTCATCCCGCAGGCGGCCGCTGGCCCGCCCAACGGGCCCGGGCATCCGGCTGCCGGCCTGGGCAGGGGAAGAGAGAGAAAGACCCAGCAGGTCAGGGCTGGCAGGGTGAGGCTACCCGCCCACCCCTCTCCTGCCACTGCTCACACTTATTATCTGCTCATCCCCTGTGATGCTCGCAGACTTCCAATCTACCTGCTAATAGACACGCAGACACAGTCCTTGGCCATTCACTACTCACACATCTTCACGCACCCGAGGACTAACCACGTATGCAGACATTCCTCCTCCTTGCTCACACACACACACAAGTGCAACCTCATGCACCCGCACTCAAGGTGCACGCCTGTGTGTTCTCAGAAACACCAACACAGACCTCTGATCACAGTGGTTCATAACTCCAAATGGAAGCACGTTTACCTGCAGACCCACACGTGTACCTGTGCCCCAGAGAACAGACACCCCGCAGGGCAGCATCCTCAACCCAGGGCTGGGGAGGGGAGACCACTGACTGAGCACCTACCATGCAGGAGCGCTTGGTACTCATGACTTCAGTTAGTCCTGCCAGGAGCATGGTGGGCACTGGTTTGGTTGGACAGGTAGGTACCAGGGACAAGTAGGCCAGGCCAACTAGGACCAGGCTGGGAAGTGGCCCTCAGCACCCAGGAGGCCCAAATACGATCAAGATGTTTATGGCTGGAACAAGAGGTCAAAATATAGGGTGGGGCATAGGATGCCCCTCCTCTAAGACCTCAAGGATTGGCATGAACTTTCTGGAGCCTGCCCAGCACTCCTGGTTCTGGTTCCCGGGAAGAAGGAAGGTCCGGGCCCTGGACACTGCTCCCACATCGGCAAGGCAGGCGCGGGTCCTCCCTGGGCCACGGCTCCAGCTGCGGTTCCAGCAGCGCTCCAGGGAGCAGGCTGGGTCTCACTCAGATACAGGGCACCGCACGGCCACCACAGACACCCCGGGTCCCAGCTGAAGTCACCTGCACTCAGACACCCCAGGAACTACGTACAGAGTCGCAGACACGCCCCAGTGACAGTAACAGTAGCGCAGAGTCACACACTCACAAACAAAGCGGCGGCTCCTCGAGGTGCACAGCCATGCATGCAGGCTCCCGGGCGGGCGCGCAGACGCCGGGCCCCACGTGCAAGCATCCCTCCCGCCGCCCTCCCAGCCGGGCTTCTGGGTCAGGCCGAGGTGCGTTAGGGCGGGGCCGACACGCAGGCCGGCCGGGGCACGTGGCTCCCGGGACCCGGGCGGCCCGAGGACCCGGTGGGTGTGGAGCCGGGGAGCGTCCGTGGGCCGGGGGCGGGGGGCGGGGGCCGGGCCGCGGGGAGCGTGAGTGGGGCGCCGGCCGCGCGCGAGGACAATAAGGGCGGCCGGCGGGGGGGCGCGGGCGGGGGGGGGGGCAGCCCCGGGCCGGGGTCCGGCCGCCCGCGCCTCTCGCCGGCTCCGGGGCGGGGATCGCGGGCCCGGTCTGGAATGTCGGGGCGCTGGGCGGGGGGCTCACCCGGCGCTCGGGGCTCAGCAGGGGGCGCCGCTCCGGCTCGGGCTGCGTTCCCGGCTCCCGTGGCTGCGGCCGGCTCCGTCCCCCATGGCCCGGCCCCGCCGCCTCCCGCCGCCCGGTCAGCGGCCCCCGCGGCCCCCGGGCCGCCTCCCGCCGCCGCCGCGGGCCATGGAGCCGAGCCGCCCCGGGGGGCAGGGCGGGGCCGGGCGGCCGGCAGACCCACCGACCGCGGACCGACGGACCACAGCGCCGCCTCCCTCCCGCGCTACGGCGCCTCGGAGGGGCAGGCCTGGCCGGCGCGCCCGCGCCCGCGCGCGCGCCCCCGCGGCCCCCGCCTCCAGCGCGCCCGCGCCCGCCGCGCGCCTCCGCCGCCCGCCCCTGCCGGCGGCCCAGCGCGGCGCTCGGGGGCCGGGGCCGGCGGGGGGAGGCGCACCCGGGGCTGGCCTCGGGGTGCGGACTGGGGAGGGCGCGGGTGGGGGCTGGGGCGCCAACTCTGCCAAAGAAGGGCGCCTGGAAGTTAGGCGACTCCAGCAGGGAGGTTAGGGATCTGTGAGCTCGTTGATGGGCACGGGATTGTCTGCCCGCGGCCGCGGAGGGGGCCGCCAGCTTAAAGACATAAAGAGGGATGTGGCCGGGGCTTCTAGGGTAATAGGAGGTTGGCAAGAGATGGCACGGAAGGGGGAGGAGCTGGACGGGGCCCTGGGAACAAGCGCTCAGGTTAGGTACTGGCAGGGCAAGTGATGGGCTCCAAGCCCCACAGCGCTGGAGGGTGATGGATGCCCAGTAGTAGAGCCAGAGCCAGATAGGAGATGTGGCCCTTCCGGGCTTAGCAGACAGAACCTTGAAGAAGCCAGGGGAGGAGGACAGCCCCCTCCCCTGCACAAACACCTGGGTCCATATCCCCAGACTCTCTTGTTCCCTCCAGGAAAGATGTTCAGCATCCTTCTCTCCAGCCCAGGAACCAGCTCTGTCCAGAGCAGAGACAATGTGTATGAGACAGAAACGTGCCAAGAGGGTGGCATAAGGTTGAGGCCTACAGGCCCGTTTACTCTCCCTCCATGAAAGAAAGTAGCAAAGAAGGGCAACAGAAGCAGCATTGACCCAGACGAAAACCACGTTTATTTCACAAACACTGGGAAGATGGGTTGGGGGCAGAGTTGGGACACCAGTACACAGGTGCACGCAGCCATCAGTGAGTGGCCCACTCCCCACACTGAGGGTCCAGCCAGGCAGTGCCTCCAAGTTGACAGGCAGCACGTGCAGCAAGTGCAGGGGGGCCCCTGAACACCAAGCCCCCTGAAAGGCCAAGGATGACAGCTCCAGCTGTCCCGGGAAAACCACAAATAAATAAGAGTGGGACACGGCCCCACCCAAACAGATCATCTAGTCACCCATCTTCACTCTGGAGGTCTGCAAAAGAAGAACAGGAGAAATCAGGCAGAGACAGAGGAACAGATTAAGACAGTGACAAATGACAGATCAGCTCTAGCAAACCCATGGTGGGATGTGCAGACCACAACAGATGGATGACTGGACCAAGATGGACATGGTGTGACAAACACAGGAACAGGGACAGTCAGACAACTGCAGAGTCAGGCTGTGGGACACAGAGACGGAGAAGTGGCAATATGGACAGGACCAGTTGCCAAATGTCAACCCCACTTAGCACACAATCACGTTCAGACCGTCAGGCTGATCCTCAGCCTCCCTTACACACTGTTGGACAAAACACACACAATACAGACATGCTGTCCTACTGACAGCACACATGCACACAGACCCTGAGATACACAATCACACCGAGACAAACTGACACACAGACAAGATCCCAACCTCGTCTAGACTACAAACAGAAACAAAAACTAATGGAACAAAAAGCTTCAACAGAAGACCTATAGGCACAAAACAACAGGAAAATACACATTACTCTTGTCAACAATACCAGATTGGAAAGCTTCAAAAGGAAAAAACAAAAAAATGGGAATGAAGTGGTGGGAGCTGTTCAGGGATTCTCTGGTTATAGATGGAGAAGGGAACACAGTGGCTCCTCTGGAAGGAGGGTGAGGCTGGGATAGGGACAAGGACAGAGGCTCCCCAGGGGATTCATCACCTGAAGGATTGCAACAATGACCCCAAAGAGGCCAATGGCACTGCCAAAGATCTCCACGATAAGAATCTTTACAAAGAGGCTTGGGTTCTGTGCATCAGCCAGGGCGGCTCCACTGCCCACGATGCCCACGCAGACTCCACAGAAGAGGTTAGACAGGCCTACTGTGAGGCCAGCTCCGAACATGGAGTAGCCTGAGAGGATAAAGAGTATTGAGGCCAAGCCAGGCACAGGGGGAGAGGAGGACAAGGGCCCAACATGGACTAATGGGGATAGTCAGCACTCCAACTAGGCCAAGCAGGCCAAACAAAGGGAGTGAATGTTGAAATAATGAGTCTGAGCTGAGGCATGCAAGTGGGGAAGCAGATGTGAAGCCCCAGCCTTTTTCCTTCACACATCTACCTACCTGCGTGGTAGTTTCGATGTCCAATGGCCTGGGGGTCAGTAGCACTGAAAGGCTGCAGGAGGCAGAGAAATACTCAGAATCTCCCCTCCCCCTTATGCCACTCCCTCTCCTCCAGCCTCACTAAGCACTGAATAGAACACATTGGAAGAGATGCCCACACCACCCTGGTTCTCCGTACCTCAGCCATGTTGCTAATCACAATAGCCATGATGATGCCATAGATGGCCACAGCCTCACAGAAGATGATGCTGGTAGTGGTAGTGGTGGGCATGAGGGGTGGAGAGGAGAAAAAAATGAGAAAGAAATCAACCTTCCTCCCCAGAGTCCTCAGTCACCATTTCCCCCACTGACATCTCACCCCACCAGGAGGCTGGTCAGCAGCAGCATTATCAGTTCAAATAGGCAGCTCCCAATGCAGCTGGTTCTGACAACCCTCTGAAGGCCCTACATTTACCTGACCAGGTTCTTGGTCTTGATTCTGGGGGCCTTCACTCCTCCCCCAATGATAGAAGAGCCAGTAATATAGATGCCCCTGGTGGAAAGATAAGAAACGGATGAGCAGAGCCTGTCACTGCCCCCAGGATGACTAAGGACCCAGTGACACCTGCTATGACTCACGCCCCCCCCCCCCAACACTCACCATGCTGCCCCAACCACAGACAGGGAGATAGCCAGACCAATGCCCAAGTTTGACCACATGAAGGGGGAAGTCTCAGTCAGGAACCTGGTGTGGAAATAGGGAAGAAAGCAATTTCAGCTTTGGTGGAGAAGGGAGCACAAAATCCGTCCTCCGGCCCTCCAAGCCCATGCCAGTCCTGGATGCTGAGATAAAACACATCACATCTCCCAAAAGTCTACACTGCAGACAGCTGAGGATGAGGCGGAGTAGGGGCTTAGATCAGTGAAGAGGAACTGCAAAGTTCTTAGGGGAATCCTCTCCCCGCCCTCCCTTACCAGGCCACATCAAAGCGGAACCCCAAGTCAAAAATGGTGTAGCAGATTC
This sequence comes from Canis lupus dingo, assembly GCF_003254725.2. NCBI lineage: Eukaryota > Metazoa > Chordata > Mammalia > Carnivora > Canidae > Canis > Canis lupus. The sequence goes on from NC_064257.1 coordinate 16,299,357, forward strand.
CTGCAGCGGTGAGGCAAAAAAAAAAAAAAAAAAAAGAGTTAGAGGCGGCTCTCTACTAAGAAACTTCCCAACTTCGTGGAGAAACTGCTGCTCGGCTGACATGCCGGTCCCCAAAGGCCCACCTCGCTAAGTCAAGGGAGACTCCTCGCCCGGCCTCCGTGCTTCAGGCTCCTCTGCTCAGACCTCCATTTTCCGCCACTGCCTCAGTAACCACCCCCCCGCGCCGCCCCCCGGCCCGGGTCACCACCTCCCAGCCCGAGGCCCCCCCCGCCCCCGCGGCCAGGCTCGTGGGCCTGAATCCCCTGGAGCCCGGGAGGGTGCACCGGACCCCACCAGCCCAGGCTGAGCTGCTGTTTACCCAACAAGCTGAGGGGGGGGGGAAGGGCAAAAGGACCCGGCAAAGAGGAACCGGAACAGCCGGCTCGTGACCCAAGCGGGCCCCTCTGGAAGGAGCGACGGACCGCGGCAGTGAGACGGGGGAGGGGCTGCTCTCGGCCCCCTCCCCGCCATCCGCGCCCCGCGTCATGGGGCCAGAGACCCGGGTCTCCCCCGGCAGGGTCACAAGCGCCGCCGGGCCGGAGGCCACGTCCCGAAGCCCCGGGCACAGGACCCGCGCTGGGGCCCAGCACTCCTGGGACCCCGCTGCTCCCGCGGCGTTGCAGCCCCCCTGCCAGGGCCCGGCCTCACCCACGACGACCATGCAAGCCCAGAAGGCCACGAAGACCCCGGAATAGAGCAGCGCTAGCCCCGTCATGGCGGCGACGACGGCGGGGCTCGGGTCCGTGGGGCCACCAGCTAAACCCGCGTCCCTGCGTCCACCGTCCGCCCCGCAGTCTGTCCGCCCGCCCCGCAGCGTCACCTGACTCACCCACGTGACGCGCCGGCACCACGTGACCCCACGCCGGGCCTGGCGTCGCGCGGCTGCCGCCCGGCCAGAACTCGGCGACGCCGGAACCGGAGCCCGGAGGATTGTGGTTGTTGTAGTCTCGCGCTTCCCGAGAGGCTCCGGCGTCCTTCGGCCGCCGACCTCTGGCTGGTCACCCGCCCCCCTCCTCCGCCCCGCAGCCAGCCCCCCTTGGGCCCACCAGCCCTGCTTCACACAGAGCCCGCCCGCGGGCCTCCCTAGCTTAGCCTCCAGCCCCGTGCTATTCCGTGGGCCTCCTCCGTTGCCGTCCTTCCCAGTCCAGCCAGGGGACTCTCCCTCACTTTGCTCGTGCTGTTTCCTCTCCCTGAAGCATCTTCTTCGTGCTCACCCCGTTGCCCAGCTAACGCCCATTGGTCCCCAGAAAGCAGAGGCAGATGATGGGCCTGCTCTGGGCTAACCCTGCTGCCCTGGTGATTCTTATGAAACTTAAGATCATGTCACTGGTTTAAAATGCCATTTCGGGCAGCCCCGGTGGTGCAGTGGTTTGGCGCCGCCGGCAGCCTGGGGTGTCATCCTGGAGACCCCGGATAGAGTCCCACGTCGGGCTCCCTGCAAGGAGCCTGCTTCTCCCTCTGCCTGTGTCTCTGCCTCGGTCTCTCTGAATAAACAAACAAAATCTTAAAAAAAAAAAAAAAAAGGCCATTTCATTCAGAATAAAAGATAAAGTTCTACTAATGGCCTACGAGGCCTCTTCCGATGTGGCTTCCCATGCCCCTGACCTGACTTCATCTAATACACCCCTACCAACTGCACTGGCCTCCTTGCTATTCCTTGAACACACCAGCCATACTCCCATTATGTCACCCTTGCACTCGTTCCCTCTGCATCTACTCATCCATGTGGCTCACTCCATCACTTCCTTTCAGTCTTTGCTCACCCTCTTCACAAGGCCGTCCCTAGCCGACTTGTTCAATATGGCAATCCACTCTCCTCCCTTACACTCCTTCCCAGCGTTATAGCTCTCCGTAGTACTTGCTTATCACCATTGGGCATACTAATTGTTTTACTTTGTCCATCTCTTCCCCCACCCCCCAAGGGAATGTAAGCACTACGAAACGATTTCTGTTGAGGTTACTATTTTATGTTCAGTGACTGGCACACAGTGGCTGCTCCATACCTATTTGTAAAATAGACGATTGGTGTCCACTTTGCTGCCAGAGTTAGTTTACAGATCTGCCTCTACCAATAGACTGGGCACTCCCTGAAAGCCCGGACCTCATAGCTCCCTGTGCACCTGCTTCTTCAACTCCTTGGACAGGGCGAGTATGCCAAGATTCTCTGCAAACGTGGAGATGTACCCCCAGAGGGCTTCCCTCCTCACGGAAAGTACCATTTCACTGTGTGGTAATTGCTTATATAATTGCCTCTCTTCCGAACTACACTGTGAGGATGGGAATACAATTAAATACAATTCAGATCTCCACTCAGGACCTGTAGTGTTTGATGAATAAAAAGAAACAGAAGGAAAAAAAGTATCTAGTTTATTCAAGTTTCCATACTCTCCCTGAGAAACAAAGTTACAGTCCGTGTAGACCAGCACTGTTCAATACAACTTTGTGCAATAATGGAAATGTCCTATAGATACACTGTCCTCTCATGTGGCCAAACAAGCACTGAAATGTGAATAGTGTGACTGAGAAACTGAGTTTTTATTTTTAACGGTTTGTGTTGTTTTTTGTCGTCTTTTTTTGTTTGTTTGTTTTGTTTTTTTTTTTAGTAATCTCTATACCCATCATGGGGCTTGAACTCATGAATCAGATCAAGAATTGCATGAGCTGGCGAGGCACCCTGAGAAACTGAGTTTTTCAAATTGAATTTAAATTAAAAAAATGTAAATGAACAAACAAAAACAAATTGAATTTGGGACACCTGGGTGGCTCAGCGGTTGAACATCTGCCTTTGGCTCAGGGTGTGATCCTGGAGACCAGGGATTGAGTCCCACATCAGGCTTCCTGCATGGAGCCTGCTTCTCTCTTTGCCTGTGTCTCTGCCTCTCTCTCTGTGTGTCTCCCATGAATAAATAAAAAACCTTAAAAAAAACCAAACAAAACAAATTGAAATTAAAATAATAAAAAAAGAAACAGTTTTTAATTCTAACTAATTTAAATTCATGCTTAAATAGCTGTATGTTCAAGTGGTTACTTTTTGGAGAACACAAGTCTAGACTAGTGGTTCTCAACTAGGGGCAGTTTTGCCCCCATTGGAGACATTTGTCAATGTCTGGAGGCATTTTTGGTTATCACAATTGGGAAGGGGTATGTTGGGGGCATCTAGTGGGCAGAAACCACAGACGATGCTAAACATACTACAGTGCACAAGACAACCCCTCACAGCAAAGAATTCCGTGGCCCAAAATGTCAATAGAACCAAAGTTGAGAAACCCTGGTCTAGACCACCTAGAACCTTTGACAAGGGCAAACTGTCAATTGCACATCAGAAACTGGGACTGGCCAGAGTCAGTCAGCCTCCTGGGCTGTTCCCAGGAGGACAGATGGGCCAATAAACCTTCAGGAAAGCCTCAAATCACTCCCATCAGTCCAAAAGGCATTTATTAAGCCACTATATGCTAAGCCCTGTGCCGGTGCCAGGACAGGACAGAGCTGGATTCTCTTCCTCAGTGAGGGGCTATCTGCCCTTCCCTGCAGCCAGGCTCTTTCAAGGTTCCTGGCAAGGAGTGAGGTTGATGCAGGGAACATTAAAGGTCTTTGCATCAATTCTTAAGTCCATCTGTGTCTCTGGCCTCACATGGTATCAGCTGTTTCCCTCATCCTCATAGGCGATGGCAATCCCTCGTCTTCCGCTCACAGCTCCTGTCACCGTTGTCTGACCCAGGCGGGGCTCCAGGCCTCGCCAGCTCCGGGAACTAAGGAACAAGGCTGCAGAGAGAGGGGACTGAGGCCAAGTGGGCCAAATCTGGGGAAAGAGTTCAGCTGGGAACAGAGACTTGGCACACTTACCTGCAGGGCTGCTCTCAGCCAGCTCTAGCTGGGGCCGCAAGTTCAGGTCTAAACATCCAGGATCATTTGATGGCTTCCATGCAGGTGGGGGTCGGAGTTCCCCAGTAATGAGTGACACATCTGGGGTGTCCCACAGTTCTGAGTCAGGTGGTGGGAGAGGCACATGGAAGGGAGAGCCTAGGAGGGAGAAAGAGGATCCATACTGGCCCAATTCCATGCCCCAAGTGTTTCTACCTCAGCCAGTACCCCAGTACTCACCAGGCAATAAATCTGCATAATGTGTGAGGTAGGGAGCCAGGCCTGAAGGTGGCCAGGCGGGGTTGCAGGCAGCTTCTAGCTCACACGGTGCCAAGATAGGCCGGAAGAAGCCACCAGGAGGCTGTGGAGCTAAAGCACCAAGAGGGCAGGCCAATAGCACAAAGACATCCACCTCAGGGAAGTTGGCGAGCTTGGGAGGTGTGGGTCGCCCCAGGGCCAACACATAGCTACGCTTGCCTGCAGCCCGAGTCAGGTTCCGCAAGTGTGTCAGCGCCTCACGGTGTCGGGCCACACCCAACGTGCCTGCCAAGAGCCCCACCACACGGGCATCTCTGGCCCTCTCTACCAGATAGTGTCTACGTGCCCTGAGCCGCCCAGCTCGGACACCTTCATCCTGAGTCTGCCCTGTATCTGGGCAGCAGGTGAAGAAAGGCTGCCCTGGTGCCCAGCCCAAAAGCAGCCGACTCAGGTCCGGGTCTAGGTCAGCACTGGCTTCAGAGCCCCCCACATAGAAGGCACCATATTCTTCCAGACACCTCCCTGGAGCAAGGGGGAAGCGGCGGCCAAAACGCTCTAGGGGCTCAGGCTCTGGACTACAGGAGCCCGCTGGCAAGGGAAGAGCTGGGCTGGAGACAAGCAGGTCCAGGTACCGTGGGCGCAGGAGAGTGGCCAAAGCCTCTGGAAGGAGGAGGTGGTGTCAGAGTTGGGGTCTGCCTAAACAGGAACCCCTTCATCCCCAAGAGACTGAATGTGACCCAAAAGACTGGGATCAAGCCCATATCCTGAGATTTCTCTGGGAGTGTACTGAAGCGGGACTATCGAGGAACAAAGTAGTTGGCCTACCCTTCCTGCATGCACAGGCAAAAAACCTCACCCAAAGCGTGGGCACAGGCAGGCTCACTTAGCAGCACCACCGGAGCTTTGGGGTCTGGGTTCTCGGCCTCAAAGGCTTTGGCGCAGAGCTCCAAGTGCACAGGACGCTGACCGAGGACAAAAGCCACAGGCAGTGGGCGGGCTGGAGGGCTTAAGCAGGCAGGGCCAAAGTGTACAAGGGCCTGAGCTCCAGCTTGCTCGGCGCCCAGCACATCCACACAGCAGCTGCAGGGAAGATACCATTAGTGAGAAGAGTTCGCCGTCCTTCATGGAAGTGTGAAATGTCGTCAGTGGGGAAAACGACGTTAGAAAAAGAAGACACTGTCATCCGGCGGAGCAAGTATCAGAAGAGGAGGGGGGCATTATCAAGGTAAAACACAGCCACTGGGGGCACACAAGGTCATAGAAGGGAAACACCCAGAGCCTTGGGTCACTAGACCTACACCTCCCGCCCCCGGCCCCCAGTCCTCAAGCTCAAATCCACACCTGCCGTAGGCCGTGTCGCCCAGAATGAACATCTTCGACCCCGTGGTCCCCTCCAGTCGTGCAGCCACCGCCCCAGCATCTCCCAGTAGCTGGTCAGGGAACTGCAAGGCCACCTGTAGGCACAAGCCACGGAGTCAGGAATAGCCTCTCCTCTACTGAGCGCCTCTTCAAGGAAACCTTCCCCGAGTCCCTACCTAGCCTTCAAAGCCCCTCCTCTCAGAGGAACAACGCCCCCGCCCCCCGCCCCATAAAGTTACCCCAAGATCCGGCTTCCGGGCTGCCCATCCCGAGGGGAGCCACCCTTTCCTGCCCTGCCCTCACCTGCTGACACCCCAGGTCGCGGACAAATCCAGCGACTCGCTCCAGCTCGTACACGCGGTCCAGGTCCTCGGGGGGCGTGAGCAGCCCCGGGGCGCCCGCCTCCCGCTGCAGCGCAGCCTCAGCGGGGCTGCTGAACGTAGACTCCATGAGGCACAGCCGGGGTGGCGGGAAGCAGCGGGGACGTCCCTCGGTCAGCTTCAGGCCCCGCGTCCTCGAAAGCAGCCCTCGCTGAGTCACAGTCACCCAGTGAGGGCAGCCCTCGGACCTCGCCTGCACGGGTCCAAGCTCACATTTCTCCGCTACGCAGGTACCCACGCGCCCCGGGATCACTTCCGGGTTCTTGAGGCGGGGTCGGCGCAGCCTCGCCAATCGTAAGCCAGCACTGCTCCCGCCCTCCAATCCCCGCCCGGCCTTCCACAGAGAACCAATGACGTGCCTCGGAGCCCGAGTCCTTCCCGCAGAGGAAGGCGCGGAGCCTTGTGGGTGTTGTAGTTCCCCGGGCCTTCTCCAGCCTCTCGTGTCCCGGGTCAACCCCACCCCCCCTTCCAAGCGACTCTCCGGGCGCCTGGCTGGCTCCGTCAGAAGAGCATGACTCTTGACTGCAGGGTTGTGAGTTGGAGCCCCACGTTGGGGGTTGAGATTAAGTTAATAAACTTAAAAAAAAAAAAAAAAGCAGAAAAAAAAAAAAAAACCGACTCACTAAGTATCGTCGTTTGAGCTCCCATCTGCCGTACACTGTTAAGCGCTTCATGTGCACTGCATAATTTTCAACTCAGGTGCTGAAGTGCCTGGCTTTGGAAATTGTGCTCCGCCATTACTACTTACTCAACATCTCTGTGGCTCTTTCCTCATCTGCAAGGTGGGGGTTGTTAACAATAACATTCCTAGGATTGCTGTAGGATTGCTGGATCGGGTTAATCTAGATATAAAACTTCACAAAGTAAGTCTTCGCATATCATGTATACTGAAAGCATTTGCTGTTATCCTCACAGCAGTCTGTCAATCAGGCGGATATTGAGCACTTACTGTTCACCAGGTACTACATTCTTAAAGTTAACAGTCTTTGGAATAAGAATTGTCCCAGAAACACCTGGCTGGCTGTCGGTAGAGGGTGTGTGACTCTTGATCTCAGGGTTGTGGGTTTGCGTCCCACAGTGGGTGTAGAAATTACTTTTAAAAAAATCTAAAAAAAAAATTGTCTTATTTTACGATAAGGACACTGAAGTCCTGGTGAGACACAGCAAGTCAGTGGCACAATCAATATCAAACCCAGATCTGACTTCAGAAACTAGGCTTTAGCTCCCTCGTTCTTCTAGCTTATATATGCCACATTTGATCATAGGGAATGGGGGAGGAAGAAGACGCTTGGATACCATATAGTAAGAGTAAAGGACTCAAAAGAAACATTTCCACGTACTCCAGAAGTGATAAATCAAAGATAAGGTGAGAATGGGACCAAGGAGGGGCAGGGAAAAGGGACAGAGTGACTTCAGGGTGGTATATGGTATATAAAAGGGGGACTGATGCTGGCTGACATGGGGAAAAAAATGAATGTTCCTCCATTTTTGTGCAAAGATTGGGGAATGAACAGGGAAGGAGACAAACGTGGGAGTAACCAGTTTTCCTGTCCCCACCAAGAAGATGCAAGGTTCAGGAATGGAAATGGGGAGATCCGAGTCCTGCTCTTCAGATCTTACTGAGGAGAAAGCTGGGATGGATAAGAGGCAACAGCGATGGAGTTATGGCTAAGGAGACAGAAAGGAGGGAACCCTGCTCAGGGAGGGAGAGCAACAGCCGTCCAGGAGCTGTCCCTGGTCCTGACTGAGCTCCAACCAAGAGCGGGTCAGGTACCACAGAGGTGGGCAGCCCTGGGTATGAAGACAGTTCTAGGTCCTGCGTTCCTCTTCCTCTGGGGGCTGCCACACTTCCTCTCACACATGTTCAGCACCACTTTCTACACCTTTCCTCAACCACGTGCAAGTTTGGTCTCCAGAACCTCACACAAGAAACCCATCCTGGGACTTAAAACCACTCGTCATTTCTTCCCTCCTAGCTGGATCCCGCCCCACCTCATTTCTGGCCAAAAGTCCCAAGTCCTCTACCTAGGAAACCTTCCATTTCCATCAGAAATGAAAGTTCCTCCATGCAGCCTTCCCTTACTGGTCCCATCCTCCGAGTTTAACATGGTGACTATGGACTAGATCAGCCTTTGTTCAGACAGAACAAAGCAAGGCAAAACTAGGGGGCTAACACTCAGCATTGTTGAATGTCACATAAATCAATGTATGCATGCATGGATGCTGGGACTAATTTAATGGGTGGCAGTAGGGGAGGAGGTGGCTGATACTACTGCAGTCCCACTCCAACCCAACGGCAATGGCAGTATTATGAATGGCTCCAGCCTAGTAGGCTTGGCTACAGGGAACCCCTTCCACTCTAGGATCTAGAAGTTGGACCTGTAACTCCCTATTAAGGCCTGGATCTAAAAATCCTCCCATCCTTCCCCCAGACCTTCCCCCAGTTATGTGATGGTGGCAGAGGAAAGGAAGCAGAGACAGCAATGCAGTGAAGATCCAGGTTTACTCTTTGGGGATAGGGAGGGGTGAGGAGGAGGTGTGGGTGGGACGGGGGGTGGGGCGCCCCTCAGTAGTCAGCTGTATAATCTGTGCCATGTAGCCCCCGGCACAGCAGTGTGAATTCCTTCACCATCTCCTTCACCCGCCTCTTGTTCACTCGCTCACTGAAGAAGGGAAGGGAGATCAGGTTAGTACCATCCACCAGCACCACCCCCTCCTCTGGACCCAAGCCCAGGCCCCGCCAGCTCTGCTCACCGAAGAATCTGCTGGCTGAAGGTGTCCTTCTGTTCAGGACTGAGGCGGGCAGAGGGAAAACCAGGTGGCTGCAGTGCCTCCTTGATCCACATGCTCAGGAGGCTGAAGCAGTGTTTGTTCAGAGCAAATAGGATGTCGGCAAAGCAGTCCATGAGGCTGCGGGAGGCCTGGCCCCCAATGGCCTGAGGGAGATGGGTTCTCAGCATACCAGGGCCTTGCCCCTTTTGCATCAAAGGTGCCTAGCCACACCCCACCCACTCCTGGACAGTTCCTCAGCCAAACTGCACATGGCAAGTGAGTGCTGTTTTCTGAGAGCCAGCTGCTCCTCACAGCAACCCTAACAACTGTCAGCCATTTAACTGATGAAGAAACAGAGTCAGAGAGAGTTTAGGGAACCAAAGGTTCAAGCTTCCCAGAAGGGCAGCTGCCTCAGCAGTGAGGGCTACCCCACCCCCCTCAAGCCCCCACCAAACACTGGCTCCATCTCACCTCCAGCACTGCTACGAGCAGCATACGGCCATCCTCCTGAACCACTTTCCCCACAGGTTCTACTTCCCCACACCGAGGCAGCAGCTCTGTCTACAGAGGATGGAGAGGCCGGTCAGCCTCAGCTCTTCCCCCATTCTCCCTGGAGACAAGACCTGCACACCACACCCCTACCCTCTGGAGTCCTGAGCAGGGCAGGGCTGGGTATAGGGGTGGTGGGGGCTCAGGACTCAGCATGGGACTCACAAAGAAGCCACAGGAGGCCTTGACAGTAGGTGCCTCGGGGAACTTGAGGGCCAGCACAGCTGTGGGAGAGGCAGAGGCAGATCAGATGGGGCCTAAGGATCCTTCCGAGGGGGCCCCAGGCCCTCCTGTCCACCTGACCCCACTTACCACACTGGAACACAGCTTTGACATCCAATCGTTCACACAGGAACAAATCTGGCTTCCGCTTCAGAGCCTGCAGGAGGTGGAGCTGGTAAGCCCAGCCCCAACCAGCTCCAAGGACCATCCCCCCTACCCCCCACTCACCTGCCACCCCAGGCCCCAACTTCACGCACCATAGGTACAGGCTGCCAAAATCAGCCACCCAGCCATCTCTGGGAGACCCAAACCACCCCACAGTTCAGTCAGCCAGGAGGGGAGCAGCCAGGGGATGCTATGTACATGTATGTGTACATGAATGCACAGGTGTGTGTGAGAGGTTGGAGAGGGTGTCACAATACAGAAAGCTTGGGTCCCAAGTCACTCCCTGAGAAAACTCTTTTATTTTCCCCTCCATCAAGGCCAGACCTCCTGCAGGCTCCAGGTAGCCAGCCCTCTGGATTTGTTAACAGGACAGCAGGAAGAAGAGATGGCAGCTGGATGCGGAGCCCAGTCCAAAAGCCCCCCTCCCACATCCCGCCTGCATTCCTCAGACACCCTCCAGCTTAGGAAGAGGAAAAGTAGGGTAGGAGCCTTGGAGCCACGGCCCCACCATTCAACCAGGATACCCTGTGTCCAGGCCCTTCTCAGCCACATCCAGCCCAGGAGTCAGTGCTGCCATGTGGGGGGAATGGAAGGAGTACAGGGGGCAGAGAGCCCACCCCAAGTGGTACCGGGACACGAATGGCACATCCTCAGGTCACAGGAGATGCTCTGCACAGCTCCAGCAGTCATCAAACACTGCTGCTTCCCAGCAGCCCCCCAATGCCATAGCATGTAGACCCCTAACCGTCCAGCCCCTTACATACCTTCCACTCCCCCATGTTCACTCATGTGCAAACACTGCCACACACACCCTCTCTGGAAACACCCTACTTACCCTCTAACACACCTCTATCACATCCTTTATACATACTTTCCCACATTCGCAACACACTCTGCTACATATTCAGGTTCCCAAACCTCCCCAATCCCCCAGCCACATCCACATGCCGACACCTTCAGACTACCCAGTTCTCCAGCACATGTACTCTCCCGACACACCCATCCACAAACACACACGTCAACGCCCTCACCCCTAAAGATGCACCCTCACAGATACCCACACACGTGTCCATCCAGGCCCAGAACATACTCCCTATTCTCCCCTCCTCCTGCACCCCATCCCCCCACTAGACTATAAGTTCTAAGAGAGTAAGAACTGTGCCTGCCTTTGCTTACCATTATATCCTCAGCATCTAGCAGAGTACCAAACATGTATTACACACCCAGTAAATATTTGTGGAATGATTAAGCAAAGAAACACATCATTTACCCCAACCCACAGGAACCCCCCATTGTCCCCACACTAACCCCATGTCCCCACAGCTCAACACATGTATCTTCCACAACATACAACCTCTAATACAGACATAGTAATACCATAATATATACTCCTCCACCAAAATACACACTCCCAGTCCAATACACACACCTCCAACACATATCACTGTTCAAACCCCATTAATGCCTAATGCACATCAACATACAACATTCATCAATGCACGTGCCCACACTTAACACATTTATCCCAACACAACACACATACCACTTAGAGCAGCTACATGATTTGTTTCCAGACCAAACTAAACTCAAAACACAAATAAGGTCCAACACACTTAAACACACACCAAACACAAACACATCCCAACGCAGTCTCACAATGGAGCCAGCACCCCGTCCCCCAGCAGCAGCAAACCCATCTGACAGCCCGACTCAGGGCTCCACCCCAGCACATTCATCTTCAGCCCCTCCCTTCAGAGCTCCTCCTGGCCACCTCTTCAGAGCAGGCTGGGGGCACTGAGGCAGGCAGTTCCCGGCAGGAGCACGGGGACAATGAACCCCAGGCCCTTCAACTCCAATCTTACCCCTGAACTTCTCGGGCACCCCAGCTGCACAGGAGCTGCTGGGCACAGTTACTCCCCCTCCCCCGCCCAGGCCAGCCCAGCTCCCTCCCTTCGGGATGGCCTCTCCCTGGTCTTGGTGGAAGAATGAGCTAGTTGAGGCAAAGGGGCACTAAAGGAGGATGTTGGGTTGTCAACTTCCACGGAAACAGATGAAGAAACTCTATTCAACTGAACAGAAAAAAAATTTGTCAACAGAAAGCTAAAAATAGGCTTAAATTGAATTTCAACATAAGAGAAAGAGAAAGAGAGAGAACAGAACGTGAATGAATAAAACTAAAACACACCTGTGCCAGGAGTTGCATAAATGAATCAACAATATCAGGATGATCCCTGGGCCCTAAAATATAATAAAGATGGAACTTAAGAAAAAATTATACAAACAGCAACTCAACCTCATATAGTTATGTGGGACTGAGAGCCTGCAGGGAGACAGCGTGGGGGCACATGAGCAGCAGGAAGCAAGATAAAGAAACAAAACATACAAAAACCATGAACTGGGAGAAGCCCAACAGAAAGAGACGGCAAAGTGAAGGACGGGCCTGCCCCAGCTCCCTCCCAAGGGGCCTTCCACCTACTCCCCACTCCTCCTCAGGCCAGTCCCCCAAGTGATCCTTTGGTGCTGGAGCAATGTTGGACTCCACAGAGCTGAAGAGACAACCCCTACACTCTTGCTGAGGCCTCTGGCTGGCTGGGGTGCCCCTATACTGCCTCCTGGCACTTATCTCCCCAACACTAGCCATCAAAGAGGAGGGCAGGCTGGTGGGAGGCAGTCCTTGGTAACTCCCTCGGACGCCCCGCTCGCTTCGGGGTGAGGTGAAAAGGTGAGGTCATTAGGGCCTGAGCACATGCCCTCTCACTTCGATGGCCTTAGGGCTCTTGGTCTGGCCAGGGAAAGGAGTCACTTGGGTCCACTTAAACCAGAGGACTCCTCTCTGGCTAGGGCAGAGCCCAATATGCGGTGGGGATGGTTGGGCAAGCTACCGGCAGGGCCTAGGGGAAGAAACCGTATCATGAGGCCAAAAATGAGAGCCCCACCCAGCAAAGTCCCTCCACATGAACACCGACTCAGCAGAGAGCCAGGCTCAGGGTTGAAGACCAGCTCCCCCCATCTGGACACACAAAGAAAGAGGGAAACCAGTCAACATATCACCCCATGGTGTAGTGGGGAGGGCAGAGGCTGAGAAAGGAATGGGAAGACTGGGACAGCATAACAGGTAAGGGGGCCATCCTGTCCTGCAAGACAACCAACAAGCCCAACAAATATGACTACTGTTGGACACTACTCTGCCTCCAGTGCTGTTGACACTTGCAGCAAGGACAAGGTATGTGTCTGGAGCTCCTGCTTGGGCTGTTCCACTTTCAGGAGGAGGCGCTGCACAAATATCTGTCTGAAACACCACTAAGGAGCTGTGTGATCTTGTGCAAGCCACAAATGCCCAGTTTCCCCAACTGTAGATAATGATCTCTTTCCTGCTTCCTTCTCCAGGCTATGAGGAGCCACTGATAAAGCCCATCTCCTTCACATCTGAGCCCTGAGTTACTCAAGTCCTGGAGAGTGAGGCCCAATGTACCCCATGCCTGGGGTCCCCCTGTGGACAGCATGTTTGATGTCCAGCAGCCACCCTGCTCGCAGTGGGCCCCAGACAGTGAGGAAGAAAGGTTCTGAGGGCAGAGAGGCCTCACTCTCCTCTCTTCAACAGCGCCTGATATCTGCTCTATGCTGCCCCTGTTCTGGGTACCGAGGATGCAGAAAGAAGAGACTCAACCCTGCCCTTGAGGGGCTTAGTCTAGGGAGAGAGACAAACACATGAAAGCTAATCACTGAGTATGACTGGTGCTGTATCAGCAGGGCGTATGTGATGCAGTTTCAGCACGAAGTCGGTAGCACCCAATTTGGCCCCAGAGAAGCTTCTGAGGGCTGATGCATGGGTAAGGCATGGAAGAGTGAGAGCTCACCCATTAAAGGGCACAGGGCATTCCAGTCAGAGGATCAAATGGGACACAGGAAAGGAGAAGTCAGTGTGGCTGGACTGCTGGTATCTTGGGGACGCTGGCAGAAGACACTGACGAGTATGCAGGAGCTGCATCATGTGGGTGGGAGTGGGATGAGAACCTGAGGTAATGGAGAACAATGAAAGGGTTTCCAGCCAGGGAGGGAAAATACTCAGATGTGTGTAGTCTAAAGATCATTACACCTGCAGGGTGCAGAATGGCCTGGGGAGAAGGGCAGATGCCAGAGAAAGCAGTTAGAGGACGGTTGAGGTGATCCAGACACCCTACACGGAGGTGTGGTCATGGAGGGAGGGGAGAGGTAGGCAGATGGAGGGATAATCAGGAGCCAGAACCACCCAGACTTGCTCCTGACTGAGTAAGAGGAGTGGGAGGGGTGGAGTTAAGGATGGCCACATCCGGTTTCTGGCTCAAGTTTCTGCCCACTTTGCACCTACCCATGGCCCACTGGAGCAGAGGCCAGCATCATGGGACCACACACTTGAGGACAGAAGCAGAGAGCACTCTGGCTCCAGCTGAAATCCCTGGTAAGCTCCCAACCCGTGACTACAAATCCAGGCAAGACTCATGAGGCTGGTGAAGTAGCGCCATTTCTTTTCCAAGTTAGAAGCCTGGGTTAGACAGCAGGGGAAGCCTGGAGCCCCCTGCTCCCAGCTCTCTTAGGCAGAGGGCCACAGAGAATAGAGTGCTGGGGCCTTAGCCATAGAGTGTTAGCCTAGAATGTAGGGAAAGGAACCAGCACTCCCTGAACACTTCATGTGCAAAAACCCCAAGCCAGGGGACCAAAAAACGCTACTTTTATACCTATCACAATTCTATCAAGTACATGAAATCTCCATTTCACAGACATGGAAACGAAGGCTCTGCAAAGGTAAGTGACTTGCCCAAGGTCACACAACTAGTTGGTGGTGATGAGCTTAAAATCTAGGTCTATCTGACTCCAAAGCCCATGCTCTTTCCACTTTTCATTATATCCCAAAGAAAAGGAGCCAGCCTAGTTCCCCAAGTCCCTCAGAGCTCTGGCCCCACCTTCCCCCACATCAAGACTGGCCCTGAGCCCAGGAGGCCAGTAGAAGACATCATTCACTCTCTTATCCACTTCAACCTAAGGTGTCAGCTATTTGTAGGGTGACAGTTGTGCTGTGCTTGATCCCATAAGTTTCCCACCAAGTCCCATGTGCAACTCAGGGGACAGAGGAGAACAGAGTGGGCAGCTTTGGCTCCCCAGTCAGGGAAGCAGAGGCAGTGGCAGTGGCGGCAGCAGCAGAGACCCTGGTCAGGACCTACCTTGCTGGAAGAGAGTGAGTGTGACGGAGGTGACGAGCAGGAAGAGGGCCTCGATTGGGGGAAAGTGGGCAGGTTCATGAGCAAAGATGTGGACCAGCTACAACAAAGCAGGGAATGCTGGTCAGCTGAGGCCCTGTCTCATCAAGAACTGGCCAGCATCCCTGGAATGCAGGTCAGGATCCCTGCCAGGGCAGCCCTTCACCCCACTCTACCCACCCACCCCATCCCCGGGTCAGATCTCTAACTAGGATGAAATCTAGAACACTGCTGCCTCAGTCAGAAGGCCTACCTGTCGAGTGAGGTCAAGAGCAGAGGCCTGGGGGATGGTGCTGTACATCCGGCCCAGCATCTCACACAGCTGTGGCACCATGGGGGCAAAGTCATCCAGCAGCGTCTTAACAGACTTCTCAAAGATAGCGCACACCGCCTTGGGAAGGAAGCAACGGGACGAATGAGATAAACAACACTATTACGATCATCAAACTTGCCAAGAGACTAGATCTTAATTATTCCAACCACTAAAAAGAAATTATAATTGTGTGACTTGATAGGGGTGTTAATTATCATACAGCAGTAATCATATTATAATGTAGAATTGCATCAAATCCACATACTGTACACCTTGAATTTAAACAATGTTAAACATCAGATACATTTCAATTGAAAAAAAAAAAATAAAGAGAAAAGGAAGAAAGCAAAGGGACCTTGGTTAGCAGGTCATAATCAGCTGGAATAGAACTGAGGCCCTGCACAGAGAAGGCCTAAGGAGGAACTCTTACCTATAACCCTGGCCTGACCCTGCAAATCAAGAAAGGTAAACAAGTCTGACCCTCACCGTGAAAGGCAGGAGGCAAAAATGCCCTTCTCACAGGGGCACAGGATAGAACTTTGCAACTCAAGTCTTGCTACTTACATCTCCACCATTTCCTCTCAGAAAGCGGGAATAGCAAGAAAATCCTGAATTGAAAAGGGACCAAAGGCAGGTCTCTGATTACAAAGCGGACCCCTGACTGTCACAGACCCAACATCACAGTTCTTCAGTGAAGCATTTCTTGTGATATTGGGAAGTTCTGAATATCTTCCCAAAAGATTCCTTGTACCTGTAGGGCAGGATTCACTTCCTTTATTTTCTCCAGACCATTGCAAGCCAAGCTGGGGCAGCAACACCTTCCTCCTGCTCCATATCTAAGCAGTCACCATGAGGACAGAGAGCAAGGACTGAGGCTTACCTCCACCACCTGGGCATCATTCAGCCATTTGCTCAGCACCTTCTGGATAAGCTGGAAGACCTGCTGCAACACCACAACCACCTGAAGACACAGAAGAAGTGAGGTGCCCCCGCCATCACTCTCACCTACCCATGATGGACCTGATAATACGAAGCAGGCCAGAAGTTCAAACCTATTACCCTAGACTGGACATTGGGGACTCAATGGATGGGACCTTGGGGGAAGGAGTGGTTTGTTGAAATCCTCATGAATGAAAGAGGATATTCTGAATTCTAGGGATCATTTTATAGGAAGCGTCAAAGTGCAAAGCAGGGATACTATGAGGGCTTCAGAAAATTACCAAAACTGTAACCTTTAAAAAAAATCACTCCCTATCCATTTCTGCTCAGAAAAATCCTTTTAGTGCCAAAAGCCTTTGGGTTAGCCCCTGAAGAAGTAGAGATGCTGTGTCATCTAGAGACCCTAGGCCACCGGTGGAGAGTCCCAAGGGATGCACATATATGGTAGCATATATATGGTAGAGGGAGCAGAGAGCAGACTGAGGTCCTAGGAGGTGAGGGAAGGCAGGACAATGACTACCATGGAAGGAGAAGGGGCTCTGTTGGAGGACGCTGGCCCAAGTTTGGTCTAGAGCCAAAAGGGCACCTGAAACTAAGGTGAGGAGTCGAGGAGAGGAGCCAGGATGCTGTAGCTTCCTTTTCTCTGGGAGAAACTGTGGGAACAATGATCCAAACAGTCTCTCACTTTTCCACAGAACTTTACAGTATGCCAAGTACTTTCACTCAAGACCACATATGCCATCTAGCGTAGTTCTACGAGATGAACAAGCCAGCCAGTCTGACATTCATAGTTTTGAAAGGGAAGCTGAGGCTTGCCCCGGATCAAACAGCTTGTAAGTGGCCACCCCAACACCCCTGTGCCTGAGCTTACCACAGTACTTATCACATCGCTTTGTGACAATCTGTTTATATGTATTTCCTCTAGACAGGGAGCAACTCAAAGGCAAGAACTATTACATGTAGAGCAAGTAAGCTTTCCCTGTGCCTGCTGGGGACAGTGAATAGTGAAGTAGAAGTAGGGGGTTAAACAGGGGCCCATAATTACATCACTTAGGAGGCTGAAGGATAATGCCAGTGTCCCCCATGGGGTGGAGAAACCACAATGACATCACCCTGGTTGGACTGGGGACAAAGACCATATCATACACAGGGTTGGATGAGACAATGACATCACTCCCTATAAAGTAAGTGGCAATGATAAGGTCATTCACAGGGTCAGAGGACTAAATGTATCATGCCCCATGGGGCCAAGGGAACAATGGCAAATATTACCCATAACATTGGGGAGAAACAATGACATTCCCACAGGGTGTGTGGTGGGGGTGGGACAATGGCAACATCACCCACGGGATTGGGTCCCTGCGGCACTGGCAGCTTCCGGAGCTCAGAGCCTTCATGATCATCTTCATGATGACTGACATCCAGTGTGGTGAAGAGGTTGGAGAGAAGCCCCAAGATGTGGACAATGGCCAGCTTGTTGGAAGGATTAGGCTATGGGGAAAATCAAACCAAGCTCTGGATCTCCCAGCCCCAGCTTGGCCCCTGACCCCAGCCCTGACTGCCAACTCCAACCCTATGCCCTGACAGCCACAGCCCACACAAAGGGGAGCCCACCCCTGCCTTCTGGCCACACACACACACACACACACACACACACACCCAAGCTCACTCACTATCTCCTCTGCCAGCTTCTCCAGCTGCTGGATATAGGGCGAGATAAGTGAGTGCAGATTCTTAAGGATCTCCTCCACCTGCAGGGCTGACAGCAGGAAGCCCAGTGCCTGCATCAGCCACATGCACTGGCTTGTCTGTGGAGCAGAACATGGAGAGTCAATCCTGGACACATCTCATCATGGGTAGGAAGAATGAACCTCTTGAGGGAAGGTTCCAAGAACAGAATAAAAGACAAGGGGTAGAAAAAGGCAGAAAAGGATTTCCGCAGATTTCCATAATATCCCCAAGGATCCTCTAGAAACTTTTGGGCTCACCTTGTGGATCTGTTTCATCAGCACATCCTGGAGGTAAACAAAAGGAATATGGTACCAGTGGAGTCAGGAGAGGAGCCCTAACTCCACATGATAATGTGCCCTGAGACCCAGCCTCACCCCAGCCCCTGCATACCTGGGAGACAGCCACGATGTTAGCAGCATAGGGTGGCAGGTCATACTTGCATTCTCGGCAGATCTTCTTGAGGGTGGATACAGAAGAGACAGAGAGCTCAGGATTGCCTAGGGCATGCAGTACGAGGGGCAGAACACTGTTGATCATGACAGGGTGGTCAGCCAGCCATTCAGACAAAGCTCCTGGAGGAAGAAGGAAGATGGGAGATATTTGAGGCAGGCCAGGCTGGCTTTGTACTATGTCCCTGTGAGGTAGGCAGAGCTTCTGGCAGGATCAAGTTATAGCCCTCATACTGAATAGGGAGATATGCATGCACATGCTTAAATAGGAGCCTTATAGCTGAGAAGCAGGAAGGAGTTACTCAGAAGAGACCTAGTGCTGCTGTTCCATTGACAGCAAACCAGCCTCACTGAATTGCAGCTCAGAACACTGTGGGAAGGACCCCTAGATGTGCCAGGACAGTCAGTTGGCTGCCATGCTGATTGTGTGTGTGTGTGTGTGTGGGCATGTGTGTCTCTCCCATTTTGGACAGGAACCAGCAGGCTGACTACGGCTGGGGATGGGTGCATGTGGCTCTGGAAATGTGCTCATGGGTATGTGCCAGGTCTCACCAATGGTGAACATGACAGTATCCGCCAGCTGCACGTTGCTGATACTGATCCGTGGAATGAGGCCAATGAGCCCAGGCACCACATCAGAATAATTGACATCGATGGTCTCTGCGATGGATTGGAAGCCATAGAGCAGGGCCTCTGTGTGCTGAGGAAAGAGGGTGCCACTGGCTTGGCTGAGGAAGGGCATGACAGTTTGGGGGAGGGCTAAGGGAATCAGGCTTGGGAAATACCTGCCAGGAGTAGGGCTCCTCTGAGCTGGTGAGCAAACGGCCTAGCTTTTCATAGAGGTTGCTGAGCAGCTCGGCCCCCAGCATCTCATACACATACATGAGCGTATCTGAGATGTCCACCCTAAGAAGTAGATGAAGACCTTATATAATGCCCGGATCCTGCCCCCAAGCCCAGGAGCCCACCCAGTTCCCTCACAACCCTGTAAAAGTGCCTAGAGAGTAGGGAAAGGAGCCCCAGGATTCAGGAAGCCTGGCCTTGGGCTCCTCCTCTTATTGACTTCATTATTTCAGGATTCTATTTAGAGGTAGGGCTGGCCTGCTACCATCACCTGTAAATTCGGAACTGCTCCTTCTCGTCTGAGGACCAGAATCCGTATTCCTCATCAGAAGGGAACTGAGCCTTGTGCAGAAGTACATCCACCAGCTGGAAGTAGACTGGCCGGTACACCTGCTGGTACACAGCCTGCTTCTCTGCCTCGAAAGACAGAATGTCATCCTGAGAGAGCCAGGGAAGGAAGTTAGCCACCGAGGCACTAGGCCCAGAAGCCTATGACCCACCTCCTATCATTACAGCTTAGTCCTACTAGAGCTCACACAGACACACCTGCAGCGTGTACCAGAAGGTGAGGGTCAGGGAACTGGTGGTCTCGTTGACAGGATAGTGGCCAGGGATGCCAGTACAGAACATAATCATGTTGACAAGGGCTAGGAAGCTCTGCCAGTGCTCCACTTGGTCCAGCAAGGCCCTTGGAAGGAGGAGGTATAGTAAGGTCATTCCACCTCCCCCAGTAGGACTCCATAACTCTACCTCTTAGAGGGCACTATCCCACCCTCAGCTGCCCCACTCCTTACCGGGAGTGGTTCTCGCCCAGGGCCACAGCAATGCGACAGATGCCATGGGAGGTCTCCATGTCCCCATTCTGCACTGCCTGTCGCAGTTGATCTTGCAGTCCCAGCACCAGCGGGATGAGTTTCAGGAGTGTATTCACATACCTGGAGGCATGAGGTAAGGACTCATCAGAGCCCTCTGCCTATCCCCCACCAGCTTTGAGAGAGAGGCACATTCTCTGTCTGCCAGCAAAGCACTCACCCCACATTAAACCCAAAGCAAAAAAGAGGTCAGGGCCTATAGGGCAGCTTTGATGCTGCCCATATCAGGAAAACCCTTAAGTCAGGGACCTCCAGGAGAACTCCAGGAAGGAAGTATGAGAAGGTGAGTGTTGAATGGGTTGAATTATGTCCTCTAATTAGACTTATAGTTGATGTTAGCATGGCTTAAGATTTCTGGGGAAGTTGGAATGAGATATACATATCTTACATGTGGGAGGAACATAAATTTGGCGGTGGGGGGGGCAGAGGGCAGACGGTTATGGGCTGAACTGTATCCCCCAAAAAGATATGTTGAAGTCCTAACCTCCAATACCTCAGAATGCAATCTTATTTGGAAACAGGGTCATTGCAGATGAGGTCATGGTGGGGTGCGGGGCGGGGGGGGGGACTCTAATACAATATAACAGGTATTCTTTTTATCTTTTTTAAAGATTTTATTTATTTATTCATGAGAGACAGAGAGAGAGAGAGGCAGAGACACAGGCAGAGGGAGAAGCAGGCTCCATGCAGGGAGCCTGATGTGGGACTCGATCCTGGGACTCCAGGATCAGGATCATGCTTTGGGCTGAAGGCGGCGCTAAACCACTCAGCCACCCAGGGATCCCCCTATAACAGGTATTCTTGTATGAAAACAACCATGAACACAGACTCTTACAGGGAGAATGACACGTGATCACAAAGGCAAAGATTGGAGTCATACAACTGCAAGCCAAGGAACAAGACTGCCAGCAAACAGCAGAAGTTAGAAGGGAATGAGGAAGGTTTGGTTCTCCTACAGGTTTTTAGAGGAAGCCAACACCTTGACTTTGGACTTCTAGCCTTTGCAACCGTGAGACAATAAATTTCTGTTGTTTAAAGCTACCCAGTGTGCAGTACTTTATTATAGCTCCTCTAGGAGACTAACATAGATGCTGTTAAGGGAGATTGCACAAGGATGGGAGACAGAGAAGTTAATACAGACTTAGGAGCCCTAATAAAGACATCAGGAGGCACTGACAGCAATCCCCACAGTCCACTCCATTCCCTACCACCAAATCCTAATTCCTATATACTCTGGTGGCAGTACGAAGGGAGAGCAATAGATGATGAACCTGGAGACAGCTAAGGGGCAAAATGGACAGGACTTGCTGACTAACTGGATATAACAATGGGAAAGAATTAAGGACACCTCTCAGGTTACTGGCTGAACAACTAAGTAGATGATGGAGCTATTTACTGAGGTCAAGAGGAATGGGTGGAAGGTGAGAGTAATAAATGTAATGGGAGCCCAGAAGGTGCTAAGTTCAGTGTCAGGCATGTTGAATCAGAGGTACCTGGTGAGATCTGCAAATAGAAGTGTCCAGAGAGTTGGATATGAAAACCTGAAGCCCAAGGGAGAAGTCAGAGCAAGAGACACAGTCATGGGCAAACAGCTGGTAATTGAAGCTATGGGAGTAGATGAGCATTGCCCAGGAAGCAAGCACTGAATGAGAAAAAAAGAGGGTCCAAGTCAGAGTCCTGAAGCATAATGATCTTAAAGGGGGAGCAGGAGAAGTGCAGTATACAAAGGAGACGGAGAGAATACTACCTCCATCTCTCTGTACCCCTCCCCAGCGGCCAGCTCTGTGGAGATCAGACTAGTCAGAGGAAGTGATGCCCTTAGAGGGTGGCGGAATCAGATGCTTGAGACCCCTCCGCTACCAATCACAATGTCACCAGAGCAATCTATGGAGAGGCAGGGGGACTGATGGGCCAGAGGAGTTCTATCTGCATTTGCCCTAAGCAGAGTGCTAGGCAGATAGCCTCATAACCTCAAGGGTAGGATGAAAACAAGAGGCAACCAGCCAGGGATAATGGCTTTCTTCAAATCTCTATTCTGGTGGGACAAGGTGTCCACACCAGGATACCCTCAACCCAGAGACAGCCCTAGAGGGTGCTGCCTGGAGACAGCTGGGATAGCTTCAGTCTCATGACCCTGACACAGGCCGCACCACCAGACAATGGGCACCTTCAGGCCAGACTCCAGCACAAAGAGCAGGGGCAGGGCCAAAGCCATGGCCTGCGAGCTCCCCAGCAGCTGAGATGGGGGCAGGAAGTAGTGCTCTATCCCCAACGCATCCCTACCATGGCTCCTTCACACCTCCCAAAGTTGATGTACACAGCAGGTACCCAATCTTCACTGGGTTCTTGATTTGTCATGTTTGAGTTGCATAATAGGCTAAATTACAGACAATATGGTCCAGAAGGGCTCAGAGTATTACTCAAGGTGATATAGCAACTTAGAGACAAATTCCAGGCTGAGGTAGCTGCTTCTGCTGCAGGACTGCTCTTTCAGGGCCCAACCTGAATTTCCCCAAAGGATCTATGCAAATCTCAGTCCGTATCTCAAATTCTAACTGATGGGAGCCCCCCAAGAGCCTGTTTAATTCACCTTCTTTTTTCTCCCAGCCCCCAGTGAAAAGCTTTTCCAAGATTAAAAACACGTTTCAAGAAAAAGAAAGCCAACGGAGAGGGAGCTGCGCAAGCAGCAGCAGCTGTGGAAGAGCGGGAATGAGGGGCCCTGAGTGCAAGCTTAGCCAAGGGGAGAGCCAATGTCAGGACACCTGGGGAAGAGAGTGGCTGGATGACCCAAGACTCAAAACCACAGGTGACTTTCTCAAGCCAAAGTCTAGGAAACTTGACTCAACAGAGCAAGGCCCAAACTCTGACACCAGGCTGGGTGCAGCCCACCAATAGGAGAAGCCCTTGTTTAGATTTCCTACCAGCTGGGCACCTGCTCCTAAGAACTGTGAGTAGACAGAGGGCAAGTCTGAGGCTTCCAGAGGTTTCTAGGTTTGGGGGAGGGAGATAGCAAGGATGTCTTTTAAGGCCGTAGCTGAGACTGGGTTCAAGAGGCCTAGTTCCATTGGTCAGCTCAAGCTGCCGGGGCAGGGCTGCTGGGACTTGCTGGCTGCCACTCACACTGAGCTCAGCCCAGACCTGCAATTAGAGCTCCGCGAGGAGAGCTGAGAAAATGGGGAGAGTTGCTAAGCAACCATGGGGGCTGCAGCCAATGGGCGCTCAGGAGGCTGTGGGTTCCCTCACTGGCTCCTTGTTCGCTCATTCGTTCAGTGGAAAAGAGGCATCAATTACCTGCCAGAGCCCTCGAGACTGGCTGGGCGGGTAAACCTGGGTGTATCCAAGGACACCCCATATCACCCATGCAGTGGCCCTGGGCAATCCCCCTTGGCCACCAACTGTCTGAGCCCAGCTGGCACTTGAGCTTCAGGCTGCCAAGGAAGGCTAGACCTCAGACTTGGTACCCACCTTGAGTTGGAAAATCTGGGAAACCACGGGAAAGATACACTAACTGCCAATGCAGTAACAATACCAAATACTAGCAAGTGCTGTTTATGGGGGGTACAGGAACCACACGAAACCTTTCACAGACCTTCTCTTCTTTGATCCTCATACCAAAATATTCTTTATAGAGTACCAGGGGCCCTGTGCACACTATCCTATTTAAGCCTTTACAGCTCTGTGAGGTCAATATGATCACACACATTTTACTGATGAGGAAACTGAGGTTTATTTATTTATTTTTTAAAGATTTTATTTATTTATTCATGAGAGACACACACAGAGAGAGGTAGAGACACAGGCAGAGAGAGAAGCAGGCTCCATGCAGGGAGCCCGATGCGGGACTCGATCCAGGGACCCCAGGATCATGCCCTGAACCAAAGGCAGACGCTTAACCACTGAGCCACCCAGGTGTCCCGAAACTGAGGTTTAAAAGTAACTTATCCAAGGTCTCAGATCTAGTGAGTGGACCATCTGGGATTCAAAAGTCAGAGGTGACTAATGCCAAGGCTGGAGCCATTGACCACTCTTTGAAGCTATCTCTTTCAGAGTTTTCCCCTCCAACTCTATTAAGGGTTTCTGAAGCCCCATCTCTCATTCCTTTTTTATTTTTTATTTTTTTTAAGTAGGCTCCTTGCCCAGTGTGGAACCTAACTCAGAGCTTGAACTCATGACCCTGAGATCAAGACCTGAGCTGAGATCAAAAGTTGGGCACTCAAATGACTGAGCCACTCAGGCACCCTATTTCTGAAGTGTTGCTGTCTCCAGTCCTGCCCTGGCCAATCCGACTTATACTAAAAATCTCATTATGCCATTTTCTCTACTTGAAATTCTTTAATATCTTTACATCCTCCTCAGGATGAAGACCAAAATCTTAAGCCTGGTTGACAAGGTCTTGCATGATCTGGACCCAAACCTCCCACAACTGGCCCTTAAACCATGCTGTTTAAGCATCACCACTCACCAGGCTCTCTCAATGCCCTTTCCTTGCTCAGGCTCCTCTGGGAAGCCTTTCACGACCCTAAGACGGGGTTAAATGCCTCCTCTGGGCTCTTACATCTCCCCACTTTCTCCATTATAGCACTCATCTCATTGACCATACTTGCCCTTTATGTGTCTATTAGACTGTGACCTTCTGGCCTGCTGAAGTCAACCAATTCAACTTTGTGCACCTGGCACTCAACACAGATGCTCAACAAGCGTTTGCTGCACAAACACCTCACCGTATTCACCTTCTTTCAGGTCCTTGTAGGTAACTATGGTGCTGCCCACCAAGGCCATGCCCCTGCTTTAGTTCCTGAAGCCTGGAACACTCACTCCTCCCCTGGTCTCTCCCACCCCACTCCCACCTCTCGCCACTCAGGCAACTCCTACTTTTCATCTGTTTGAAAAATACTGAATGCTACCAAATGCTGCCAGGCATAATGTGACAAAATAAAATGACACAGTGCCTGTCCTCACAGAGCTGAGAAACCAATGGAGAGACATACACTAATTTACAATGAAACTGTGTTATAGGCTAAGAAGAAAAAACACTAAGAGCTCTGAGATAAAATAATAAAAAAGACCAAAGTTGGTCTTAAAAATCATTGATGGCTTTCCCAAGAAAGAGAAGTTTCAGCTGAGGTAGAGATGATATGTCAAGTACATGTGATGGCTAGGAGGAACATGGGACATTCGAGGAACTGAAAAGATTGTTGAGAGTGAAGAAAGGAGCATAGCATGAGAAGAGGCTAGAGGTTAGCCATACTGTGCAGCTGCTTTGTGAATCACATTAAGGATTCTGAACTTCATCCTAAGAACTGTGAAAAGCCACTGAAGAGTTCTGAACAGAAAGGACAAACTCGCTCATTTCCAAAAGATCACTCCAGCTGCTGGGTGTACAATAAAGGGTACAAGAGTAAAAACCAGGGGACTAGTGAAAAAGCTCTGCAGTAATTTGGGGAGAGAGATGATGACAGCTTGGACTAGGGTGGTGGCAGTGGAGATGGAAAAAATAGATTTGCAATATGGTCAAGAGCAGAACAGCCAGGACTTGGCGACTGATTGGTTGAGAGAAAAAGAAGAAAGAGTCAAATACTGTAATGAATAATTCGTTGGATGGTTAGTTGTCTGTCTCCCTATTTGAACCATAAGGACCGTGTCTTGTTTGCCTCCTTGTGTATCTCCAGCATAGGACCGCATATGCAGTAGGCACTCAATTAGTGTTTATTGAATGGATGGATGGATGGATGGATGGCCAAACAAGCTGTCCTTCTCTGGGAAGATGGGGACCAGCTCACCTCTGGGCATCAGGTTGCGAGATGGCATTGACAATGGCCTCCACACTGCTGTCGAAGAGCTCCGAGTCCTGCAGAGCAGCAAAGGCAGCCTGAATGAGCGCCTCACAGTCCTGCAGTGGTACCTCCAGCTGCACCCAGCTGGAAAAGCACTTGAGCACCTTCTGACGCACACAGCTGGGTGAGCTGGGCTGCTGTAGCAACTGCTCTAGCAATGGGAAGACAGCCCCACACTCCACTGCCAGGCTGGCCCGCACCAGGCCTTTGCGGTACTGGGGCAGACGGCTTGTCTGGAACTCCTCTGGCAGCACTGTCAGCAGCTCCAGTAGGGCCAGGCAGCGGCCCTGGCCATCCACCGGTGAGTCCTCAGCCTGGAAGAGCCGTACCATATCTGCGACAGCACATGGCCAAGCGTCAGGCATCATACTGAGAGCCAGGGAGGCCAGCGCCACACACAGCCGAGTCAGCACAATCTTGGAGCCACTAGCAAAGTGGGTGATCTGGGTGAAGAGCTGTGCCTTTAGACTTTCATACTGGTCAGTGGGAATGTCACTCCAGTAGCGAGAGATCTTGATGTGTAGGGCACTGGCCCCAAAGTACTGGATCTCAGGCACCTTGTCGGGCTGCAGTAGCTGCCAGCTGAAGTGCCAGGCCTGTGGGGAGACCTGGGCCTGCATCAGCCACTTCTGAGCCAGGTTCTTGTTCTCAATGTTGGGATCATAGTAGAGCTGGTGCAGCGCCTGCAGGACAGCACAGGACTGAGCAAGTGCTGACCACTCTGGGTCCTGCCAGAGCCCAGAACAGAGGGCATGACTTGGTCCTGCAAGTCTGCTCTTTGTTTCTGACCGAGGGGCTCAGCAGGAAGGGCCCAGGGTCCTACTGACATCTTGAGAGCCTGAACTCTGCCCACGCTCTGCCATATTCTCTTCTTCTTATAGCAAAACACTATGGGCCAGAGAGTGAACCTCCATAAAAAAGCAGAAAAAGCGGAGGCTGAGCTCTCCAAAGGGGAGGCACCTGAGGTAAAGGATAAGGCCCAGGTTGAAGGAATGGCTCCAAAGGGATGAAGCTAAGCCTGAAAAGAGCATGGAACAGCCTGAGGGGCTGTGACCCTCCCAGGCACAGCTGCTCCCATCAACTCCAAGAGTCCTATTCAGCTTCCCATCATCTCTAGGTCACTCCAGATGCTGGCACCAAAGCCAGTGTGAAATCTGAGCAGGACTAAGACTTTGCCAGGCGGCCGTAGGCCAGAGACGTACTGGAAGGGAGGGTGAGGACACCCCTCAGAGAGCACATGTGAGGGTCCGAAAAGCTAGTGAAGAAGTCTTGGCCGAGAGCCCTGGCAAATGTCTTGTCTGGAGCTCTCAACTAGCCAAATCTCCAGGGTCCCAATTCCACAGGGACTTCACACAGCAAGAACACAGTGGTTTGTCTCCCTGGTAGCACACGGAAGAGAGCGCCACCATGCCAACACCGCCCAGTCCCAGGGGGTGGAACAGCCAGGTCAGGACTCTGACTCCCTAAGCAGGATCCATCTATGTAGGCTTAGCCATATCCATACCTCTGATGGCAAGTTACAGCTACTGTCCCTTGTCTGGCCCCTCGGGGATGCTGAGGCAGGCAGAGCAAGGCAGAAGGGATGCATTCCCATCATGTGGTATGGCAAAAAGGGCTCAAGAATAACAAATGAGTATCTGCAACCATTCCTTGCTTTCCTGCGTGGTACCCCAATCTTCCCATTCATCCCAGCAGGGAGGCATTTCTGCATCCCAGGCCCCCCTGGGGCAGAACACAGTAAAGAGCCAGAGAAACAGTTCAAAGAAGACGGCCTGGGCAGTGGGAGAGCCTGGGGAGGCCATGACAGGAGGCTGTGTGGGCAGGAGAGCAGGGAAGGGACCCTGAAGCTGCCAGCAGGACTGAACCCCCTGGACCCAGCACAAAACAAAGGGGGCCAGCCCTTCCTGCCTGCCCAGGACTGGTCTGGCCTCCATCCAACACAAGAAGGACCCTTCCCCAAGAAAAAGGGAAAACAGCCCGGGCTGTTTCAGTCTCGGGTTATCTCCTGAGCCGCTGGGTCACAACACAGATCCAGGATGGCTCAGCATCTGTATGGTTCCCGGGGACTGAGCTGTAGGTCTCCCGGGTTCCTACTGCGCTGCTCATGCAGTTCCCATGGAGCTGGAGGACAGCCAGGCTGGCTGTAGGTCTGGGCTACCCGCACCCTGGAGGGACCATCCCAAGACCCTAGAGTAGCCACAGGGAACCCATATCTAAGGAAAGCCAAAAATAGCCCATTCGGAGGCCACCACACTGCTGTCCGCCCTGCCCAGAGAGGCAGCAAGTGCCAGGTGCCCTGGGGCACCAGCCCAGCAGGCAGCCGGCCCAAGCCTGGCTCTGGCATCCGAGCCGGGCCCCAGGACTTCTGCTCTGTCACCAGACGGCCCACCCCCGGGCCCTCGTACCTTCTCCACGTTCTCCACAGTGAAGTCCAAGGCTGGTGCTGCTCCAGCCCCTGCAGCCCCCGGCTGCTCCTCCCGCCGCTCCATCTTTGCTCCCTCCCCGGCAGGGAGCTGGATCCCGACCTGCCTCCGGCCCCAGCCCCTTGGCTGCTGGCCCCCTGCTAGACCCCGGCTTGGGTGCCCAGGAAGCGGCGGGGTGCCAGGGGGCCCAGGGCGGGCATGGCTGCCGAGGCCGCCCCACCTCGGGCGGGGATGGGGGGCTTGCCAGACGCCCAAAGGGGTGTTCGCAGGGGGAGGCCAACCGAGGGGGCCTGGGGGAGGGGCCGGCAGTGAAGAGTCCGCAGGCGGGGTGTCGGCGGCAGGTCACGGGTCTGTGCCCACAATCTACGAGGCAGGAGTCCCTGGGAAGGCAGGCCGGGGTGGGGGGCGAGCCCCGGGCCCCGGGCCCCGGGCCGGTCACAGGGTCGACGGCCTGTACCCACAACACCCTCGTGTGAGCGCGCTGCCGGGTCCTGCGAGGAGGTCACGGGGCGGGGGTGACGGCGGAGCGAGCCCTCCGCGGGTTACGGAGGCGTCCGACGGGGCGCAGGGCTGCAGCCCCGCGAGTCTGCGGCGAAGAGTCCGTAGAGTTGAGGGGCGGTGGCAGGTCCCCTCCGCCCGGCCCGGCCCGCGCTCTCCCCTCCGCCCGGCTCCGGCCCCGCTACCGCCGCCGCCGCCGCCGCCGCCCCAGTGACTGACAGGCGAGCCGGCCCGGCCGGGACGGGGCGGGGACCTCAGCGAGGCGCGGGCTGCCCCCGGCGCCTGTCCCCCGCACCGCCGCCTCAGGCGCCGCCCTCCCCCCGCGCCTGCCCTGGCCCGGCCCGGCCCGGCACAGCCCAGCCCGGCCCGGCACAGCGGAACTGCGCGGAAACTCATTCCGGGTCCCTGGTCCCGTCCCCGCGCCAGCCCGCGCGCCCCCGCGCAGGCGGCGGACCGGCGCGCCGCTCGAGGCCCCCGCTGGGCCAAGGCCCCGCCGCTGAGTGCTCTGGGAAATGTAGTCCGCGCTGCGCCCAGCGGGAGGGCGGCGCCTTGCGGCAGAGGTCGGGAGCACGTGGGCTGGGGACCCGCGGGGAGCCCCGCCTGCGCGGACCTGCTGCCGGCCGCGGGGTCGGACCCGCGGGCGGCGCCGCTGAGCAGCTCCCGAGGAGGGCGTGACCGGAGGGGCTGGTGGACGGAGCTGCGAAGCCGGGCCAGTGGATGAAGGTGCGTGTTGGGGGCTGGCGGAGAGAAACAGGTCACTGCGGTGCCGCGCGGCCGTCGCCACCTGGGGCGCAGGAAGGAGGGTTCTGGGGAGGAGGCAGCGCCCCGCCCAGAGAAGCGGGGGGGCTCGGCGCGCCGCTGGAACGGGAAGGGACGGCTCTCGGGACTGCCCGGGGAGCCACCGGCAAACCCCTTACCATGGACAGTACTCGGAGACTTGGGGAGGCGCTGGGAAGCAACTTGTCTTTTATGAGTGATCAGAGTAAGAAGAGCTCACATTTAAGTGCTAGGAACAGTGCTTTGCACACCTTAGGTCCGATTCTCTGGACAACTCGGGTGGGATTTTTAGTCCCCGTTTTCAGAGGAGGAAACCGAGGTTGGGGAAGGTTCGTTCAGCTTGCCTTGTCCAGAGACACAGCTAGTGTAGCAGAGACCAGCCACAGACCTGGCTCCAGCAGACCCCAGCAGCCCCTACCCCTTAAACTTCCACTTGTCCTTTTATTAGCTCTTATTTTTAAGGTTTGTTTGTTTATTATTTTTAAAAGATTGTATTTATTTACTCATGAGAGACACGGAGAGGCAGAGATAGGCAGAGGGAGAAGCAGACTCCCTGCAGAGAGCCCGATGCGGGACTCGATCCCAGGACCCCAGGATCACTACCTGAGCCAAACAAAGACAGGCGCTCAACCGCTGAGCCACTCAGGGGCCCCTAAAGTTTATTTATTTAAGTAATCTCACGTGGGGCTCAAACTCACAACCCTGAGTCCAAGAGCCACATGCTCGCTCCTGACTGAGCCACCAGGTGCCCTGTCCTCCCTGTCCTTTTATTAACTTTTGCCAGCTATCCCAGCAGGGGAAAAAAATAATAAAAGGGAAAGGAGGACCTCTGTACCTGGATTCAGGTGGAAGAAGCTGACATTGGCAATAGCTGCTAAGGCCAAAGACGATGAGTGTAGGCTCCCCTGAGGAGGAGAAACCTAGTCTGAGCTTGAAGAATAGAGACGCTGGTGAGGTGGGGAGCTTGATTAAGTGCGGAAGCAAAATCCTGTGGGAATCTAGTTCAACAAATACCTATCTGTAGGACGTAGGATAAATTGCAGGAATGGTCTTTTCATCATGGGGGTGGGGCGCAGGGAGAGAATCCCTGGCTGTTATCAGATTCTCTAAGGACTCTACAGCCCCAAAACAGGTTAAGAACCACTGCTGTGAACAATAAAGGGGATCTCATGTGGCACAGGCTCTCCAACATCTTTTCTCTGATCCCTCAGTTTTCTACCCAGCCTCTCCTTTTCTGGAGGAGACCGCAGGGAGTCGGCCAGCGCACCGACACTCTGCCGCAGGGGTCTCGAGCCAGGGGAAATAGGGCAATCCTTGGACAAGAGAGGAGGAAAGCCGTTGGCAAGTTCAGGAAAGCACATGGAACCCCAAACCTCGATTCCTGGATGAACCAAATCTAGAGGGCAGTTGGGTGCTCCCTGAAGCTGGAAAAGCTGCCATTTCAAAGCTGCCTGTAGTTTTTCGTCTTACAAGAAAGAGGTGGTGACTTGATGGCCCTTTGGAGGAGACTGTACCTCGGTTCTGGGAAGACCACTCAAAGGGGCAATGTAGCTTTGCAAATGTGAAACGAAGACTGCAGTCAAAAATAGAGCTACCAGAACCACCTGTGACTCTCAGGAGTGGAAAGTGCTCTCCTGGTCAGGTCGTAGGCAGAGAACTATAGCTCTGGGGCTTGTTCCTTTTGGGGGGAAAGTGGCTTTATTTATTTTTTTTTAAAGAGGGATTTGGGAATGTGTTCTTGGAAAAGGTTCTGTTTCATCTAGGACTTTGTGAGATGTTGGGCACAATCTCTCTGGGGCCCAGAATGCAGTAGGAGGGACCCTTCTGGCTTAAGGACTGGCAGTCTGGGGACAGTTGAGAACCAGCACCATTGGCTTGGGGTCTGACCTGGCTCTCTTGCTGTGAGCATTGTCAGAGGTGGCCTCAGTCGGCCTCCTTGGAGGGCTTGGGGGCTAGGCTAGGCTTTCAAGTCTTTCCAGCAGGGGCTCTCTGGGCCCAATGACCCTGCTCAACAGGATGCCCCCTCCATCCTCAACCAGGGCCAGAGCCCAGGCCTCCATGAGGCATCTGCAAACTGTATGGCACTGGTGCCATTATCTTCGGGTGGGAGTGGGAGGGCAGGAGACTGAGGATCCTGAATCAGTTTGGGGGCAGAGAGAGGGACCAAAGGAGGGTTTGAAGGTGGTGTGAGCACCAGAGTTTTGGGAGCATCTAGAACTGGGGCAGTGAGCACAGAAGACTGGAAGCCCAGACTGGTTTCTCCTTGACCCAGAATGCACACAGCCCTCACTTTTGCCTGCTCCTTGCCCTGTCCTGGGTGACAGGGGCACCTGTGCCAAAGCAGGCAGGCGCTTAGACAGTTTGCAAGGAATTTTGCTTAGCAGTGGCAGATGGCTGAGGGGTCCCAGCCTCAGCCGGCTCACTCCTATGGTGCTCCCACGCACCTCGGCCGCAGCTATTGCCCTTGTGCTCACAGCCGCTAGCACAGTCTCCAGCCCAGACCTCCCTCCTCAGCTTCAGGCCAGCGACAGGCCAGCGACAGCCCCTCTAGATGCCTGGTGGTTCCCTCTGAGTCGGCATCCTTTCCAAACGCATGCCCTCATCTTCTTTCCAAAGAACATCATCATATTGGACAAATTCATAGGACCCAGGAATCAGGATTTCACAGGACATGCAGGAAAGCTCAGAGGGGTTGCATGGACTTTTGAGAGATGACTTGGGGACACTGTGAAGGCCAGGGTCAGCACTAACCCCTCCTTCCTTCCAGATGAATGTGTATACCTCTTAGCTTCTTGTCCTTTTTCATACGGTTTGTCAAATTGAATTTGTCTCTCCTGACTTAAGCTTCAGGGCAGGGATCATATCCCTTTCACTTCTGTATCTCTGGGGTCTCCCTAGTGTCTGACATATAGGTAACTAATCAGTGTTTGTTGAATGAATAAATATCCTTGTTCATCACTCAAAATTGCAGATCCCTCTTGGGGTCTCTTGGTCCTTTCCTGCCTTTCTATTGCCTTGACGCTCTCTGCTTCGTTCCTCCAGAAACCAGCCTCCCATTGCACCTTCTTCCCCAGCCCCAGCCTTTTCTGCAGCTCTTTTACCCTGGGCTGCTTCATGGAATGTGGGTAGTGAGCGCCCCCCATGCTGGATTGTCTACAAGCAGAGGAAGTGTATGCGCGTGTCAGGGTGCCCTGGAGGGTAGGACACAGATTAGTGACAGTGGGATGGGGCAAGGTGTGGTTCACTGTGTCATTACACACTGAAGCCCCCAGAAAGCCTGGGGTCTGTCCCAAGGGTAGGGTTTTCTTGTAACTCCAGGTCCCGAGCACTGGGGACTGTGCGTGCGGGTGAGAGCTGGCCTGTTGGGCCGGAGAACACACCTGTGCCACCCACTCTGCCTGTGTTCCGTGCCCCATGTCCCAGAGCTGCAGGATGGAGGTGAGCAATGGAAAATCCGGGCCAGGCCCGATTGCTGACTCAGCCTGAGGCCAGGCTCGACGGCCATCAGGGGCTCGCAGCCAGCCCCACTGCCCGGGAAAAGATCCAACACAGCATGAAAGTAAATAAATAACTTAGGAGTAATAAATAGGGGTCCAGCTCCTGCCAGTGGGTACAGGCCCGCGCGCGCAACGCAACCGCGCCGCCTCCTCCGGTCCGCGCCCCCCCCCAGGCCTGGGCAAGGCTTGGCGGCCCGGCCACTGCAGGGTTGGGGGGGGCGGCTGGCTCCGGGGCCTGGTCCGTGGGGCCTGGGCGAGGCTTGGCGGCCCAGCCACTGCAGGGTTGGGGGCGGGGGGGCGGGGGGCTGGCTCCGGGGCCTGGTCCGTGGAGCCTGGTCCGTGCCAGTCCGTGCGCAGCGGGTCCTACGGGCTCCAGAGCCGACGTGTCCGTGTCTGCGGGGCGGGCACCCTGGGGGCGCGGGTCCGTGGGCCCTCCGCCTCTCGGGGCTGCTGGCATCACTCACCCGCCGGCTCAGAGGGGGCCCCGCGGCCGAGGGTGCAGTCCGCCCGGCCCCGGGGCGAGGCCTCAGCCCAGGCAGCCGCAGGCGGTGGCCGACAGGCGGTCCACGGTCCTCCAGGTGCTGTTGACGTCCATGAAGGAGACGGCCTCGTAGCGCGTGGGGCGGCAGCACGGCTGGCTGGCGGGCCGCGAGCCCGGGGGCGGCCGCAGGGCCCCGGCGCCCAGCAGGCTGGCCAGGCTCAGGTCGTGCGCGGAGCGCGCGCGGCGGCACGAGCCGCTGCAGAAGCGGAAGCGCACCAGCTCGTCGGAGCTGTGGCCCAGGCCGAGCGCGCGCACCGGCACCAGCTGCGAGCGCAGGCGGCAGCCCCGCGCCCCCGCGCGGCCCCCCCGGCCCCCCGCCCGCGCCGCACGGCCCCCGCGGGAGGGCGCGGGCGAGGGCGCGGGCGGCGGGGGCGCGGCCCGGGGCGGGGGCGGCGGCCGCCGGGCTCTTCCGCCGCACGTGCGCGCCGCGCGGCCTCCTGCAAGGAGACGGAGTCACGCGCCGGGCCCCGCCCCCGCCCCGCCCCGCCCCGCCCCGCCCCTCGCCGTCACCTACCCGGCAGGTGGCCGGTGGGGGGCGCCGGGGCCGGAGCGGGGCCGAGGCGCGGGGCGGGACTGCGGGGCGCGGGGCCCAGGGAGGCCTCGGCGACGCTGCTGAGCAGGACCAGGGCGGCCAGGGCGGGCCACAGGGCGGGCTGCGCGGAGACAGGGTGGGAGGAAGAGGGCCCCCCGCCCGGCTCGGGTGGGGGCAGCGCGGGAAGGGATCGGAGAGAGGCTGCGCGCCTAGCTGGGTGCGGGGAGCCCCCTTAGGATGCAGGGCGGGGGAGGGCGGGCCCGCTGCCCCGGGGCGCCCAGGGGCGAGCTCACACCCGAGGACGCCGACTTCCCTCCTTCTGCGGCCTGCCCAGGCCAAGCCCTGTGCTCCCTCCCCGCTCAGACCAGTTCCCTCCATTGGGGCGGCGGTGCCGGGAGGGCCACTCACCTGCCGCCTAGGCTGCGGCCAGGGGGGCAGCACGGAAGGGCTTCCACATCCGGACTCCATCTCTGTCAGGACCAGAAGCTCCCATCAGCCGCGGCTGACCTGGTCGCCGCCCCTCCTCTCGAGGCAGCTTGGAACATTGAGAGAAGAGTTATCCTTTGGGCAGGTCATCGCTCCACTTCGGTGTCTCCAGACGAGGTCCAAGGGGCCTCCAAGGGGACAGCTGGACTCAAGCCAGGAGGAGAAGTAGCTGCATTGAGAACCTAACTATGAGTTGGTGCTTTGCACCTGTCCCTGCTTCCAGTCCTTACAGCTCCAGGCCGTGGACGGCATAATCCGCATTTTCCACCCAAGCAAATAAGACTCCGAGAAGCTCAGCGGCTGCCTGACATCACAAGGCCTCTTGCCCCAGGACCTCCCTGCTCGGCGCTGCAGGGCCGGAGCTGCCAGCAGCAGCCGGAGAAGGGGCTAGTTGGACATGTGTGGTCCCACCTACAGAGAGCTTCGTCTCCATGTCCCAGACAGGGCCTAGGGAGGATTTGGGGTTGACCTATCTGACATCAGCGACGCCCCGGCCTCAGCCTGTGTTGCCCACCCAGCGCTGCTGGCCCAGGCTCCCCCGCCAGCTCTGCCTGGGTCCAGAGCCGCCAGGGTGCTCTCGTCTCACCGCAGGTGCCCCTCAGGAGCCCGCCGCCGTCGGGGCTGAGGGGTCCTCGCACAGAGGGCCTGGGCCTGGCTCCCCAAGGCCACCAGGGGGCAGCATTGCCAAGCCTGCAGACTCAAAGGGTGGGTGGGGGGTGGGCTTTCCACTCGGCTCAAATAGACTCCGCCGTGAGCAACTCCCAGGAGGGCCAGCCTGGCCTCCACTGTAGCCAGGTCTTGGAGGGCTGGCCCAGGTCTGTCCGCCCTCCAGCTTCCTGTGCACCTGAGAGTCTGCGCCCCCCCCCCATCAGGTTCCCCCACGAGCCATCCTTCCTGAGCCCAGCCAGCCTTGCAGAGCCCCACCAACCTTTGGTGAACCCACACTGGCTGGCATTCCTCCCTCTGGGGCCCTGGAGCCCTCCCTGGCTCGTCCGCCCTTAGGTCCCAGGTGTCACCCTCCACTCCCCCCCTGCCCCCCAGGGCACGGCACACAGGACGTCTGCATACCTGTGGACCAGACCTCGCCCGGCCTCCCAGGTGTGGTCCTCCAGGGCCAGGTGTGCCTTGCTAATTGAATGAGGCCTTGAGAGGCCAGGCTAGTGGCTGTTCTCCTCGCTGGAGGGCGGGCGGGGCCGGGCAGCCTCAGTGGCCCCCTGCGCTAGGGGGAGCTCAGGAGCAGGTCTCTGGAGGGCAGGGCAGGCCCAGTCTCCCTCCTGGGAGCCTGGGGCCACTAGGTCCTCCAGTCCTCCCGCCTGCCAGCCAGCCGGATACTCACCGCGGGAGGGTCCTCCTCCGTGTTCTTCTAGGCACCTTTCCTGGGACCAGTGCTGGCCTTTCTTCCGCAGCTGAACAGGCTCATGCCCAGGGCTGTGCACCTGGGAGCGCGTCTCTTAGCCAAGAGCGTGGCCTTGGCAGCCGGTGTGCGCCCTGTAGCGGCCGCGGGAGCCTCACATTACAGCAGGCAAGCGCAGTCCGGCCAGCGACAGGGGGACTGAGGGCTGGGAGGGGCGGAGAGCCGTGCCTCCGGCCCAGGAGAGGGAGGATGCGAGGGGGAGCAGAGGGGGGCTATCCGGCCCGCGCCCCCCGCCCCGCGGCTGGGACGGGGTGGGCCAACAGGTTGGCTTACCGCAGTGCAGGGCTCTGGGTCCGGGACACAGTAGGGCTGGCGCCCGAGGGACCTGCTGCTGGCGGAGCCCGTGGGCCGTGTCTGGGGGCCGGGCCCAACTCCATCCCTCGGCAGCCTCCTGCCCGCCGCCATCCGGTGTCAAATTCCAGCCCCGGCGTCACCGGATCCCGGGGTGGGGCCCGCAGCGCCCCCGCCCAACCCCACCTTTCAGGGCTCACCTGGCCGCTCCACCTGCTGGGATCCGGTCTCCCCCCCACCCCACCCCCAATCCCCGGGCTATGCTAGGTGCCCCGAGCGGGGCAGGGAGGTGGGGGGAGGAACGCGGGGAAGGGACCCTGGGACGCAGGGTGAAGCCGGCGCGGCGGAGAGACACGGGAACTGGGCGTTCAGAGTTTGTAGACACGCGAAGTAGGGAGCTGGGAGGCTGGGCTGAGGGTGGGCGGGGAGGGGACGGGCAGGTCCCTGCCTCGGCCGGGGGATGGGGGCGCCGAGATCGGCGTGGTGTCCGGGGTCCCGCACCCGCAGGGTCTGGCCCACCGCTAGCTCTTCTCCGCAGACGTGGGGAAGGTGTCCGGGCGCCGGGGTGCTGCGCTGGCCTCCGGGAGCCCGACCCTGCTCCAGCCGCGCCTGGGGCTTGGGGACACACCCTGGCAAACCCCGTGCTCCGGCCTCGCCGGGCCGGCGGCCGAAGGGAGGGTCACAGAGGAGAGACTCCTAGGTAGGAGCTGGAGGCTAGTATTTCAGGTGCCTAATGACGGCAATTTGGCAGGTGGGGTGGAGGTGGCGTGAGTAACACGGATAGAAGTAAGGAAAGGCCAGGTGCCGCGCATCATGCTAGGGGGTCTGGACTTTATATCAGTGGCCCTGGGGACCACCGAGGGGTGTCAGGCAAAATGTTGTGACCGGACACGCATTGCAGTGACTGGCTGCGGCCGGCTGGATGGTCTGGGGAGACCGAAGCAGGCTGCGGGGAGAGGGGAGTCTGAGTTAGAGACGCGGGGTGAGCAGGGGGCTGCAAGGCTCTTCAGACCACACCTGCTGGAAAACTCAGTTGGTGCCTGATTAGATGGGGTGAAGTGACCAGGTGGAGGGGGTGCCCGCTGGCAGCTGGGGCTCCCTCCAGGAGGACAAGCTGGAGACGGGAGCTCAGGGTTGGACGGGTGGAGTTGGAGGGACCTGCGGATCACCCCCGGGGCAATATCCATGAAGTGTCTGAAGCTGTGGCCCCGAGCAAAGTGGAGAGCTGGGCTGAAGATGGCAATTTGGGAACTGTCGACCGACCGACAACTGGAAGCCGTGGGTGGGGCCCAAAGTGCTCAGGGGACGTGTGTGGACCAGCTTTACCTTGCCAATGCATCGGAATCACCCGTGGACCTTTAAAAACCACCCACATCTGGGCTCCACCCCAGACCTGAATCAGAATCTTGGGGTAGGCATGTGCAGTCTTTCCAGCCTGCACCGGTTTATCCTGGTGGATGGCGGCGGCGGGAACCACAGCTTCGTGAGAGCAGCTTCCATGCAGTACAAGCCAGGCCTCAGAGCAATGTGGGGCCGGGGGGTGGCAAGGGGGGCTGTCCGCAGGCTTGACAGGCCCCCTGTGGGACAGGGGACCAAGCAGTGAGTACCTCCTCACTTTGCTGCCTCCTGCAACCTGGGGCTTGCGAAGCCCCGCTGCCTCCTGCAGGCATGCAGCCTGCGCCCCGTGACTCCAGGGGACGCCATTCCCGTAGAATAGGATGTGCGTTGGGAGTTGGAGTCGTGCCCTGTTTCCAGCAACATCCCAAGAGAGCCCTGGGTGTGCCCGTCCCTCAGGGCCTTGCTTTCTTTCCAAACTTCAGCGGACACTTCTGCCTGAGGACAAAGCACAGCAGTGCAGGGGCACTGGGAGGCTGGTGGTCCTTGGGATGGCAAGGACTCTAGGATTGGGGCGGCCGCCTCACTCTGCCCCAGTGGCAGCTCTGGCAGGAAGCTCACTCGCTGGCCTCAGGTGCACGTGGGTGTTGGCCCCAATCTCAGGCCCCGGGCATACCGGGAGGGTAGAGATCAGATTCTAGGGCTCTCCAGGGATGGGGTCCAGGATGTCCTTTCTCGGGCTCACCTGACGGTGCCTAGAGCTGGGCTGTACCTTCCTGTCCTGTGTAGGTTAAGGGGAGCTGAGGGAAGAGGGAGAGGGTATGCCTTTGTGCTCTGGGAGTGGGGGTGGGGCACATTCTCCAGAGTTCGGCCTGGCCAGGAGCAAGTTTGGCCTGTGAGCCTGTTTTGGGGGGAGGGGGGGGCTCAGCATATAGCTTTCCTGTGCTTGCAGGAATCTCTGCATGCCGAGCTGGGGCTCTAGGGACCCTGGGGGCGCTGTCCTAAGGCTGTGGACTTCAGCCCCCGCCGTGTGGCTCCTTTAGGGTAGGACAGACTACCCTATGACTACCCCTGCCCTCATACTTCTGGTCTGCCTCTTAAGGCAAAGAGGGTGCGGCCCGTGTGGGATGGGAGAGGCTTCTGAAGGCCCCCAGGTGGCCCCCAAGCTACC
The DNA here is from genome assembly GCF_003254725.2 of Canis lupus dingo. Classification (NCBI taxonomy): domain Eukaryota; kingdom Metazoa; phylum Chordata; class Mammalia; order Carnivora; family Canidae; genus Canis; species Canis lupus. The sequence goes on from NC_064257.1 coordinate 16,338,142, forward strand.
CAGGTCCTGCAGTTGACAGAAGAGACAGGGACCCGGGAGTCTGTGGGCTAGAGAGATGGCCCTTGGGTTTAAGGTAGTAGCTGAGGCCCCAGGCTCCTGCTTCTTCCAGGAAAGTCAGAGAAAGCAAGAGGCCAGATTCAGGGAAGAGCTTTATTGCTTCCAGGATGGCTGCCACAGCCTGCGTGAGGTCCTTGAGCCTCGCTTCCCTCTGGTCCAGGCTAAAGGCAGAGCCCAAGGACCTGACGGCCTCATTGCTGAAATCCAGAACAGCTGCCAAGTTGGTCAGTTCAGGCTGGGGCACTGTCCTATGGATCAGCGGCTGCTGGGGAGGGGGGGCGTTCCCACCGCCTAGGCCGGGCCTCACCTCCCGAGCTTTGAAGTCCTCTCTGCTTAACCCAGGGTCTGTCTTGTTGGCTTAAGTGATGGCTCCAGGGTTTCCCTGTGCAGTAGTTAGGGGCTGGTGAATGGGAATACCCCATCTTCTCCTCAAGAAAGGCCAGTATCATGAGCTGGAGGGCGCTGGCGGGAGGCCCTGCCCACCTCCCTGTAGCCCCGAGCGGGGCACAGGCGAGTCACGGCACCCCCATTCTACAGGGAGCCCGCTGGTACCACTACCCGGTGGGCCACCTACCGGGCCTCTTTCTGAACGGCAAGTGGACCAAACTTGACATCTCCAACCTTATTTAAAAATAAATTATCCCTACCCTCCCCCCTACCCAAATTCACAAAATGATAATACACCAAACACTGATTGGAGAAATGATTCCAGCAGCAGCCCTGCGGCCTGATGTCCACTTCCTGCATGCTGGGCCTGCTGGGCACGGCCGGTGGCCTCCTGGCCCTCTGGCTTCAAGGACCCAGGCTGAGAATGAGCCTAAGTGCTGGTCTCTGAGGCTGGCCTCTGGGTGGACACAGCTCTGGCTGCCCTGCCAAGGCCTCGCCAGCCCTGGGGCCCCTTGGCACTGTCCTTCTCTGGGTCTGAAGACTCCTGCGCCTTTCAGGCAGAGCCAGACCGAGGCCAATGAAGTGGACAGGTGGCAGTGGCTGCGGCTTCCTCTTGGCGGTGCCAGGACCTCCGTGGCCATGTGCTGGGCCCACCTCAGATGCCGCTGGTTAGGTCGGTGATGACGCGCGCCTTCACCAGCTTGCGCAGAAACTCTTTCTCTCGCTGGATATTGTGTGTCCAGGACTGAAAGGAAAGGCACGGGGAAGTGATAAGTGGAGCTTGGCACTCTCTTCTGACCACCACTCTCCCAGCGCCCTGTGACTGTGGGAAATCTGCTCTCCGAGTCCCAGGGCTCCTCCTCCTCCCTTCCCAGAACCTCTTTCCACCCCCTCTACGAGAACTACGCCTCTTTCCTTCTGAGTCTTAGGAGATATAAGACCTTCTGGCCTTGTTCCCACAGACTTGGCCTCGTCGCAGTACGTCCAGGGCACCTGGGTCCTAGGCACCTTGAGGATAGGCAATGTGAGTCAGGGAGATGTGGCCCAGGCCTGGGGGGTGGGCCCTGCCGGAAGGAGAACCGTGTGGGGTGGCTGAGTCATCCTCAGGCCTGATGCAATGCAATCTCCAGGCTGATGAAATCCTGCCTCTCAGATCAGAGGAGCCAGGGGGCCTGAGGACAAGAGGCTCACCTTTCTGCTAATTTGGAAATCACAGGGAACGTGCCGCCTTCTGGGGCTTTCCTGGGTGAACACTGCACCCAGGCTCGGGCTCTCCTGGTCCCCCGTACTCAGACCAGGAGGCTCTGGTGGCTAAGTCTCTCAGAATGAAAAAAGACTGGTGGCCTGACTCAGGGAAAGCTGACAGCCTCTTGGAGGTCTGTCTGCACCCGTGTGCTCCGCTCTACGTCAGCACTGAGCCTCACCGCCTTGTTCATGGGCACTGCTGACCTGCTCGGGACCGACGGCTCTGTCCTGGCCCTATTCTCATCCAGTCACCTTTCTCCAACCTGAGGCCAGAGATCTTTTCAATCTGAAACTCAGGCAAAATTCCCTATATCCTCTGAATATCCCCTTCAGTATCTCGGGCTGGCCACGAACCCGGCTGCCCCAAGGACAGTGTCCTCCCGACACCTCTCCAATGTGACTGTTTCTTCTCTCCCGCTCCATGCTCCATGGCACCTGGAAGGTCTACAGGGTCTTCCTCTCTCAATTGCTGCATCCACACCACTGTCTCTCCAAACTCCCCGAAACCTCTGGCCCCCCCTTGAGGCTCCTGTCATGACCTTCTGCTGTCTGTGAACTGCTGCAGACCCCCAGCGCGATCTGCCCTCCTCCCTTGAGGAGTCAATCATCCAGCACACTGTCTCTCCTTGAAGGAGGGGCCTGGTTGGCACACAGTAGGTGCTCAATAAAGATGTGCCGATGGAGATTAGATTTGTGGGTCAGAACACAGAGGCTTGGAGGACTGGCAGGGCCAGCATCTGAACAAGTGTGTAAACTTGTACTGCTCTTTCCTGCTTGCCCTTTGTCACCCCCAGGAAGAAGCAGTCAGCCTGATGGGTTAGTTTCAAGAACACCCACTGGGAGTCACTGATGGCTAAAAGCTTGGTGGAAGACTGGACTTTTTTTTTTTAAAGCTTATTTATTTTTTTACTAATCTCTACACCTATCACGAGGTTCACACTCATGAACCTGATACCAAGAGTTGCATGCTCTTCCGATTGGGCCAGCCAGGCACCCCAAAACTGGAATTTTTTATGATATTAAGGAATTATTAATTTAAAAAATTTTTTAGGTGTGATAATGGTATCATGATGGTTTTTTGGAAGTTCCTATCTTTTGGAGAAAGTTACCAAAATATTTATGCCTGGAATGATATGGTATCTGAGACTTGTTTCCAAATAACCAGTGGGGAGGGGTGCATGACGGGAAGAACAGATGAACACCGGGCAGGTGCTGATACTTGAGGGAGTGAGTGACAGGTGCATGAGAGTTCATTATATTATTTTCTACATTTATGAATAGGTTTGACAGTGTCCATGATAAAATAGTAAACAAAAAGGTCGGCCCTGGGCTGTAGCTCTCGGGGGCCAGGCAATGCCTCCTCATTCCCCCTCCCGTGCAGATGGCGCAGGAGCTTACAAGCGGGCTACACTATGCTGTCTATACTGTCTCCAGGCAGTCCTGGGTTCCCGGGCTCAGCAGGACCCCTGATTCTGGACGTAGCTGTCCTTCTGACACCTCTTTTTCCATCTTTATCTCTGGCTCCCCATCCTTGGTCCAGTCATTAACCACCGGTGCTGCCCTGACCGCCTGCACTTTGTACTCTGGGCTCCCTGGGCGATGCCCTCCAGGCCGGCCGCCTATCTGAACAGGCAGCTGGGCTCGCAGCGCACTAATGGACATTTCCAGCCTGAGTTTCCCTGCTGAGTGGCACATTCCTGTGTGAGCCCCCTTCGGCCTTGAGGGAGCTGCTGCTCCGTCCCTCTCCTCATCCTCCTTCCCCCTCCCGGGGAGCACGTCCTATGCACCACGCCCACCTCTCTGCACAGCCTCTACCCACTGCTCAGCTAGCAGTCTAGCTCCTAGCCACTGGCCATTTCCCACTACTCCTCTTACTGGACTCCTGGATGGCACCTGGCATGGTGGACAGCGCATGAACGCCCTTGGTCTCTGCAACCCTGCACCTTCGGAACTCTTCCCTACTTTGGCTCTGTCTCCTCTCTAAACTCCCTTGAAATCCCTTGTACATCCCCCAGCCTGTGACCCTTGCTCTGCTTGTCTCCACAGCCCGCCCACTTCTGCTGGGTCTGGAGAATGGACCCGTGGGCCGAGTGCAGGGGAAGTGGTGCTGGGGCCAGGGTGCTGCATGGTTCAGTTGCTTCCTGGAGACACTCAAGGAAGAGATGCAGCAGGGATCCTAAACCCAGGCATTTCCAGGGAGTCCTCATCTAGGATATTGGGAGGTAACAGTGATGAGCACGGATAAAACATTAGTAATAATGGCTAACATTTATGAGTGCTTACTACGTGCCAGGCCTTTCTTTTTTCATACATCATTGTGTCTAATCTTCCCCAAACCTAGGTGGTAGGTGCTGTCATTACCCTTTTACTGGTAAGGAAAGAAAGGTACAGAGCCAGGTTCTAAACCCAGGCTGTTTGATCTCCTGGTGTGAAGTCCCCAGCACCCTGCATGGAGGGGGTGCAGCAGATGCCAGAAGCCTCAAGCCAGCCAGTGTCAGAGGATAATTGGGGGGGGGGGGGCGGGCAGCCTGGCCTGAAAACTGAGATCTTTCTTTGGCATAAGGAAGGGAATGGGCTCCACCAGAGGGCTTCAGGGAAGGTGCTGTCCTCCCTCGTTCCTATATCGAGGCAAGCCCGGGCCCTGCTGATTTAAAATTCTGTTTCTCTCTGTCTTCTCATCAACACTGAGCAGTTCCTGGTCAGGAGTCTTCATCTCTTGCCTAGACTGCCGTGATGCCCTTCCAGCTAGTTTGACCTCTGCCTTGTGCCACTCTATTTGATGCTGCAGCCACAGTGACCTGCTACATGCTGATCTACAGCCTAAAACCCCTCCGTGGCTCCTCCTGGCCTTCAGAGTCAAGTCCAAACTCTTCACCATGGCACAGAAAGCCCTGGGTGAGCTGGCTACAGCTTCTCACCCTCTGCCTGAAACTCTGACACAAAGTTTACACAAAAAGAGTTTGTAAGAGACCAAAGATACAAGGAACCAGAAGCCAGGAGACAGGTAAGAGCTGTGCTAGTGGTTCAGAGGGGGTGGCGGCAAGGGGCAAAAGAGCAAGAAGATACAGGAGAAGAGACACAGATGGAAAGACCACTGGGCTCCTGGCAACAAGGAGGCAGGGCCTGGAACCACTGCCGAGGAGGATGGCATCAGACAGTTCTGGAGCTGACCTAGACCCGGGATGGGCGCTCTGCTCCTGAACCCCGCTCCAGGCAACAGGAAGGCTGCTTCTGGTTTCCCAAGGCTCTCTTAAATTCCTGCAGTAACTTCCCATCACTTGAGATGTCCTGAGTGAACCAACAAGTGTGAGACCATACAGATGGTCACTCAAGCTACAGGTGGGGACGCCAATCTCCTGGAGGATGTGGAGAGTGAGAAGAGAAGGTGGTCCAGGACAGAGCCCTAGCGAACGCAGACCTTTGGGGGGTGGACTGAAATCAAGGACGCCGAGAAAGAGAAGGAGAGAGACTGGCGAGTGAAGTAAGAGGAACACCAGAGACTACAGGCTCACCAGTCTGAGCAGGAAAAGTTTCAAAGAGGAAGGAGTGGTCAACAGAAAAAGCATTTCTGGGAGGTCAGGAAAGATGAGGCTTCCATGTGTCCACTGGATTTGGCAGCCTTGAGCTGAGTCGCTGGTGACCTTAGTGGGAGACATGGCAGGTTAACGGGGCAGCCAGGGAGGGAGGAGGGCAGACGGGGTGAGTCCTTCCTGCAGGGAGGGTCAGGGAGCTTTCAGGGAGTACAGGGCTCTGGGTTGGAGAAGCATGTGTGAAAGGGTGATGAGCAGGAAGGAGGGCTGGCTGAGATGGGAACCCCTATATTTACAGAACTAGGAATCTGCACAGATGGGAGGCGTCCTCAACATCCTGTCCACCCCATCCCCTCATGTGGGAGCAGAGAAGCTGCTCAAAGCGCCGGCCCACGATGTGCTGGTCCCAGGCTGGCGTCAGTGGAAGGCTGACAGTGGAAGTGGAGGGAGTTGTAAAAGGGGCTCCCACAGCTCTGGATGTGAAGGCAGAGATGCTGTCAGAAGCAGCTGATGCCAGCCCAGAGAGCCTCAACGCTGCTGAACATGAGGGCAGCTGGATGTATGGATCACCCGGGAAGCAATTCTGGGTGATAAAGAGCTTCAGCTCTTCAGTGCTCCCCTTCACAGGGGAGGGAAGAACAGGTACAGGGACTGTCCCTGCGCTGACAGGCAACGTCTCTGGGTGGTTTGAGGGGGCATGGAAGTCTTCTGAGGGAAGACAGGACTTGCAATAGAAAAGATGGCCCTGAGCTGGAACCAGGATTAGTGTATGACATTTGGGAATAGCGAGGATGAGGCAGGTGCAGGACCAGGGCAGGGAGAAGGCCAGGGAGGCAAAGTTTGGGGACCAGGGATGGGAAGGGGGCACAGAATACCTGGTGATCAGACCCAAAGGCAGGGAGGGACCTCCAGTGACCCAACCTAGCTAAGGGCAGGGCGAGCCTTCTTGCCAGCTCCAGGCAGCCAGACTAGCCACTGGCTCACCCCTTTCTGTTCGTTTGTGCTGCGTGCACTCCTCCCCCAGCCCCTCCCAGGGACTGCCCCCCCGCCCAGCCCGGCACCTCTTTGATGGCTGCCATGCGCACGGTCTCATAGTAGTGCAGGGGCGCGTTGGGTGTGCTCATGTCGTAGCCAAAGCCTGCGACTGCCACCTCATCACAGCCGTGTAGCGCCATGGTCACTGCCACACTGCCAAGGGTCGGGATGTTCTGGAGGGGATGGACGTGCAGAATTCAGCTGGAGCACCGAGTTGGGCTGAGAGCCTTAGCCACACTCCTCAGAGTTGAGCTCCATGCCCGAAGACTAGGCCCCCTGCCCCTCACCCTGCTGCCCGGTTTCCCCTCCCAGGGCATCTCTAAACCGGCTCCCCCTGCCCTCCCCAGGGCCCCGTCCCCTCACCCCGCGGCCCATGAGGCCGTTGTTGAAGGGCAGTCCGATGAGGGTGAAGGCGGCCTCCTGGATGAAGTACGGGTTGAGGATGCGAATCTCAGGGGGCTCCTTGGGCACTCGTGTGGCCACGGATTTCCAGAAGCCATCTGATGCACTCTGCGGACGTAGCATAAAGGGGCATGAGCTGGGCACACAGCTCGTGATGGGACTGCGTGCATGGCAGGGCCCCCGGTATGTGCAAGCTAATAAGAAACAAGGAGGGGGCCCGTGGTAGAGGGATGAGCTGGTGTGTGTTGGGGTGGGGTGGGGAGGGGCTGGGGATGTAGGATGCAGGACAGAGGGACAAGAGTACGTGGCAGGGCCACAGTGTGCAATGGAGGACACGGGGTGAACTGCCCACAAAGGTCAGGGGCACACCGTGTGGGGCCTCGAGGTGTGCTGCTCTGGTCTGAGGGGGTGCTTGGGTCAGCAGGAAGACCCGGCCGCCCAGCTGTCCCCTCCCGTTGGCAGCTAACGGAGGGGCCTGCGAGGAGCCTGCCCTCTCTCTATCTGCTCTGCTGGGCTCGCCTCCTGTCCCTTCTGCTGTCTCTCCTTGCTTTCCAGTCAACTGTTCTAAAGTGAACCTGAAAAATAAGGATAGAACGTGAGCTAGTAAGGCACAACAGACCACGGTAAGCCACTGATCAGCAGTGGGGGACTTTAGACAACGGACAAGCTCTCAGAGCTCCAGTTTCTGTAACTGCAAAGTGGAGATCTCAGGGAGCTCGGGCCCATACGGAAAAGGCATCAGCTCTGAAACCTGCCATCCCAGCATCCATTCCAGGGCCACAACATCCTCTCCCAGTTCTCTCCCTCCCTCCAGTTCCCACCCCTATGTGTCTGTTCAGCACATGAGCCCTTCCTCGTCTAGTCCCTGAAGCAGGTCACTCTAGGGACCTCTCAGGAGCTCTTTACCCCTTGCCCTGCTATGGCCCCAGGCTAGGGAACCCCTGGACTTGGGCTCAACCCAATCAGCCACTTTTTCTACCCTTATAACTGGGTTCTGAGTACTGCTGGAGGGAAAATCTAACCACCCCTGCAGACTGGTGGCATTACCAAGCCATGGACTCCAACCTGGTATTTCAGGGCGTTTGTTATTTGCCCAGGAAAGCTAAGAAAAATCAACTAAACTTAGAATGGATAGAATAATTTCATAGTGGGATCTGTACTCCAACAGGAAACAGTCACTAGAAATAATACAGATCCCAATTGCAATCCTAACAAAAATATCAAATACTGACTGATAGACTTAAAGATATGTGACCTCTTAAAAAAAAAAAACCCTACAATTCTTTATTGATAAATATTTAAAAATGACTTTATTTTTATTTTTTTAATTTATGATAGTCACACAGAGAGAGAGAGAGAGAGAGAGAGAGGCAGAGACATAGGCAGAGGGAGAAGCAGGCCCCATGCACCGGGAGCCCGACATGGGATTTGATCCCAGGTCTCCAGGATGGCGCCCTGGGCCAAAGGCAGGCACCAAACCGCTGTGCCACCCAGGGATCCCTAAAAATGACTTTAAAACAAAAACAAAACAAAACAAAAAAACACACACAAAAAAAATAAAAAATAAAACAAAAACAACAGGAGGGGATCCCAGGGTGGCTCGGCAGTTTAGCACCGCCTTTGGCCCAGGGCGTGATCCTGGAGACCCAGGATCGAGTCCCACGTCGGGCTCCCTGCATGGAGCCTGCTTCTCCCTCTGCCTATGTCTCTGCCTCTCTCTCTCTCTCTGTGTCTCTCATGAATAAACAAACAAAATCTTAAAAAAAAAAAAAAAAAAAACAACAGGAGAGACAGATGATGGCTTTGGATGCGAAGGCTGACTATAAACCAAGCCTGCTCAGATTAATGTAGGCTTAAAAGAAGTAAAAAAAGAAAATCCCAATAGGACTTTTGAGATTTCCCAAAAGGATTCTAAAAACCCACCCAACATATTTAACAGGTAAAACAGCGCTCAAATTTAAAAATTAGATATTCGAGTATATTATGAATTTGCAATTAAGACATTGATAGAAGATCAATGAAACAAGAGAGCCCAGAAGCAGAGCAATATATATATACCTATATATATAGATATATATATAGTTATGAGATATATATATATATATATGGTTATGCTAAAGGAAGATTCACTGTCAGTGGGTACAAGATGATTTTCTCAGCAAGTGATATTTGAAAATTTGCTTTTTAGAAAAGAAGATCCTTTTACCTCCTTTCCTCGTACCGTCCACAAAATAACTAACTAAATGCTGAAAAAGCAAAACTAAAAGAAACCTGAGGTATATATTTTATCACTGAACTTTCTACATGTTAATACAATGTGAGAAATAAATTTTTAAAAGATTCTGACTTGGTAAACATTTTTAAGGGCTTTGGTATATCTAAAATAAGTAAGACTAAGAGGGGAAACAAAAAAGTGAGAAACATTTTGTCACAAATAATAACTACATATTTTAAAAATTCATGAAAGTTAATGAGACACCGTAAAAATAGGAGAACATAAAATAAGGTTTTAATAAGCATAAAAAAACTCAATAGTGACAGAGATGCAAATAAAAATAAGATGCTATTTATCCTCTAAAATACGTGTATGTGTATGTATGTGTCTCCGTGACCGGATCTTGGTGCTTGTGGTGGGAAGTACACCCAGGTGGAGTTCCCTGTACTGCTACAGGAGTAAAATTGGTAGAGCCTTTCTAAAAAGCAATCTGACGTTATGTATCAACAGCATCACGGCTTCTTTTATACCTGACGACTGCAACATTTCTCTTCTAAAAGTAACCAGAATGGTGAAGACCTTTGTAAAAAAGCTGTTTATCCCAGTGTTCTTTATAAAAGTGAAATTCAAACCAGAAAATACCCCAGAAGTATACAGCAGAGGTTTGGTTAAATAACAAATCTATATAACTGAATGTTAGATATCAAAAGTATGTTTTCTTGTACACCTGGGTGGCTCAGCAGTTGAGCACCTGCCTTCTGCCCAGGGCCTGATCCTGGAGTCCCGGGATCGAGTCCCACATCGGGCTCCCTGCATGGAGCCTGCTTCTCCTCTGCCTATGTCTCTGCCTCTCTCTGTGTGTCTCTCAGGAATAAATAAAGAAAATCTTAACCAAAAAAAATTTTTTTAATTTGTATTTATTTATTTATTTTAATTAAAAAATGTTTTCTAAGAACCGTGTCACCAGGATATATCATAGCTTAGTTAACCATCTGCTGTTGCTAGACATGGACATGGTTTCTGGTTTCCCCAGATCTGCTCTGTCCCTCTTCTACTATCTATATGCTCTTCTCTCTCTTTTACTATTTGTCCTTTCTCTTCTACTATCCTCCCCATCTTCCAAACCAGAAACCCGGGAATCCACATTGGATTTTTGGTCTCTCCAGCCCACCCTGGCTTACTGGTCATCTGCTTTTTTCGATTCCTTTTCTTAGAATTCCACAGGCCCTAAGGCAGGGACAATAGGACCCAGTAGGAAAGGGAAGGGCGGGGATGGCCGAGATCTTATGCAGACCTCGGGAGGAGCCCCTCCTGAGAAGGCCAGGTGTGGACTGAAAGGAATGCAGGTGCCAGCCTGTGCCAGGCCCCTATCCCTTCTGCGGAGCCTGGCAGGCCTCAACAGTTCCCCACCTGGGGTTCCTGCCCATGCCTGCCCCCCACACCTGAAGAGCAGAAGGCGGAGGGGCACTGCTAAGGGTGTGCAAGGCTCCCGGCTAGTTTTCAGAAACATTACTTGATTTCTATGTCCTCCACTTTCAACCACTTCATAGGTACAGACTCTAAGATGAAGCAACATGCTCAATCAAGGTCATGCAAGTGGCTGGGCCAATAATCAAACTTGAGTGCCATGATTCCAAGATGGTCAATGGACCACCGTCACTACTGTTCCTGCCTTAGGAATTCTAGGGCCTGGGGTTAAGGATGAATGGGACCTCCCCTCTGCCCTCCAGCAGCTCTGAGGTGAGTTGGGGTCACCTGGTAGGTGCCCCATATCCCATTTCACAGAGGGCCCTGGGGATCAGAGAGGCGAGGGGAGAATCTGGCTGGTCCAACCTCAGAATCTGGTTCTCTCCATGACACGAGATGTCCTCTCTGAAACAACGTCTGAAGTCCCGTATGTGACCACTATGCGAAACTGTTGGAAATTGGCTTATTAGCTCAAACCCTCTGTGAGATTCTGACAAAGGTTCAGTGGGGAGGAGAAGCAGCTGATCTGGCCACTTAGGTACGAGGGTACCGCGTGTGTCACATTTACTGGGATAAGGCAAGAAGTCGTTCTCTCTCACACCCACACATGCCCCCCAACACACACACCCCTCTTTTTAACTCCCTGCTTCCACGCAGCATGGGCCCAGCCTCTGCTCCCGGCCTCCGGGGAAAGGAGCCCTGTGCTTGGGTCTCGAGTCCCAGAGAGCCCTGTACAAGAGCGCTGGGAACTGGCACACTGAACAATTCCGTGGCTCTATTTTATTCTTCCCATCTGTCACTGTCCTGAGGCAGAGCCTCCTCAGGAATTTCAGGGAAAGGAGGAGTAAGACCAAAATATGATTTGGGGCATTTCGGGATTTCCCCAGCCATAAAAATATCAAGTACCAACAAAACCCCAGCCTAGCTCCTAAAATAAAAGCTATGGCTTCTCTTCTCAGAAGACCCTACACATGATATTTTGCATACCACTGCGGAGGGTTGCAGGATCCCCGAAGCCAAGGGCTCTGCTGACTTCTGATTAAGAATCTCTGCTATCGGGGCAGCCCCGATGGCCTAGCGGTTTAGCGCCGCCTTCAGCCCAGGGCCTGATCCTGGAGATCCGGGATCGAGTCCCATGTCAGGCTCCCTGCATGGAGTCTGCTTCTCCCTCTGCCTGTGTCTCTGCCCGCCGCCCCCCCCCCCGCCCCCGCCTCTCATGAATAAACAAATAAAATCTTAAAAAAAAAAGAATCTCTGCTATCAGGATGGGCGAACTAGGTGATGGGGCTTAAGGAGGGCACTTGTGATGAGCACCAGGTGTTATAGGGAAGCGCTGCACCACTAAATTCTACACTGGAAACTAAATAGACACTGTATGTTAACTAACTGAATTTAAGTAAAGACTTATTTAATAAGGAGGACGGCTCAGTGGTTGAGCATCTGCCTTTGGCTCAGGTCATGATCCCAGGTCCTGGGATTGAGTCCCACATTGGGCTCCCCAATGGGAGCCCGCTTCTCCCTCTGCCTATGTCTCTGCCTCTCTCTGTGTCTCTCATGAATAAACAAAATCTAAAAGAAAAAAAAAAAAAACCCTTGGAAAGGGGAAAAAAAAAAAGAATCTCGGTATTGGGTAAGAAGGGAAGAGAACCCTGTAACCAGCTCTACTGATGGGGCAGGTGGAAGCAGCGGTGCCCGGGGTGGAGGTGGGGGGACTGGCAGGAACCAGGGGAGAGATGGGGAATGCGGTAGAGGAGCGGAGCCCTGGAGTCCACAAAACTGAGGTTCACGTCCTGATTCTACACGTGTGTGACCTGGGGCAGAGGAGTAATCTCTTTAAGCCTCAACTTCCTCGTGCGTAACGGGGATGACAGGACCCACTGGCAGAGGGCTGGGAGGGCTATCCCAGAGGCCCGGCCCGTCAGCACACAGCACGGGCCCCCTAAGTCTGATCTCCTAGGACTGTGAACCAGGGTCACAGAAGTGGAGAGTGAAGTAGAGGGTGTGGTCAGCAGTGCTGGATGCCACACAGGCAGCGCACAGACACAGGCGTTCAAATGGATGGGGGGATGCTTTGCCCTGTGGTTCCTTGCAGGAGGGCAGTGGGTGCTGGAGCCGTCCCCGGCTGGGTGACACTGCCAAGCCCGCCACCAGAACACAGCCCTGTCCCAGAGGGCCTACCCCAATTTGGCCCTGGGGCCTCTCACGGCTCATTTCCTTGCCCCACAGGACACAACCCAGAGGCCCAAAGAGCCAGCCCATGACACTGGCCCCAGAATGGTCAAACCTTTCCCCAAGGCCAGCTGTGGGCTGCATTCCTTGTCTAGTCCCTCCCCCTCCAGGAATGTCCCTGCCTCAGTCAAGTCTGGACCCAGCTCATCAGTGTGCCCTGCTCTTCAGAACAGCCAAAAGCAGTGGGGAAAGCTTCTGGGAAGAAAGTGCCTCCCCAGCCGAGCCCCTGCTGTTTGCCTTTGCAGGGTCTCCTCCCCTCACAGAGGAGGTGAGAGGTCTGGGAGTAGAGGGGCTCACTGTGGGCTGGCTTTCTGTGGACCAGAGCAGGGCAGGCGAGCTCCCTCCTGCTCCCTGCTGCTGCAGCCTTGGGACAGGCCACCACCTCTCCCTGGGGGTCACCCCAACAGCCACCAGGCCTCCCAACTCCCCTTCCAATTCCTTCACTTTCCTGTGCAAATCAGATCTGCACACTCTCAGGACTAAAATGTTCAGTGGCTTTCCACAGCCGACTGAGACAGCTTGGCAGGGTAATTAAGAGTGTAGGTCTGGTTTTTGTTTTTGTTTTCCTAAGCCAACAGGAATCTGAAATGCAAAAAAAAAAAAAAAAAAAAAAAAAAAGGAATCTGAAATGCAGTGGAAAAGACAGGGTTGTATCCAAATACCTCAATATATGGTAGGGTTAGGGTTATTATAATGCGAGAAAGAGCCAGAGAGAGGTTTAAAATATCTGCTATACTTATTTAAGATATATACAAAGGAGACATATCCAAAAACATTCATGTGCATGGCACATAAAATGGAAGGACACGGTGACACACTAACAGAACCATATAAGCAAAATGAAGAGCTCAAGGGGCACCTGGGAGGCTCAGTCCGCCGTTAAGTGTTCACCTCTTTTTTTTTTTTTTTTAATTTATTTATTTGACAGAGTGGGCACAAGCAGGGGGAGTGGCAGGCAGAGGGAGAGGGAGAAGCAGGCTCCCTGCATAGCAGAGTGCCCAATGCGGGGCTCCATCCCAGGACCCTGGGATCATGACCTGGGCTGAAGGCAGATTCTCAACTGACTGAACCACCCAAGGTGCCCCAGTGTCCAGCTCTTGATTTTGAATTTTTTTTTTTTTTTTTTTTATGATAGTCACACACAGAGAGAGAGAGAGGCAGAGACACAGGCAGAGGGAGAAGCAGGCTCCATGCACCGGGAGCCCGACGTGGGATTCGATCCCGGGTCTCCAGGATTGCGCCCTGGGCCAAAGGCAGGCGCTAAACCGCTGCGCCACCCAGGGATCCCCAGCTCTTGATTTTGGATCAGGTCATGAACTCAGGGTCGTGAGATCGAGCCCTGCATTGGGCTCCAAACTAGGCTTGTGGGATCTGCCTAAGATTCTCTCTCTCTCATTCCCTCTGCCCTTCCCCCTCCCTTTCTTACAAAAAAAAAAAAAAAAAAAAAAAAAGAGCTCAAAAAGAAGGCTATTTATAGTTGCAAATATTTCAGAGCTAATGAGTACCCTGGATCAACCAAATACCTGAGTGCCTGTTATATATAAATATATTCTTTAATATCTCGGACAACCAACAACCCTCAAAGCACAGATTTCAATCACACAAAAAGAGACATTGAACAGCATCTGGTCCGGTCTCCTGCTAAAGAAACCAAGGCCCAGGAGGATTGTTTTCTTATCCAATCTATTTTCCGGAAGGATCCACCACCATCATTCTTCCCCAACAGCCCAGGCGTGAGTCCTCCATCTCCCTTGACCCTTCCCCTCTCCCTCATCCCCAGGAACTAAGTAACTACCAAACCTTTGGCTTCTGGGCAGATCCATCACACAACCATATGCCTCCCACCTTTAAGCTCTCTGCCCGCCTACCCTGGCTGGCGGCCTGGGTTGCCTCCATGATTCCATAGGTCTGTCTTTGAGCCCTGACACCCTAACTACCAACTCTGTGTCCCAACCACGTTATTTGCCCCTTGTATGTCACCTTATCCTCATCTACAAAATAAGGAAAATGGGTGGCTCAGTTGGTTAAGCATCTATCTGCCTTTGGCTCAGGTCATGATCCTGAGGTCCTGAGATCCAGCTCCCTCTGCTCCTCCTGCTTGTGCTCTCTCTCTCAAATGAATAAATAAAATCTTTAAAATAAGTAAATAAATAAAAGTGAACTTATCCCTTTAAAAAAATAAGGAAAATAAGAATAGTTCCTCCTGCATAGTGGTTTTGTGCTATGACATGTAAGTCCTGCATGGAATGTTTGGCAACAAGTCAGCTCGCTGGCCTTTGCTATGATTTCTACCACAGGATGAAGTCCAAGCTCCTTGATGTGACCCTTTACTAGGGACCCCTTACCAGACCCTTTACCGTCTGTCCCCTGTCTACCCAGCCTCACCTGCAACCCTCGCCCCTACATCCACACAAGCCACCCCCAATGCTTGTGAGCCAGAGACAAAATTACAAACGGAAGCCCACATACCACACTTCTGAATTTTAGATCCTAAATATTTGAAAGTTACAGATCAAGACCTCAAGCTGTTCAATAAGATATATTCTATTCTCCCTTGAAAAACCACCTGGAAACCCAGGTTTGAATTTAGAACCCGGACTCCTGCAGATCTGTGCCAGGCTGGGGTGGTGTCAGGAGAGCCAGCCCCAGCCTGCCTCCCTTCCCTCCCCACTCCAGCTCCCACCCTACACCATGAGAAGTATTGTGCACATGTGAGTGGACTCCCCAGCCCGCACATCTACCTTTTGCTCCCAGCCTCTGCAAACAGCCCTCCTTGGTCTACGCGGCGAGGTATACAGTGTCTTCAGGAGGATGGAAGTGGACTTGGCACCACCGCTAACACAAGAAATCCTGAGGTCTCTAGGAGCTGGTGACAGTCTACCCAGTGGGGATGGGCCCACGTGGGCATCTCCCTCTTGCCTGCATATTCTTTTTCACACCAGAGCAAACAATGTGGCTAGAGGAGAGCCAGGCGCCCTCTCGGCCAGGTCTAAGGGCACTACTGCACTCATGCCAGTCACACTGGATTATTTTTAATTCACCAAATATACCACACTGGTTACCAGTGCTCCTCTCTGTGCCCCAAACTTCATCTAGCACCTACAAGAGGCCGGGGCAGGCAGCTGGGTAGGGTCCTGAGTTATATTTAAGTGTCCTGGACACCAAGAAGGAATGGGAGTGGCGGGACCTTTTCCGGCCAGGTGGCACTTGCCCTGTGCCCAGGCCCTCTTGCCCTCCCTGACACACTCATCCCTGGGCCCTGGCCTGGCTGACTCTCACTGCGGTGATCGTCATCGCAGGAGGAGCACGGTGTGCCCAGTGTTGCCATGTGCACTGTCTCGCTCCCTCCTGAGGGCAGTGTGACAGGGAGCCACTCAGGGAAGCTTTTCGAATCCCCAGTGTACAGAGGAGGAAACTCAGAGATGTGGGCTGAGGCAGAGGAACCATCCGTGCCCAACGCAGAATCCAGCGCTGCCTTGCGGACGTGGCTCACGCCGGAAGAGCACGGGCCGGGGGATGGGTGGTATGTGGCTGTGACAGCAGCTGGCCCAAGCGCCCACCCCGGCTGTGGGGTCGCCGCACTGCTGCTTCACACTCCTTCGTGTCACTGAACTATACTTTGCACGATAAACCCCTCAGGTGATATTTGGGTTTGGCCATTATAAATAACACCATAATAATAATCTTTGTGTGCAGATTTGTCCTTCCTTTGGTGTTGGTGCCAAATGTCATTTCCTTGCCAAAAATCTTGTCCCCATTTACACTGTGACCAGTAGCCTCTGAGAGCACCTGTCACTGCCCTCTTGCCAGAATCACGTATTATGATTTTAATCTTTTTAAAAAGATTTTATTTATTCATGAGACACACTGAGAGAGGCAGAGACACATGCAGAGGGAGAAGCAGGCTCCACGCAGGAAGCCTGATGCGGGACTTGATCCCAGGACCCCGGGATCATGCCCTGAGTCGAAGGCAGACACTCAACCACTGAGCCACCCAGGGATCCCACATATTATGATTTTAAACACATTCTTTAAAGATGTGGCAGGTTGATAAAGGCATCCTGTTGCCTTCACACGAATTTTCTCTGCTGCAAAGTTGAGTATATTTGTGTTGTTCCCAGTTGTAGTTCTTCCTGTGTGATCTGTTCGGTCTCCTGTCCTTCTCTCTGCTCGGGTCCTACTGGCTTTCTTGTCAACTTCTGTAACAATAACCAGTGGTCTGTCGTCTTTCCCAAACACACTTTTCAAGGTTTTGTGCTATCTCCCGTCTTTTCGTTGTTGTCAATTCAGTATAAATTTTCATATATTATTAATCTGAGTTCTCCTAGCACGCCTATCCCTTGAAAGTTCTTTTCCCTCCAGGGATCTGATTTCTGTTCTACTCACTTTAAAGTTCCCTTTGGTCGTATTTTTTTGGGAATATTTTTACTTTTTAGCTCATTTGGGATTTACCTTGATGTGCGCTATGAGGAGAGGGTCAGAAAACCTTTTTGAACGCTGTATTTGGAAAAAGCGGCGAACAGAAATAGCTTCGTGAGGCTAATGGACAACTCCAAGAGGCAGGGCGCCAGGGAGACGGGGCGGTTCTCACCTCTTCATCGAGGACAGTGATCTTGACCCGCAGAAGGAAGATCAAACGTGGCTGAGGGAAAAGACGCCCAGGGGAGGCAAGAGGAGAGCCGGGGTCTGGATCTAAAAGAACGGCCTCCCAGGGCCATGAAAGAGGGAGGCAGCCCGGCTGAGAGGAAAGAGCCCTGACTGAGGGGCTGGAAGACCTGGGTTGGAATCCTGGCTCTACCAGAGCTTCCTGCCCTACTCTGGGCCTCAGTTTCCACACGTATTTATTCGTTTGTGGGTGGCTGACTTTTGTCAAAGACGCTGCTGGAGGTGATAGGCCTAGAGAGACAAACGCCACTGTCCCTGTCCGCCAGGGCCTTGTAAGAGCTGAGAGGGACGTAAACCCTTGTGTAGGACCGAGGGAGGAGTGTTCTGGTGTGGGGGCGGGAAACAGGATACCTATTCCGCCACAGTCAGAGCGGAGGGTGTATGTTGGGTGCAAGAAAGAGGGGGCGAGGACAAGGAAGGGGCTGGGGTTAGCAGGGTCTGGGTCGCGGAGCCTGGTTTTACCACAGCTGAGCCTGTGTCCAGACCTCCCGGGGGGATCATTACAACAGGCCGTTGGGCCGGCCCCAGACTTTTTCATGAGGCCAAAGGTGGAGCCCAAATGCATTTCTGACACGTTTCCAGGTGAGGCCCACGCTGTGGGCGTGAGACATGTAGGCAGTGGGAAGCGTTAGGCAGAAGGAACCAACCAGATGGACACCCCTGGGGAGGATTCTTTTGGATACAGAGGTGGAGCATGGACTGCGGGCGGGGGACTAGGAAGCTGCTGACACAGTGAACGCGAGGCATTTTTAAAGGTGAGAATCCCAGATTTGGAGACTGGATGAATACGGAGGGTGAAGGAGAGGGGGAGTCAAGCACGGCCGCCTGGGTGTTTAGGCAGGAGCTCAGAAGACCACGGGCTGTCCCCGCAACGCAGCGCTGAGACCGGTTCAGTGCTCCCTGGGGTCGGCCAACAAGGTGTTCCCGAGAGAGAGGAAGAGGTTGGGCCCACTGGACTCGGAATCAAGAGAAGAGAAGGGAAAGATGGGGAGATGCGTCAGGGACAGGTGATCACTCTTTCCAGACACCTGGAGAAGGAGGGAAGGAGAGGGAGGAACACAAAATAAAGAGGGCTTCCGTTTGTAAGGCGAGAGAGACCTGACCGAAATCACATCCATGAGAGGAGGATCCAGGAAGAGGTCGGAGGCAGGAGAAGATGGTGTCTGCAGCCTGAGAGAAGAGCGAGCTTGGGCGGGAGGCACATGGAGGACGGTGAGGACGGAAGCGGGATGGACGGGGCTGCAGCCAAGTCGGGAGGCGGGAGCCTGGGAAGGCCAGGGCTGCTGACTGCTGCCGACCTGGATCTTCCCTGGGGAGCGGGGTGTGAGACTTCTGCTTAGAACAGGGGTGGAGGAGAGGGCGTCACGCAGAACTGCAGACCATGGTGCGTAGGTTCTGAGAGGAGCAATGGCCAGGGACAGGACACAGGCTGGCGAGCAGCATCCAGATGCTGGTAAGGTGCTGGGGCATCTGGATGGCTCAGGGTTGAGCGTCTGCCTTCAGCTCAGGGCGTGATCCTAGGGTTCTGGATCGAGTCCCCCATCGGGCTCCCTGCAGGAAGCCTGCTTCTCCCTCTGCCTGTGTCTCTGCCTCTCTCTCTGTGTGTCTCTCATGAATAAATAAAATCTTCAATAAGGCCTCACATACAGGACCTGGTGGCCCTGTGTGTCCTGGGGACTCCCAGGGCTGTTAGCCCACCCCTGCTGTTTTTCTCAGGAGGCCTCAAGTCTCCTTCCTCTGGGCCTAGCCTCTGATTCCTGCTTTAGGTCACCTTCTGGGTCAAACCCTACTGCGTAGACAGACGATCCTTCATTGCCTAGTGCAACTGGGCTGTTCTAACAGCACCACCACCAATTACAACAGTAATCATAAAATAATAAACAGCATTAGTCATTGCCACCGACAGCACTTACCACACCAGGTGCTTGTATATAGCACGTGCTTTAATTTTTAAAACAACCCCGAATGATGTGTAAAACGAACGAGACTAAATCTAAGGGGCTTGGGTAATTTGCCCAAGGTAACTCAGCCAGCAAGTGACCGCCTCCATTTAAACCCAAGTCCAGGGACGCCCAGGTGGCTCAGTGGTTAAGCATCTGCCTTTGGCTCAGGGTGTGATCCCAGAGTCTGGGAATCGAGTCCTACATCGGGCTTCCAGCATGGAGCCTGCTTCTCCCTCTGCCTATGTCTCGATCTCTCTCCCTCTGTCTTTCTCATGAATAAGTAAATAAAATCTTTAAAAATATAAACCCAAATCCACATGATTCCAAGGCCTGATCTGCTTTCCCCCCCCAAACCATGTTGTCTTCCCAAAGGTGGGGCCCAGTGCGCTCGCGCTTGAATGCGGAGTCCCGGCGGCCTTATGCCCCTCCCTCCTTCCCAAAGGCCTTGAGCTACCACTGGGAGGTCAGGCCTGTGTCAAGGTTGTCCAGGGGCTGCCCACTGCAGCCCGTCTTCTCCTGTCCCCCAGCCCAGGCCACATCTCAGGGCCTCATAGAACTGACAGCCAGTCAGGGGCCCTGCAGCGAGGCCAGCCTCCCAGTTTCCATAGTGAGGACGAGGTGGGAGGAGGAGGAGGAAGAGGAGGAGGTAGCTAAGAGGTCTAGGAAGGCTGCTCCCTTCTGAGTTACCAGGCATCCTGGGGCATGGGGAGGGGAGGCTGGCAGAGGTGGGAGGAACGGGGCCTGAGTGGCTGCATGGGAAGCCCTGTCTCTCACGTGTCCCGTCCTCTCCAGGATGGAGCGTCTTCAGCCTTCAGCAAACACCAGGAGGAGGATGCTCAGCCACAGCACCTACCACGCTGCATTATAGCTCTAGTTTCGGGACCATCACTGCCACTAGACTGTGAGACACTTGGGGACAGGAATGAGTCAAGAGCAGCACAGTGCCAGCACCTGGGACACCTCACTGATGCCCGGCAAATGAGTGTGTGCGTGGCGATATGAAGCGGGATGTGCCTCTGAGGATTCCACGAGAACTGGAGGCTGCCCTGGCCCACCATGGACTTCCATACACCTCCACCCCCAACCTTGGCAGTCCACTGGTGCTCCTCTGAGCTGCCCCCAGCACACATGGCCTGCTGGGAACTCCCCCAAGCTTGCTGCCTAGCACAGGGCTCCTGGGGGCTGGGAGACAACGAGCCTTTGGGTAACTTGTTTGGAGTTATCTGAGCTGAGCAGTTGTCCAGTGATCGGGGAACCAAATGGCCACAAATGGTGACAAGAGCCTCCATATGGATGAAGAAAGTATGGCTGGATTTAGCACCAGCTGTCTTTTGGGTTGTTCGGTCTTCCTTTCCCATCTTTCCCCTTTCCAGATCCCATCAAGGCTCGTGGGTACCAGAAAGTTACACCCAGTGGGCAACTGTTCACATAGTCAGTGGCAGGTGGCAGCCGTGAGTGAGGCCTAGTACCCTTTCCAGCCATGCCCAGCCAGGCCTTGGCTCCCAAACACAGAGCTGCCTCCTGCCTGCTGGAATTCTACAGGTGAGCCTCTGGGCAGGTACAGAGAGCTCCCCAGCAGCCAAGAGGCTGCACGGTTGGAAACATCACTGTAGGAGCAGGACCAGCCTGTGGTTGGCACCAGAGAAGAAGGTCCTTCCCCACATTTACCTGGGTCTCAGATGCCAGAGAAGTGAAACAGAGCATCAGCCCTGGTCTTGGGGTAGGGAAGGGTTCTAAAGGAGAGGCTTCCTGGGTCACCAGAGATGGCTACGGTTGGGGAGGCATCGCTGGCTCTCCTCTGGCAGCTCACTCTAAAGGCCTGAGCTATCTCTGACTTGGGGGCCAGGGAAGGCTTGTGGAACTTCAAAGGAGTCCTCCCTGTCCCCTCTCTCTCCTCACTCACCCCTACGAACTCTGGGAATGAGTTCTCCCTAACACAAGGCTGGTCCTACAACCCCGGGCATGGCCAGGCCGAGACACAGACATCCACATGCGTGAGCGTGTGCCTGAGCACAGCCCACACTTCCTCATCCCAACTGCTCTGGTACCTTCAGTCAGCCTGCAGCCAAGGCCAGGCCAGGTGGGAGCGCCTTGGAGTCTTCCTGGGAATAGTGAGGCCCTGCTGTCTGCTTCCTGAATGGCTGGAGCACAGTGAGTCTCCTGACGCTACCTGGCTGTCCTCCTTTTTTGCCTTCTTTCCTGATTTCCTTGGATGAACTCTAAGAGCCTTGAGTGAACTGACCTTGGTGTTCTTGGAAGGAACCTGTGATGACAACCACCTGGCTGTCCTGACCCACCCCCTTGGCCTGCCTGTTCGATCCCAGTCTGCTCAGCAGGAAGCAGGATCTGGTGTTTGAGCCAAGTCCAGATCATTTATGATGACCGGGCATTGAGGGGTTTAAAAAAAAGCCAATGGGAGCAGGGCCCTGCCTTCCAGAAGCTCCTCTGACAGGTGTCTGTGTGCAGAGGAGAGGACGGGCAGGTGGGCAAGAGGCCAGGGGGAGGAAACAGCCCTCAGACTCCCCAGAGGTCACCAAGGCAGATCCAATTCCCTCCCTTTTGCCCTGAGAAGTGTCTACCTGTGGTCCCAGTTCTGTGGCCTTTAAGGCAAAGAGAAGGACCCTGAGGACACTAGTATTCAGGCCATGGTTCTAAAAACAGAGGGGTGCTCCCCCAGCCCCCATTCTCTCCCTGGTTTGCACGGGCAGTGGGCCTTCTTACAACTGGAGCTGGCCAAAGCCAACCCCTTTCCTCCCCTGTGGGGAGCCAGGCTGGGCCTGGTGGAGCCTGGCTGCCGCGTTCAGCTTGGCTCTGGGTGGGTTCCCCTTCCCCACTGTCCCACCTACCTGCACTTCTCGACCTGCCTTCTGTCTTCTCTCTCGCTTGCTACCTACGTGACACTGCCTGCACTTGGCATTTCTTGGGAAAGGGCTGTGGATTTAAACCAAATTGCACTGAGACCCCCACAGGCAGGTTAAGCTGCTCCCACCCCCAAACTCCCCTCCAAACCTCCAGAAAGAACAATTAGCTTCTCACTGTCGCCAGAGGCTGTCTGTCATCATTCTCCTCCAGTAGGAGGCTCGGGTATTGGAAGAAGAATGGCCTGAACTCTGCAGGACCCCTCCCCTGGGGTGGCTGGTGACAGCTGGTGGAGGGGAGAGGGGGATGGGCCCAGACAGATTGGCAGGTATCCCTGCGGGCCCAGAGCTGAGAAGAAGAGAACAGGAGGGGACTCAGTGGGTGGTCTACCAAGGAGCAGTCACATAGGTCACTTGGCCACACAACGTCCCTAGAGAAAACAGGCCCAGGCCCTTGCCCGCCTAGAACAAGGAATACAGAATCTGATCATTCCTGGAGTGGAACCCCTTCTCGGTGGCAGCTGGGGATCCCGGGGCAGGTCAGCGGTAAAATTATAAAAGTAGGGGAGAGGCTAGGATTTATGGGCTGGGGAATGGGACCCCTCAAGCTCAGAGAGGTCTGTTATCCCTGTGGGATGGGCCAGGGTCCAGATAAGGCCTTCCTCCCCGGGGCTGGGAATGAGGGTGGACCCACATTAGAGTCAGAGAGTCTTTACAGAGGGTAAGGGGCTGAGAGTGGGGGACACTACAAGGTCAGAGCAGGGGAGGAGGAAGAGTAGGAGTGAAGCTGGGGCTAGCCAGATAAAAGCGGTCCTTCCAGGGGGACCTGAGGCCAGGGAAGGGCCTGCAGGGGCTGCTGCAGACCCATGGTCTGGCTAGGGAAGGCTGAAAGAGAACTCGCACTCTGGGCATCCGGGCAGGTGGCAGGTATCAAGCTTAGCAGCTCCTGGAGTCCACACCAGTGCCCTCTGGCATCCCCTGGCCTCTCTGTCCCTTGGTCTGAGTTTGAGTGTCTTTCAGCTTTGTGTCATTAATGCTTCTTTTGAAAGGTTCCTACTGGTTCTTTGTGGGGTTCAGGGGAAGGGGCTGACCTGGAAGCCAGGCAAGGACAGGGCAAGAGGGGAAGGAGCTGGTGCAGGGGGAGCTCACCACTCTCTCCTTGTAGACGATGTACTTCAACCACTTGAAGTCCTGCCACTTGAAGCCAGCGAGGACAAATAGAGAATCGCGTTCATATTGCTCAGGCCGCTGCATGGCGCCCTCAGGGTAGGTGATGCGCAGTGTAGTTTTGCTGCCCACGTCCTTCTCAAAGCCTTTCACTGGTGCGGAGTTCAGTCTACAGAGAGCAGGCCCAGTCAGAGCCTGCCCTGGGCTCGCTGTGTGTAGTCTGTGGGCTTGTGTCTGGGGAGCCACTCTGACCCCAGAATTCCCCAGGTGCAGAGAATAGGGAGCCAGGTCACCTGAAGCCACCAGGTCACCTGGAGCCACCTAGCTTTCTAGAGCCCTCCGACCAGGGTTCTTCTCTAGGCTTCTGCTGACCTCCAGTCCGACTAGCCAGATGGACAGATAGTTCTCAGTGGACTCAGGGACGAGGGTTCGGGCCAGGACCCTCAGGTGCCTGAGGCACTGCTGTTTGGGGAGCTCACCTGACCACAATGTCATAGTCATCAATTCGTGACCCCAGAGACTTGTTGGCTAGGACACCTCCGTTGCCCACGATGATGCAGCGGCGGCAGCTGAGGCTGAGGGGAGAGAGGCAGAGACCCCTGGAGAGCTGTCCGCCAGGGCTCCTTCTCCCTACCCCTTGGGCCCGTGACCTCATGCCTTTGGCCAGATGCAGGCTGGGATGGGGGAAGACCAATGGGCTTCAGGCAGCATTCTGAGGCCAAAGCCATACTGTCGGTAGCTGGGCCACTTGGGACTCTCGGACAGCCCTAGTCCCAGAGATTCTCCAGGAAAGTGTCGCTGTGGAAGGGGCAAGGACGTTAGTTCTGGGGTGGTGAGGAAGGGGCCTCTGGTAAGATGGCATTCTAGGCTCAAGGCTCCCCAAGGATTAGTGGAGTTCAAGAAAGAGGGCAAAGTGGGCTGATTTGAAGGCTGTGCCAGAGAGGGAAGCAGAGAGGACAGGCCTGGAGGCTCCAGGACCCAAGGGTGGGCTTATATTCAGCTCAGAAGCCCCCAGGCTCCCATTAGCCACCAGAGAGCCCTACTTATTTTGCTTCTCCCACCTGGGGCTTCCGCACCCAGGGGCGGTGGGCTCCTCAGCTGTCACCGTCTCCTGCGTGTAAGCCCTGCCCCCTCAGCTGCCTTCTCCACCCTGTCCTTCAGCCCCACTGCTGGGCTGATCTCAGCCCAGTGCCTGGCCTGCCCTTCTTACCCTCAGACCTCTGCTGGCTGAGGACTGAAGACTGAAACACGTTGCCAAGTGCTGACGGTCCAGGGGGTGCAGGCCAGCACCGGATGGCCCCACTGATCTGCTCACCACCCCAGCATGTGTGCTGTGTGTGCACATCTGTGGACATGCTGGAGAATGTGCTCGTGTCCAGGCTAAGCTGGCAGGGCCTCGGCATCTCTGAGCATGCCAGGCAGCTGAGGGGCGGGAGGGTGGGTAGGGAGCGGCTCACCTGTCCAAGGCAGGGGTCAGGCGGTACTCTTTGGTGACTGACAAGATGGCTTTGATCAGATTGTCTGTGGACAGAGGAGGGAGGTTACTGTTAGAGGGTCACGGGCATCCCCATGAAGTGTTTGCGGATGACATTCAGGAGGCACATGCTCCCATGTAGGGTGGAGGTGGAGGTGAGGGTGGGGAGAGGGAGCTCTGGCACAAGGTTTGGCTGGGCCACTGGCCCAGCTTTCTCCCTGAGGAACGAGATGCAGGCAGGGGAACGGGCAGGTGCACTCGGCTCTGCCTGGAACCAGTCTCCAGCATGGACGTGCGCTTTCTCCCCCAGGGCTCCCCAGCCCTTTCTGGGATGCCTCCTCCGGCTTCCCGAGGCTTGTGGTCAGGCCCCAGGACACGGATCCCCGGCCTGAGACCTGCTCAGGGACAGAGACCATGCTCGGCTTGCCTCCGTGCCCCCAGTGAGGAGACACCAGAGAGCGAGTGAGGAGGCCAGCGATGATGAAGAGCTCAAGTGGGCCCACCAGCTCCCGAGTCAGACCCCTTTGCCACTTTCTGATACCGGCTTCCCCTCACTTCCCCCTCTAGCACTGCCCATCTTCAATCTTGGCCTTGCCCACCTGTCTCTGCCTCCTTCGCTCTCCAACCCGAGGCCTGGGATCTGCCCACCTGCACTCCACTCAGGCAGCCCTCAGCAAGGGCCCAGGACCTCTGTGTTCTCAGATCCTGTGACCACTAGCCAGACCTCCTACTTCTTGGCCTCAGGCTTTGCCTATGGTGACTTACTCCTCTTTCAAACTCAGGCATAAGGAGAACATTGTAATATAACATGTAAAGATACTGGCTTTGGAGTCAAATCCTAGCTGTGCTACCTCAGAGCTCTGTGACCTTAGATAAATCATGTACTTTCTTTGCGTTTTAGTTCCCCATCTTTCAAGTGAAGATGGTAATTCCTATTCCGGCAGAGTCATTGGGAAGATAAAAAGATAATATACATAGAGATCTGGAGGTAAAAGTAAGTAAATCAGTGCAACCATAGTGGAGAGCATCTTAGTAACGCTGAGCAGAGATGTGGATGTGCACAGACTAAGATCTTGCAAGTCTCCTCCTAGGCAGATAGCATCTGAATGTTCCTACATTTGTTTAAGGAAACTTGTGCAAGAAGGTTTGCTGTGGAGCTGTTCATAATAGCAAAATGCTGGAGGCAAGCTAAATGTTCAAAGGAAGACAGATTAAATGTGGAACCCAGAGTACTACGCAGCAGTAAAAACAAATAAAAAAGTGACCTTGGGCCACATGTACTAATACAGATAATCCTGAAAAGCATAAGCAAAAAAAAAAAATAATAATTTGAAACACACACACATATACATACGTATACATATAATATTATTTGTAAAATGTAAAAACATGTAAAAACAGTGCCTTATTTTCAATGGACATATAAATATGTCACAGACATAGATAAACAGGCTTTGGAATAGTAACCCCCCAACCAGGCCAATGGTCTCCTGAGAAGGAGGGGCAGGGAACAGAAAAGGCCACACAGAGCTTTGATTATATCTCCTGTTTTATTCCTTAAGCTGGGGACACAATACGTGGTTGCTCACGGTTTTCGTCTTCATTCTTTTTTATATGACTGAAATATTCCACATAAAGAAACACTGCCTCCCAACTTAAAAGTAACAACCCTGTGGTTTTTTTTTTACAAGATGGGGCCACAGACCCCCTCCTTTTCCCACCTCCCATTTCACCTCTAACAAAAAAGCAATATTGCTACTAATTGGCCAAAGTCGAGGATATGGCTTAGGTTTTTGTTTCCTAGGAGGGGACTTTAGCAGAAGAGTATGAATTAGTAGGTGCTCTCCTCTTGCTGGCCAATGGGCTGTGTACCAGCCTTCTCAGGCCTTCGTAGTTTAACAGGATCAGAGTGAGGATTTAGGAAAAGAGTAGGCTGCTGAGACACCTGTGCCCAGTAAAAAGGAGTTCTACCCATTAGATTTGTCCTTGGGGGTCTGAGGTTGAAATTCCTGTTCTTGAGTGTCCTTTTGCTGGTCACTGTCTTCTTCTCAGGGAGGGGTGGACTCACTAAGTGGCAAATTCAGGTATGTTTGAGTCCCCTGGCCAAATGATATCACCCCTTCAACGGTGCTCTTATGTAAGTCTGGCCACAACCTAATACAATGGGATTATTTTCCCCATGTAACTGATGAAGACACTAAAGCACAGGCAGGTTAAGGAACATGTCCAAGGTCACAGCTAGTAAAGAAGTAGTACTGAGATCTGATCCTTCAGTGTCTGACCATAAAGCCCAATCCCTACCATGCAGGAACTTGACAACAGAACTGTCAAACTGTCAGGGGCTAGAAAGTCTTCAGTCAGGAGGGAGCTGCATGGCCAAGGTCCCTAAGGCAATGGAAGGGGACAGTCCTGAGGGCACAAGGGACAGGTGAGCCTTGGACAGGGTAGGAAAGGACTGGAGGGGGGACCGGGGTAAGGAGGAGGTGATGGAGGAGCCTGGAGTCT
Source organism: Canis lupus dingo (assembly GCF_003254725.2). Classification (NCBI taxonomy): domain Eukaryota; kingdom Metazoa; phylum Chordata; class Mammalia; order Carnivora; family Canidae; genus Canis; species Canis lupus. Next base: position 16,365,321 of record NC_064257.1, read on the forward strand.
TTGTGGGGGATGGCCTCTGTCTTCTCAGGGATACTCCAGCACGGATGTCCCTGGCATCCTGTCCTGTGATCTCATTGTGCTCTTTCCGTGTCAGAGCCCTTACTGTCCTGCACTCTAAGTATCTGTGTCTCTACTAGACTGGAGCTTTTTTTTTCTTTTTTCTTTTTTTTTAGACTGGAGCTTTTTTAAGGCACAGGACTGTGTTGTCCACTCCACTGTTGTGTGCCTGGCTCTGGCCGAGTGGTGGGCTCTGAGTAAACAAACAGTCCATTGAAGTTTAGAAGAAAGGAAGGCAGAAGACGGAAGGAGAGGGGTGGATCCCCAGCATGGGGACTTCTGAGGGTATAGCCTTGCCCTGAGTGCAGGGACACAGGCTGAGGGATGACATGTTAATACAGAGTGGGCCAGGGTTCCCAACCTACCTTGACCTTTGATCCCAAAAGGCGGCACAAACTCCCGAATCCTAGCCCACTTGCGGAAAGAGTCATCCAGGAACATGGGTGCTGGCTTGGAGAACCTGGAATAAAATAGGGCTGTTGAGGATCCCCAAATACAACAAGATGGAGTTCAGATGGGCTCCTCAGTACATCTGTGTGGGCAGTGGATCTGCTGGGAGCACCTTCACAGTCCAGCACGCCCTCCCTACCCTTGGTCTGCGGGAAGCTGTGGCATCTGACCCATCTTGTCCAGTGGAGCCTGAGTTGAAGGGGGCAGGTCTGGCCGGTTCCTCCGCGGCCAGCTACAGGGGTGGAGAGGCAAGCTCCCACTTGGCCCGGATGGAGTTGCACACTGCAAGCTCTCTGGCAGGCGACCTAGGCACATACCCACCAGCCACCGCTGCCCACACTGTGCCTGCAGTCTGGGAACCCGGAGACAACACGCTGGCCAGGTGAGAAGGAGACCCGAAGAAAGCTGGTGCCTGGGAACAGAGTTTTGGAGAGAATTCTGGGAGGTGGCCACCCAGCATGAGGAGGAAGGAGAATTCATGGCCACAGTGAGAAGGAGAACAGCCACAGGAGCAGATGTTTGGTAGAGAAGAAAAAAACCGGAGCATCCTGTGGCTGGGAGGCAGGCCTGAGAGGAGGCCTCACACAGATAGGAGCCTGCCAGAGACAAGGATGAGAGAATGCTACCCTCCTCAGGAGCTGAGGGAGGGGTATGTGCGTAAGGGGAGGGGGTATCTTGCAGGGAGATGCTGAGTTGAGAAGGGAAAAGAAAGTTTCGCTTTTCCGGGGAAAGCCAGGGCATGGGCAAGCCGGGGTGCAGGCTTTGGGAAGTAAGAAGGGACAGAGAAGGCAGCGAGGACGGAGGGGAGAGCAACAGGAGACACAAAGGTCTTCAGGGATGCTCGGACAATGAGCCTCGCATGGAACCTGGCATCCTGGTTTTGAGGCCTTTCTCAGGAACCCTGGAGGCCCCGAAGACGGCCAGCACCTGATCGTCTATTGTGTGTTGATTCTTCTGCGGAGCCTGCTTGGGGCCTTGCTGGCCAAGGAGGAAGGTACGGAGGCCTAGGCCTTGGCTCCGTCTCTGCATTTCTAACTCAACCTGAATCAGCCACTGAAAACCTGAAGATGGGAAGAGAATGGCCTCCAAGCCCCGGACCTAGAACTGAGCCCTCTGAATGTACTCCGACTCAAGCAAACCCTTCTCATTTCCATCCCACTAACCATTATAATCACCCTACCCAGGAGGAATATTATTAGAGATTTTCAAGGGAACTTGAAGGAGGCAGAAAACTTGCAGTCCTGCTCCCTCCCCCATCACTCACAGCTGGGAAGAAGTTGTCAATACCTGATAGCACAGAGGCCACTCCCTGCCGAGCAGCCCTCCTTTGGACTTAGGAGTTAGCACGCTTCCCTTCTGTGTACGGGGGTCACGCATGTTTCTCATACCTGGTATAACAAATCTAAGTACATTAATATATTTGATGTTTTCCAGAGGCACTGAGGATGCTGGCCACAGCTTAGGTGTACCAGCAAAGGAAACCAGTCCCTGGATAAGCCCACACCAAGAACCTTTCCTCTTGTGTCAGGACTGAGCTGATGAAAAATGTTTGCAAAGTCTCTCAGCCAGGCCTGGACAAGATTTTATCTGCTTCCCAATATGTACTGGATGTTATATGCTAATAAAATCTCTTAAGATCTGGCCAAACGTTCTCAACATATTTTTTTTTTCCTTTTCTTCTCCTTTCCCTGTGTTTTTCAGTTGATGAGAAAGTTCATTACGTTAATTTTTACTTTAAAAAAACTCCTTATTGGGGATCCCTGGGTGGCCCAGTGGTTTGGCACCTGCCTTCGGCCCAGGGTGTGATCCTGGAGTCCCAGGATTGAGTCCTACATTGGGCTCCCTGCATGGAGCCTGCTTCTCCTTCTGCCTGTGTTTCTGCCTCTCTCTTTCTCTCTCTGTCTTTCATGAATAAATAAATAAAATCTTTAAAAAAACCTTATTTTTGGCGTAGCTTGTAGTAAGTGTTCATTTTGGGGGGAGAATACTAAGGGGTGCACACAAAACACAAGTAAGTAAAAAATACTCATAATCCTAAAACACAAAGGATTGTGTTTGTGTATATATCTGCACTGAGCTCTGTAGACTCTTCATTCACTTTATAATAATGAGAACATTGCTATGCAAATAGACGCAACTTTCTCCTAACACACAAAGACTAGATCAAACAACAAAAACAGTAAGCTGCTGGTAACTGACCCAAGTTGACTCCCAATGATCCAATGTACAAGGACACACAAGTGAAAATAGGACCAAGAAAAAGTGTAAGTTCCAATATTAGTGTTACAGGTTGAATGCCTGTGATCCCTCAAATTCATATGCTGTAATTTCATCCCTAACATGATAGTGTTTGCTGGTAGGGACCTTTGGGAGGTCACTGGGTCATGACGGTAGTCTTCACGAGTGGGGTTAGTGCTCTTATAAGAAGAGGCCAGAGCGCTAACCAGCTCTCCTTCCACCATAGGAGGATACAAGGAGAAGCCAGTCATCTGAACCTGAAGACACTCTCATCAGGACCCCACCACACTGGTACCATGATCTCAGAGTTCGGCCTCCAGAACTGTGAGAAAATACATTTCTGTTGTTGAGAAGCCCAGCCTATGGTAGTTCGTTATAGCAGCTAGAGCTGATGAAGTCAGTAAGTAAGGAGAAAAAAAAGAAAAAAAAAAATCGTGGGAGAGATCCTGGCAAAAAGCATTACAGGAGTCTGATAAGCATTTCTTAATAAAAACCTTTGCCTCCAGTGTAGAACTCATTTATTTATTTTTATTATCTGGTTTTAAACATTGTCATTTTCACCTTGTTCTTTTATTGGGTCTTCATGTTTCAGTTGCTTATTTTGTAGACCTTCTTTATTCTTTGACAGATGGAGCCAGCCTCCTCTAACATTTCTTTCTGCTAGTTGGGTGCACCTTTGTGCAAAGGGTATTCTTTTTTCCTCCTGGGGATATATTTTTAAAACTTTGTATTATGGGAGATTTCAAACATGCACAAAAGTTGAAAAGAGAAAACAGTGAACCTTCATGGATGGACGTGTTACCCAGATCCAGAATCAGTGGTCATGGTCAATTTTGTTTCTCTTGTACTCCCTCTACTCTCTTTTTGTATTATTTTGGAAACTCCCAGAGATCCTGCCATTTCATCCATGAAATACTTTAGTATTAGTTTCTAAAAGATAAGGCCAACCTTAAAAACCATAACCACACCTAAACAACTCCTCTTAAAGCCATTATCACACCTAAAACACTATAATTTCTTAATAGCAACAAATAGTTTCAGATTTCTCATTACTGTTTGCTGTTGTTGCTTCTTTTAATAGTTGGTTATTTAGATCAGAATGAAAGCATGATCCACACACTGAATTGGGCTTGTCTCTAGTCTCTTTTAAATCGATAGATTTGGGGATCCCTTGGTGGCTCAGCGGTTTGGCGTCTGCCTTCAGCCCAGGGCGTGATCCTGGAGTCCCAGGATTGAGTCCCATGTTGGGCTCCCTGCATGGAGCCTGCTTCTCCCTCTGCCTGTGTCTCTGCCTCTCTGTGTCTCTCATGAATACATAAATAAAATCTTAAAAATAAATAAATAAATCGATAGGTTTCCTCCTCATTCTTCTTCTCTCTTTGGCCTTTTCATCTTGGCTCTTGAATCCTTTTGACACACCCCAATAATATGAGAAAACAGCCTTGCTGCCCAGTATGTAAAGATGTCCCAGGTTCATCCTGTACATTTCTCTTTTCTTTTCTTTTTTTTTTCTTTTCCTTTTCTTTTCTTTTCTTTTTTTTCCTTCCTTCCTTCCTTCCTTCCTTCCTTCCTTCCTTCCTTCCTTCCTTCCTTCCTTCCTTCCTTCCTTCCTTCTTCTCCTCCTCCTCCTCCTCCTCCTCCTCCTCCTCCTCCTCCTCCTCCTTCTTCTTCTTCTTCTTCTTCTTCTTCTTCTTCTCTCTCTCTCTCTCTCTTTCTTTCAATATTTTATTTGGGACGCCTGGGTGGCTCAAGGGCTGAGTGTCTGCCTTCAGCTCAGGGCGTGATCCCAGGGTCCTGGAATCGAGTCCCGCATTGGGTTCCCTGGATGGAGCCTGCTTCTCCCTCTGCCTGTGTCTCTGCCTCTCTCTCTCTATCATGAATAAATAAATAAAATCTAATTTTTAAAAGTGATTCTTTTTTTTTTTTTTTAAGATTTTTATTTATTCGGGCATCTTGGGTGGCTCAGTGGTTTGGCGCCTCTATCAGCCCAGGGTGTGATCCTGGAGACCCAGGATCCAGTCCCATGTTGGGCTCCCTGCATGGAGCCTGCTTCTCCCTCTGCCTGTGTCTCTGCCTCTTTCTGTCTATCATGAATGAATAAATAAAAACCTTAAAAAGAAGAAGAAAAAAGAGTAACTTTAAGAAAATCACTTTTAAAAAAGTCAAAAGAAGAATCACATTTTATTTATTCATGATAGAGAGAGAGAGAGGCAGAGACACAGGCAGAGGGAAAAGCAGGCTCCCTGCAGGGTGCCCAATGTGGGACTCGATCCCAGGACCCCGGGATCACACCCTGAGCTGAAGACAGACACTCAGCCCTTGAGTCACCCACGCATGCTGTCCTGTACATTTTTTTTTTTTAAAGACCTTATGTATTTATTCATGAAAGACATACACAGAGAGAGAGGCAGAGACACAGGCAGAGGGAGAAGCAGGCTCCATGCAGGAAGCCCGGAGTGGGACTTGATCCCAGGACTCCAGGATCATGCCCTGGGCTGAAGGCAGATGCCAAACCGCTGAGCCACCCAGGGATTCCCATGTCCTGTACATTTCTTGCCTCCTACCTGGAGTTGGTCATTTTCCAAGGAACCCTGGTTCCTTTTCATTGGAAATGGTATTTAGAGACCACCTTCTCAATGGCTAGGTCACTCAGTTGCTAGGGTTAGTCATTTTCCCCAGACCTTTTCAGGGGGACAAAGTCAGGAAATAATTTTTTAAAGAAAAAGTACATCATGCATTTGTACTAGTATTCCAGTCCAAATTCAGGATGACAAGATTTGTACTTTCTTTCTCTTGTTTAATAGCTTCACTGAGATAGAATTCATATGCCATAAAAGTCATCTATCCAAACTTCCTTTATTTTATATTTGTATCTATTTTCAATTAAGTAGACATTCTTGTTTATAGTGACATTAACACAATTGCTTATTTGCTTTAATAAATACACACATACAGGTACATGAAGAAAATATAGTAGTTTCAGAATAACATTATTAACACTATCATTACTAAAAATAATTTAAAGTTTCTTTACAATTCTTTCTGCTTCAAGTATGCCCTACTAGAGAAGTACAGACAAATGACTTTGCTTTTGCCTCTTGAAATAATTCTGCTGAGTTTAATTCACCAATGATACATAGTTAAGTTCATTTGTTCAATTTTGCTTTTGCTTTTAAGGAGTTGCTTATACTTCACTTTAATTTAATTTTGTTTTATGATGATATAAAACTTTACACAGTGCCAAAACTAAATTCACAAAACAAGATATATTCAGAGGAGTCTAACATTTATCTCTGTGTCTGGCTCCTGTTGCTTCTATTCTCATGTAGTATTTATATTTTATTATTAAACTCACTTTATTTTTATTTTATTCAGATTAGTATTATTCCTATAATGAATTCATTTTTATTTTATCCTTCCTTTGTCATTTTTTTGATGTAAGCATTTATCATAACACAGGTGTGTGTGAAAAGTGTATTTTACTATTCCCTTCTTTATTCGATAAAATGATAGCCTATTATATATACTGTTTTGCCTACTGAGAGTTTGGGTTGTTGTTTTTTTGTGTTTTTTTGCCCTATAATATATTGTGATGAGCACTCCGCAGCAGCATATAGAATTACAGACTTGATAATATTATTCAGTTAGTCCCCTGGGTTGAGGCAGTCTTTTGTAAAGTGGGTTCTACCAGCAGCAGTTACAATGAAAAACTTCATGTATATGTCTTTTCTCTTTGCCAATTTATCTTTGGAATAGATTCCTTGAAGTGGGTCAGTCGGGTCAAAGGGAAAATGCAATAAGTAATTTTGCTCCATATTGCCAGATTACCCTCTGTGGGGATCGTGCTGTGTCGCAGTGCCCACCAGCAACAGTATGAAAGCACACTGCCAAACATTTCAATTCTGCTTGGCTGATAGGAGAAAGACAGTATCTGTGTTGTTTTAATTTGTATTTGTTTTATTGTAAGTGAAACTGCACATTATTATATATAGAAAGAGGTCATCTACAGCTCTTTTTCTGTTAGCTTTGTTTCTATCTCTTGCTCATTTTTCTACAGGGTTATCAGTCTCTTCTTTCTTTTCTCCCAGCTTTTTTTTTTTTTTTAAGCTTCTATTTATTTATTTGACAGAGAGAGAGCAAGAGCATGAGTGCACAAGCAGGGGGAGAGGAAGAGGCAGGCTCCCTGCTGAGCAGGGAGACTGATGCAGGGCTCAATCCCAGGACCCTGGGATCATGACCTGAGCTGAAGGCAGATGCTTAACCGACTGAGCCACCCAGGTGCCCCTCTCCCAGCTTTTTTGACATATAATTTATGTCATTGTGTAAGATGTACAAGGTGTTGACTTGATACACGTCTATACTGCATTATGATCACCACCACAGCATTAGCTACCAATCTTTGTTTTTTGAAGGTCTGCATATATCAAATATATAAACCTCAGAGACGCAATTACAAATATTTCCCCTACTTTGTTTGCTTATTTATTTAATATTTACTTGGCGGGATCCCTGGGTGGCTCAGCGGTTTGGCGCCTGCCTTCAGCCCAGGGCGTGATCCTGGAGTCCCGGGATCGAGTCCCGCATCGGGCTCCCTGCATGGAGCCTGCTTCTCCTTCTGCCTGTGTCTCTGCCTCTCTCTGTGTCTATCATGAATAAATTTAAAAAAATATTTAAAAAAGTAATATTTACTTGGCTTCTGGTGTTTTCTTCCTTTCTTTTTCTCTCCACATTTTTTGCAATAGATTTTTTAAAAATTTAGTCACATTTATTAAACTTTTACCTTACTGTTTCTGAATTCTGAGTCTTAGAAAAATTCTCTTCATTCCCCGGTTATATCTCTTTCCTGGCTAGAATCCCATCCATTTCTTACTGCTTTCTTGCCAAGACCCCATACCCTCAGTCCCACTGTCTTTCTGTCCCACTCATTAGGCAAATCCCAGAGATTAATCTAATCCTACAGCCATGTATTCTTTATACTTTAAGTGCTGCGAGAACACACACACACTGACACACTTCCATGAATTGACTTGAACCTTGGACCCTCACCTTTGCTCAGTTGCTATTCCAATTCTTCTCCAAGTCCACACTCTATCCTTTCCAGCTTTCTCGAAACAGATTACCTCTTCTCTCACTTCACAGCCCCAACCAGGACACTCAGATAGGAACTCACTCGGCTTCCTGCTTCCTTACCCCATCCCTCGGCCCACCCAGGCTGATCTCTCCAGCAGGCTATGGTTCCCTTTGCTGTGTTTCCCCCAAGCATAAATCAAGCTCAGGTCTCTCCTATGGGAGAGACACACAAACCCACTCAACAAACCTCCCTGATCATATACCCCTTTAGCTACCCACCTTTCTCTCTCTCTCTCTTTCTCTTTCTTCCTGGCAAAACCTCCAGGAAGACCAATGGATGTGCTATCTCAGGTCCCTCATCTAGTTGCTCCTCAATCTAATGTAACTGGGATTTACTCTTCTGAGACTACTGCTATGTTCCACTGCTGGCACCCTATTTGTGACTCCCTGAACATGCTGGTCTGCGAGCACTCACACAGGCAGTGCCGCTGCCCGAAATGTGCCCCCCGCCCCAATTCGCACACACTCTATTCCCCGATCCCCTGCCGTCTCTCTCTGCCTGGAAAATCCCTTCTTATTCTTTCGGTTCACATCCTATTCCCTCGGGGACAGCCTTCCCCGATGCCCCCAGGTAGGCTCTACTCTTCCTGCAGTGATTCCAGGGCACATCGCTCAGCCCCCATCAGGTGGCTCAGTGCCCGCAGAGGCCTTGGAAGCTGAGCCAGGGGCCATAAACAACAGGAAATGAGGGCGGGGTGATGGCAGCGGTGATGTCTGTGTGTGTGTTTGTGTCAATTCTACAGGTGGCCTGGCCTCATGCTACACCTGGAAGAGAACCAGGGGCTTCTGTCCAGAGACTAGTGTGCCAGTTTGGTGGTCTGGCCAGGGCGGAGGTGGCCTCTGAGGTGCGGAAGGACTGGTCAGACTAGCGGGGGTTGGTGTGTGGGACGCCTGACCTGCCTGCCCTGGCCTGGGGGGTAGCAGGGGAGGGTGGGGCCGGCTCCAGGCAGACAGGCCCCAGCCTGCCAGCCCAGGGCTCCAGCACGCGAGGCAGCCTCAGGATCCGGTTTCAGGAGGGTGTGTGAGTGCGTGAGAAGGAACAGGGGAAGGAGGAGAGGGAGGCTGCGCTCGAATGTGCTCCTCCTTCCTCCTTAGGTCCCAGAGCACAGTAGTTTGGAGACTTGTGGCTCTAGGAGGGCACGTGATAAGGGTGGGTCTGACCCCAATGCTCTCATAGCAAGGCTGTGACCCCAGGACCCACAAGCTGTCCCGTCCACAGACTCTGAGCAGCTGGAAGGGCATCCCAGGACCCTCTGAAGATGCCTCTTGGCTCATTCAATGGCCAGCGGTGTGACTGAGGTGCAGCATAGAAGGTGAATGACCCCAACTCTGGCTACACAACCTAAACCACTCCGGGAAGCCCAGCGCTTTAGCCTGTACTCAGAGACCAGCAGGAAAGGCGACTGGGTCTATCAGGGTGGGGGAGTAGTTTTACGTGGGCACCAGCAGACTCAGAGTATCGTCTCTCTCCTGGTCCCATCAACCAAACTGAAAAAGTGCCTCCACAAGTGGGTTTGCTGGATTAGGGTAACGCACACCCTTAGCTCTCCATCTGTGCCCGTTTAGCCTGCTAGCTACTCACCCCAGGAACTGTGAGCAGCTCAAACAGTCTGGGGAACACAGGGAAGGCAGATCCCAGTAGTGGGTCCTGAGGACCAGGGACCGGAACACATCAGTCCGTTAGATTCAGCTACAGGCCTTGGCCCCACAAAGTGAGACTGTCATCCAGCAGGGTGAAAGGAAAACGCCACAGACTCATCAACCTTGAGCCTGTTCTGGGAGGTGGTAAGGTGGACAAAGCAGAGGGACACTGGTTTTCTAGAATTTACCTGGTCTTATTTGAGATCTAGCTACAGCAGCCCCACCACAAATGGCCTTGCACAGTGAGACCTTGGTATACATCTATGCAGGCAAGATGCACACTTCTCAAACGCCTTGCCAAAGTCTTCCTGAGTGTCTCCCTTGCTCACCACTTGAATGGGTCCCCTGAGAAAGAGGGAGAAGAGGAGGAGAGAAGATGGTAAGTCTGTACGGCAGGTGGACATAGGCCCAGGGAGAAGCAGCACAGAGACGAGAAGGTGAACACCGGGCAGCAACCAGGGAGCCCTGTTCCAAGCATCAGCACGAAGCTCTGGCCTCCATATCGTGCGTGGGACTAGACGAGAGTGGAAAACGCAACCCTGTCCAACACCTCCTTGCCTACTGAGTGCCAGCTCCTGTGTTGAGGGCTGGCTCGGGACCTAAAGGAAAATTAACCCTGGTCTTTCCCTTCAGGAGGTAATCGCAGACACAGGTAAATAAATAATCAAAAAATACATCTGCACACTGTGTGTTTTGTAACACAGGCAGGGGTACAAAGGTCTCAGACTGACTTAGGTCTAAGAGAGGTCTAGGGTACAGGAGAAGCTTTGTGAAGGAGATGACAACGAAACTGAGCTGAGTCTTGAAAGACCAGTAAATGAGCCTGGGAGAGAATGTCGGGAAGGCTGTTCCAGGAGAAGGGTGGTGTAGGCAAAGGCATAGGAGAGAAGCGAATCTTCCCTTCAAGACAAGGTGAGGTACTGCTGAGGCCAGACAGGGCGAAGCAGCGCCCACCCCGGGCAGAGCAGCTCAGCCTGGAACCCCCTCCCAGGGAATCTGCCCTCTGGTCCCACCCAGGAAGTGGGGTGGCGCGTGAGGAAGGAAGGCCCGGGCAAGTGCATTCCGACTGACCGGTGTAAATAAAGCAGCTGAGGTACAAACTCTGAGTGGAGAGAAAAGGCCAGGGCAGGGCGGGCGTCAGCAGCGTCAGAGTTGGCCTGGTGCCCTGACGCTGTGTCAGGACCAATTTCAATCCGGATCATCACCGGTAACTTCGGGCGCTCAGTTCATGTTCTTTCTTGTTGGCGCCTTGCAGTGGGTATCTGCATCCCTTCCCCCTTTTTCTGGAAGCCCATCTGACGGTTCATTCCGCATGGTCCTACTGAGCTGACCCCACCACTGCTACGGGGACGAACGAGTGCATGTCCTAGGCTGGCCAGTCAGGGTACTTCACCCCCTTGAACCACAATAATGTGGAATGAATCAAATTCTTCTCTGAGGTCTAATACGTGGACATTGGAGGACAAGGGAATTTCTTTTTTTCTCTGAGATAGTGAGTTGTCATGACCATGTAAGCCAAGAACAGGGTTTGCACAGGGATGCCTGGGTGGCTCCGTGGTTGAGCATCTGCCTTTGGCTCAGGGCGTGATCCGGGGTCCGGGGATCGAGTCCCACATCGGGCTCCCCGCATGGAGCCTACTTCTCCCTCTGCCTGTGTCTCTGCCTCTCTCTGTGTCTCTCATGAATAAATAAAATCTTTAAAAAAAAAAAAAGAAAAAGAAAGAAAGAAAGAGAGAGAGAGAGAGAGAGAGAGAGAAAGAAAGAAGAAAGAAAGAAAGAGAGAGAGAGAAAGAAAGAAAGAAGAAAGAAAGAAAGAAAGAAAGAAAGAAAGAAAGAAAGAAAGAAAGAAAGAAAGAAAGGAAGAAAGAAAAATAGTCTACAGAACAGGCCAACTGAGATGAACACAGGACCAAAACATTGGGAGAAAGACACTGTTTGGGTCCTATATTCACTTGGGCCCAGAGAGAGTTCAGTCCCTGAACTTAATAGTTACATAGACCAATACATTTTCTTTGTGTTTCAATTAGTTTGATCTGGGTTTCTCCCGACAGCAGCTGCTAACTAGAGGATAAATTTTAACCTCTTTGGTCTGGTTTCTGAAACCACTGTGATCCGGCTCCTGTCTACCTGCCTCGGATATCCCCTCTCTCCTTCTCCTTTTCCTTGAGCACTAGCCCTAACCACCTATGTAGAGTTTCTACAACCTGCCAGGCTTTTTTTTTTTTTTTTTTAAGATTTTATTCACTTATTCATGAGAGACACGGAGAGAGAGGCAGAGACACAGGCAGAGGGAGAGCAGGCTCCCTGTGGGAGCCAGATGCAGGACTCGATCCCAGGACCCTGGGATCATGCCCTGGGCTGAAGGCAGATGCTCAACCACTGAGCCCCCCAGGCGCCCCCCTGCCAGGCTCCTGAATGCCTCCGTGATTTTGTACTCGCTATTCCATTTGCCTGGAACTCTCTTCCCCTTCTCATTCACAGGCTCCATTTCTGCTCTTTCTTCAAGCAGAGCCCAGCATCTCTACCTCTTAACAGTGAGAATCTTCCCTGAGCCACCCGGGGCTGATGGAGGCCCCTCTGGTCTCCGTGGCTCTGTGTGTACTGTGTCTTCAGGGTGCTCTCTGCACGCTGGTGTCATTGCCCGGTACCCCCCGCCCCCGCCCGGGCATGTGGCACCTCTAGTGCTCGGCCATGCACACAGCAGGTGTCCAGCAGATGCCTGCTGGTTAGAAGCGGGAGGAGCAGCTCAGGTGGCAGATTCCACAGTGTACATCCTGCTGGGCCAATCAGGCCAAATTTCTGCTCCTCCATGGAGGTCTGGGGGGCTGCCTGCCTTCTTGGGGCTCCTCATGGACACTTGGATCTCCCTGCTCCAAAGGGCCAGGCTTCCTGTGACATCTCTGTTGTTCCACAGCAAACCCGTCCCGAGTCTGAAATACTGCCAGCGACTGCCCCTCGGCCTGCTTAGGGACCGTGGCCACAGACAGCCTGGAGCCACACGCAGGACATGTCTGACAGGCAGGGAGGCCCACGCTGAAGGAGGAGAGGAAAGGCTGAGGCAGGGGTCCTCCAGGGGGCAGTGCCCGGGCTCTTGCTGACAGGCTTGCACTGGCCGTGCTGACAGCCCGGGCCTTGTGTGGACGAAGGAGGGACGGAGGGAGGCACAGGGAGCCAGAGGGGAGGACTGTGAGCGGAGAAGCTGCTGAGAGCAGCCTCTCCTCCCTGTGAGAGCATGGCTGCTGGCCAGACTGCACAGGGGCTGCCTAACCCAGAGCCGAGGGCGCAGTCCCAGGTGTCCTCGGTATCCCCCCTCCAGCTCAATGACAGGGGCTAAGCCCTGGCCCGCCCCAGCCCCTGCACTCGTCACTGGGAGCGTGACCACACACAGTTGAGCCTCTGCCTCTGAGGATGATGGGTGAAGCAGCCAAGCACACACAGGCCCCCGCGCAATACCTGGTAAGGGCCACGATGATCACTACAGCAATGACGGAGACTTAAACGTTCCAGACACTGTCCTACGTGCTGTGTGCACACGGCCTCGCTTCATCCTCACAAGCACCCCATGGACGGGCACCACCCGCACCCATACTGATCACACTGCCTTCGGGAACACACGAAGGCCACTTGCCCCTTTGAGAGAAGCACGTTGTCGGAGGAACGGGGCGGCCTGCAGGGGGGAGAGAAGTGAAAGTGTTCGGGAGAGCTCGGGCAGTCTCTACGGAACCTTGGTGGTGGAGGAGAGGATGGAAATGGAATGGGAAGGGGGGCGAGCTGCAGGGTCAAGGCGGGGAGCTGGCAACCAGCGTGTCTGTACTTGGGCTGGAAGGAGGCAAGCAGAAGGGGGGGGACGGGGAATGAGGCCCAAGCAGGGATGGGGCCAGGATCCAGAGTAGGAGGGAGGGACACAGGAGGCAGGACACCTCCCTGGTAACAGGGTGGGGTGGGGGTGGGGTGAGATGTGACGCTGGCTACCCTGACAGGTGCGGCTGGAGGGAGGGGGACCCGAGCAAATGTCAGACAGAAGCTCTGATGCTGAGCACTGAGCAGAGGCACAGACCATGGCACGCTGGGGGGCCAGTGCGTGTCTTGGGTTCTCCATCAGCAGTTCAGGGGCCCAGAGGCAGAGAAGCGGCTGCAGGAATTCAATCACGGCCACTGCTGTATTCGGAACCTAATGGGACTCGGAGAAATGATGAGAGCACCCATGATGCCTAGGACTCCGGAGCTGGGTGGTGGTCTTTGGCTTCGATGGTGAAGGGGGCCAATGCAGCCCCCCAAGATAAACCTAACATTCCCCCATTTTCCATTCCGGTGCCATTTACCTAGCATCAGCACCTTCTACGAAGGGGAACACCTATTTCACAAACAAATCTCTATCTTGCCAACTGGATGGTATCCCTCGGAGTCATTCTTGCCTCTCATCCAACAGATGAGCAAATCCTGTTCATCTCTGAACATACTGGAAATCCATCCACTTCTCTCTATCCCCACTGCTGCCATCTGGGGCTAAGTCATCACCTCTTGACTACTGTTGATGGTCGGTGACCAGCTTCCACTCTTGCCCCTCAATCCATTCTCTAGAAAGGCCAGAACAATAGTCCTCAATTATCAGCCATATCATGCCATTTATCTGCATAAGACCTTCCCAGTGCCCTTTGGATAAAACCAAACCAGGGGTGACAAGGCCAAACCCTCACCTGCCTCTCACTCCATTTCAGGTCTTCTCCTTGCTCACTCTCCTTCTGTGGAGCCGTTGAAAACAACCTAGTTTTTTCTGTGTCCGGAATTTTCCAAAAACACTCTGGGCTCTTCCCAAGGCTGGCTCTTCGTTTTCACTCAGCTCTGTTCATATGCCACCTCCTCGGGGAGTTCTTCTCGGACTCCTCCGTCTAAGGGGTTTCTCCTCCTGCCACTATCATTCACTTGCTGGATTTTCTTCTTTCTTTCATTTAGCACTGTATAAAATTATCTTGTTATTTGCTTGTGCTCTCTCTCATGTACCGGTTTCTCATAGCACGGAGAATGCAAGCTCTATGGGACGAGGGATCTGCCTATCTCGTTCACTACCATATCCCCCGGCACCCAGAACCGTGTCTAGCAGAGTAGGTGCTGAATAAACATGTGCTACGTGAGATCAGCGGTCTGCCTCCCTCCCAGTCTACAAAGCCACCTGCGTCTGCTCCACCACCTCTTCCATCCTTCGTGATAAGGCTGAGGAAGTGTCCGTTTTTCTATCAAAGATCAATCTCCCCACGCCCCACCTGCACAACATCTTCCCATCTCAGTCACGGTAAAGGGTGATGTCCCTGCAATGGCCTAGAGGTCAGCCCTGATCCCTGACGCCCCTCCTCCCCCACTTCCTCTCCTGCTACTTCACCCCCCCTGCTCATACACCACAGCCATATCCCTTGCTGCCTTAGGGCCTTTACTCGAGCTATTTCCTCAGCCTGGAACGTTCTTCCTCCAATAGTCATTTGGTTTACTCCCTCACCTCTCTCGTCTTTATTCAAATTTCACCTCTCCCAGGAGATGAACTCTGACCACCCTATTTACACTGCAACCTCCTCTTACCCACCCTGCCCTACCCTTTCTCTTTTCCCACAGTATGTATCTTGTTCTGATTTACTAAATACTTTACTTACTAGTTGTTTAGGGTAAAACCATCTATGCTTCCCTGCTAGAATATAAGCTTCATAAAGGTAGGCTTTTGAGATGAGGAAATTATCCTAGATTATCCAAGTGGGCCCTAAAGCATGCACAGGTGTCCTTCGAGGAGACGTGGGAGACAGATTTTACCACATACAGAAGAAAAGACAAAGTGACCAGAGGGGCAGAGATTGAAGTGATGTGGCCACAAGTCGGGGAACACCAGCAGCCACCAGAAGCTGGAAGAGGCAAGGAACAGATGATCTCCCATAGCATCCCGAGGGAGTGTGGCCCTGATGACTCTCTGATTTGGGCCCAAGGATGTGGATTTTGGACTTCTGGCTTCCAGAACGGTGAGAGAATCACTTGTTACAGCAGCTACAGGGAACTCATACAGGTATGTTGTTTTCTGAGCCCCAACAGAGAAATGAAAGAAGGCTGCAGTCATCTCTCCCCTCTGCTTGGGAATGAGACATGACAGTGAGCGAGCAGAAGCGGTCTTATCAGATGAGACCTTGTGCCTTCAGCGGAGAGGGCTGGGGAAGGCAGCCCAGGCTTGGGAGGGGCACAGGGGCAGTTGTTGCTGCCCCCCATCTATTCTGCATCCCACCACCGCTTACAGGCTCAGGAAGGACTAGAAAGGAAAGACTGGACAATACGACTGTTTTGACAGGGTTCAAGTTCCAAACACCCAGATGCTTATGCCCAATGGGTGGCTGCCAACTGTCCATCCCAAATTCAGACCTAAATCCTGGGCTCAAGACTTATTATCCAACTGCATCTGGAGCATCTTGGCCACGATCCCTCACTGGCATCTGGATTCAACATATTTTTAAAAAGTAACCCCCCCAAAAATAAATAAATAAATAGAAATAAAAAATAAATAAAAAGGAATCCATGATCTCCTCCCAAATCTATGCCTCCTCTTTTTTTTTTTTTTTTTTCCAGTGAAGAGCACCCAAGTCACAGACAAAGGGACAACCTATCAAGCTGCTCGCTGCCTCTAGGGCCTGAGTGTGGCCCCACTGCTTCTTTCTCAGGGGCCAGTCCCCACATTCAGCAAAATCTATACCACCTTCCTTAGAGGGCTCCTGTCCCCTCAACTTCAGTCTCAGTCCAAAATAAAGTACGGAAGAGAAGCCCTAAAGCGGTTATCACCTGTCTCAACACCTGTAGCATCTTCCTTCCTCACCAAGCAGGGAACAGGGCAGATGAGCTTCCTTCTAGAAGCTGCCTTGCCCTCCCCTCCTTCAGTGATCTTATTTTCTACCCTTCCTCACTTATTTGCTCCTACATCACACCGTGGACCGGATCATTACTAACAACGAAAGCCCCGTCCTACCCCAATCTCAGATGGGTTCTCCGGCCACCTCCACCTACTGAAGTATCTACAGCTCACCTACCCCTGTAGCTAAACTCCAATCTTTCAACTCACTAGATCTTCAGGCCACAGGTCCTGTTGTCTTTTTACTATCCTTCACCTCCTTCTGTTTGTACTATCATCCTCACCCATCTGAAATCCATCATAACGCTCTCTTCCTTTTTTTTTTTTTTTAAAGATTTTATTTATTTGTCAGAGAGAGGGAGAGCGCGCACACAAGTAGGCAGAGCAGTAAGCAGAGGGAGAGGGAGAAGCAGGCTCTCTGTGGGGAGCCCAATACAGGGCTCAATCCCAGGACCCCGGGATCATAACCTGAGCTGAAGGCAGAGCCACCCAGGCGCCCCACACTTCCTTAATTCACTCTCAGCTTCTTCCCTCCTCTCTCATTCAGCTAAAACACAACCGTGTTTTAAATTCCATTTCCTGCCTACTCCGGGTACGTGCCTGCACAGAGAAAGGATGCAGGCCAGAGAGGGATGCACACCGGTTCATCTCATCTGAAATGCCAGGGAGTGAGGCCTTTGTGCGGCCTGGGCCACTGTACTGTACGTTAGTAGCTCAGCCACTCTCCCATCCTGGGTAACTATTCACACCTTCTCCTCTCTTGATGTCCCCTACCCCTCCTCCCTCATCCCTACTGTCCCCAGGTGGCCCCGCTGACCATGGCACTGAAGGAGCGGAGACGGTGAGAACAGAGCTTCCACAGGCTTCAAACCACCACGTGCCTGCCCTTGTGCCCACCGTCTCTACTGTCTCTACTTTCTTTCCTATTTGAACTGTCCATACTCATCACTGGGCCAACTTTTGTTCCCTCGACCTTATCGCTTCCCATGTACTGTGGGACACAGCTCCCGGAAGTCTTCACTCCCGCACTGTCTCATTTCTGGATTGTTCCTGTCAGCATACAGACATTATCTTCCCCACAATGAACTGTCCCCGGCCTCCTCTTTCTTCTAAAGCTTTAACTTTTTTTTTTTTTAATTTTTATTTATTTATGATAGTCACAGAGAGAGAGATAGAGAGGCGCAGAGACACAGGCAGAGGGAGAAGCAGGCTCCATGCACTGGGAGCCCGATGTGGGATTCGATCCCGGGTCTCCAGGATCGCGCCCTGGGCCAAAGGCAGGCGCCAAACCGCTGCGCCACCCAGGGATCCCAGCTTTAACATTTTTGCTTTTCCAACTTGGTATTAGGAAAAAATTCAAACATACATAAAAGTTGAGAGACAAGTACAATGATCCCCTATATATCTGCCACCTAGATTCAGCTACTGTGCATTTCTTTCTTTCTCTCTACGGAAACACACCTTGAAAGGGTTACCTACACTTGCCCTCTCCTGACTCTTGATTTCCACTCAGGTCATGATCTCAGGGTCGTGAGATGGAGCCGAGATGGGCTCCACATGGGGCGTGGAGCCTGCTTGGGATTCTCTCTCCCGCTCCCTCTGCCCCTCCCCATCTTCCTCTCTTAAAAAAAAAAAAAAGTGTCCTAGTTTGGACAACTTACAGGAGCACCCTACCTACAAGCAACACATTACACAGTTAATTGTCCCTCTTAAAATACTTTAACTTGGCTTCCAGAACACCATATTTTCCTGGCTTTCCTACTATTCCACTGGTCACTCTTCTGTTTCTTTCTCCTTTGCGGAAGGTGTCTCCTCATCCCACAGGACTAAATGTTCGTTTGCCCGAGGGCTCAGTCCTTGCTTTTCTTCTCCCCCTACCTTCACTTATTTGGCGGTCTCTTCCGTTTCCATAGCCTGGACCTCACCCCTGAGTCCCAGACTCCTTGACACCTCCATTTGAAGGTCTAAGAGGCCTCTCAAACTCTCCCTGTTGAAACTCGAGTTCCCCATCCTCCCCCTAAAACCTGCTCCTCTTGCAGACCTTTCTCCAGCTTGGTAAAGGGCGCCTTCTTGGTTCTTCTCGTTGCCCAGGCTAAACACCGAACGTCAGCCTCCCCTCCTCTCTTTCTCTCACACCCACATGTGAGCTGCTGGCACGCCTGTCACCTCTGCCTTGAGATAATATGTCTCGTCTGACCACCTGTGCTGCTTCCACCATGGCCTGCGTCACCACCGTCATCTCTGGTAGATGATGACAACGGTCTCCTAGGTGGACTCCCTACCAGGCCACAGTCTATTCCTTTTTTTTTTTTTTTTAAGATTTATTTATTTATGATAGACATAGAGAGAGAGAGAGAGAGGCAGAGACACAGGAGGAGGGAGAAGCAGGCTCCATGCCGGGAGCCCAACGTGGGACTCGATCCCGAGACTCCAGGATCGAGCCCTGGGCCAAAGGCAGGCGCTAAACCTCTGAGCCACCCAGGGATCCCCCGCCACAGTCTATTCTCATCAAAGCAGCCAGAGAGATCCTGTAAAGCCTGGAATAACGCCTCTGCTCAAAATCCTCCATCCTTATAATGACCTACAATGTCCCTATGCTTTAGACTTCTCTTTCTCTCTCTCTCTCTCTTTTTTTTTTTTTTTTTTTAAGATTTTATTCATTTGTCAGAGAGAGAGAGAGAGAGAGAGAGAAAACAAGCAGGGGGAGAGGTTGGACACAGAGAGAAACAGGCTCTCGGCTGAGCAGGGAGCCAGACATGGGGCTCGATCCCAGGACTCCAAGACCACAACCCAAGCCTAAGGCTTAACTGACTGAGCCACCTGTGCGCCCCAACTGCTGGACTTCTCTTAACTCCCTGACTTCATCTCCCATTACTTCTCACTCGGGGAACAGAGGCCCCACTCCTGTTCTGGGATCCCACCTGAGAGCCTTCAGCCTTCACACCGGCTGCTTCCTCTCCGGGCAAGGCTCTTCCCTCGGCAGCAGCACGGCCCCTCCCTAACTGCCCTCAGGGTTTTACCTGAGTGCCACCTGCCCAGGGAGGGCTTTCCCAGTCACCCTATCTAAAGTGGCAGCCCCCAGCCCAGGTGGCTCAGCGGTTTAGCACCGCCTTCAGTCCTGGGGGTGATCCTGGAGACCGAGGATCGAGTCCCTCATTGGGCTCCCTGCATGGAGCCTGCTTCTCCCTCTGCCTGTGTCTCTGCCTCTCTCTCTCTGTGTCTGTCATGAGTAAATAAATGAAATCTTTAAAATAAATAAATAAATAAATAAATAAATAAATAAATAAATAAATAAATAAATGGCAGCCCCTCCCTGACTCTCCCGCTCCATCTCACGTCCTATACATTTTACTTCTATGTCTTGGGTTTTTTTGCCTGCTTCCACTAGAATATGAGCCCCGGGAAGGCAGGGACATTTGTCTCTTTATTTTGCTCACTGCTGTGTCTCCAGCATCCGGAGCAGCACTTGATGCCTAGCAGGCCCTCCATAAATATTTGTTGAATGAATGAATGAAAGACGGAGCTAAGGCCTCCACCTCCACGGATTACCAAGTGAAGGAGATGAGATAAAGCATGCAAAGTTCCTGGCACACCATGTTGCTCAATAACTGTCAGGTTCCTTCACCTCCCTGCCTCCCCTCCCAGTTTTGGTATCAGCCATGCCCTCCCTCTCCCTCGGGGAGTGCCGGCTTAGGGGTAGGGGTGATGCAGGAGCTGCCCTACCGGACTCCAGGACTCCCTCAGCCCCGAGGCCCGGCTTGGCTCCCAGACATTGGCTCCTCTGGCTGGATGCAAGCTACGTTGCTTTAACTCAGGAAGCTGAAGGCTCCAGAACGATTGAGTGAGGCTTTCAGAAGTCCCACCTGCAAGCAGATCTGTGTATCCAAGGCCCAGGGACTGTTGTACCCAATACCCCAGCCTCTCACACACACATCAACGCCGCCCCTCTCCAGAATGCTCTCCCACAGTTCCTCGGGCCCCTTCATATTACAGCGTACAACCTGCCCAACTCCGGCCACCTCACTCCAGGAAGACTGGTGTGTTCTATCCCCCAGAGACTGCTGCTGTTCCCCTACACAGGATGGGGCCCTGGGAACTAACCATCCTCGGCCAGCTACTCGCCTGGCACAATCCATTCTGGCCATGGCTGCTCCCTTCTGGGGTGGCCTGAGACCCAACCCTGCCCCAACTCTGGGCGCCTTTCTCTTCACTTTGGGAAAAAGGCTGTTTCCTACAGACAAACCCCTGGTCTGGGGCTGCCTCTCTTGGAGTCCCTGCCCCTGTATTTGGATGACTAAGCCCGCTGGAGAAAACCCTCACAAGCACACCAGCTGGTGCCACTACGGATTCCCTGTTCCCCATGAGGCCTGCTCTGCTGCTTGGCGGTCTCTGGGTTGTCCATTCCGCAGAGTGGCCTCGTAAGCACCTCCACTGGCCCCGAACCTCCATCCTAGCACCCCACTCTCCCGTGCCACACGGGAACCCCTCTTCTGCTTTCTTGGGAAGATTAAAGGGAACCCCTTCACCCTTGTACTGCACTTCTGAGCCCGTCTAGGTTTCTAGCACCCACCCCCCTTGAGATTAAGGGCCAGTCCCTCCCCTCTCTGTCCTCAGGGACCTTGTGGTATCACCTACCCCGTCCTTCCTTCCAGTGTTCCCACCACTCCTCTCTGTGTACAAGACCTTCGACACCCTCTTCACTCTCGTGGCCACACCCTCCCCAGCTTGACGCACCTGTCCCCTCCCTCAGGAGCACAGCGCCTGGAAGAGTCCACACACACTGACCACAGGGCCCGTGTCACAATTCTGCCAATGTGTGGCTCCCCCCAGGTCCTCCACCCCGAGACACAGGTCTCAAGGACGTCTCTGTCTCTGGTTCCAAACGCTAAGGTCCCCCCTTCCTGTCTTGACTTCTGCAGGTTTTAAGCCTCTTATTCTCCAAACATGTGTTCAGACCCTGGACCAGGCTGAGGGAAGGCCATCCGTTCTCAGCCTGACCTCAGACCTTCCTGGGAAGCCCTTCCTCTGCTTTGTCTCGGGTCCCTAGGCACTGACTGCCCCAATCCCAGGTTCGGCAACCTTGTTTCCCACGTGGCCCGTGAGTGCCCCGGGCTGGTGGCATGCCCAAACCTCCCGCTGGATCAAACTTCAGCAGGGCTCGTGTGGTTCCTACTGTGTCACACACAGTGCTTACAGATTGGTAGGTCTCTGATACGTGTTTAGGAAATAATAATCATCACCTTACTTTTAGCTATTGTTTTGCATTGTAACATAATCCTTTTCTCCTCACAAAAGCCACCTGCGGTAAGCGAGGTAGGCATTTCCCCTCATTTACAGATGAGGTTCAAAGAGTTTAGGTAATTTGTCCAAGGCGAGAAGATGCTGAGCCAGGTCTGAAGCCTGGGATTTCTGGTTTCAATGTCGGTGTGCCTCCTAGGGCTCCGCAGTGCTCATTTAAAGGATGAGTCTTGGGATCCCTGGGTGGCGCAGCGGTTTGGCGCCTGCCTTTGGCCCAGGGCGTGATCCTGAAGACCCGGGATCGAATCCCACATCGGGCTCCCGGTGCATGGAGCCTGCTTCTCCCTCTGCCTGTGTCTCTGCCTCTCTCTCTTTCTCTCTCTGTGACTATCAAATAAATAAAAATTAAAAAAAAAAAAAAAAAAAGAAAAGGATGAGTCTTGTTTTTTCTTTTTTCTTTTTTCTTTTTTTTTTTTTTAAGGATGAGACTTGTGCCTGGAGCTCCCAGACACCACAAGTGACAAGGTCCCAAAAGAGCATGTGGCCAACGTCCTCTCACGTGGACTCAGCAAGGTATAGGAGATGGCTAGCAAAGTGGGCTAGGTGGCAGGATGGTTCAAGAGGTTGGTAGCTGGTGAACAGCTCTGCTCACGCCTACCATGTCAGTGGCAAGGTTCTGCTGTAGGCTTATCTTGGTCACTGTTTTTATGTATATTGTTCAGCACGGGGATAGAACGGCTTAATCATCAAATCTATGGAAAACGGGCAGCCCAGGTGGCTCAGCGGTTTAGCACCGCCTTCAGCTCAAGGCCTGATCCTGGAGGCCCGAGATCGAGTCCCACATCCCTGCATGGAGCCTGCTTCTCCCTTTGCCTGTGTCTCTGCCTCTCTCTCTCTCTCTCTCTCATTAATAAGTAAATAAATAAAAATTTTTAAAAAAAAATCTATGGAAGACAAAGAAAGGAAAGAAACAGCTGATGGTGGAGGTCTAAGGAGGATCCAAAAAGCTTCGAACAGGCAGCTACATGGGCAGGCCTGGTTTGGGCCCAGAAATTCCCTCACACATGCCGAGTAGGACAGGGATGGGGACTTGGCAGCAGCACGTGCAGCACAGGCTTACAGCCTGTGAGTCGTGCCCATAAAGCAGTGTCTCTTAGAGGTCAGTGTCCAAGAAGAGCATCACTAGGGAGGTGCTCACCCTTATATCCTCTCTGCCTATGCGCCTACCTCTGAGGAAGCCCGAGCCCCACTCTGGGTGTCTCCCAGGGGAACAGCAATGAAGTGGACCTGCCTGAGAGAAGAGGATCGTCATGATAGTGAGGGGCCTTCAGTACCTCGTGAGAGTGGAGCTGTTGGGCTAGAGAGGACAGAGGGCACATGATCAGTGGCTTTGAATCTCTGACCATCTGATAGAGGGGATCAGATTTGTTCTGTGGCTCTGGCAGTCACAAGAGGCCCCTGCACAGACGGAAGTTACAGAAAGGAAGATTTTGCCTTTTCTTAGTTTAAAACTCTCTAGTTACTGAGTATCTTGGAGTGGATGGGCTGTTTCTGTAGGCGAAGAGCCTCTGGCTATTGGGAATGGGGGATGGACCAGGTAACCTCCAGGGTTCAGAGACACGGGGGCTCTAGACATACCCCTCCCCTCCACCGCAAGCCCAGGGAAAGGACAGGAACCATGGAAAGGAAAGGAAAGGCCCCCCCGGGGCTGAAGTTAGGTGGGAAAGGATGGCAGGTCTAGTGTCTGTAGTCCCACTTCCATGGCTCGGGCTGCCAGTCCAGTCACTCGGTGCCAGACTCTGGGGACTTTCTTGGTAGGGCTGTCTACAGTTTGGATAACTTGTTTTCTCTCTTTAAAAGGAAAGACTTTGGAAAGGGGGGAGGCTGTGGGAGACTATTTCCATCTCGGGTGTCTATTCCAAAGCGCTGGTGTTTTGCCAGGATTTGAGCATAGTATACACAACACCGTTAAAAATAACCCCTTGATTGAACAGAAGGCGTGGGAGAGACGGGACAGCCAGGCAATCCTACTAGAGGGTCGGGAGGTGGATGCGGAGATGAAACTTGTACCCGGAGACCCTGGGAAGGGTTTTATTCCAGAAGAGTCATATCGACTCTAAGGGCCTAAGGGCCATGGAGATACTCTCCCTAAGTGCTCCTTTCCAGAGAACTGCCCAGTGAGTGCCCTGCTTTGGGCGTGCCTGGGACATAAACAAGCTGCCAGTTTTGAAAGGCTCTCCCAGGATCGAGTCTGCCATTTTTCAGTCCTGATTGCCAGCCTGAGACAAAGGTCAGGGAATAACAACAAGGAGAAAGAGCCAAGAAAGGTTAACCATGTCAAAAGCCACAAAGAGGTCAAAGCCACAGAGGCCAGAGAAAGGTCTACTACATTTAGCTACTAGGAGATTCTTGTGATTGTATGTGAAGCTTTCCAGACTTTTCCTTCTATAACCAGACATTTAAACACACACAGGATTATCTCATACGTACTGTTCCACAACTCGCTTTTGAAAAATTTCACAATAAATTGTGGGGTCGTGACAGTAAAGCTGACATCATTTTTTATGACTACATAATATTTCATCATGTGGACATACTGTATATACTTAATCATTCTCAACTAGGAGACACTTATGTTGTTTCCAATTTTTTGCTATCATAAACATGCTGCAGCAAGCATCATATGACAATAACTTGCGTGCACAGACATGATTATGTCCTTATGTTAAATATTTAGAAGTGGA
This sequence comes from Canis lupus dingo, assembly GCF_003254725.2. Classification (NCBI taxonomy): domain Eukaryota; kingdom Metazoa; phylum Chordata; class Mammalia; order Carnivora; family Canidae; genus Canis; species Canis lupus. The sequence goes on from NC_064257.1 coordinate 16,389,690, forward strand.
ATTGTTGGATCAAATGGAATCCACATTTTATATTTTATTACACATTGCCTACATTGCCCTCCAAAATTGTGGAGAGAGCAAAATGCTGTTCTCACGACTTCCTCCAGTCTCTTGGGCCACTCTTGCCTCTATTCATCCCTTATGTGTTGGTATTCCCCAGAGTAATGTCCTTCTGTTTTCTTCCTCTCCAAATTACAAACTCAAATGCCTATGAAAGCCAAGAAGGTGCCGTAAATACATTAATTGGACCAGATGTGAAACAATAAGAAGCAGCATGGTTATAGTGAGGTGGAATATACACACCAAGCATTCACATTACCTGAAAACCCTGTGCCAGCCACACAAAGTGTGTCTGCAGGTAGATTTAGCTGGTAAGCAGCCAGTCTGTGACCCCGTCTACACACTCATCTTACACTACCTCATCCACTGCCAAAACTCCATCTATATGCTAATAGCTCCCACTACATCATCTCTGGCCCTAACCTCTCCTCCTGGACTCCAGTCTCATGCATGAAAATAATGGCTCTTCATCTCCCAAGTGTCCTCAAGGCATCTTAAAGTCATTGTGTCCACAACCAAGTTCATGATCTTCACCCTTCCCTCTCCTCCTGACAAAGGCCAAGAAATCCAAAGCCAGAAACAACTGTCCTTCTTTTAGGCTCCCTAGCTCGATGAATGGCACCCCTCATTTTTCCTATCGTTGAAGCCAGAAACTTGGGAGTCATTCCAGATTCTTTTCTCTCCCTAACCTTCCAAATTACCAAATCAATTCAATAGGTTTAAATAAGCATTTACTTGAGTACCTCATCAGTGCCAGGTACTCTTCTTAGGGTTGGCCACTCAGAGGGATGATATGCAGACCCCGTCCTGGAGGGGGAGACAGATAACAATGTCACGATCAGATGTGGTGGTGGCGGCAGTAGGAGAAGCGACTTACAAGAGGTTCTGGGATAAGAGATGGGACACTTTGATTCTGTTTCCTAAGTGTTCCTCAAACAGTCCCTGTTCTCTGTCCTCACAGGATTGCCATTAGCAGCTACTGCAACAGTGTCCTAACTGATCTCCACGTTCCCAAGCTTCCTCCTCCAATTCATCCTCCACAAGGGGTTAGAGCGATCTTTCCAAATAGCAAATCTGACCATGTCATTCTCTCGTCTCTTGTCTAAAACATGTCAATAATTCCCCATGTTCTTCAGGATAGAATCAAAATCCTTTCAGAATGACTTGTAAGGTCTCCCAGGATCTGGACCTAGATGACTTCTCCAGTCTGTCTTCCAGCATTCTAGGATGTAACGCTACATGCAAGCCATACCAAACCATTCACAATTCTCTGAATATCCTTCTTGGATATCATGCTCTTGGTTTATGCATTCCCTCTGTCTAGAACACCTGTCCTATCATTTCTCAATTGCCTAATTCCCACACAATCTTTAAGACTTCCATAAAATATCATTTCCTTCAAAAACCCTTTCCTGATCACTTCACCCAAAAAGATGATTTCTCCAGGTGTTTCCTGTTAGACACCCTCCCAGGACTGCAGGCTTATGGCAGGGGAAAGAAAGGAATTTCTAAGACATTTTGCCCAGGCTGCTGAAGGGGACCACATGTCCTTATCTGGAGGTCTTTGAGAACAGACAGTGTTAAGAAAATACAGGAATGTGGGGCAGATAGTGAGTGATTCCAGGGGAGGTCAGGAGACCAGAAAAAGGCACAGCTCTGGCTCTGGTTGGGCATGGCCCCAAGGGTCCCTTGAATGTTTCAGGTCTGTAGACCACATAATTTGAGGAGCTGCAGACATGATCTATCCCATCCACGAACACTTAAGGCACCCCCTTGCCAAATACAAAACAACACACAAAACAAAAAAAAGAAAGAAATGTTTTCAACTAAATGACAGTAAGATACCACTCACCAATGGACCCATGAGAGCATCATCTCTGGCTTTTATTTTTATTTTTTTAAAGATTTTATTTATTTATTCACAAGAGACTCAGAGAGAGAGAGAGAGAGAGAGAGAGAGAGAGAGAGAGAGAGATAGGGCAGAAACATAGGCAGAGGGAGACGCAGGATCCATGCAGGGAGCCCGATATAGGACTCGATCCCAGGACTCCAGGATCATGCCCTGGGCCAAAGGTAGGCACCAAACCACTGAGCCACCCAGGGAGCCCTCATCTCTGGCTTTTAAATGCTAGAAGCAAATTACTAGAACTAAGGCCAAGAAGTACTGTAAATAACAGTGGTAGAAGAGAAGTGGACCCAGAAATCCAAGCCTCCTCTGACCCCCCTCAATTTAATTAGGTGTCTCCTCTCTATGAATCCATAGCATCCTATGCTTTCATCTATCATAGCACCAACACTCTATATTATAATCATTTTGTGTTCATGCCTGACTCTCTCTCTAGACTGAATTCTAGGCTGGGAATTATGTATTACTCTACATTCTTAGTACCCAGCATGGTGCCCAGCAGGTGGAAATGCTTATAAGATATATAACAGGGGAAGGAGTCAAAGGAAGCTTAGGCAAACAGATTTCAAGTGGAGAAGTCTGGTGATAAAAAGGGAAATATACAATGAATCAGTGCAATATTAAGAAAAAATGTCTTTTATTATGTCAGAGGGATGAGGAAATTGTCAAGGAACCACATAAAGATTTTGTTACAAGAATACTGTCCACAGCACTGTTGTTTATAATAGAAAGGAATTAGAAAAAAAAAGAAAAACAGGAGCACTTGGCTGGCTCAGTCCATGGAGCATGCAACTCTTGACCTTGGGGTTGTAAGTTTAAGTCCCGCATTGGGTGTTGAGATTATTTTGAAATAAAATATTGGGGTGCCTGGGTGGCTCAGTTGGTTAAGTGCCTGCCTTCGGCTCAGGTCATGATCTCAGGGTCCTGGGATCGAGCCCCACATTAGGCTCCCTGCTCGGTGGGGAGTCTGCTTTTTCCTCTCCCTCTGCCTCTCCCCATTGCTCATGGTCTGTCTCATAAATAAGTAAATAAATAAACAAACAAACAAATAAATAAAATCTTTAAAAATAAATAAAATCTTGAAAAATAAAAAGTTCCACATCTCTACTGGATGTTCCACTGAAGTTCAAGGTCAGCATTTTCCCAAATGAACTCAATAGCTGCTCCCAAGCCTGTGTTCTCTAGGTTAGAAAGTGGTGCCAGCGTCTCCCCTTCTGCCTGGAGCAGAAGCGAGAGCTATTTTCACTCCTTCCTCTACCAGCCACCTCACAGCCCCATTGCTGCTCCTCTAACATCTCACCAACCACCCCCCACACCCTTTTTGTCCTACCACTGCCTCCAGAGTGTCACCCTCCTCATTCTCACCTCCTCTAACCACTCCACTCCACCCCCATTTCCGGTAATGATCTTTTTTTTTCCTTTTTAAAGATTTCATTTATTTATTCATTAGAGACAGAGAGGCAGACACACAGGCAGAGAGAGAGAAGCAGGCTCCCCACAGGAAGCCCGATGTAGGACTCGATCCCAGGACCCCAGGATCACATCCTGAGCCAAAGGCAGACGCTCCACCTTCTAAGCCACTCAGGCATCCCGATCTTTCTTTCCTTTTTTTTTTTTGTTTTTTTTTTTTTTTAAGATTTATTTATTTATTTGAGGGAAAGAGAGAGAGAGAGCAAGTGAGAGTCGGGGGAGGGGGCAGAGGGACAGAATCCTCAAGCAGTCTCCCTGTAGAGCATGGAGCCCACTGCGGGGCTCGATCTCAGGACCCTGAGATCATGACCTGAACTGAAACCAAGAGTTGGACATTTAACCAATCATGGGCCACCCAGGCACCCCAGGTAATGCCCTTTCTAAATCATAAATCCAATGCCACCCTTCCCTCCTTGCCTTGGAACCTTCAGTGACCTTATCATAAATTCCTTGGCATGGCATTCAGGGCCTGTTCCCACCCCAGGGCCTCTACTCCAGGCGGCCCAAGTGATTTGCCAGGGAGCTTCCTTCTCCCAGGGTGAGTGCCTTTCCCAGACTCTGGCCAGCTGTGAATGCCCTCCAAGAGTCACCGCAGGTGGCATCTCTTCTAGGAAGCTCTTCCTGCCTCCCTGCCCATTTGGTTAGCTGTCCCTAATCTGCTTGGCTTGTTCATTCCTTGCAGTCGCCCCGTTCTCCTGCTTGTCACCCACTTACCATAAGCTCCCAGGTGGCAGTGACTCTTTCTTACCACTGTCCTCTAAAGCTCTGCACAGGCTTGGCAGAGATGGGGTGCTCAGGGGTTGGGAAAGGGGTCAGGAGTGGAGCAAGAAGCAGTCTCCATGGGCAGGGTCCAGAGGGAGCTCTGTGAGGCCTGGTCTGGTCTGCACAGAGGTGGAGGACGTGGGAAGCTTTCTTGCACGCTGAGGGCACTCCCTGTCCCGCTGGAGCCTCTGCAGGGGGCTCCGAGGATTGAGAACACATGCTGTGCAGACATGCCCAATTTCAGGGGGTGACGGTGACTTAATGATGGAGCCCTGCTTTCCCCAAGCCATTCTTCATTCTTTATGGTCTCTGAATTGCAGAAGCAGAAATTGCTCACCCTTGGTCTGAAGCTTTTCGTGACTTGTGCAGAAGAAATGTCATCAACAGCCTTTTGTTTAGGCTTGACTTGGGTGAACATGCCAAGAAGACTGGCTCAGAAGAGGCTTTTCAGATGTCATTTCTGTCTCCTTAAAGCCCTGCTCCATGAAAGCCATTCACAAGCCAGTTTTTCTGCGGCTCCAAAACTGTCATCCCCTCAGCTCTGCCAGAGCTCACAGAGCTACTGTGTGACACTCACTCTGCAATGGCCTTTGCTGTCACCACACCCTGGCCCGGTGCAGGGAGGCTCTTAGACCAGTGCCTCACTTTCAACCCGGTCTGAATGTCACTAGCACCCCGAGGTGCAACCCCAACTTACATCCCCCAGATGGTGACCTGGCACCATGCCTGCATTTGCCAAAACCATTTTTTCCAATGCCCAACGCAGGCACGCAATAAAAATGCATTCAACGAAGAAATAAACAAATATGCAATTCTCAAGTATTTGAGCTAATTGAGGGAGCCCATCATACTCAGTATTTTGAGGGGGGGAATTATCTAGAAATTAATATATTCTTAAAATCATTTTAGACTCTTCCCACTACTGATGCTGGCAGTGTGGCTGCTGAGACGGAAGCCCAGAGCACTGGGTCCAGTGACACAGTGGGTCTGGATGTAGCGCAAAAAGATCGGCAGGATTCCCTTGCTTCCATTTCCCTCTCCGAGCCAAAGCTAACTGTGACAGCTGTGCTGAGGACGGAAAAAGGCAGGGGAAGCTGTCCCCGATTCATTCCCAGCTAAGTGGTGACACAGAGTGGATTAAAGGTGAAAATGAGACGAGGATTAGTGGAGGACTCAAGAGAGAACTACGAAACGATGTGTGAAGTATTGCAAAGACATACAAAGCCATGGGAGCCCCAAACCAACTCTGCCTGGAGATCCAGGGAAGAGCTTGTCACAGAGGAGGTGACATGTGAGTTGGAGTTTGAGAGGTGGAGGCCGTGAGGAGGGACCCTCCAGATAGCAGGTGCATGTGGCCAGCCTCCCAGGCTGAGAGCACACCCAGTCCAGGCCCCTTTGGCGGGAGAAGCTGCCACAAGCAGCTCTTGGAGTAGAGATTACCCTGCGCTGACCCAGGCGACATTCGGACTGCTTCCTGAAGTGAAAGGAGTGGTTCTGAAGGCAGAGAATTTGCAGGAGAGCGTTCCAGGTTGCAGGAGATGTGCATAGCACAAAGGTGAAAAAGGCTACGGCTCCATAGGGCAAGGCCACCCGAGGGTTATGGTTCCAGGAGGCAGCTGGTGCTGGTGCCTGGTGCTCCGACAGCTCTGAGAAGCCTTTTGATTAAATTACAAGTTATCAGTTGCATCCTGTGTGGCTGGAGTTGCCCAAAGCCATACTTCCCGATCCGTGGAGGCATTCCTGTATCAACAAATGCCAATCACCTGGGTTTGTATACACAGTCGGGACAAGTCCTGACGGCTCCCAGCCGAGATATGTTACTGGAAGGGCTCCGGGAGAGCTGAAGCATCCAGGGTGTGAGGATAGTGCAGCAGCAACAGTTACCACCACGGGCCGGGTGTGCCCACACCAGCTGCTCGTTGCCGTGACGGCCAGCACCAGGCCTAAGCCTCACGGACGTGGAGTCCTCCTGTTACAGGACTGCGCGCCCCCTCGGCAGATGAGGGAGCCGAAACTGGCACGACTGTGGAACTTGTCCAAGGGCACACAGCAAGCTGAGTGGCAGAGCTGGGATTCAAACCCAGGTTTGCTTGATACCCAAACCAAGCTCTTTTCACTGGCGCAGCCTGAGGACAAGGATCCCCAGGTCCTGTTCAGTCTCTGTTAAGACAAGATGTCATGAATGTGGCACAGTCACTGACAAGGCCCGGACCTCAAGGGATCACTGATGCAGTGGTGAGGTCAGATGGCAAAGACGCCTCCTCCTAAGGTCCCTAACCAACTTCACTCCAGCACCAGGCGATGACAGTCTGGCTACGGTGGGACCACCGCATCCCAGCTACAAAGCCCTCTGCTTCCTGAAATCCAGGCCAACACTCAGGAAAAAGGCTGAAATACAGCCAGCAGTTCAGTTCAGTCATGGCCTGGAGGAAAACAGGCAACCTCTGGCTACAGGGAGCGTGGGGGCTGCAGCCACGGAGCCCGTCTTCTTGGCCTCCTCTCTGCTGCATCCAGCCTCCCAGGCCCCTGCTGGCAAGGGCTCATGGCTGGACAAGGACGAGAGCTGCTCTTCACAGGGGTGGGCCCCTGGGTTCCGGAGGCAGCACTGAGAAGAATAGTCCTTCCTCTTTTCCTTGAGCAAGCGCTCCTTCAGAGTCTTTGTGTGAGCCCCAGAACAGATGGGAGGCCCCGAACCCTTGGTTTCCTCCTGATAATCTGAGCAGCAAAGGAATGCATTTCCATGAGGGTCAGGGACTTTGCTGGAGGCCACTGGAGACAGGGCTGGGTCAAAGGCCCCATGGTCCTGGATAAGCAGTCCTTCCCTACAGCCTCGAAAACTGGGGATAAGGTTTGTGGTGCTCTGGCCTTCCGCCTCTTGCACTGCTCTTCACTCAACCTCAGGAGGACAAGGCTGCCAGCTGGACTGGCTCCACCAGAGAAAGCCACTGGCCATATTTTTTTTTAAAAAGGTCATTGCTTCTGAAGGCTTCTTATCATTAGCGGAACCACATTAGCTCCCAGGACCTAATCAAACCAGCGGTCATTCTTGTTGCTTCCTCCCCCAGAGGTAGGGGCAGAGTAGAGCCAAGTCCACTGAGGAAGGGAAAGGACCTGGATTTCAGGGGCACTTGAGCATGTGTTAGCTTGTGAGCAGGAAGAGAAAGGCACAGGTGCAGACAGCAGCTTAGAGAGGGTCCTATGGGCAAACACAGCTGGGCAGGGTGCTGCCCTTAATACCCTTTGCAGGTCCTGGGGGTGTGCAGGACGAGGGTGGGGGGAGAGTGGGACTCAGGTGGAGACAGCCCTTCACCTGGCCAGAACTGCACTGATCACAGCCTCCCCTTAATCCATGGAAGCAAGGTCAGCATGGGCAGCAAGCACGGAACCATCACTAATTAGGCTCCACGGAGCTCGTTTCTGCATCCAGGTCCCAGGCCCCGTATGGGGGTCTTGTTCCATTTGGGGGTATGCTTCCCCGGCAAGCTCTGCAGCCGGCCACTGGCCTAGACCCCCCTCTTGAGAAGCTGAGCAGCAGAGTGCAAAGCATCCTTTTGTTTTTTCCAGCCATCTGTTTTCAAACTGTGTGTTCTCAAGTGCTCCTGCCGCAGGAAACTTCCCTATGCTAGGCCCCCGGAATGCAGGGAAGGAGGATGGGTCTGTCCCAACACAAAAGGCCCAGAGATGTCTGGGGTCCGCTGTCAACAGACCTGCTTTCGTGATGCTGCCAGGAGCCAGGCTGGTGTTATCCCCATCAGGGTCTCCTCAGAGCAGAGACCATGTTGCCTGATACCCTCCACACCATCTCGGACAATCTTGTCCACCTTCCAAGGTTCGTATATAAATCACCTCCAAATTGTTCCTCTGGACCAGGCCTCTCCCCTGAGCAATTCACTGAACTCCTGCTGTGCGGGGCTGTGGCTTCCCTCTGGCTACTTCATTTGCCTAGGCCTGGACTCTCCACATGGCAAAGGGGCAGAGAGTAGAAAGATCTCGTGACAGGGGTGCCTGGGTGGCTCAGTAAGTTAAGTGTCTGCCTTCCGCTTAGGTCCTGAACCCAGGGCCTGGAATTGAGCCCCGCATGAGGCTCCCTGCTCAGGGGGGAGGCTGCTTCCCTGTCTCCCTCTGCCCTTCCCCTCTGTTCATGTTCTCTCTCAAATAAACAAATAAAATCTCTTTTTTTTTTTTTTTAAAGAAGGCTGTCATGACACGCAGGCGGCACAGGCTGGTGTCCTGCCTCCGCCTGGGGGAGGTCAGTTTTCAGCACTGCTTCTCCCCTCTACCTCTGGCTATTTACTCTGAGGGGGCCAGTCACACAGTGACCATCCCTGCTCCCTGAAATCCAGTCAGGGTAGGAAGGGCAGGACCAGTCCTGAACACGCCAGCACCGCCTCTCAGCCCACCTTCTGCCCTGGGTCGTGTGTGAGTGGAGCTGGGACGAGAACCCTCCCTCTCGCTGCAGAGCCAGAGAGATGAGCCCTGCAGGGCTGTTCCTGGCCCGAGCCTCTCGGCTTGGGAGAAGGGCCAGGATCACGTTTTGTGCTTTCACCAGCTTTTGCTCTTCACGAGCAGCACAGCTCCCCACGTGGGGATCTTGTACCTCAACCAAGAAAAGCAAAGCTGCTAATCTGACAAGATCAATCCTCAACTACCGCAGGAATGCAGCCTGCCTGCCTGCTCTCACCAGGGACTGCGCTGCTAAGTACCTCGAGGATTCCTGCTGCCCTGCAGAGCCTGGAGCTCGGTCTGCAAGGGGGGAAGCTGCTCCACACCGGTGTGTTCGACCTTGCATCCTTCCAGGCACAGCTCAGGTGTCACCTGCATGAGGAACTCCCCTCACTCATCTCTCGCCAGCTCTCCCCACCTAAGGGCCTCCTCTGTGCCTGCACAGGCCTCTGTCCTCACCGCTCTCAGAGCGCATATTGCTGCGGATCTGTGTGTGTGTGTGTGTCTGTGTCTGTGTCTGCGTGTGTGTGCTGCCCCCCTTAATCCGTGTCTGCATGTGTGTGCTGCCCCCCTTAATCCTGAGGTTAGGAGGTACAGACGAGGGAGGGAGGTCCAGAGTTTCAGCCACCCCGCCTTCCTCCCTGGGCTCTTACCACTACATACTGGTGCTTCTCAAGCCATCTGGGAAGAAGCAACAGTTTGTTTTGCTTTTGAAACCTCCAGTCTGTTACAGCATGATACTGTTGATTTCGGCTCAGGTCTTGATCTCAGGGGCGTGAGTTCAAGCCCCGCACTGGGCACTGGGCTCCACGCTAGGTGTGGAGTCTACTTAAAAAAATAAAAATAAGGGCGCCTGGATGGCTCAGTCAGTTAAGTGCCTGTCAGTGGCGCAGGTCATGATCTCAGGGCCCAAGAATTAAGCCCTGAGTCGGGCTCTCTGCTCAAAGGGGAGTCTGCTTCTCTCTCTCACTCTGTCTTTTCCCCTGCTCATGCTCTCTCTCTCTCCCCCTCCCTCTCATAAACAAAAATTTTTCTTTCACCCTTAAAAAAAAATAAGGGTGCCTGGGTGGCTGAGTTGGTTAAGCATCTGCCTTAGGCTCAGAGCATGATCTCAAGGTCCTGGGATCCAGCCCCACATTGGGCTCTCTGCCCAGCAGGGAGTCTGCTTCTCTCTCTATGTTCTCTCTCTCACTCTCTCAAATAAATAAAAATCTCTTTAAAATAAAGAAATAGGGACACCTGGGTGGCTCAGTGGTTCAGTATCTGCCTTTGGCTCAGGACATGATCCTGGAGTCCTGGGATTGAGTCCCACATCGGGCTCCCTGCATGGAGCCTGCTTCTCCCTCTGCCTGCTTTTCTGTCTCTGCCTCTCTCCCTCTCTCCCTCTCTCTCTCTCTCTCTCTCGCTGTGTCTCTCATGAATAAATAAGATCTTTGAAAAAATAAATAAAATGAATTACTAGAAAAGTTAAAATACATATAAAACATAAGCTCCATTTTTAAATGATTAGATTCACTTGGCATAAACTTACTCTAGTTGCTACAGACATTTCTAACACTTTATTACCAATTTCTCAGAAATCTGGTGGCAGACCAGGTCACATCGCTTTTGATTCCATAGCACACAACAAGCTTCCTGATTGATGCCCAAGGGTTTTGCCCAGCATTCGCCTTCTGGAGATGTTGGAGAGAGGCCAAGACACACATGGCTCCTCAGGTCCTGAATCTGGCAGGAGAAGGACATGCCGACATCATCAGGGGCAGGCAGCAGACTGAGGCCTAGCCCCACATCTGTAGCAGATGAATTTAGAGCCAGGAAAAAACCAACAGGTTTTCTGCAATGTTCACCAGTTCAAAGAAGTAGGTAGGGGTCCCCAATCAAGTAGGGAAGGAAATTTTTCCATGGAAAACAACTTCTGGCCATTTACCACAGACTCACCTATAAGGGTTAGTGTACAGAGCAAAGAGGAAGGAGATGGAATGCCCAGCTCTAAGACACAGGGCGGGGAAGACAGGGCTGGGGGTGGCAGAAAGGGGAGGCTGAGACAGGAGCAGTGTTAATTTAAAAGCAGATCATGGACTGGTTCCCAGAGGTCAGAACAACCGACACAGCGAATACATGAAGAAAAAACTGCCAGCGGAGAAACCAAGAGGACACAGGTGGCAACTCCTTTAGCTTCAGGCTGGAGCCCAAGTCAAGGCCAGCTGTTTAGCCTGTCTAGAACCTGCAGGGCTGTAGACCCTTGGGCACTGGGCAGCCCCAGTGGTGCAGTGGTTTGGCGCTGCCTGCAGCCTGGGGTGTGATCCTGGAGACCTAGGATCGAGTCCCGCATCGGGCTCCCTGCATGGAGCCTGCTTCTCTTCCTCTGCCTGTGTCTCTGCCTCTCTCTCTGTGTCTATGAATAAATAAATAAAATCTTAAAAAAAAAAAAAAAAAGACCCTTGGGCACTATGCAGAGAAGGCTGAGTTCCTGAGTGCTCTGCACCTCCCAGAAAGGCCCAGCCCCCAGGGATTTCCTTGCAGGGGTACCCACTGAAAATATTTAAAACACTCTCCAGGGGCAGCCCCGGTGGCGCAGCGGTTTGGCGCCGCCTGCAGCCTGGGGTGTGATCCTGGAGACCCGGGATCGAGTCCCACATCGGGCTCCCTGTGTGGAGCCTGCTTCTCCCTCTGCCTGTGTCTCTGCCTCTCTCTCTCTGTGTCTATGACTAAATAAATAAAATCTTAAAAAAAAAAAAAAAAAAGTTTAAAAAAAATAAAAAAAAATAAAACACTCCAATTAAAGGAAGGAAGGCAGGAAGGAAGGAAGGCAGGAAGGCAGGAAGGCAGGAAGGCAGGAAGGAAGGAAGGAAGGAAGGAAGGAAGGAAGGAAGGAAGGAAATAAATGGAATTTACATTCCCCTACAGGCTCATGGTTCACGGCCAAGACTCAGGACATAAGGTAGGGTGGGTGCCTTTGATTCCTGGCTCTGTACTACTGTGACTGTGGCCAAGCTATAGCTAAACAACACTTATTCCAAAGGGTCACTGCACAGAATAAATCAAGTAATGAATATACAATGTTGAGCACAGTGGCTGGTACGTAGTAAAACTGTGTGACCTTTTATACACACAGGCTGTGTATGTCTGCCAATGGAACGTAAGGCCTCTGAGGGATGGATTACATGTATCTTATACAATGCTGAGGCTCTAGCACCTGGAGAAGGATCTAGCACCCAGGAGGTGTTCAAAAAACATCCGCTGAACAAATGAAATGGTAGCTATTATCATTAGGTTTAAAGGACAGTAGAGTCAATGTGGCAACTACTCTTTTTTTTTTTTTAAGATTTATTTATTTATTTATTTTAAAGAGACAGTGCTAATGGGGACAGGGGTAGAGGGAGAAAATCTTTAAGCAGACCCTCAGCTGAGCACAGAATCTGCTGCCGGGGTGGGCCTACAACTCACAAGATCATGACCTGAGCTGACACCAAGAGTCAGATGTTCTACCAACCGAGCAACCCAGGCACCCAACATGGCAACTTTTTAAGGGAAACCAGAGACCTCAGTATGATTAAATACTGGTATGAAGGAGACAGTAAAGAGAATGAAGATCCAGGTTCCTGGGTCTTTAGGTCCAAGATCCAGGAGAGGTTGAAGAGCCAGGGCACAAGAAAGGATTGACCTCAGAGAAGAGATATTATAGAGGACAGAAGTGTCAGGACTCAGTGACTAACTGGATATTTGGTTGAGAGAAGGAGAAAGAAGAACTCTCAGATTTCTGGCTCAGGCAACACTCTCAGGTAGATATTGGTGTCATTTACTGAAATAGGCAACAGGGGCTGATTAGATTTAACAGAAATTCAGTAAGTTGGGCACATTGAGTTTGAGATCCTTGAGTCATCCAAGTGGAGCTGTCCAGCTGGAAGTTGGGTATCTGGGTCCAGAGATCAGGAGCTGAGAGTCATTGGCACATAGGTGTTAGCTAATAACAGCCAAGTAAGAAGTGAAGAGGACCATAACTGAGCCCTGGCACACATCAGCATTTAAAGGTGGGCACAAAAGAAGAAGGCTGAAGAGGGACTGAAAAGGAACAATCAGAGAAGCAGGAGGAGAACTAGAAGGGAGTTTGGCCAAAGAATTACTGAGAGGAGAGAGTTTCAAAATGGAGGAAGAGACCAATACTGCCAAATACTTCAGAGAGGTCAGAAAAAGAGAAGCTCTTGGGTTTGTCAGTTAGTCCTTTCAAGTGATCTGAGCAAGAACATTTCAGGGAGGGAAGTGGTGGGAGTGGAAAAAGCAATTGTAATGAGTCTCTGCACACTCTTGGTTGGGGGGTACTCAACTTGCTCTTAGTCTGGAAGGACAATAATTTTGTAGAAGTGGATGGTGCTCTATTCTCCTCTATAATTTAGGACAAAGCTTAGTAAGGATGACTTTCAATCTTACCATCCCTCCCTGGTATTGCAGTGATAAGAATCCCAGGATCCTTCTTGGAAGAGCAGAGAGGGAGGATCTTTGGGATATGGGGATACCACATTGCCCTGGCCAGGAGCCCATAAGCTTTCAAACCCCCTGAAGGCAGTGCAATAGGTCTCCTCTGCGTTCTCACACAAGGGTCCCAAAACACACAGCTGGGACTCTGTCAATATTCCAGACTTCCTACCTCAGAGAGCTCGGCATGGTTTCAAAGGCCATCCCTACATTCTCAGGAATTCAACCAGCTTGGACCATGGCATTAATTCCTTATTGGTATGAAAATCACAGATACACACAGTCACAGATAGACAATGTGCTCCTTGGCCTTTGTAAAGCCAAGTGGATCTCAAGAGAAGGGAGGTTTTCCTCTGTAGAAATGGACAAGAAGGCAATTTCTACACCAGTACCTCATCAGCCACCACCAGACACCTGGTAGACTTCTGTACTATGGCTACTAGCCAGCCTATCCATGAGACAGCCTCTAGGAGAGGAAGCAGCACATGGCAGGTAAGCTGGAAGGCTCTGTGGTGCTTGGGTTCAAAACTCAGCTTCATCACTTCCAATCTTTATGACTTTAAGCAAATTGATCGATTCTCTCCACCTCCACTTCTCACACTTAAAACTGGCTCAATGACAACACCTATCTCCTAAGATTGTTGGGAAGATTAAACCAGAAAAGATAGGAAAAGGTCTCAGCAGAAGACCTGGCACACTGAGAAGTATTAGCTATCACTGCTGCTGCTGTCTGGCTCTGCAGCATGGCCACAGCCTGGGCTTGGATTCTGCTTTCTGCTGAAACTGCTTGACCCACACTTAGCCTGTAGATGCTATGCCTGCTCCCCATGCTAAGTGGCTCCACTGGCCACCATCTAAAAGACATTAAATTAAATCTTTCACCAAGGTCTGCCTGGGTGGCTCAGTTAGTTAAGTATCTGACTTGATTTTGGCTCAGGCCATGATCTCAGAGTCATGAGATGGAGCCCCACATTGGGCTCCATACTAGGTGTGGAGCCTGCTTAAGATTCTCTCTCTCTCCCCTCTAAAATAAATAAATAAGTAAAAAGAAATCAATCTTTCACCAAAGCACAAAAAGTGATTCAAAAGTAGGTAGCAAAGTATTGCCAGGAAAACGGAGTGTCAATTGAGGTTTCATCAGCTATACTTCTTGCTTTAAAAGCTTACACTCCTTCACTCCACCCCTAAAAATTACATTTTAAATATTTATCATGATCTATTCTGGGAGCTTCCTTCCTGAAAAAAAAAAAAAAACTTATCCGATCATAATAAAAGTCATTGAGAAAACAGAATTCACTTAGTAAGTGTCTAACATTAAAATTTTCTGGAATGATCAACATTTGTAGCCCCAAAATAGATCATCTCATTTCATTCTCTTGACTAATGAGATAAGTAATCCCCAGACTTTTCCAAAATCACACAGTATGTTAAGTGAGAAATTTGTGAGAACTTTGTCTCCAAATCTCATCTCTTTCCAATCTTTCATGTATTAGTATATGACAAAATAATAAATTTTCTACATCAAAAAAATTATTTTCTTCACTCTTTCCATTAGAAGAGTATTTTACCAACATCCCTCACACCTTAAGCCTCTCCATCTCCTATGGCCAGAAATTAATATCCACTCATAGAACAAATATTAAATGCCTACTAAGTGTTAAAGGCTCTATGTTAAGTGTTGGCAGCCATGGACAAGAGCACATCTCTATGCTGAGAAGTTCACAGTCTACTATGAAAGAAATATCAATAAATAATTTTAAGTACAATGACAGAGCTATGTAGGTGACACTGTGGTGGTATAGGTTGAGGAAAGAATAACTGAGTGGGTGCAGAGAGATGGAGGTCAGTCAGAGAATGCTTCCCCTTCCGTGAGACCAATACTGCTCAGAGCAGAGCAGATGCTCAATAAATCTGAGTTCCTTTGGGCCTTATTCTCCCCTCTTCCCTGTCTCTCTCATTAGAAGAAGATGTCTCCAAGCAGGCAAGTCTCAGGAAAAGAAAGGCAGACTTCCCAGCAGACAGCACAAAGGGTGAAAAAGGGAACAAGCTGGCTTCCTGAGAAGCAGGACTCTGTAGGCAGAACAGGCTGGCACATTGGCATCCCTTCCATTACCACCGCCTGCTCCTCCATATGTACCCCAGTGTGAGAGTCAGTGACTGGGTGGGCTCCACAAGGAGCAAGGCTTAGAAATAGAGTAAGAATGTATGTTTCACAGAGCACTCAGTGGAAAAAAAAAAGATAAAGATTTATGGTTTATTTTTATTAGACTGTGTCAAAACTAACACATCAAAAATGCATTAAGACCTTCTGTGTCAAAATGTTGATGCTATAAAAATCAAAATCCTGATTTTACTTAGTACATTTGGTCAAAATAATCAAGAAATGCTAGCTACAGTGTGCCTGGGTGGCTCAGTCAGTTAAGCATCAGCCTTTGTCTCAAGTCATGATCCCAGGATCCTGGAATGGAGCCCTGCTTAGCAGAGAGCATTCTTCTCCCTCACCTTCCCACTTGTGCTCTCTCACTATCTCTGTTGTTATCTCTGTCTCTCTCTCTCTCTCTCTCTCAAAACAAAACAAAACAAAACAAAACAAAACAAAACAAAAGGTAACTACCCACAAGGAAAAAAAGTAAACAAACCTAAATTACAACATCACTCCTAACACCACAAGCAACACAAAACCAAACAACAACAACAAAAACCCAGATGGATTAATAATTCAAATATAAATAATAAAGTTATAAAAGTACCTGAAGAAAGCATAGAAGGAGGCACCTTCACAGACTACTATGTGCAGATGTAAATCCAAAAACTGCTTGCAGAAGGCAATCCACCAGGAACTTTCAAAGTTTCAAATGCTTATAATTGTGATCCAGAAATATTATTCTTTATTCTTGATGATCTTAAATGTGTAGGAAGTGACGCACAGAGAAGATTATTCAATGATATAATAGTAATAGTAAATGATGTAATTTGTAATAGTAAAGATGAGAAATTACCTAAATGCCCATCAATAGGTAATCACCTAACTAAACTATTATACATCTGTACAACTGAATGCCATGTAAAACAGAATAAGGGACTTCTGTTTCTAGCCATGATGGAATAACAGGGATGAGGTTTAACCTCTTACCTTTAACAACTAGAAAACAAGCTAAAATACACGAAAACACACACACACACACACACACAACAATTTCAGACCACTACAAGCGGCCAATGGTCTTTCTGAGTTGAGAAAACAGGTCACAGTTTAGAAGACCAAAGAGGCTAGAATTTGTGGAGGAGACTAGGATAGAAGATAGAGTTGTATAGAAAGCTCTAGAGATCTGCAAAGGGGTTCCTTAGATCTTTGGCCAAGCACTCATCAGTATATGTGAGAGGAAACTCTGAGGCTGAGGGAAAACCACCAGGAAGCAATTCCTGATGCTCATACGGGGCTGGGAAGTGTTAGTGTTCACACAAACCCAAGTGGAAATAAGTCCGTCAGAGTGGAAATATCTCATAAAGCACAAGGAATGGGTCAAATCCTCAGAATGGTACCACATGAGAAATGAGGATAAATTAGCCCCAGACAAAAGACTGCTCACAACCTGCACTAGTGGTGTGAAAAGGCAGCATCACAAGGCTACAACTGATTCCAAGTAACTCAACCCCATGCCCAAGCAAAATCTAGCACTCTTTAAAAGAATATGACAAAATCTAGCACAGAAAAATGTAAACTTTGCAATGTCTGGAATCTAATAAAAAATTACCAGGCAAGGAATACAAATAGCCAAAAAATAGGGGTCATAACCAGAAGAAAAATCATCAGGAGAAACCACCTCAGAAATGACAGACATGATGGAATTAGCAGACAAGGATGTGAAAACAGCTATTGCAAATATATTCCACATGTTCAGGAAGGTAGAGGAACACATGAGCATACCAAGGAATGAAATGGAAGATATAAAAAGACCTAAATGGATCTAGAGAGATTAAAAACTCAATATCTGAAATGAAAACATACCAGATGGGATAAACGGCTGACTGGACACTATAAAAGAAAATTCAGTGGACAGGAAAACACAGCAACATCAACTATCCCAATGAGGCACAGAGAGAAATAAGATCGTGGGGGTAGGGAAGGGAAGAGCATCAGTGGCCTATAGGATCCCTTAGAATCCAGGGAAGAAAGGTAAGGTAGAAAAAATATTTAAAAAAAAATAAGGATAAGAAAAAAGTCCAAATCTGATTTTTAAAAAGTCAACTATGAACCCATAGATCCAAGGAGCTAAAAAAAAAAAAAAAAAAAAAAAAAAAATTCCCAAACCAAATTAAAGAAAACCACAACAAGCCACATCATAATCAGGTTGCTGAAAATCAGTGACAAAGAGAAAATCTTAAAAAGCAAGCAGAGGAAGATAAAGACATTAAGTATGAGGTAAAACAAGATAAGAATGACAGAGACTTTCACTGGAAACTATGTAAGCCAAAAGAAAATGAAGTTCTAACTTTGAAGTACTTGGTATGTGTGAAACTGTCAACCTAGAATTGTATACCCAGTCCAAAAAAAAGAACAAAACACCCTTTCAAAACTTAATGTAAAATAAAGATTTTATCAGAGAAACCAAGGCTGAAAGACTGCATTATTGTCAAATCTGATTCATAAGAACCATTAAAAAAAAGTTCTTCAGGCAGAAGAAAAGAGAAACCATATGGAAATATATATCTCTACAAAGGAAGAAAGACCAACAGTAAAAATTAACTTGTGGGTAACTATAATAGACTTCTCTCTCATTAAAAATTAAAAAGAGGGCAGCCTGGGTGGCTCACCGGTTTAGCACTGCCTTCAGCCCCGCGGTGTGATCCTGGAGACCCGGGATCGAGTCCCACGTTGGGCTCCCTGCATGGAGCCTGCCTCTCCCTCTGCCTGTGTCTCTGCCTCTCTCTCTGTGTGTGTCTCTCGTGAATAAATAAATAAAATCTTTTTTAAAAAAATTAAAAAGAAATTGGGGGCACCTGCCTGGCTCATTTGGTACAGTATGCATCCAACGCTTAGTCAAAGGGTTGTGAGTTCGAACTCCACGTTGGGTATAGAATTTACTTAAAAATAAAGTCTTAAATTTTTTAAAAATTAAATTGTGGTAAAATACACATAGCATATTACCATCTTAAACTTTTTTTTTTTTAAGATTTATTTATTTTAGAGAAAGAGAGAGAGCACACAAGGAGGGGAAGGGACAGAGGGAGTGGAAGAGAGAGAATCCTTAAGCAGACTCTCCACTGAGCATGGAGCCTGATGCAGAGCTCAACCCCAGGACCTTGAGATTATGACTCAAGCCAAAATCAAGAGTTGGACACTTAACCTGAGCCACCCAGGTGCCCCCATCTTAAACATTTTTTTAAAAAGATTTATTTATTTATTTATTTATTTATTTATTTATTTATTCATTCATTCATTCATTCATTCATTCATTCATTCATGATAGACAGAGAGAGGCAGAGACACAGGCAGAGGGAGAAGCAGGCTCCATCCCGGGAGCCCGACGGCAGGACCCGATCCCGGGACTCCAGGACTGCACCCTGGGCCAAAGGCAGGTGCTAAACCGCTGAGCCACCCAGGGATCCCCTAAACATTTTTTCTTTTTTTCTTTTTTCTTTTTTATTAAGATTTTATTTATTTACTCGAGAGACACAGAGAGAGAGAGAAAAAGAGAGGCAGAGACACAGGCAGAGGGAGAAGCAGGCTCCATGCATGGAGCCCGACATGGGACTCGATCCCAGGTCTCCAGGACCAAAGGTGGCGCTAAACCACTGAGCCACCCGGGCTGCCCTACATTTTTTTTAAAGTAAGCTCTATACCCAACGTTGGGCTCAAACTTATGACCCCAAGATCACATGCTCCACCAACTGAGCCAGCCAGGTCCCCTCCATCTTAAACATTTTTAAGTGTACAATTCAATAGTGTTAAAGTACATACATACATATCATTATGCAATCAATTTCCAGAACTCTTTTCATTTTGTAAAACTGAAACTCTTTATCTATTTTTTCCCTTTGCAAAAACTTTGCATTTACTAGAAAATAAAGTTAATTTTATTTATTTATTTATTTATTTTTAGTCTTTATCTAATAAACAACTACTTCCCACTGCCCTTACCTCCAGTTGCTGGCAACCATGATTCTGTTTTCTGTCTCTATGAATTTGACTACTCTATGTAGCATGTAAGTGGAATCAAAGGTATTTTTCTATGACTGGCTTATTTCACTTTGCATAATGTCCTCAAAGTTCACACATGTTGCAGCATATTAAAATTTCCTTTCTTTTTCAGGTTAAATAATGCTCCACTGCATGAATGTACCATATTTTGTTTATCCTTCCATCTCTCGATAGACACTTGGATTGCTTTGGCTATTGTAAAATAATGCTGCTATGAACATGGGTGTACAAATATCAATTTAGGACCCTGCTTTCATTTCTTTTGGGTATATACCCAGAAATGGAATTGCTGGGTCACAGAGTCATTCCATTTTCAATTTTTCTGAGGAATTACCATACTGTTCCCAAACTGACTGGACCATTTTACATTCTTTTTTTTTTTTTTTTTAAGATTTTATTTATTTATTTGACAGAGAGAGAGCACAAGCAGAGGAAGCGGCAGGCAGAGGGAGAGGGAGAAGCAGGCTTCTCGCCAAGCAGGAAGCCCATTGCAGGGCTCAATCCCAGGACCTCGGGACCTCGGGACCTCGGGACCTCGGGACCCCGGGACCATGACCCTAGCTGAAGGCAGATGCTCAACTGACTGAAGCATGCAGGTGCCCCTCATTTTACATTCTGATCAACAATGCACAAGGGTTCCAATTTCTTTGTTGTCTTCATCAACACGTTTTTCTCTTTCTTTCTCTCTATCCTTCCTTTCTTCCTTTCTTCTCTCTCTCTCTCTGGATAGCAACCATCTCAATGGGGGTGAAATGGTAGCTCACTATGTTTTTGATTTGCATTCCCTAGTGATTAGTGATGTTGTGTTTGTTGGGTCCTTTGTATATCTTCTTTGGAGAAGTACCTATTCAAATCTTTTGCCCATTTTTTAATCAGCTGTTTTGTTGTTGTTGATATGTGTTGAGCTGTAGTTCTTCATATATTCCAAATATAACTCCACATCAGATGTATGATTTGGAAATATCTTCTCCCACTCTGCAGGCTGCATTTTCCAGTTCATTTCTAAATCACTTTAAATAGCTGACTATTTAAAACAAAAATAAATAAGAACAATGCTACGTGGATTTATAATACATAAATGTAAAATGTATGACAAAAATAGCACAAAGGACGGGGGTGGGTAATGGAACTATACTGTTGTAAGGTTCTTAAACTCTAGATGAAGTCCTGGAATATTATATTAGAGTAGATTACAGGATTGCTTGGGTGGCTCAGTCGGTTAAGTGTCTGCCTTCAGCTCAAGTCATGATCTGGGATCATTACATCATCAACCCTGAGATCAAGCCCTGTATCGAGCTCTCTGCACAGCAGAGTCTGCTTCTCCCTCTGCCTCTCCCCTGCTCATGCTCTCTCTCTCAAATAAATAAAATCTTAAAAAAAATAAAAATAAAGACAGATTGTAAACACTAGAACAATCATGAAAAATATAAAACAAAGAGGTACAGCTAACAAGCCAACAGTATGGGTAAATTGAAGCCATAAAACACACATTCAATTAGTCCAAAAGGAGGCAGAAAAGGAAAGAAAAAAAGAACAGAAAATGGGTATCAAGATAGTAGATTTAAATCCAACCATATTGATGACTACATTAAAAGTAAATGGTGTAACCACTGCAATAAAAGGCAGACATTGCCAGGTTGGATAAAAAAGCAAGACTCGACTATGTGCTGTCTACAAGAAACCCACTTTAATTATAAAGACACGGGATGCCTGGGTGGCTCAGTGGTTTAGTGCCTGCCTTTGGCCCAGGGCATGATCCTGGGGTCCCAGGATCAAGTCCCACATGAGGCTCCCTGTGCGGAAGCCTGCTCCTCCCTCTACCTATGTCTCTGCCTCTCTCTCTCTCTCTCTCTCTCTCTCTCTGTCTCTCATGAATAAATAAAATCTTTAAAAAATAATAATAATTATAAAGACACATATATTTAAACATAAGAAGACCAGTTCTAAATTGAACCAGCCCTGAGAACCAACTTCTCTGAGGCTCAAGGGTAAACAAAAACATATGCTGCCCCACAAACACACACAATAGTAAAAGTATGGGGAAACCTCAAGCACAATGAAGCTAACTCTAAAAAGGCTGGAGTAGTTACATAAGTATCAAACAAAGAAGATTTCAGAACAGAGATTATTATACCAGAGAAGAATGGACATTTCAAAATATTGAAGGAATCTATTCACAGCAAGGGAATATAACAATCCTAAATGTATAAAAACTAGTGGCACAGCCTCAAAATATGTGAAGCAAAAACTAATAAATGAAGACTTCAACATCCCTTTGTCAATAACTGACAGAAAAATCAGTAAGGATGTAGGAAACTTGAAATAATCAACCAGTATAATCTAATTGCCATTTATAGACTACTCGATCACTGCAGAAAAAAAATTTTTTTAAATATTTATTTATTTATTTATGATAGAGAGAGAGAGAGAGAGAGAGAGAGAGGCAGAGGAGGAGGGAGAAGCAGGCTCCAAGCACCGGGAGCCCGAGGCGGGACTCGATCCCGGGACTCCAGGATCGCGCCCCGGGCCAAAGGCAGGCGCCAAACCGCTGAGCCACCCAGGGATCCCCTGCAGAAAACTTTTAAATGCACACTGAATATTTATCAAAACAGACCATAGTTTATCCCACAACTCAGGTCTCAATCAACTTCAAAGTGTTAAAATCATACAAGAAAATATTCTGATTACAACAAAAGTAAACCAGGTATCTATAACACAAAGATATTTGGAACAACCTCAAATATTTGGAAATTAAGCAAAACACTTCAAAAGAACCCATGGGTCAAAGTAGAAATCACAAGTGAAGCTAGAAAATATCTTTAACGCAAAGAAAATAAGAATATGATATCAAAATTTGTGGGATGTAGCTGACACAGTTTATAGAGGGAAATTTATAGCACGAAATCAAGGAATCAAGAAATCAAATCAGTGGTCCTAACTTCTATCTCAATTAACAAAGAACAAATTTAACCCCAATAAAGCGTATGGTAGGAAAAAATAAAGGTGAGAGCAGAAAACAATGATCATAGTGAAAAAATGAAAAGAGAAAAACCAATGAACCCAAAAGCTAGTTCTATGAGATCAATAAAAATGATAAACCTCTAACCAGAAAGACTAAGAAAAAAAGAGAAAATACATAAATTACCAATATTAAGCATAGTAAGCCAATACATTCAATAACTCAATGAAATCCACAAATTCCTTGTCTGGCACAACTACCAAAGAAGAAACAGGAAAACCTGAATACAAATAAGAAAGCTCTAGATCTAATAAAGAAATGAAATTCTTCATTCTTTTTTTTTTTTAGAAATGTAATTCTTAATTTAAAAAGCCTTCCCACGACGGGATTTTTTTTTCTAAGATTTATTTATTATTTGAGAGACAGCATGGGTGAGTGAGAGGAGAGACAGAGGGAGAGGGACAGAAAATCTCAAGCAGAATTCCCACTGACTGTGGAGCCCAGGGCTCGATCTCAAGACCCACAAGATCATGACCTGAGCTGAAACCAAGAGTTGGGAGCTCAACCACCTGAGTCACCCAGGTGCCCCAAAGGGATTTTCTTAATACAAAACCTAGGTGGCCCTAGATATCTTTGCTGGTAAATTCTATCAGTCATTTAAAATATAAATATAAAATAAAACCAGGGGGATCCCTGGGTGGCACAGCGGTTTAGCACCTGCCTTTGGCCCAGGGAACGATCCTGGAGACCGGGGATCGAATCCCACGTCGGGCTCCCAGTGCATGGAGCCTGCTTCTCCCTCTGCCTCTCCCTCTGCCTCTGCCTCTGTCTCTGCCTCTCTCTCTCTCTCTCTGTGTGACTATCATAAAAAAAAAAAAAAAAAAAAGAATCTTTAAAAAAAAAAAAAACAGTACTAGTTCTGTACAAAACTTTCAGGAAACTGCAGATGAAGGAGTATTTTCTCACTTGTTCTATGATGTCAGCATTACCCTGATGCCAAAACAGAACACTATTCAGCAATAAAAAGAAACAACTGGGGGCACCTGTGTGGTTCAGTCAGTAAAGCATCTGCCTTTAGCTCAGGTCATGATCCCAGTGTCCTGGGATCGAGCTCCACATGGGGCTCCCTGTTCAGCAGGGCGCTTGCTTCTCCCTTTGACCCTCACCCCACTTGTGCTCACACATTCTCTTCTCTCTCTCAATAAATGAATGAATGAATGAATGAATGAATGAAATCTTAAAAAAAAAAAAAAGACCAAGAATACCAGAACGCGGCTCTGGTAAAGAAGATGCCTATATCCAGCCCTCTGTGTTTCAAGTGCCTCCTGGACGCCAGCTTATATACCCAGCATACTGTGATTGGGGCCCAGGAAATGCAAATACAGGCGACACAAGATCCCAAGCCTCAAGGAGTTCCTGGCCCAGCAGGGGGCGGGGGGCTTGGTGTGCGCAACTCAAGTCTCTGCCCTTTCCACTACTGTCTTCCCTCATCCCCAGCTCAAGCTCTCTCTTGCTGTCTCTCTCTCAAATAAATAAAACCTTAAAAAAAAAAAAAAAAGAACAACAGATACACACGATACACATATGAATCTCAAATGCATTCTACTAAATGAAAGAGGTACACTCAAAAGGCTTCGACTGTATGATTCCATTAATATAACACTCTGAAAATACTACAGGAACAGGAAATGATCAGTGGTTGTCAGGGGCTCGGGGTCAGGAGAGAGGTTAACTACAAAGCAGAACAATGGAACTTTCAGGAGCCGATGATGGAAATGTTCTATTGGACTGCTGTGGTAGTTGCTCAAAGGTATGCATTTAGCAAAACTCCTACAACTACACCAAAAAGTAAATTTTACTGTATGCAAATTAAGCTTCAATAAATCCTACTTTCAAAAAATTATAATATATCCATACAATCATATGTTATACAATCATTAAACAAATAAGATTATCATATATGCTGATAAGAGGATAATCTCCAACATATATTGTTAGGAATAAAAAACAAGATACAAAATAATAAGTATGTGATGTTTCTATTTATGGTACTACTGGCAGTCTCTGGGGCAGGGATCTGGAGCAGGAGTGTATGCCCTTTTACATATTTTCAGTTATTATTTAACCATATGCTTGTATTACTTTCGATTAGAAAAAGCCAAAAAAACAAACCACATCTATATCCAGGTCAAGGAAAACTCACAGGCATCTGGTCCAGGGGACTGAGTCAAGTAAGCCCTAGAAAACATGTATAAGGACATGGAACATAGCACCAGATACTTTAGAGCTGCTCAATAAATAGCTGGGGGAAGAAAGTTATTTGGAATCAAGTCGGAAGGCAGACCTTAGACAAAGAGATCCCTATCTGGAAACCAGATATTCAGCCAGCAGACCCCCGTTTTTGACAAGGAACTAAGCTTGATCACTCACATTAGAAAAAGAAAAGGAGTGGGTTGCCTGGGTGGCTCAATAGGTTAAGAGTCTGACTTTGGCTCAGGGCCCTGGGATCGAGCCCCGAGTCAGGCTCCCTGCTCAGTGGGGAGTCTGCTTGTCTCTCTCCTGCCTCTCCCCTGGCTCATGCCCTCTCTTTCTCTCTCAAATAAATAAAATCTTAAAAAAATAAAAAAATTTTAAAAGAGAAAGAAAGAAAGAAAGAAAGAAAGAAAGAAAGAAAGAAAGAAAGAAAGAAAGAAAGAAAGAAAAAGAAGCATAAAAACCACATATTCTGGATTAATTTCAGGCAAGCTGTTTCTCAACACTCCTCTGCAAGCACACTATGTGCCCTAACCTCACCCTGCTCAGGCATGGATGCAAGCTGTTCCCCCAGTGAACAGATCCCACCCCAAGAGGCCACTTCCAGGGCTCCTCTGCGGTCTGAGTCCTACATCCCATCTCCCAGAGGTTCCTGGGCAGTCTTTCCTCCAGCCCCTCTAAGTCAGACACTACAAGAACTTTCTGAAGGAACAAAATGACCCCGACAGTCTCACTGCACTCCAGGCTGCAGACAAACCCATCCTGGCATGTCAGGACCTTCTCTACACTATGGCTTCATGGAAAGAAAACTCGAGAGGAAAAGGCAGATATGTAAGCAAGGCCCCTCAGCAGTGGTAAAAGGAACTCCCGGGGTTTGGCACAGTTTCTTTCAGCAGGCCCGGTATCAGGAAATCAGGAACTCCAGAATGCAAGATGGACAATGAGAGGAGGTGCTGGAACAGCTAGCCTCTGAAACTCTTCTTTGTTTCTTGCTTTATTTGGGTATGTTTCCCTGAAGCTGGGTAGTTCTGATACTACAGCTCGGCTCGGAG
Organism: Canis lupus dingo; assembly: GCF_003254725.2. Classification (NCBI taxonomy): domain Eukaryota; kingdom Metazoa; phylum Chordata; class Mammalia; order Carnivora; family Canidae; genus Canis; species Canis lupus. The sequence goes on from NC_064257.1 coordinate 16,415,270, forward strand.
CTTCTGTGCTGGGTAGCCTTGTCTGGCTGCCTCCGGGTACCTGGCTTCCAAGGAGCAACCACACAGGTTCAACCCATTCCCTCCCCTCCAAAGAAACAGGCTGGCAGGTGTAAGCTCCCAGAGGCAGGACAGAGTACGGTAGAGCAAGGACATAGAGCGGGACTGAGGTAGGAACCAACCCAAAACAAGTCCTTTCCAGGCACCCCTGGACTCAAGGACACAGTGAGTGAGTTACAACAGAATCTCGCATGCTCAGAGCACATCACTTATGCAGCATTGGGGTTCTGATTCCTGGGCCATGGACCAGGCCATCTGGGCGGTGGAAAGAAACAGAAGCACTTACCGGGGAAAGATGGCAGTCATCAAGGCCGAAGCATAGCCAGGCTTGCAAGCTCCCTCTGAAAAGTTTGCATACTTGGTGGCTAACTCAGCAGGCCTATGGGGAGAGAAGGAAAGTCACAGCTTGCCGGGTACAGAGCAGTCAGTGGTGTTCATTCTTGAAGAGCTGTAGGTAAAGAGCTTGAATAAAGCTTCATTGTCTATAATCAGCCTTTCAGCCCCTTTTCCACAACAAGGGTTCAGGGGGAAAAAAAATCCCAAACCAAAAAACCCTAAAGGAATAATAGATAGATAAATGAGCAAGGCCCCTCTGTAGAATTTGGTCAAAGGGGGCGCCTGGGTGGCTCAGTCAGTTGGGTGTCTGCCTTGGGCTCAGGTCATGATCCCAGAGGCCCAGGATCCCTGCTTCTCCCTCTGCCCTTTCCCCTGCTTGATCTCTCTCTCTCTCAAATAATTTTTTTTTTTTTAAGATTTAAAGTATTTATTCATGAGAGACACAGAAAGAGAGAGGCAGAGACACAGGCAGAGGGAAAAGCAGGCTCCATGTAGGGAGCCCGACGTGGGACTCGATCCCGGGTCTCCAGGATCATGCCCTGGGCTGAAGGCGGCGCTAAACTACTGAACCACCCAGGCTGCCCTCAAATAAAAAAAATAAATAAAAAAAATAAAAAAGAATTTGGTAAAAGGAACTCACTGGGTTTTGCACAGATTCCTTGCAGCAAGCTCAACTCAACACCAAGGACGTGAGGAACTCTGTCCAGGCTCCCGGACAAGGCACATGGAGCCTGGAGACCCAGGGAGAGAGCCACCCAGGCTCTGACAGTCGCGGGCACTGCCCTTCCAAGCCTCATCGGGGGACCCGACACGCCGGCCACGCCTGCCTCTGCTCTCTCCACACACACACAGTGGCAACCACTCTCAGGGGCCTGAGCGGAGTCAGACAATGTTGGGGCTGTTGCTGTAACAACTAGATGTTTAGTTGAAGATGCTCTCCTGCTCTCCTATCCTCTCTGCCTGGAACGTTCTTCATTATCCCTCACCACCTGGCTCTGCCTACACGTCCTTTGCAACCGAGCTCAGATCTCACCTTCACTGGAGTCCTGCCCTGACCCTCAGGTGGGGCTAAGTGGCTCCCCATGCCCCACGGCCCGTGCCCCTGCCCCCCACATTACAGGCCCAGCCCAGAGGCGCTGCCACACGCTACTGTAATTGCCGCTAGTACGTCTGCCCCCCTACACTGTGCATTCCCATGGCCGGGGCCTGGTCTGACCCTGCATCCCCACGACCTTGCACAGAGATGGGCCCACAGAAGACACCGAGAAAGTTTTCTGAAGGAACAAAATGACTCTGATACAGTCTCACTGCGCTTGTCCTGAAAAACAAGACCACCTGGGGAGCCCACAGTTCAGAGTGTTTGCTGACCATCTGCGGGATGTTTTTCTGAAGACGTGGGTGTTCTAGCCTGGCTTTGTGGCTGCGACTACAGTCACGTCACTAGGGCGTCAGTGTCCTTATGTGTTTGATGAGGGGCTGGAGTCATTGCCGTGCGGCCCAAACCCCTGCCAGTGCAGTCTGGAGAGAAGCACGCTGGGACGACAGGACACACGCAGGGGCTGTGAGGCTGGAGGCCGTGCGTGCTGGGGCACCTGAGGGAGCCCTGGCGGGGTGCCAGTCCCTGGGCCCATCCCCCTGCCCCCCCTTGGGCCCGCGGCCAATGCTGCTCTGCGGCACCAGGGGCCCCCTGGTAGGTCTCCCCTCAGGGCTGCCTTCTGCAGGAACTGGGTGCGGCAGGGGCAGGGCCAGCGGGGAGGGGGCTGCCGCCCACACTGGCTCTCCAGAAACCACGATGTGTCTGTGTGATTCACTCATGTGCCCCTGCGGGCCTAGCCCAGGGCCCTGCGCAGAGTAACTGCTCACTCAATGTAGACAAACTCTTCTGCATCCCTGTGCCCCTGCTTCTAGAAATCTACTTTTTTTTTTTTTTTAAGTCTTTCTTACAATGAAATGTAAAGCCAGAAATGCAAATGCCAATGCCAAGGGCTAAGCCAGAGTTAGAGACTTTATTTGGTAGGCAAAAGAAAGTCAAAGGTAGGGATCCCTGGATGGCGCAGCGGTTTAGCGCCTGCCTTTGGCCCAGGGCGCGATCCTGGAGTCCCGGGATCGAATCCCACGTCGGGCTCCCCGTGCATGGAGCCTGCTTCTCCCTCTGCCTGTGTCTCTGCCTCTCTCTCTCTCTCTGTGACTATCATAAATAAATAAATAAAAATTAAAAAAAAAAAAAGAAAGTCAAAGGTTTAACAAGAGAATTTACGTAACAGTACTCTCTTATGTAAACAACTGTTATTTCCGAAACAAAATACAAAACTTCGGGACAATTCATGAACTTGCGGGAAGCCCTCAGACAGGGCACGGTGACTGAAATACAGATTTTGTTACTTCTTCAGCAGCGATGTGAGTAGGTGGCCATGAGTTATCAATTTACACATGAGCTCAGAAAAATGAAGAGACCTAACCAAGATCAGAAGGCTCGTCAAGTGGCAGCCTTGGTAGACTTGTGCAGTGTGGATCACAGAGGGAGGCACGGAGTCCTTGGCTAGCACAGAAGTGGTGAGGGCTGGTGGGGAGGGGCAGAGAAGAGGACCACGAAGGCCTCACACCGCGCTCTGAAAGTACGCCCCAAGCACCGAGATGTCCTGAGTCCTTCATATCCCTGTCTCCCAGTCCCCCACCATCTGTGGGCCTGCCTTCTAACTGTGGGTTTCTGTGTTCTTTCTGAATTCCAGAAGTTTCGCATTGAAGACAGAAATGTATATACAACAAGAGAAAAGCCTGTGGCCACATCTTTCCTCTCTCCAGTTTATACCATCAACCTGTGGCAAGGTGCTTCAAGGATTAAGGACCATGGGCAGTGTTGTGCCCAAGATTGTGAATCCAAGAAACCACCAAGGAGCCGACACTGATGCAAGCGCACGAGGGTTTATTAGCAAGCTTGAGCTTGGGTCCAAGTGTACCCGACACAGTGGAGCAGGGACTTAGACCCCAAAGTGGTTTACAGCTGGGTTTTTTATGGGCTGGTCTAGGGGATTTTCAGAAGGAGTGGAGGAATTTTTTTTTTTTTTCCATTCCAATATGGGAGCAAAGGGTGGGGGAGTCTCTTAAGATCTGATATGGGATTCTCTGAGCTCTGTTGTCTTTCTGATATGGGATTTCCTGCTAAGGGCATTCTGAGCTTTGTTCTCATTCTAATATGGGGCTTAACTGAAGTAAGGTAAAGTTCAGCTCTTATTCACAGGGCCTGAGATGGCTGTACTTGTGCTAACGCTGAACTTAAGGTGGAATGACCTTAATTTTTCTCGGCCTCCACAGGCAGTCCAAGGTCCGAGGACTCAGGTAATCTCTCATGGGGAAGAGGAGGCACTGGGAAGCCAGAACCCAGCCGGGAAGGCTCTTCCCATGAGAGCGCAAGGTAGCCAGAGGTGGAGGATGAGCAGCTCTAAATCAACCCCCCATTGAGAAAGCAACAGTAACTCCTAAAACATACAGCCCCGGGGACAGTGGGCCAGGTCAAGTTATTACCAAATTAAAATGCCTTAGCAATGGCCTCTGACTACCCCAGGGAGAGAAGAATAGGGGGAGTGTTGGGGAGTCTGAGTCATCCAGCAGGCTGGGACCTCTAGGGCAGTTAGCGGTCAAAACCACCAAGATTAACAGTTGCCAACTCCCTCAGGCCAGAATAGTTAGTTTCTCTAAGGCACTCACACTCCAAATGCCAGGAGGGCCCCACAGATGTCTGATCAAATCATTCAGCCCTTGTTCTTCTCATACTCTCCAGCTGGCCTTTCATTTCGGGAGATTTAGCATTTCAACCAGTAAGAGCACCCATTGTCCTGCAAACGTGACTACCAAGCCCCTGGGGTGAAGAGTGTGAACCACTGCACTCAAGAGGAAATCCAGATAGACAGACTGGAACCCAAGAGAAGGAACCACACTTCCATTCAGCTGCTGCAGCCAGGAGCACGGGGTTGAAGGATCAGGCCAGGCAACGGGTGGCAAATGGGAAGAGCATAGGATCTGGAATGAGAAACTTTCACAGAGGACACTGGCACATCGTGTGACCTTGGGCAAGTAATGGAAAATCTGATTCTCAAGCTTCCTCATCTGCAAATGGGAACCACTTAATTCCCAGGGATCTTGGGAGGATGTGGTGAGAAAGCACACTTGGAGGGGCTGGCTGTCCTCTAGAGCACCACACGAAGGCTATGTGAACCATGAGGTGGAAGAGGCAGGCATCCAGATCACGGAGACTGAATGCTTCGCTCCAGTTTGGATCCTGTCTTTGCAGAGGGTCACTGAATGATGGCCAGTGGGAGGGAACATTTAGGGATCAATGTTTGGGAGGTGAGGAGGCTGCGAGAGGCTGGAAGGGGCAGTGTATGGGACAGAACACTCTTCTGGAGAGAGTAAGTAGGTGCTCTGTCAGTTGCCAAAGGTGAGGAAGTGTCCCAAGAAGGACAGAGGAACCAACTGCAACAACACACTGGAGGGCCTGGTAACATGTGGCCACTGGCTTGAAAGCTGGCTTTGGCAATGGGGAGGTCACTCCTGACCTTGACAAGAGCTGGTTCACTGGAGAGTGGGGGTGAAATGCCGATTTCATTGGCTTTAAGAGAAAACAGAAGAAGTGGGGTCATGGAATAGAGACCATGGTTTTTGCTATAAAGGGAGACAGAGAAATGGAGCAACAGCTGGAGGGAGGAAGCAGGGAAAGATGTTTTTGAGGTTAAAAGACAGTTGAGCATGTTTGTAAGTTGGTTGGAATAAGAGGGAAACTCCTGATGTGGCAGAGATGGGACAGTTGTAGGACAAATGTCCTGGAGGAGGTGGCAGGGGTTGGGGGTGGGGTGGAGAAAAGGACCCAATACAAAGTAGGAGGGCTGGCCTTCCTCTGCTCACCCTCCACCCTGGCCATCTTTGCAACATTCGGTTAAGCAACATTCCCATCCCCAGCAGAACCAACCCACCTGCCTGAAGACCCCATTTCGCCCAGCCAGCTCCACCTTAGCTTGCTTGTTCCCATGTTCTCTTTCTCTCCCGTCTCCTTCTCTTCCTCCTTCTCATTTGTTCATTCATTCATTCATTCATGCATTCACTCGACAAAACATTTAGAAGCAAAAGAGTCACTCTGCTTGGATTTGTGTCCTGGCTCCACCCTTTCCTAGCTGTGCGACTTTGGGCACGTTATTGAATTGCTCTGTGCCTTCGTTTCCACATCTTTAAAAACTGGGATGATACTCATACAACCATATTGAAGGTTAGGTTGAGAATAAAGTACTTTTAACTAACTAGAATTAAAATTGTTTTTAAAGACATGACAAATAAACACAAAAACAAAACAACAAAACAACCAAAAATAAATTGCATCCAGGTCTTTGTGTAGCCTAAAGTTCATTTGTTTTTATCACTGAATATTAGTTAATTGTATGGATGCCCCAAACTTTGTGCATCCATTCACCTTGACAGATATCTTGGCTCCTTCCAGTTTTGGGTGATTTTGAATAAAATTGCTATAATTACTCATTTAAAAAGGAGAGAGAGAGAGAGAGAGAGAGAGAATAAAGTGCTTAGTATAATGCCTGGCACTTAGTTTTCTCTCAATACATGGTGACTGTAACAGCCTTGCTGTTGTGTGCCAGACACTGGCCTGGGATTAGGGACCCAGCAATGGCCAGGACCTGGTTATGGCCTCCCACTGGTTACACTGAACAGGAACTGTCCTTTTAAATGATCCTTCTATCCTAGACCATGGTAACTAAGCATGGTGCATAGCAGAACGGTGCATGGGATAGAGTACGTAAGCACCCAACAAAACGTTTGTTGGAGTGAACTCAACTGGTTACCTTGACTGGTTGGAAGTACAATTAACAAAGTGTTAGGGAGAGATGGTGATGGCTGGGGGGAAATGGAGATGGGACTCTGAGGGTTCTCCCTACAGGCCAGTGGTGGGCATCTTGTGAGCAATAATCTAAGTTCTAGAACCTTCTTAGAGAGGACTGAAATCAGATCAGCCCCTGGCTGTCTCCTCATTCATTCAGCCCCTAGTTCACCAGTTCAGGAACTGGTCTTCACAATGAAACAAGACCACGCAGGTAACACCTGGCACACTGCTTGATAAGCAGTGTGTTAATAAATATTAGTGTCCCTTCAAGCAAGTATGGTAATTTAATCAGAAATAGCCAATATTATTGTCAGAGGGAACTGCCTGAACACACCAGTAAGAATCCTCAGCCCAGGGCTGGTCCCACCACTGCTTCTTCAGTGCTATCCTAACTTCCCTGATGAAGATGCATTTCTCCAATTACTAGAGATCTGTTTCTGGAACATGACTTGGGAAATGGCAGATGCAGGTTAGGTTAGCTTTCGTAATCCTATTCTGTTGTTAAATATTTTCATTTTTATTTCTTTCTGAAGTAGACTAACAAAAGAAAGGCTACTAACTACGGCCATAGGTCCTTTCAAGCTGTGAGATGAAACTCTTCTCCTTAAGGATAATTTCTCTCTCCTCTGGCTGCCTCTTCCATCTGACTTCATAATTACAGATCTGCTGGCTCTTCACATCGTTAGTCTCTTCATTCACCCACATTTGGCAGTTGCCAACCCATCTTGTGAACTCCACTGCCGGCTGGGGCTTCCATACGGTTTTTGCCCCACTTACGGTGATCTATAATAAACTTGGCAGCATTGTCCTATGTCTCTTTCATCGCTTTAAGGCAGAGAGACTCCTTGATCTGAGACATCTGGAATTTGTGATATTTCTCAGCTCTAGAGGACTTGCCTTTCAGCTCTTGCTACTTACTGTGCACTGTAAAACCTTTTCAACAAACCAGGCCATTCTGCTATTCCATCAGTGATTCTGGACCTGATGCTACTGCAGTTTATCTTTGTCTCCAGAATCATGTCACTTATTTCATTTTGGCCAAGAGGATGCTCTCCTCTCCAGTAAGCTCTTGCAAGTCCTTTAGCCTGAGCTGTATAGGCAATGCTCACAGTGATTCTCCATCAGGGGTCTGTTGCAAATGCTCCAATTCAATTGTGTTTCTATATTTCATTTCTTTTTTTTTTTTTTAAGATTTTATTTATTTAATCATGAGAGATCCACAGAGAGAGAGGGAGAGAGACACAGGCACAGGCAGAGGGAGAAGCAGGCTCCATGCAGGGAGCCCGACATGGGACTCGATCCTGGGTCTCCAGGATCTGGCCCTGGGCCGAAGACGGCACCAAACCACTGAGCCACCAGGCTGCCCTACATTTCATTTCTTTAAACACACACACACACACACACACACACACACACACACACACACACCACATCCTCTTTCAGGGTGGTAGTGGGAAGAACAGGGAAACTAACATTTACTGAGCATAAACGATATGCTAATAGTTGACCTAATTATTTCATTTAGCTTTACAATAATTCTCTAAGGCAGTAAAGCCCTGAGATCCAGGCATGCAGGGTGTAGAGTCCAAGAGAAGACATGGTTGGAAGATGTGTTCTATTTTTAACACTGTAAAATTTCAAATGATAAATTCTGACAGGGATTGCATTGAATCTGTAGATTGCTTTGAGTGGTATGTACATTTTAACAATATTAATTCTTCCAATCCAAGAACATGGAATATTTTTCCATTTATTTGTGTCTTCTTCGATTTCTTTCATCAAAGTCTTATAGTCCTCAGTGTACAGGTTTTTCACCTCCTTGGTTAAATTTATTTCTAGGGGTTTTATTCTTTTTGAGGCAACTGTAAATGGAATTTTTTTTAAAGATTTATTTATTTATGATACACATAGAGAGAGAGAGAGAGAGAGAGGCAGAGACACAGAAGGAGGGAGAAGCAGGCCCATGCCGGGAGCCTGACGTGGGACTCGATCCCGGGACTCCAGGATCGCGCCCTGGACCAAAGGCAGACGCTAAACCGCTGAGCCACCCAGGGATCCCCTGTAAATGGAATTTTAAGGAATTTCTGTTACTGATAGTTACTGCTGTATAAAAATGCAATTCATTTTTGCGTAGTGACTTTATATCCCGCAACTTTACTGAATCCGTTTATCAGTTCTAATGGTCTTTGGTGGTCTTTAAAATCTCCTCTATATATCACGCCATCTGCAAATACACATACTTTCACTTCTTCCTTTCTGATTTGGATGCCTTTCTTTTTCTTCCCTGTTCTGGCTCAGACTTCTAATACTATGATGAATAAAAGTGGTGAGAGTGGACATCCTTGTCTTGTTCCTGATCTTAGAGGAAAAGCTTTCAGCTTTTTTTTTTTTTTTTTTAGCTTTCAGCTTTTTACTGTTGAGGATGATGTTAGCTATGAGCTTCTCATATATGGTCTTTATTATGTCAAGGTAAGTTCCCCCTATACCCACTTTGTTGAGGGTTTTTATTATGAGCAGACACTGAAGTTTTTCAAATGCAGGTTCCTGGGTACCTTAGTCAGTTGTGCAGCTGTCTCTTGATCTCATGTCATGATCTTGGGGTCATGAGATCCAGCCCTATGTCAGGCTCCATGCTCCTTAGGGAGTCTGTTCAAGACTCTCTCTCCCTCTCCTTCTGCAACCCCACCTTCTCCACCCGCCCTTATGCTGGTATGTGCATGTGCACTCTCTCTCTCTCAAATAAACAAATCTTAAAAAAAAAAAACAAAAAAACACAAGTTCCAGAGAGCTAAGGCACTATGAATAATAACAGTATTATTAGTTTTTTTTCTTGTGGTAGAAGGTGTGAATTAGCCAGGAGTGATGCCCTGGACAATAAAATCCACAAAGAGAAGCCTGAACCAGAACAGAAAGAGGTGGCGTCTGGATACTGTGAAGAACTTTCATGTGTACTGAGCGGATAATAAACAAATACATAAGCATGCCTACTAAGCACCAAGCCTTATATACATTATCTCTTTGAGACCACATCTAGTTTTCTCATCTTCTTTCCCCACTGTTCTAAATCTTCATCAGTAAATCATTACATCTCACATGGGCCCATCAATGTGTTTATATACCAGAGGTGCTACTTAAAAATATTTAGCCAGGGCTCTGCACACCCTTGGTGCAGCCCTACTTTAAGGTAAGTATTATTCTCATTTTTGACAAGACAAACTGAGTCTAAAACTCATCCTCTGCTCTCACCAAAGCCCTTGCTTTCTTTGGTATGAAGAACAATGGGCATAAAGGTAAAAAGACTTGAGTTTAAGAAGCTAGCTCTTCCACTTACTAGTTAGTTGTATAACCTCCAATAAGAAGTAACTGGTTTCCTCAACTCTTACAATAGCTATAATAATACATATTTTCTAGAATGGATGGAAAGACCAAATGATTTCCTATAACAATGTAGGTTAAAACATTCTTTTAAAGGTTACAGAAATGTCAGTTAACTACTCCTACTGTTTTAATGCTTGATTTCTGCTTTTACTATTTCTGGATCATCTGAATTATCATTTTACTAATCTAATGAGGCAAAAATTGTTCCTTTTATGTTTCTTACTTGGATTATCGTCTCCAACTCCCCTGGCTGTCTCCAAACCTCGGCTAGTAGGTGTGTGTGTAGTTAGACTTATACCAAAGTCTTTCGTTGCGTGCGTATGCTAATATAAAATTATCCTGTATTTTTATATATTTTTTTACTTAAAAAAAAGATATTATTCACGTATTCATGAAAGACACAGAATGAAAGGCAGAGACATAGGCAGAGGGAGAAGCAGGCTCCCCGCAGGGAGCCTAATTCAGGACTTGATTCCCAGACCCGGAATTACACTGAGCCAAAGGCAGACGCTCAACCGCTGAGCCACCCAGGCATCCCTACTTTTATTTTTTTTTACATGTGAGCTATTCTTTTTATTTTCCCAGATGCAGCAATTCTTTGAAGGCTTGAGTTTTTACTTGCAAAACGGGTAATAATGGCACCTACCTTAGAGGTGAGGTCTCAAAGAGATAATGTATATAAGGCTCGGTGCTTAGTGGGCATGCAGTATACGATTAGTAATTAACATAGGTTTCATTTGTTTCTGCTAATCCAAATTTTGCACTGGAACAATTAAAGCACAGGACTTGACTGTCCTCTAGAGGTTCACAGTCTAGTATTATGACGTATTAAGAAACAAATACATGTCATACTTGTCATAACCATATTAAACATGGGTACGCAGGTCTGGGCATCTCTGATGGGCAATCTTCATCTAAGGCAGAGTAGACATCTTGACACCCCCAGGACTGTGCCAGCTGGTGCCCTGCCTGGCACTTCTTTTCTCCCACTATTAGGCTCCTGAGGCTGCCACCACAAATTATCCCAAACCAGGGAGCCTAAAACAACAGAAATTTATCCTCTCACAGTTCAGGAGGCAAGAAGTCTAAAATCAAGGGGTTCCCTCAAGTGGTTCCTCCTAGAGGCTGTAAGGGAGACTTTGCTCTGTGCTCCTTTGTAGCTTCTGGTAGCAGCTGTCAATCCTCAGCGTTCCTTGGCTTGTGGGCACATCACTCCACTCTCTGCCTCCACTGTCACAGTATTTCCTTAATGACACTGTTTTTAATGTCAAATTTCAGTTGCTTATTCCTGGAATATAGGAAAACAACTGACTTTTGTATATTATTAACTTCGTATCCTACAACCTTGTTAGAATTGCTAATTAGCTCCAGGAGATTTTTGGCAAGTCTCTGGGTTTTTCTAGATAGACAATCATGTCATCTGTGAAAAAAAGACAGTTTTATGTCTTCATTCCCAATCTCTAACCCTTTTAGTTCCTCTCCTTTTCTTTCTTTCTTTTTTTTTTTAAATTGAATTAGCTGGAGCTTATAGTATAATACTGTCAAGGAATGGAGAAAGGGGACATTCTTGCTTCTTCCCAATTTGGAGACAACACATCTAGTTTTCTCATCATGAAGTATGATGTTAACTGCAAATTTTTTGTAGGTGGTCCTTATACTTTTACTAGCTTGCTGATAGTTTTTTTTTTTTTTCCTAAAATCATGATTGGATATTGGGTTATATCAAATGTTTTTTCTGTATCTAATAAATTTGACCATATTATTTTTCTCCTTTAGCCTGCTGATGGGATGGAATACATAATTTTCTAATGTTGAACCAGGCTTGCATACCTGGAATAAATCCCCTTGGTCGTAGTGTTGATTCTTCTTACACATTGTTGGATTCAAAACGCTAATATTTTGTTGAAGATTTCTGTTATGTTCACAAGAGATAATGGTCTGTAGTTTTTTCATTTCTTATAATATCTTTTTTTTTAAAAAGCAATCTGTGCACCTAACGTGGGCCTTGAACCTCATGACCCTGAGCTCAAGAGTCTCATGCTTGGGATGCTTGGGTGGCTCAGTGGTTGAGAGCCTCCCTTTGGCTCAGGGCGTGATCCTGGGGTCCTGGGATCAAGTCCCACATGGGGCTCCCAACAGGGAGCCTGCTTCTGTCTCTGCCTCTGTGTCTCTCATGAATAAATAAGTAAAACATTTAAAAAGAAAAAAAAGTCTCATGCTCTATCAACTGAGCTGGCCAGGTGTCCCCCTTTCTTATAATGTCTTCATCTGGTTTTGGTGTTAGGATAATGCTAGCTTCATAGAACAAGTTAGGAAGTGTTCTCTCTTTTTTGTTGTTGTTGTTGTTCTCTCTGTTTCTATTTCCTGGAAGAGATTATAGAGAACCCGTGACATCTTTTCCTTAAATGTTTGATAGAATTTACCAGTGAAACCAACTAAGTGTAGTATTTTCTGTTTGGGAAGGTTATTAAATTTCGATTCAATTTCTTTAGTAGATACAGGCCTATTCAGATGATCTACTTCTTCTTGTGTGAGTTTTAGTAGTTTGTACCTTCCAAGGAATTGGTCCATTGCACCTAAGTTATTAAATGTGCCTTTACAGAGTTGTTAATTATATTCCTTCATTATCCTTTTAATATCCATGGGATCAGTAGTAATAATGCACCTTTTATTCCTGATATTGCTCATTTGTATATTCTCTCTTTTTTCTCGGTTAGCCTGGCTAGAGGTTTATCAATTTTATTAAGATTTTTCAAAGAACCAGCTTTTGGTTTTGTTGATTTTTCTCTACTGATTTCTGTCCTTTACTTCTTTACTATGTACTATCTCTCTTTATACTTCTGTCCTCTCCAATCCACCTACCCTCCTACAGCCAAAGTCATCTTCCTACAGGTCAAAACTGATATGTTTTTCACCTGCTTAAAACACTTCAATGGCTAAATAAATATAATCTTTAAAAAAGGGTGGGGGGCACCTGGGTGGCTCAGTGGTTGAGCGTCTGCTTTTGGCTCAGGGTGTGATCCTGGGGTCTTGGGATTGAGTCCTGCACCGGGCTCCCCACAGGGAGCCTGCTTCTCCCTCTGCCTGTATCTCTGCCTCTCTCTGAGTCTCTCATGAATAAATAAATAAAATCTTAAAAAAAAAAAAACTTCAATATCAAATAGAAGCCTAAACTTGTACTGTCTGCCCTTGAGATGAAGCCCTCGAGATGAAGCCTAAACTACTGTTCTATAGAAAGCCCTGCACGGGGTTGCCTGGGTGGCTCAGCAGTTGAGCATCTGCCTTCGGCTCAGGGCGTGATCCTGGGTTCCCGGGATCGAGTCCCACATCGGGCTCCCTGCGTGGAGCCTGCTTCTCTCTCTGCCTATGTCTCTGCCTCTCTCTCGCTCTGTGTCTCTCATGAATAAATAAAATCTTAAGAAAAAAAAAAGCCCTGCATGATTTGGTCTGCCCATTCTTCCAGACTTAACATGTCTCACCCTCAGACCTCCTGGGGATTTGACAGCAGAGCAAAGACAGATATTAAGTCTTTACACAAATATTTATTTCAATTACAGATAAGGAAGAGATACTTAAATAGGCCAATAAAATGCATAGGAAACCCTTCAACTGATTCAGATTTTAAAAGGCCATAAAGAAAAAGCTAGAGAAAGGACTGGTAACCAAAAATTAATATAAAATAGATTTTTGAAAGTAGTGTTTAAAGATGTAGAGACCATTGCGGAAGTTAGAAAAAAAGTTACAGAAAAGAATATATTCAAATATGTCTTTTCATTGTAAATGTATATGAGGAAAACACACGAAATGTAAACTCAAAGGAAAAAAGGTACCCACAATGCCACTATCCTAATATAACTACTGCTACATTCCGCAGTAGTTAGTACGATATTCAGATTTGACTACAGTGATGGGCTTGAAGGCTATCTCCCACAGTTCTCAACATCCTGGGATGTTAGAATTACCGGAGAGAACTTTTAAACATTAAAGCACCTATGTCTGATTCCTGATCTGCTAAATCAGAAGAATCTCTGGGTGGTGAGGACCTGGGTTGAAAGACAATGTATGTAGACAGACTCCTGTGTGTCGGCAGGGCTCTCCCCTCAAACCTGAGTTTATTCTGGTATCAACTACCTGGGAAAGTGGAGAGTTCCTCAGACAGAGAACAGTATCTTTCAGAGCAGGGAATCTCAACTTGGAACCATATCAGACTCACCTGAAGAGCTTAAGAAACCCCAATACCCAAGCTACACCTCAACTCCATGACTTCAGAGTCTATACGGGGTGGGATGCAGGAATGGGTAATTTCTTGAGCTCCCCAGGTGATTCCAATCTGCAGTCCAGTTTAAGGGGCTGAGATCTCCAGGTGAGCTACAAAGTAGGAATGTGGCTCTTTGGGTCTTGATCACATAGGTATCGAGATGTATAGGAGGAAGTCTTTGAACCGTGGGTTGTGAACAAGCTAGAAGTTGTGAAGCAAAGAGCACCATCAAATTCTGCAATGCTGTGCTCTCCTGCTGTGAACTAAGTATGGCTCTGGCTTGAGCCATCAAGAGAAGAAACAGAACTCTGTAGTTTGCAGACCACAAACTACAGAGTTTTTTGGGTTTCTTATGCTCTCGGGGTTTATTTTTCTATTGTCCCCTTTTTCATCTTTAGTGAAATATTTTTAGCTTTGCTTAAAGGAACCAAGAAAAAAGGTTTTTGTTGTTGTTTTCTCTCCTTCCTTTTTAAAGCATTAAAGAGAACCTGTGCTCTCTAGAGTCATCGTGATGGTGGCGGCAGCAGTCTGGAAGTGAGAGACCCTGAGGGAGACAGTGACACTCGGGGCTGAAGACAGGGCCACGTGGCAGTTCTCATCACTGTACTTCCCATTCCTCCAAAATCTTCCAAAATTGAGACCTGGGGCCTGGGTTTTGTTATTAAAGATGGTGTTAGTCTGCCTTATATTCTCTTCCTCTGTCCTTAACTGAGTTAACACTTACTGATTAATTAGTTCCTGGGCACCAGGAACAGTGTACGAGGCACCTGGGAATACATCTGTGGGCAGGACATTCATTCCTCCTGCCTTTATGAAGCTCACTTAGAATTTGGGGGGAAAAGGGGGGGCAGTGGGGATGGGAAAGCTCTTTAGAATAGTGGGACGGGTAGGAAGTCAGGAGCCAGGGAGGAGAGGGTCTGAATGCTGGCTTGATCACCCACAGTTCTGTAAATGCGGGTAAATTTTATCTACGGCGATGCTGTCATTTGTTAAAATGCACTTAAATATCACCTACTTTATAGAACTGTCCACCAATTCATTCACTCATTAATTCAACAAATATTTACTGAGCAATCACCAAGAGCTGGGCACCGTTTTAGGTGCTAAGAAATAATAGTGAGAAAAAAACAGATAAATTCCTTCCACCTGCCCTCCCTCTAGTGGGAGGGAATAACCGACAATTAGGCAAAACATAGATAGCTGACAATGAAAGACACTGGAGAAAAATGACACGGTAGGGGGGGATGGGGAATGCCAACGGAGGTTAGAGTTATTACCATAAATGGCACAGGCAAGGGACATTTGAGCTAAGGTCTGAAAAGGTGAGGCAGTCTCCGCAGATGTCTGAGGAAGAGCATCCCAAACAAAGAAATGGGCAAATGCCAAGAGGCCGAGGTGGGAATATTTGGAGTATTTGAGGCACAGCAAGGAGCCCAGTCTGGCATAATAAACAAGGAGGGGGTAAGAAAACACAGGTCGGGACTATGGAAGGGCCTTGGTTGAGTGTGATAAAAACTCTGGCCCTTATTCTAAGAGAAATGGGGAGCCATTGGAGAGTTCTAATCACGGGAGAAACAAGGTCTATCTTGCACTTAACAGGATCATTTTGGCTTCCGTGTGGAATTGGACCACCGGGAAACAAGCGTGCAAACAACCAGGAGTGCAATAATGTTGGGGATGGTGGCTGTCTGGACAGAGTGATGTTGGGAGAGGGAGAGAGAAGCAGCTGGATCTGGAGATATTCAAGGTAAAGCCAATAGGCTTTGCTGATGATTAGTGTCAAAGATGTGATGCTAAGGTTTTTGACCTGAGCAACCGGAAGGATGAAGTCACCATGTACTGGGGCAAGGGGTGTGAATCAGGAGTTTGGTTCTAGATATGTGAAGTGTGAGATGCCTAAACATCCATGTTAAGGAGGCACCTGGATAAACGTGTCTGCAGTACAGGCAAAGAGGACTAGGCTTGCATGATACATTTGGGAGTCAACAGCTTCAGATGACACGGTATCTAAGCTACGGGACTGGTGACATCTTCCAAGTGGCCGTGGTGAGGACAGGTAATGCAGAAAGCACCAAGTACAGCATGAGGCATATAGTAAGTGTTCAATAAACACTTGCCCGGTGTAGCCACAGGGAACTTGGCAGGCTCCTTGGGAAACAGAAAACTAGGTCTTGGGGTCTATTTTAGGCTGCCCCAGGTTTATGGGCTTTTCAGAGTTGGCTTGATTTTCACAAGCCTTTGGGGGTTAAAAATGGTTGGTTTTGGCTTTTGTATCTTTGTGTCTTCACAGAGAATGCCTTATGAAAGTAGGCTGAGCACTGCAGTCCCCAAGCTCTCGCCCACATAGTGACTATAAAACACCACACTGTGGCAGCAGACAGGAGCTTTCCCAGAGCACAGAGCACCTGCCTACACTCAGCTGAAACAGACGGAACCTCCATTTAACCAAATCAGCTCCCCGAAGGCTGACGTGAGCTCAGGAAACACGCACACCTGGATACCAGGGGCTGGCTCCTTCAAGGCTCCAGGTGGCTCTTCTCTCCACCGGACTAACAGGCACATTCCTGGCTCCTGGTGTCACTGCCATCCATTCCTCATAACAGATTTCCTCAGGGTCCTGTGCTGAATGCTCTGCACCCCCATACTGGTGGGCCTAACCCCGTCTCTTCCTTTGAGGCCTGACTCAAATATCACCTTCCAATGAGGCCTACCCTGACTACCTCAAGTTCAAACTTAAAATCTTTCCTCCAGCATTTGCCTATCCTGCTCTATTTTCTTCCAGGCCATCTGTTAATCTTCCAAGATATTGAAAACTTTACTTATTGGTTACACGTTTGGTTCAATGACCATCGTGTTCAACCGGGATACTCTCAGAGCACAGAACACTGCCTGATGCACTCAAGTTGCTCAAGAAATTGGCTGAATAAGTGAAGAAACGCTTACCCCACTGTTGGGGCAGCAGCCTGTAGCCCTGAGCCTTTCCCCAGCACCCTCCAGAGGAGAACCCTGAGCCTCCCCAGAAACCAGACTGCTCCCCCTCCCCCACCAGAGGTATCATCAACCCAGCTGGAGTTGAGCGCACGGAGAGCCTCCATGGCCCCCCTCCCCATTCTGGGGACAAGGTGAGATTAATTCTTGGGCAATCTTGGGGCAGCCTCACATCCTGGATATTCTTGTTCAGTCCCTCAATTATGTCCTTGTTGGTCTCCTCCTGCTCAAGTCACTGCTCTCTGCTTGCTTTTCTCGGCCCCATTTGTCATTTCTCCTGGCCTCACTATTCTAACTTTCCACTGGGTTGTCCCTTATATATCCTCGGCTTCTTCAGTGACCATCGCTTCCATCTGCTGCTGTCATGGAAACTTGGGTCTCTTCTGAAAATCCCATTTCCTCTCCAGCCCTGTTTGATGGAAGGGTGCTCTTTCTTGTGTTCCCCACGCAGCCAAGGATCCCTTGTATCCTCTTGGTACTCCATTTATGCTTCTAAGCAACAGCTTATGTCCTTCTTTTTTTTTTTTTAAAGCTTATGTCATTCTTATTAGACAAAATAAAAAACAAAAACCCGCCCATTGTTCATACTCTCCAGAAATACTACCTCCTACCGTCCCCTGCAGCTCTCATCTACCCCCTTCCCATTCACTAAGCCTCTGGCTCACAGGAACCCTTTCCAATCAAGCTTGTAAGGTCATCCATTTGGCTTAGAATTTCATTTTATCCCAATTACAAAGAGCATAGTTGGTACTCAAGAAATATTTGCGGGGTGCCTGGGGGTGTTCACTCAAGTCGGGTGAGTGTAGTACTCTTGGTTTGGGTTTGGGTCATGATCTCGGGGTCATGAGGTCAAGCCCTGAGTCAGGCTTCACACTTAGCGGGGAGTCTGCTTGGGATTCTTTTCCTCTCCCTCTCTCTCTGCCCCTCCCCCTGCTTATAAGTGCAGGCACACACTCTCTCTCTCTCTAAAATAAATAATCTTGGGAATCCCTGGGTGGCTCAGCGGTCTGGTGCCTGCCTTCGGCCCAGGGTGTGATCCTGGAGACCCAGATCGAGTCCCATGTTGTGCTCCCTGCATGGAGCCTGCTTCTCCCTCTGCCTGTGTCTCTGCCTCTCTCTCGTGTCTTTCATGAATAAATAAATAAAATCTTAAAAAAATAAATAAATAAAATAAAATAAAATAATCTTAAAAAGAAATACTTGTTAAATGTATGAGTTAAAAACTGAAATCTGAGGCACGAACAGGAGGTAAGCTGAGGCTCAAGTCTCATTTTTGGGCTATATCCTTCCCAATTTAGCAGACACTGATAAGGGTAGGCTGAGTCTCATCCTTGGATGATTATTATCATTCCCATTTTATAACTCACTCAAGATTACAGTTAGTAAGACGTGGAACTGGGCCTTAAAAAATCCACATCTGACACCACAGTCCACGTTTTTAACTGCCAAAAAACACTGGCCTCCTGAACATAGTTTGTAGTTAAAAGACAAGGTTTCGTCGTATAGCTCAATGCATAGAAGTATTCTGAATAATTTTCAAAGTGTTGACATATGATTTTGTCATATAGATACAAGCAACAAGGAATTCTCAAAGGAAAGAGGAGACTATTTTTCTTCACAGGGATATAATTAAAATAATATAGTAAAGACCAAAAAAATCCAAAACATCTATTTCCAGATTTGGGGAGAATCACTGGATCTAGAGACATTATTTAATTAAGACTATTTGGGCACCCCGGCGGCGCAGCGGTTTAGCGCCGCCTGCAGCCCAGGGTGTGATCCTGGGGACCCAGGATCGAGTCCCACATCGGGCTCCTTGCATGGAGCCTGCTTCTCCCTCTGCCTGTGTCTCTGTCTGTCTCTCTCTCTCTGTGTCTCTCATGAATAAATAAATATTTTTTAAAAAAATAATAATTAAGACTATTTCTGGGGCAGCCTGGGTGGCTCAGCAGTTTAGTGCCACCTTCAGTCCAGGGCGTGACCCTGGAGACCTGGGATCGAGTCTCACATTGAGCTCCCTGCAAGGAGCCTGCTTCTCCCTCTGCCTGTGTCTCTGCCTCTCTTCCTCTTGGTGTACACACTCTCATGAATAAATACATAAAATCTTAAAAAAAAAAGCCTATTTCTGCATATTAGGATTTCAAGAATGGAAAGCAACTGAGGTGGGGAGACAATTTTCATGTAGATATATCTGTGCAGAACTCTCAATGAAGGCAACTATGATTTGTGGGCCAAATCCAACCCACTATCTTGTTTTTCTTATGGTCCATGAGTTAAGAGTTATTTTTAACAGCTGAGAAAAAAAAAATCAGAGGACTATTTCATGATACATAAAAACTATATTAAAATTTCAGTGTCCATAAATGAAATTTCATTGGAATACAAACTTACTCATTTGTCTACATGCTGTCCCTGGCTGCCTTCATGTTATGGCAGTAGAGCTAAGGAGTTGCAACAGAAACAATAAAGCCAATGTTGGCTAAAATGTTGATCATCTGGCCCTTACAGAAAATGTTGGCTAACCCATTACAAATCATTTCTTCTGACTTATCTTCCAGTTCACTAACACAGGATTAGGTATCTAATCCTGATCAATCCTATTGAGTTTTTAATTTTACTAAATGTGTTTTCCAATTCTAGAAGTTTTATTTTTCCAATATTTTGCTTTTTATAATCCCCTATTCCATGTATGTAATATATAATTCAACCTTGTCTTTGTTTCCTTAAAAATAGTAAATCTAATTGCTTTATCAATTGTGTCTGGTAATTCCGATTTCACAAGTCTTTATGGGTCCCCCTCTGTTGTCTGTTGTTTTTCGTGGTTCTCACTAATGAAGCCTTATTTCCTTTTGCACTTAGTTATTTTTACTGTTAGCTGTTCATTTCCTTGAAAGGTTATTTGCAAGGAGTTCATGTCTATCTCCAGAGCAGGTCTGCATTTGCCTCTGCCAAGACCTTGACAGGCACTGCCAGTCTTGAGTACCTTAAACTCTCATACACTTGAAGTTCATAGCTTGAGGTTCCATAGCTCACCAGGCTGTGAATATCAAGTGTTGCTTTTTTTTCTTTTTCTTTTTTTTTTTTTTTTTTTTTTGAGTGTTGTTTTACTGACTTATTACCCTGGGACACCTGGGTGGCTTAGCTGTTGAGTGCCTCTCTTCAGCCCTGGGCATGATCCTGGAGTCCTTGGATCGAGTCCCACATTGGGCTCCTTGCATGGAACCTGCGTCTCCCTCTGCCTGTGTCTCTGCCTTTCTCTCTCTGTCTCTCATGAATAAATAAATAAATAAAATCTTAAAAAACAAACAACTTATTACTACTCTGATCCACTCAGATCCTGGCAACCTTTACTGCAGTCCTGGTTTAGGGGTGCAGGTTTCCTTCTAGGTCATCCTATGCTAAATCCTTTGGGGTTCCAGTTTAATGTGGAAAGGATCAAAAGATGAAAAATATGGAAGAGATGTTAGTAGACTTGGAGGCTAGAATGAAAGGTCTAACATTTAAACTCTGATTAAAAGGGAGAAGAGAGAGAATGGGCAGAGGCAATACTTAAACAGATAATGGGGGCACCTGGGTGGCTCAGTCGATTAAGTGTCTGCCTTTGGCTTAGGTCATAATCCTGGGGTCCTAGGATTGAGCCCCACATCCGGCTCCCTGCTCAGTGGAGAGCCTGCTTCTCCCTCTCCCTCAACTGCTCCCCCTACTTGTGCACTCATGCTCTCTCTCTGTCAAATAAATAAATAAATAAATAATCTAAAAAATAAAAATAAGTAAACAAGTAATGGCTGAAAAATTTCCAAAACATATGAATTCCTATACTCCAGAAGTACAGCAACTCATAGCAGCTACACTTGTGGTAAGCAAAGCATAACGTGTGGACTCTTTAAATCACTATGTTGTACACCTGAAGCTAGTGTAACATTGTGTATCAACTATACTTCAATTTTAGACAATTCTGTTTAAAAAACTATTCACTTTAAAAATTAAATAAATAAAATTTTAAGAATCTAAATTAATCCAATCAAGATAAAAAGAAATTCTTACATTTAAATTTATTCATATTTTATACAACCCTTTCTTCTATTCTTCCTAAAAACCTTGTACTACCACCTACATTTTTCATAAGGAAAAACTGGTATTCCGAGAACTAAAACAAATTAGCTAGTCATGTAATCCTAAGCAGCAGGGGCAGGATTCAAATCCAGTTCTTGAGTCAGAACTCAAGTTCAGGTTCTTTCCGTAGGCTGGAAATAGAATACGATACAGCAGAAGGCGACTTCATAAGAGGAGATCTGGAAACTGCTAAGGGATTATATCAGAACTCTTAATTTGGAAACTTCTTCCTGGAAGCAGGTAAAAATCATTCCCACAAAATCTGTGCTTTCTTCTAAAGATAAGCACTGGACTGGAAAAGCCTTTGCAATAAGAAACAGGAAGAGTTCCAGCTTATACCTTAACTTGTGAGTTATTCCCTGAGCTAAAGACCAGGTTGAGGGCAGCCCGGGTGGCTCAGTGGTTGAGTGCCGCCTTCAGCCCAGGGCATGATCCTGAAGTCCCAGGATAGAGTCCCATGTCGGGCTCCCTGCAGGGAGCCTACTTCTCCCACTGCCTGTGTCTCTGCCTCTCTCTCTCTCTTGTGAATAAATAAATAAAATCTTAAAAAAAAAAAAAGATCAGGTTGACTCAAATGGCTCATGGGTCAAGCCTGGTACATCACAGAAAGCTGCACAACAGCCTGCTGGGTACCACCCAACTGTCAGGACAGCAGGACAGGAGCGCCCTCCTAATTCCCCTCCTTACGCCGCTGGAGACCGTTTAAATACTGTAGTTAACGTGTCTCAGATAACATGCCTTTTGTTCATCAATGTGATTTGACTTGGTAAATTACTATATCTCTTCCATTCTGGTGGCATTTCACTTGTTTACAACTTATCCTGGATTTCTTTTCTGTCCAGAGCACTAAATTAAGAATTTTCCTAAGAGTGAGGTCTGTGGCTTTCTAGCATAATTGCGCCCCAGTCCCCAGATGTTAACATGTGGCTGACATCTCTCTACGGGCCTGATATCAAAAGTGGACCATCTTTCCCTCGTGGCTGCCTCTGTGATGTTAGGCAACTGGGAGAATTACGATGCCTGAATTCACAGCCTGAGGTACAAGAACCGCAAAGCCAGAAATCAGGAGACAGGCCTAGGCGCTAGACAATTCAGTGGGAAAGCCAAACAGCCCTAGGTTCGGTGCATCGTGTGCAGGCACAGTCATCACCATCACAAGCAGCTCTGGCCAAGGCCTCATGCAAGAAAGCAAAGAAGCCACAGGCAGTTTTGCAACCATTTCCTGCATATCAACCATGTGGGAGGTGCCGGGCAGGGCATGAACACACAGGATGGATACAGCCCAATCTCAAGGCATCTTAGGTCACCCACCTCTCCATCCATCATGGGGCCACTGTGGTAGGTGCTAGGGAGACCAAGAAGGCCAGGTCGGGGGGAGGATTCTGAAAGGATTACATACTCTGTACTTGAAAGCCCCTATGAATTAATTATTTCAATTAAATCCTTACAATAACCCTGTGAGGTAGGTATATTGGTGTCCTCATCTTATAGACGGAAGTGAGGCTCAGTGTGGCTAAGTAGCAGGCCCCCAATCACAAAGACAGTAAATGGCAATCCGGGATTTGAACCAAATCAGGTCTGGCTCCGAGCCCACGCTCTTAATAAATTGATAATTATTACACAGTTAATTATAGTACACGGAGATCATGGGTGACAGAGGGCAAACATTCACAGGAAGCATGGAGAAGAGGTCATGAATATTGTGTAGGGAAGAGGTGGTCTTTGAGTTTTCCTAGTTGACCAGCCAGCCAGGAAAGGGAAGTGCAAGCACCAGTAAGGAACACATGTAGAGGCAGAGGGGGATGGAGGCTTTGCCTGTGGCAGAGTGACAGGAGCTAATGCAGGAGAGGAAGTCTGATCACGGAAGGCTTTGCACACCAGGCTGCCAAGAATCTTCGTGAGGCACTGCTTCCTACTGCAAAAGCCTTTCCAAAGGCCTCCTTCTTCCTCGAAGCCGGCAGTGGCTCCTTGTGTACGGAGCTGCCTGTACCAGCCAAACTGAAGGTTTTATGTTTGCACTACAATCCCATCCTCTCTGGGCCCCTGCAAACCGCAACATGCTCTAAGAGTCGGCTGACTAGGCCAGAGACCCCAGGGAGTCCCACAACAAACACAGGGCTGAGGAGGTGAGCCTTTGAAGCTGGACCCCAGCTCCCACAGATGTCTCTAACACAGAGTCAAGGCACTTTCTCATTCTACTCACAGTTTAGAGTCCAGCTTCAGGAGGAAACCCAACCGATCATACTCTGAAAAAGAAAACCAGAAAATGTCATTGAAGTCAAGCCACTGTTGACACTAGCAAACTGTATTATTCCCCAGACATAGACCATGGGGACAGACACCTGCTCAAGGAACAGACCCAAATACATAAGCCACGATTAAATTTAAGTCGTGCTGAACACCTGTTTATTAAAGGACCAGGTTCAATGCCAGGTGTTTCCCAGACCCTCTAGGCCAGCAGTCCTAGCTGGCATGTAACTGCCTTCCTGTTTAAATGTGGTACTTGACTAAAATTTACTTAAACCACAAAACCAGACCCCCAGAAGTAATAGGGCCAGAAGCAGTCTCTGCTTCCTCTAAGTTCTAATCATAATTTTTTGCTGAAGCAGCTATGTTCACTATGAAGACATGGAAGCCAAGGGGTCTTCAAATCCATAGCCATGATCCCTTCTTCTACATGACAACCACAAAGAGCTGACATATCTGATTACATAAAGGATAGGAAATTAAAACAACATCTAAAATTAAGTTGTAGTATGTTTACTGCAAATGATAAATCATTAAGAGTTTAAGTCCTTTATGTCTTGCCTCATCCTAAAGTGAAGTTGAAGCAGTCGGTCTTACAAAGTTGATGAAGTATAAGATTTTTAAAAAGAAGATATCTGGGACCAAAGGGGAAATAAGCACAAGAAAAATCGTAAAATGCAGCCAGGATGAGAATTCCAAAATCAGATGACCTATAAGGTCCTATATGCTTGCTAGGGGATGATTATAGATGCACCCCCAAGAGTTCTCATAGCTAAAGCTAAATGCAAAGCACTGATAAAATGGTTTACAGTGTTCATAAATAAACCAGGAGAATCACAGCTATTCCTGCAACTAAGCCTTGAGAAATGTCTTAAGATTATTTTTTATATCTTTGTTCAATGATTTCAAGATATGTGTGTGTGTGTGTGTGTGTGTGTGTGTGTGTGTAGAGTGACTACATCAAAACAAGGCAGTCTATGAATGCAGTTCTCAGCGAGCCTGGCTTCACCTGAAGGTAAAACAGAACACCAAGACCAAACAACTAAATGGAAAAGACCATGCAGCAAGGCTTTGGGGGAACTCAGTCTTTAATAAGCAATGATGGGCCAAGAGAAGGACGTTACACATACTAGCAAGTACCTCACAGGAGCCATTCTGCAAGGCCAAGTAAGGCCCAGATTTGTACTCTTTCTTAAGCAGCAGAGCTGTAGTAGTAGAGTAATTCCTCTTCTTAAAACTGAAGCTATCAGCTAGGACACACAGCCCAACAGAAGCTGGCCTCCCAGGAGAATACACTTGAGCAGTCAATGCCTTTCCTCAAAATAACTCTGCTTTTGCTCCAACTCAGACAAATGGACGAGAGATTTTGCTTAATATATCAGGAACTTCTAAAAGTCAGTAAAGGGGGAAAAAAGGCTTTAATTTTAAAAATAAATCGAAAACAAAATTCGCAAAAAGGCTTGGTTTCAAAGGTTAATACTCTTTCAACAATCCTATTTATCATTCCATAAAAAAAAATCTCATTAACTTGCCCACACCTGTTGCTTCTCCCCCATGTGGTCATAACCTTGGGGCAACTAGCCTGCTACTGCTCCTCAGACCTGAGCTAACACTTCCTTGGACATAGAGTGAATCCATGCTTTGGCTGCTCCCTTCCAGGGACACCAAAGAATGTTTCCCCTCGTTGCAAATTCAGATGTCAGGGCCAAGCAAGAACATAACCCAAATGAAGGGAGAAGGGGGGGAATATGATACTCTCCCATAGTAACTCATACTACTAATTTTAGTTGCATTAAAAACAAATCCGGTTGAAATGTCTTTTTTTTCGCTCTTCATTTTTGTACAGTAGCCACAATGAGATCTATGGATTATTTTCCAGTGGCACCTTAAATTTGGTTTTATACAAACATGTACTAACTGCATTTTAAATAGATAAGAACTCTTTGCATTTCTAAAGATACTCTCTTCATGGCTCTCTTTGACTGTTGTTTTCTCTCTTTTGTTAAGAGACAGGAGTACCAGAGATGTTTCACCTTACTCTGTAATTTAAGGAAAGGTAATTGTGTGAGCCCAACAATGATAAATGGCAACTGACATTGCCTTTGGGTCACAGAGCCGAGCGGATTGGAGCCCATCTGGAGACTCCATGCCCTGCCAAAGGGGAAGCCTCCACCAGCACCAGCTAACAAAGGCAGTCAGTGATGCAGGCCCAGCACTGCCACCTTCTAATTTTTTTTTTAATTCAAGAATCTGGATCTTTTAAGGTAAAACTTCTCAATGTGTAACTATTAGCAATAGATTCAAGAAAATTTTAAAGATTATGAGAGTTACCCAAAATGTGTCCACGGGCAGGATTCATCCTGTGGGCTAACAGTCTATAAACCCTGTCCTAGACTGGCAGCCCATGAGGACTGGAAGTGACTCTCTTTCATGACTGCAATAGTAGGTGATCCATAAATATCTGTTGATAGTTATTACCAAGATTATTTAATGAGAGCATTTGAGGGGCACCTGGGTGGCTCAGTCCATAAGTGTCCAACCCTTGATTTTGGCTCAAGTCGTGAGATACAGCCCCGAGTCAGGCTCTGCACTGGGTGTGGAGCCTGCTTAGCATTCTCTGTCTCCCTCTCCCTCTGCCCCTCCCCACCCCCTTGCTCATTTGCGCTCTCTCTTACACAAAAAACGGTATTTCGGGCAAGACTCCGGGATGAGAGATCTCAGACACTAAGGTGAGGTTCTAGACTGAGATGTAAATTTTTAAGGGAAATATCTGAAAGCTTGCTATGTAATTCAAAAGGCCCTCCCTACCTCAAATATAAAAGTAACTGGCTATGAGAAATTAAGGACAGAGGATTCGAACAACTTCCCTGGAGAGGGTAGTGCTATGGACACCATTTCACTTAAGAGGCAGAACGGGTAGGACTTGTCTGTCCCTCACTCCTTGTGAGGGAAGTTTGACAATGAGCCTTAAATAATAGGGAACATGGTGGACTTCCAGGGGGCTGACTTCCATCTGACAAGTGTAAAAGGACACAAGACGGGCTGGATGCGAAGGAGAGCTGCATTAGAACCGGTCTCCACGCCCAGAATTTGTTGTAGAAAAGGATGTGTGAATGAGCTAGTATGGGTTTGTTCTAGGTCCCTTCCAAACACCTGTCCAGGGGGTAGCCAGGGCCTCAGCAGTTCCCTCAGTGGAAAGACAGCGGTAGCCCCAGGAGCTGCAGAAGGAGTGATGAGGTTTCAGTGAGTGCATTACTCTCATCAGGAGAACTGCACAGAAGGTCCCTAGTTGGAGGGGGTCTCCAAAATGCCTACCAGAGCATCCCACAAGCATTAGCTTTAAACACTCAACAGTTGAGACAGTGCTAACAGGATCTTATGTCTTTTCTGCTCACACTCTCTCTCTCCATTCCCCACCAATTCTAGAGAGGTCAGAAACTACAGCCCACATCTGGGAGGAGTGGCAGGAGAACGCCAAGCAGGGCACATCCCCTTCCCAGGGGCAGGCACCTGCTGGTACGAAGCCCTAAGTGCAGGGAGGGGAAAAGTCACTGGAGCTTTGAATGAATTGAAAGCTATGGCTATTACATAAGGCTGGATACTCTAATTTTGGAATTTGTGACTCAATGTGACCATGGGATTTTTATTACCTCAGCGGTATCAAAAAGATTCTCCGGACCTCCCACGCTGAAAACATTTTAAGAGGACATGGGGAAACAAAATGAAGTCGGCTTTGATTATTCCCTGATGTGTCTTGAATGTGCAATATCCTGGTTGTACTAATTAAGGCAGAAAGAGCAATTTAATGGTTCACACAACCAAAGCGTAGAAAGGGACTCAGTCTCTCTGCTCCTGATAGCAGAACTCCCGGGAAGGGCCCAAATGGCCTAGTGTGCATCCGTTCCTCACACCTGCTCTAATCACAGCGACAGGAGACAGGGTTGTAAAAAATTATGATTCCCACATGACACATGTGGTTGGGAGCATTTACCAGAAGAAGGAATGGGCGGTCCTGAACAAAGGCAGGGTCTCGGGACATAGGAAGTCTTTGGAAAACTTAGAGCTAGCTTCATCTCCCAGGTACAATAGGTGTGGCCATGCCTATGTCAAATAGGCCACTGTTAAAATGGGCGGTAGACTGTTTTCCCCTCACCCTCATTCTGCTGTCGGTTTTTCTTCCCCCACCAACCTTCCTTTTAAAATCTTTCTATAGGGGCGCCTAGGTGGCTCAGTAGTTGAGCATCTGCCTTTGGCTCAGGTCATGATCCCAGAGTCCTGAGATGCTTCTCCCTCTGCCTACATCTCCACCTCTCTCTCTGTCTCTCCTGAATAAATAAATTTTTTAAAGCTTTAAAAAAATAAAATAAAATCTTTCTAGAATGTCCTCTGGCTTACCTCCCTCTACTTCCCGGCAGACCGAAGCCTTGCTCTGCCCTGCAAGACCTTGCTTTTCCTGCAGCTCTCACCGGGAGGCCACTTTTCCTCTCAAATGCCAACTTCTCTCAGACATGACCAGAGAGTACTTACAAAGTGCTGTGGTGCAGTTTTCAAAACCTTTCTTATGTTTGGGGTTCACTGAAGATTCTTGGATCTATGGGATTATGGTTTTAATCAAATTTGAAAATTTTCTGGCCATGACTTCTTCAAAATGTCTGCTCTCACTCTCTTCCAATGACACAGTATTAGTCTGCTTGACATCCCACCAGTAACTGATGCTGTCAATTTTTTTTTTCCCAGTAATTTTGCTCTCTGTATTTTATTTTAGGTAATCCCTATTGAAGTATCTTCTAGCTCACTACTCTTATCTTCTGGAGTGTCTAATTGGCCGTTTACCCATTCAGTATATTCTTCATCTCAAACACTATTTTTAAATCTCTAGATTTCTTTTTTATATCTTATATGTCTTTCCTTAATATTGCCATGTTTTCTTCTACCTTCTTGAAGATACATGTTTCGATGTCTTTGCATACTAATTCCACCCTTTGCATTATCACTAGGTCCATTTCTTTTTTTAAATAATTTTTTAAAAATTATTTATTTTAAAATTAATTTAAAATTAAAAAATTTTTAATTAATTTAAAATTAAATTTTTTTTTAATTTTTAATTTTTAAAAATAATTTATTTATTTATTTATTTGAGAGAGAGAAAGCACGCATGAGAGAGAGAGCGCGCACACACGACCGAGGGGACCAGGTAGAGGAGCAGCAGACTCCCTGCCGAGCAGGAGCCCAATGCAAGACTCGATCCCGGAACCTTGGGATTGTGACCCGAGCCAAAGGCAGATGCTTAACTGACTGAGCAACCTAGGCGCCCTCTAGGCCTATTTCTATTGATTGTTTTTTCTCCTCATTATGGGTTGTATTTTCATGCTTTTCTGAATTGCCTGGTCATTCTTTATTTATTTTAAGTTTTGATTTAATTTAAATTTTTAAAAGATTTTTCCTTAAGTAATCTCTACACCCAACATGGTGTAGGCATCACAACCCTGAGATCATGAGATCTCACAACCCCAAGATCAAGAGTCACATGCTCTACTGACTGAGCCAGCCAGACGCCCTTACGTTTTTTTATTCCAATATAGTTAACAGAGTATTGTATTAGTTTCAGGTGAGCTTGGTTGATTGGATGCCAGCCATGTGAATTTTACTTTGTTGGGTGCAGGATATTTGTGCACTCCTTATTTATTTTTGAGGTGCAGTTAAATTACTTAGTACATTTGCTCCTTTCAAGGCCTACTTTTAAGCTCTGTAGGGCTAAGATCAGAGGCGAAGTGGACTTTAGTCTCAGTCTTCAGTCGCATACTGTTTCCTGAGCTCCAGACTTGTATACCCAGCTGTCTGCTGGACATTTCCACTTCTTACAGACACCTGAAACTCAGGCTGCCTCACACAGAGTTCTCTTTCACCACTCTCACATGTGCAGAACCTGGTTCTCCTCTTGTGGTCCCTGGCTTAATGAATGGTACCACTATTCACCCAGCTGCTGAGCTTGAAACCTGAGAGAATTCCTTGATTCCTGTTTCCTTCTTACTTAATTACCATGTCCTTTTTTAAAAAAAAGTTTCTATTTAAATTCCAGTTAGTTAACATACAGTGTAATATTAGTTTCAGGGTACAGTACAGTGATTCAACACTTCATTCCTCACCTGGTGCTCCTCGTGACAAGTGCACTCCTTAATCCCTGTCCTCTATTTCCCCCACCTCCCCCACCCACCTCTCCTCTGGTAACCAGTTTATTCTCTATAGTTAAAAGTCTGTTTCTTGGTTTGCCTCTCTCTCTCTCTTTTTCCTCCTTGGCTCATTTCTTTTGTTTCTTAAATTCTACACATAAAATCATATGGTACTTGCCTTTCTCTGACCGACTTATTTCACTTACCCTAATACTCTCTAGCTCCGTCCACATCCTTGCAAATGGCAAGGTTTCATCTTTTTTATGGCTGAGTAATATTCCATTGTATACACACCACATCTTCTTTATCCATTCATCAATTAATGGGACACTTGGGCTGTCTCCATAATTTGGCTATTGTAGATAATGCTGCTATAAACATCAGGATGCATGAACTACTGTGTTCTTTTAATTTCATCTTCTAAGTAGATCTCAAACCCATTTACCTTTGTCCATTTTTACTATCGTTGACTAAAAAGCCAGCTTCACCTCTCATTTGGATTACCTGCCTCCTGTCTTATCCCTCTCAAAGACTCTTCCTATGTGACCAGAGCTACCTTTCTATAGGATAAATGTGGTTATGTCATATGTCTGCTTAGAACCTCTGAATGACCACTATTGTTCTAAGAATGTATCTCGGTCTCTTGATTCATTAGGTCCTTCAGGATCTGACCTATAGAGACCATTTCAACTTTACTTTTGGAGTCCCTGCATCACCCCCACTCTGCCCCTGCCAAATTCTATGCTCTGGCCAGACTGAGCTACTTTATTTTCCTCCAAAGTATCTTTACCATCTCCAGGCCTTTGTACATGCTTTTCCCCTCACTCAAAACATTATTCCCAACCCATTTCCACACTGGTTATTTCCTACACATTATTCCTCTAAATAACCCACAGTCGCCTCAAACTCAAAATGCTACAAATCAGACTTATCTGCACCCTACGTTTTTTTTTTTTTTAAAGATTTATTTATTTATGATAGACAGAGAGAGAGAGGCAGAGACACAGGAGGAGGGAAAAGCAGGCTCCATGCTGAGAGCCCCACACGGAACTCGATCCCAGGACTACAGGATCGCGCCCTGGGCCAAAGGCAGGCGCTAAACCGCTGAGCCACCCAGTGATCCCCCACCCTACTTTTTTTTAATGTTATTTATTTATTCACGAGAGACACACAGAGAGAGGCAGAGACACAGGCAGAGGGAGAAGCAGGCTCCTCGCAGGGAGCCCCATGCGGTACTCGATCCCAGAACCTGGAATCATGCCCTGGGCCGAAGGCAGATGCTCAACCGCTGAGCCACCCAGGTGTCCCTGCACCCTACTTTTTGGTTTGTTTCGTTTGCTAGTGCCATTGCCATTCAGTTCTTTGGGAAAGACATATTTAGTGTACCCTCTCTCATTTCTAAATACAGATCCTCTTCCCTATATCATGGTCACTGCTTTTGCGGGATCTGCACTGCTGCTTAGGCCATGTGGCAAGCTCTTCATCTGCCTGTACCTGTCCCCCTGGCCTCACCCTCTGCCACTTCCCTTTGGGCAGCCTTGCTACCTGAGAGATACTGCAGACAATGTTCCCTCTATTTGCAATGCCCTCACTCACCTGCTGACTTGGTAAATGCCCACTCATCCTTCAAGATACAGTTGTCACCAAAGCACAATCTAACAGGTACTCCTGTAGTGCCATGAGGGCCTTCATGGCTTGGCCTTTACCTACCTTTCCATCTCCATCTTACACTATCTTCCCCGCTGTGCTCTCTGTTCAGGCCTCTCCAGCTTTCTTTCAGGTCCTTGAATGAGCCACAAGCTGTCTCAACATAAGAGTTTTTCTTAAAAACAGTTTTTTTCCTGTCTGAAATGTCTCCTCACCTCTCTACTTGGTTAATCCCTGCTTATCCTTTAGACTCTAGTTCAAATGTACTCTCTTTCACTTCAAATGTACATCTTTCAAATGTAACCTCCTGCCCAGGTTGCGCCCCCTCTTACATGTTCCTCTAACTCCGTGCTAGAGCATCAACAAAGTTGTCCTCCGGTCCTTCTGTCCTCCTCTGGAAACAAGCCCCTTGAATTTCTTTTAAGGAACCATCCTTCTGGGGATCCCTGGGTGGCGCAGCGGTTTAGCGCCTGCCTTTGGCCCAGGGCGCGATCCTGGAGACCCGGGATCGAATCCCACATCGGGCTCCCGGTGCATGGAGCCTGCTTCTCCCTCTGCCTATGTCTCTGCCTCTCTCTCTCTCTCTCTCTCTGTGACTATCATAAATAAAAAATACAAAATAAATAAAAATAAAAAGGAACCATCCTTCTCCTACTGCAGGCAATTGGTGAGACTGTCAACAGGATTTGCCTGCCCAGACTGGAGGCTCTTGACTAAAGCTAGGTTAGTTGGACTCTCTCTCTTAAACTAAGTGGCACCAGGCAGTAAAACAGGGTGCTGAAGAAATGGACCATTTGTTGTAACCTAGATTTCTGGCACTGCCCTTTATGTCCTTTTGGAGGGCCAGCTGGTTTACATTTAACTTGACTCTATGGGTACCCATGCCCTTCCAGTAAATTCCTTTTAAGTTAGTCAGCTTCAGTTTCTGTTGCTTGCAATTAAACAATCCTAACTATCTGTATCTCATATAGGGTCTGACATAGGGGTTGTATTCTTTTTTTTCTTTAAGGGGTTGGTATTCCATAGACGTGCTAAACAAATGGAAGAATGCATGGAGTGACCAAATGACCAAGAGAGCCTAGCGAGTAGCCCTAAGACTTGGGTTCCTTGTCTTCTTCCACCCCTTGATGCCAGGAGAAACAATGATTGTGCACCAATGGTGGTGGCAGTAGCTACATCTACCTATCAATAGCCTGACCACCTTTTACTGAGCTCGGGCCATTTCTGGCTCCCAGTGCTCCCAGCTAATTACCTCATGGTCACCGGCCCATAGAGAGCCTGCTCTGGCTCTTCGTAGACACCGCTTCTCCCATTTTGGTTTCTGGCTTTTACTGTGGGGCTCCCTTTTGAAGGCTCCATATTTGCCAATGTAATTCCCTCCTGTCATTTATAAAAGCTGAAAACTTAACTTTATCCACAAAGACTTTCTGAGGCTCTGAGTGACTACCCCATTTCCAGCACAGCCAGGGATCTGACCTGACAGGCACCACACTCTCATATTCATCAGCTGGTTACTGGTGATCTGTTCTGTGTCCAGTTCCCCAACCGGCAGGAAAGCTTAAGTCTAATCTTCAGAAAATGTAAACCAGAATAGAAAGCAGTCAGGAAGGCAGAGGCATAAAGCTCTGAGACACAGGAGCAGAGTTTCTTACTGTCGGATTTGGGCAAGGCTGCAGATCCCAGGACATCTCACTGTATGCAAATGTGTTTTTGAAGTTGGATATGAATTCAGCTTAGACAACGGAAATGCTATTTTGAGTGTACCAACTCTTCAGGGTCAGTTCATGTCTGGGGAATTTGGCAGTAAAGCTTGGGTCTCACTGTCAGTCCACTGATGCCAAATCTGCAGTAACAACAGAAGACTCTAGGACTCGCAAGTCAGCCAGGTACAATGTAGGCTGATGTGCATAGACAGCCCCCCACCCCCAGTGCCTGAAGGTACCCTCTCCTCAGGTGTCAAAGCAGCAAGCCCACAGATATGCAGTGAAGGAGAGATGTTTAGTCTAGTGGTTTGGGCTTCTGCCTTAGCCAGGCTGCAAAGCTCAGCATTATAAAAATGCCTGACCAAGGAGCACACGTGTGTCCTTTGCCAGGCTCCAGGGGGGAAGTGGTATGGATAATGCAAATCTCTGCTCTCCTCCTGCACCTGTACCACATCAGACCTGTGAATGTACACAGACAGTGCTTTTTCAGATGCTCACGGTCTTTGAAATTAACCATTAACCCTTCTGCTGCCATTCCAAAGGACCAAGTTGATGTTCTGAGCTCAGGCAAATTCCTAGAAGGTTCAGAAGCTGGAAAGAAACAAAAGAAGGCCATTCACTGACGTATACGTGCCTAGTGATGAAACCTCTCTTTCGGTAGGACAAAATTAACGAAATTACAAGGAGAAATATACAATATGTCTCCTGCCATCATAATGGGAAACACAAGAAGCACTGAAAAACCAGGTTCACAGAGTCAGTGAGAATTCAAAAGACCTGAACAGAACAATTAATAGAGTTGAACTGATATAAGCCCAACGAGTAGAGAAAGCACATTCTTTTCAAGCATATATGCAATATTCAGGAAAACTGATGAGCTCTGAGGCATAAACCTTGATATAAGAAATGATGAACACTGAAACGAACACAAGCTTTTCACTTAAAAATTTGAAAATGTGGGCAGCCCTGGTGGCTTAGAGGTTTAGCGCCGCCTTCGGCCTGAGGCATGATCCTGGAGACCTGGGATCAGGTCCCGCATTGGGCTCCCTACATGGAGCCTGCTTCTCCCTCTGCCTGTGTCTCTGTCTCTTTCTCTCTCTGTGTGTGTCTCTCATGAATAAATAAATAAAATCTTTAAAAAATTTTTTTGGAAAATGTTTGTGTTTTAAAGCAATTTGGTATTTAATGTAGTGCATAATACTTTGTATTTCATTTTGTTCATGATTCTGTAAACAAAATTATAAATGCTTTCATAACACCCACTTTAGATAATCCTAAGTCCCCTCCTGTTTATT
Organism: Canis lupus dingo; assembly: GCF_003254725.2. Lineage (NCBI taxonomy): Eukaryota > Metazoa > Chordata > Mammalia > Carnivora > Canidae > Canis > Canis lupus. Next base: position 16,449,343 of record NC_064257.1, read on the forward strand.
TTAGGGTAGTGTACAAATAGTATCATTCTCAACTTCTGCTCTCACGTGTAAAGAGCCAGGAGCATTGCACTAAACAGCGAGATCCTATTCTAGGACAAAGGGAGACCTCTCTCAAAGTTCCCCAAGCCAAGTATCCTACCCTAGCCTCATCATCAGGCCACTGAGCCCCAGAATGCAATTTCTGGGAATACAGGTACACACCATGAGCCAACTGTACGACTGGCACTTTGGTCTCCAGAGACCCCCATCCCTTTTTCATTCTAAAGAATCACCACAAATTCCCACCAACTGTCCCTATAATCTGCACAACACAGATGTTTATTAACTAACAGCTGCTGATTATATCAGCAAACATTTCCCACAAAGACCAGTTTGAGGAACACTATTAAGATATATAAAGTTTAGTTTACAGGATAAAAATATGGACTTCATTCTATCAGAAAACTGCAGTGCTTCATATTGGAATGCACACAAGCCAGACAGACAGGGCAGGCCAACAGGCAAGAAAACTCCGACCACCAAAAAGAAGAGGCTCTGCAGCCAGATTTTCTCTAAAGGAGTCGTCTTTGGTTCCAATCTCTGAGCTACGATAAATTACTATGTGCCAAGGGCTAAAGGATAATGGAATGAGGACCTACCCTCACTGAAATAGGTCTCTCATTTCCAAAGGAATGGCATTGCACAGTCTCTGATAAAAGTCCTAGACTATATTAAATATAAGTAATATATGTCATGGCGTGGATGAAGGAGAAGGTTGGCAAGAGTAGCAAAGGGACTGTCAGACATGGAAGGGAAAAAGTGAGGGGAATGATAGCTTACCGAGCACCCACTGTGTACTCTCGCTGCTATCCGTATTTTACCTACACTCTCTATTTAATCTCATGGCCCAAAGGGGCAGGCACTGGCTCCACTCTACAGATGAGAGAACAGAGGCTTAAAGAGCAGAGATCACGTGTTCAAAATCCCCAACCAGTAAGTGGACCAGCTGAACCAACCCAGGTCTGACTATAAAGCTTCTTTTCTTTAAATTATGCCACGCTGACTCTTCGAGGCTACAACAGCAGACCTGCATATTAAGAGAACAGCTGCTTGGAGGGCAGTTATCTATTACCTCCACCCCTCTGCCCCAGGGTGATGTCAAAAAAGCCCTAGCCATGCCTCCCCCCACCCGCCCTTGAATCATGGGAGTCAACAAAAGCCCAGAGGGGTTGGCCAAAATGCAAACAGCTCCCACACATCATCTCAAGTCAGGGAAATAAATCATAATGGAGGATCAATTAATCAAAGCCAAACTAAAATAGGAAAAGCAGTATTATAAAAGCAGTATTATAAAAAAGAAACACAGAAAAATTCACTGACCTAGACTAAATTAAGTGACCCAGTAAAATAACTCAGAAGTTCACAAACTGAAATCCCATCCTAAATGGTGCACATTGGTATGGGGAGGAGAGAGGCCTTGTGAGAAGCTCCTGATAAGTCATGGTCCCCTGGGACTGTGTCCCCTCCATCCGAGCACAGCATAGCTCTTCTCCAGTGTGTCACACTTGGCGCCAAGTGGCCAAGTGGAAAGTGGAACCTCAACTGGGAGGTAGAAGCCCCAGCCTAGCCAATGGAAGCAAAGGGGTCATGCACCTATTTCCCCTCTGTCCTGGGGAAACAGCAATGCCCAGAGCAAGGCATCCAGTGAGTTCAGCTCTATTCTAGCAAGTTGTGTCCAGATCAGGGCATCTCGAGTGAAGCTGCAGGAGAATTTTGGTGGACAACATGTCAAAAAGAGCAGCTGGGACAAGAGAGAGCAAAAATGGCTCACTCTGCAGTTCATATCTCAAACTTCATGGAGCTTACCACCTACTAGGGTAGATAAGGACAAATAATCACCAAACAATTATTATTTAAAATAAGACAGAGTCCCTCTCTCCAAACAAAAATCATTTTCTTTTTTCCCTGTTATGGGATTAACACATGCTATTTTTTTTTAACACATGCTATTTATTAACCACATAATAATATTTTTACATTTGGATTTTCAAAGAATGAAGAATCATTTGAAATTCTCATAACCTAAAGTTAATTGCTGCAAATATGTTGGTGAATATCTTCCCAGAAATCTCTTTTTCCATAAATACATGTGTGACTATGCATATATAATTTTACTAGAAGGCCATGGCCTTAGTATACATGCTCTTTGTTCCTGTTTTTGCTCACTCAACAATATCCTCAACATCTTCTGTGTCAATAAAAATTAAATTGTATTATCATTTTTAGTGGCTATCCAGTATTCCACTATATAAATGTACCTTTTTTTCAACGTAATCCTTAAGTACGTATTGCATCATGGACATTACCATTTCTATTTTTCTACTCTTCATTCAACACATATTTACTGAGTGCCTACTATGTGCCAGGTACTATTCTCTTAGTACCAGGGACACAGTGATGACCAAGACCAGCAAGGTCCCTGGCCAAATTCTACTGGGGGAGATTGACAGTATGCAAGTAAATAGCAGATAATTTGAAGGAAGGATGAGTGCAAAGAAGAAATAAAGACATATCTTCTTAGGGAAGGACTGGGTGTCAAAAGGGCAGACTACTTTAGGTGCAGTAAAGGTGCCAGAAGACCTCCCTGCAGAGAGGACATGTGAACATACGCCTGGGACAGTCACGTAAAGCAGGGGTAAAGCACTCTAGGTAGAGGAGACACTGAGCACAAAGGCCCTGGTGCAGGAAAGGGCCAGGCATATTCACGGACTCAGGAATGTCAACATGGCTTCAGGGCAGGGAGGGACAAAATGGACTTACACGCAAGTGTTGAGATAATTAAAGAGAAACCGAAGTGGGAGGCAGCAAGTTGGACTCTGCAGGTCATGGAGTTTGGACTTTATTTTAAGTGCACTATGAAGTCAGCAGACAGCTTTCAGTGGGAACAAGATATGTCTGATCTACATTTTAAAAGATCATTCTGGCTACAGTGCAGAGAATGGACTACTGGGAAGGCAACCAATGAGCAGGGAGACCAATAGATGTTTCCTTACCCAGGAAAGAGAGGATGGTACCTTGGACAGAGCTGCTAGAGAAAGGCTGGACAGGAACACCCGGAAAAGACAGAAAAAGTGAGAAAGGGAGAAAAGACAGGCAACAAAGTGGTTTCCAGGGCTGTGGCTTGAACGCTGGGGAGGAGGGGGACGAACAAATGGAATAGGAACAACTTCGAGTGCACAGCTCCCATACATGTTCCATTAGGTTAATACATAAGTATTTTGGTTTGGAGAGGGGCTACTGTTAATTTTTTATTTTTTTAAGATTTTATTTTTTTATTCATAAGAGACACAGAGAGAGGCAGAGACATAGGCAGAGGGAGAAGCTGGCTCCCTGATGTGGACTCAATCCCAGGACCCTGGGATCATGACCTGAGCCAAAGGCAGATGCTCAACCACTGAGCACCCAGGCATCCTATACTGTTAATTTTTAAAATTATTTTTATTTTTATGTATTCATTGCTAGCATACAGAAATACAATTAATTTTTCATGTTTTGATCTTATATCCCATCATCTTGCTAAACTCAGTTATTAGTTCTAGGAGATTTTGTGTGTGTGTGTGTAGATTCCTTGAGATTTTTCTACGTAGGCAATCATGTCACCTATGAGAAGGGTCAGTTGTATTCCTTCCTTTCCAATCCATATTCTCATCGTTCCTTTTTCTTGCCTTACTGCACTGGCTAGGACTTGCAGGAGTGGCTCCGGATCTCTGGGGGAGGGCAGTCTCTCACCATGAAAGCATGACGTTTGCTGTAGGTTGTTTGGAGACGTCTCATATCCAATTGAAGAAGTTCCCTTCTAAGTTTACTGAGAGTTTTTCTCAGGAGTAGACGTTGAATTTTTGTCAAGTGTTTTTTCTTCACCAATCAACATGAACATACAGTTTACCTTCCTTAGTGCACAAGGCAGACTACACTGACTGACTTTTGAATGATGAACCAGCCTTCCATTTGCAGGATAAACCCGGCTTATCCTGGGGAGGGGTTATCCTTATCTGGGGAGCTTTAGCCATTATTCCTTTGAGCGCCTCTTTTCCTCTTCTTCTGGGACTCCAAAGGCAGACAGTAACCTTCTGGTATTGCCCCACGAGTCAGTGAGGCTCTGCTCAACTTTTTAACTCTTTTTTTCTTCTGTTGTTCACAATGAATACTTCCTATTGCTTTACTTTCAAGTTTATTGATTCTTTCCTCTTCATCTCTATTTTCTTATTAAGCATATTTTTTAAAAATTTCAGTTACTGTATTTTTTTCCTTTATCTCCACTTAGTTCTTTTATATATATTATATATATATATATATATATATATATATATATATATAATATATATATTTTTTTGGCAGGGGGAGGGCTTAACAGTTTCAATCTTTTTTTTTTAATCTTTTTTGTTTCAATATTGTCTGTTCTTACTGTGTGAAGCGTTTTTGTAATAGCTACTTTAAAGTCATTGTCAAATTATTCCAACATCTCTGTTGAGTTTTTCCTGATTCTTCACATGATGAGTAATTTTGGATTATATCTTGGCTATTTTGAATATGAAGTTATGAAACTCTAGGTCCTGTTTAAATTCAGTGGAAAGCCACTCTGTTGGCTTATGTGTTGGACTCTTGATTTCAGTTCAAGTCCTGATCCCAGGGTCCTTGGATCAAGCCCCATGTCAGGCTCTGCACTTAGCAGGGAATCTGCTTGAGGATTCTCTCTCCCTCTGCCCCTCCCCCTGCTTGCGTGCACGCTCTCTTTCTCTCTCTCTCATTCTCTCTCCCTAAAATAAATAAATAAATCTTTAAAAATAAATAAATAGATCCAGTGGAGAATGTTGACATTTTTGTTTTACCAGATTCTCAACCAGGCTGGATTTAGGTGGCAAGTTCTGACCAGCCTTCCATGGGTTGTGGTTTCAATGTCAGTTCCAGTTTCAAAGCCTACTCAGGTGTGTCCTCTGTGGACGCACCCCATGTCCAGTCTGGGTCTTAGGTGGTGGTCTACCTTTCAGATCAGTCCTCAAAGTCTTTGGTAGGTTGGTTAGAATCAGACACATGCAGGTACAGCTCAGGGGTTAGCTCAGAAGGTTGTAAGTAACTTTCTGGAGTTGATTTCTTGAGTTCTTTACTCTCTGCTTTCTCCTTATAGCTTCCAGTTCCTTGAGCCTGCCCTTCTTGGTTCTCTGGCCTGAAAGCTGGGATCTTAGTTACCACATTCTGCTACACATTTCCTGAACTGTACCCAAATTCAATCAGCAGGAAGTCGGGGGGCGGGGGGAAGCATTAAAAAAAAAAAAAAAAGACTTCACCCCACCTTCTTGGAATTATACCTCCTCTGACCAGAGAGAAAGGTTTTACTTTTTTAGTTTTAGGTGCCTGAAGACCCGACTGCTGCCACTGAAACCAGCACCACCACTACCGTGGGACTTTCTGGGGACTAAGGCATCAGAGGACAGAGGAACAGATAATTCTTGAGATTTCCCCCTCTGCCTGAGCCTTAGAGCCCCTTCCCCACCCCAGAGCCCTGAGTAGAGGTCTTCTGGAATTCCCTCTTGTTGGGCCCTGATGTGCAATGCTGGATGTAGGGCTCTAAGTCTAGGACATGGAACATCAGAGGAAAAATGAGAAATTCACTGCCAGTATGGCAGTACTTTTAATTCTAGTCTTTTCCCCCAATCTGTCTGCTACCATTTATATTTCAGAGTCTTCAGATAGCTGCTAAATGCATCGGTCCAGGCCATTAGCTGCATTCAATGACCCAGAGAGATTCTTGTGCATGTATCTTATACACATATCCTGGTACCTACAGAAGCATCCATTTATGTAGGGAATATAGTGATGAGAGGAAACACCAGGTCATGAGGGATGCAGATATTTACATTTTGCTAGATACTATGTGGTCTTTTCTACAGGGGCTGTAACCAACTTAACCTCTGGCCAGTAAAGACTCAGAGTTTCCACTGTACACTAGCCTCACCGACACTGAAATAGCAAGTTTTTCTAATTTTGCCATTTTGGTAGAGGTGCTGTGGTATCTCACTGTAGTCCTAATTTGCCTTTCCCTAGGTAGCAATGCAAAATGCCATCAAACACCTTTACACAAATTTCTTGGCCTTCTGGATTTCCTTCTTTGTGAAGCGTCCACTCAGGCCTTTTGCTTGTTTCAATAATGGGTTGTTTCCTTATCCCTATTGATTTTTTGTAGTTCTTCACTCTGGAAAACACCCCCTGTTGGCTGTTTGTGTTATAAATATATTTTTTCTGTTCTGGATTGCTTTTCACTTGCTTAACGGTGTCTTTTTGATGAATAAGAAGTTCTTAACTTTAATGTAATAAAATTGATCATTCTTTTCCCATAGATACAACTTTTGTGTCTATATAAAAACTTCCTGTCTACTCTGTCTGAAAGTGATCTCTCTTGGGCAGCCTGGGTGGCTCAGCGGTTTAAGTGCCTGCCTTCCACCCAGGGTGTGATCCTGGAGTCCCAGGATCGAGTCCCACGTCAGACTCCCTGCATGGAGCCTGCTCCTCCCTCTGCCTGTGTCTCTGCCTCTCTCTCTCTCTGTGTCTATCATGAATAAATAAATAAAATCTTTAAAAAAAAAAAAAAAGAAAGAAAGAAAGTGATCTCTCTTGTCTCAACATCTGGGTGGAATACATCTCAAGCCTATGAGGTATGAGACAGCAAGATCACAAGGGGGACAGTATGAGCTCCAGAGGTAGAGAGATCTGAGTGGCCTCAGACAGGTTCCTTTACCTTTTGGAGCATTAGTTTCTTTTACCTATTATCAAAGATACACTCTCTACCTACAAGATGTGTATAAAGCACCTACCATGGCGTTGGTACATAGTAAGCCCTTAGTAAATGATGGTAGCCATGACTACATTCTCCGAACTCACCTTTCCCCTTGTCCATATTGCCACAACTGCCTGAACCTCATGGCTGCTTTGTGAAACATCAGTCGACTGCATTCAAGGACAACTAAATGGATTAACTGCCCTCAGTAGGCCAGCAAAGTCTCTCACAGGCAGCACCCACCATACAAGAACCACCATCTTCAACTAAAAATGCAGGCCTGATGCCCGGAGGTGTCCTTCTCACAAAGTCAAGTCATCCTGGGGCTCCCATGCAAACCTAATGGCTGCAAGTTGAAGAATCAAAGTAACGTGTCTCTCTGCTCACTGCCCACAGCACAGTGATACGCAGCAGGCTGACTGCCTCAGACATGGGAGAGCCAAGCTCCACCAGCCTGGCTGATGTGGTGTCAGAGGTGTGGGCAGGTCAATCTGTGTCCTGCATGTGAAGAGAGGGAGCATGTTGGCCTGCACATGGGTTGTCATCCTGGAGGATGTGTGTACCTGAGCATATGGGATGTCCATGTAAATGTGCAATGGTGTATGTTCCCAGGAAGCTATATCTTGCTGGAGAGCTCTGATGATTACCTACTCTAGCATACCCGGAGTTTGGGGTCTCTTCATGCTCTCTGCCCCGCTCTCTGGGCCAGGATATGTGCTCAGAAAGTACACACCCTTTATACGAACCTGGGACACTCTGAATAAGGAGGGAGTATCTACCCAAACCCCTTCAGTGTCCACTTTAAAGGAACTGACAAAATCTTCTGGATGTTGCATCCCACTTTGTAGGCCATGAGTCCCCAGAAAAGTTGAAGACTTTCCCACAATTCTGAGGTATGCCACTGCCCTCCCCAGATACCTCCCTCGCCCAACCTCACCAGGCTCCACTTCAAATGTGGCCAAGTGCTGCGTGCCCAAAGGATAGAGGTGGAAGGATTGGTACCTGAGCCTAGTGTTTGTCCAGCGGAGTCAAAGGAAAGAACCACTGAATCTGCAACACAAGAGGACAAATTCATTTTTTCTCCTTCTTAGAGGGAAAAACAAAAACAAAAACCAAAAACCAACTCCCACCGACTCTGCCCAAACCCTCTCCGGAGGGAAAGTCAACTGGATGGAAACTTAGCTGCATAGACAGCTTCCACGGGTCCATGCCCACCCGTCCACTGGGCCAGGAGGCCCTGCCAAGACCCACCCCTCGCCTCCTGCCACTGGGAAGAACATCTCAGGGCAGAGACAGGCCCCACATTCTTCAGAGGTATTTCCTGCCAAATTAGGGGAGACATTTATATTTTTTTTCCTTCTTACAATGAAAATAAAATTAAAGCAATGCAAAAGAAAACATCTCTCCTGCATCTGGTTAAAGGCACTAACATTCCCCTTTGATTCTCCCTTTCTTTTCCTCCTCTTATACCCAAGTGTTGATTATTTCTTTCCCAAAAGGACTTAGAGTGGCCTACAGGAATTTACAGTACACACTGGAACTTAAAAATGAAGAAGTCAAGAAAGTTAAGATATGGTCAGGGGAATGTTAGTACACAACACGCATGCCATGAGGACACATACGCCAGAAGCAGGATCAGGAAGGCTGGAGCTCCCAAACCACCAAAGGAAAGGAGAAAATAAACAGCTACAAGATTTGGTGACCACCGTGCATTCATTTGGCCATTCAGTAAATATTTATTGGGCGTGATATTAATGACTTTGAGATACAGCAGCTAGCAAACAAGCATGCTCTCTACCCTCACAGATCTCCCTGCGATTAGTCTAAGAGACAAAAAAAAGTTGCCAAACAACAAAAGCATCTGATTAAAAGCTGATGAAGTAAAAAAGGGTGCTGTGAACATTCCCATTAAGAACAAGACCTAAAAAAAAAAAAAAAAAAAAAAAGAACAAGACCTGGGGGGCACCTAGAGGGCTCAGTCAGTTAGGCATCCGACTCTTGGTCTCAGCTCACAGTCTTGATCTCAGGGTCGTGAGTTCGAGCCCCATGTTGGGCTCCATGCCGGGTGTGGAGCCTACTTAAAACATAAAAATTAGAACTCACAGGTGAAGGGAAGTAGGGATTAAACCTAACAAGAATGGAATGACGCATTCAAAGAGAATGCCATGTCTCATGTGTGGAGACCTGAAGCACAGCAGAGCGGAGCAACTAAAAGACCAAAATACTCAACAGTATTTAGCAAATACTAAACAGTCATCAGAAAGAAATTTCTCTTGTGGGTCCTAATAATAAAAGGGGGGGCGCCATATGATGTTGAAGACTGTAGCTTCTACAGCATGTCTATAATAAGTAAATGTGAATCTTGTATGGCTATTCCTTCCAACAGGGGCTCATACGAAATGATGGCATAAAGCCAATGAACAGTTCAATAAGCAATTATAAGGAACACCAAGATAATTTAAGGCCCAAGACAACCCCAGATACCCCAGACTCAAAAGGGATCATATTTCAAAGGTTCATTCACCACCAATGAAAGCCAGCTGGATGCATAGAGGACCAGGATCTACAGCCACATTCCCACTCTAGCATTATCCTTCAGATCTTAGGTTGATGTCATTTTCTCTCATTGTACAAGGAAATCCAATGCAATAGTTATCTTAACTGTAAGTAACATCTGTGCCCACTGCTGGACTATCAGCCCCATAAAGGCAGACACTCTGCCTGCTTTGTCCCCTGCTCCATTACCAGCAGAACCCCTGGCACTCAATAACCATTGACTGAATAACCGTGCCCAGAGAAATGAATGGGCCACAGATCCTTTGGGCAAGCCTTCATAAAATATTTTGTCTTGCAGCCAAGTGTTTACAAAGAAAAAGGGTGGCAGACAGCTGGAGGATATGGCTTTTGATAAGGATCCAGAGGCAATATTCTGCACTGACAGTTAAGGGCAGATCCACATGCTTTGAAACCTACCAAGTAGATGGTAGGGTTGATTTTTTATTTTTTATTTTTTATTTTTTTTACAAAACTGCAAAAGCACAGGTAGGTCACTTGGCTGGTCAGACAGGTGACCATCCTATCTCTGTGAGGTAAAATCAATGTCTCTTACAAATTCTACTTCTTTTTTTTTTTTTTTTTTTTTAAGATTTTATTTATTTATTCATGGGAGACACATATAACCCACCAGGGCTGCCCCCAAATTCTACTTCTTTATCAATGTTTCACATATCTGTCTTCTCTCAATGCTACTGCCCTTCCAGAAGAGAACCCTGTATTTCTCTCTTTTTTTTTTAAAGGCGCTTTATTGAGGTATAATTTACATACTATAAAATTCACTCATTTAAAATGTACAATTCAGGCAGCCCCGGTGGCTCAGCGGTTTAGCGCCGCCTTCAGCCCAAGGCCTGATCCTGAAGACCCTGGATCGAGTCCCATGTCAGGCTCCCTGCATGGAGCCTGCTTCTCCCTCTGCCTGTGTCTCTGCCTCTCTCTCTCTCTCTATGTCCCTCATGCATAAATAAAAGTCTTTTAAAAAATAAAAATAAAATGTACAATTCGATGACTTTTAGAGAATTTACAGAGCTATGCAACCATCACCACATGCAATTTTTCAACATCTCCATTACTCCAAGATCTCTCATGTCCATTTACAGTCCCGCCCCGTTCCCACCTCTGGCCACAGGCAAACACTGACTGGTTCACTTACTGTTTCTATAAATTTGCCTTTCTGGACATCTGCTTACCACTTTCGCTGGGTTGTTCTGATAGCCGCTAACCACACCCCTACCCTCAATGGCCCACTTCCATCAGCCTTTGTACCGCTGCTATTATTTCCAAAGGAAAAATATACCTCACTGTGGCTTTGCTCCTGATTAAAATCCCTCAGAGGCTTCCCAGAGCCTGTAAGATTAAGTCCAAGCTCTGACATTCCTTCATTTGCCATTTTTAATATATCTCACGTTCCAGATGGGCCAAACTACCTCTACTTCCCCAGAGGTATACATCTGCGTGTCTTCACACATCAGACATACTGTGCTCACTTCCCATTTGCATGCGAAAAATCTCCAACTTTTCCATTAAGATCCAACTCAATTATCTCCTCTTCTTCTTTCTTCTTCTCTCCTTCTCCTTCTCCTTCAAGTAGGCTCCATGACTAGTGCAGAGCCCAACACAGGGCTTAACTCATGACCCTCAGGTCAAGACCTGAGCTGAGATCATGAGTCGGGAGCCTTAGCCAACTGAGCCACCCAGGCGCCCTAATCATCCCCTCTTCTTGATGCCTTCTCTGGTCAGTTCTGGTCACCCCCTTTGGGACATCACTGTACTGTTATGTCATTTATTATAATCCCTGGTTACTTCTCTTTTTCTCTTATTAAGCAATTCAAGTTCCCTGAGGACAAGAAGTGTGTATTTTTTTGAGGTGGTGATGCCTAGTTCAGTGATTGACACATAGAAAGTGGTCAATGTGTTTCTTAAACAAAAGAATAGGGCATATGAGTGGCTCAGTCAGTTAAGCATCTGCCTTCGGCTAAGGTCATGATCCCAGGGTACTGGGATCAAGCACCACATTGGGCTCCCTGTTCAGAGGAGAGCCTGCTTCTCCTTCTCCCTCTCCCTCTGCCACTCCTTTTGCTTGTGCTCTCTTGCTCTCTACAAATAAATAAAATCTTTTTTAAAAAATGAGTGAAGGGGGCATCCCCGGTGGCGCAGCGGTTTGGCGCCACCTGCAGCCTGGGGTGTGATCCTGGAGACCCAGGATCAAGTCCCACATTGGGCTCCCTGCATGGAGCCTGCTTCTCCTTCTGTCTGTGTCTCTGCCTCTCTTTCTCTGTGTCTATGAATAAATAAATAAAATCTTTAAAAAAAAAATGAGTGAAGGATGCCTGGGTGGCTCAGTGGTTGAGTGTCTGGCCTTTGGCTCAGGGTGTGATCCCCAGGCCAGGGTCTTGGGATCAAGTCCCACATCAGGATCCTCACAGGGAGCCTGCTTCTCCCTCAGCCTATGTCTCTGCCTCTCTCTCTGTTTCTCATGGATGAAGAAATAAAATCTTTTAAAATAATAATAATAATAAAAATATTAATGAATTAATTGAACAAATAAACAAAGGAATAAATCATTAAATGTCCTTGCTTGCTTTCAAAGGTGATGTGATCTAAATGGTATTTCACAAGCTGGGGGGAAAAAAAACTCCATTCTGCATATAGATTTTCATTCAATTCAAGTCAACCTAACTGTCCCTTGGCAGTGAGGCTTCAGGGGTTCGAGTGTGGCCTCCTCCTAGTAGGATAAAAATATGTACGTGAATTAGCGTAAGGAGAATAAGAAAAGAGGCCTCACAGCTTCTAGGTTAGAGGCTGCAGCCACCTGGAGAAGATTAGGACCAGTTTCCTGAGGAGGTGATTGCCCACATGAGCAACAATAAAAACAGCATCTCAAATTTTTATTGCATTTAACAAGTACCATTCCAATTGTAATTCACATTCTTTGTACTCTCAAGCAGTCCTGAAATAATCTCTTTTAAACTTTCCAATATAAAAAAAATAAAATAAAATAAAATAAACTTTCCAATATAAACCAAGAAAAATAGCTTAAGAGTTAAGTAAAAGACTAAAACTTAACTGAGCCTAAAAGTAGTGAGATGAAATGTTAACAGTGGCTGTCTCTGGTGACAGAATTAGAGTAATGTTTTTTACTCTGTGTTTTTGCAAAATTTCTGCAGTGAACATGTATTGCTTATATCATCAGAATAAAAAAAACTGAAAAAAATAACTCTAATCCATGTGTAGGATTTTAACCTCTAATTCGCTGGTACCAATGCAAAAGGATGGAAGGTTCTTGATTGTCTTCGTTTTTCACTGTACATGCCAAAAAGCTGTTCAGCTTTTTCCTGTAGTTACTGAGGTCATCCTTATATTCCAATTCCTAAATAGAATGGGCTTTTTATTGTTATTATTCTTTTTATCTTCCTTCCTCCCCTCCCTCCAAATATCATCAAATGCCTATTATGTGCCAGGTCCTGTGCCAGATACTAGAGACAGGGAGCCAAATAAGAGACTGTCTCTGACTGTCTTGCAGCCAAGGAAGATGGACAAGCTAATTGGCACCTAAAATAAAAATAAAGTAGATAAGGATGTGCAAAAAGTAAGCAGTAAGCAAATGACAGTTTTACTGGAAAGAAAAAGTCAGGGTTTTTGCAGCTATTACTTCCAGTGGTAGTGGCCTGCCCCCAAGAGCAGCACACCTCTGTACTGTGGAAGATGCAAGTGACAGGGTGGAAATTTCAGGAGGAAGTTAGTGACATATTCATATTTTGTGTAAGTTTTGATGGATTTTGCTTTCAGCATGAAAGGCACAGACTTGAGAATCAGTTTGGTCATTCGTTACCTGTGTTTATTCTAAAGGATGTAAGATCATTTTAGTCATCAACCACTGTGACAGCGAAAGCGAAAACTCGGTATTGAACGCATCAAGAAGTTTGTTTTGCGAGAAACAGAGCAAGAATATCCAGACTTCTCCCTCTCAAGCTAACAAATATGTCATTTTTATTTCAAGCAGCCCAGGCTCCAGCTATTTCTGGCTCCCAGGCCAGAGGCAGCCATGTGGTGTGCTACACAAGTGACCGAAGAGAATTCCAGACCAAGGTACAACAGAGCTTTGCTGTGCACAACTTTGTTCAATGAGGAAACCTAGAATTTACTGGAAATCTTTTATTATAGTCAGATGTTTCCTGTGTCTGGTTTCTGAGGCAGATAAAAGGAATATAAAAGCACTATGAAGAATGGGGCTCAGTCTTTCCAGTCGCTGGAGCAGCTTCCAAAGATCAACATACATGAACATGTATGTATTCGGGTACCAGGTAGTTGTCACAGTGCACACTCAACATGTATCTTCTGCTATCTCCCATGTGTAAGCCCTAGAGATGTAAGAGTGATTAAAAAATCTTGCATGCAGGTGAAATAAAAACACATCCCGTACTATACATGTGATATTTGTTACGAGAGTGGATCTTAAATGTTGTCACCACACGCAAAGACACACACAAAACTAGGACGAGTTGATGGACGTCCTAACTTGCCTTGTTGGGTGATCATTTCAAATCATCACATTGTACATCTTGAACTTACACAAAGTTGGTGGTCAGTCAATTCTATCTGATTAAAGTTGGGGATAAAAGGCTAAGCAATAACACAGAGGGATGGAAATAAGAGTAATGAGGGAGATATTTCACTGTCTGTTAAATTAGCAGGTATTTATTAAGCAACTCCTCTACATCAGTCTTATGGATAAGCAAGGACAAGAATGTTCTTATTCTCGAGGAATTATGTTTTAGGCAGGGAGATGAAAAAAATAAGTAAGCAAACCTGTGGTATGAGGAATGTTCAGTGATGTGACAGTGGCCAAGGGTGAAGCAGATGGGGTGTTTCGGGAAGGCTTCTATGAGGAGGTGCCATATGGGCTGAGACCCAAAGACACAGGCCAGACAGGAGAAGACGAAGGGTATAAAAGAGCACTTGGGCAAAGGAAAAGCAAGTATAGCAATCTTAGTACATTTAAAAAACAGAGAGAAGGCCAGTGTTGCTGGATCACAGAACACGGAAAATTCAAGGAGGGTGGGAAATGAGGTCAAAGAGGAAAACAGGAACCAGATCCTTGGGAGGCCCTATGTAGGAGGCCATAGAAAGACTCCGCATTGTATTTCAATAGTTTTAACCAGTGGAGTAACATGATCTGATTTATTTTTTAAACATCAACTTTGACTGCTATGTGGGAATGAAATGGATTATTCTGGCAAGGGAGTAAAAGACAGATTAGGGCAGAGAGCCTGAAGGCAGGGAGATAGATAAGGAGGAGAACACTCATTCCAGATGAGAGGACGTGGCACCCTGACCAAGGCAGTGGCAACAGGAAGAGAGGGATGGATGCTAACTATGTTTAAAAGTGACTGGTAGGACAAGACGGAAAGATGAGGAAGAAGGATTATTTCTACATGTGGGGCTTGGGCAACTAGACGGTAACTGTGGCTTGACTGTCTTCATCTACACCATGTGACCCTGCTTCTCCTCTGGCCACTGACGACTGGACCATAGTGGGAACCTGACCCAGGGACAGGCAATCCACAGATTGATCATTATCCATCTATGAGGCAGACAGGGTCTACCTTTGGGAGTTCAGAGAGTTAAGGAGACACAGCAGACAAACAAGAGCAAAGACCAGTAGGCCATGAGCCAGAGTTAATGTTGGGCCCTACCCAGCCCGCCTCAGAGGCAGAGAGTACAACCCTGCCATTGAGGGCAACAAGACATCTTAAAAGAGCTATCTTGGGGGATCCCTGGGTGGCTCAGTGGTTTGGTGCCTGCCTTTGGCCCAGGGCGCGATCCTGGAGTCCCGGGATCGAGTCCCGCGTTGGGCTCCCTGCATGGAGCCTGCTTCTCCCTCCTCCTGTGTCTCTGCCTCTCTCTCTCTCTCTCTCTCTCTCTCATAAATAAATAAATAAATAAATAAATAAATAAATAAATAAATCTTAAAAAAAAAAAAAAAAGGAGCTATCTTAAATCCAGAATGTTCTTCCAGTGCCAGTGCCTGTGGCATTCAACTATACCATGGATCACACTTCCACTAGATCTTAGGGTTCAGCTTTTCCTTGGTTCCTTTGAGGCTTACCCTATAGTTGAGATTCTCCTTTTTGTGTCTCTTGCTATCTGTCATGGAATCATCTATAGTCTGAGTGGGCTCACTTCCTCTACCTTCCAGTCCTCACCCTTTAATACTCTAGAGCACATTCCACCTTCCTGATGACTGCGTATAACATGCAGATCTGACACTAGGCTGGACCTACACCACTCACCCCATAGGGTCTGAATCTCAGAAGTAGAAGGCCCCTCTTGGACCTTGGCTCTCAGCTGTGTTCTCCAACTGAGCTTTACAGAAGAGCCTCAACTTTAAGAGTTTATTGGTCTATTAGCAGAACCCATACTTTAATGGCCATGTGGCTGTTTCTTATTCTAGCTTCTCCTTAGCTCTTCTCCTGGGCAGAGGGTTCTAACCTCCTAGCCTTGGCTGCTAAATTTCTTCCCTCTCCCCCCAGTCCCAAACATACAAAACCTGAATAAATGAGATTCCTGAAGATAAAGAAAAAAGAAGATAGAGAAAAAAGGTCTGAGGACAGAAAATAAAACCCACCCATTAATTTAGGGGCATGTGGTATATGAAAGAGAAATCAGTGAAATAATCAAAGAGACAGGAGTGACAGGACAGAGCGAGCCATAGGAGGTGAGAGTTGGTTACAAGAAGGAATATTGAAATGTGGCAAGAGGTGGAAGAAACTGATGGATGAAAAGATACAGCAGAATTATTCACTGCAAAGACACCTGTAACCTCAGTGGGAACCATTTCTGTACAATGATCTGCTTGCAGACTTGGCTGTGAATAAACAGAGTAGATATAGTAAACGTATTTCAAGAAGTTTCTTAGATCTATTTCATTAATTTAACTTCTCAAACACACATAATAGGATTCTTACTAAGCTCGAAAGAGGAAAAGATTAGACATGGTCGCTGACATGGAAGAGTTTATGAACGAACCATCCATCAGGAAGAGAATACAGAGAAGTTGCTATAGGAGTTCAGAGGCAAGAGGAAGAGTTTTTGGTGGGAGAACCTAGTAAGACATGGAAGAGATAAGTATTTGAGCTGGTATGAAATGACCTTATAGGACAGGCTATGCTGGTAGGGTGGGAACAGCTTAGGAGAAGCACTGAAGCATTGCAAGTGAGGGGTGTGTGGTTTCAGGAAGCTAAAATCATACCTAATTAATATATTAGGGTTTCTTTCAGGAGGTAAAAATGCATGTGACTAAAAGGGAACTCGTCGATACGATCTGTTTAGACTTTCAAAAAAGGCTTTGACACATCAAAGACTATTTTTAAAAAGTGAGTCACCACAGAATTGAGAAAAAAAGTGCTATATCATCCAGGAGACAAAAGGCACTTGGCTGAGGAGCAGGGGCAGGACACCCCCTGGGGCATCGGCACCCACAGGGAGACCAGGAAGTCTAGGAGGAGCTAGAATTCTACTACCTCTGTGAGGGTGGAGCTGGAATTCTACTACCTCTGTGAGGGTGGGGGAAGGGAAGGAGGGTAGCACTGCTTATAAACCCCAGAGTGGGCAACAGAAGCAGCTGGAATGACCCCAGAACTAGGCATGTGCTGAAACTGAGTGAGGTGTCAGATGAAGTCTGGAACTGCAGGGGCACTAGAAAGCTTTAGTCCTAGTGCCCTCAAAATAGGAAAGAGCTGGACTGGGTGCGAGAACTACAGTTTGCTGTACTCTGGCTTCAAGTACCCACATAACTCCACTCCCTTCTAAACCCCTCTAAGTGACATAAAAGATCATTTGTTGTAAAGCAGAAAGCAGTAAACAAAGACAAAGAAAATAGGAGAGGAGACACCAGCAATAATGGATTTTGAAGCTGGAAAGCAGATAAACAAGAACTGATGCAGCAAACCCCCTGAAAGCTAAATCCTAGGCTAGTAGTGGAGAAAGCTGACATAGAACCTGAAATACCCCACAGAACCCCCCAAAGGCTCAATCGCTGAGCACAACAGGTACCACTGGAAGTGGGAGAGCAAACAATACTAAAAACAAGACACCACACTCTTAAGTACGGACTGAGATCACCAGGCATTAGAAAAAAGTATCCAATGTAAAGAACAGAGACCAAAACAATTGGAAAACAACTACAATAGTGGAAAACACAGAAGATACAAATGGAGATGAAATCTCAGGGAAAAAAAATGATTAAAATCCTCAGAGAGAAGATACTTTATTCATGAAACAAAAGATGTCAATTTTTCAAAAAGGCATGTTTAGTGAATAAAATGAAAATAATAACTCTCAAAAATTAAAAAGACGATAGTAGAAATGAAAAAGATTGGAAAATAAGTTGAGGAAATCTCTCAGAATGTACAGTGAAAAATAGTTGGAAAACAGGAGAGAAAAAAATTCTTTTTAAATTAGAGGGCCAGTCTAGGAGACATGACATCTGAATACAGGAGTTCTAGGAAGAAAAAAATGAAAGGGAGAAAATATTCAAAGAAGTAACTCAATAAAATCTCTCCATAATTAAAGGGCTTGGGGGTTTTCTTTTACCTCTGAAAGGACTTCTGAGAGTAGAGCACAATATGAAAATCACCCTCCATCAAGGTACAGCATCATGAGATTTCAGAACAGTCAAATTTCCAGAGGTTTTATGCAAATAATAAATCAGAATGGCATTAAGACCCCTCAACAGTAACAGAGAAAGACTAGAATGCAGTGGGACAATATCTTCAAAATACTAAGGGAAAATAATTTCCTTCTTTAGAGTTTATTCATATGAGAGAGAGAGAGAGAAAGCACATGAACATTAGCAGGGAGAGGGGCAAAGAGAGAAAGACAGGGAGAGAGTCAAGCAGACTCCCCAATGAATGCAGCACCCAGACGCACACTTGATCCCAGGACCCTGAGATCATGACCTGAGCCGAATTCAGACATTTAACCAACTGAGCCACTCAGGTACCCCTAAGGGAAAATAATTTCTAACCAAGAATTCTATACCTAGCCAGACTATCAATTAAGTATGAGATTAAAAACAGATTCATACAGGCAAGGTCTCAAAAATTTACCTCTCATGCATCCTTCCTCAGGAAACTATTAGAGGATATGTTCCACTAAATGAAGAACAACAACAAGAAAAACACACACACACAAAAAAAACCCCCATGGGATCCAGTAAGCAAGACACACCAGAAGAGTATGACAGTGGAGAGTGACTCCAAGACACAGCCCAGCAGTAGGGATAAAGAGCAAACAGTCCAGAGTAGTGCCCATCAGAAGGCTCCTAGAGAGATTTTATTCAAGAAAATGAAAATGATAGACCACCTAACGTGTTTGAAGGTATGGAGAATAGATTCATACAACTGAGGAAGAGTTTAAAATTGAATTAGTGGGATCCCTGGGTGGCGCAGCGGTTTGGCGCCTGCCTTTGGCCCAGGGCGCGATCCTGGAGACCCAGGATCGAATCCCACATCGGGCTCCCGGTGCATGGAGCCTGCTTCTCCCTCTGCCTGTGTCTCTGCCTCTCTCTCTCTCTGTGACTATCATAAATAAAAAAATAAAAAAATAAAAAATAAAAAATAAAATAAAATTGAATTAGTGATAAATACACAGAAAACTAAGCAAAACAAAATGTGCAGTGAAAACACAGTAACCTTGTTATCTACATATAGCATTTTCATGGTCATAGTATATGGACTGAATGCTGTTCTAACTGTATCAGAAGAATGGGGGGATGAACTTCCTATCTGTGGTGGAGAAGCAGTGAGTGTGATCAAGTACCAAATCTTCATCTTCCATTGTAGAAAGTCAATAGGTAATACCCAAAGCAGAAGTATTAAGAACTAGCAATATAAATATGTTATTTAGAGATTTAGAGGTAAATACCAAGCACAGTACTTAGAAGAATTGAAAGTGGATGCCTCCAGAGGTAGGAAATCAAGTAGTGGTGGTAACAGAGGAGGGCTTTTCTTTCTTGTCCATTTTTGTTGGTAACAAGCCTTGCAGAGGTGTCTTTTTGAACTATGTACATGTATAATTTCAGTAAGAACAAACACTAAATTAACTTGCACAGGATTACATAGCCTACAGTGGTAGGAATGGGGCTTCAAATCTAGTTGATCTGGTTCTCTAACCTATTTGTCATATATCTACCAACAAGGTCAAGGAAGAGTCTATTAGAAATCTGGGTGACTCATATTTGACCACATCCTACTTACTTAATGCCTTACTAGATACTGTCTTATGTCATTTCATGATTATTTATCTAAACTTGATTTATCAAAAATAGTTTAGAATAAAAGGCAATCAAAAGACAAACAACCAAATACGTGAACCTTGTTTGGGCCCAGATTAAAAAAAAAAACAACAAACTATGAAATGGCATCTCTAAAATTAGAGACATTTGAGTATGGATTATGTATTAGAAGATTAATTAAAGAATTAGATTAATGTGAGGTAATAACATGATAGCTATATTTTTAAAAGTCTTTCTCTTAGAGATCTATACTGAAATATTTATGGGTAAAACGACATAATATCTAGGATTTGCTTTAAAATCCAATATAATTTTTTAAAAATCCAATAATAAAAGAGAAATGAATCTCTGTGAGAACAGGGCCTGCATTATTCAAATGTACCAGAGACTCTCAGACAGGATGAGACTCTTTAGTCATTTGCTCTGACATTCTGTTCTTCATTTGGAAAAAAGATGTACTTGGTAGGCTGTCATTAAAAGAGGATGATACTGGGATGTCTGGGTAGCTCAGTGAGTTGAGCATCTGACTCTTCATTTTAGCTCAGGTCATGATCTCAGGGTTGTGGGATTGAGCCCTGAGTCAGTCTCCCTGCTCAGCATGGAGTCTGCTTGAAATTCTCTCTCTCCCTCTGCCCAAGCCCCCAGTCTCTCTCTCTCTCTCTCTCAAATAATAAATAAATAAATCTTTAAAAAAGAGAGAGTATGGTATTTGGGACACCTGGCTAGCTCAGTGGGCAGAATATGTGTTTCTTCACTTGATCTTAGCCAAAAGGCCGAGAAGCAATGAGTATACGACTCTTGATCTCGAGATCATGAGTTCAAGTCCCTTGTTGGGTGTGAAGATTATTTAAAAAAAATAAAAATTTTAAAATAAACAAATAAAAATAAAAAAGTATGATGCCATTCTATTCTCCGGAGATAACTTAGTTAAGGCAAAGGGAGGGGATAGAGTAAAAAGGTTGCTCAACAAAGTTTTTATATTCTGTCATGAGAAATTATGTGTATCTATGACTCTGTAATATTTCTATATAAAAAGGGAGGGTATGCACCAGTCAGTACTCCAGCTGAGAAATGAAAAGCTGTACCTAGTTGCCATCACTACTGTTCATCTTAAGTACTGAGAATGGAAGGTAGGGGAGAAATGGAATACATCATGGGTGAGAATGTAAAATGATGAAGCAGCTCTGGAAGAGTCTGGGATTTCCTCAGTTTGTTGTTGTTGTTGTTGTTGCTTTATTTTTTTATTTTTTATTTTTTTAAAAGATTTTATTTATTTATTCATAGACACAGAGAAAGAGGCAGAGACACAGGCAGAGGGAGAGGGAGAGGGAGAAGCAGGCTTCATGCAGGGAGCCCGATGTGGGACTCGATCCCAGGTCTCCAGGATCACACCCCAGGCTGCAGGTGGTGCCAAACCGCTGCGCCACCGGGGCTGTCCTGTTGTTGCTTTAGTTTTTGTTTATATATTTATCTAAGTAATCTCTATACCCAACATGGGGCTCAAACTCATGACCCTGAGATCAAGAGTCACCTGTTCCTCCACCCCAGTCAGCTGGCCCTCCGCACCCCCCTCAGTAGGTTAAATATAGTTTCTATAGGACTCAACAATTCTACTGCTAGGTCTATACATACCCAAGAGAATTTTATGTCCACACAAAAACCTGAACATCAATGTTTACAGCAGTATTACTCACGATAGCCAAAAAGTGGAAGCCACCTAAATGTCTATCAGCTGATTAGTGGATAAACTAGATGTGGACTATCTATATCATGGATTATCATTCACCATAAAAAGGAATGAAGTATTGTTACATGCTTCAGCATGGATGAATCTTGAAACATTATACAAAGTGAAAGCCAGTCACAAAAGACCAAATACTGTATGATTCCATTTATGCGAAATGCCCCAAATAGGCAAATCTATCGTGGTAGAAAGTAGATTAGCAGCTGCCTAGGGCTAGGAGTGGTTGGGGGAAAGTAGAGCATGACTACAAACGGGTAGGGTTTCTTCCTAAAACAATGAAAATGTTAAAAAATTCATTGTAGTGATGTGTACACTCTCTAAAAGGACCAAAAACCATTTGATTGTGTACTTTCAATGGGTGAGCTGTATCTGATATAAAATATTGTTCAAGAAAGCTGTTCCCTAAAGAAAGGGGGGAGGAGACTGGAAGGCACATCATGTCTCCTCTAGGGAAACATGACTCCTCTGAACACAGGGAACTTTACTGTTCGGATTTTTTTTTTTTTTTTTAAGATTTATTTATTCAGAGAGAGAGAGGCAGAAACACAGGCAGAGGGAGAAGCGAGCTCCATGCAGGAAGCCTGACATGGGACTTGATCCCAGGTCTCCAGGATCACACCCAGGGCTGCAGGCGGCGCTAAACCACTGTGCCACCAGGGCTGCCCTTTTTTTTTTTTTTTTTAACAAAAGCAAGAAAGAAACCTCAGCAGAGGGCTAAGAAATCAGTGAAGGCAATCGTTATTTATTACTTAATTATTATAGCGAAGAGAAAATTAAAAGGACCTAGTTTTTAAAACCCTCTTTTGGCTTCTGTCCTTAATATTCTGAATCTCTTATATAGCAATTTCTTTTAAAGATTTTATTTATTTATTCATGAAAGACAGAGAGACAGAGAGAGAGAGAGAGAGAAAGAGAGGCAGAGACACAGGCAGAGGGAGAAGCAGGCTCCATGCAGAGAGCCTGACGCGGGACTCCATCCAGGGTCTCCAGGATCAGCCCTGAGCCGAAGGCGGCGCCAAACCGCTGAGCCACCGGGGCTGCCCCACATACTCTTTACTTAGCACAGTACCTGATGCACAGCAGACATTCAGTAACTATTCTTTTTTTAAAGATTTATTTTATTTATTTATTTTTTTAAAGATTTTATTTTATTTATTCATAGAGACAGAGAGAGAGAGAGGCAGAGACACAGGCAGAGGGAGAAGCAGGCTCCATGCACCGGGAGCCCGACGTGGGATTCGATCCTGGGTCTCCAGGATCACGCCCTGGGCCAAAGGCAGGCGCCAAACCGCTGAGCCACCGGGGCTGCCCAAGATTGATTGATTTATTCATGAGCGGCACAGACTGAGACAGAGGCAGAGACATGGGCAGAGGGAGAAGCAGGCTCCATGCAGGGAGCCCGACATGGGACTCGATCCCGGATCCCGGGATCACGACCTGAGCCAAAGGCAGGCGCCAAACCACTGAGACACCCAGGCGTCCCAGTAACTATTTATTGAATGATAAATTTAAAAAATGAATGAACAAATGATGTGGAATCTGAAAACAGTCAATCTTTAGGAAACAAAAAGCCTACCATGTCCTTTTTCACTATAAAAGAAAGAGTTGAAACCTACATAGCATTACTGTATTTTTTTTGAAGTCTGTGTTTTAGAATATCCCCAGGATGCTTGGTTCCGCCTCCTTCAGAGAGAGGAATAACGTATGCCTTCATGCAGGGCTTTCCCTTACTTCATACAGGGCTTTACTATTCTAGTCCTGTCTCTGGCCCCTAAGCTAAAAACTCGTGATCATGGTCAGCAATGCAAAGGTCCTGAATCTGCCAGAGAGTGGAGCTCTCTCAGTGGCCCACATACCTGCACTTATAGCAAGGTGCAGTCTTCTGGAAACATTCACTGCAAAACTCTCCACCAGAGACTGGCACAGAAAACAGCTCTGATTCTTTTTTTTTTTTTTTTTTTAACAGCTCTGATTCTTATTAAAATATATAATAGGCTATATGGCCCCATTTGCTCAGTGAAACTATAATAAAATATCAAAAGAAAAAACCAAGTTAGAACTGGAATCACCACAGCCTCTAACACTGTTTTATATAATAACAACGATTCACTGTCATCACATACAGTACATATTAAGATCTAACCAACTGCCCCCCAAATGTCTTTTATGGCCTTTCTCTTCACATGTGGGTTCCAATTAAACTTCACCCATCACATGTGGCTATTTTGTCTCCTTAACCTCTTAAATTAGGAACAGCCCACTTCCTCCCATTTTTGTTTACTCATGTCACTGACTTTTTTTTCAGAAGAGTCCAGGTCAATTGGTTTGTAGCATGTCCTACACATTGGATTTGTCTGATTATGTCCTCAATTGTCTGATTATGTCCTCAATACCAGATTCAGGTTAAATATTTTTGGCACACTCTGTAGATAATGGGGATTTACCTCTGCATCACATTAGAAGGCATATAATGTCAGACTACCATACTGATGATGTTATACTTGATCATCTGATTAAGACCACTTTTTCTCCCTTGTGATTAGTAAGCTAATTATTAAGAAATCAATGAGAATTAATAAGTCAATTTTCTTAGTGTGATAATGGTACTGTGGCTATGTAGGAGAAAATGCTTAAGGTTTTTTTGGAGGGGAGGGTTGGGGCTTTTTTGAGGAGGAGTTGGAGTTTTTCTGAGGGGGGGAGAGGCACAGAGGGAGAAGAAAAGAGAGAATCTCAAGCAGGCTCCACACCCAGCATGCAGCCTGATGCAGGGCTGGATCTCATGACCCTGAGATCATGACCTGAGCCAAAATCAAGAGTCAGATGGGAGGCAGCTGGGTTGGCTCAGTGGTTTAGCGCCCTCTTCGGTCCAGGGCCTGATCCTGGAGACCTGGGATCAAGTCCCACGTTGGGCTCTCTGCGTGGAGCCTGCTTCTCCCTCTGCCTGTGTCTCTGCCTCTCTCTGTGTGTGTCTCTCATGAATAAATAAATAAAATCTTTAAAAAAAAAAGTATCAAAAACTGCAGCTTACTTTTAAATAAAGGAATACTATGAACAACCCTAGGCCTACAGGTTTGATAACCTAGATGAGATGGATTAATTCCTTGGAGACACAATATGCCAAAACTCACACAAGAAGAAATCAACAATCTGAATAGGCCTGTATCTATCAAAGAAATTGAATCAATAATTAATAGCCTTCTAAAACAGAAGGCACCAAGCCCAGATGGGTTCACTGGCGAATTCTACCAAACATTTAGGTAAGACATTAAACCAATTCTCTATTATATCTTCTAGAAGACAGAAGCAGAGGGAATGCTTCCTCACTTATTCTAAAAACCTAGCATTAGGGATCCCTGGGTGGCGCAGCGGTTTGGCGCCTGCCTTTGGCCCAGGGCGCGATCCTGGAGACCCGGGATCGAATCCCACGTCAGGCTCCCGGTGCATGGAGCCTGCTTCTCCCTCTGCCTGTGTCTCTGCCTCTCTCTCTCTCTCTCTCTCTCTCTGTGACTATCATAAATAAATAAAAATTAAAAAACAAAAAAACAAAAAAAACCTAGCATTATTCTAATACCAAAACAGGACAAAGACATTACAGGAAAAGAAAACTACAGACCGATATCTCTCATGAACGTAGACGTAAAAATCCTCAACAACATATCAGAAAATTGAATCCAGCAATGTATTAAAAGAATCATATACCACAACCAAGTGGGATTTATCCCAGATGGAAGGCTGATTTGATATTTGAAAATCAATTAATATAATACATCAATATCAGCAGGCTAATAAAGAAGCAGCACATGATCACATCAACAAATACAGAAAAAGCATTTAACACAATCTAATACCCAGTGATGATAAAAACTCTCAGTAAACTAAGAAAAGAGCAGAACTTTCTCAACTCGATAAAGAATATCTACAAGAAAACTACTAGTACTATCACTTAATGGTGAGAAACTAGAAGTTTTCCCACATGATCAGGAAAGAAACAAGGCAAGAATATCCCCTCTCACCACTCCTTTTCAACATTGTACTGGAAGTCCAAGCTAACACAATGAGGGGGGAAAAAGGAAATAAGGTATACTGATAGGGAAGGAAGACATAAAACTGTCTTTGTTCACAGATGACATGACTATGTAAAAAAACTGAAAGAATTGACAAAAAAAAAAAACCTCTTAGAACTAATAAGTAATTATAGCAAGGGTGTCAAGATACAATGTTAATATATAAAAGTCAATCACTCCTATAAACTAGCATTGAAAGAATGGAATTTGAAATTTAAGACAATACCATTTACATTAGTACTCCCCAAAATGAAACACTTAGGTTTAAATCTAACAAAATACAAGATGTATAAGAGGAAAAAATGTAATTTCAGATGAACAAAATCAAAGCAGAATTAATAAATGGAGAGACATCTCACATTCTACTAGAAGACTAAATATTGCCAAGAGGTTAGTTCTTCCAAACTTGAGCTATAGATTCAAGGCAATCCCAACCAAAATCCCAGCAAGCTATTTTATGAATACTGACAAACTGATTCTAAGGTTTATATGGAGAGGTAAATGACCCAGAACAGGTGACATAACACTGTAGAAGAAGAACAAAGGTGGGAGACTGGCATTACCTAACTTCAACACTACTATAAAACTATAGTAATCAAGACAGTGTATTGGCCAAAGAAGAGACAAACAGATCAATGGAACAGCACAGAGAGTCCAGACACAGACTCACATAGAGTCAACTGATCTCTGACAAAGGAGCAAAGGCAACACAGGGAGCAGAGACAGTCCTTTCAACAAGTGGTGCTAGAACAATTGGCCATCCACAGAAAGAAAGAGAAAGAAAGAAAGAAAGAAAGAAAGAAAGAAAGAAAGAAAGAAAGAAAGAAAGAAAGAAAGAGGAAAGGAATCTAGGTAGAGACCTTTCAAAAAACTCAAAATGGATCACAGACCTATTTATAAAACAGAGAACTCTTTAGAAGACAGAGGAGAAATCTAGATGACCTTGGGTTTGGCGGTGACTTTTTAGATACAACACCAAAGGTGTGATCCAGGAAAGAAAGAACTGTCATACTAGACCTCATTAAAATGAAAAACTTCTGCTCCATAAAGACAGTGAAGAGACAAGCACAGTTTGGGAGAAAATAATTGTAAAAGGCAAATCTGATAAAGGACAATTAACCAAAATACACAAAGAACTCTTAAAACTCAACAATAAAAACAGATAACCCAATTTAAAAATGGGCTAAAGACCTTAATAGACTCCTCACCAAACAGAATATATGGATGACAAACCTATAAAAAGACATTCCACAGGGCACCTGGCTGGCTCAGTTGGTAGAGCAGGTGACCCTTGATCTCAGGGGTTGTGAGTTCAAGTCCCATGGTGGGTGTGGAACCTAATTAAAATAAATAAATAAAGTAAAAACTTCCCCCCAAAATAGATGTTCCATATCATATGCCAACAAGCTTTGCATAGTGACAGTATCATAGCCAATGAGGTTCATCTGAGGTATGATTATTGGCAATTGAAAATTTTTCCCATATCATATGCCAACAGAGAAATGCAAATCAAAACAATGACATACTACTACACATCTATTAGAATGGCCAAGATCCAGAACACTGACAGCACCAAATACTGACAAGGGTGTGGAGGATTTTTTTGTCACAGGACAAGGATCCTGTGAAAAACAGAATTTTTCATTTATTGTTAGTAGGAATGCAAAGTGGTACAGACATTTTAGAAAACAATTTGGCAGTATCTTACAGAACTAAACCTACTCTGCTATACATTCCAACAATCGTATTCTTTAGTATTTATCGTTAGGGACTGAAAATTTACGTCCACACACAAACACAAAAAACCTGCATACAGATGTTTATAACAGCTTTATTCACAATTGCCAAAACCTGGAAGCAATCGAGAGATGTCCTTTAGTAGTTAAATAGATAAGTAAACTGTGGTAGATCCAGAAAATGGAATATTATTAAGTGATAACAAGAAATAAACTATCAAGTCATGAAAAGAAATGGAGGAGCCATAAATCCATATTACTGAGTGAAAGAAGCCAATCTGAAAAGGCTGCATACTGTAGGATTCCAACAATATGACATTTTTGGAAAAGGCAAAACTATAGAGACAATAAAAAGATCAGTGTTTACCAGGGGTTGGGAAGAAGGGGAGAGATGAACAAGTGGAGCACAGGGGATTTTTTTAGGGCAGTGAAACTATCCTGTATGACAATATAATAGTGGATACATGTCATTACACATTTATCCAAAGCAACACACAGTGTAACACCAAGAGTAAACCCTACTGTAAACGATGGGCTCTGGGTGATAATGATGTGTCTGTGGTTCATCAACTGCAACAATGGGGATGGTTGGGGGTGTTGATAGTGGTGGAGGCCATATATGTGAGGGGACAGAGGATTTATGGGAAAAATCTGTACTTCCCCCTCAATTTTGCTATGAACCTAAAACTGCTCTAAAAAATGAAGTCTTAAAAATAAAAACTCTGCAACTTACTTTCAAATAGTACAGAAAGGGATCCCTGGGTGGCGCAGCGGTTTGGCGCCTGCCTTTGGCCCAGGGCGCGATCCTGGAGACCCAGGATCGAATCCCACGTCAGGCTCCCAGTGCATGGAGCCTGCTTCTCCCTCTGCCTATGTCTCTGCCTCTCTCTCTCTTTCTGTGTGACTATCATAAATAATAAATAAAAAAAGAAAAAAAAAAACAAATAGTACAGAAAAATGTGTCTGTCCATCCGTCTGTCTACAGAGAAAGAACAGATGCAGCAAAACATTAAAATGTTAACTAGAAAATCTAGCTGAAAGGATCCTGATGCTCACTGTACTGCTGTTTCAACATTTCATTGGGGTTTTTTTGGTAATTTTTCCAAAGCAAAAAACTGAGGTGAAACAAATAAAAAGGGTTAACAGTGGGTCAGAACTGAAGTCCTGAGACAAGAGCATGTAGTAATCTCCATCGGCTAACACTAAGATGCCAAAGAAGGTTGAGCTAGAATCTCTCCACTCCTTGGGGAAAAAGAAAAAACAAAAACTCACAGGTTGAATGTCAACCAGAAGCCATAATCACAGCCACCAGAGGTGGGTCAGATGCGAGCCTACGGAGGTAATTGAGAAGTAAGTCACTGCAGTGACAATACTCAAAACCCTTCACTTCTTACTGTTTCACTCCCATGTCCCTACTCATGAGAGCATTTACAACCAAACTAAGAAATTCATTAGGGACGCCTGGGTGGCTCAGTGGTTGAGCATCTGTCTTGGGCTCAGGGCGTGATCCCGGAGTCCTGGGATCGAGCCCCACGTTGGTCCCCCCACAAGGAGCCTTCTTCTCCCTCTGCTTGTGTCTCTGCCTCTGTGTGTCTCTCTCATGAATAAATAAAATCTTAAAAAAAAAAGAAAACTTAAAATTATATCTATACACCAATGTGATTATATACAACAAGGAAAAATGGGACACAGGAAGCAATTAAAAAAAATAGAACAAAAAATTACTTCAGATTGCCTCTGAATGACAGAAGTATATATAGGTGTTCATTCTAAAACGAGCCTTATTTTTTCGTGACTCAAACACACACACACACACACGCAATTTTATGAAAAATTCTAATTCCTGAGTTCTGGTCTAATTTTGAGATTTACTACATGAAAAGTGGTTTCCAAAAAGACCCAGTCTTACTTATTTAAATAAAAATGAGGATTTCCAAGAATCTGTATCACAGTGCATGCAGAAGAGGTCTCTAATTCATGTTTTCCAAACCAGTTTGTTTATGGCAGACACGTTCAAGCACTCATTTTAGATATAAAATGCGTTTAAAAATTTTATGTACATGTAAATAAGCAGGCACGCTGATTGCCCAAAGGGAGGGAGCCAGGGGATGGTGGGTGCTGGGAATTGCAGAGAGAGACACCAGGGTCGACCCCAGGTGACACGGGAAGAGGGAATCCCACTGGATGTGGCAAAACCGGAATGAAGATCGGATTCTGGCAGGTGCAGGGGTGAGGCCCCGGGTCACAGGAGATGCCAGCCATCTGGCAGACGAGCTGTGAAGCCGGTGGCCCATCAGGGCATGCAGGGCTCTGTACACCCTGCTGGGGAGTTTTGAACACATCCTGCCTGGGACCAGGGCATAGTGCTTCCCTCCAGCTCCGAGCCGGGACTTCATTTGATTTAATATCCCAGCCATTTGGCAAAATATCTGGCCTGCAGCAGGAATTCAGCAATATTCGCTGAACTGAATGAGGTCTTCTCCCTTCTAAGCAATGAGAGGCCAGGGGAGTTCTGATCAGAGGCTTTGCTTCTCTCATGGACAGTCGAGAGCGGTCCAACTAATTTTCATCCCTGTCTTGCTTCCAGGACGGTTTGTTGCTTTTCCTCCGATCGAGGTGGTCTTTGGACAAGATGTGCCTTTTTTTAAAAAGATATTTTATTTATTTATTCATGATACACACACACACACAGAGAGAGAAAGAGAGAGAGAGAGAGGTAGAGACACAGGCAGAGGGAGAAGCAGGCTCCATGCAGGGAGCCCGAAGTGGGACTCGATCCTGGGGCTCTAGGATCACACCCTGGGCCCAAGGCCGCGCTAAACTGCTGAGTCACCTGGGCTGCCCAAGACATGCCTTTTCATTATGATTTTTGTCACCAGCTCGACCTCGACAAATCAAGATGAGCTTGCACCTCCCTTCTTGCACCAAAAGCTCTAAGTCTGCTCTGTTCCTATTCGTTAATCTATGCATACAGGTGGGGGCCTGAAGGCCAGTCACCGGGGAAGAGGTTCTCTCTCAAAACTTCTTGTATAAAGTTGCTCGTAATACACTCTTTTTATCTTTTTAAGGTCTTCAGCTTCTCTCGCACGGTCTCTCCTCCATTCCTGGCGTTGCTCATTTGGCCCTGGTGTTCCCACGCTCCCCCCCCAACCCATCCATCCCTCTATGCTTAGCCCTACCAGAGGTCTGTCCATTTTATCACTCTTTTGAAAGGACAAACTTTTGTTTTGTTGTTTTGTTTTGTTTGTTAATTTTCTATATTCTGAGGTGAGTTGTGTTTTTTTTTTTTTTGTTTTGTTTTTTCTCTTCCAACTCTCTTTATTACTTTGGCTTCCTTCTTTGGGTTTAACTTGCTGTACATTTCCTAACTTCTTGAAACACAGGTTCAGATCTCTGATTTTTAGCCTTTGTTTGTTTGTTTTTTTCTAATATACGTACTTAGGTCTGATTTCCCAGGAAGCTTGGTTTTAATAGCATTACATATGTTCTAACGTGTTTTTAGTGTTTTTAGTATCGTTTAGCTCAAAATACTCTCCAGTTTCCGTTATGATTTGTTTTCATTGACATGACGGTTATTTACAAGTTTACTTCTTGACTTCTAAACACGTGAGGATTTTCTAGTTATCTTTCTGTTACTATTTCTAGCTTAATTCCACTCTGGCCAGAGAATTTATTCTGTATGCTACCAATCCTGGGAAATTGGTTGAGACCTGCTACGTGGACGGCCTGGGGTCTCCTCTTCATTTACCTGGTAGAGTCTAAATTTTTCAGTGCAACCTGAGTCATGACCCACCCACCTGGTGAGGGACATGTCCCCATTAGAGCCCTGCCGTGCTGGCCATGCTGGCTTCCCCGTAGTTGTCCAAAGATGCCAGGCTTTCATATTCTGTCACTTCGCCCGTAATCTTCACTTTGCCAGAGATGCCCCAGTACCACTGTCTGCTCCTCCTTAGGATCCTTCTATATGCAGCTCAGATCACCCTCCACCCTCCATGCGGCCTTTCCAGTCCCCGCCCCATCCCTGAACTCACAGAGGCAGCTGGTACCCACATCTCACCTCCTTTCTCTCGTCACTGCTCTTCCACGCTGCTGCCAGAGTTACCTTTCTAGAGCACAGATCCAACCATTTCTCATTCTGGCTTACAATCGTCATCAGACCCCTCTACCCAGAGCCTGAAGTCTGTGTTCCACACAGGAGTCTCTCCTGGCCGCTGAGTGAAGTAAGCCAGTCAGAGAAGGACAAACATTATATGTTCTCATTCATGTGGGGAATATAAATAATAGTGAAAGGGAATATAAGGGAAGGGAGAAGAAATGTGTGGGAAATATCAGAAAGGGAGACAGAACGTAAAGACTGCTAACTCTGGGAAACGAACTAGGGGTGGTAGGAGGGGAGGAGGGGGGGGTGGGAGTGATTGGGTGATGGGCACTGGGGGTTATTCTGTATGTTGGTAAATTGAACACCAATAAAAAATAAATTAAAAAAAATAAATAAGGAGTCTCTCCTGGCCTTTGTCCAGGTCCCCACACCTGTGTTCATGCTATTTCCTACCTAAAATGCACTTCCTGCCTCATTCCTGCAGCTTTCAAGTAAAGGCTCAGGACTTGCTCCCTCCACAAAGTCCTTGCAACACCCCCATCCCCTAACACTGCACTTCCAGGGCAAAGTAATCATTCCCTGTATAATGGTCATCATCAAGGGCGGAGGTGGGGGCAGGGGAATTTTAATTATGCTATTTCTTTTATTTCAGGGAGATTTTGGTACTTTCACAGCAGAGTGTGGGTTTTGCAAAAGGTTGGCCTGCACTGTATACCCAGCCATATCTCCCTCCGTCTTAGCACATGTCTCACCTAGGGCACTAATTTTTTAAAGTATGTCTTACCTACCAGACTATAATTTCCTTAAAAGTAGGGAATGAAGCTTATTTAATTTTGTTCTTCAGAGACAAGCACAGTAACTAGCTTAATAAGTACAACTAAATGAATTTCACTGAGGGAATTAAAGGAAGACAATTTTAAATTCTAGGTACTCAAATAGAAATTCCAGAAGAAAGCTCTGCGCTCTGTTAATTCCTGAAGTCCAGAGCACCATGTTTCCACCAGGTATTTCCATTCCGTGTAAGAAACTTTAATGGCCCTGCTGCATTAAATCTAAATTTGCAGAGCTGGCACCCAGGCCTCCGTAATGGGACTCTGCCCCCCATTCCAATCTTCTGTCCCACTTCTGCGCCCCACCCCACCCCTTGCCACCATTTTTCACAAATGACTCTCAGCAATCACTGTTGCTTCAGAAATATTGCTAATGCTCTACTTAATGGGAGCACTTTCCCCAGGTCCCCTAATGTCTTACCCCACCCATCAGGGTCCCAGCTTCAGAGAACACTTAATCCCACCTTGTCTTAGCCTTGGTTCCTTTCTCTGAGCCTCAGCTTTCAGGCTGCAAACTTGTCAGGCCCTGGTGCCTCTCATCCTGTGTGCCCACACAGTGCCTAGAACATGGCTAGAAGAGGCCCAGCTGTCACTCGGCAGTAACACCTGTTGACAACAAAGTCACTGATCTCTCTACCTTGGCTTCCCTCCTGCGATTCAAGGGCTACCTGGGTGGTATCCAGTGAATCCCCAGGAGCTATCAGTGCTATTTGTGTGAATATTTCCTTGTAATTCTATACCTCCCGACTATCTCCTTGGCACCCTGCGGAAGATATTTCTGGATAACAGAGAGGAAAGCCTGTTTCCGTAGCAATGGAGCAGAATCAGAGGCTTTTCCATTTTCTTCTGCACCCCTAGAAATATATACACATACACACGTGCACACACAACTGCACTTGTTTTACCTCTTTTTGCCTTTCCAGAGCAAGCAATCCTTAAATTCTCGGCTCTGTGTGACTTTGTTCTATTTCCACCGTCTGGTAAAATTTTGCTTTCCTGAACCTTTTAAAAATACCCCCAGGTAAAAATAAAACTGTGATATGATAGTTTGGAAAATTTAAATATGTAGCTCTAAGAAATTAAAAGCACAGTTTTGAAGCATCTTTCATCTACCAATAGTGCTGAAATCCAGCCACAGCAGGGTATGGGCAATATAATACTGGAGCGATGAGGGTTCCATGTCTGTCCTTTCCCCCCACAGGCACACAACTCCTCTAGGTGCCAGCTTCCCTTAGTCAGTGACCGGGGTCTGGTCAATGGGATGTGGGCTACAGAAGCACGTCACCTCCAGTCCTGGCCCACGGAGACCTATAGAATCTCAACGTTCTCACCAGTTTCTCCTCTGTGGACTGGATCAGGACCGGAGGAGGACTCCAAGGCCCTAGGGGCTGGTGGGGTCACTAGATGGGAGGAGACTGTGCCTCTGAGCCAACGAGGTAGAACAGAACTCTTCCTCCCAGCCCTGCACTAGAGTGTGATAAGAAAGAAATAAACCTTCACTGTGTTAAGCCACTGCAATTCAGGGGTGGTTTGTAATAACAGAAAGCCCACCCTAAAATGATATTATCCTGAATTCTTAAAGTTAAAAATTATTATTATCCCTGAGAATTACTTACAAGCAACTCTGTCTAAAGCTCTTTTGTCACTATTCTCCCTGTGACTTAGGCGCAGGGGGGAGTTGTAGCCTGCCCCTCAGATCCCCCACCACCCGGCAAGGAGGAAGACTAGTCCCCATCTGCTGGCATCACAGTGAGCAGAAAGACCCCAGATGTCAGGCATCTTCAGGAAATGGTTTAGTTGAAAAGAGCTGCCTGCCCAGGGTCATGGATTGGCCTTCCAAAGACTAGTGGCAGTCTATGACCAGTTGAGGAGAAACGATAAGGGCACAGCCCCTTCACCCCAACTCTGAAGAGCTGTCCCTACTTCACAGTCCCCATGGCATCAGCTGAGGCCTTTCCTGGGACTGAAGTACAGCCCAAATTCTCCCTCTGCACAATCCCGCTTCCCTTTCCTCCCTTTCCTTTCTTTGCCTTAACCCCAAAACCACTCCCCCGTAAGCTTTCTACACACTAAATCTTCTCTCAGAGTTACTTCCCTGTGATCCCAACCTAAGACAGGCACTGTGTTCTTGATGCGTCACGTTGCCCAAGCCTGCCAAAGCATATGGCACAAATACCATGTTTTTCAATCAAAAATGAAAATACACAAAGTCACAAAGGGTCAGAAGCTCCAAAATTGAGACTCTCCAAGATGGGTTAAACAGGTGATGGGGATTAAAGAGTGGATCTTCTGTGATGAGCACCCAGGAATGTACAGAAGTGTGGAATCTATACTATGCACCTGAAACCAGTATTATACTGCAGGCTAACTAGCTGGAATTTAAGATTATTTATTTATTTTTTATTTGACACAGAGAAAGAGAGCACAAGCAGGGGGAGTGGCAGGCAGAGAGAGAGAGGGAGAAGCAGGCTCCTGGAGGAGCAGACAACCTGATGCAGGCAGGACTCGAGCCCAGGACCCTGGGACCGTGACCTGAGATGAAGGCAGACACTTAACCAACTGAGCCACCCAGAATCTAAATAAAAACTAAAAAACAAACAAACAAACAAACAAAAAAAAAAAACCCTGAGTATTATAGTATTATACCATTAAAAGATAGACTCTTTCCTAGGAAATGAGAGAAACCATAAACATTTTGAGACCCCCGTTGGGAAAAGGGGCTTTGAAATTGTCCCAAAGAAAACATCACTACCTGGCTTGTCATCCAATAAAGAAATTATTAAATACATAATAAAGAGCTACATTACAAAAATTATTGAGGATCTATTATCCACCTGTGCAGGTATTTGGTATTATTATTATACTTACAGCAGTTACTTTTTGAGCTAAGAGCTTTATGGACACTCATTACCTCAATAAATTCTTCATACATTTGGCAGGTGATAAAACTCAGGTTCACAGTGAGTAAATAAATTACCTAAAGTCAGGGATCCCTGGGTGGCTCAGCGGTTTAGCGCCTGCCTTTGGCCCGGGGCATGGTCCTGGAGTCCTGGAGTCCTGGGATCGAGTCCTGTGTCGGGCTCCCTGCATGTGGCCTGCTCTGCCCTCTGCCTGTGTCTCTGCCTCTCTCTCTCTCTCTCTCTGTCTCTCATGAATAAATAAATAAAATTTAAAAAAAAAAATTACCTCAAGTCCCAGAGTTAGGGCTCAAAGTCAGGTTGGGGTTACTCCAAGCCTCAACTCTGTGGTATGTCTTGCATATTCAAGCTACTGTAAGGAGTTCAGTAAGTAATTTGCAAGGGGGGAGGGAGAGCAAAAGGCAAGTGTATATGATTCCAAGACCTGTTCTCTTCTCTTACCCCGTCTCAACTGACAATAGGCAGTCACTGCCTTTTAGGTACACAGACGCCAGACATGAATTAAAGAATTATTCCACACACAATTTTGCCATAAAGAAGATACCTCCCCCCCCCCCCCAAAAAAAGAAAGTAGATCCCTGGGTGGCTCAGCGGTTTAGCACCTGCCTTTGGCCCAGGGCGCAATCCTGGAGTCCTGGGATGGAGTCCCACGTCGGCCTCTCAGCATGGAGCCTGCTTCTCCCTCCTCCTGTGTCTCTGCCTCTCTATGTGTATCATAAATAAATAAATCTTTTAAAAAATAAAAAAATAAAAAATAAAAAGAAGATACCCAGCACAAAACTGTTCTATGGCGATTCAAAAGGTTCTCCTGCCCTCTTGTGGCTCAAGGAGACGACTACATATCAAAGCTCCATTAAAAAGCTAAAATACCATATAAAGGCAACTGGCAGTCACATAAAACAGCAGGAGGCAACTGAGATGGCAAATGAAGCAGATTCAGTGACTCAAAAATCTGATTTTTTTAAAAAAAATATTTATTTGTCCATGTGAGACACACAGAGAGGCAGAGACACAGGCAGAGGGAGAAGCAGGCTCCATGCAGGGAGCCTGACATGGGACTCGATCCCGGGCTGCCCTCGGGGTGACTTTATAAGCAGCAATCACTTGCTGCTCCCCCACCCTTAGTTATAAAATCCTCCAGGACTTGGTTCTGGGTCCTCTTTCATCCCATGTCCTTTCCCAGCTATCAGTTTTCTTCCCTGAAGGCATTCAATGTTACTATTTTGGGGGTTTATGCTTCCAAAGTAATCTTATGCATATCATGCAAATCTATATGTACTATATATATATATATATATATATATATATATGCCTCTGTGTGTGTACAAATATGAATGTACACGCTCAAGACTTTTCCTCTTCCCGTCTATAAAAATGTCAGCATTCATATTCATATCCAAACTGAAGGAGTTCTAAGGGGATATTGCCAAGCAGCAACTTTCATAAGAAATGAAACTGTGACCCCAAACATTTTGCAACCCACAGTTATGTGGCAGACAACTGGAGTGAACCCATAGGGGAAGATCAGATTCAAGTACTCTATCCCACCCTAGTCTACTGTTTGAAAAGGTTTCACAAAGAAGCCACAAATTAATTCAAGGGAAAGATAGAACACAGATGCTGATAAATCAAAGATCAGAGACTACATATGATCTTTCACATCTATGGTTATTTACCTATGAAAAATAATTTATTTTATTTTTTTTAAGATTTTGTTTATTTATTCATAGAGACACAGAGAGAGAGGCAGAGACACAGGCAGAGGGAGAAGCAGGCTCCATGCAGGGAGCCCGACGGGGGACTCGATCCCAGGTCTCCAGGATCACACCCCAGGCTGCAGGCAGCGCTAAACCGCTGTGCCACCGGTGCTGCCCCTTTTATTTTATTTTTAATGAAAGTTCTCTAACTACATAAAAGTCAACAGAAGAGTGAAATGAACCCCATCCTACAGATTAAACAATTAAAACGTTTCACTACTGGTTTTGTGGCTTCATTCCTTTCTTCTGTCTCTCTTCCCTTCCCTCCTGGGCTGGGCTGCTCCTTCTCTCTGTTTTAGCTATATTATTTAAAAATAAGTCCCTGACATCATGCTGTTTCATCCCTAAATGCTTTGTCTGGACATAATTATAAAACACAAAGACATTTCCTTATATGACCACAATATCATTATCGCATCTAACAAAGTCAATAATTTCTTGATATCATCAAATGCTCAGTCCATATTCATACTTCTACAATTATCTCAAGAAAATCTTTCTACAGCTGGCCTCTCAAGTTTCAAAGGAACTGTACAGTCAAAGAAATTCCAAGGCCAGTCTGCAACGGCCCATGACTATTAAATCTTGAATCTCCAGGTTTCCAAACCCTCACCAACAGGAAATGAACTGCTAAAGCTCCCAGGAACGGCATTTCTCCCAGTGCCCATGCTGACGTGGCCTTGGGAGCTCTGGGTTAAGGAAGAACCACTCTTTACCCTTTAGCTACCATATTCTCAGACCCCTGGTCCTATACAAAGACTAAACTATTTTGTCTCTATAGATTTGTCTAATTTGGACATCTCATACAATATATGGTCCTTTATGATGGGTTCACATGCTTTCAATGTTCATTCATGTTGTAGGATATATCAGTACCTCATTCCTTTCCTAATATTCCATTCTATGGATATACCACATTTCATTTATCCACTCATCAGTGGATAGACATTTGGGTTGTTCACACTTTTTGGCTGTTATGAATAATACTGCTATGATCATTTGTGTATAAGTTTTTTTTTTTTTTTTTAAATAAGTCTTTTTTTTTTAATTTTATTTATTTATTTATGATAGTCACAGAGAGAGAGAGAGAGGCAGAGACACAGGCAGAGGGAGAAGCAGGCTCCATGCACCGGGAGCCCGACGTGGGATTCGATCCCGGGTCTCCAGGATCGCGCCCTGGGCCAAAGGCAGGCGCCAAACCGCTGCGCCACCCAGGGATCCCCTGTGTATAAGTTTTAATTTGGACAAATGTTTCCATTTCTCTTGAGACTCTGGGTCAAATGGCAACCCAAATTCTAACTTTAAGGAACTGCCAGACTGTTCTCCAAAGTGGCTACACCATTTTATATTCCTTGCAGCAGTGAATGAAGGTTCTAATTTCTCCATGTCCTCACCAACACATATTGTTATCTATTGTTTTGATTAGAACAACACTAGTAGGTGTTAAGTGGTGTGTCAATGTGATTCTGATTTGCATTGCCCTGGTCACTAATGATGTTGGACATCTTTTCATGTGCTTATTGACCATGTATACAGGTTCCCTCCATTATCCAAAAGTGGAGTGTTCCTATGAAATCTTTCGTAAGCCAAAATGGCATACAGTGAAGAAGCACTTAACCATTAATTTAAATAGAAAAATGTTTGAGCGTCCCCCAACCCAAAAATATAACCCCTCTAGGCCTTTCTGACACCTTAGGGCACATCTTGCTAAAGGATACACAAAATAAATTGAGCAAAAGTGCAGATGCTCACAGACACAGTTCAATGCTATAGGCGGCTTGATGATGACACACTGAAGGAGCTTGGAGGTGCCACTCTTGTTGCTTGGAGTTCACGCTGCCTTTATAATAGTTTGCTGCAAAACACTGCATGTCTTTTTCTCTTTTTGCCTTTTTTTTTTTTCCATAAAGGCAAAAATCCTCTTCAGAGTTCCCTCAGAGAAAGCAGGTACTAATAATGTAGGTCTTTCGTAAAAGTGAAGTGGCTAACACGAACTTTTGAAAAAGCAGGAGATACCTGTATCTTTGGTGAAATGGCTATTCAGATCCTTTGCCCATTTGAAAAATTGGTTTGTCTTTTGATTATTGAGTTATAAGAGTAATACGTTCTATTTTTTCCTCATCTTTTCCATTGAGAATAAAAGGTTTCCAACCACTTAAGAGAGTATTGATTGTTCTTTTTTCTATAGCAAGAAGTAACCACCAAAACTAGTTTCAAGCTTATCCAAATCAATGACAGATTCACACCATAATACAGGCTTTTGAAAAGCCAGACAATCAACAACAGCTTCACTTCAATGACTATGCTTCTGAAAGCCATCCCATTCAACAACAATCTTACTCAGACAACTGAGTAAAGGTCACAGCGAAAGGTCAACCAATCCCTAAACGCTCTTACTTCTGAAAGTCTACCATGGCCTGAACGCCATTCTTTTGAAGACTCTAGAATAAACCAGTGGTTCTTAAATTCCTGGTATCAGGACCATTTTACATCCTTAAAACTTACTGAGAACTCTAAGGAGGGTCTATATGTGTGGGTGAATAATATTTACTATACCAGAAATAAAAAGAAATGTTTAAATACTAATTTAAAATTTATAATAAGCCCATTAAATATTATCATAAACAATATAATTTTATGAAAAAAGAACTTTCTAAAAATATGAGTAGGAAAAGAGTGGCACTGTTTTACATTTGTACAATGTCTTTAATTTACAACTTTATAAAAGTGTGGATTCTCATCAATTTCCACCTTCAGTCTGTTGTGAAACATTGTTTCTTTTTTTTAAGATTTTATTTAACATTGTTTCTTTTTTTTTTAAGATTTTATTTATTTATTCATAGACACAAAGAAAGAGGCAGAGGGAGAAGCAGGCTCCATGCAGGGAGCCCGACGGGGGACTCCATCCCGGGTCTCCAGGATCATACCCCAGGCTGCAGACGGCGCCAAACCGCTGCTCCACTGGGGCTGCCCTGAAACACTGTTTTATTTTATTTTATTTTTTTATTTTTTAAAAGATTTTATTTTATTTATTCATAGACACAGAGAGAGAGAGGCAGAGACACAGGCAGAGGGAGAAGCAGGCTCCACGCAGGGAGCCCGATGTGGGACTCGATCCCGAGTCTCCAGGACCACACCCCAGGCTGCAGGCGGTGCCAAACCGCTGCGCCACCGGGGCTGCCCGAAACACTGTTTTAAATGCATGAAAAAAAAATTCTGGCCTCTCACAGATACATGATTAGAAGAGGGAGAGGTGAAGAAAGAGGAGGAGGAAGAGGAGGAAGAGGTATTATAATAACCTTTTCAGATGTTTATGGATATTCCTCTTTGATGCTATACCAAAACTCAAAAAGTGGTAGTTTCTTAAAGGTTAGAGGCAATACTGAATCTGAAACCATACCAGTAGACATTTTTCATACTTTATCACATTAACATCCACTGGTCTCACACTTTGAACAAAGCTTTTCACCATGCATGAACTGTGAGCATCAAAACAGCGGCTTTTGGACATTATTAGTTCACTGAGTTATATAGAACTTCCAATGCTTTCATATTCATTATGCCATATTTTTAAAAAATCACATTTGTAGGGCACCTGGGCGGCTCAACATCAATGCAAATGTCAACACGGTTCAACAGCCAACCAATATTTTATCATCAATGTGAGAATACTTTTTTTTAAAGACTTCTTTTTTTTTTGAAGATGTATTCATTTTAGAGGAGAGGGGCAGAGGGAAAAGGAGACAGAATCTCAAACAGACTCTGTGATGAGCATGGAGCCCGATGTGGGGCTCGACCCCATGACCCCGAGATCACAACCTGAGCTGAAACACCCAACCGACTGGACCACCCAGGAGCCCCAACATGAAAATACTCTTGATCAAACTCTGAAAATCACTGCTACAAGACAGCTCTCTGCTTTGTCTAGAGAGACCGTGTCCCACACAAGCACAGTTCTCCTCGCTCAAACTACCAGTACATTCAACAATTTTGGTTGATGTTAAGTGTTGGCCTCCTCTGGCAAAATCATTTGTTTGACTTTCCTGCCTTCTGTTTATTCTCATTACATTTTCCTTCTGTTGGTTTTTGAGTCATGCACTTTCCACACTCTATTTGCATGGGGGTTAACCTAGAAATCTTACCTGCATGTAAAACTTAAAACTCTGAATTTATCAATATATTTAACCCTCCTACTAAACAACACAAGAAAAATACTTTAACTCTTAACATTTCTCAGATACGCTATTGCTGGCTAGTGGTAGAGTTCTCTCCCTTTGTTTTAATAATGCCAAACACTGGGCAATACAGTCATTTCTTTTTCTATGGCCATCTTGAACTTCAATTTCCCCACATGTCTACTGTTCCCTTTGCTCACCATTCCCCCCTGCACCTTCCTTCTAGGATCATTTTCTTTACTCTGAGGTTGATACTCTCCAAGTGCCTTTACTGAGTATCTGTTAGTGTGAACTTCCTTCAACATTTGTCTCATTCTTGAAACATGGTTTCGCTGCAAATACGAGTTCTAGGCTGACAGTTGTTTTCTTTACACACAATAAAATAGCTCACTGTCTCTGGCTTTTATTGCTACTCTTGAGGAAACAATTATCAGTCCAATTCTTGTTCCTTGGACGGTAATCAGTCTTTTTTCTCTGGCTATTCTTAAAAACAGTATCACCAAGGTATAAACTAACATACAATAAACTGTCCATATAGAAAGTATACATCATGAATTTTAACATACACCCATGAAATCATCACCACAATTACAATAAATATATCAACCCCCAAAGTTTCCCCTTGCCTCTTTACTTCCACTCCTCACTCCACCCCATTCCCATGCTACCCTTGGTCTGCTCCTTGTCACTATAAATAAGTTTGCCTGTTATAAATAGAGTCATATTTTATGTACTCATCTGTGTCTGGCTTCTTTCACTCAGCACAATCATTGTGAGATTATTCCATGTTATTTGTGTATCAGAAGTTCATTCCTTTTCTGTAACTATGTGAGGTGATAGATGTTATGTAAATTTATTGTGATTACTTCACAATATATACATATATCAAGTCATCATGCTTTACACCTAAAACCAATACAATGCTGCATGTCAATTATGTCTCATAAAACTGGAAAAAACAGCTCATTTTTTTAGGTCATTCCTTTTTAATACTGAGTTGCATTCCCTTGTATGGATGTACCACCATTTACCTACTGATTGATCTTTGAGTTATTCCTAGTTTCAGCTTTTACAAATAAACCTGCAATGAACATGCATGTACAAGTCTTCGTATGAACATATGCTTTCACTCCTCTTGGATAGGAGTGGTTGGAGGTTTAATGTTTTAAAAAATTGCCAAACTGTTTTTCCAAGCAGTTGTACCATTTTATATTCCCACCAGTAGGTGTTATGGTTGTTCCAATCCTGAACACCTGATATGGTCCATCTTTTAAATTTTAGCCATTCTAAAGAGTTTAGAGTAGGAGCACCTCAGTGGCTCAGTGGTTAAGCATCTACCTTTGGCTCAGGGGGTGATCCCAGGGTCCTGGGATCAAGTCCCGCATTAGGCTCCCTGCAAGGAGCCTGTTTCTCCCTTTGCCTGTGTCTCTGCCTCTCTCTCTGGGTCTTTCATGAATAAATAAAATCTTAAAAAAAAAAGTTTAGAGTAATACTTCATCGTGGTTTTAATTTCCATTTTCTCCTAATGACTAATCATGTTGAGAATCTGTCCATGTGCTCAGAATGCCATCCACACATCTACTTTAGTAAAGTGTGGATTCACATCTTTGCCCATTTTTAACTGGTTCTTTGTCTTATTACTAAGTTGTAAAAGGTCTATAAATTCAAAATACAAGTTATTTACTGTACATATGGTTTGTAAAATTTTCTCTCAGTCTGTGGCTTGCCTTTAAATTTTTGGACAATGTCAGGGCACCTGGGTGGCTCAGTCGGTTAAGCGTAGGACTCTCGATTTCTGCTCAGGTCATGATCTCAGGTCATGAGATGATGCCCCGCCTCAGGCTCTACACTCAGCACAGAATCTGCTTGAGGATTCTCTCTCTCTCCCTCTCCTTCTGACCCCCTCCAATCTCTCCCTGTCTCTCTTTTTCTCAAATAAAATCTTTTTTAAAAATCTTTTAATGTTTTTAGAAGAACAAAATTTTTTACTGTTGATGAAGCCCAATTTATTAACTTTTTTCATGTTTTTTTTTTTTTTTTTTTATCCTCCTTAAGAAATCTTTAGCAAACCTGGGGCACCTGGGTGGCTCTGTAGGTTGAGCATCCAACTCTTGATTTTGGCTCAGGTCATGGTCTCAGGGTTGTGGGATCAAGCCCTGGGTAAAGCTCCACACTCAGTGAGGACTCTGCTTGGTTTTTCTCACCCTCTGTCCCCTCTCCCTGATCATGTAATTTCTCTCTCTCTAAAATAAATAAATAAGAAAATGGGCAAAGAGTTAGAACAAAGAATTTACAGAATAAGAAACCCATAGGCTAGGCATAGGAATAGATATTCAAACTCGTGGGCTATAACAAATATTAAAATATTTATTAACAAGATACTACTTTATATCTCTTAGACTGACAAAAAATAGTTAGCTGGATAATGG
Organism: Canis lupus dingo; assembly: GCF_003254725.2. Classification (NCBI taxonomy): domain Eukaryota; kingdom Metazoa; phylum Chordata; class Mammalia; order Carnivora; family Canidae; genus Canis; species Canis lupus. Next base: position 16,492,756 of record NC_064257.1, read on the forward strand.
CAAGTGTTGGTAGAAATGTGAGAATATAGTAACCAGTATTCTTTGCTGGAGGTAAAGTAGGCTAGCAAAGCCATTCTGGAGCACAGTTGTAATAATTAATCAACATGTCATTTAGCTCAGCAAGTCTGTATATATGATATATATATATATATCCATCCATCCCATGGCACTTAACAGTTACATGCATTATTTGTGTGTCCAGGGAGTTGGAGAATGAGATATGGCCAATGGAGTTTTTTTCTTTCCTTCTTTTTTGTTTTAGATTTATTTGAGGGTGGGAGCAGAGGGAAAAGGATAAGACTCCATGCTGAGCACGGAGCTGCAGGGGGCTCGATCTCACAACCCTAAATTACAACCTGAGCCAAAATCAAATCAGTGGCTTAACTGACTAAGCCACCCAGGCACCTCCTCTCTGCCCATTTTCTACTGGAAATGCTGCCTTTTTCTTCTTAATTTGCAGGAATTCCTTGTGTATTCTAAATATCAACCCTAGCAATTTTTTAAAAATTTTAATTCCAGTACAGTTAACATACAAATATTGAAGTTTTCAGGGCACCTGGGTGGCTCAGTTGACTGGTCATCAGCCTTTGGCTCAGGTCATGATTCCAGAGTCCTGGAGTCGACCCCCACGTCGGGCTCCTGCTCAGTGGGGAGTCTTCTCTCTCTGCCTCTCCTGCTTGTGCTCCCTCTCTCTCGAATGAATAAATAAAATCTTTAAAAAAATAATTAAAATGTTCTTCTCCCAGCATATTATCTGCATATTAACTGTCTATGATGTCTTCAATGACATAAAAGTCTCAATGAACATTCTGTGCACACTTGGAACAAATGTATAGTCTGGCATTATTTTGTAAAGTGTTCTATAAATGTCAATTAGGTAAAGGTAGTTGCTTAGATCTTCTATATCCTTACAGATTTTTTACCTGTTTTATTAATTACTGAGAGAAGGGTATTAATATACTTAAACATCATTGTGGATTTGTCCTTTTCTCCTCCCTAGGCTTAACAGTTTTTGCGTAATGAAGTTGGATACTTTCTGAGTAGGCACATACATATTTATGTATGTCTTTCTGGTAAATTGCTTTTTGATCATTATGTAATGACACTCTGCAATCTCTTGTAATACTCTTGCTTGAGGTATGTGCTGAAACTAATATAGCTACGTCAGCTTCTCTACGCTTATTGTTTATTTTCCTTCCTTTTAATTTGAACCTGTTATGATATTTTTTTGTTTGTTTGTTTGTTTGTTTTATGATAGTCACAGAGAGAGAGAGAGAGAGAGAGAGAGAGAGGCAGAGACACAGGCAGAGGGAGAAGCAGGCTCCATGCACCGGGAGCCCGATGTGGGACTCGATCCCGGGTCTCCAGGATCGCGCCCTGGGACAAAGGCAGGCGCCAAACCGCTGCGCCACCCAGGGATCCCGGTATTTGTTTTTTTTTTTAAGATTTATTTATTTATTTTCAAAAGAGAGAGCATGTGGTGCGGGGCATGGGAGCAGAGGAGAGACAGAGAGAGGGAGGGAGACACTCAAGCAGACTGGGTGCTGAGTGCAGAGCCTGATGCAGGGCTCAATCTCACAACCCCGAGATCACAACCTGAGCTGAAACCAAGAGTCGGATGCCCAACCAACTGTGCTCCCCAGGTGTCCCTACTTTGACCCTTTTTTTTTAAAGATTTTATTTATTGAGGATCCCTAGGTTCCCTAGGAACAATTGTTGATACTCAAGAGTAAGTCAACTATCTTACCATTTGTTTTTCATTTCTCTCATCTGTTTTGTGCTTTTATATCGCTGTCTTATTGCTTTCTTTGAGGTTAATTAAAATTTTTTTAGTGCTTTTTATTTCTTCTTTGGCTTCTTAAATATATATTTGGGGGGGGGGATTGTTGTTGTTTTTATTAATTTTTTTTCTAGTAGTTGTTTTACCAAGGAGTTCTATTAAGGAATACACATCTTTACCTTATCAGAGTCTATGTAGAGTCAATATAATACCTCTTCATATCGGACAGTTCATTCCTCTTATTTTAACTCTTTCTTCACCTTACACACAACATTCCTACTTCCCACTTATTTTTTTCTTTTATTTATTTATTTTTTTTAAAGATTTTATTTACTTATTCATAGAGACACAGAGAGAGAATGAGAGGCAGAGACACAGGCAGAGGGAGAAGCAGGCTCCATGCAGAGAGCCTGACGTGGGACTCGATCCAGGGTCTCCAGGATCACGCCCCGGGCTGCAGGCGGCACTAAACCGCTGCGCCACCGGGGCTGCCCCCGACTTATTTTTCACAAATGTAATAACCTTACAACATAAGGGTCCATTTAGCTCCTCTCTCCCCATTCCTTGTGCAAATTTTGTCACAGCTTACTTCTACATATATTCTAAACCTCATTCTATGTGGTTATTATTTTTGCTTTAATCAACTGTCTTTTAAGCAAATTTTAAGAAAAAACAGAAAAGAGCCTTTTGTATTTGCCCATTATTTACCTTTTCCAGTGATCTTCATTTTTTCCTATAGATCCAAGTTTCCATCTGGTCTCACGTCCTATTGTCCCAAAGGACATCCATTAGTATTTTTTATAATGCTGTCTGCTAGCAACCAATTCTCTTTTATTTGAAAAAATACCTTCATTTCATCCTTGTTTTTAAAGGATATTTTCAACAGATAAAGAATTCTGGAACAACAGGTGTTTTGGTATTTTTCTTTCAGCACTTTAAAGATCTTCATTGTATTAACTCCACTATTTATGATGAAGGGTCAGTGGGATTTCTTACCCACATATATAACATTTCTTTTTCTCCACTTTCAAGATTTTCATGTTAGATTTCAGATGCTTGACTATGATAAGCCTAGATTTCCCCAATATTTATCCTTAAAGTTTGCTGAGCTTCTTAGATCTGTTAAGTCAATGGTTTTCACCAAATTTAGGAAGTTTCCAGACATTACATCTTTAATTTTTTTCTGTCCAATACTCATACAGATCAGATAATTTTATATTGTGACACAGCCCCCTGAGATGATTCATTTTTCTTCAATATTTTTTCTTTCTGTGACAGGATAATTTTTATTGCACTCCAGTTCACTGACTTCTGTTATATTCAATCTACTGGTACATGAAATCTTCATTTTCCATTCCTATACTTCTCAGTACTATAATTTGCTCCCTTTTTAATGGTTTTCTCTCCTGAGACTACTTAACTGTTCACTGTATTTTTAATTATTTAAATTACTTATAATAGCTACATTGCTAAGTCCAATATCTGAGCCATCTCATCTATAGACTTTTTCATGAATATGGGTCACAATTTCCCGTGTGTTTGTATGTTTGGTAACTTTTAACACTGACCACTGTGGATATCACATGAAGAAACTATGAATACTGACCACTGTCCGTTTGTATTTTCTTTAATAAGAATTTTTAAAATCTTATTTAAATTCAATATAATTACCAAATAATGTTATTATTAGTTTCAGAGATAGAGGTCAGTGATTCATCGGTCTTATATAACACCCAGGACTCATTATCTCACGTGCCCTCCTTAATGTCTATCACCCAGTTACCCCATCCTCTGACCACCTCCCCTCAGTTTATTTCCTATGACTAAGAGTTTTTATGGTTTGTCTCCCTCTCTGATTTCATCTTGTTTTACTTTTGCCTCCTTTCCCCTATGATCTTGTTTCTTAAATTCCACATATAAGTGAGATCATATGATAATCATCTTTCTTTGATATACCTTTTTCACTAAGCATAATATCCTCCAGTTCCATCCACATCATTGCAAATGGCAAGATTTCTTTTTTTTGATGGCTGAGTAGTATTCAACTGTATATATACCACCTCTATATCCATTCATCTGTCGATGGACATCTGGGCTCTTTCCAAGTCTGGCTATTGTGAACACTGCTGCTATAAACACTCAGGGTGCAGGCACCCCTTCAAATCACATTTGTAACTTTGGGGGAAATACCCAGTAGTAGTGCAATTGCTGGGTCATAGGGTAGCTCTATTTTCAACTTTTTTAAGGAATCTCTATACTGTTTTCCGGAGTGGCTAAACCAGCTTGCATTTCCACCAACACTGTAAGAGGGATTCCTTTTCTCTGCATCCTCACCAACATCTTGTTTCCTGACTTGTTAATTTTAGCCATTCTAAGTGGTGTAAGGTGGTATCTCATTGTGATTTTGAATTTTTATTTATTTATGATAGTCACAGAGAGAGAGAGAGAGAGAGAGGCAGAGACACAGGCAGAGGGAGAAGCAGGCTCCATGCACCGGGAGCCCGACGTGGGATTCGATCCCAGGTCTCCAGGATCGCGCCCTGGGCCAAAGGCAGGCGCTAAACCGCTGCGCCACCCAGGGACCCCTCATTGTGGTTTTGAATTGTGTTTCCCTGATGCCAAATAATGTTGAGCATTTTTTTCATGTGTCTGTTGGCCATTTGCATGCCTTCTTTGAAGAAAGGTCTGTTCATGTCTTCTGCCTATTTCTTGGTTGGGTTATTTGTTCTCTGGGTGTTGAGTCTGATAAGTTCTTCACAGATTTTGGAATAAGTAGGGCAGCTCAGGTGGCTCAGCAGTTTAGCGCTGCCTTTGGTCCAGGGTGTGATCCTGGAGATCCAGGATCGAGTCCCATGTCAGGCTCCCATGGAGCTTGCTTCTCCCTCTGCCCGCACCCCCACCCCCACCGCCTCTCTCTCATGAATAAATAAAATATTTTTAAAAAAGGATTTTGGACAACAACCCTTTATCTGATGTGTCATTTGTAAATATCTTTTCCCATTCTGTCAGTTGCCTTTTGGTTTTGTCACCAATTTTCTTTGTTGTGCAAAACCATTTTATCTTGATGAAGTCCCAACAGTTCATTTTTGCGCTTGTTTCCCTTGCCTCTGGAGATCTAGCAAGAAGTTGCTGCAGCTAAGGTCACAAAGGTTGCTGCCTGTGTTCTCCTCTAAGATTTTGATGGATTCTAATCTCACAATTAGGTCTTTCATCCATTTTGAGCCTATTTTTGTGGATGGTGTGAAGAAATGGGCCAGTTTATTCTTCTGCATGTGGCTGCCTAATTTACCCAACACTATTTGTTGAAGAGACAGTCTTTTATCTATTGCAATAGATATTCTTTCCTGCTTTGTCAAAGATTAGCTGACCATAGAGTTGAGGGTCCATTTCTGAGTTCTCTATTCTGTTCCATTAATCTGTGTGTCTGTTTTTGTGCCAGTACCATACTGTCTTGATGATTACAGCTCTGTAATGGAGCTTGAAGTCCAGAATTGTGATGCCATCAGTTTTGGTTTTATCAACATTCCTTGGTTATTCTGGCTCTTTTCTGGTTCCATACAAATTTTAGGATTATTTATTCCAGCTCTGGAAAATAAGTTGATGGAATTTTGATAGGGATTGCATGGAATGTATAGATCGCTCTAAGTAGCATAGGTATTTTAACAATATTTGTTCTTCCAATCCATGGGCATGGAACGTTTTTCCAGGTGTTTGTGTCTCCCTCAATTTCTTTCATGAGTGTTCTATAGTATTCTGAGCACAGATACTTTGCCTCTTTGTTTAGGTTTATTCCTAAAGTTATCTTATGGTTTTGGGTGCAATTATAAATGGGACTGACTCATTAATTTCTCCTTCTTCTGCCTTATTGTTAATGTACAGAAATGCAACTGATTTCTTTTTTTTTTTTTTTTCATGATAGTCACACAGAGAGAGAGAGAGAGAGAGAGGCAGAGACACAGGCAGAGGGAGAAGCAGGCTCCATGCACCGGGAGCCCAACGTGGGATTCGATCCCGGGTCTCCAGGATCGCGCCCTGGGCCAAAGGCAGGCGCCAAACCGCTGCGCCACCCAGGGATCCCTGCAACTGATTTCTGTGCATCGATTTTATACCCTGCCACGTTGCTGAATTCCTGTGGAGTGCTAGCAATTTTGAGGTGGAGTCTTTTGGATTTTCCACATAGAGTATCATGTCATCTGCAAAGAGTGAGAGTTTGACTTCTTTGCCAATGCAGATGCCTTTTTATTTCTTTTTGTTGTCTGATTGCTGAGGCTAGGTCTTCTGGTACTATGTTGAATAACAGTGTTGAGAGTGGACATCCCTGCTGTGTTCCTGACCTTAAGGGAAAAACACTGTTTTTCGTCATTGAGGATATTTGCTGTGATCTTTTTGTATATGGCTTTTACGAGATTGAGGTATGTTCCCTCTGTCCCTATACTGTGAAGAGTTTTAACCAAGGAAGGATGTTGTACTTTGTCAAATGCTTTTTCTGCATCTATTAAGAGGATCCTATGGTTCTTGTCCTTTCTTTATTAATGTAGTGTATCACAGATTGATTTGCAGATGTTGAACTACCCTTGCAGCCCAGGAATAAATCCCACTTGGTCATGATGAATAATCCTTTTAATGTACTGTTGAATTCTATTGGCTAGTATTTTAGTGAGAATTTTTGCATCCATGTTCATCAGGGATATTGGTCTATAATTCTCCTTTTTGGTGGGGTCTCTGTCAGGTTTTGGGATTAAGGTAATGTGGGCCTCACAGAAAGAGTTTGGAAGTTTTCCATTTCTTTTTTTGAAATAGCTTCAAAAGAATAGGTATTCACTATTCTTTAAATGTTTATAGCATTCCACTGGGAAGTCATCTGTCCCTGGACTCGTTTGTTGGGAGATTGTTTTAATACTGCTTCAATTTCCTTGCTGGTTATGGGTTTGTTCAGGTTTTCTATTTCTTCCTGTTTCACTTTTGGTAAATACGTCTCTAGGATGCATCCATTTCTTCCAAATTGCCTAATTTTTTGGCATATAATTATCCATGATATGTTCTTATAATTGTTTGTATTTCTTCAGTGTTGGTTGTGATCTCTCTTCTTTCATTCATGATTTTATTTATTTGGGTCCTTTCTCTTTTCTTTTTGATAAATCTGTCCAGGGGTTTATCAATCTTATTAATTCTTTCAAAGAACCAGGTCTTAGTTTCATTGATCTGTTCTGTTCTTTTGGTTTCTCTTTCATGGATTCTCCTCTAATCTTTATTATTTCTCTTCTCCTCTAATCTTTATTATTTCTCTTCTCCTGCTGGGTTTAGGCTTTATTTGCTGTTTCTCCAGCACATTTAGGTGTAAGGTTAGGTTGTGTAGTTGAGACCTTTCTTGTTTTTTGAGAAAGGCTTGACTGCTAAATATTTTCCTCTTAGGACTGCCTTTGCTGCATCCCAAAGGTTTCAACAGTTGTATTTTCTTTTTCATTTGTTTCCTGAATTTTTAAATTCTTCTTTAATTTCCTGGTTGATCCATTCATTCTTTGATAAGATGTTCTTTAGCCTTCATGTATATGCTTCCTTTCCAAATTTCCTCTTGTGATTGAGTTCCAGTTTCAAAGCATTGTGGTCTGAAAATATGTAGGGAATGATCCCAATCTTTTGGTACTCATTGAGGCCTGATTTGTGACTCAGTATGTGATTTATTCTGAAGAATGTTCCACGTGCACTTGAGAAGAATGTGTTTTGTTGCTTTAGGACAGAATGCTCTGAATATATCTGTGAAGTCTATCTGGTCCTGTGTGTCATTCAAAGCCCTTGTTTCCTTGCTGATCTTCAGTTTAGGTTATCAATCCACTGCAGTGAGTGGAGTGTTAAAGTCCCCTACTATTATTGTATTATTATCAATGTGTTTAATTTTGCTATTAATTGCCTTATATAATTGGCTGCTCCCGTGTTAGGGGCATAAATATTCACAATTGTTAGATCTTGTTGAGTAGAGCCTTTAATTATGATATAGTGTCCTTCCTCATCTTTTACTACAGTCTTTGGTTTAAAATTGAATTTTTCTGATATATGATTGCCACTCCAGCTTTCGATTCATGTCCATTAGCATGATAAATGGTTTTCCACCCCCTCACTTTCAATCTGGAGGTGTCTTTGGGTCTAAAATGAGTCCCTTTTAAAAATTAAAAAGCAAGATCCATCAATATGCTGTCTGCAAGAGACTAATTTTAATTAATTAATTTTTAATTCAATCTGATACCCTGCATGCTTTGATTGGGGCATTTAGTCCATTTACATTCAGAATATGAATTTAGTGTCATTGTATTACCTGTAAAGTCACTGTTTCTGTATGTTGTTCTGTTCTTTCTGGTCTATGTTATTTGGGGGCTCTCTTTTCACTTCACCTCAAGGATCCCCTTTAATATTTCTTGCAGGGCTGGTTTGGTAATCACTTTTTTTTTTTTTAATTCTTTTAGTTTCTGTTTGTCCTGGAAGCTTTTTATCTATTTTGAATGACACTCTAGCTGGATAAAGTATTCCTGGCTGCATATTTCCCTCATTTAGCACCCTGAATTTATCATGCCAGTCCTTTCTGGCCTGTCAGGTCTGTGGATAGATGCTGCCAGTCTAATGTTTCTATCCTTGTAGGTTATGGACCTCTTGGCAAAGCTGCTTTCAGGATTTTCTCTTTGTCTTTGAGATTTCCAACCTTCACTATTATATGTTAGGGTGCTTATCTATTTTTATTGATTTTGAGGGGGGTTCCCTTTGCCTCCTGGACTTGGTTGGATACCTGTTTCCTTCCTCAGAGTAGGGAAATTCTCTGCTATAATTTCTTCCAATCTACCTTCTGCCCCATTCTACTCTTCTTCTGGGATCCCAATTATTCTAATATTGTTTTATTTTATGGTACCACTTATCTCTTGATTTCCTCCCTCGAGATCCAGTAATTGTTTATCTTTTTCTCAGACAGCTTCTTTATTCTCCATCATTTTGTCCTCTATATAACTAATTCTCTCTTCTGCCTCATTTATCCTAGCAGTTAGAGCCTCCATTGTATATTGCATCTCACTAATAGCCTTTTTTATTTTGACTTGAGTAGATTTTAGTTCTTTCATTTCTCCAGAAATGGATTCTCTAGTGTCCTCTATGCTTTTTTCAAGCCTAGCTAGTATCTTTATAATCAATATTCTGAACCCCAGTTCTGACATCTTACTTTTGTCCATACTAATTAGATCCCTGGCCGTCAGTACTGCTTCTTGTTCTTTTTTTTAATTTTTATTTTTTTAAGGATTTAATTTATTTTTTCATGACAGACACGGCGGGGGGGGGGGGGGGCAGGCAAGGACACAGGCAGAGGGAGAAGCAGGCTCCATGCAGAGAGCCCAGCGTGGGACTCGATCCGGGAACTCCAGGATGACGCCCTGGGCTCAAGGTAGCGCTAAACTGCTGAGCCACCCAGGCTGCCCTCTTGTTCTCTTTTCTGAGGTGAGTTTTTCCATCCTTCATTTTGTCCAGAGAAGAACAGATGAATGAGAGAACAAAATACTGAAATGGCAACAACCCCAGAGAAATATACACTAAGCAAATCAGAAAAGACCCAAAATTGAAAAATAAATAAATAATAAATAAAAACAAAGAGAGAATATAATCAGACAGATGAACAGAATAGAGCAATACACTGGTTCCCATGTGTATTTTGGCTCATTTGTTAGAAAACTAGATCCCAAAATTGTAACAAAAGAAAAACCTGTAAAAAAAAAAAAAAGAAAAACCTGTATGTACCCTCCCCCAAAAAAATTAAATACAATGAAAGGATAGTCTGTAACTGTAAAACTAAAGAGTAAAAGCCAAAAAAAAAAGAAGTAGAAGGGGATCCCTGGACGGCTCAGCAGTTTAGTGCCTGCCTTTGGTCCAGGGCGGATCCTGGAGTCCCGGGATCGAGTCCCACATCGGGCTCCCTGCATGGAGCCTGCTTCTACCTCTGCCTGTGTCTTTGCCTCTCTCTGTGTCTCCATAAAATAAAATCTTTTTAAAAATACATAAATAAAAATTTAAAAAACTCTGACCTAGCTACAAAAGCCAAAGTTGATTTGACTAATGCTCCATTTAGATAATGTCAGAGCAAACACAATTAGGTTTAAGATGTACAAGATTGACTTAGTAATACCCCAAGAGTTTCTTTCCAGTCACTGTATTTAAAATTTGGGTCATTTCTCTCAGAGAAAGCATCTGACAAAGTACAACAGCCATTCATGATAAAAACCCTCAACAGGGCAGCCTGGGTGGCTCAGCAGTTTAGTGCCGCCTTCAGCCCAGGGCGTGATCCTTGAGACCCGGATCATATATAAAACATATATATGTATATAACATATATATAAAAAACATATATATATACTATATATACACACATATATACAAAAATAGAATTATTTTTTTAAATGATTTTATTTATTCATAGAGACACAGTGAGAGAGAGAGAGAGAGGCAGAGGCACAGGCAGAGGCAGAAGCAGGCTCCATGCAGGGAGCCTGATGTGGGACTCGATCCAGGGTCCCCAGGATCAAACCCCGGGCTGCAGGCGGCGCTAAACCGCTGTGCCACCGGGGCTGCCCACAAAAATAGAATTAAATATAATGAAAGGGTAGAATGCAATTGTGAAATGAGAATTTAAAAATATTTTTTAAAAAGAAAACAGTTTTGGGATCCCTGGGTGGCGCAGCGGTTTGGCGCCTGCCTTTGGCCCAGGGCGCGATCCTGGAGACCCAGGATCGAATCCCACATCGGGCTCCCGGTGCATGGAGCCTGCTTCTCCCTCTGCCTGTGTCTCTGCCTCTCTCTCTCTCTGTAACTATCATAAATAAATAAAAATTTAAAAAAAAAAAAAAAAAAAAAAGAAAACAGTTTTATTTTGATAAAATAAGAAACTGGTTGGAAAAGGAACGAGAAATAGAATTAAAATTGAAAAATTAAAGAATTGTGGGGGGAAAAAGACCCATAAATTCTATATGACATATACCCGTAGCACTGGAAATTTAAAGTTCTCAATGTTTGAATGGTAAACTTGGCCTTGGCTGGATGTTCTTGTCGATCTTCTGGAGAAAGAGCCTGTTGTTGATTCTTAGGTGTCTTTGCCCCAGGCGGAACTGTAACTTGCCAGGGGGCCAGGCTAAGTAATCGGCTTGGGATTGCTCTATGTGGCTTTTGTTCCCTGAAGGCTTTCCACAAAGCTTCAAAGGATGAGAATGAAAAGGGCAGCCTCCCAATCTCCAGCCCCAGAACCTACAGCTCAGGGCCCCACTCCTCAGTGCACCCTCAGGGAAAAGCAGTCAGTCACTCCTGTCTCCCTGGTCTCTGTCTCTGCTCACCCAACCTGTGACCCAGCATCTCTATCTCAGGCACACAACTCCATTTGGAGTCCCCAAACCCTGCAGACTCCTGCAGCACACTCTCACACTGCTCCTCCAGAAGGAAGAAGGGGGGGGTGTCTCCCTGCTTCTGCTGCCAGCTGGGCCCCTAATCAGACAGCAGTTCGTGGTTTATGCTCCACCACCACCCACGCCCCCCACTGGCTGAGAGCCCACTCCTGGGCTCCTTGATTGCAGCTAGCTTCCCGATTCGATGCCTGGGAACTCGCTGCACTCAGGCACACCCCCACCCCCATCTTCCTATGACCTCAGGGATCTTGAGACCACACTGTCCCACCTAGGATTCCACTCCCGCTTCACTGCCTGAGCACCTTCCAGGCCAGGATGTCCTGCACCAGAGCAGCCTTCTAAAAGTTCTGATTTTAGAACTGGTGCTCTGCTGCCAGAGGCTCCCTCCCCTCTGCGGTTTACCTTCCCATATATCGCCTCAGAGTCACTTCTCTGCACTTCTTACCTTGCAGAAAGAGGTCGCTTTTTTATTTGTAGAGTCCTAGCTATTCTTTTCTTAGATCTCTGGTTGAGTTCACAGGTGTTCAGAATAATTTAATAGCTATCTAGCTGAATTCCTGAGACCAGACGGAACTAAAGTCTCCTACTCTGCCATCTTGGACTCTCTCCTTTTGATGTGTATTTTAACAGGTTGTTCAATTACTGCCTGACCACCTTGAATTTGTGTAGGAATGAGTCTACGCTATGTTTTTGTGTATCTGAGGAAATCCATGGTATTTTTTACTTCTCTAACTTGATGGGACCCAACATTCAAAATCTGCATTGCAGGGGCTTGGTTATACTCTTGTTAGGGTGAGTCTTGAGTAGATCTTATTCTTTATTCTTAAGGCCTGGCCTTTCTAGCACCTTCATGCCAAGGGTAGTAAAGTATTAATGAGATTTCTCCACTCTGCAGGGCTATCACTTCAAAGTCCCTGACTCTTCAGCTGCCCACAACACTGCTTGACCTCCACTCCCATTCTGTGTAGATGGTTATACTCAGATGGTTTTGCCCTGTGCATATTATACAGCCCAGTCCCCAGCTACAGACTCCCAGGAACTGCCTCTGCCCCCAGACTTCCAAGACCCTGTCTCTGAACAATTTCCTACTCGGTGATGACCCATCTCATGGACTCCAACCACTTCAGCTGCCCTGAAGTCTGATCTCTGCCTTGTTAGCCAAGTGGAAGCACTGCAGTGTTTAGATTCCAGCTTTCTGAACAAGGTTGGGAAACTGTTCCCCCCTCTCCAAAGAGAACCATGGAGCTCACCTCACAAGTTTCCTTTCCTTAGGGACTAAATTTTATACTGCCTACTGTCCACTGCTTGACAAGAGTTGCTTCATTTATTTTGTCCAGTTTCAGAAATATAGAGAGGCTAGCCCAATACCAGTTATGCCTTTATCATAAGAAGCAGAGGGTGACCCTCAGCTACAAGCTAAAAATGCCAGCCTCTATTTCATTTTTAAGATGGAAAATTAATAGTTAATATAATTTCCTAGGTCTATTAAGTCAAACTGAATCTACCCTTCTCCCAATATCAGATCCAAAATTCAACTTACTTGCCAGATGGTACTCTCCATAGTAATCAGATCAATAATGCATATTTTATAATCTCTCCAATTATGATCTTTTGTAAATATAGGCAAGAACACAGAGGAGTTGCTGTAATGATAAACATGATAGTATGAATTTTTAAAGGTCTCATAAGAAATTAATCCTACTCCTATAAAATATCCACTTTATGAAATACAAATAGATAAAAATAGTAAAATATGTAAAGTTTCCATGAAATGGACCACAGGTATTAAGTCTACTGATAGGAGACAACTGCCCAACTCTCCTACAATGCCTGACCTGAATAAAGCATCAGAGCCAAGGGAAATGTCAGTATTTTGTCTCCATTTTGAAGATGAAAAAACTGAAGTACACCCAATTCCTTCCAAGATTGTGTTGATTTGTTCATTGAGTTAAAGATATGTACATATATTTTTTATCATATTATGTGTGTATACATGTACACACATACATAAAATATAATTTTACAGTACTTTTTTATTAAGACTTTAAGATTTTATTTAATTATCTGACACAGAGAGAGAGAGAGAGAGAGAGAGAGAAAGAGAGAGTGAGCACTCACAAGCAGGAGGAGCAGGAGAGGGAGAAGGAGAAGCACGCTCCCCATCAAGCATGGAGCCCGACGTGGGGCTCGATCCTAGGACCCTGGTATCATGACCTGAGCTGAAGGTAGATGCTTAAGCAACTGAGCCATCCAGGTGCCCCAAGACTATTTTTTTTTAGAACAGTATTAGGTTCACAGCAAATTGAGGGGAAAGTACAGGGATTTCTCATATATCTCCAGCCCCCACACATGTATATCCTCCCCCATTATTGATATCCCTCATCAGAGTGGTATACTTTTAAAAGTGATGAACCTATACTGACACATCATAATTACCTAAAGTCCACAGTTTACGTAAGGGTTTATGCTTAGTATTGTGTATTCTATGTGTCTGGACAAAAGTACCAAAATATATTCATCATTATGATACCATACAGATTGATCACTCTAAAAATTCTCTATGACTTGCTTGTACATCACTCCCTTCACTGCCAACCATTAATCTTTTTTACTGTCCCCATAGTTTTGCCTTTTCCAGAAATGTCATATAGTTGGAATCACACAGTATGTAGCATTTTCAGATTGGCTACTTTCACTTAAAAATATGCATGTAAGGCTCTTCCATAACTTTTCATAACTTGATAGTTTATTTAGTTTTAGCACTTAATAACATTTCATTGTATGGACCTATCACAGTTTATCCATTCAACTACTAAAGGACATCTCGGTTGCTTCCAAGTTTTGGCAATTATGAATATAACTGCTATAAACATCTGTATGCAGGGTTTTTTTGTGAATATAAGCTTTCAATTCCTTTTAGTAAACACTAAGGAATGTGACTGCTGGGTTAATACTGCTTAGTTAATACTAAAGAGTTATCTTTAGTATTATAAGAAATTCCCAAACTGTTTTCCAAAGTCACTGTACCATTTTGCATTCCCACCAGCAATGATTGAGAGTTCCTGGTGCTCCAAACCTTGCCAGCATGCGGTGTTATCAGTGTTCTGGATTTTGGCTACTCTAATAGGTATATAGTGGTATCTCAGTGTTGTGGTTGTTTTGTTTGAAACAGGCTCCAATGTACAATGTGGGGCTGAACTCATGACCCAGAGATCAAGAGTGACATGTTCTACCCACTGAACCACCCAGGCACCCCAAGCTACAGGACTTTTAAAAACAGGTTGAGGGGTGTCTGGATGACTCAGTTGGTTAAGCATTCAACTCCTGATCTCAGCTTGGGTCTCGATCCCAGGGTCATAAGTTTAGGCCCTGCACTGGGCTCCCTGCTAGGCTTGGAGCCTACTTAATAAAGAAAAAACTTTTTTTTTTTAATTTGAAAACAGGTTAATAACTAGATCAATCTTATACTTAAAGCCTTTCGGTTGAGCATCTGACCCAAGTCCTAGCAATCTGACCAAGACTTGACCACACATAGCTAGCTCTAACCTGCTCAAAACAAAGCAGTTTGCATCCTGCCACAGTATGTCTCGGGATTAACAAAATCATAAAATTTTCCATCTGGAGGGGACTCCATGCTCCAACATGGCATTTCATACAGACATCTGTTTTAGAACACAACACAGAAGTGCTATTTTATTTCTTTCTCATGTTATAGGGCTACAAGTACACAGGTCTACGTCCATCTTACATGCTGTTTACACAGAACAGCACATGGACCATAACAGGAATAAACTGCTTAGAAAATGAATAATTTAGTGATAGAAATCTCTAGACCCCCTACCACTACCACTATGAAGGAATTCTAATACATGAATTTGGTAAGTCATAAAAAGTATAAAAACTAAAGAAATGTAATGCTAAAGACATTTATTTTTCAAACTTGTAAATGTCCTCGTGTGAAAGACATAAACACTCTTACTGAGCTTCTCTGAAGCCTCAGCTTCCACATCTGTGGGACAGGACAGTCATGGTCAGTCTAAAGTCCGAGGATCCAGTGAAAGTTGGAATGTGTATTGTTCCCATGACAGGGCGGACACAGAGTAGACACTAAGTCACTATTCCCATTATTGGCAGCAGCACCAGTATTAACCACAGCCTAAATCTCCCTCAACAGGCACCTATCTGCCTTAGGGAGCACCCTCAGGCTGACTCTGTGAATGGAGTAAAGGTCCCTTCTTCGCCTGGGTAAGCCATCAGAGTTAGTCATATTACCCTGCTTTCTGATGTGACGGCACAGGGAACAATGTGCTATAGTAAGATAGTCTAAAACAACCTATTCAAACTCAAGTATCTGAAAGGCTTGGGAGTCGGAATAAGAGAAAGATGCAAATGGTGGTTAGTCAGCTGATAACTCACTCAAAGGAAAGCAGACAGCTATTCATGAACTACTGAGGCAAGCCTACAGCCCTGTGGGCAGACAGCCACGTCACCTCCAAGGTCATAAACCCCTCTGTCTTCTGGAGCACTTTCTTGCCCTTCCCCTTACTTTCCTTCCTTTTTCTTTCTCCACCGCCCTCCTGATGCTCTCCACTATTTCTTCTGAGTCCTTCTCATCTCTTTTTACCAATCAGAATTTAATCCAATTCTTAGTCTTTGTACTTACTGAACTTTTCAACAACATAATGATACAGGTTTTAAAGACAACGGGGGGGGGGGGGGGCAGGGGGGAGCAGGCACCAGGGCAGCTGAGTCATTAAGCATCCTACTCCTGATACTGGCTCAGGTCATGATCTCAGGGTCGTGAGATAGAGCCCCACATAGGGCTCTGTGCTCAGAGTGGAATCTGCTAGAGATTCTCCCTCTCCCTCTGCCTCTCTCCTCCCTGCTCACTTGCACACACATGCTCAATCTCTCTAAAACAAATAAATAAAATTTCAAAAAAAAAAGTGTAAAAATAAAAATAAACCAAGATTCAATTCTGGCTCTAATAATTAGCTGTGTAACTTAGGTAAATTAATTAAATACTTCAGTTTGCTCAACAGGGAAACAAGGATAACTGCATTTCGTCATGGCTAGAGTGAGAAGTAAATTAAATTTGTAAGTTGGCTAGCTTAAAGTCTGACATATAATAGGTCTTCCACAAAGTTAATGTCCTTCTCAACTTTCTCTAGGAAAATATTATCTAATTCTTGGTTATGTCTACAGGTCAATAGTTCTCGACCGAAAAGGAGACAGCTATTCCTCGAATGTAGTTTTATCTGTTTTATGGATACAGACGAATCTATCCATTATGGACACAGACAATGCCTTTCACTACAGAATTTTGCACTGCAGTGATACAAACACTTTATTTCGGGTAGTCTCCTTGATTTTAAAAATAAGCGAACAGAGAAATTTAAATAACTCTGGAAACACAAAGTAATTAGTAAAAATTATAAGCTGAGCATTTAAGAGGCACGTAAACATTAAATATAAAACAAAAGAGGTGCCTGGGTGGCTCAGCTGGTTAAGCAACTACCTTAAAATATAGTGTTATAGCTTTAATTTATTGTTTTATTTTTATTTATTTACTTATTGTAAAGACTTTATTAAAACCCAGGACCTCTGGGATCATGACCTGAGCCAAAGGCAGACGATTAACTCACTGAGCCATCCAGGCGCACCATAACACTACATTTTAAAAAATGGCTTGACACTGCTTCAGGAGTTTGAGCCAGGTAAGAAATAAATGAGCCTATTTCATAGGAATGGTTTCCATATTACAGTCTCAATACACTATACCAGGCAAACTGCCAGCTGCCTCTTCCAACTCACTCTAGCTCATTTTAACCTCACACCTAGAGACTGACTCTCTAAATTCTACACTGGTATCCAATTGTTGTTTGTAAAAATAAAACTATTTTAGAGAAATCACATTCACTGGGAATCAGGACCCACTACCCAATGTCTCCTGCACCAAGCTCAGATAGCCACGAGACAAAAGAAGCCAAAGGAAAACTACTTATGGCCGCTGTGTGATACTTCGAGCTGCATCCAAGAAGGGAACAAGCCAAGGTCAGTGCCGCCCAAAGTGAGCCCTTCAACCACAAGCCTAAAACCACAACACAGAAGCCAGGCTGGATGAATCGAAACTAAGTCAGAAGGGTGCAGAAAGCTGCGTAGGAAATACTGTGTAACACAGAAGCCACAGGTACTACAAGCCAAATAAAGGGATTAGGAGTTACTGGGGAAGAGGGGTGGGGAAAGCCATTATTCTATTCAGAGGGCAAAATAATTAGACAGGTGAACTTTCTTTAGGGAAAACAAAGCAAAGACAATATCAAATTAAAAACTGAAAATTCAAAGAATAGGTAAAGGTGAACGTTTTAAGGGCAGAAGAAAACCAACTTCAATCCCAAGCCCTAAGGCAATGAATACAAATGGCAGTGGCAATACACTACAGTGATTAAAAAGAACTGCATTCAAAAACTAGAAGTACTGGTAGAGTTTGGAGGTTTTATTGCAGATTAGCATGTTTTCACTGCGATCATAAAAGGATATGCCATGGCATGCAGTTTTTGAAAAACATCAAAGTTCTCAACCTACAGCAACAAAAATGGCAGGCAATCTGAGCCAGGAGCCTGTGGCTTCCTCTCACTGCCAGTCTCTGAAGAATATGAAAGCACTGCAGCCCCCTGAACCCCCAGTTACCGCCCGCTCCATGAAGGGCTTCTCCTGGGGGCAGGCTAGAGCAACCATACTTACTGGAGTCCTCCCACTGGAGTAAATGCAGCTTCCACGCAGAATAATACAAAAATCCCAGTACCAGAAAAAGGCAGAGGGCTAGCAGCAGATTGCGTACAAATACCAAGAGTCCCATCTTCACATGATTTACGATTTCCTACATGACCTAAAATCAAAAAACAAACAAAAAACCAATTTAGGTCTTAAAGGATAAAGCAATCATCTCGTTGATATACTCTACCTTAAAATAAGTGTGCATAGGAGAATTTGCAAATGAAGAACCACCTGAATTCCTGACATGGTGTCCTCCAACCTGCTAGCCCTGGGTCTTAAGAAAACAGCTTCACCAGTCACTCAGTATCAAAGCCAGAAATCAGCGATCACCCCAGTGTCCCTCCTCTCCCGCGTTCCCAGCAGCCAATGACCAAATTCTGGCAATTCCAACTCTGCCAGATAAACCCTCAATCACACCCCCTGCCCGCCCATCACTACCCTAGTCCGTGCCACCACTGGGCCCCAAAGACAAGCTCCCCCCATCTCCAAACTGCACTCTCCCAAATCCACTTTCCACACAGAAGCAGGACTGGTCTGTTAGCAACACAAAATCTGACATTCCTCTCCTCCTTAACCCCTCTCCACTGCTGCTGTGATAACACCACAACCTTGGTGGCTGAAAACATGAACATATTATCTCAAGTCCAGGTGTGGTTCAGCAGGGTCCTCTGCATGGGGTCTCCCAGGGCCAAGACCAAGGGGGCACCAAGGGCTGTGCTCGGCTCTACAGACTCCTAAGGCCAAGCCGCCTCCAAGCTCACTCATTCCAGCTACTGGCCAAATGCAGTTCCCTGCATCTGCAGAGCCGGGTCCCCATCTCCTTGCTGGTTATCACACAGTCTCTGCTCCTGTATTTCCTTCTCATGTTTTCCAAGGAACCCCCTTAAGCCACAATGGGTTAGGTCTCTCTCACCCTGAGTCTCTCTACCACATTTTGCTTCTGTGTCCGGCCAGAGAAATTTCTTTGCTTCTCAGGCTCATGTGATGAGGAGGTTGGGCCCTCTTGAAGAATCCAGGATAATGTCCCTATTTTAAGGTCTATAGCCTTAATTGCATCTACAAAGTCCCTTCTGGCATATAAGGGAATATATTTTTGGATTCCAGGGATTCAGGTATGGACATCTTTGGGGTGCCATTCCTCCTCACACACCTTTCAGTAAATCCTCAATCCCTTTAAAATAAACGAATTGCCCCTTAGAGTCTAGCAGCTTCTGACTGCGCCCCTACTTTACTCTCCAAGCCACCTCTTACACTCCCAACCTTGTCTGTGTCCTGTGCCTGTCATCTTCCAATTCATAGGAACGTAGCCTTGTTATTTCTCTCTCCCCGAGGCCTGTCTGGAACATTCTCTGCCACACTGCTTGCACCTATGGCACATTATCTGATGGATGCTCATCTGAAATGGAACATCAGCCAAGAAGACTTCCCAGGATCACCCTCAACCCCAATATTTTAAATAAAGTGATAAAAAGTTATCATTTGCAGATTTAACTGTCCACCTAGAAAAGCAAAGAGAATCAACTGAAAAACCATTAGAACTAATAAGTAGGTGATTATTAAGATTAATTTACAAAAATTTTTAAAGTTTTATTTATTTAAGCAATCTACACCCTACATGGCACTCAAACTTACAACCTTGAGGTTAAGAGTCACATGCTCTCCCAACTGAGCCAGCCAGGTGCCCCACAAAAACCAACAGCTTCTTAAAAACTATACCAGCAATAACTGATGAGAACACATAAGGGGAAGAATTCCACTCATGATGGCAACAAAATCTGTAAAATATCTAAAAATGAACAGGAGGAAACGGGCAAGATTTTCACCAACGAACATAAGAGATCTGAATAAATAAAGACACATAATAAGCTCCTAAGTGAGAAGTTTCAGCACTGGAAATAATATATCAGTACTCTATAAATTCAATCTGACTCCAGGCAAAACCCATGTTTGTTTGTTTAACTTAAATCTAAAGTTAATCCGAAGATTTCATGCCCAAGAAGAGCCCAGAAATTAAAAAAAAAAAAAAAATTAGATGAGGATTTGCCTTATCAGATATGAAAACTGATGCAAAGGATGCCTGGGTGGCTCAGCTGGTTAAGCGTCTGCCTTCGGCTCAGGTCATGATCCCAGAGTCCTGGGATCGAGTCCTGTATCGGGCTCCTTGCTCAGCAGGGAGCCTGCTTCTCCCTCTGCTTGCCACTCCCCCCTGCTTGTGCTGTCTCTTTCTCTCTCTCTCTGACAAATAATAAAATCTTAAAAAAAAAAAAAAAAAAAAACTAACTCAAAGCTGTAATTCTTAAGATAGATGAGTACTGGCACAGGAAAAGACAAATAGATCAATAGAACAGAGTAAAGTCTACAGATGCACTCACAAAAGAGACAGATACACATATATATAAATGAATTTACCTTATCTATATATGAATTTATTCTATGATAAGCATATAAATTTTGCAAAGAAAAAAAACATGATAGGCTACATAGCTAACTGTGATGTGGTTATCTCCAGGAAACACGATGAAACAATGGGAAGTACTTTTCCTTTTATATATGTCTAAAATTCAATTTATTTGTTTTAAGCCGCAAGTATTACTTCTATAATTTTTTTTAAGATTTATTTATTTGTGAAAGAGAGAGAGAGAGTTGGGCAGTCTGGTGGCTCAGTGGTTTAGAGCTGCCTTCAGCTCGGGGCTTGATCCTGGAGTCTTGGGATGAAGTCCCGTATTGGGCTCCCTGCATGGAGCCTGCTTCTCCCTCTGCCTGTGTCTCTGCATCTCTCTCCCTGTGTCTCTCATGAATAAATAAATAAAATCTTAAAAAAAAAGAGAGAGAGAGAGAGAAAGAGCATGAGCCAGAGAGGCAGAGAGAGAGGGAGAATCTTAAGCAGACTCTGCACTCAGCACAGAACCCGACATGGAACTCAATCTCATGACCCTGAGATCATGACCTGAGCTGAAATAAAGAGTTGGACACTTAACTGACTGTGTCACCCAGCCACCCTATACCTCTATAATTTTTTATATTAAAAAAAATCAAAAAACACATTGTAGAAATGTAAACTGGTAAACTCCTGAAGGAGCAACTGGGAAATAGCTACTAAAATTTCCAACATTCATGCACCTCCACCTACTATTTCTACTTCTGTGATTTTTTCCTACAGGAACATTCCAACAAATACTTTACAAGATATGTATATGATTATTCATTAGCAATGCTCATTATAAGAACAAAATACAAGAAAAAAATTTCAAATGTCCATCAATAGTGAACAAAGAAATGAATTACGGTACGTCTACACAATGACATCTCTATCAGTGGGTGTCTTGGCAGGAAACAGATGGCACTCGCAAAGGAATTAACCAAAGGAAGTTAATGATGGGACTTTTTTATAGCTGTGTGATTAGAGTTAAAGGAACCAACCAGGGGTGGTGAAGCACCCAGGGACCATCAACAGTAGGAAGCTACTCCTGCCTTCGAGGTAAAAGAACAAAAGACAGAAGGGTTCCAGTGGAAGAGAGCCCAGCCATCGGGAGCAGTGCTGCGGACTGGGGGGCGGGGGGGGGGGGGGGACACAGCCACTCCAGGGGGCAGAGGGGGATACGAAATGCTCTGACTTCTCTCATCACTTTGATCTCTGTCAGTGTCTTTTATCAGCTGATTCCAACTGGAAGCCAGAGGGCAAGGAAGCTGGGATGATGCTGTCTGTAAAGGTCAGTCACCAGCACAGAGGATACAGGTGGGTAATGGATCAATGAGGGGAGGAGAATAACAAGCATAGACCATGATGTATTGGTTAGATAGAGTGAGGCACTGCTGTATGTCCTGCCACGGGGGAAATGTCTAGTATATACTGCTAAATGAAAACAAAAATTGAGTTGTAGAATAGTAATATACATCTACGTAGGGCCTCATACTGGTGGTAACAAACAAGGGCAACAGTAATACTGAAAATTAAGGCTACATATTAAGTACATACTTAATATGCATAGACTGAAAAGTAGAGGGGGTGTTTTATACAATCTATTTATTAGTATATTTATTATTTTTAATTTTTTATACTTATGCAAATAACAAAGTTTTCAAATTGCAAATGAACTCAGAGACTTGCAATTCTAGCAACACAAAGGACTATATATCCAGTGCTCCCAATGAAGACAAATTTAAAGTATAAGTGGCCTGCCTACAAAAGCAGGTGGCTGTTGGAAAGCCTTTCCCTTCGGAAGATGGCTGGTACCAGGCCCTCCTCCTTCTGTCTGTCCTGAAAGCAGATGTGATACCTGAACTGCCACAGCCACACAGTGACTCCAACCTAAGGCTCCAGCCAACACACAACCATCAGTCAGCCACCTGACTTATCTGTCCATTCAGCAAATATCAAATATTACAGAGAAGGCTGAACTAATTACCTATTTTACTTCTATCTTTTCCATTATGGAAAAGGATCTTCAAATGAAGAGTTAGAACAAACACCCAAAGAGAAAACTGATTTCTAAAAGTGGATGACATACAAAGAAGAGCTTAAAATAAGTCAAGACCTTCAAGACAAGGAAAAGAACAACATCTCGAGATTCTTAAAGAGATAAAATTTCAAACTCATTGCTAGGACAAAAGCTTGAGGCTGTGAGAGGAACCAGTCCTCTCACATACTGCTTGGCAGTGGAAAGGAAAAGACCACATCTAACGAAATTACACATGCTTTTACCCTTTACCTCAATAACTTCACTTTTAAGAAACCATCCAGGGATCCCTGGGTGGCGCAGCAGTTTGGCGCCTGCCTTTGGCCCAGGGCGCGATCCTGGAGACCCGGGATCGAATCCCACGTCGGGCTCCCGGTGCATGGAGCCTGCTTCTCCCTCTGCCTGTGTCTCTGCCTCTCTCTCTCTCTCTGTGAGACTATCATAAATAAATAAAAATTAAAAATAAAAAAATAAAAAATTAAGAAACCATCCCAAGGGCACCTGGGTCACTCAGTACGTTGAGGGTACTACTCTTGATTTGGCTCAGGTCGTGACCTCAGAGTCATGAGATCCAGCCCTGCATCAGGCTCTGCACTCAGCACGGAGTCTGCTTGAGATGCTCTCTCTCCCTCTGCCTTTCCCTCGCTTGTACTCACTCTTGATCTTTCTGCGTCTCTCTAAAATAAATAAAGAAATATAAAAAAAAAAACTATCCCAAAGATACACTGACAAAAATTCAAAACAACTTATGCACATACCTGTTCACTGCAGCACTATTTGTAATATAAGAGTAAGTCAGTCCTTCACTGGGATTAAATGAACTATATAACCACAAAACGAGAGGATTATACAACCACAAAAAGGCGCTCTCTCCACGTTCCTTTCTGAATAATTTAATCTAAAAGCCATTAAGCTTCAGGCACCAATCAAGGCAGGCATGTATACCTGGAATGAAGGGACATGTGGGGCATCAGTCCATCGTGACTGGTCCGGGGGTGTGGCAACAGGCAATACTGGGATTGACCAAGTAAGTAAATATACTGACGCTAAGAGGAGCCAGATTTCTCAATGATGGAGAAGGGAGGTGCAAACAGGAAAACTGGAATAAATTTGGGGGGTGTACTGAAGTGGAAGGGATTGGTGTAAATGGATGGCTTTTGATATATAAAAAAGATATAGGGCAGCCCGGCTGGCTCCGTGGTTTAGCACCGCCTTCAGCCCAGGGCCTGACCCTGGAGACCTGGGATCGAGTCCCACGTCGGGATCCCTGCATGGAGCCTGCTTCTCCCTCTGCCTGTGTCTCTGCCTCTCTGTGTCTCTCATGAATAAATAAATAAAATCATCCTTAAAATAAAATTAAATTTAAAAGATATAAAAATAGAAGTAAAGATAGTGTGTGCCTTTGTGTGCAATACATGCATAAATTCCCAGCTCTGGTCACTGAAAAGGGCCTGGCAGCAGTCATGCTCCGATTACAGGGAGATGTACATCTAGCAACTAGGTCTTGGTTTTTATTTTATTTTTTTAAGATTTCATTTATTTATTTGAAAGACAGAAAGGGAGCATGAGCAGACAGAGGGGCAGAGGGAGAAGCAGACTCCCCACTGAGCAGGGAGCCTGACGTGGGGCTCCATCAGGTTCCTGGGATCATGACCTGAGCTGAAGGCAGATGCTTAGCAGACTGAGCCACCCAGGTGCCCCTAGACCTTGGTTTTTAAATACCATTCTTCCCTAATGGGAACCAAGGATCCCTGGAAGAATGGCCAATAGCAAGGCTGAAGCAAAGAAAGTATAAACAAGCCGAGGCTGGAAACTTCTAGGTGCCTAGAAGTAAGAAAAGTCTCAGAGTAAAACCATGTCAGAAGGAAAAAGGAGCCAGCTTGAGGGGCTCCTAATGGCCAGCTAAGGAGCAATTCAGACCAATAATAATAGATTATAACCCATTAACTAAGAACCTAATGAATGAGAGGAGAAAGCTCTCCCTCAGAGCAGAATGCCCACTAATGAATGCAGAAGGAATAATCTAATTAGAAAGTCACCATTTGGTGACCATTTCAGTAATAATTTGGCTAAGAAATATCAAAGGATGCTAAAATTAATGGGTAGACTTTTGAGAAATGGGGTATTATACAGTCTTCAAGTATCTGCTCACAAGATGTTTCTTAATTACAGAGGGGAGAAGAGTTGCTTTACAAAGGAGAGACCTGATAGACCCACCATAAAATAGCTGAAGGCTATATGAGAGCTCTCTGTAATATTTTTTGCAACTTTTTTTGTAATTTTCAGATATTTCAAAAGAAAAAAGAAACCAAATGCTCAAGTAAGTGTTTGAATGAACATCTAAATGAGACATTTGGCAGCCACGTGAGATGTAACTGATGAAAAAAAAAAAAAGATGTAATTTATGTCTTTAAAAGATTTTATTCATTTTAGAAAAAGAGAGAGAGTGTGTGCACGCACAAGCAGGAGGAGTGGCAGGCAGAGGCAGAGGGACAAGCCAACTCCCCACCAATGCGGGGCTCGATCCCAGGACCCCGGGATCATGACCTGAACTGAAGGCAGATGGTTAACCGACTGAGCCACCCAGGCGCCCCAAAAGGTTTTATTTTGTGAAAAAAAAAAAAAAAAAAACTGTAATGACATAGGGAAATGCTGATGACATACTACTGGGTGAAAAAAAATTGACAAATGATATACCCAATCATTAAAAAAAAGAAGAAAAAGACTAGACTAAAACATAAGAACACTAACACTAGATTAATACTGAAGATTGTTGGGGCTGGAGGAGCTCACATGGCCTCCCTGCGCAGGTGAACAGTTGCAGTAAGCTCGCTTCAGCCGTAGAGGGAATGCGGCGATCTGGGCTCTTGCCTTTCCCCTGCAGTCATCTTTGAGAAGGAGGTGTTTCTCTTCTGTCCAAAGCTGATGCAACACTAAGTGCCAGGAGTTATGCAAAGCACGGGGACGCTAAGACAATCAAATTCATACCCTGCGCTAGAGGGTCCCCAAGTGTGCCACTGACCTTGTAACTGTCAGGCCTGCTGGACGTTACTGTCTTCCCATGCCTTGACCTTTCTACAGCATCTGAAACTGGAGGAGGCAGCACAGCAGGTGGGAGAGACCCTTCTCTGCCTTCTGTGCCTACCAATGCCAGCTCATCTTTAGGGCTCCGTTCAAGTCTTACCTCCTTGGGGAAGCTTTCCTTCATCATAGCCCCATACTCTGTGTCTGCTTCCATAACCTCCCATGCTTACCTGTGTCATAGCATTTATAAAACATCCTGCCTGTTTTTCTGCCTCGGCAAAGAATAAGTACACAATTTGAAAGCAGAAATCTGTAACTTAGGCCTGTGAATCACCTGCCTTTAACAGCACAGCACCACTGTTGAAAGAATAAACTACTGTATTTCTAATGATATGCCCCAACTCCAGACTCGGTATAGTAAGTTGTACACATTCCAAAACATAAAACATCCTGAAGGTATGATTTGTGTGCATGTACATATGCACAGCAATTTTTGAATCAGGAGAGAAGCTTGTGGTAATGTGTGCAGCTTAACATTTCCATTCTGCAGACATCCCCAAGGCAATTTCGTTCTGCTTCTGTGATTTAATTTGCCATCATTATGCTGACCATCCCAAACTTGATCTCTTCCATCTAGATAACTACTTCTGAGTTTCACGTCCGTGTATTTAACTTCCCACTCGACGGCATCATCTAGATGTTTCACAGATGCCCCAAATTTCCTCTTTCTCCACTGGTCCCCATCTCAAGTAAGAAGCAACAGCCTCCCAGGTGCTTCTGTCAGAGACCTGGAAGTCATCCTTGACACTACCCTCCTCCTTGCTCTCACCTCCACATAAAGTCAACCACCGAGTCCTGTGAACTTCGCCTCTGAAACCCTTCCTGAATCCATCCTCCCTCCCTCCATCCCATTTCAAGTCGCTATCACCTTTGGCTTGGACTCCTACTACAGCCCCAGGTTAGCCTCCCATACCCACTCCCGATCCTCTCCAACTCATTCTCCACACAGCAGCCGATGTGAATTTATCTCACTCCCAGGCTTTAACTGTGCAAATGTCTCACCGTCCTTAGGGTAAGGCCCCATTCCCTTCACAGGGCCTGTAAGGCTCAGGTGCTCTGGCCCCTGCCGTCCTCTCCCCACACCTCTTGCCATCCCTGACACCTCGCCCGGGTGGGTCTGCAACACCGACCACCTCTCGGAGTGTTCCAGGCCCCATGCTCCCTTCCCAGGTCAGGATGACACTGTCTGGACCCTCCCACTTCAGCTCACCAGGTCCCACTCAGCCTTTAATTCTCAGCTTAAAGGTTAATTCCACAGAAAAGCCTTACCCGGCTCCACACTTTAGTTAGGTCTCCCTGTTATAAATTCCCACAGCAGCTGTTTATCCTCATCCCAGTACCCAGGGCACTTGTAATCTTCCGCGTATTTACAGTAATTTGTTTTAACATTTATACTGCGGCTAATCCAGGCAGGGAGTGCGTCTATTTAGTCACCACTGTATTCCTGGTAGGTATTCAAGAACTATCTGCTCACTGACTGAAGATTCATTCAGTCAATGATAATATGCTCACAAAAGAAACAAAGAAAGGTATAAAAGGTATATAATGCTAGGTTATTTTAATTGAGCCATCAAAAGAAAATCATAAAAATCTGAGCTCACTGAAACAAACTGCACCAAACTCCTGTCATTTCTAAAACAGCCTACAATACGGTTATTTTCTCAACTCTACCTGGCAACATTTTTTAGTCTAAAATGTCAGAATTTTGCTGACCTTCAAATATCAACCATACTGGATATAAACCCAAGTATGACGAAAGTATGCAGAGCAAAAACCGCTAAGTATTTCCTGAGCATGTCCCCTGTGAATATTTTTGAGGCAAGCTAATTAGAAGTTATTATATGCAGTATTATTTATCATCCAGCTTCCCAAAAAAAGTCACTGAAAAGCTCATCAATTTTTTTAACAAACATTTTTGCTGAATGCACACCTCCTATTCAGACATTATGCATGACTAGGAGGATTTAAGTAGTTAATTAATATGCAATATGTTAAATTATTCTATGAAGAACTGTGCATTTTCTAATTGCAAGTCAATGTGCAGGTAAGTTTATATTGTTAATATTCATATAGCACTTACTGTGGACCAATCACAGGTCTAAGTTTTGAACAATTTAATTCACTGAATCTTCTCGCCAATCCTAAGGTTATCATTCCCATTACATACAGAAAAAACTGAGGCACAGAGAGGTTAAATTATCTTGTTTAAGATCACAGAGCTAGTGGAGTGCCTGCGTGGCTCAGGTGGTTAAAAATCTGCCTTCACAGGTCATGATCCCAGGATCATGACCCACATCCGTCTCTCCGCACAGCAAAGAGCCTGCTTCTCCCTTGGCCTGCCACTCCCCCTGCTTGTGCTCCCTCTCTTTGTCAAATAAATAAATAAAATCTTAAAAAATACTAATAATAATAATCACCGAGCTAGTAAGTGGCAAAGCCAGGATCCAAATCCCAATGATCTGGCTTCAAGTTACAATACTTTTTCATCTGAAGAGGTGCTATAGAGTATATCAAAACAAAACAAAACAAAAAAATCAGCATGGGGTCTAAACAAAAATGCTGCAACCCAGTGGAAGAAAGAAGTAGGGAGGGTTGAGGCAAAACATGGTAGATGAAGATCCCAGGACAGAAAAAAATGCTGTCACAGAACAGATTAAAGATCCTTAACAAAGATTACCCAAGCCCCCACCCACTCCCAAATGGCTCACAAGAGCTAAGAGCAGGCATTAAAGGGAGAGCTCAGGGAAAAAATACTAAGAAACACCATTTTTCTTAATAAAATAAAATTAGCATTCAGGTAGAGTGAACAAAGAAAAAAAAAATACCATCACGAAAATGAAAGTCTCAGTGGAAGAGAACAAAGTGGTCACTGCTGAAAAGACAGTTAAGAGTCATGAAAGCAACAGTGGGGGTGCCTGGCTGACTAAGTGGGGAGAGGGTGTGGCTCTTCATCTCAGGATGGTGAGTTTGAGCCCCATGTTGGGTTTGTTTACTTAAAAAAAGTAAAATCTGGGCAGCCCGGGTGGCTCAGCGCCGCCTTCAGCCCAGGGTGTGATCCTGGAGACCTGGGATCGAGTCCCACATCGGGCTCCCTGCATGGAGCCTGCTCCTCCCTCTGCCTGTGTCTCTGCCCCTCTCTCTCTGTGTGTCCCTGATGAATAAATAAATAAAATTAAAAAAAAAAAAAAAAGTAAAATCTTGGAGGGAGGGAGGGAGGGAGGGAGGGAGGAAGGAAGGAAGGAAGGAAGGAAGGAAGGAAGGAAGGAAGGAAGGAAGGAAACACTGGTGGATAAAAAGCAAGATAAAATGAAAAACAGGGGATCCCTGGGTGGCGCAGCGGTTTAGCGCCTGCCTTTGGCCCAGGGCACGATCCTGGAGACCAGGGATTGAACCCCATGTCAGGCTCCCGGTGCATGGAGCCTGCTTCTCCCTCTGCCTATGTCTCTGCCTCTCTCTCTCTCTCTCTCTCTCTCTCTCTCCGCGTGACTATCATAAATAAATAAAAATTTAAAAAAAAATGAAAAACAGGAGCACCTGGGTGGCTCGGCCAGTTAAGCCTGGGCTCAGGTCATGATCCTCACTCTAGAGCCCAGTCCCTCCCCTTCTCATGCTTGCACTCTCTCTCCCTCTCTATCAAGTAAATAAAATCTTTTTAAAAAAGAAAAAGAATAAAAAACGTAGGATTACTAAAACAAATCCAAACAACAAAACAAAAACATGCAGCAGCAGGAGTTAGAGGAGATCCACTGTACTCATAGTTGCTATCTAAAAAAAAAAAAGAGAACCAAGCAAACAGAACAGAAAAACATATGTAAAATTGGACTAGAGAGAGCCGGGCTGAGGGCAAGTTGTCCCAAAGATACAGTATTCTGGCTTCTCTGAATCACAATGCCCTAGGGGCAAGGATAACCTTGGGACCCCCAAAGGGAATGAAAAAGCTGGAGGGATGCTGAGGTCCCAATGACTCCTGTGTGGGTTACTGACTTACTGCCCCTCAGCTCCACATTCACCGTGTTTGCTTGCTCTGTCAAGATGGATCTACTCCCGCTAAGTACTTTTCTTACCAGGAGGCAGGATATTGAGTTCTGTCAGTAAAAGGTGCGGGAGGAAAAAAAGGGTTTTGTTTCTGGGTTCCAGTGTGTTCCTCTGGGTAGGCTCCTCTAGCACATCTGGCTTTCCCAGTGCCCAACCATGTGCAATGAGCAGCAGCCAACAGCTGCCCCAAGCACCCTTCTTGGGCAGTTTTGTAGCAGAGAGCCTCTGGTGAGACTTCTCTATGCAAACAGCTTCCTCCCAACACCACAGAAGGCTGATTTCCAGCCAATTCCAGCACGCAGCATCACAGGAACTCATCTGCAACCCAGCAGGCCATGGTCCTGTCCACTACACCCCAAAGTCTGTATCTTGGCTTGCACCAGGTGTGCGGTGGACCGGGGAGCTCTTCAATGAGCCCTCTCTCTCAGCCCTGGGGTGGTGGTTACTCCTTAAAAGGAGCATCTTAAAAGGTGCTACATCTATATTCTTTAGAGTTCTCTTTATTTCTTTGAAAAGCTTTATTGCATAGCATTCACGTACCGTACAATTCAACCATTTCACATTTCAATGGCTTTTAGTATTTTCACACAGTCGTGCAAACATTACCACAATTTTAGAGCATTTCCATTACCCCACAATGATATCTTGCACCCCTGAGCTGTCACCCCTCTGCCCAACCTCCCATTCTCTTAGCCCTAAGCAACTACTACTCTACTTTCTGTTCTACAAAATAGGCAAATGTCTACAGACACTTCATACATATGGAATCATAAAATATGTGGTCTTTTGTGACAGGTTCCTTTCACTCAGCCTGATGTTTCCAAGGTTCACATATGTTCACATATGTAACAGGATCAGTATTTCATTTCTTTTTAGTGCCAAATAACATTCCATCACATGAATATGCCACATTTTATTTATTCATTCATCAGTTGATGGACATTTGGGTTGTTTCCACTTTTTGGCGAATGATGCTGCCAGGAACACTGATGTACAAGTTCTTATAAGGACATATATTTTAATTTCTCTTGGTTGTGTGTATACACACACACACACACACACACACACCTAGGGAAGGGCTTGGGTATACACCTAGGATATATACCTGGGTCATATGGTGACTATGTTTAACTGTAGGAGGAAATACCAGCTGTACCATTTTACATTTCCATCAGCAACACATGAGATGAGAGTTCTGATTTCTCCACATCTGTGCCAACACTAGTTATTATCTTCTTTCTTACAGCCGTCCTAGTGGGTGTGAACCAAGCAAATGGATCAATAAATATATATATATATATATGCAAAAATAGATAATCATAGAAACCTGGGGTGAGGGCAAGTGTCTCATTCTGGTTTTGCTTTGCATTCTCCTGATGGCTAATAATGTTAAGCATCCTTCAATGTGCTTATTTACTTCTTACTAGCGGATCTCATGTTGCTCCAAATCCCCGTTATAGTTAATAATTTTTTTTAAAGATTTTATTTATTTATTCATGAGGGACACAGAGAGAGAGAGAGGCAGAAACACAGGCAGAGGGAGAAGCAGGCTCCATCCAGGGAGCTCAATGTGGGACTCGATCCTGGGACTCCGGGATCACACCCAGAGTCAAAGGCAGACACTCAACCACTGAGCCACCCAGGCATCCCTAGTTAATAATTCTTATATTAAAGTTTATCTGCTCAGAGTACTGTGTGGTTTCTCTCTCCTGATGAGACCCTGATTCCTGTAACACAGGTGGTCAGTGACTTTCTAAGTAGAAATCGGACATCCACCAAAGTTATAAAAATAGAAGACTGAAGAGGAAAGCTAAAAAATGTTTTGTCCCTGGTCAGATGCTCCCTTCAGAAGTAGCTGAGGAAAAGCTGGGGGGGTGGGGGGGGGGGAGGGTCCAAGGGAACAAAACTTTCAGCTCATCTTTGCTTTTATCTAAAAAACAAATAAGTAAAACAACACTTTCTGAATAGGAGCTGTTATGGTTTGCTTTTTGGGTTGTTTGTTTAAAGATTTTTATTTATTCATGAAAGACACACAGAGAGAGGCAGAGACACACAAAGGGAGAAGCAGGCTCCATACAGGGAGCCCGATGTGAGACTAGATCCCAGGAGGATCCTGGGATCACACCCTGAGCTGAATGAAGGCAGATGTTCAACCCCTGAGCCACCCAGGGATCCCTGTTAAGGTTTGGTTTTAAGGGGATTTTGCTTAATGGTGTTTTAATGGTGTTTGGGGGACAAGGTTATAGACATAATGTTTTATTTAGAAAAGGTAAATTCTCTGTGTAAGAGTAAAAATGCTGAATGCAATCAGTCTTGAGAAAATTCAACTGGGGGCAGCCCCAGTGGCGCAGCGGTTTAGCGCCGCCTGAAGCCCAGGGCGTGATCTCCCGGATGAGTCCCACGTCGGGCTCTCGGCATGGAGCCTGCTTCTCCCTCTGCCTGTGTCTCTGCCTCTCTCTGTCTCTCTCTCTCTCTCTCTCTCTCTCTCTCTCTGTCTCTATGAATAAATAAATAAAATCTTTTTTAAAAAAATATTTTTAAAGAAAATTCAACTGGAATGTTTGAAAAGGTGACCCTCCTTTGCCTGGGCCAACTGAAATCAAAGGGTGGGGGCTGGTGTTGAAGGGGGCTGGGAGATGGCCATGTACCCAGAAAACTAGAAACAGAAAACTGTAGCCTGAGAGCAGTCAGTAACAATACTCACACATGGGCATGGATGGCAGTGTCCCAGTAAAACCTACAAGCTCATTTGCCAGCCCCTGTTGGGTGCCTTGTGTGTGGGCATGTAACATGTAGCAAAAGCATAAAAACACGTATGGGAATTTAAAAACTTTAAATTCAAGATGCTGCTTTCTCTGGTGAACAAGGAAAGAGACTAGGGAAAAAATACATAGGAGGCATTTACTGGAAATGTAACATTCTATTTCTTTTAAGCAAAATGAAACAAAATAAAACCCCTGAAGCGATATGGCATATTAAGACTTAGAAACAGACATCATTATACAGTTCTGGTGTTCTAAGTGTAAAATACATCATTAGAAAATATGGGGGCGCCTGGCTAGCTCAGGGGGCAGAGCATGAGACTCTTGATCTTGGGGTAGTGAGTTTGAGTCTCTACACGCTGGGTGTAGAGATTACCAAAAGTAAATAAATAAACTTAAAAAAAATAAAAATAAGAGTAAAATCTTTGGGATGCCTGGATGGCTCAGCGGTTGGGTGTCTGCCTTTGGCTCAGGGCGTGATCCTGGGATCCGGGATTGAGTCCCACATCGGGCTCCTTGCATGGAGCCTGCTTCTCCCTCTGCCTATGTCTCTGCCTCTCTCTCTGTCTCTCATGAAGTAAATAAAATCTTAAAAAATAAAATCTTTACAAAAAGAAAGAAGGGGCACCTGGGTGGCTCAGTCAGTTAAGTGTCCAACTCTTGGTTTTGGCTCAAGTCGTGATCTCAGGGTCATGAGATTGAGCCCCACATGGGGCTCTGGACTCAGTGCAGTCTGCTTAAGACTTTCTCCCTCTCTGTCTGCCCTTCCCTGCCCCTGAACTAGCATGAGCACTCTTGCTCTCAGAAAGAAAGAAAGAAAGAAAGAAAGAAAGAAAGAAAGAAAGAAAGAAAGAAAGAAAGAAAGAAAGAAAGAGAGAGAGAGAGAGAGAGAGAGAAAGAAAGAAAGAAAGAAAGAGAAAGAAAGAAAGAAAGAAAGAAAGAAAGAAAGAAAGAAAGAAAGAAAGAAAGAAAGAAATATAGATAGATGAGATAAATATTCCCTTTCATCACTGTTGAGACTTTAAATGTCTTAGGTCTGTGTAGTAGTTCCGCATTATTTATCTGCCCATGTCTTTTTATACATATATAAATATATATGTATACATATATATAATACTATATGTTACACGTAACATAACAGATTATGTATATAACATATAATATATATCCAGGCACAAGCTATTATTAGGTGCCCAAATCCAACAGTAGGAGCACAGTGCATGCAGTACCTGCCCTCGAGAGCCGTGTGATGCAAGCAGTTAGAGTATAAACAACATTATGAGATAATAGAAATTACTGTGCGTAATGTTTAGCAAAAGATTCAGGAAAGAAGGTGAAGCAGTAAAAAGGGTAGGAAAGGCATTAGATGCTGTGCTGAAGAGTCTGGAATGTACCCCATCAGTAAGGGAGAACCACTTAGGGGATTAAGCAGAGAAATGATGGTCAGATCTGTAGTTTAGAAAGATCACGGGAGAAGCGGTATGGAGCAGGGCCTGGGGAAGACTAAGCCAACAGGACGAGGCCACCACAGCAGCTCAGGCCCTGTGTCTTCAGAGAGGACGGACATCGCAGAGGGTACTCAGCCTGAGGTACCATGGCACCGTAAGGAAACAAAACTCTTCTTGATTAATGCTTCCGATATTTTTTTTAAGATTTTATTTACTTATTCATGATAGTCACACAGAGATAGAGAGAGGGGCAGAGACACAGGAGGAGGGAGAAGCAGGCTCCACACAGGGAGCCCAACGTGGGACTTGATCCCAGGACCCCAGGATCATGCCCTGGGCCAAAGACAGACGCTCAACCGCTGAGCCACCCAGGCATTCCTGCTTCACACAATCCTCATATCCAATGTCTTGTGGCACATGAGGTTTAGGAAGAACCCTCAGGAAGTGTGAAGGCCCATCATTTGCTCCCCCGCTTTGTGATGCGGTGCAGTGTATGCTTTATAGTGACATTAACATGGCTCATCCCCTAAGAATTGAACCTTTTAAATAGGACCATAACCAAATGTGACAATGAGATGGTGAGTGACCACGAAACTCTTAAACCTCAAAGTAGTTCTCCAAGTACTGTTTGGCTGACAGGGGTATAAGATTTCTAGAATTAGGGGCGCCTGGCTAGCTCGGTCAGTGGAGCATACAACCCTTGATCTCCAGCCTGTGAGTTCAAGCCCCACATGGAGTCATAGAGATTACTTAAAAATGACATCTTTAGGGACGTCTGGGTGGCTCAATGGGTTAAGTGTCTGACTCTTGATCTTGAGAGCTCAAGTCTCAATCTCAGGGTTCTGAGTCCAAGCCCCACAATGGGCTCCACCCTGGGTGTGGAGCCTACATAAAAAATAATAATAATAAATAATAATAAAACAAAATCTTAAAAAAAAATTCTAGAACTAAAAAAGCAGTTGTATATTTTCCTTTTACAAAAATACTGGTGTTCCAAGTTTGCTGACCATTACTGGCAACAGCAAATGTCTGTTAGCAGTATGGTACTTAGCAGATATTCCAAAAATACACACAACTGTCCTTTCAAGGTAAATGACATGTCTTAACCAAAGCTAGAAACTAGTTACTTTTTTTTTTTTTAAGATTGTATTTATTCATGAGACACAGGCAGAGACATAGGCAGAGGGAGAAGCAGGCTCCTGGCAAGGAGCCGGATGCAGGACTCGATCCCAAGACCAGGATCATGCCCTGAGCTGAGGGCAGACGCTCAACCTCTGAGCCACCCAGGCGCACTGAAACTAATCACTTTTTTTTAAAAGAAACTATGTTGAATGTATTTTGAAAAATGATCTTTGGGGAGACACCAAGGGTCAGTTAAGCTCCAGACTCTTGATTTTGGTTCAGGTAATGATCTCAGTGTTGTGAGATCAAGACCCACATCCAGCTCCACACTGGGAGTAGAGTCCGCTTAAGATGCTCACTCACGGGATCAGCCAAGGGCGTGATGCTGGAGTCCCGGGATCAAGTCCCGCAATGGGCTCCCTGCATGGAGCCTGCTTTTCCCTCTGCCTGCCATTCTCTCTCTCTGTATCTCAAATAAATAAATAAATAAATAAATAAATAAATAAATAAATAAATAAATAAATAAATAAATAATCTTTAAAAAAAATAATAAAATTTAAAAAAAAAGATGCTGGCTCGCTCTCTCTCTGCCTCTCACCTCTTCCCTCTAAAAACAACAACAAAATCAAAACCAAAAACTGATGTTTAGGGACGCCTGGGTGGCTCAGGGGTTGAGCGCCTGCCTTCGGCCCGGGGCGTGATCCCAGAGCCCCGGGGTCAAGTCCCACGTCACACTCCCTGCATGGAGCCTGCTTCTTCCTCTACCTGTGTCTCTGCCTCTCTCTGTCTCATGAATAGATAAATAAAATCTTTTAAAAAATTAAAAAAACAACCTGATGTTTGGTAGTGTTCCCACCTTATTTCATTTTGTTGTCAAAAAGATAAAAAAGTGGGGATCCCTGGGTGGCGCAGCAGTTTAGCGCCTGCCTTTGGCCCAGGGCGCGATCCTGGAGACCCAGGATCAAATCCCACGTCAGGCTCCCGGTGCATGGAGCCTGCTTCTCCCTCTGCCTGTGTCTCTGCCTCTCTCTCTCTCACTGTGTGCCTATCATAAATAAATAAAAATTAAAAAAAAAAAAAAAGATATAAAAGTGTCATGTATAAAAACTCTCATATCTATGTCAGAAGTTCTCAAACTGATCCAGGGACCTATGAGGGTCTCCAAGGCCCTTTCAGCAGATCCACAAATTTAAAACTATTTTCAAAATAATTCTCAGACATCATTTGCCTTGCTTACTCTCACTTTCTCACAGGGGTCCAGCAGATTTTCCAGAGGCTACATATCACAACATATCACAACATCACTGTCCTCACACCTAATGGAATGTATGGTTGTATTCCTGTGATTTAAATGTTCTCGGTGGGGCACCTGGGTGGCTCAGACAGATAAGTGTCTGCCTTCAGTCTCTGGTCATGATCTCAGGGTCGTGGGATCCAAGCAGGGAGCTTGCTTCTCCCTCTCCCTCTGCCTGCCACACCCCCACTTATGCGCATTTTCTCTCTCTCTCTCTCTCTCTCAATCTCTGTCAAACTTTAAAAATAGGGACACCTGGGTGGCTCAGTTATTGAGCATCTGCCTTCAGCTCAGGGTGTGATCCTGGAGTCCTGGGATCTAGTCCTGCATCGGGCTGCCCGCATGGAGCCTGCTTCTCCCTCTGCGTGTGTCTGCCTCTCTCTCTCTGTGTCTCTCATGAATAAATAAATAAAATCTTTAAAAAAAATTTTTAATAAATAAAATAAAGCAAAATTTTCTCAGTAAGTTTTAAAATCTTAAATCTCAATAGACAAAGCCCATAAAAATGGAAGTTCTTTGGGGTTTCAATAATTTTAAAACTTTTAAAGGGGTCTTGAGACTAAAAGCTCTAAGAATCACTGCTATGTAATTTATTTTTTATATACTTTAGAAACTTAGTAATAAAGCGTCAATTATGCTTCAATTAAAAAAAAAAAAAAAAAAACTCAGTGGAGGGCACCTGGCTGGCTTAGTCCGAAGAACATGTAACTCTTGTTCTCAGGTCGTGAATTCGAGCCCCATACTGGGTGTAGAGATTACTTAAAAAATAAAATCTTTAGGAAAAAAAATTCTATTGCTAAGTTCTTTCCTTTAATTAATTAACTAATGAATTAATTAAAGTAATCTCTACACCCAACATGGGGCTCAAACTCATGACCCAAAGATTAAGACTCACACACTCCACTGACTGAGCCAGCTAGGTGTTCCAGTCATAGAATTTTTTAACCTGTTCAACATATTTCTAAGAATTGAACATTTTATTAGATTTTAGATTTTATTTATTTATTCATGGGAGACACAGAAGCAGAGACACAGGCAGAGAGAGAAGCAAGCTCCCCTGCAAGAAGCCTGATGCAGGACTTGATCCCAGGACCCCGCGATCATGACCTGAGCCAAAGGCAGAAATGCTCAACCGCTGAGCCGCCCAGGTGCCCCTGTTCAACATATTTCAAACAAAAGGTCTCGGTGGATTTTTAAGTCATGTCAAAAATACACAAACATGCCATCTTTCCATTATTTTGTAAGAAAAACTGACATCAAGGAAAAGGGGAAATGCACTGACATGTAGTCAAATAATAAGACAAGAAGATAGTAGATGACATTTAATCAGAGTAACATAAATTACATTGTACAGGAGCTCAGAGAGGAGGAACTCCCATCATCAGCCAGGATGACCAGGGAGGAACCTAATAGAAAGCAAACATGATTAGAGCCCCATTATCATCTTTAAAACCATGCTCAAAAGAAGAGAGGAGCAAAACTTCAGAGGGAAGCAGTCAACGACAAAAGACCAAAGAAACACACACTCTGGCTGCACGCGCAGTGCTCACGTTACAGGGCCAAGAGTGTGTGCACTCTGCACACACGGCTTCTGGGTGAGGGCTGGAAACAGCTGAAGAGCCATATATCATTTGTTGGCATTGAAAGAATGTTTATGCTGGTATGATATCCGTATCAGTTCTTTCCTTCTGGATTTCAGAAGAATTCCCCATGCCTATCACTCCCAGACCAGAATTTGCCAATCACTTAAGATATAGAAATAAAACCACAATGTTGACAGTGGCTATCTCTCTAGACCAGGGGATGTAAGGCTCTCCATCACCCACCATGAACTAGGTAAATGTCAGAAGTCTTAAAACTATTATTTTTACTTTAAGAGGTCCTTTATGTTATCTAATAGCACCAGGCTTTCTATTTGCTTGAATCCCCAGAGGCAGCAACCCGGCAAGGTAGGGACTTTTTCACCCCATTTTACAAATTTGGAAACCAAGAAGATACAAAGGGTTCTGAAGCTTGCCCAAGGTCATACTGCAGACACTAGGGAAACCATGAAGGAAATCCTGGTCTGCAAACTCCTGTATATGGTGCTCAAATCCACCCCCAGGAAGGACCTGGCCTCCGCCCCTCACATCACTGCCCTAGTCTAACTGGTGCCTCCCCCAACTCACCCCACGCTCCTCTCTCCCCACAGATAAACATTCTATGACTCTTGTGTAGCAGGCACAGAACTATGGCTGCAAACCTCAGAACCTCCCATGGCAAGGAAATGGGGTATTTACTCCTCCGCTTCCTCTACACACAGTGATCTTCCAAAAAAAAAAAAAAAAAAAAACCAAAGTTGCTTTCCTACCTTCAAATCCTTCAGTGGCTCCTAATGATCTGCGGGATAAAGCTCTGACTCCTGAGCTCACAAGCCTTTGCAAGCTGCCTTCTGCAGCCTTCACACGCTCCCTTTTCTCTCCTGCCACTCAAGTGTCCTCAGGACACAGCCACACTTGTTTCTAGGCCATTACACCCATCGCTTCCTGTCAGAAAGCCTTTCAAACCCACATGCAACCAGCTTATAATTAGTGACTCTTCCAGACTTAGGTTAGGTGTGAACTTCTCTGGATAACCATTATTTATATTCCCAGAGCCACACCAGGTCCCCTTTTAGGAGATCCCACGGGACCCTCAAACACAGCCCTTGTTACCATGTATTTTAACTACTGGCTTACTGGCTTCTGGTCCTACCAGACTATAGGCTCCTTTATTAAGGCCAAGGACACCTCATTCTTATTTACAATGCCATGACCCAGCACAGTGTCTTGCACACAGCACCTGTTCGGTAAATATTCATGGGATGACTGGAGTGGCTCATGTGATGGGGGACATACAGACATGCACATGACTAAGTAAAATAAAACATGACAAATGTGAAAATTAGAAAGTTGGGAAGGAAAAAAAGTAGGGAAATCTGAGGGAACCCATCTACTTACATTCCTGGGGTTTCTCAACATTTTTTCAAATCCTGCTGCTGCTGCTGGTCACGTTCATGAACATGAGTGCTTACTCTGAACCAGGTACTATGCAAAGCACTTTACCAGTAAACAAACTCTTCTGATTCACCCTATGTGTTGAAAACACCCTATGCATTTTACTGATAACCTTGGACTCAAAAATAAGACACTTGCTCAATGGCAGACAATTAGTGGCAGAGACAAGATTTCAACCCAGATCTTGTCTCCCAAACCATCGCTCCAACCAGCAGTCTAGGCTTCTATGCCTTATCGAAAGTGAAATCTCAGGGCTCCTGGGTGGCTCAGTCGGTTAGGCATCCAACTCTTGGTTTCAGCTCAGATCATGATCTTGGGATCAGAAGATGGAGCCCCGGGGCAACCTGGGTGGCTCAGCAGTTTAGCGCCACCTTCAGCCCAGGGTCTGATCCTGGAGACCTGGGATCGAGTCCCTGCACGGAGCCTGCTTCTTTCTCTGCCTGTGTGTCTCTGCCTCTCTCTCTCTCTGTGTGTGTGTGCGTGTGTGTGTGTGTGTGGTTTCTCATGAATAAATAAAATCTTTTAAAATTTTTTAAAAATTAAAAAATAAGATAGAGCCCCATGTCGGGCTCCACACTTACTGCAGAGTCTGCTTGAGATTCTTTGCCCTTCCTCCGGCTTGCTCCCTCTCTCTATCAAATATATAAATAAAATCTAAAAAAAATAAAAAGTGAAATCGCTTCCCTGAATACCAAAGTTCGATGGCCTCAAGGAAACCCAATTAAACCAATGTTAGACTAAGATTCCTTCCTAATTATACAAGTGAAAATGTACCTTGAGTTATTTCACTCTTCCTGGCTAAATAACTTGAATATGATTGAGCTTTTTTTGGATGCTTCAGGACCATTCCCATGTTCATTATTGAGGGTACTGTGTAACAGTGGTGCCCTTAGGCGTCACTATGCTGGGACTAGGGTGCACCAGACGACCCCTGTACCAGCAGCCCTGGCCTGTGGGCATGTACAGTGCCAACTTCCCAATCCACCCTCATCCCATGCCTAGTTAGAGCTCCTAGTTCTTGCTGCTGTCAACATGCTCATCTCTAGCAGGCCTTTTGATTTTGCTACCTCCAATCTTTTACGGACTATGATACTCATAAAAGATGTAGTAGTCCTTCCTGCTGCGCACCAATTAGGTCTGGCTCTTTGCTTTCTAGGCACATGTTAAGGTGCAATTCCCTGGTCTTCTTTAAAGTTAGGCATAGCCATGTGACTTGCCTTAGCTGATGAAATGTGAACACAAGTAACATGTGCCATTTGGGAACCATACCCCCTGACCACCATCTTTCACACAATCAAAATGATCGTGCAAACACTACATTCAGATAGAGTGTCCAAAAGCCTGGGTCCCTGAGTGACTGACTGTGAGGCACATAGTTCCCCGCACACACACGCGGGGACACATGTGGCCTGAATGAGAAATCATTTTGTTCTGTTAAGCCACTTAAGTCTTAATGGGTTTTTGTTAATGCAACCTAATCCAAGCTATCTGGATCAATACATCAGATCATCAGATCTCTCTCTCTCTCTCTAAGATTTTATTTTTAAGTAATTTCTACATCCAATATAGGGCTCAAACTCACAACCCAGAGATCAAGAGTCACATGCTCCACTGACTCAGCCAGCCAGGCACCCCTCATCAGATCTCTTAGTAAGGAATTCTCTCACATAAGTAACTTCCTTTACAGATTTTATGATCAACATTTTGTTTACACAAAGAATTTTTTTTTGCATCCATCTTGGTTCAAAGCTATGTTCAGTATAAAACAAACCTGTCAAGAACCTACTATGTACAAAACACTATGCAAGATGATGAAGACGACCCGACTCTATGTCTCAAAAAAATCTCAGTCTTCTGTTGACAACTGTGCCAAAAAGGCAGACTCTAGTGTTATAACAGTCTAAAGGAAAGACAAGTCCCATCTAGACGGGAAGAAAAGTACAGGAAAGTCTCACGAAGGAAGTTCCATATCACATGGCCCTGAAACATGGGTAAGAACCAACAATTAAAGATTCAAGGGGGTCATTTAAGATAGAAAAAGCAACATAAGCAAAGGTATGGAACACAAACAGCAAAGCACAAAAAGCAAATAGTTCTACTGACCTGGAAAAAAAATCATAAAACCTAAGGGGATGGGATCCCTGGGTGGCGCAGCGGTTTGGCGCCTGCCTTTGGCCCAGGGCACGATCCTGGAGACCCGGGATCGAATCCCATGTCGGGCTCCCGGTGCATGGAGCCTGCTTCTCCCTCTGCCTGTGTCTCTGCCTCTCTCTCTCTCTCTCTGTGACTATCATAAATAAATTAAAAAAAATTAAAAAAAAAAGTATAAAAAAAAAAAACCTAAGGGGATGAAAAGCAATGAGCTTACCCATAGTGTCTGTGCCAGGCTGGTCTGAGCTTAATTCAACAGACAGTGGGGAACTGTTAAAAATCTTGACTGGGGAAGGGAGACATCTGGAAGTGATAGAGGTACACAGAATAGATGGGAGGAAAGGAAAAAAAATTGGGGGTTTCCCACAATTCAACAGAATGGTATCGATGATCCCATATAAGCCTGAAGACAGTAGAAATGGAAAGAAGCAAATGCAGGAGTCCATCAGCAAGGCCCTGCAGCCAAGTGAACACAAAGGGCGAGAAGGAAGGCAAGAGGTGCTGATCCCTGGGCAGCTGCCAAGGATGGTCAGTCCATGCAGCTGAGATTAATCAGAAAAACGACAAGAACAAATAAAGTGCTACTGTCTATTTTTCTAATGGCTAGCTGAAGTAAATGCTACCACCTGCCCGAGACAAAGTACTTCTCCCTTTGATGCAACCCACCCACCTTTTTTTTAACCTCTCAGTTTCTCTAACAAGAACCCAGAGGAATCACTCATGAGCATTTCGGGTTGTCCCCTGCCCCACTGGCCATCCTCACTTTCTCATTTCCTCCCTTCTTCATCCCCCAGGCTTACCGAGTCACTGCTCAAGGCAAGCCTCAGCTTCCCTGTGAACCCTTCCTCTAACACCTGGGTTTCTCCTTTCCCCAGATCCTCATGCCTACTGTCGAGGAATCCTAGAGGCAAGATCGTCGGTTATCAGCTTCCTGTGTGCCCTTTAGTCCCACAGCTATCTCCTGGGCTCATCAGAACAGGACTCTTAGGTTACGGGTCTTCCGTTGCCCACACTCCTCACTGCCTTGCACACAGTATGTATTCATTAGGCGCTTTATTGATGACCCTAAGCCAGTCGCTCTAAGAACATGCCTGTCTTATTCCCTCTTTAATAATCTACTTTTATTAAACCACGACTACACATTCAGACACACAAAACTGCGAGACTCATCATTTCATACTTCAAGATGTCCTTGGGTAAAGAATCTTTCATCTCAGGAGGCGTCATTGCCTTAAGAGATGATCTGAAAACACCCATTTGGTCATACGTGTTGGTGTGCCAGCTTCCTTTCAATCCTTGTGACTTGCAGGTAAACCAGACGGCTCCACGATCATCGTTCCAAGGTGACTGTGACTCCCAAACAACCTCACGTTCCACGAGGACACGTTTAACTTCAGGAACCTAGTAAGTGCTTCTGGTCTACCTTCAACCGGCTACAGCACAGACAACTCAAACCATGACCACAGAAAAGTTCCCAGTTTGTTTTGTTTTACCAAATAACAGCCGCTTTGGTTGGCCTCTCTGTCTCTCTCTCCCAATTAACTACTAGGATTTAGTTCACGCGTCTCACTCTTTCCTCGGGGCGGAAACGCAAACAGAAACGAAGTGGACTGAGGCATCCTAAAAATGAGCAGCGGTAAAGAAGAAATCCCAAATATTCGTGGGACAGCATCCTCCCCAAACCTGCTCTCATCACGGAGGTGCCTCCCCTTGCAAGCAGGACCCCGGAATCAACAGCGGGGGATGGGGTCGGTGGGGATGGTGGGGGGCCGGAGGGGGGGGCCGGAGGGAGGGGAGCCGGGAGGCCAAGCGTGCGGGCCCCAGCGACCGGACCCGAGCGCGCGGCTGCCTGAGCGGCGAGCAGGGCGGCCGCGCGCTGCGACTCCCGCTCCGCCGGCGGAGGCCGGGCCGGCCCTGCTGGGCGCCAGGTGCGCAGCGCGCGGGGTCCCGCAGCCGGCTGCAGGCGCCCTCCCCGGGCCCGGCCGCAGCCGCCCCTCCGGGCCGAGGTCGCCGGGGCCGGGCCCCAGGGCTCGGGGCAGCTGGGCCGTGCCTCCCCCCCACGCCCGTCCCCGGCGCGGGCGGGGCGGCCCCCGTTAGCCGCGCGCACGGCGGGCCTTACCGCAGCGGAGACGGAGGCAGCGGG
Source organism: Canis lupus dingo (assembly GCF_003254725.2). Lineage (NCBI taxonomy): Eukaryota > Metazoa > Chordata > Mammalia > Carnivora > Canidae > Canis > Canis lupus. Next base: position 16,536,263 of record NC_064257.1, read on the forward strand.
GAGGCGGCGCCCGGGCCGGCGCGGGCGGGGAGGCGGAGGCCGAGGCGCGGGCGGCCGCCACAGCCGCGGGGGAGCCCGGCGGGCGCCCACGACGCGGTGGGCTGCACGGGCGCCGCCATGGTGGGGACGCAGCGGCGGGCGGAGCGCGACCACCAATCCCGCTCTCCGCCTCGGCGCCCTCGCCGGGGGTCGGGCGGCGCCGGCCAATCGGGGCGCGGGAGGCGGGCGGGGCGCCGCGCTGACCAATGGGGAGCGGCGCTGCGGGCCGTGGGCGGGCGCAGGCTCGCGGAGGCCCAATCGGCGCGGGACCCGGGCCGCGGGGCTGCGGGGCTGCGAGTGGGCTCGGCCGCCGGCAGCAACCCCCTCCCCCGCCTCTCGCCCCGCAGGCGCCCCGCGGCCGCGACCCAGCCCCTCGGGACACGTGTCCTCGCCCGCGACGGCCCCCCCGGGGCCCAGGGCTTGGGGGGAGCTCCGCGGGCTGGGCGACCCGGCCCGACCCTGCGGCGGCGGAGGGCACGGGGTTCCCTGCTACGGGCGGGGGGTGGGGGGGGGAGGGCAACGGACACGTCTAGCGCGGACTCAGGACCCCCGCCCTGTGCAGCTCCCGAGGTCCCAGCTCCCTCCCACCCTTCGCTCCCGCAGCTGAGCCAATAGCAGGGATGGGGCTGCGAGCCTCGGTTGCCCACCCGGGGTACCACCTTAGCAGCCGGCAGTTTGCCCCCGACAAAAACCCATCCCTGCAGCCGGTCTTCCAAGGCCTGGGCCTGACCGCACGGGCAGGCAGGCGGTAAGGACGGACGAAAACCGACGGCCTGTTCCATGGGATGCAAGCAAGTCTCATCGCCTCTTTAAACTTCGGTTTCCCCAGTTATTACTTTGGCCAAAATGCAAAGGGCGGTATTTCTAGAAAAAGTCGGCTGTTAAGAACTCTGCTGGAGTTAGACCAGGCACCTCATCCCTGCAGGGCTTTCAGCAAGGATCAGGATGGTGGGGTCCATCAGAGGAGTAGGGCCTGGGACCCTGCCAAGTCTGGAGAAGCAGTCCTGCTTATCAAGGAAATGCGCTCCCAGGGCTCAACAATCCATTAAGGCCTGGTCGCATCTCCCAAATGAACTCTTGGATGCTGGACAAAAAAAAGTCAACTTCTTTTTCTTGGCCCCAGGGAGGAGAAAAGTATCTTTGAAACCTGCCGCTTCTCTCTTCTACAATCAGACACCAGGTAGCAGCCACCTCCCAAGCCCCGGGATACAAAGAAGCATTGAGTTGCTGAAATGACCAAGCCTCTCTAGCACCTGGACAGGGCCATGAAACAAGTGTCCGGTCATCCAAGGGTCAGCTGGAGCAGCTGCCCAAGTCCTGCACCTAGTCACTGGCCCCTCCGTGCCCTGCTGCTGCTCTATCCTCAACCACCGATAGCCCAGGAACCCACCAGGCAAAGGGACAGATTTTCCTCCAGGGAAGTTTATCACTAACTACAGGCAGCTCACAGTAGCTTCAAGCCCCCACTGGATCCCACTGGGGGTGTCGAGTCCCTTGCTTTTAAAGCATCTTTATGCTAGCTCCACAATTTGTATGAAACACAGATGATGGATGACGTGGACCTAGACCAGCTCCATGAAGATAGGAAGATAATGAAGTGAGAGCTCAAACCCAGTTTGACTGTGAGAGTGGCCCGGTCCTCAATCCCCTCCTTCCTACCCCGAAGACAAAGGAAGCAAAACAAGGAGCTCATAACCACCAGTGCCTCTGCTCCCCAGGTCTCCCCCTGCCTGGTCTAACACACAGCCCACAGGACCAGGACTTGACAAGGAACCCATCGCTTTAGGACAGCTTCCTAGATCCTGCCCGAGTGGTCTTCTTAAAATAGCTCGCCCTGCCCCAGAGCTTATAACTAGATCTACCCCCAGCCTGACCCTGGGCCATTCAGGCTCTGTGGGGCAGACACAGCAAATCCTCTGCTCAACACATTTTATTGCTAAGGACAAGGTGATGCACCAGTTTTCAAAATAATTTGGTTTATAGCGTTCATACGTAACAAAAAACAGGGAAGTATTATAAATCTGATTCTTGTATACACAAGGGTATAGGTGTGAAGCCCTCCAATCCTGGGCCCAGGCAAACAAATTCATGAGGAGCAAAAACCTGTTTAACCCCTTCAGCGTTGCCCTCCAGTCCCACCCCCACCCCCAAATCAGCTCCCTCCCACCCCCAGACCAGGGGCATATCTAGACCTGCCCCCCAGTCTCCAGTGGCCCCAGTTCATCTTAACCCTCCCAGCCCCTGCATGATTGCAATTTTCTGTTGCCAGAATCACCCACCAGGCTCTGCCTGCTTCCATCATTAAGATCCCCCTTCAGGTGCTCCCCACCCGCACCCTAATACTGTGCCAGAGAGGTCCTGTGCCTAGAGTGATATGGGCACAGCCCCATGCTACCTCCTATCTTCTCCATCAAAATAGGACAAAGAGGTGGCATTAACTCCCTAATATCTCAACACTTGCAGCTTCGCCAGCACTTCCTTGAGCCCGTTCCAGGGACACAGATGCCATACTTATCTCCAGCCAACCCCTAGGAGCCTTTGCTCAGCTCAGCTGAGGGCCAAATTTCACATTCTGTTTGCCCTGGACAGGCAAGGAAGGCAGTAAAGGCCAAGGGCTGGCAGAAGCTGGTCCAGACCAAACATCCACACATGCGCACACGGACACACACACACACACATATACACGCAGGCACGCACGCACACACACACATAAATACAAAAGAGGGGAGGAAGGAAGCACCAGCACCTCTGCCTAGTTGGTGCAGGTGATTGTTAGGAAGCTAAGTCCTAGGCCAGGAACAGGGCAACCAGCCCAGCCAGCACAGTCAACCCCGCTGCAAACCGGGGCCAGGGCAGCCCCAGCAGTTCAGTGCACAGCCCTTCAGCTGGGAGATCAGCTGCTGCCACATGTCCAAGGAAGGCTGTCCTTTCACTACAGCGGAATGCGACGGGGATGGGGGTGTGAGAAGACAATGGGGTCAGTTATTCCATTCCTTTTCATTGTACAACTTCACTTTCAGAGCCTTCAGAGTTCCAAGGGTCTGCTGTGCTGTGGAACCCCACAGTGCTCTCGCCTTGATGGCTGGGCACCGGTTGGCCCCTGGAAGCACCTACTCCATGATGGCTCGGTATAGTGCAGGCTCAATGTAATCTTCCCGGTATCTTGAGTTGATCACTCGTTGCCGTTTCTTTTCCTGCTTAACTTCCTTCTCTGTGAAAATCTCGTTGAAGCGCATGTCTGAGGCTACAGACTGTAGAGGAATAAGCAAGCCCGATGAGCACTTTGTGGCCAACCACCCCAGGGAAAGAACAAAAGGACACACCCTTGCCTTGTTCCCTCCCTCCCAGACCAGAACCATGAACACACAGAAAACACACTCACCAGTCTAGACTTGACTCTCTTGGGAAGCTCTTCATCCAGCGTGTACACGTCATCTCTCTTAACCACAAGCTGTGAGCCATCCTCAAACTCCACCTACCGAATAAACAAAGACCTTTGGCTAAGAGATCCCTTTCTCCCTGGTCCACTGTGCACAGTGGCAATTTCCTGCCATCACAGGAAGGATCCAGAACACTGAATGAAGGACTGCCAAATCTGAAGCCACCTCTGGCAGACTAGATAGACATAGAGCAGTCCCAAGCTCTGAAAAGGTTATTACTGACCGCTGAGCTCTCCCAAGAGCAAAGATTCCCCTCCAGCCTAAGAGGAAACATTTGAATTAATCAAGTGCTCCCCAGCCCCCCACAAAAACCTTTGGCTGGCTACCTGGTACATCTGGATGGGGTGGGAGGCCACAAATTTAGCTCCGTAGACTTGGCCATCTGTCCATCTCACTTGGACCACTTCTCCTTCAGCAGGAGGACCCAACTGGAGACAGTCCTGACTCTGAGGGAACAGTAGGGGAGAAGAGTGAAAGGAAGATCCCTCTGCGTGCAGGGGTTACCACCACCTACTTAGGGAAGAATGAACTGGGACAAATTCCTGCTCAGGCATACAGGCCAGGCAGGCTCTCCCTGGGCTGAAAGATACCCTAGTTAGAGACCTGCCTGCTGAGTCCAAGTCAGCCCCATCTCTCTGCCCCTGTTGCTCTGAGGTGACAGAGCAAACATAGAGTAAATTTAATAAACATAGTGCCAAGATCAAGAATCCTTCTCACACTGCTTTAACTGTCCTGCTAAAGGTCAAGGGACAGGCCCTGCCCCGAGGAGACAGAAGACAACGACGAATTCTGAGTAACGTTAAAACGTTATTAGCCTCTTTCTTTGTGCTGTATTTTTTCACCACCGGGAGCTTATAATTGAGGGAAAAGAGAAAAATGCCTGGTTTCACATAATAGTGTCTCTTGATGAAGCAGAAAAACTTAACTTGTCAAACCTCAGTCCTGGAGTATGCATGTGAGTACTTGGAGACGGACACTTCTACTGCAGGCTGAAGGAGGATGGTTGTCTTGAGGGAAAGCACTGTGGAACCGAGTTGTGAGCTGCTTTTTATCATGGAACACTAGCTTTGTTTGAAAAACTGGCTGACAAACTATGGTTATTCAGACTTGGGTTTTGGCAGACATCTTCTCAGAAATGAATGAAATAAGCTTGTCACTTCAAGGAAAATAAAAGACAGTACTGCCAATAAAAAAACTTCAGCTTTTAGAAAAATCTGAACGTCAGAAAAGTTGTATCACCACAATAAGCTTCAATAAGCTTGAAGCTTTGCCAAATTTAAACATATTTCTGAGGGGCACCAGGCAGGCTCAGTTGGTGGAGTGTGTGACTCTTGATCTCAGGGTTGTGGGTTCGAGCCCCAAGTTGGGTGTAAAGGTTATTTATAAATAAATAAAATCTTAGGAAAAAAAAAAAAAAAGATGTGCAGAAATGTAGAAAATGGCATTCTTCCCACTAATATTTTGTTTTAAAAGCTATCTTTAAAAACCCAGATTATATTAATCTCCATTTTAATTTCCAGTAAACATGGGCAGACATTACCCACAAAAAAGCTCTATGAGGTCCTCAGTAATTTTTAGAAAACAGAGTCCTGAGATCACGGATCTAAGTTAGAGATAGCACCGCTTGCTTCTCAGAAGTGACAGAGACACCTAACATGAAGCATTTAGTACAGGGCCTGGTGTGCTAGAAAAGCTTAGTAAATTATACCTCTACTGCTGCCACAAACACTACTAATATCATCTTTACTATGACTCAAGTCTACCTTGTAACTAACGTTAGGTGCTTTTAGCAACTAGGTTGCTAATACAGGATAAAGATGGGAACTACTGGATTCCTTAAAGGTAGAAGTGGCTTCATCCACTGCTTTGGTGCTTAGGAAAGGGCAGAGTGAGAGTAAGGGAAACTCAAACTAAGTCCTGAATACTGAGCCAGGAAACCTAGAAGTGGGTCCAGGCAGAGCTTCCAGTGTGTCAGGTGTCAATAACATAAGCAGGCCAGGGATGTCTCCAAGCAGTTTCTACTCAGCCCCAAAGCCTTCACCTGTAAAGAACCAAAAGCAAATTCCATACATCCACTAAGAGGGCATGACAGGAAAAGAAGGTGGATAATTCTTCCAAAATCACACAGCTACTAAGCAAAGGAGCTGGTGTTGGCACATTGGTCAGATTCCACTGCACTAGAACACCTTTCATGGTAGTTTGACTGAAATAGAAGCAGGCTTCAAAATACTGCAGAAAACACGGATTCCGGGCACCTGGATGGCTCAGTGGTTGAGCACCTGCCTTTGGCTCAGGTCGTGATCCTGGGGCCCTGGAATCGAGTCCTGCATCAGGCGCCCCACAGGAAGCCTGCTTCTCCTTCTGCCTATGTTTGTGTCTCTCTCTCTGTGTCTCTCATGAATAAATAAATAAAATCAAGGAAAAAGAAAAGAAAACACAGATTCCTGTGAGCGTCTAGGGGAAGCAGAGTAGCCTAGCAGCACGCAGTTTTCTTCACAAAGAAACACCAGTACAAAATGCTTCCTTATGTTCAGGGAAAGACTGATGGGACTGTGGGCCCAGCTAGAAATGGCAGGCAGGCCCACAGTCAGTCTGCCAGCCAGCCCCAGAAACACCCCCATCCCAAACTGCCCAAGAAGCTCCTTGCAGACATTACCACTATGTCCTCAGGATAGAGATTGTCACTGAAAGAACCATCATCAAAGTTGACTTCATAGAAGGTCTCAGTGGTGAGCCTGACCACCTCACACTGGTAGAAGCGCCCATTCTTGTGCTTGCTAATGACCTTCTGGCCTGCAGTGATGCTCTGCAAGGCCCCCTTGGCACGCTGGAAAAAAATAGAGGCTTGGGTTACTCCCACATGATTTGACAGGCCTGAAAAATGTGGACCAAGACCAACTGGTTTTTCTTTCCCAGGGAAAGACGATGGAAATGGAAAATCAAGAAAGACTAGGGGGTGGGAGCTGAACCAGATCTTTCCAGGTACTCAAATCCCAGCAGGGAGGCTACAAGAAACCAGCAGCATGTTTCCCTCCATAAATGTAGCACCTCCCTAGTTCCCAGTCCACAATGGGTCCTTCTACCATACTATCTCCCAGAATAGACTCTTGTGACTTCCCTATTGTTGCCAGGAACTAACCAAATAGCACCTACGAATGCATACAGCTTAGATACACATCAAGGAAGACACTCAGTGGGGGCTCTGAGCCCAGGCCCCCAAACAATGCACCATGCTAATCTCAGCACTAGCTCTACACTCAGGGCTAAAGCACAAAGACTGAAGATCCCTGGATGTCCTTAGCCGCATGTGACCAGGAGCTCCCATTCTAAGGGCCCTATAATCTCTGAGACACTCACACCACCCTCTCATCCTGAACTTACCCCTGATGCAAATGGATCACAGAGCATCTGGTGGCACTAGATCCAACCACTCCTCCCCAAGTTCCCCCAAGCACTGTGCTCCGTCACGCTGGCCCCCTTACTGTCCCTGAACATGTGTGCCAAACACATTCCCCACCTCAGTCTTTGCCCTGCTGTTCCCTCTGCCTGAAATGCTATTCCTCAGTCATCTGCACACTGGCCCCCTCACATCCAAATGTCAACCTACTGATACTTCCTTAATATTCCTCTTCCATTCCCCTTATCCTGCTACATTTTCATCCACCACCCCTCTGGCCATCTGACATACTGTACATTTACACGTTTCAATGGGTTTTCCAACTGCATGGAGCAAGAGGACAGGCACGGTTGGGTCTGGGTCACTGGTATACTCCCAATGCCTAAACCTGAGCCTAAGATGTAATAGGTGCTTAGTAAGTATTTGAAAGATTATGAAAGAAATACTCAACAGTACCCCATGTTCTCACAGGGTCAGCAGCCTACAGCTGCCAATTTAAGGATCTGGAGTGCTAGGGATGCCTGGGTGGCTCAGTGGTTTAACACCTGCCTTTGGCCCAGGGCGTGATCCTAGAGTCCCAGGATAAGGTCCTGGGATTGGGTCCCGTGTCGGGCTCCCTGCGAGGAGCCTGCTTCTCCCTCTGCCTGTGTCTCTGCATCTCTCATGAATAAACAGATAAATAAAATCTTTTAAAGAAAAAAAAAGGATCTGGAGTGCTGAGGACAATCCCCGTAGTACTGGCCTGGCTCCATAAGCAAACTCCTGCTTCCCTGATCCTTGGGGCTCAGCCCTACACCTCACGCACCACCCCTCCAGTCTCTTTCTCACAAAGACTTTCTCCTCTTCCTGAGCTCCTAACCTACCTGCCCACCTGTCATGCTTAGTCAAAGATCTTTATGAAAAAGAAGAATCCAGTCAGCCAACAAGACCTATGCCACAATCTCAAATGGTAATGACAGGTGTGCTCCTCTAGAGGAGCCCTCTATTGTGTTCTTCACTACCGTATTCATCATCTTTATAAGCATCTCTCCTATTTGACTCTAACTCCCCCAACTAGAGTCTGGCTTCTGACCAGAAGACCCCATGGCAACTCCTCAGTGTGGGGCACCAATGAGCACTATGCCAGACCTGCCGGCCCCAGAGCACACAACCTCCTGATCCCCCTCCAGTGGCTTCCATCTGTACTTTTTCAGCTACTTTGGCTGGCTTCTGCTCTGCCATCTGCTCCTTATATTAGGAATCTCCAGATTCCAGTTTCTAATGGCAACTGGATTGAACTACCCTGTTAAAGACTGCTAAGATCCAAATCTTCACCCTCATAGTTAAAGCAGCCTCCTTTAGAAGCTCCATCAGAGTGCTCCAGCAATCACCTCAATGTCAAATGTCCTATCCTCTTCACTTCTCCCCCTCCTCACCTGGGAACCAGCCCTACTCTGAATCAGTTCTGGCCAGTTAATAGCATCATCGAATTTGCATCCCTTCCATCTTTCAGGGAAAGAACATGAGCCGTCTTAAATAGACACTCCCTTACACCTTCCCCATGTTAATCTCTAAGGCGGTCAACAATCCCTGTCAATTCCACCCATCGTAGGAGCCCATGGTTAGATGTGACCCCCAAAGCTCTACCTCCCTGTATGTTCTCACTTCAGACCTCACTTTAATCCCAAACTAACTAGTCCCCCTGCCTTAAATTTCAGCTTCGAGCCTTTGAATCCACCACTAGAGTAACTGTTAAGAAATATGGCTCAAAATCAATTTTTGAAAAGTTCTCATCTAGTGGAAGAGAGATCAAATTCCTAAATGGGGCAGTCCAGGGCCTTAACCGCCTGGCGCCGCTTGTCTTTCAGTACCTGCCATATTCCCAGAACCAGCCTCACATGCACCTTCTCCTGAGCCTTGCTTGTTCTGCTTCTGAAGCCCTGAATGCCCTCCCTCTCACAATTGCTACTTATTGTTTAAGTCCCAATTCAATTGCCACCTTCTACCCAAACTCTTTCATAACTTGTCTACCTAAGATGACATGTAATTTTCTCCAAGCTTCACTATTTAGAGAAGCACAAAAGTCTACTGTACGGTGGTTAACAGTTAACTCTTCCGAGCACTCTCTACCAGCTGACACTATCTGCAGAGCTCCTGCTACATCCTAGACACCGTGTTAGGGAAGAGGGACACTCATGTTAATAAGCTAGGGCCCCCTCAGGGAGGGGTGGCAAACAAGTAAACAGATAATCACAAAGAATCGACCACAAGCAGTTTGATGCTGATTAGGAGGTACAAGGCAGGGAGCAGAGATGGATGAGGGCCACCTCTTCATCCCTTCCACATTGGCACTCTCCATAAAGCAGGACTCTGGAGAGAATACTTGCTGACACAATAAATGGATAGCCTGCAGAGAAAATGACCCTAGAAACTGTCAAGAGGATTCTAGAATGGCATCCTCCCTCACCTCCAGATTAGGGATCTTGTGTCGAAAGCAGGTAATGAAGACAACAAAAGGCCAGTCATCGGGCTGCATCATCACCCCAGCAGCCTGGGCACAGCTCACGTGGAAGGCAGTTGGGCAACGGCCGTGAGAACATTGCACACAGCAGCCAGCGGTTCTTTTCCTCCGCTTCTTGCAGAAGACGCATTTCTACAACACAAGGGAAGCAAGCCAGTGACTCCAGCAGCTACCACTGCAGTCTCCTCCACTGTTCCCCTGTCTAAATGCACACAGCCAAACCAGCACCTTCTTCCCGAAACAAAAGGGTACATACACCTCTTTCAACCTCCTATATGAATACATGTGTCCTCAGTAAGTAGTTTTAACCATATGGTGCCTCACAAACCTTGACCAAAACCAAGGGTAAAAGATGACCACTGGGCCTCAAAAACGTTATGTTCTCCTCCACCCAGAGACATATAAATGGGGCAATGACAGAGAGAGTCCCCAAGCCCATTCCCTCTTCCTTACCAGTTTGAAGCGGGGCAAGGGAATTTTGCTCACATCCACTGGACTTCTTTCGGCAATGTTGACAAACCTTGCTTCCAAAATTGCCACAGCACATGAGACGTGGACCCACCTGCCAAAAGGCAAAGGCTACCTCAGTCACCTCTGGCTGTAAGGCCCTGTTGCCTTTTCACCAAATCTATCAATTCAGGGGGGGGGGGGGGGGGGCCCTGCACACAGTGCTCCCTCCCTAGCCAAACAAGGCCTCTTCCTTCCACCTGCAAGGTCCAGGGACTTGGCAAGGTAAGAACCAGGAGTGTTCACACTGAGTACAGAAATGGGTCCCTACTATACGGCCCTGCATTAGCACAGGGTTGCGCTTCTTACACCACAAACTCATATAAAATCTCTTGCAAAATGAGCAGAAACACAGCTGATTGAAAGGGGTAGGTTTCAGGAAGTGAGAATAAATCAGAGAGCTCTATATAGACCTCTTTTACCACAGAAGCTGGGTGCTTCCTCAAAATGTCTCCATCTGTCCCCCGTCTGCCAGTAGCCATAGGTCTCCCCTCTAGGCCTTCACCCAAACCTTTCCCCTGGGCTGAAATGACCTCTCCTTCTGATCCCTGCATCCACAGCAAGCTCACTCGTTAAGGTCTGGCACAGGCCCCACCTACTCTGACAGGTCTGTTCAATGGACATTTTGAGAAAATTACAGTTCTGGGCATTTTGATAGGAACATGATGTGACTCTTAACATCAGACCAGATAAAAGCTATCACAGACAATGTGGGGCCTACACAGAAGCTGTCTGTATAGTATTGGTGGGGCTCCTCTGCAACTGTGGGAACAGACTTGTTTGGCATGACCCCACAGGAGCAGAACTAGGGATATAGGGTTAAGGTGGGAGGCTCAAGGAGAGCCACTTCTGCTCCAAGTAAGGAAGAACTTTTAACAGCGCTCTCCCACAACTATGAGGAACAGGATAACCTCAAATAATGGCAGCAAGTGCCTTTGAAGGCCTGGAAGCCGGCAGCCCAGGGTGGCTCAGTGGTTGAGCACCACCTTCAGCCCAGGGCATGACCTGGAGACCTGGAATCAAGTCCCATGTCAGGTTCCCTGCTTGGAGCGTGCTTCTCCCTCTGCCTATGTCTCTGCCTCTGTGTGTGTGTGTGTGTGTGTGTGTGTCTGTGTCTCTCATGAATAAATAAATAGAATATTTAAAAGAAAAAAAATAAAGGCCTGGAAGCAGCAAGCAGAAGAGCTGTCTATGTGGAACAGAACAAAGGATCGGGGAGGTTCCTGTACTGCAGGCAGGCTCCAATTCCCACAGGACGTTAGCTAGAAGCAGGATATTCACCACCGGCTGCCCACCAATCTGTGTGCACTACAGTCCCTCGGACAGCCAGCTTTTCCAGAGCAAAAACTTCATCCACCTCACACTTCTACCTCAGACCAAGTAAGCTAAGACCAGGCACAAAGGGTCAGCTCAGTAAGAAAAGCTGCCTGCTGGCTAGGATGCCCAGACTTCTGTAGGTCTGACTTCACAGCAGGTGGGCGAGGCTGAGCTCTCCTCCATGTCCCACTCTGCTCCCCAAGGACACTCACCCTCCTTCCAACAACAGGCCTGAGCCAGGCAGAGTGCGCCTGTGGACAAGGGCTCACAAGCCCATGCCCATGGCCACCTCTGCACCAGCCCCAGCTACAATAAGGTAACTGTCTCACTTCTGGCCCATGGGGCCACTACATGGTCTGTGCAGGATCCCCACACCCTCATGCGCCTGTCTTAGCTCCTCCAAAAGGAAGACATCACTTATATCTCTGCCTCGGAGGAGAAGCTAGATTGGAAAGGTCTAGAGCTGCTTGGCTCCCCTTGGCAACCCATTTTCAAAATTAGTCTTGGAGATGCTATTCCAGCTCCAACAATGTGCTTCCCAAACCCTCCATCAGTCATTTTGATGAACGGCCACTGCCCTCTCAGAGCCTCTCCAACGCTGCTCCAGAGCTGAGCAGCGGAGCCACTGCTCAGAAACTCACCTGTCATCATTGGCTCTCTGTAGGGCTCCCCCTCGTAGTGAGCACAAACAGCAATCCTGCCAAGAAGGGATGGGGAGGAAGGGCGGTTACCACCAAGTCATTAACATCCAATCTGCTCTCTCCTTGGCCTCCTTTGGGTAACTGCAGCCTCCACATAAGAAAGTGGCTTAATGGCATGTGGGGCCTCGCCTACACAGTCCACATAAGCAGGACTCCCCCACAGGAAGACAAGGAGACCACCCAGAGCTAAAGTATACCAAGTATTTGCCTGACTTAACATAATCCTCTTCGTTGTTAATAGTAACAGCTGTAAGTGGTCACCAAGAACGCTCTGTCCAAACTGAAGGCATTACAGGTCTCTGCCCGCCTCCTACGTGGGGTGCTGCCAAGGTTCCGGGGCAGGGGATAAAGAGGAGAGAGCTACTAAATGAAGCATCTGAGCCCCGTTCTGATGGCCCAACCCAATAGCTAAGTTCTTTAAAGGGGGTTATAGCTGGTTCACAGGGGGACCTACTTGGTCCAGATACAATGTAGCAAATACAACTTTCAGACTGATACATGTCCTGCCATAGCTGAGCAGCAACCAGGCTATGGGGATTTATTCTGACAATACCCACTCTGACATCACTGTGAACCAGGCCCTGTGCAGACTGCTGGAGACAGAAAGCCCACATGAGGGGCACCTGGGTGGCTTAGTTAAGCGTAGGCCTTCAGCTCAGGTCATGATCTCGGGGTTCTGGGATCAAGCCCCATGTCGGACTCCCTGCACAGTGGGGAGTCTGCTTGTTTTCCTGTCCCTCTGGCCCTCCCTCCCTTTGTGATCTCTAATAAAATAAGTAAAATCTAAAAAAAAGAAATAAGAAGAAAGAAGAAAGAAGAAAGAAGAAAGAAGAAAGAAGAAGAAGAAGAAGAAATAGAAGAAGAAAGAAGAAGAAAGAAAGAAGGAGGAGGAGAAGGAGGAGGAGGAGAGGAGGAGGAGGAGGAGGAGGAGGAGGAGGAGGAGGAGGAGGAGAAGAAGAAGAAGAAGAAGAAGAAGAAAGAAGAAGGAAGAAGAAAGAAGAAGAAAGTAAGTCCATACAAAAAAGAAGAAGAAAGTAAGTCCATACAAAAAAAACCTGGCCCTGAGCAAACCCCAAGTCTCACAGGCAAGACAGCAACACTGTGGACACACTCACCTCCTCCAGGGCATTGGCTGAACATCGAGAACACATCCAGTCTTCAGAAGCCTTTGTCGGGGGGACCCCATAGCAACCTAACAAGGACACCAAGATGAGTAAATTAAACCCAGAGACCAGAGTAAGAATATATACTTGCAACTCTTTTCCATATACCACCAGTCTGAAAGCTGTAACCAAATCTTACAGAAAAACCTCTGAATTCTAGAGTCAGGGGCCCCAGGATTCACCCACACGGTATGGCCCAAGGTCTCAAAAGTCAAAGACTGTAGATTCCCTGGTACGAGCACGCAGGGAACTAATCCCTCCCTTCTCCCCCGGTATGTGCAGCCCAGAGAAAAGTACAAGGTTGACTACACAAGCAAAGACCCCAAAATCAATGGTGGAACTTCAATTATCAGCAGCGAACTCCCCAACAACACAAGAGCAATCTTTGCACTTGAGGGCCTAGGAAGGCCCCTGGAAAGCTGGGGTGAGGCCAACATGGGGTGAGACCACAGTGAGCAGGCCTCTGGGTCAGGCCGTAGAGCAAAGGTGAACCACTCACTGGCATGGACGCGGACACTGCACTTCTTGCAGGAAACTAGAAGACTAGTGCCGTCCTCCTCAAGGTAAGGGGTAGAAAGGTTGATGTCGGTGCTGCAGCCAGTGGAGGTGAAACACATTTCTGGAATCAATGGCTTGGTCCTCTGCTTCTGGGGGGCCAGAGCTGAAGTGTTTCCACAGCTCTGACTAAGGCCTCCAAACTCAACCTAAGGAGAGCAAGCAGGGGCAGCCCTCAGTGAGCATGTGCCTGTATTCCCAGCTTCCCACCTGCTCTGTCAGCAGAAAGCTGCCTCTCTTACTGGTAGGACTCTGGCTACAGTTCCTAGGTGGCAGCTATTATCCCAGAGCTGCTAATTGAAGTTACCTCTAATGACTCAAATTCAATTTCCCACAACGGCATCAAACAAAGGCCCCTGGGGACAACTGAGGAAATGGAGCGAGGTAAGAGGCAACTGGGATTTCAATCTTTCCAAACCAAGTGGTAATAAAACGCGCTGAGATGTTAGCAAGGTTGCTCTCGTGGGCTCCCCTATGTGTGGCACTGCATGGTGGCCCCCGCCCAGGGAGAGGACCCAGAGCTGGTGCTCCTAACAGACTAGCGTGATTTCCCCCAGGGGCCAACAGCAGTGAGTCACCTAAGCTGCAAGCACTGCCACATGGCTGGAGACCCACCTGTGATTCCTGGCTAGGGGTCCCTTCAGAAAGAATGGTAGGTCCATGTACTTCCCTTGACAAATACCCTAACTGCAAATATATGCTGGCACTACCAGCATTTCAAGGACAGGGCCTCAAATATGTCAACCCTAAGTACATGCCCCTCATGAAAACAGAGACCCACTTGATAGGTCTGCTAACAGTACAACCAGGCCATGGTTGTACTTGCCTCGCAGGCAAGGGCACATACAATTCTTCAGTTCTGCCTTTTTTCGGTCAATGGAAAGAAGCAGTGAGCTACTAACCCAAAGTATGTATGGTCTCACAGTTCCATTCTTTGGCAAGCGTGAAATCTGGGGCCATGCCAGGCTCAGTGCAGCCATGCCAGGTCACCCTGTGCAGGTCCCAGCTGAGACCAAGCTCCTCACCTGGCACATGCTGGTGTGGATGGCCATCAATGCCCCAGGAACCCAAGGGGCACAGATGAACTCAGCCCCAGTGCCTCCCCCTCCTGCACACCTTCTACTCCTACCTCCCCACCCTAGTTTCACCAACACCCACTGTAGCAAAGAGAAAGGAAAGACTGTACTGGAGGCTCTGGCAGACTAAAGAAATGCACAGTGCTTCAGCCTGGCCAGGAAAAAAAAACACCTGGAAGGAAGAGTTTCTGACTAGAAAGATAACAACAGATTTCTCTGCAAATGGTGTAAATGCCACAGGGTACAGGGAATCCCCCCAAGGCTAAGCCACACCCCAGTTGTTCTGCAAACCATTCTCAGGTAAAAACTCACATTGCTGGATTATCTGCCTGGAGAAACCTGACTACAGTACATGGATGGGGCAGTGAATACTAGAAGAACATGTCTTTCCCAAGACAACCAGTGACAAGCTCTGTACCCACAATTAAACCTCGCTTCCCTCCGGACTGCTGGCTCTGGATAAAAGGAGAGGATGAAGTGGGCTTACCTGATGGTAAGTCTGAAAGATCATACAGACAGCGCAGTGAGGGGCCTGCTGGGCCATGGTCTCATTGAATTCCTTTTCAGCCTCAAAGTTTGGGGGTCGGTTCTGCCATAGTTGGCTCAGGGGCTTGGCCCAGGCCTCTGTCTCCTCAGCCTCCTCCTCAGGGGTCAGCTGTTCAGACGACTCTGGAGCAGAGAGCAGAGCACAAGTCAGCACCAGCCCCGTACATGTGTAACTCTGCCTAGAGAGCAGATGAGCTCAGCCTGGTTCCAGGCTGGCCTAAACCTAAGACCCTATAGGTGATAAAGGCAAAGGGCAGAAGCAATTTTCAACAGACTTCTTCAATACTTGTATGATACTGCAGATGGTCCTGCCTGTAGCCCCTTCTCTTCTTACCCAGAGTCCAGCCTGCTCCTCTCCCCTAACAGCTGCCTGCGTTCAAAGCCTGTGCCCAAGGGCAGCACAGTAAGACACAGTCTTGCCAGAAACCACGTTACTTGTTGTCTCCGGTATGTTAGCATGTTGAGTCCCTACCTTTTAAGAGTTTTCTCTACAGTTGCACTGAAGGGAAAAAAGGGGGGGAAAAAAAAAAAAAAACAAGGAAATGGCAAGACTTAAAGGTTTTTATGTCATGTGCGTTAGTCAGAACTTTCTAGTTCCCTCTGCAAAGGTTGGTGGGACAGCTGCCTTTTCTGGACAGGGATCCCCAACTGTCCTGGCTCTGCTCAGAGGAAGGTAGAGCGTGACCAAGACGAACCCTCTTTCCCACACCTTAAGTCTAGGCCAAGGCCTAACACACAATCATGGCCCACAAGACAAATGCAATCCACTTGGGGGGCTAAGAACTGTTTTTACATTTTTAAAGGATTAAAGGGAAGAAAGAAGAATATGTGAAGCCTATGAAGTCTGAAATATTTACTATCTGGTCCTTCACAGACCTCTGGTCTAGATGACAAATTTGTGTCTCTTCATTACTCTAACACAGCAGAGTGTAGGATTCATTGGGCCCCAGCACTGCCTGAGGAAGGAAAATCCCCTCCAGGTGCCATCTTCCCAAAAGAAAGGGACACACTGCTGAATGGAAAACAAAAAAACTGGGCTCAAAAAACAAGATGGATGTGATACAGGTATACCCCTTCCAGTTCCCAGTAAATCAGTGAGATGGACTTAGCCCACTGGATTCCAACATAAACCATGAAGGAGGGAGGAAAATACCACAACTCTAATATTATGGGTCAACGGAAGCAATCTTTGGTAAAAGGAGCAACAAACATCAAAATAAATGAAATAGTGTTTCTCCAGATGCTCCCCCAAGTGAGGGAAATATGAGAGGTCACATTTGGGATGTCCTTCTTTGGCGAGTGAGTCCAAAAAAAGGTCCAAGTATGACACATCTTACAGGAGATTGGCTCCATGCCAGTGACACTACGTGAAGCCCTCATTGGAGTCACCATATCTAGCTATGTAGAGGCATCAGGAATCCCCAGCTAGGATCTCACTTCCCAGACAGAACCACTATGAAAAGGCCCTACAGATCTAAGCAGAACAGCCCAAGGAAGGCGCTGGTATGTACTTGCACTAGGTGCCTATTTATTTGTTCATTTCTAGCAACTCCAGCTCAGTGCGAATAGTTACCTACTCTGCCTTCAGTCATGTTAAATGACCCCTGGCAGCTGCCATGTGTGTGACCTCAGTCAAGTGTACTGTTAACGTAGTGAGGTAATTGCAGACAATTTTTTTTTAAGATTTATTTATTTATTTATTTATTCATGATAGACATAGAGAGAGAGAGAGAGAGAGAGAGAGAGGCAGAGACACCGGCAGAGAGTTCGAGAAGCAGGCTCCATGCCAGGAGCCTGACACGGGACTCGATACCGGGACTCCAGGATCGTGCCCTGGGCCAAAGGCAGGCACCAAACTGCTGAGCCACCCAGGGATCCCCATTGCAGACAATTAAAATCAACCTATACAAGCCCTATCAAACAGGCCGACCAGGAACTATGGTGCCTAAACCAACACAAGTATTTTTCTTATCCTGGGCAAAACAAGAGTGACCAAGATTGAATAGAAGAAACAGAAACAGACAGCCTCTCAAATCACAAGAGAAAAATTAACACAGGGATATCTGCTCTGTTTACCAAACCATAGGTGGTAAAACAAAACAAAAGAAAACAAAACAAAAAAACAGGCAGCCCTGGTGGCCCAGCTGTTTAGCACCGCCTTCTGCCCAGGGTATGATCCTGGCGACCCGGGATCGAGTCCCATGTCAGGCTCCCCGCATGGAGCCTGCTTCTCCCTCTGCCTGTGTCTCTGCCTCCCTCTCTGTGTCACTCATGAATAAATAAAATCTTAAAAAAAAAAAAATCACTCCACTTATAACCACTGTAATGAGAAGGAAAAATGTTCACTATGTTAAGTGAAAATTGCAGGAAATTTACAATTTACATGTATAAACCATCACTGAGATGCACAAGAAAGATGTATTTCATTGAGTATTTTATTCCTCGATTAAAAAAAATTTGGTGGGATCCCTGGGTGGCGCAGCGGTTTGGCGCCTGCCTTTGGCCCAGGGCGCGATCCTGGAGACCCGGGATCGAATCCCACATCGGGCTCCCGGTGCATGGAGCCTGCTTCTCCCTCTGCCTGTGTCTCTGCCTCTCTCTCTCTCTCTGTAACTATCATAAATAAATAAAAATTAAAAAAAAAAAAAATAAATTTGGTAAGGGGAGGCGCATGCTAGACTAAGAGACTAAAGAAACAAGACTTTGAAATGGGTGACCCCGGTTTGGTTTATACTGGTTTAAAGGGAAAAAGCTATGAAACACACTTTTGGGATAAGTAGGGAAAAATTAACATGGACTGAAGATGGGAGAACATCATGAAACACTGCCTATTTTCCTAGGTGTGGCAACAGCATTTATATGACTCTTGAGGAAGTGCCTCTCGGTGCACTTCAAGTGACCTGATGAGGACAACCCACTCTCATGTGGTGGCAAGTGTATGCGGCATGTACCCCAATAACACAAGCAGAGCGAGCGCCCACGGCAACATGGCAGCGGCTGCTGACAACAGGAGGCACGCACGGGGCTTCCATCTCTTCAACATTTCCACATTTAAAATTGATCATGAATAGCTGTGAGGTCCTACGTTATTATCTCAATGGCATCATTATAAAAAGACATACATGGATATAATCTAGTATCTGGCTAGGAAAATCAGGAAGATTAACACATTAAGACATGCAAGTGGTCACCTTTGCAGGGTAATTCTGTTGTCCTCTCTATAAATGTTTCCTGTTCCAATTTCCTACAACCTCTATTTGGAGCCTTTAGAGCACCAGGGGGTTGGGGTCAGGGGATCCTGAAGCTAGGCTGCTGCTACCCAGAGAACCCAAGCTCCATCTGGGCCAGAGGAAGAGCAGAGAGACTTCTTAAGACTCTGACACAGGCTCTGGCCTACTTTTGACTAGAGGATCTCAAGACTTTCCCCACTCGCTTATCACAATCCTACTACCAAGGAAAACAGCAGAGATAGGGATCAGAAGAGAAAGGGAACATAGGGCTTGCTTCAGGAGCAGGGAGGCTGGTGAGAGTCTGGGCCTTCTCACCCAGTCACTGGTGCCAGGAAGGGCAGGGCAGGAAAGGACCTGGCATCAGTCAAGAGTAACAAAGGACCTGCTCACTGCCAGAGACTTGGCCACACTCATGTTACTGGAACTCGAGCTCCAGGCAGCACAGGAGACCACGCTGCGCTGAGGCCAACAACTCTGAGCTCCAGCGATAGACACAGTTCCCATTTCTGCTCCAATCTCTGCCTATTTCCCTTCTGTCTCCTTCACCGGCTCCTCTTCCTGTCTTTCCACCCCCAGCCTCTGCCCTCTCCCAAGTGGCCTCATGTACTCTAAGTAAAGGTTATCAAACCAACGGTAGCTACACTCGTGGTGAGCACAGAATACCAGAGCTGTCCAATCACTATGCTGTATACCTGGAAGTAATGTAATAGTGTGTCAACTACACTTCCGCTTAAAAAAAAAAAAAAAAGTTTAATAAAATTTTTAAAGTTATTTATTTATTTGAGAGAGCATGTGGGGGAGGGGGGGAGCAGAGGGAGAGACTCTCAAGCAGACTCCCCGCTGAGCCCAAAGCCCACGACCTGGTGGACCACGACCTGGACCCTGAAAATCATGACCTGAGCTGAAATCAAGAGTCTGACACTGTGCTCGCTTCGGCAGCACATATACTAAAATTGGAACGATATAGAGAAGATTAGCATGGCCCCTGCGCAAGGATGACACGCAAATTCGTGAAGCGTTCCATATTAAAAAAAAAAAAAAAAGGAGTCTGACACTTAACTGAGCCACCCAGGTGCCCCATTTTGGTTAAAATTTTTCAAAAGGTATCAAACACTACCTCTGCTGAGCCCCAAATCTACATTCCCCACAGACACTGAACTTAGGTTTCTAATCCCAACCAAAGCTACAATGCAGGGAGGCATTGAACTCAGGCTTCTACATGCCCCACACTCACAGCTCTACACCCAACCCCTAAATCCAGCTGACTTTAGGCTCCCAACACCCGTCACTGTATCCCTCCCCCATCCTTACCACCATCATCCTGCTTCAGACCCTCCGCTCGCAGAGGGTCTCGCAGAGACCAAGGCAAAAGCCCATCTGTTGCCCTCAAACCCATTCTCTAGATGCAGTCGCTAGGAGCAATCCTTCTTTTCTTTTTCTTTCTTTTTCTTTCTTTTTTAAGATTTTATCTATTTACTCATGAGAGACACAGAGAGAGGCAGAGACACAGGCAGAGGGAGAAACAGGCCCCATGCAGGGAGCCCAACGCGGGACTTGATCCCAGGGTCCCCAGGATCACTCCCTGGGCTGAAGGCGGCACTAAACCACTAAGCCACCCGAGCTGCCCAGGAGCATTCCTTCTTATGTACATCTGGCCACTTAAAACCCGTCAAAGGAAAAAAAAAAAAAAAACCATTGAAGGCTCCTGAAGGCCCACTATAGTAAGGCCTCCCTCTCAGCCTCCCCCACCTCACTCTGGCCCACCCATCACACCCTGGCCTGGCCCTTTAACTGAGCAGCTCCCTCTGAATCGATCTTCACGCTCTCCCTTCTGCTGTAGATTAACATCTCCTCTCTTTAGATCTGTTTACCTGTCAGTTTGCCCCACTACCTTGTGAGCTTTTTGAGGGCACGGACATATCTTAGTAATCTCTGTAGCTACACATTCAGCATTTGGCTTGGCATCATTGACAGAATTGCTATCCAGAAATATCAGCCTGTACCTCCTAGTAAAGAAAGAGAAGAACCTGCATGCGATCATCCTGTATTAGGTACATTCCAAGATACATAGACATACAAAGAAATATGATTATAAATTAAGTATCAAATGAGATCCTGTTCTCTTTGTGGAGTATCTGGGAGAACAGTGAAGCATGGGCCCACCCCTGGCACTTAGCTGGGCTTCCCAATGTCCTGTCAGAGCAAGTCCTAATGGGGTGAAACACTTTCCTCTTCCTGGTCAAGAGGGAAAGCAACACTTACCATCATCACTGACGCAATCCTGCAACACGAGTGGGTGATGGCGGGGGAGCTTGCTTAAGGGCTGACGACGGCCCTTGGACTTCTTATTCTCTTCCAGGGAAAACATGTATTCATCTGCCACCTAGGCAAACCACAAGAAGAAATCAAATTGGTCTTGCCTCCACTTAGGGACACAGCAGAGGTTGGTCCTACAGTGAAAACCAACAGAAAGGGCAGGCCTAAAGAGAAATATAAAACCAAACACAGAATACACCTGCCTTTGGATAAACCAAAATGACAGTACCACACAAATTAATCTAAACTAGGATTATGTAAACATTTTAGGGCAAAATTTGTGCCTAACAAGTATAGCTCCTGTTCTCAAAAGCAGCCTGAAACAAATCTACCAAAAATAAATGTACTCTACAGGAAAGCCATGCCCCCTCCCTTAAAGTCTGGGTCATGAGATTGCATCTCAGAAAGCCCCAGAGAAACCAGGTGCCCCTTTTCATGGACCAGAAGGGCAGGAACACCTGTTACAAAGAGCCAGGCAGCTGGGCCATCAGACTTGAAATGCTAGAGGACATCCGAAGGGGTGAGGAACAGTTGACCCACTAAAGTCAAATAGGCCAGCTTCTCCTCACGCGCTGTCAAGCCCTCAGCTCTAGTTGATACTATTTATTTGTCAGCTAGTTTCCTCATCAGACAGGACAGAGTATTTAAAACTGTGACCTAATGGAACACCTGAGTGGCTCGGCGGTTGAGCGTCTGTCTTTGGCTCAGGGAGTGATCCTGGGGTCCCGGGATCGAGTCCCACATCGGGCTCCCTGCAGAGAGCCTGCTTCTCCCTCTGCCTGCGTCTCTGCCTCTGTGTTTCTCATGGATAAACAAATAAAATCTTTTCAAAAATAAATAAATAAAAATTTTAAAAACTCTGACCTAGCTACAAAAGCCAAAGTTGATTTGACTAATGCTCCATTTACATAATGTCAGAGCAAGCACAATTAGGTTTAAGATGTACAACACTGACTCAGTAATACCACAAGAGTTTCTTTCCAGTCACTGTATTTAAAATTTGGGTCATTCCTCTCAGAGAAAGCATCTGACAAAGTACAACATCCATTCATGATAAAAACTCTCAAAAGGCAGCCTGGGTGGCTCAGCGGGTTTAGCACCGCCTACAGCCCAGGGCATGATCCTGGAGACCCAGAATCGAGTCCCATGTTGGGCTCCCTGCATGGGGCCTGCTTCTCCCTCTGCCTGTGTCTCTGCCTCTCTCTGTGTCCCTCATGAATAAATAAATAAAATCTTAAAACAAAAAACAAAAAACAAAAAAACTCAACAAACTAGGTTTAAAGGGAACATACCTCGACACAATAAAGGCCATTTATGAAAAACCCACAGCTAACATCCTCAATGGAGAAAAATTGAGAGCTTTTCTTCTAAGGTCAGGAACAAGACAAGGATGTCCAGTCTCACTACTTTATTTAATAGTACTGGAAGTCCTAGCCACAGCAATCAGACAAGAAATAAAATGTACCTAGATCGGTAATGAAGAAGTAAAACTCTATTTACAGATGACATGACACCATATATAGAAAACCTGGAAGACTCCACCAAAAAACTGCTAGAACTGATAAAGGAATTCAGTGAAGTCTCAGGATACAAAAATCAATCTCCAGAACTCTGCTCCATTTCTATACACCAATAATGAAGCAACAAAAAGAAAAGAATCCCCTTTACAATTATACCAAAAATACTAAGATACCTAAGAATAAACCTAAACAAAGAGGGAAAGATCTACACTGTGTAAACTATGAAACACTGATGAAAAAAAACTGAAGATGACACAAAAAAATGGAAAGACATTCCACACTTATGAATTGGAAGAATAAATACTTTAAAAATGTCTATAGTACTCAAAGCAATGTACACAGTTAATGTAATTACTATCAAAACAGCAACAGCATTTTTCACAGAAATAGAACAAAGAATCCTAAAATTTGTATGGAACCACAAAAGATCCCCAAACACCCAAAGCAATAGTGAAAAGCAAAGCAAAGCTGGAAGCATCACAATTCCAGACTTCAAGTTATGTTACAAAGCTGCAGTGATCAAAACAGTATGTTAATGGCACAAAGACACACAGATCAATGGAACGGAAAACCCAGAAATAAACCCACAAGTATATAGTCAATTGCATTTAAAAAAGCAGGAAAGAATATGCTGTGGGGAAGAGACAGTCTCTTCAACAAGCCGTGTACAGAAAACTGGACAGCTACATGCAAAAGAATGAAGCTGGACCACTTTCTTACACCACACACAAAAATAACTTCAAAATGGATTAAAGACCTAAATGTGAGACCTGAAACCATAAAAATTCTAAAAAAGATTTGCACAGGCAGTAATTTCTGACATTGGCCATAGCAACTTTTTTCTAGATATGTCTCCCAAGGCAAAAGAAACAAAAGCAAAAATAAACTATTGTGACTACATCAAAATAAAGGAACCCTTTTGCACTCCTGATGGGAATGCAAACTGGTACAACCCCTGTGGAAAAGAGTATGGAAGTTCTTCAAAAAATTAAAAATAGAACTGCCATACAACCCAGTAATCACACTAACTACTGGGTATTTACCCAAAGAACACAAAAATACTACTTGAAAGGAATAATGCACCCCAATGTTTATAGCAGCATTATTTACAATAGCCAAATTATGGAAGCAGCCCAAGTGTCCATTTACTGTTAAAAGGATAAAGATGCAGTATGTGTACGTATATATAGATATATAACAGAATATTATTCAGCCATAAAAAAGACTGAAATCTTGCCATTTGCAACAACATGGATGGAGCTCAAGGATGATGTTAAGGGACATAAGTCAGAGAAAGACAAATATCATAGGATTTCATTCATATGTGGAATTTTTTTTTTAAGATTTTATTTATTTATTCATGGGAGACACAGAGAGGCAGAGACACAGGCAGAGACAGAAGCAGGCTTCATGCAGAGAGCCCGATGTGGGACTCGATCCCGGGTCTCCAGGATCAGGCCCTGGGCTGAATGAAGGCGGTGCTAAACCACTGAGCCACCTGGGCTGCCCTCATATGTGGAATTTAACAACAAAAGGAGCAAAGGGAAATAGAAACAAACCAAGAAACAGACTCTTAACTATAGAGAACAAACTCCAGACAGGAGGTGGGTGGGGGAATGGGTGAAAGGGATGGGGATTAAGGAGTGCAACTTAATAAGTACCAGGCAATTTAAATAAAAACCTAAAAAAACTGGGATGCCTGGGTGGCTCAACGGTTGAGCATCTGCCTTCAGCTCAGGGCATGATCCTTGAGTACCGAGTTTGAGTCCCACATTGGGCTCCCCTCAAAGAACCTGCTTCTCCCTCTGCCTATGTCTCTGCCTCTCTCTGCAATCTCTCGTGAACAAATACATAGTATCATTAAAAAAAAAAAATCTTGATCATCCTACATTTAGGAGAAATAGAGTTAGCTAAAACCATTAAGCAAGGAAACAAGGCCTGGAGGAGGGCTACTTTGCAACTATGAAAAAAACAATTCATCAGCAGTGCTAGAGAGAAGTGGTGGTACTGCAGGGCCACTTCAGAAGTCACACTAGGCCTACAGGCTTCACGTGTTAACTACACAGACCAGAGAACTCGAGGCCTGCACTTGGAATGCCAAGAAAAACCAAATTCTGAGCAAGCTACGTCCAGGGAGAATAGAGCCAGCCAGGCGCCCCAATGATCACAGACTTTTAATCAGATCTGAACTATACTGACAGGCTATAAACCAGCAATTTCCAAAGTGCACAAGAAAGCCCCTCAAGAGCCTCCAACCAAAACAGCCCTGCTTTCGATTTATACTTTTCAAATGAGAAAGATTTCACTTAAACAAAGGGTTCTTTGGATAAAACAAACTGGAAAACAATACTCAAATGTATTTCACAGTGCAACCATGGAACTAAAAAACTTTAGGGACATGCACCACCATCATATGTAATACTTACTAACAAATTACATGCACCAATGTGTTTATGCATATTTTAAAAGAAGAATAGGCGCCTGAGTAGCACAATGGACTAAGCATTTGACTCTTGGTTTCGGCTCAGGCCATGGTCTCAGGGTTATGAGATCAAGCCTGGAGCTGGGCTCTCTGCTCAGCGCAGAGTATGCCTAAGACAATCTCCCTCAGCCCCTAATTCTCTCCCGCCACTGCCATGCAGGTGGACATGTACGCTCTTCCTCAAATAGATAAATCTTGGGACACCTGGGTAGCTCAGTGGTTGAACGTGTCTGCCTTCGGCTCAGGGTATGATCCTGGGGTCCCAGGATCGAGTCCCACATCACGCTCCCTGCCGAGAGCCTACTTTTCCCTCTGCCGGTGTCTCTCATGAAAAATAAATAATCTTAAAAGGGGGGAGGGGCAGCAGCCCAGGTGGCTCACCAGTTTAGCACTGCCTTCAGCCCAGGGCATGATCCTGGAGACCCAGGATCGAGTCCTGTATCAGGCTCCCTGCATGGAGCCTGCTTTTCTTTTTCTTTCTGCCTGTGTCTCTGCCCCCCCCCCTCCTCTCTGTGTATTCTCATGAATAAATAAAATCTTAAAAAAAAATCTTAATTTACAAAAATAAACTATAAAAAGATAAAGTTCCAGGCAGCCCAGGTGGCTCAGAGGTTTAGCGCCGCCTTCAGCCCAGGGCCTGATCCTGGAGACTCGGGATCGAGTCCCACATTGGGCTCCCTGCATGGGGCCTGCTTCTCCCTCTGCCTGTGTCTCTGCTCCTCTCTCTCCCCCCCCCCCCCCCCCATGAATAAATAAAATCTTTTCAAAAAAAAAAAAAAGATAAAGTTCCATTGAGGAGCCTGGGTGGCTCAGTCAAAAGAGCATGTGACTCTTGTTCTGGGGTCGTGAGTTTGAGCCTCAGGCATGGCACAGAGTTTTTTTAAATTGCCTTTTTTTTTTTTTTTAATTTAAGTTCCAGGGGCAGCCTGGGTGGCTCAGCGGTTTAGTGCCACCTTCAGCCCAGGGCCTGATCCTGGAGACCCGGGATCAAGTCTCACGTTGGGCTCCCTGCATGGAGCCTGCTTCTCCCTCTGCCTGTGTCTCGGTCTCTCTCTCTCTCTCTCTCTCTGTCTCTCATGAATAAATAAAATCTTTTAAAAAATAAATAAATACATAAAGTTCCATTATTTCTGCATCCAGATAACCTTCTTGCATTGCCCCTTTGAAGACCACCTAGTAAATAGGCCTAAATCTGGGATATGGCAGTGGCAAAGACTAGGAAGTAAGAAAAAATAAAGGAACCAGAAATGGCGGGATTTCCAGTCTGGATCACCAAGGCGAGAGGGACCTAAGAGGATTCATGCAGATGAAGGGGGAGTAGAAACAAGCCAAGTTAAACATGATAGGCAGGTAACACCCACCCTGTTTCTGTGGAAACACCCAGAGGGGCAAAAAGAAATTAGCCTGAGGGTTCAGAAAGCAGGTCAGAGCAAGAGCTGTAGATTTAAGGATACTTAGCATCAGGTTGAGAATTGAAATCGTGGGAGTGAATGACATTACTGGTAGAAGATAAACTGAAAGGAGATCAAGCCTTTGGGAATAGGAGGAGGAAGAGAAAGAGAAAAAAGAGATCCCGCCACAGAGAGTACAGGAGGAATAGAGGGCAAGGAGGGGAAAGCCACAGTGCCAAGGGATGCCAAGGGCTGAGCAGGAAGTGGCCAAAGGACTGGGCAACTGGGAGGCATCAGGACTTTGCTGAGATAGTTTGTCTGCTAGAACTTAAGGAATAAATGCATCCAAGACTCTTTTTGAGAAGATTAAGAAAAGAAATGAGATCATAGGGAATTCCCTCCAACTGTATTTGAAAAAGGGGCTGCATAGGGTTTTACCAGCAGAGAGAAAAGAAACCTGTGAGACAAGAGGTACTACACATGTGGCAGACAGACCCCAGACGGACCCCAGAGATGTGCACTTCTAATCCCTGTGAATGCTATGTTGACATGAAAAACATTAAGTTTGCTCATCAGATAAAATAACAAGATTATCCTAGATTCTCTGGGCAGGCCCAATGTAATCAAACAGTGCTTAATAGTGAAGACGGAAGCAGAAGACTCAATGTCTAAGTGATGTGATGTAAGCAAGACCTGGCCAATGTGGCTGCTTTTGAAGATGAAAGAAAAAGGCAAGGACCAAGGAACATAAGCAGCCTGAGCAGGACAAGGGGCAAGGGGTCTCTCTCTGGAATTTTCA
This sequence comes from Canis lupus dingo, assembly GCF_003254725.2. Taxonomy (NCBI): domain Eukaryota; kingdom Metazoa; phylum Chordata; class Mammalia; order Carnivora; family Canidae; genus Canis; species Canis lupus. Next base: position 16,563,242 of record NC_064257.1, read on the forward strand.
GGGAGGTACAAAGCCCTGTTGACACCCTGATTTTAGCATAATGAGGCCCATGTCAGACTCCAGAAGAACCGGAAGACAATAAATCCGTACTCATCTCAGACTCAGTTTTGGGAACTTATAAAAGCAGCAACAGGAAATGGACATGGTGGTAGGAGATACAGACATCATTTAGCAGGTCCAAGTACTAGAGGAAGTAGGGGGATCAAGACCAAGAACACCAGGGCTGCCTGGATGGTTCAGTCGGTTAAGTGTCTACCTTTGGCTCAGGTCATGATCCCAGAGTCCAGGGATCAAGCCCGGCATCGGGCTCCCTGCTCAGCAAGGAGGCTGATTGTCCCACTGACTCTCACCCCACTCATGCTCACACGCTCTCTTCTCTCTCAAATACATAAATAATTAAGACCAAGAACCCCAGAATGCAGCTCTGGTAAAGAAGATGCCTGTATCCAGCCCTGTGTGTTCCGAGTGCCTCCTGGATGCCAGCCTATGTACCCAGCATACTGTGCTTGGGGCCCAGGCAATGCAGATACAGGCGACACAAGGTCCTGAGCCTCAAGGAGCTCCTGGCCCAGCCAGGGGTGGGGGGACTTGGTGTGCACGACTTAAGTCTCTGCCCTTTCCACTACTGTCTTGTTGCCTCTGACCAAAGTAGTCAAGTCTAGTCAAGAAAGTATCTTTGCAGATTTTCTCATCTTCCGGCCTAAGTACTCCTGCTCCCTGGTCTCCACACGGCCTTCATGTGCTCACTTCTAAATTCCCTCACAGCAGGTAGCAGAAACGGCTGAGTTCCAATCCTAGTTCTAGCAACTAGCTGTGTGAGCCTAGGCAAGTAGCATCCCACTCATCAAGTGGGAGGACTGAATGCTGCCCCCTGCCCAGGGCGCCGTGAGGATGGGGTGTGATAGCAGGTAGGGTCTCCCAGGCCTCTGCCTGCAAGAGAGCTAGAGCTCAGGCTCCTGAGTTCTCTGTTCCCCAATTAACATCAGGCCCCCAAGTCAAGGTCAGTGTTACTAATGGACTGTACAGAGAAGAGCCAACTGTTCCCTCCTTGTTTTGGGAACTTACTTTTTCAAAGCAGCTTAAACTAACACGAAATGTTATAACAGACACATCACTGGAGCTCTGTCTGCAGTTAAGTGAACATCCTAAAGCTTGGGTGCTTCTACAGTCCGTCAACCTGGGTGCTTTTACTAAGGCCCTTGACATAGAGGAGCACATAAACTGAGCAGCAAGAGGCCTGAATTACAGCATGGGGAATGCAAAAGGGGGGCAGGAGTGACACCAGGGTGCTCTTCAAAACCCAGCTATTTCCAAATACAGCTACAATGCCATTAGACCTCCCCAGGGATCGGTAAGGTGCTTCAGCTTCTGCACCAAGCCGTGACTATCACTCCCCCATCCCACCCAATTAATCCTGCTGTCAGCTTCCTGGTAAAACTAAACTTCCATTCCTTCCTTCCACGTTTACAGAAGGTTCATGGGCTGAGTCCCAGGACCATGTCGGTGCGTGAAGCAGCAACGCGAATATGGCACAGGGCCTGGCTCCCTCAGCTCCCTGGGACAACTGTGCAGAGTGACATGGACTGTGGTGAAAAGGGAGTGGAGTGCCACAGGTGTTCCAGGCAGAAGGAAAGTAGATTGGAAGCAGTGAACGGTTGCTGGGAATGGTGATTTTTGCAAAGGACTGGGCTCCAATAAGCAAGAAAGTCGTGTTCCAGGAAGAGAGGTGTGCTGAGGACTCCCTGGCTCCTCCTACCTCAAAACCTTCTGTAGCCTGGTGATGGCTGCACAAGTGAGAAGGCATAAAAGGTCAGAGAACTGTATGCTAAAAAATGTTTAAAATGACAGGTTTTACATCATGTATACTTTACCACAACTAAAAACAAATCAACCCAAAATTTCAAAAATAAATATAATAAAAGGAGTTAATTAAAAGTGAAAAAGGAAGGCGGCAGCTGACTGGCTCAGTCCAAAAGGCATGTGACTCTTGATCTTGGGGTTGTGAGTTCAAGCCCTGCATAGGATGTAGAGATTACTTAAAACAAACAAACAAACAAACAAACAAACAAACTTAACGGACACCTGGGTGAGTCAGCGGTTGAGCATCTGCCTTCAGCCCCGGGCGTGATCCTGGAGTCTTGGGATTAAGTCCCACATTGGGCTCCCTGCAGGGAGCCTGCTTCTCCCTCTGCCTGTGTCTCTGCCTCTCTGTGTGTCTCTCATGAATAAAGTCTTTTAAAAAATTAAATTTTAAAAACTCAAAATTGTCAACCCATATATAGCACTCTACTCCTCATCCAGCTGTGCTGGAGCCCCACACCCACCCCTGGGTGTTTGGACCTGCAGGATCCAGTCCTACCCCCTTACCCTCATGACCTCCAATAACACAGCCACACTTGCCTGTTGCTCCCAGGTCTTCAGTCCTTCGCCCCTCGCCCTGGACACACTGCCCTTCTCTACTTCCCCATAACCTTGGGCTGCTCTACCCTGGCCTCTACTCCACCCCATTATGAAAAGTATTCTCCACACTTTGCATGCTCCACAGGTAAGCTCCTCCACGCCCGCCGATACCTCCAGTGACTGCCTCCTACCCAACCCTCCTGAACTTCAGATCTGCGCACACACATCTCCATCCCCTACCTCACACACGTCACTCAGCACGCCCCAAACTTGAACTCCCCACCTGAGCCACACTCAAATACCCCTTGGCTTTTCCATTAATGCACCCCCATCCATCCAATAACTCTAGTCTGAATCCGAGTCAACTCCCACCCACCCCACCCCCATAGCCAGCCCCCTAGTCCCTCAGGGGCTCTCAGATCCACCTCCTGCTCCTTATCCCTGTCACCACCACGCAGCCCAGGTCCTTACCACGTCACTTTCAGACTAAACAGGTTCCAAAATGATTTCCCTATTGCAAATCTTTCTTTCTTCCTGAAGTAGAAGTATTTGACTATATGTGGTAATCATAAAAATATTCCAATTTATAAATGTAGAAAGTGAAAATCATCCATAATCCACCTTCAGGAGAACCTCTGCTATTTCTGCTTTTGCCTACTTCCCCATCCCCAGGCCCAAAATCCTTTATACTTTTTCCAAAATGATCTTTCAAAACATCAGTGCAGAGCTAAAAAACCCTTCACCAGACAACCTGAAAAACTGGCATTGTTTCTTGAGTAAGCTAGGAGGCGGGGGGAGCACTGCCCTAAAATGAGACAACACAAACAGAAGGTGTGAGACTAGACTAAATCCTGATTCAAACAAACCTAATGTAAAATCAAATTTGTTTAGACAACTGGAGAAACTGGATTATAGGCTGGATATTAGATGATGCTAAGGAACTCTCCTAAATTTGCTAGGCAGAATGACGGCTAGCGATTAAAGAAATACCCACAGTTTTTGGAGGTCACAATGAGTGGGGAAGAAACAACACACCTGTGATTTGCTTTAATGTGCTTCAAATGACAAAAGGCCAGGTGAAGCAAATGTGGCCAAGTACTGACAACCGTCAGACCTAGGTGAGGAGCATTTGTGGGTTCACGTTAGTATTCCACATGCAACTTTGTGCATTTAAAAATGTATTCTGGGGACTCCTAGGTGGCTCGGTGGTTGAGCTTCTGCCTTTGGCTCAGGACATGACTCCAGAATCTGGGATCGAGTCTCATATCGGGCTCTCTGCGAGGAGCCTGCTTCTCCCTCTGCCTGTGCCTCTGCCTCTGTGTGTCTCTCATGAATAAATAAATAATTTAAAATAAAAAATAAAAATGTATTCTGAAAATCTTCAATCTCCAAAAACACATGGCGGTGAACCTTCCAAAGTCAAACTGCTTCATGGCACACAGGCAGACTGTGATGATCTGACTCCTCACACCCTCCAGCAACAGCTCCCAAGGCTCTCTCCAGGCCCACAGGCCTGAGACTAACACAACTCTGCAGGCCCCCATGTGCTTTGACCTTGGCATGTGCTACCATCCCCAGGAGAGGAACAGGTTCCTCTCCTCGATTCCCTTTCCATTTTCCCTCAAGGCACTGGGCATACTTCTGCAAATCTTCAGCCTAGTTATAATGCCTGCTTCTCTGCAGTCTCCTCAAACTCTACACCCCAACCCTAGGCTGAGCCACTAACTCTTCCACTTGGACTACAACACTTACCCCTGAGGAGTAGATTAATTTGCTCCCATCTAGACCCCGAGCTCCCTGAAGGCACAGTCCTGGCCCCAAGTAGGCACACCGTATGTGATTACAGAGTAAAGCAGAGGCAGAGCAGCCAAGATATTTTTTCAAAGATGCAGCACATCTAGGAGGTTGAGGGCAAGGGGCAGGAAGGCAATGCCACCGAGAATGGTATTACCATCAGACTACTAGCTAAGACCATACAGAAATAAAAATGAACCAGGAAGGCACTCCTGGGTTTTTTTTTTTTTGAGGAGTAAAGATTCATGTCAGAGAGAAGCCTCCTTCTCCCAGCATATTCCACATGGCTTTTCTCCTCAACCTCTGGATGACAGTGAGCTTCACTTAGCTGGGATCTGCCTTTTGCGGAGGGAGTACATTCAGATCTGTGTCCACCACCAAGAAAGGCAAGTGGACAACGTTCAGCCACCATGAGAGGCCTGTGTCCTCTACGACTGCCTGCTGACTAGGCAGGTAACTTGTCTCACTGAAGGTAAATGAGCAGCAAAGCCATTTGGCCATAGGTGTTAAAAGCCACTCTCTCCAATCAATTTAACTGGTAATAAAGCAACATTGTTTTTTTTTTGTTTGTTTTTTTGTTTGTTTTTTGACGCAACATTCTTAACTCCACATGCTGACTCCTGTATCCATTCCATAACTGGTTCTTAATTTGGGGAGGAAAAAAGATGGGTGTCATATGTTGACTCCTCCTACCAAACACACACAACTTGACTATAGTAAGATTAATTTAGCAGAAAGATATAATCTGAAGAATGCAGATAAAGTATTTAGCATGTAGTAACTCCTTGCTTGATTAGCTGCTTTTGTGGTTGGGACTGTAACCAGAGGTAAGAAAGTCAGGAGGATGCTGCAAGAGGACGGTGGGCCCTGTAGCATGATAGCAGGGTCAATGAAGACCCGAGGGCTCTGTGAAGAATGGCTCCGATGTGGCAACAGGGACCATAAAGGGATTCTGGTGTCTAAGATGGAAAGCCACCTCTTGTGGAAGCTGCCACAGGACAGCAGACAGCAGCCACCAGAAGTGATGGGAAGGAGACATAGCTTCAGGCTCATCAGCCTGCACCCAACCGGATGGAAGGAAGAACATGCAGTAGAAAAGTACACCTACAGAAACTGAGCCCTGAGAGCAGCCTTGGTGGCGCAGCGGTTTAGGCCGCCTGCAGCCTGGAGCGTGATCCTGGAGACCCTGGATGAGTCCCACGTCAGGCTCTCTGCATGGAGCCTGCTTCTCCCTCTGCCTGTGTCTCTGCCTCTCCTTCTCTCTCTGTGTCTCTATGAATAAATAAATAAAATCTTTAAAAAAAAAAAAAAAGAAAGAAAGAAACTGAGCCCTGAGACTGAGAGACGGGAGAAAGGAAAGTGATGTGGGTATTCAAAACAAGGAACAGACCAACCACAAAAATGCACTACTAGGGAAACCAGAACTGTAATATGGACTCAGGTTTAGTACTTTAGCCCAAAACCCAGAAAGCCAAAAGGCTAAATGTTAATATATGGAGACAGTAAGCACACAGGAGGGGCTGGTGATGGTACTCATATGTACTTTTAAAACATTTCATAATAAAAACTCCTTGGGCAGCCCAGGTGGCTCAGCGGTTTAGCACCACCTTCAGCCCAGGGCCTGATTCTGGAGTCCGGGGATCGAGTCCCACGTCAGGCTCCCTGCTTCTCCCTCTGCCGTGTCTCTGCCTCTCTCTCTCTCTCTCTCTCTTTCTCATGAATAAATAAATAAAATCTTTAAAATAGTAACAATAATAAAAACTCCTAAAAGAGCAATTTTTCAAAGGTAAAGATAAGGAAATGGGAAATAACTCTAAAGTCTCTGTGCTGACTTCTATCAGTGACCCCACCCTAGCCCCACTCAAGGCTGCAACTAGACCCACATAAGCTGTGAGGCTGAAAGTAAGACCAGGTCACTTGGGTAGGCACAAGTCTGGATCCATTCAACACAGCTCTGCTGGTGGCCCCCTCGGGTCCATCAGGAGCCTTTTTACACAAAGCAGAGAGAGAACAGCTTTTGGTGTCAGTAGGTTCTAGAAGGAAGCCTGGAAAAATGTTCACATTTATGGCTTCGGGAATTCATTCTGGGCTCCAAAAAGATGCTCTATCAACAATGTTGTACTGGAAGGTGGAAAATGTATGGGGAGGAGTAGAGAGAGAATTCCCATGGGTGTCTACAAGGCAGTCAAGATTTTTAAGGAAAAAAAAAAAACCCTGAATTTTTAGGTAAGTAGAGCCATCTCATCCCCAGCCCACATCTAGGCTAAAACCACTGCCACTCTAACCTTCATGCCTCTAGGGCAGGTTGGGTCAAGGGTACGTCCCACAGCCTGAGCTCTGCAACTGTCACTAAGGCTACAATGCAATTCTCTGGAACAGTCACACAGGGGCCAGAGAAAAGGAGCTCCCAACAAAGAACAAGCTGGAAGTGAACCAATGGCACTAGCTTTCTGCTCGACACTGCAGGTCCATTCTGCTGGTCTCCTGCCACCCTGCACAACTGCAGCAAGCAACGCTCACCCTCCAGACGACCCCCTGCCCCCCAGGATCCCAGCCAGGCAGCCACCCCCCCAGCACTGCCCAGGGCCCATACCTCTGCCAGCTCCCGCTCACTGATACTTCCGGTGGCGCCCCCTTTCTTCCTCGTGCAGGGTTCTCCCATGACGACCCTGCCGTCCCCTTTGGCATAGCTGTGTACAGTGAGAACTCCCGACTGCCCTTGGGCTCGGCAGGACAGAGGCTCACTGGTTTCTGAATCGGAAGAAATAGAATCCCGAGAAGAACTGGAGCCCAGGCTAGAAGAGGATTTCTTTTTCGAACCTGAGAGGACAAGGCGTCCCCCTATAGAAGCAGGATTCACAGAAAGATCCAAGGCGGCTGCTTCTTGTTCTTCCTCTTCCTCCTCATCCTCCTCTTCAAGTTTGACATTTTTAAGCTCTTCAAATTTTACTTCAGAGGAGTCAGAATAATCTGAAACACACACACACACATTGGCCAGAGTCAGCTTCCTCAAGCACATCTGAAGCAAGTGAAAAGCAAAGTGGCAAAGCAAGAGAACACGGGTGGTGAGTGAGGTATGGCTTCCAATTCCAATCTTATCCCTTACAGGTGCCTGTGGGACCTGGGGCTGACCCCTTACCAGCTCCAGGCCTCCACGTTCATCCCATGGACTGCAAGCAGCCTACCCCCTATCTCCAGGGTTCTTTGTCTGCGATGGAGCACAGCCTGGCACACAGCAGACACTCAGTAAGTAGCCACCATCATCTCCCCAGAAGTGTCTTGCAGGAATGAAGGCCTGAGCTCGGCAGACCCGGTGACCCCTAGCTAGACAAGCTGCTAGACAGAGGCAGCCAGGCCCCCGGGCCCCAGTCCACAGGGCCGTCCAGCTGTCAGCAGATGTACCATGACACTCTCAGTACAGATCCTCCATGCCTCACCCAAGACTGCCACCAGCCCCTCCCTAACAGATCTACTCTCAATAACCCCCTGAGCTGGGTGGAGTCAGTAGAAGGGGAGGGGGGGAACACCTGCCCCACCACACTGCTGGACCACACCACTTACTTCCTAAAATCCAAGTGGCCCCTCAAGCTCTCTAGTGAGCAAACTCTAAGCTGGCAGCCAGTCCCCCAACCATCTCATTCCTGCTTCTCTAGCCTCATTTCCTGCTAGCACAGCTGTCTTCTCCCCTTCCCACCCCACTATGTTCAAATTACAGGAAACTACTACAAACTCCCCAAATAGCTCCTGTGACTTCACATCTCCATGCCATCACCTCTGTACTCCCCTCTGGGTGCCCAACCCTCTGCCTGCCTGGGAAATTCCGACCTCTCTTGTAAGAGTTGGTTCAGCATCACTCCACCAACCCTCAGTGTTGCCCTGACCCCTCCCCAGGTGGTGGAGGAGCACTTCCACCCAGCATGTCCCCCTCCGAAGGACTCCTCACACCCACTCTCACACTCCACTTACACTCTCTGCTCAGGCCCACCTCCCCCCTTTTTCCTACCCATGACCCTGAATACAGCACGGCATCTAATGTAGAACAGAATAGTTAGGCATGTGGGGAAAATACTGTAACCAACTAACCTGGGAAGGGAAGATTGTCCTCAACTTGCCGCACGGAGCTATGGGTGGGCCTCACGGGAGCAAGGGCAGCCTGGCACTCCGTCATGTCGTACTGTCCAGTACTCAGCTCCTCCTTGGGGAAGAGCTCACTCTGACTCACCTCCTGTGGTATCTCAAGACACACTCGGTGCCGTTTTGTCCCTATACGGTGCTTGGCGAGGCTGCGAGGAGAGCAGATGTTTTAAGGGCCCAGGAGTACATTTATGGACACACATGTTCACACACATCCACACACATAACCCAAAATGAACGAGTGGCCAGAGCCTGCCCAGGCTCCACACATTGGCCCCACCTCCTATTTGTGGGAGAGACAAGGGACTCTCTGAGCCTGTCCCACCCAAAGGAAAATAGGAATTTTCACCATCCACATCAAAAGATTTGATGTGAAGCTTAAAAAGTATGCAAGGTACCTGGCATACAGTAGGCACCTCATAAATACTCTTTCTTCTCCACATGGCCCAGGATCAACTCACCAGGACAGATCCTCCAGCTCAGACACCAATGATGCTGGCCAACGTCAATCACACACACCCCCTGCCTCTGTGAGTTTCATTCCCACCCTCCATTCTCTTTTCTAAAGAACATCTCATATGATGGGGCGCCTGGCTGGCTCATTTAGTAGAGCATGTGACCCCTGATCTCAAGGTCGTGAGTTTGAGCCCCATGTTGGGCATGAAGCCCACTTACAATAAAAAATAAATAAAAAATGTCTTATGTGGCAATGAGAAAATGACTTCTCTGGCTGAGGGAGCCACGCTCTCGTGTGTGTGATCTTCGTTCCAGATACGGATGTGGTCATTCCTGGGTGACAGCCCAAGGAAGAGCCTGAATGCCCTTGCTCTGGGCATTCCAGAGCCTTTACTTAGAAGAAAGTTCCCTCAGTTGTGGCTAGAACCCCTCACTTTGAAAGAGCCCCTTGACAGGTTATGGAAGCTGCCCAGACCCCCCCCCCCAACACACACAGCTGGGCCCAGAGTGCCACTGCGTTACCTTCTCTTGAAGTCACCCTCCTCTCCATCCTCAAGCCCTTCCATGTCATCCTCCTCTGGACACTCCTCGTTTCTGGCTCTCGGGGCCAGTTCACTCTCCTTAAGAAACTCGGCTGCTTCTGGTGTGGGCAGGGTATGGTCAATAACTGTGCTGTCCTTCCCAGCTTTCCAAAGTTTGTACCTTTCTGGCTGGAACTTCCTCACAAACACGTCCATGGAGATCTTCACCATGTCCTTCCTACAGGAGCACTGTCCCAGGGAACCAAAAAAGCTCCAGTCAGCACTCATTAGTGGCTTCCCCGCAACCTCCGTATCCCCTCTCCTCCCTCCAAGTGAAAAAGACACAAGACAGTTTAAAGCCAAACTGCTTGCGTTGATAGGCTGAGGGCATACTGTCATTGCAGAGCCTTCAGGCATTGAAGGAAGCAGGGAAAACAGCAGGGAGGAATGTGTGGTGCTGGGGTGCACCCACCCAGGCACGAACTAGGCTACACAGAGAATGATGCAATGAGGGCGTGCCTGTGTGGCTCAGTGTGTTAAGCGTCTGCCTTCTGCTCAGGTCATGATGAAGCCCCACCAGGCTCCCTGCTCAGTGGGGAGTCTGCTTCTAGCGCTGCCACTGCCCCTCCCCCACTGCTCGTGCTCAAACTCTCTCTCCCAAAAAGTAAATAAAATCTTAAAAAAAAGGAAAGAAATGCTGCAATGAAGTTCTGCACTCAGAACCAGGATGGTCAATGTCCAACCTTCCTTCTGAGATCTAGCCAAGCCAGGACCACAGGAGCAAATGTCAATGTCCAGCCTTGCCTTGCTTCCCTAATCCTAAGAATTTCTCAAGAGAAATCCCAGAGTGGCCAGAGCAAGAAATATCAATGTGTGTGGTTTTCAAGCTCAAAGGACTTAAGCATGAAATCTCACTTTATGCACCCCAAACCTGAACAAACTTTTCACAATTCGGTATGAACACACTATGCTGGCACATTTGCACATCCCTGCCACCCCGTTTCCGAATTCAAAGAATGTTCTAATCGCCAGCCAGTGTATCTAGCAAGAATTTGGTCAGCAGACATTTTTAGTCATGGCGTTATCCAAAGAAACCAAACGGACTTACCAGCACAGCTTGTTTGCCATACTCAATCCACCGCCGGGTAGCAAAATTGGTAGACTCCGCACAGTTGAAACCATGGTTAAAGCCGGCATGGTAACCATAAGGGAAAGTGATCATGAATTCTCCAGCTTCTTGAGTTACCTGAACGAGAGCAGACTTGACGCAGCTGCGGCAGATGGCTCAAGTCTACAAAACTGGGCCTCTGAGCTCCAAGTCTGCCATAGCTTAGCTGAGTAACACAGGAGAAGTCCTAAAACTAATGGGGGCCTTTATAAAATGCCCAGCCCCGTCACATCAGACCCCCTTCACTGTAAATGACCATTCATCCAAATCAACACTGCCCAAGGGGATGTGACTCTGCTCTGGCACCAGGAAGCTACAGTAGCTCCACCTTATATATATATATATATATACTCAGATCAATGTACTGCCATACAGGTTAGCCTTGGCCCATCCCTGGAACAGACCGATGAACGAGATTAAAGGTTCTTGTGACACAGACCCAAAAGGGTGGCTTCCTTGTAAGCCGGAAGGGCTTCTGCATGTGAAATCATCTCACCTTGTCAAAGGGAATTCCGTATTTCTTCAGCATCAAAGGGGAAATCAAGGTCATCTTGTGGCGGAGAAAAGCCTCGCAGCTTTGAGCACTTCCAGGGAAAAAACCTGTTCCATTGAACACGGGCACGAGTTAATGCACTGTTCCACACTAGCTCTGCAACCCTGGACTTGCTGCATGCTCATGCATCATCTGGATGATAAGGAGGATAAACTACCACAGACCCTTCTAGCTTCAGGCCAATCCTAAGATTCTACAATGAGCCTCTGGGCTCTCTCCCATGTAAGCTGTTACGTGAGTAAACAAATTAGGAGAGTGACATCACCAGAGCTGCCCTGTCCTTATAAAAAGCTTTGAAAATATTTAGGACCTTCCTCCATTAAACCTGTAAACCTCACTCTTTTGCTGGTAACACCTCTACAGCACAGATTACCCAAGCTCTCCTGAAATGGGCTCTCTAGAGGTACAAATCAAAGTCCACTTAAAAAACAGAAGCACAAAAATTCCATTTTCACATTTGGATTTCTGGCAGAAGAACGAGACCCAATATGCCTAGTATACTATCTGTGGTCAAATAAACTCATACCTGATGGGCAGCCCAGGTGGCTCAGTGGTTTAGCGCCGCCTTCAGCCCAGGGCATGATCCTGGAGACCCGGGACTGAGTCCCACATCAGGCTCTCTGCATGGAGCCTGCTTCTCCCTCTGCCTGTGTCTCTGCCTTCCCCCCCCCTCCCTCTCTCTTTGTGCCTCTCATGAATAAATAAATAAAATCTTAAAAAAAAAAAAAAAAAGAATAAACCCATACCTGATAAAACTGAGGCAAAGACTAAGCATTACTTAGTCCAAAAAAAAAAAAGAATTACTTTCTCCCTTCCCAGGACAAACAGAGAAAGCTTCCAACTTTAACTGCTCCACTGGGGTGACCAATCTGGCCATTTAGCTCATCCCCTACACAGAGGCCTGAGAAAGGACACCTAAGAGTCTGAACATAGGGAATGGACATTTCAGACCAATTAGCACAGCTCACAGAAAGTCTGACCCAGCACAGGAAGAAGAAATAGTACCTTTGGCAAGGCGCTCCAACCGCTTTCCATGCTCAGGGGGAACAGAGTACCTGCAATCATATAAAAGCATTGGATGCTGAGCAGAGGACACTACAGGAGCCAAGGGGCTCGTTCCCATTCTCTAAACAGCTCAAAATACCAGATTTTTCATCTGCCCAACCACAAAAACTGGAAAGAAGTCTGGAGAAATGTGTTAGACTATCTGGAGAGGGGAGGGAGGAACCCACGAAGTATGAGTAAATTTATTTCTCTTTATGTTCATTCATTTACCAAGACATTTGCTGAATACTCACCACAAGCCACAATTTATGGTATGTATTCAGCATGTCTCTCCTTAATAATGTTCCAGCATTAAATTTTAAAAGGATAGGATTAGGGGACGCCTGGGAGGCTCCAGGCTCGGCGGTTGAGCACCTGCCTTTGGTTCAGGGCATGGTCCCAGGGTCCCAGGATAGAGTCCCACATCAGGCTCCTTACAGGGAGGGAGCTTGCTTCTCCCTCTTGCCTGTGTCTCTGCCCTTCCCCCCAATCTCTCATGAATACATAAAATCTTTTTTAAAAATAATAAATAAAAAGATAGCATTAAAGAGCTCCTGAGACCCTGAAAGGCCTAACTAGGATAGGATAGAGGAGGAATAGAAAACAAGGTGAAAATGGGATTTGATACTAGAAACCAGGCCCTATATATGCTGCTGACCCCATTTTTCTCTTCATCTCCATTAACAGCTACAGTGATTATCCATTAATTAATTACTCCACCCCACAGAGTAGTCAGAGAAACTGCTCTTCATCAAAAAAAGAAGCCACGTAACTACTTAAAATTTTTGCAAAACTGTAAAAACTAAATATTCTGAAGCTCCCAGTAAGTCGATTTTAACCTTTATAATTGATTCTAAAAACTATTCCACAACAACAGAAATCTCTCATTCCAAATAATTTCATTATGAAACAAAACACATGGGGAATAAAGGAAGATGTTGGTCACCCAAAGGACCTTGGTATCCATCAGGCAACCTTGCCCAGAAGTCTCTGGAGATCCCACTTCCAAAGACCTAACGAGCATGTGTAATAACCAGAAAATCTTCTCTCTCTACAGAAAAATTAAAATCCAATCTCAAGGAACTTAGGAGTAAACGGGAGGAAGGCACAAAAGCTACATTTATAGATTCTAGAAGTCTATCCATCTAAAAAAGGAAATGCGGGACGCCTGGATGGCTCAGGGGCTGAACGTCTGCCTTTGGCTGGGGTTGTGATCCCAAGGTCCCGGGATTGAGTCCCATATCTGGCTCCCCACAGGGAGCCTGCTTCTCCTTCTGCCTGTATCTCTGCCTCTCTCTCTGTTGTCTCTCACGAATAAATATATAATCTTAAAGAAAAAAAAAAAGACTAGAAACTGGAAAGCATCTGAAAAAAGAAAGGAACACCTCTGGGAAAGGAGGTGGCTGAAGACGCTGGCAAAGGAAATGAAGATGCTTGGTTCCACGACTCCTGAACCTGGCCCAAGGTGTCCCCACCAGCCTCTTCCTCACTCCTCCGTCCTTCTACGAGGCACCCAAACCACAGGGGACTTCCTCCAGTTCCTGGAGATCTCATGCTCTCTCTCAGCCGAGGCTCTCTGCACATGCTGTTCCAATCACCTGGGCACTTTCCTCAGTCTTCTCTGCCCAAAACCGGCCACCTGCCCAGCAGCTAGGCCTCACCTTAGGTCTCAGCTTCATTGTCACCTCTTCCAGGGAAGCCTTCTCCAATCCTCACACCACCTTCACATGCCCCTCCTATGCGGCCCTAGGGCACCCATCAGAACTTCTCTCACTATGGATTATTAGTTCCTCACACATTCTATCTCCTGACCGGTCTCCTGTGAGGAAACCTCATCTGTCTTAGTCACAGTAGTCTAACACAGTACTTTCACTAAAATTTGGAGACTGAGGTGGATCAGCCCAGGGAGAGAGGAGAGAATAGATCTTTGTCTCCCCAACTAGATGGAGAACATCCTGGAGAGCAGGAAGCAGATACTGAATAGCCTCCATCCATCCTCTCTTGGGTCAAGTACACACTGCTGCTCACCAAATATTTTTTCCATGAGGAAAAGATAGCTTTCTGTCATCTGAAAGAGTGACTCTAGTCTTGGAAGTCTGCCTCTAAGAAATGCCTCAGGCCTGTTCAGAAGAAGAAATCAAAAAGCAGTAGGAGAGCCCATAACAGCCTTAGTGGCTCTCAGTAACTTAGCCAACTTAGCTTTTCATACAATAGTGCTAAATGCCCTGCCCTCTAAAGCCTTGCTATTAAAAGAGGAGTTTGAGCACCAGAGCTCCAACAGCATCTTCCTGCTTAAACCCCTGGTGAAAATGTCAAATGCCAGCATCAGCCCAGGCCTACCAAAGCAGAATCTGCATTTTAACCAGATCCCAAGGTGCCGTGTAGGCACCTGAGAGCTAAGAGGCCTGCAGTGGCCCAAGAAGCCCCAGGGCCAAGGGCAGCCCGGCTTTACCAAGACTTTGGCTCTCCAAAGTGCAGGTAGTTAATGCTGTACAGGTCCATGTCTTCGGTGTGCCAGGCAAAGGAGGTCTTCCACATGCCAAAGTACAGGTACGGGGTGTTCACACCCTCAATGGTGATCCCACTCTCCTTTTCCACCAAGTCCAGGATTGTTTTCAGCCGGCCAATATTCCACTCATCAACATGCTGCAAAGGAAATCAGAGTTGAGAACAATTACAGTAAATATCAACTAAGGCTCTGCACCTACAAATCAGAAGAGGTCACAGGTGACTTGTCACCTCTAACAAAGATGTGGAATAATGTCAAAACAGCCTGGACCTGAAGACCGCAGCCGGCCTCACTCACTCTTCACATGGCCACCACTGGAATGGGCGCCATTAGACCTCTGAAGGGCAAATACCACTTGGTAAAGAAAACCAATATATGACAGGTGAATGAGGAGGAACAGCCAGCCTCCTGTTCTCAACCCCTGGAGGCAGAGCTTGATTTAAAGCTAAAGAAACTTAGGTCAAAATAGGAAAGGACTCCTAAACTACTGAATATATAACATGGGAGTTAACTATCCCAATTTGTGACTATTTGATCTCAATTTCTACTGGGCAGTGTCTTCAGTAAAAAGCCTACCATGTCACCCAACTCCTTTTCCTGAATTATAACAGTCAGCTGCTTTTGTGCCTCCCCAGTCCAGATCCTTACAGTATCTCCCTGCCATTTACATCTCTAAGTTTCACTTTCTGCCTTACTCTAAGTCTCACTTTCTGCTCTTTTCTGACTTAAAGAACTTGTCATCAACAAACTTGAAATCTATTTAAATCAATTCCTTCCTCTCAATAATTTATAAAAACATTAAATCAATCAGAGTGATAAGACCTGAAATACTCTACAGGGTTTTTAATCATCCAAAAACCATCCCAAATATTCCTTCCTTAGACGGTATCTAAGGCTGTTCTTTATGCTGAAAGCATAAGCTACACCCCAATCCAATGCAAATTGTTATAATAGCTTCTGCTAAAGAATCTTGTTTGAAGGTGCTGAAAATCTAAATCTGTTTCTCTTCTTTTTTTTTTTTTTAATGTTTCTCTTCTTAAATGTATATACCCCTTTCAGTAGATTAGTCAGTGATCTTTTTTCTGCAGGAACCACATTGCCTCTCCCCCAACATTTCATTAATGGTGATCCCACCCTTTCAAGAACTCATCGGCTACCACCCACAGACTATTCTAACAGCCCTTGCAAAGAAGGCCACATCCCCCGATTCACATGTAGAGTGAGAGAAATAAAATTCAGTCACATGCAAAAATCCCTACAATTAAGTGAGCACAAGGGCATCAGCTGGTGGTGGATCATTCTTTTGTTCAACCACTCATTCAGCAAGCAGCTTTTAGATGCCTACTAGGTGCTGGGCAGATAAAAAATGGTATTAAATTACAAAACTCGATGATGTTTCCAGCAAGTCTCACCTTTTCATAGAGAGTGCCATTCACATCTGCACCATAGATTGGGGGGTTAAACGTGAGATTTTTCCAGTATTTCCGTTCAAGCTCTTCAAACTCACTGTACCGTGGGGTACAGTACCTTTCAAAAGTAAGCAAAGTGTTAACCCACTTACCAGGACTAAATTCATTAGGCATTATCAACAGCACAAGACACAATCCCTTGTTCTAGGGAAACCAAGCTATTTCAAGGCCTTCAAAGCTCCAATCCAGAGTAACTTCCTCAACATCCCTTCCATGAGCTCTGGGCCTGAGGAAGGTCATGTACATGAAGATGTGAAGCCCTTCTTCTGTATGAGGCATAATACCCTCAACGCTTTCAAGAGCCCACTAAAATTTCATCTTGCTGGGATCAGGGGATCAGGAGTGGCCTGGCCACCCAGAGTGAAAATAAGCTTACAAACTAGTGAGAACCAAGAATACAAATCCCTATATATCCACAGACAACCAAACCCCGCCAGCATGTGAAGAGCTGGGACCCTAAAACAGCATTTACTTCCCCACACTCTGTATTGGAAATGGCTCCAAGAGGGCTCACCTGTATAGTCATTGCTACATTCGCAGCACCCTATGTAAATGGATAACTCAATAAATAATCACATCTAAAACCAAAGTATTTTAATAAAAATATAAAATATTCTCAGGCGCCTGGGTGGCTCAGTCAGTTAAGCATCTTGCCTTTGGCTCAGGTCATGATCTCAGGGTCCTGGGACTGAACCTGTATCAGACTCCCTGCTCTGCAGGGATTCTGCTACTCTTTCTGCCCCTCCCCCTGCTTGTGCTCATGTGCATACTCTAATAAATCATATGTAAAATATATTCCTAAAAATATTAGATTTTTACATATCAAATGTTTTAGTTAGGAAAAAATCTAATTTTATATATGCATTCATACACATATAGCTGTCAGTATGTCTCTATATAAAAACATTAAAAATGGGGCACCTGGGTGGCTCAGTTGATTAAGCATCTGCCTTCAACTCAGGTTATGATCTCAGGGTGTTAGAATCGAGCCCTCTGCCAGGCTCCCTACTAGGCAGGGAGTCTGCTTCTCCCTCTCCCCCTACTAGTGCTCTTTCCCTCTTTCATAAATAAATAAAATCTTTAAAAAATATATTAAAGGGCAGCCCGGGTGGCTCAGCGGTCTAACGCCGCCTTCAGCCCAGGGTGTGATCCTGGAGACCCAGGATCAAGTCCCAGGTCGGGCTCCCTGCTTGGAGGCTGCATCTCCCCCTGCCTCTCTCTGTCTCTCTCTCTCTCTCTGTGTGTCTCTCATGAATAAATAAATAAAATCTTTTAAAAATAAATAAATAAAAATTAAAAATACACTAAAAATACCTATACTCTTTAGCTTAATTATCACCTACTAAGAATTTACTCCAAAAAAATATTTTAAAAAATTCAACCACTCAAAAAAAAAAAAAAAAATTCAACCACTCAAAAAGTATTAACACAGCAATTTAAAAGAGTTATGTGTAGGGCAGCACTGGTGGCTCCGCCTTCAGCCCAGGGTGTGATCCTGGAGACCCGGGATGGAGTCCCACATCCTGTTCCTGGCATGGAGCCTGCTTCTCCCTCTGCCTGTGTCTCTGCCTCTCTCTGTCTAATAAATAAATAAAATCTTAAAAAAAAAAAGTGATATGTAAATTGAATAAATATTTGAAAATGCACATTATAATTCAAAAGGGAAAAAAACATTATGAATGGATAGAAAGGAAGCGAAGACCCAAAACAAACTGTGTGGAGACAATGGGCTGAAGGGGGAAAAAAAATCTTACTTTAAATACGGCCATACAGGGATCCCTGGGTGGCGCAGCGGTTTAGCGCCTGCCTTTGGCCCAGGGCGTGATCCTGGAGACCCGGGATCGAATCCCACATCGGGCTCCCGGTGCATGGAGCCTGCTTCTCCCTCTGCCTATGTCTCTGCCTCTCTCTCTCTGTGTGTGACTACCATAAATAAATAAAAATTTAAAAAAATAAATAAATAAATACGGCCATACAAAAAAAAAAGGGGGGGGATAAATAAATAAACAAATAAGTAAATAAATAAATAAATACGGCCATACATTTTAATGTCGACCTATTGAATAATAAAGTATAGGACTCTTAAGTTCCCTTTGAAATAGAAGTAACTCTTCCACCTCCAACTGATCTGCTTCATAAATTGTGATTTTTACCTGCTGGGTTTTCTTAAAGCTGGCTAACAATGCACATAGAAATTAAGGGGAAGAATTTACTGCATTTCAGACAAAGGGGAAAGACACAGGACTGGCTAATTGAAAAGAAGAGGTATCTTTAAAGAAAAGGCCTACCATACGTTGAGAAGAGAAACCAGACACAGGAGAGCGAGGCCTCTGGCTGAGCCCCATGTGAGCTGGAAGGCAGGCAAGCCTCCCACCGCATAGCTAGAAACCAGACATAAAGGATGGCACAGGCTTTCATCTGCAGAGCATGTCACACTTCTTGGACACGCTCTTACATAAATTTGCTCTTTAGACAGCAGGTTGGTCAGCAATGCAGATGTTTTAAGAATTAAGCTGTCAATAAAACTGGAAAACAACATTCTGAACTGTGATAAGTCAAAGGAAAAGATGGCAAAACACAGAAATAGAACAAGATCTGATGTGAGAGAGCAATGATAAAGCACATGAAGTGGTGGTGCCCCCAGAAGCGTGAAAACTGGTGAGCTAAACATCCAGCTCTGGGATCATTCACAGCAAACCCACAATCTAACACATCTGACTGGCTGAAATCAAGACGTATGTAGATCAAAAGGGCGCAGGGAAAAAAGCAAGAGAAAATAAAGGAATCCCTCATGGACACTAAAAAGTCAAGGAGTAACACGGGAAGGGAGAAAGTCCAAGAAAGGATTAAGTAGGAGCAGTCACAGCTCAATGAAAGAAACCACAAAATCACACTCTGTAAATCTGAGGTCAAATGAAAGCTAAATATGAAAAAGAACAGACAAGAAACCATGGAAAATAGCAGACCTACAGACCTACACAAAGACGTGTCTAACAGAGATAAGGATGTATGGATGAAGAGGAACGGAAGCAAAGGAAACAGCAACCAGGGGATCCCTGGATCCTGGTGGCTCAGTAGTTTAGTGCCTGCCTTTGGCCCAGGTCATGATCCTGGGGTCCCGGGATCGAGTCCCACATCAGGTTCCCTGCATGGAGCCTGCTTCTCCCCTCTGCCTGTGTCTCTGCCTCTCCTTCTGTGTGTCTCTCGGGAATAAATAAATAAACCCTTTAAAAAAAAAAAAAGAAAAAGAAAACAGCAACCAGCTTGGCAGTTTGATCACACTTTTTTTTTTCTTTTTTAAGATTTTACTTATTTATTTGAGAGACAGAGCAGTGAGAGAGAGAGAGTACATGAGTGGGGTGAGGGGCAGAGGGAGAAGCAAACTCACCACTGAGCAGGGAGCCCAATGTGGGGCTTGATCCCAGGACTCTGGGATCATGATCCAAGTCTAAGGCAAACGCTTCACTGACTAAGCCACCCAGGTGCCCAGTCATATTTTAAGTCAAAATAGAAGGGGACAGTGCTAGTAGTGAGTAGTTTGAGCATGAAAAGACAGGAGGACCCAGAAGGAAGAGAAAAACCACTAAGGCAACGTTTCGATAAGCTGGTGTTATCAACACAGCTGGCCAAAACTCTTTTTGAACCAACTCCTAACTTTCTCCTTTACAACTCTACAATTTACCAGGGTCAGAGAATGATTCTGCCTCTGATGGAAGAACAATGGGATTACTTTAGGGAAGACTTATGGATGCGTTTAGACTGTGACACAGTACTGGGAGTAGTAAGGATGCTTCCATAAAAAGAGCAGAAAGGGAGACAGAGCTAGGGCTGAGGAAAGCATCCTTCAGTGGCTCGGCAGCGACCTTAGGAGACAGCTATAAAGATCAGACGTTAGCTCCTAGGTGCTACTACAGGCGGGAAGGGACGGGTTTTCACTCACTTATCACTATTGGCTATCTTGCGGAACTCTCGAACAGTCATGGCTTTCTTCTGGATGTTGTACTGAGTGAAGAGGCCAGACTGCCCTGTCACTAGCTGCTGGATGGGGGCAGGAATGACCAGATCATCAATATCATCATAGGACGCTCGAGGTTTCCACTCCTTTGGAGGAACGACCTGTAGGGAACACAAGAAACAAAGAGATCAGAAACCTAGCAGGCCAGGTCCCAGCCCAGGTTGGGGATAGGCAGCTATTCAACCGAAAGGTCAATTTTACTATAAAGTGACTCTGATTTAACCAAGTATACCCAAACATAGCAAGTCACGCTGTTGTGCTAACCCTGATCCAATTCAGCCACCAATTGGCTGCCTCATTACAATGATCAAAATAAGTAATACTCATTCTAAGCTCAGTATCTTATCTGGACATCAAGACAAGAGCTGAGGGTTGATTCTCATAATCTAACAGAAGGTGCACATAAAGAACCAACTTGCTAACAGAGTGCTAGATGAGACTGAAATGGGAACAAGGTGTATGGTATAAGCCTCAGTGACAGGTACAAACACTAAAGCACACATCTCTGCCATGAGAATGGAAGCAGCACAGCAGCTGGCCCTGGGACACTGGCTCTTTACTTTGCTTAGGCTCTTTATTTCTCTTTAAAGACTCCGAGCAGCTCCCACCCTACCTAAAAGATGCTTGCTTCAGATGTTAACGAAAGGAATTAACTTACAAATAGGACAGTATACACTCAACACCCAGCCTGGCTTTTTGTGAAACTCAGTTCTTTCATCCACCTTTTAGGAAAAATTCCTGCTGACCTAAGGAACAACCCCACCCACCCTCACCTTGGCCAGCCCAGCCCGATGAGCTCCTTGGGATTCAATGTAGGCCATGTATCGACTGAAGTTCCGGAACTCCTCCATGGTTGGGTAAAACGTCATTATCCGAGCACTGGGATTCAGAGTTTCAGATTCAGAAGCCATCTTCCTTCTTTTTTGAGGTCACTTTGGTCAGACAGGAATCTGAAGAAATACATGAAGAGCATAAACTGTAGGGACACCTGGGTGGCTCAGTGGTTGAGTGTCTGCTTTCAGCTCAGAGTGTGATCCTGGATTCCCAGGGCTGAGTCCTGTATTGGGCTCCTTGCATGGAGCCTGCTTCTCCCTCTCCCTCTCTCGGTGTCTCTTGTGAATAAATAAATAAAAATTTTTTTTTAAGAGCATAAACTGTAATTTGAATTAAATGCTGGGTATATCAGGGCAGATGGGTAATTGAGTGATGGATATTAAGGAGGCAGGGCACTTGTTGTAATGAGCACAGGGTGTTATAAACAAGTGATGAAATCACTAAATTCACACCTGAAACTAATATTTCACTGTCTATTAACTGAATGGAATTTTTAAAAACTTGATAAAAAAAAAACGCTTGGAATGTCAATGCTGAAACAACAAAGGATGTAGAAATCCTGAAGTTTTAAGACCTCACACCTTGAATCTGCCTCTAGATAGGTTACTTAAGTAAACAAAAACAGAGTGAGAATCCAATGTATCAAAATTGTAAGTATTCAAATCTCATTTAAATGGAGACACTATTTCAGCTAAAATCTGTTACTAGATTGTTGTACTTAACAATACTAAAGCTGCCCTGCCCTCTTTTATCTTTTCCAATTGCTCCCTTATCCACCTTTGATAACTGCTTCAGGATGTATTAAACAATGTATTAGATTAAAAAAAAAAAAACAAACTATGGGCTCCCTTTCAGGGCACAACCTAAAACAAGATTCTAGATTACTAAGGCAAGTTAACTTGGCCATAAGATTATAAAGTTTTAAGAGTTAAAAAAGCACTCTGATATTTGTATTTAAAACCCCTAAAATGAGATTGTTCTCTAAACCAAAACATCATTTCAGCAATACATAAGGTCAAGCTGGAGACTAGTTCAACTACACAGTACCCAGAATTCAAAGGACAAAATTTAAATGGGCAATAAACTGGCAATACAGGGTACACTTCAAACTGACCGGAAAAGGTGAAACACTGTGCTCCTAGATGAGGCCTTCGAACTAAGTGGGTGCATCCCCATTGCCTGATTAACACGATAGATGATTTCAAATGAGTAAGAACCAGGCACAAGATCTAAAAGAAGCCACTTGAGGAACAAACATTTCCCTCGACTCCTCCAGTCTGGGCCCCAAAGCCATGGCAGTTCAGCTCCCAGGGTTCCCTTGAGAGCTGGAGAGCTCAGAAGGAAACTACAGCACCTCCAACCTGCCAGCAACCTACTAACACACTGGGAAGCCAGGATGACACAAAACTGTCTAAGCCCCATTACCCACATCTCTCAAGCTTCCATTTCACCAAAAAATAAAGTGTTCTTGGCCAGGAGCTTTTCAGGCGCCTCCCCAAAACTTTACAGAACAGCTAGACTGTTAACCCCATTTTACATAGCAGGACTTTCCCCCCACAGTCCCCACAGTCCTGCAACTCATCCCCACTGCTTCTTCCATTACTCTGTGCTGCCTACTGTATAATTTCCACCTAGAAGCAGCCCTTTGCAAGGGGAGATCCAAGTGTGGAGGAACCTCAAGTTCGATCAATTTTAAAGGCTGTCTTTTTCAGAATTACAAAATCTTGCTTCAGCCTAATTTGATGAAAACATCCTAATCGTGTGAACACAGTGCTAGGCCTGGAACGGGGCTTCATCTGCCTCTGGACTTAGTCATCTTTGTAGCCTGGAACCTAGAACAATGCACGGCTCGGCGCAGACACTCCGTAACTGTTGAATAACTGATCCCCTCGCCCCCACTTCGCTCGCTCATTGCCTTTCTCCGACCCTAGGATTCCCTTCCCCCCACCTCTCCCCTGGGGGAAGCTCCGGTGCCCCGACTCTTTCATGTCCCCCATTCAGCAACAAAGCCTGGTGTGGTTCAAGAGCACCGGCTCCGGAACCCAAACAACTCTGGATTCAGATCCGGTCTCTGCCATTCGTTGGCTGTGTGACCTTGGCTGTGTGAGCTGCCCGAGTCTCAGTTTCCCCACCTGTAAAATGGGGATCCCGACCTCCTCGCCCAGCAGGGCTGCTCCGATGAACTCAGATGATGCAAGCGAAACGCTGAGCACTAGGCCCGGCACTTAAGAACTCAATAAAGGTCGCCGCTGCTAACACCCGCCTCTAACTGCCGCCCCGCCCCTCGAAGCTGACCCCACGGAACCCCCCCAGGGCAGCCCCCCGCTCCCGGGGGCCCCCCCACCTCACCGCGTCGAGGGCCAGCCCCTCCCGGCCCCGCCGCCTAGGCGAGTGAGGCCCGGCCGCAGGAAGAAGAAAATAAGGCCCAGGACACCCGCCTCCCTTCCCGACGCGCATTGGCCACAGGAGATTAGAAAGGACCAATCTCGGGATGCATTTCGGAGCCGCGGTCCGCATTGGGCAAGGAGCACGCCTATCACTCGGCGCTGACGGCAAGCCCCCCGCCCCTCCCCCACCGGAGCTCACGGTCACAGGGACGGCTGCAACGCACGCAGAGCACTCGGAAGCCGTACGGTCCTTACCCGCCAGCCCTCCGCCCCTGCAGGGCCCGGGCCTGGCTCCCGCGGTCGCCGGCGGCCGCGCGCTCCGCTCCTCCAGCCGGCGGAGGACGGAGCTCCGCCTCCCCCGGAAAGTCGGCCCCTGCGCAGCCGCGCGGCCCTGACCAATGGGAGCCCGCTGGCGCTCGGCAAGCAGCCAATGGGAGCGCGCCTATGATCTGCTCCGCCAATGAGCGCCGGGTCGGGCTGTTGCCAGGAGGAAAAGCCGCGCCGCCCGGCTCTGCGGCCACTGAGCATCTTGGCTGAGCCGCGGGGCGGGCCAATCACAGGCGGCCATCCCCCCTCCCCACCCCCCATCCCCCCCACCCCCGCTCCCCGGGGTGGAAAGAGGCGAGTGCCTGGAAGTGGGACGCTCGGCGAGGGTCGGGGCCGCGGGATGCGCGTGGGATGTGACTAGCGAAGAGTCTAGGGGCCTCCCCAAGGTGGGGCCTCCCCAAGGTGGCAGTGCGCTGGGAGCCCTTGGGGGCCGCTTCCGAGATCTGATAGGGTGACCAACTTGGCCCTTTTTGCCCGAGACTGCCTTGGCTTTTCTTTTTTTCTTTTTCTTTTTCTTTTTCTTTTTTTTTTTAAGATTTATTTATTCATGAGAGACACAGAGAGAGAGGCAGAGGCACATGCAGAGGGAGAAGCAGGCTCCATGCAGGGAGCCCGACGTGGGACTCGATCCCGGGACCCCAGGATCACGCGCCCTGGGCCAGAGGCAGGTGCTCAACCACTGAACCACCCGGGGATCCCTGCCTTGGCTTTCAAAACTGGAAGGCCCGTGTCATGGGAAACCTCCCACTCGCCGGCAGAACCAGACATTTCCTGAAGGGGAGACAGCTCTGAAGGGGGAATGTCCTTAGGGTCATTAAGAGAAGAGTTGTTCAATGAGCGGGGATTTGGGGGTCATTAGGAGCAGCTCTTGGGGCGTGGGAGAAGGTCCTGGGAGTCATTACACGTACTTCTGGAAAGTTGAGGGAGTGTCTAGAAGTCATTAGGAACTTCCTAAGGGGCACTGAGGCGCCCTAAGGAGCCCCCAGATTATCGCGGATGGTGGGCCAGGAAGCCTACCGAACGCTCTGATAGGCCCAATAGAAAAGTAGAATAATCACAACCAGAATTATAAAAAAGTGGCCACAATTACCCATAGGTGAGCTATGATGCAGTGTCCTGTAAAGAGCTATGGAGTCAGATCTGCGTTCAAAATCCACCCCTCCTCTGAGCCTGGGTTTTCCCATCAGTAAAATGGAAAAGATAATACCTGCCTTGCGGGACTGTTGCAAAAAGGAAGGGTAATAAATGTTGGCCAAAAGGATGGTATTACCTAGAGTGGCGGAGGTAGAACAATCATGAGGCTGGGCACGTGCACCCAAAAAAACCCAAACCAAACCAAAAAAAAACAACAAAGCAGAGTTATATTGGGGGAAATTTTTTAAAAAGGAATGATCATTGATAGTTGTGTGGGCAATCAATAGTCTTTCACAACAAAGTTGTTCTCTCCAGACCTAGTAAGGAATTAGCTACTAGATTATACTGGGTAGCTCACAAAATTGTTAAGAGCCTGAAGAATCTAACCTGGAAGGTTCTTAATGAGGAAAACAACCCCAAATCATGCCAAAGAATTCATCGGCAGGTCTCCTTGCTGCTGCCACGAAATAAGATGCTGCAGAGGGCCTTCCCAGCTCCCCTGACCTGGGCATGGATACAGTTGCTAGTGCTGCTGTCACTGCCAACTACTTTGTGAATGTGATCTTGCTACATTTCCCAATGTTGCCAAAGAGGAGTTTCCAAGAGTCACTGCTACTTTGTATCACCAGTTTCTTGTTGGTGTGTGCATATGGTAGTTGAAGCCTGGCTCTCTGGAAGTCCTCCCATTTCCCTGACCAGTTTATCTCAGTCAACTTTTTAAGCTCATCTTTACTGTCCCACCTCTTAATGTTGATATTTACAGCAAAACTAATCATGGCAAAAGAAGCCAAAAGTGGGGTTACCTTTGAGTGGGGGACAGGGAATGATGGGGGAGTAGCATAAAGAATGCTTCCAAAAGGAAAGAAAGTTTCTGGGGCGTTAAGGTGTTAGTAATATCAGGGGAATTTTTTGGGTTTGAGGTGGGGGGTTTTAAATTTGGGGGGGGAGGGGGCAGCCCAGGTGGCTCAGCTGTTTAGCTCCACCTTCAGCCCAGGGCCTGATCCTAGAGACTCAGGATGGAGTCCCGTGTCAGGCTCCCTGTATGGAGACTGCTTCTCCCTCTGCCTGTGTCTCTGCCTCTTTCTCTCTCTCTGTGTGTCTCTCATGAATAAATAAATAAAATATTTTTTTAAAAAGTAAAATAAAGAGGGAGGGAGGGAGGGGAAAAAGAAAAAAGAAAAAAAAAAAAAAGTAAAATAAAGGGATCCCTGGGTGGCGCCGCGGTTTAGCGCCTGCCTTTGGCCCAGGGCGTGATCCTGGAGACCCGGGATCGAGTCCCACATTGGGCTCCCTGCATGGAGCCTGCTTCTCCCTCTGCCTGTGTCTCTGCCTCTCTCTCTCTCTCTCTCTCTGTGTGTGTGTGACTATCATGAATAAATAAATAAAATCTTTAAAAAAAAAAAAAAAGTAAAAAAAAGTAAAATAAAAATAAAAAATAATTTTTTTGGTTTTGGTTTTGTTTTAGTAGCATTCTAAAGCAGTTTCTTGATCTGGATGGTGGTTATTACACTGGTATGTTCATATTTTAAATTTTCTTTGAGCTGTACACTTATAAGTTGTCCATAACATTTAATGTACACGATACCTTAATTTTTTTGATACCTTAATTTTTTAAAAGATTTATTTATTTCCACGAATGGGTGACGGGCACTGAGGGGGGCACTTGACGGGATGAGCACTGGGTATTATTCTGTATGTTGGCAAATTGAACACCAATAAAAAATAAATTTATTATTATATAAATAAATAAATAAATAAATAAATAAATAAATAAATAAATAAATAAATAAATAAAAAATATTTCCTTCCAAGAAGAAAAAAAAAGATTTATTTATTTCCTGTAAGGGAGAGGGGTAGTTGGAGAGGGAGTGAGAGTCCCAGGCAAACTCCTCACTGAGCGCAGAGCCCCAACTCCGGCTTGATTCCACGACCCCAAGATCACGACCTGTGCTGAAACCAAGATTCAGACACATAACCGACTGAGCCACCCAGATGCCCCATGACACCTTTTTTTTTTTTTTTTTTTTCTTTTTAATTCATGATAGACACAGAGAGAGAGAGAGAGGTAGAGAGACAGGCAGAGGGAGAAGCAGGCTCCATGCTGGGAGCCCGAGGCGGGACTGGATCCCAGGACTCCAGGATCATGCCCTGGGCCAAAGGCAGGCGCTAAACCTCTGAGCCACCCAGGGATCCCCTACCTTAATGTTTTTAATTACAAACTTAATCTTTAATTAAAAAAAAACTAAAGAACTGAAAATATGTTTCTGTGCTTGTGGCTCTATGTCTCTTGCCCTCTTCTCTCATTCTACAAGCTCTCCTTAGATGTTTCTGATTTCACAAGTCACTAGCAGTATGACCTGGGGCCAGTTACTTAATTTCTCTAATCCTCAATGATAACTAAAATTGGAACAGTACTTCTCTTTCTTGGTTGTGAGAGCTGAACAAGATAATGCAGGTAAAGTACTTAGAAGTCAAACTGGCACATATTGAGTGCTCCGTAAATGTTAGCTGTGGAATGGATGGTGGTGGTGGTGGTGGTGGTAATACAAAGCACTTAACCTAAAGCCTGAAACAAGAGTTCAAAACACTTAAACTCTCAGGCTTCACTCACGTGCACACTGATGAAACCCATTCCATACTCCAGCACGATCTTCTCCCCTGTGCTCAGATCCAAGCATCCTCCTACCTCTGGATCCCTCCTGCTGGATTCCTACAGGTACCTAAAACCCACATGCTCAATTAAGAACTAATGTATTTGCCCCACAAATGAGCTCCACCTCTTAGGTTTTCTATCTCAGTTAGTGGGGCAGTCAATCACCCATTCGCCTGAACCAGGAACTGGTGTGTAAACAGTGACTCCTTGATGCAGTCTATTGCCTCACCCTGCACAGAGTTCCACAAACAAGTGTTCTGCAAGTGCCTGGATTTGTTACGTGTCCATCTTCCTCCACTAGGCAAAATCTCTCAAGAGCATCACTTCAGTCTTATTGATATTATCATTTAGGAATGTGTTCCATCACCAAAAATAGAAAACCCTAGCAACAGTGGCTTAGATAAATACAGAGGGTTTTTTCCCCCCTCACGTGTAATAAGAAGGCTGAAGGGAGGTTTTGTTTTGTTTTGTTTTGTTTATAAATGAAGGGAGGTATTTATTGGCATTCGCCCAATGCTCAGAAAAGTCACCAAAGAGGCTGCTTCCACCTTTCTCTATACTTCACAACCTGGCTTTGGCCCTCAGAGGTGTGCACCTCATGGTTGGAAGGCGACTGCTGAAGCTCCAGATATCCCATCTCCTTCATGGGGATAAGGAGGAAACAGTACCAGCAGCCGGGTGTCCCGGAGCACCTGACTCCTAATCGAGGGTCATGAGTTTGAGCCCCACAATGGGTGTAAATATTACTTTAAAAATTTTGGGGGGAGGGCAGATAGGGTGGCTCAGAGGTTTAGCACCTGCCTTCAGGCCCAGGGCGTGATCCTGGAGACCCAGGATGGAGTCCCACGTCGGGCTCCTTGCATGGAGCCTGCTTCTCCCTCTGCCTGTGTCTCTGCTTGTCTGTCTCTCTCATGAATAAATAAAATCTTTAAAAAAATATATATATATATATTTTAAAGATTTTTAAAAATTTATTTATTCATGAGAGACACAGGCAGAAGAAGAAGCAGGCTCCATGCAGGAAGCCTGATGTGGGACTTGATCCTGGAATTCTGGGATCACACCCTGAGCCGAAGGCAGATGCCCAACCGCTGAGCCACCCAGGCATCGGCAGTAAATAAAAAAAATCTTGAAAACAAAAAACAAAAAACAGAACCACATAAATAGAACCGTATAATATATGCTCTTTGTATCTGGCTTTTTTTCCCTAAAATTTTATTTAAATTTAATTAGTTAACATGTAATGTATTATTAGTTTCAGAGGTAGAGGTCAGTGATTCATCAGTCTTTTTTTTTTTTTTTAATTTTCATTTATTTATTTATCATAGTCACAGAGAGAGAGAGAGGGAGAAGCAGGCTCCATGCACCGGGAGCCCGATATGGGATTCAATCCTGGGTCTCCAGGATCGCGCCCTGGGCCAAAGGCAGGTGCTAAACCGCTGCGCCACCCAGGGATCCCCAATTCATCAGTCTTATACAACACCCAGTACTCGTTACCTCACATGCCTCCTTAATGCCCATCATCACCCAGTTGCCCCATCTCCCCACCCCCTTCTCTCCAGTGACCCTCAGTTTATGACTGAGTCTCATGGTTTGTCTCCCTCTCTGATTTCATCTTATTTTATTTTTTCCTCTCTTCCCCTATGATCCTCTGTTTTGTTTCTTAAATTCCACAAACAAGTGAGGTCATATGATAATCATCTTTCTCTGATTGATTTATTTCACTTCACCTAATACCTTCTAGTTTCATCTATGTTACTGTACATGGCAAGATTTCATTTTTTTTTTTTTTTTTTTTTTTTTGACGGCTGAGTAGTAGTAGTCCATTACATAAATGTGCCACATCTTTATCCATTCATCTGTCAGCAGACATCTGGGCTCTTTCCATAGTTTGGCTATTGTGAACATTGCTGCTCTAAACATTTGGGGTGCAGGTGCCCCTTCAGATCACTGCATTTGTATCTTTAAGGTAAATACCTGGTAGTGCAATTGCTGTGTCACAGGGTATCTCTATTATCAACTTTTTTTTTTTTTAAGATTTTATTTATTCATTTGATACAGAGAGAGAGAGAGAGAGAGAGAGAGAGGCAGAGACACACACAGGCAGAGGGAGAAGCAGGCTCCACACAGGAAGCCCAATGCAGGACTCGATCCCGGGTCTCCAGGATCACACCCTGGGCTGAAGCTGGCGCTAAACCGCTGAGCCATCCGGGCTGCCCTATTATCAACTTTTTGAGGAACCTCCACACTGTTTTCCAGAGTAGCTGCACCTTCTTGCATTCCCACCACAGTGTACCAGGGTTCCCTTCTCTGTGTCCTTGCCAACATCTGTCATTTCCTGACTCGTTATTTTTTTGGCTTTTTTTTTTTAAGATTTTATTTTTATTTATTTTTATTTTTTTAAAGATTTTTTTATTTATTATTTATTCATGAGAGACAGAGAGAGAGAGGGAGAGAGAGAGAGAGAGAGAGGCAGAGACACGGGCAGAAGGAGAAGCAGGCTCCATGCAGGGAGCCCGACGTGGGAATCGATCCCAGGACTCCAGGATTGCGCCCTGGGCCAAAGGCAGGTGCCAAACCGCTGAGCCACCCAGGGATCCCCTTAAGATTTTATTTTTAAGTAATCTCTACACCCAACCTGTGGCTTGAACTCACAACCCCGTGATCAAGAGACCTGCGTTCTACCTACTAAGCCAGCCCAATGCCCTCTTGTTGTACTATTATTAGCTAGGATGCCATGGGAAGTTACTCAGCCGAAACAGGAGGGGAAGGGACAGAAGCAGGGAAGGAATGTGTTTTGTTTTGCAGAACCAACAGTTCCAGCCAAGGAGACACCCAATTAGTTTTTTCACTTGATAACCTCTTGCTAGGTACGTCTCTCCCAATAGCCCCTTACATGAGCAAGTTCTGAGATGGGTTGGAGCTTCAGACACACACAGAAGCCCCCTCCCCGACCCCCACAGTTGTCCTGAGGTTCCCTTTAGCTCATTGTAATACTACGATCTTCTCCCTTGTGTGTTTTATTTGTTTTCCTCCATTTTTTGGACATAAAATGTATGCACCAGTGTGTTGACATATTAGGAATGCACAATTGAATGGAAAATGCTTACGCAAGCTCCCTGACCCTGTCCCCTATTATTATTATTTTTTTTAATTTACTTATTTATTCATGAGAGAGACAGAGAGGAAGAGAGGCAGAGACACAGGCAGAGGGAGAAGCAGGCTCCATGCACCAGGAGCCCGACGTGGGATTCGATCCCGGGTCTCCAGGATCGCGCCCTGGGCCAAAGGCAGGCGCCAAACCGCTGCGCCACCCAGGGATCCCCCCTGTCCCCTATTAAACTGAATAAAAATGTCCTCTGCTAATCCCATGGGGAGACAGTGCTTTAAGCACCATCTCTCCGTCTCCTTACTTGTAACAAGTAAAAGTTATTTGCCTTCCACATTTTCTTGGGTTGTGTTTAATTTGATGCACTCCAAGGAGCAAACTCTCCAAGTTAGGTTACAGTATTGATTAACTGTAATTTGGGCTGTTTCCACTTTTTGGCTATTATAAATAGAACTTCTATAAACATTTATGTGCAAATCTTTGTGTTGAACATGTGTTTTCCTTTCTCTTGGGTAGATAATTAAGGGTGGGATTTCTGTGTTGCAAAGTAAATTTATATTTATCTTTTAAAAAACTACCAAATTGTTTTCCAAAATGGTTGTACCATTTTACATTTCCATTAACAATAGACGAGGATCCCCATTTCTCCATATCCTTGTCAACATTTGTTATTATCTGTCTTTCTGATTATAGCCATTCTAATGAGTGTAAAATGGTGTCCTCATTAGGGATTTGATTTGCATTTCTCTAATGATTAACGACTTTGAACATCTTTTCATATGCTTATTAGCCATTCATATCTTCTCTGGTGAAATATCCATTTAAATCATTGGTCCAGGGCAGTCCAGGTGGCTCAGCGGTTTAGTGCTGCCTTTGGTCCAGGGTGTGAGCCTGAAAACCCAGGATCGAGTCCCACATCAGACTCCCTGCATGGAGCCTGTTTCTCCCTCAGCCTTTGTCTCTGCCCCCAGCACCCTCTGTGCCTCTCGTGAATAAATAAATAAAATCTTTAAAAAAATAAAAAAAATAAATCTTTGGTCCATTTTTTCCCCCTTCTGCCCATTTTTTTAAATTTTTTTTTTAATTTTTATTTATTTATGATAGTCACACAGAGAGAGAGAGAGAGAGAGAGAGAGGGGCAGAGACACAGGCAGAGGGAGAAGCAGGCTCCATGCACCGGGAGCCCGATGTGGGATTCGATCCTGGGTCTCCAGGATCGCGCCCTGGGCCAAAGGCAGGCGCCAAACCGCTGCGCCACCCAGGGATCCCATTCTGCCCATTTTTAAATTGAATTTTCTTAACATTGAGTTGTAAGAGTTCTTTATATATTCTGGATACAAGTCCTTTATCAGATATAGGCTTTGTAAATATTTTCCCATATTCTGTGACTTGTCTTTTCATTTTAATAGTGTCTTTTGAAGCACAAATGTGGTTTATTTTTATTTTTTTAAAGATTTTATTTATTTATTCATGAGAGACACACACAAAGAGAGAAAGAGGCAGAGATACGGGCAGAGGGAGAAGCAGACTCCATGCAGGGAACCTGATGTGGGACTTGATCCAGGATCACGCTCTGAGCCAAAGGCAGGCACTTGACTGCTGAGCCACCCAGGCATCCCAGCACAAATGTTTTTAATTTTGACAAAGTCTAATTTACTGAAAAAAGAATATATGAATTGTGCTTTTAGTGCATTGACATTAACAGTCATATAGTTCTGCTCTGCCTATAAAATATATCCCAAATCCAGCTCATTCCTCCAGTTCCACGTTCCTCCAGGTGTTAATGCTTGCTCCTTCTTCTGCTTCAGAGCCTTGCCGACATGTCACCTCCCCAGTGAAGCCTTCCTTGACCACCACTATATGCTTTATTTATTTTTCTATCACCTCTCCCCATTAGAATGTCTGCTACAGGAATCCCTGGGTGGCTCAGCGGTTTCGCGCCTGCCTTTGGCCCAGGGCGTGGTCCTGGAGACCCGCGTCGGGCTCCTGGCGTGGAGCCGGCTTCTCCCTCTGCCTGTCTCTCTCTCTCTATCATAAGTAAAAATAAATCTTAAAAAAAAAAAATGTCTGCTCCATGAGGGCGGGGATCTGTGTTTTGTTCACCACTATCCTGAGCACTTAGGTCAGCCCCAGCCCTTCATGCTAAATATTTTTTGAGTGAATGGATGATAGTCCTTAATTTCATCATCATAATAAACTTCTGAAGAAGGCTTTGGGACTGTCCCCATTTTATAGCTGATGGATTTAGGATGCTGGGAGTTTTGCTCACTGGAACACTGGACCTGAGGGTATTTGCTGAATAGAGGACTGAGAGGGCTGCAGGAGTAAGCTGACAGGAAGGACTGTTTGTATGCTAATGATGCTTTTGGTCTTCACCTCTGGGTCAAGTCTTCTTCCAACCTTTGCCTGTGGGCACTGGTTACTAAACTTAAAAAACCTTTCTCTCCGGAGCTTTGGAGGCTCTGGGCAAAGCGCCTGACACTAGCTGCTCGGAAAAGAAGCCTTGATCCGTGAGCAACAGGAACGCGGTGACTCAGCCTTGACCTGCTCAGCCCGGTTGGCTGGGGGCGGGCCTTGAGGGTCTGCAGCCAGGTCAGTCCAGGTAAGTAAAGAGAATTCAGCTTTGCAGACAAGGTCAGCTGGAAAGACCAGGGCCTTCTAGCCTATGAAAAATAAAAACAGGGATCCCTGGGTGGCGCAGTGGTTTGGCGCCTGCCTTTGGCCCAGGGCGCGATCCCGGAGACCCGGGATCGAATCCCACATCAGGCTCCCGGTGCATGGAGCCTGCTTCTCCCTCTGCCTGTGTCTCTGCCTCTCTCTCTCTCTCTCTCTCTCTCTCTCTCTCTCTCTGTGTGACTATCATAAATAAATTTTTAAAAAATTAAAAAAAAATAAATAAATAAAAAGAAAGAAAAATAAAAACATTGGGGTACCTGGGTGGTTCAGCGGTTGAGCATCTGCCTTAAGCTCAGGGGGTGATCCCGGGGTCCTGGGATCGAGTCCCACATTGGGCTCCCTGCATGGAGGCTGCTTCTCCCTCTGCCTGTGTCTCTGCCTCTCTCTCTCTCTCTCTCTCTCTCTCTCATGAATAAATATAATCTTAAAGAAAAAGAAACATAAGAACACAAATATAAAAATGTTTCGAGGCAGACACATACATACCCAGAAATACACCCTGGATTCTTCCATTTAATAAAAGCATGATTTTTCTTCCTAGCCCTGACCTCTTTTCCTGCTCTGCAGAGGGTGCCTCAGTGTCAGAGGCAAAGGCACAGAGAGCCTTGGTGAGCACCCGGGACAACAGGCACCCCAGGAGCCACTTCCACCTCCCTTCAGCCCTTTATTCTTTGCTTCCGCCAACTGTTCTATTTTGTTTTTGTTTTGTTTTGATCTCAGGCACCAAAATGTCTTCATCTCAAGGCCAGATCCCATCCATTCTTCAAGGCGTGACTCCAATTCTACTTCCATTTGTGTTTTTTTTTGTTTTTGTTTTTTGTTCACAGCTTTTAAAATAAGTACCAATTTTGTGCTGATTCTAGGGGCCCAAAGATGGAGACAACTCTCATGGTCCACTGGGAAGGCATCTCAAACTCAACAAAAGCAAACTCTTGGTTCTCCCCTCAGCCTGCACCTCCCTCAGTGGTCTCGTCTCAGAAAAGGCATCGTACTCCTCTAGGTGTCCAGCCCCTCTAGTCTTCTCTTGCGGCCCACCCTCAATCCGACTTGCCTTACTTTCAAAACTCCATCCCACATCCCCCCTCCCCTCCCCACGCCCGTCACTGCCGTCCCATGTCAAGCCATGGGACGGTAACTGTTGCCCTTTCCAATCTGTTCTCCACATGGCAGCAGAGTGATCTTTCCAGAAAGCAAGTCTGACCTCACCATTCTATTGAATACCCCTTGAATCTTCCTAAGTCCCTTGCCTTGGCTGACCAGGCCCTGAGTGCACAGGCCCCGACCCACTCTCCCCTCCACCCTGCACACTGTGGTGCTCTCTGGGCTGCAGGCCTGCTGGCCTTTGCCCCGCTTTTCTAAAGCACTCCTTCAGGGAGCTGTGTTCTCTCCCACCTCGGGGCCTTTACTAAAGACCACTTCCTCACAGAAGCCTCCCCACACCAGTCCTGTGCTGCTTTCATTGCATTTGGTGCTTTGCTCACAGAGCAAGGCATCCGGGAGAGTTTGTAATAATAGGATTTCTGGGACTGGTGTCTGCTTCCCACAAGACCAAGCCTCTAAGGGGAGGGACTTTGTTTTCCACCATTGAATCCCATCACTTTGTGCAGAGACTGGCTCAGGTAACATCCCGGAATATTATTTCTGGAAGGGATGCATGAATGAAGCCACATGGACTGCAATTTGCATAGCACGTAAGCATTCTGGCTCTGGAGTCACACAGATCCAGGTTTATTTTATTTTACTCATTTATTTTTAAGATTTTTAATTTTTATTTATTCATGAGAGACACAGAGAGAGGCAGAGACACAGGTAGAGGGAGAAGCAGGCTCCATGCAGGAAGCCCGAGCCCAATGTGGGACTCGATCCTGTGACCCCAGGATCACGCCCTGGGCCAAAGGCAGGCGCTAAACCACTGAGCCACCTAGGCGTCCCTACTCATTTATTTTTAAATATTTTATCTATTTATTTGAGAGAGAGTGAGAGAGCACAAGAGGTGGAGAGGGAGAAGCAGGCTGCCCATCGAGCAGGGAGCCCGACGTAGGCCTCAACCCCAGGACCCTGGGTCATGACCTGAGCTGAAGGCAGCCGTTCAACTGACTGAGCCATCTGGGCACCCCAGCTCCAGGTTTATAGCTAGGTTCTATTCCCTTCCTGTGTGACTTAGGGTGAATCGCTCCATCTCTCTGAATCTTAGCCTTCAGCTGCAAAAGGAGATAATATACAACCAGCTATATAGGGCTGTTGCAGGAATTGAATTTTAGCAACATATGGGGTAGCTGGCTCAGTCAGAGAAGCACGCTACAACGCTTCATCCCGGAGCTGTGAGTTCAAGCCCCATGTTGGGCACGAAGCCTACTTCAAAAAATAAAAACATAAATTTTAACAACACAGAGTGCTTGTCAATTTAAGGAGTTAGTAAGGTATCAGGTGTCATTACAGCAGGTGGTAAGTATGTGGCATGTTTGTTGGATTTAAGTGTTCAGGACCACACAGAAGCTCAGATAGGAGCTGCTGCAGAGGCTGCCCTGGGGTGAGGCTGGAAGAAGCCTTCCCTGCAGAGGGGGTTTGGGCCACAAGGAAACTGAGGGGTACCCCCAGTTCTGGGGTCAAAAACCTCCCTGTGGGTCAAAGTCTAGTCCAGATCCTAAAGAGTCTTATTTATTTATTTATTATTTATTTTTTAATTTTTTTTATTATTGATTTATAAAATAAAATACTAGGGGGCAGCCTGGGTGGCTCAGCAGTTTGGCTCTGCCTTCAGACCAGGGAGTGATCCTGGAGACCCAGGATCGAGTCCCATGTTGGGTTCCATGCATGGAGCCTGCTTCTCCCTCTGCCTATGTGTCTGCCTCTCTCTGTGTGTGTCTCTCATAAATAAATAAAATATTTTAAAAATAATAAAAAATAAAATAAAATAAAATACTGGGGACAGCGGGGTGGCTCAGTCGGTGAAACATCTGCTTTTGGTTCAGGTCTGACCTCTAGGTCCTGGGATGAAGCCCTGTGTTGGGCTCACGGCTCAGCAGGGGAGTCTGCTCCTCCCTCTGCTCCTCCCCACTCTCGTGCACTCTATTTATTTATTTATTATTATTTTTTTAATGCACTCTCTCTCTAATAAATAAAATCTTTAAGTAATAATTTTTAAAAAACCTGTTGGGGCCCCAGGGTGGCTCAGTTGGTTAAGCATCCAACTCTTGATTTTGGTTTGGGTCATGATCTCAGGGTCTTGAGACAGAGCCCTGGCATTGGGCTTCATGCTCAGCAGAGAGTCAGCTTGAGGTTCTCTCCCTCTGCCCCTCTCCCTGTACTGTCTGTCTCAAAGAAATAAATCTTGAAAAATATATACTGTTGCTTGGTAAATCTCCATTTGAGCCATTGGTGCAGTTGGCATGGGGAAGGGAAGCAAGCAGCTCATCAGGGAGAGGGCGGTCTGGTGTGATGGATACAGGCCCTTTCTTAGGTGAGGTGGTTGGGGGATGAGAAGTCCTGCTAGGAGCTGATGAGGGTGTGTGCTCAGGGTGGGAGCGGAAGGAAGGCCTGGGAGGAGGGGAGAGAGGAGATTCTGAGGGCAGCCCCAGCCAGAATTCCTCCTGACAAATTAGATTTACTTCTTGCCTCAGGCCAGGGCAAACACCTTCCCTTTCATCCACTTAGCAGACATGTATTGAGTCCCTACTCTGGGCCAGACGAAGCTGGGAGGCAAGTGAGACGTGGTCCTTGGAAGTTCACAGTCCACTGGAGGAGACAGATGAATCAAACCATAATTATAATGTCAATTTGCATTTCCTTTCTGCACTGCAGCCTGGATAATTTCTTTGGTATTTTTTCCTATTTTAGTTTAGTGAACAGCTGAAGAAGCAAGAATAATAATTTCAGCACAGTGCTATGGTTACTGGACCAACAACACAGCTGGATGGGAGGCTGTCTGGTTGGGGGTGGAGGAGGAAGGGGCTAAGATTGGGATTTCTTTCTTTTTTTTTTTTTTTTTTAAGATTTTATTTTATTTGAGAGAGTGAGAGAGAGCACAGGAGGGGGAGTGACAGAGGGAGAGGGAGAAGCAGGCTCCACGTTGAGCGGGGAGCCCGACATGGGTCTCGATCCCAAGACCTCGTGATCATGGCCTGAGCCAAAGGCAGATGCTCAACTGACTGAGCCACCCAGGTGCCCCTAAGTTGGGATTTCCTAGAGATTTCCTTAGGTCTTGGATGAGGTGCCAGGAAAGGTGTCCAGGCATATTTAGCCATGGAGTGATGTGTTCTACAACTGACACATTCTTATGAAAACAGTGCATGTCAGAGGTAGAAAAACTAGCAAATGCATTTAAAACAGGGAGCATCGGGATGCCTAGATGGCTCAATGGTTGAGCATCTGCCTCCGGCTCAGGGTGTGATCCTGGAGTCCTGGGATCGAGTCCCACGTCAGGCTCCCTGCATGGAGACTGATTCTCCCTCTGCCTGTGTCTCTGCCTCTCTCTCTCTCTCTGTCTTCCATGAATAAACAAATAAAATTAAAAAAAATAAATAAATAAAACAGGGAGCATCACTCCCTGAAAAATCACCACTAACATTTTGGGGTATATTCTTGCAATGCTTCTCTAATTTAAATGCTCATACAAATACCCCAAGGGATTGTCAGAATAAAAACTGTTTCAGTAGGTCTGGGGTCCTGGGACCTGTTGAGACTGTTTCTAAAACGTCCTCAGGTGATACGGATACTAACGGTCTCCAAATTCACTTGAGCAAGATTGAAGACTACATATGTTTTGGGGTGGGTACGGGTGTGTGTCTTTTGGTTGTTTCCAACTTTTTATTTTTTTTTAATTTTTAAAAAAGATTTATTTATTTATTTATTCATGAGAGACACATAGAGAGAGAGAGAGAGAGAGGCAGAGGGAGAAGCAGGCCCCATGCTGGAAGCCTGACGCGGGACTCGATCCCAGGTCTCCAGGATCACACCCTGGGCTGCAGGCGGCGCTAAACTGCTGAGCCACCTGGGCTGCCCAGTTTCCAACATTTTAGTATTATAAATGATGCAGTAGTGAATCTTTGCCCATGGGTTTTAAAAATATCTGTCCGATTGTTTCTTTTATATAAATTCCTAAATGTATATCAGCGGGGCAAGGGGAAAGCATGTTTTAAGGCTTTTGATACAGTAAATATTCCTCCAGAGAGGTAGAACCAGCTTATATCCCCACTAATAATATGAGTGTCCAGTTCCCCCCACCATGTTAACATATAACTTTTGCCAATCTGATAGTCAAACAATAGTACTTCTTTGTTGTTTCTATTTGCATTTCTTTTTTTATTTTTTTTTTAAGATTTTATTTATTTATTCATGAGAGATAGAGAGAGAGGCAGAGACACAGGCAGAGGGAGAAGCAGGCTCCATGCACCGGGAGCCCGACGTGGGATTCGATCCCGGGTCTCCAGGATCGCGCCCTGGCCCGAAGGCAGGCGCTAACCCGCTGAGCCACCCAAGGATCCCTCTTTTTTTTTTTTTTTTTTTTTCCAATTTGCATTTCTTCGATTAGTGAGGCTGAGTATCTTCCACATTTTTATTGGAATTCCTGTGTCTCACTTTGTAAATGGCCTATTTGTGTCCATGCCCATCTTTCTATTAGGGTGCTTTTGTTTTCATTGATTTGAAAGAAGCATTGGATTTAACACTTTCCTTGGTACAAATATCAAAGTATAAATGATGTACTTAGGGGGATCCCTGGGTGGCTCAGTAGTTTAGTGCCTGCCTTTGGCCCAGGGCGTGATCCTGGAGTCCCGGGATCGAGTCCCACATTGGGCTCCCTGCATGGAGCCTGTTTCTCCTTCTGCCTGTGTCTCTGCCTCTCTCATGAATAAATAAATAAAATCTTAAAAAAAAAAAAAATGATGTACTTAGGAAATGACAAGTATTTGGGGCACCTGGGTGGCTCACTGGTTGAGTGTCTGCCTTTGGCCCAAGTCATGATCCCCGGGTCCTGGGATCAAGTCCTGCATTGGGCTCCCCACAGGGAGCCTGCTTCTCCCTCTGCCTGTGTCTCTGCCTCTCTCTGTGCGTCTCTCATGAATAAATAAATAAAATCTTAAAAAAAGAAAAAAAGAAACAAATATTCAGATAAGCCTGGGTTAAAGAGAGATGAGCCACATGTTGAAGAAAGCATGATGGTCTAAAGTGCCAGGCTGTTGACACTGGGGATGTTGAAAGGTTGCAGGCACATTACAGCACTTGCTCTAGAAACTGGGATGACTCCCTTTCAGCAGTATTATAAATGCTATAGTCAGTAAGCAGTGCTGGATGAGCACAGCTTACTTTTGATCCCAAATTCTAGGTTGCATCGAGGCTTCAGCCTTTCTTTGTTTTATGTTTACACATGTTCTTCAGATACATTGTTGTTGCTTTTATTGATTGAGATACAATCAAATCTGCAACCTACATGGAGGGAGGGGAATTTTCCAAAAACAAGCTAGAATCCAGTTGGAAGCAAAACAGGGGGATAGCACTACTTTTGAAAAAAAAAAAAAGATAATGATGGGGGGTACTAGCTGTGTCAGGTAATAAAACAAAGCCACAACAGTCAAATGAGTAGTTTTGGCTTTGACTAGACGGATGAATGAAATAGACTTGAGATCCAGAAATAGACACTGTACTGATAATGATTTCACAGGAGATAAAAAGGAGGCATTACAAATCAGTGCAGGGAAAAAGGTGATCTAACAATTATTTGGAGGGGAAAAAAGCAAATTTTTGGGGGGTGGTTAACTCAATTCACATTAACCAAACACCAAAGTTTTTTTGTTTGTTTTGTTTTGTTTTGTTTACCTATTTATTCATGAGAGACAGAAAGTCAGAGGGAGAAACAGGCTCCCTGCAGGAAGCCCGGTACAGGACTTGATCCCAGGACCCCGGGATCATGACCTGAGCCAAAGGCAGAGGCTCAACCACTGAGTCACCCAGGCATCCCTTTTTTTCTTTTTCTTTATTTAATTTTTATTATTTAAAAAATTTTTTATTATTATTTTCTTTTTCTTTTAAATAAACTCTACCTTGGGGCACCTGGCTTCCCATCAAAATCCGACATTCTTCTTAAAGCCAGAATACTTGAGTCAAAGGTTGTTCTTCCCAAGAGAAGCTTGGACAGGTTTCAAGTTCAGAGTCTACAAATAAAAAATCAAAGTGGTCCACAGGGCAAATATCGGGGTAATTTGATAAGGAAACCCATCAGCGAAGCCTCCACGGTTGCCATACATCCCCTCCTCTTTCAACAACTGGTTAATACAGAACCAGGAAAAATATCTTCAGGTTTCTGGGGAAAACAATTTTTTTATAAAGAAGCCCACACCAGGCAAAGTTAAAACTGCAAGTGTAAAAGAAAGATATTTTCAGGGACGCCTGGGTGGTTCAGTGGTTGAGCGTCTGCCTTTGGTTCAGGGCATGATTCTAGATTCCCGGGATCGGGTTAAATTCCACATATGAGGGCAGCCCAGGTGGCTCAGTGGTTTAGCACCACATTCAGCCCAGGGCCTGATCCTGGAGACCCGGGATCCTGAATAAATAAAATCTTAAAAAAAAAAAAAAAAAAAAAGATATTTTCAGACATACAAGAATCAGAAAGTTTCTAACCCTGGGCGCCAAAATCTCACAAAGGGAGTACTCACCAAAGAAAAAGATTAACAATGCTGTCCGAGCAACAGTGGCAGCTGAGTGTGATCCACAAGTGAAGGGAATAAAGAAAAAAATCAGAAGACTTATTTGAAATTGATGCTTGAAAGATTTTTCATAAACATACAATTAAAATACTGTTTATCGGTTTTCACTTTCTAGAATGGACAGCTTAACTGCACTAATAGAACAGGAAATATTGTAAACCTTGACAAGGCGAAGTAACAAAAAATGGTGGTGGGAGAGGGAGGGGGGTCCAGGGAAGTGAGCTAATGTCGTCATTCTTCATAGAGGGTAATCAATAGGTACTGCTGAAGGTGATAAATCAAGACACAGATGTGTAAATATATTGTTTAAAGTCATAAGGGGAAAAATAAATAAATAAAAAAAAATAAAGTCATAAGGGAGTTCCAGAAGAATGAAAGGTAATAATATAGCTAACCAAATCAGGAGATACAGGTGGGAGGTCACATAAATGGATCAAACCCCCACAACCTGGAGTCCCCAGGCGCTGTCTGCTAAAGCAGACATCCTTCCAAGCTGTGATGCTTCCCGCCCCAGAAACCTCAGCCAGAAGCTTCAGGGAATGAAACTGGAGCTGGGGAGAGGATGGAGGAAAGCTGACCTTTTGTTTTGTGTCCTCCAAGAATTAATTATTTTTATCTATAACTTGCTCCCATTTTTTTTCTTCTGTAAAAAAACTGTATTGGTAACCGTTTTAAGAACTTATGGTAGGTCTTTAACAGTAGAGAGTGCAGCAGTTTAAAGGATGAGGTACTGACATGGAAAGAGGTCTACAGCATATATATATATATTTAAATGTTTTATTTATTTTTAAAGATTTTATTTATTTATTCAGAGAGACACACACAGAGAGAGGCAGAGACACAGGCAGAGGGAGAAGCAGGCTCCACGCAGGGAACCCGATGTGGGACTCGATCCTGGGTCTCCAGGATCACACCCTGGGCCAAAGGCGGCGCTAAATCGCTGAGCCACCCACGGATCCTGGTCTACAGTATATGTAAGTGAAAAAGGGTGATTTGCAGAAAGGTGGGACTATGCCGGGCATGGGTGGCTCAAGTGGCTAAGCGGCTGCCTTCGGCTCAGGTCATGATCCCAGGGTCCTGGGATGGAGCCTCAGGTCAGTATCCCTGCCCAGTGGGGAGCCTGCTTTTCCCTCTGCCCCCTGCTTGTGCTCCCTCTCTCGCTCTTTCTCAAATCAATAAATCTTTTTAAAAAAAGGTAGGGCTGTGATTCCAGTTGTATAAAAAATAGTTTGTATGCATGTTTATATATTCACAGAAAATGCCCAGAAGGCTATAGACTAAATCTTTGTGACTACCTCTCTGGATTTTGGGGGCAGGAAAAAGAACAGGGACTTGAACATTTTCCGCTTCTATCCTATTTGAAAGACATTAAAAAATTAAAAGTAGAGGCAACTGGGTGGCTCTGTGGTTGAGTGTCTGCCTTTGGCTCAGGTCCTAGGATCGAGTCCCGCATGGGGCTCCCCATAGGGAGTCTGCTTCTCCTCTGCCTGTGTCTCTGTGTCTCTGATGAATAAATAAATAACATCTTTAAAAAAAATTAAAGCAATATTAATTCTTTCCAGAAATTTCAAAAAATTATGAAGACAATCACCTAACCTCACAACTCGTGGTGTATTTCCTTCCACACATTTTCCCGCATCTGTGTCCTTGGCTCTGGGCAGGTGGCAGTGTGGGAAGAGCCCTGAAGTCAGGCTGGCCAGGGAGCGCTGGCAACTCCGCTGCATTCCAGCTGGGGACCCTCAAGCAGGTTATTCAACACTTAGGCTCAGCCTTCCCCATTCCAATAAATGACAACTCCTTCCTTCCAGTTGCTCCAGCCAAGGCTGTGGGGTCAACCTTAACCTTGACTCTTTCATCTGGCCTCTTAGTCCCACATCCAAGATGAAAGAGTATCTGGTCACTTCTCGCCACACCTGGGTTTCTGCAAGGTCTGGCTCCCATTTCTGACCTCCCCCTCCACTACTCTCTAGCCCCTGGTTCCTGGTCTCACAGCCACACCAGCCTCAACAATCAGGCACATTCCTGCCCAGAACCTTGGCTCCTGGCCACTCTTTCTGCCTGGATGCGCATGCATTGTCAGGCAAAAATCCCTCACCAGCTTCCTCTTTCTTCCCATCCGATCTTTTCAGTGACGTTTCCTCTGACCACACTTTCCTACAGGCCTGATCCCCCCATTCTAACCCCTTCTCCATGGCTTTTATCAGCAAGAAACTACATATACATTTATGATTTGTCATGTGCAGCACCAGGTTTCCTCCTAGGGATGTAAATACCCCAAGAGCATTAGTCTGTGTTTAGGTCACCGGTGTGACTAGCACACAGCCCATGCTCATTAAGATGTGCTGAGGGCGCCTGGGTGGCTCAGTTGGTTAAGTGTCTGCCTTCAGCTCAGGTCCTGATCTCAGGGTGCTGGGATGGAGCCCTGCATCCGGCTCCTGGTTCTGCGGGGGGCCTGCTAGTCTGCTAGTCCCCCACTCCCCCCGCCCCCCCCGCCGCCACTTCCCCTCCTTGTGCTCTAATAAGTAAAACCTTTTTATTTCTTAAGTATGTGTTGAATGACTGGACAAGACCTAGTTTTCTCATCTACAAAATGGGCATAATAGGACCCACACTATACAGTATTGAGGATTACATGAAAAAACATCCAAATTGTTTGCACAGGAGAGTCAGTCAACCTCATTTAGGATAGTTAAGGATAGTTTCTGAAGAAAACATTTCAGTGGAGACCTAATGAGCAGGATTTAGCCAGCTAGGGCAGCCCAGGTGGCTCAGCGGTTTAGCGCCGCCTTCAGACCAGGGAGTGATCCTGGAGACCCAGGATCAAGTCCCACATCAGGCTTCCTGTGTGGAGCCTGCCTCTCCCTCTGCCTGTGTCTCTGCCTCTCTCTGTGTGTCTCTCATGAATATATGAAATCTTAAAAAAAAAAAAAAAAAGGATTTAGCCAGCTA
The DNA here is from genome assembly GCF_003254725.2 of Canis lupus dingo. Taxonomy (NCBI): domain Eukaryota; kingdom Metazoa; phylum Chordata; class Mammalia; order Carnivora; family Canidae; genus Canis; species Canis lupus. Next base: position 16,607,074 of record NC_064257.1, read on the forward strand.
CAGAGGTGGGGGGGGGGCGGAATGTTCCAGAATAGTTTATGGGACGGTATGGAGCTGAGAGGTGGAGTGGTGAGGTAGGCACAAGCTGACAGAGTAGACTGTGTCATGGCTGGAGGGCAGGGGGCAAGGGGCAGGGAGGCTACAGAGGCCGGGTCCTGCCGCCTGGGAAACCTGCGCAGTTTGGGGGCTTGGCCGGGTCTGGTCAAGACAGTGACAAGGTCACGTCTGCCCAAGAGAAGAATCCATCGTTCCAGCTGCTGTGCTGAGAATGCGTTGGCTGGGGTGGGGCTGGGGGCAGGCCCAGCAGGTGGGAGTCCAGGCGGGAAGGTGGTGGGGGACACCAGCAGGGGATGCAGAGAGGCCAAAGGGGGAGAGGGAAGGCCGGATGGGCGGGGCTCAGTGATGAGCTGGGCGTGGGGGGGGACTGAGTGGATGGGGTGCTGCACACTGTGATGGGGGGGGCGGCAGAGGAGGGGGGGCGGGGCAGGGACTCTGGAGCAGACTTAGCCAGGTGTCGGTCCCAGCTCTGGCGCTCACCTGCCCTGTGGTCTTTGACAAGTGAATCCACGTAAACCTCAGTCTGGTCTGTGGCACGGAGTGCAGAGGGTCTGCCCAGCCTTGGCGATCAGGACCTCAGGACGTCCGTGCAGAGCCTGCCCCGCGGTCCTCAGGCTCCTGTCCAAGTGATGATCTGACACTTACTCCTCACTTGGAGATGTCTGGAGGTTCATTCTTTTATTTAGTAAACAATCACTCAAATTTAATACCATCAAGAGTAACGCAATGACGAGGTCATTTTTCTAAGCAAGTAGAAACACGCAAGGCACTGAGCAAGGTGCTGGGGAGCCCGGATCCCAGGCCTCGGGGACTCGGGGTCCCCCAGGGGGCAGCTGCCAACACTGGAGGCGGCAGGACGTGACTGAGGGACCTCGCCTGCCGGGGACTCGTCCGGTCCACATCAACCGAAACCCCTGCGCTGTGCCATCTGGCTACTTCCAGCGGCCTTTCTCGGGGTGTCTCAGCCCCCGACCCCCCCACCCAGTCACACCCCACTCCTTGCAGTTCCTCCTGTCGGTCTGCTTCCCACTTCCAAGCCTCTGTGAGTTGCTCTCTCCATTGGAAATGCTTTCCCCACTTCGTAAAAGTCATCACCGCTGGCCCCATGAAACACTCCGAATCCAGCTGAGGTCACCTCCTCTGGGAAGCCTGCGCCCACCCGCAGTGGAGTCAGGTGGCAGGTGCTGCCCGGGCGTGCCCGCGGCTCCGCTCCTCCGCGCTGGGCTCGTCACGGCCAGAGCTCTCCGACAGCCCGGTCCCTGCTGACTTAGCTCCATCCCCGCTCAGTCCGGGTCTGGCCTCTGTGCCGGGGAAGTTCCGTGGCCTCACAAGCTGGCAGGGCTGGGCCGGTCACTGCTGGAGAGGCTGCAGGGCTCCACGAGCCGAGCCAGGCCCATGATACTGCTGCTCGTCGGGGGGGCCAGACAGCCACCCTGGGGCCAGTCGCCGGATCACGTGGATTCCAAGAGTCCTCACTAACCAATCTCCGTCGGGTCCCAGCCTCCGGGGGCACCCAGGCCATCTCTCTCCTCGGCAGCGGAGGTGGAGAGGGAAGGGGAGGAGAGGCAAAGCGTCTGCTGGCTGCCTGGGGAGCTGGGTCCCCCGTGGGGTGCTCTTGATACACACCGGTGGCTGGTTTCCAGGCTTCATAACGCTCCTTTCGGAAAGTGAGCCGCAGCGCCGGGAGCCCGAGCTGCCACAAATACTCAGGCCAGCCTCGCTGCCTCCTTCGGCAGCAGGGCATCTCCAGAATCTACCCCTCGCTACTGACCTTACAGAGCCCACTCTTTGGTTCCGGAAAGAGCTGAGACAGAGGCCCAATTGTAAGAAATCGGATTATTCAAATTTATTACCATCAAGAATTATGCAATGATGCTGTAGTTCTCTTAACAAATAGAAAACAGACTGTGTACAACAGTGGACTCTACAGCACTAGCATCCACAAGGTAAAAATGAATGTTTCATCCAACATTACCAACCCTGGATTGTTGATCTTGACTGAGCCTAGATAGAGGACGAGCTCCACGTCCCTCGGCTAAAACAGCTATGCACCCTTCCCCGCCCCCGCTTACCTACCTAGATAGTGTTGCCCAGAGGCCCTCTCCCTGCCCCTCAGCAAGCCGAGATAATAAGGATTGATTATAGTACCATTGAGAGAAGTCCAGTAGTCTTGCCACATTGGTTTATGAGGGCATCTTGAGAGAGTGGAATAGAGCGATTCTCAGGGGCTCTGACGACAGCTGCAAACCAGGGAGGGGAATCATCTGGCCCCTGCTCTGAGGACACACGTGTGCTCCCAGGCCCACTGGCCTGGACCTGAAGGGCCAGCTGTGCCCCTGCTCGGCCCTGAGGTGTGCGGGGCGTGGCACACACCCTGACCTGTGTTGATCCCCGTGGCTGCACGGCCAGATCCACAGCTGACCACCACCACGCCATACCGCAAGGCTGGGGACGAAAGCACGGCTCTGAGGGCCCCCGAGGTCAGCCCAGCAGCTCCCCTGGGGAGCCCAGGCACAAGGGGCCACCTCCCCCTCTTGGGGGCTGGAAGCAGACGCCAGGGGGATGACTCTTGTTTTTTTCTTGGTGGGTTTTGTTTTTTTGGGATTTTTTTTTTTTTTTGTCTTTGTGTTTTTTTTAAACCTTTGCAAACACGATGGTGATGAGGAATGCCTTGCCAGGCTCCCCGAAACACGTCTGTGGTTCTGGGCTGTGAATGTTACACACACACACACACACACACACACACACACACGCACGGGAATAGACAACTGGAGATGAGTGTTTCCTATCTCCTCCCCGCCCACCACTGTCTGTGGGGCCTAAAATAAGGCTCTGGAGGAAAAACAAAACAAAACTTAAAAAAAGAATTGTGTTTCCCCACATTTGGCTGAAACAGGATCTTGTCTGAAGGGCTGGAGGAGCAGCTGGGTCAGCGGTGCCTCCCAGGCCCGCGGCTGGGCCTCCACTCAGGCTGGCGGCCCCAGCTCTGCACAGAGGAAGGTATGTTCTGTCCTTCAGCAGCAAAAGTCATACACAAAAAGGATCCAAAGTGAACTCAAGAAAGAAAACAACTGAACCCCAACCCCCACAGCGGCCCATTCTGCAGTTAAGGATTTGCAAAAGGAAAATCAAGAGGGAAGAGGCTAGAATCAAATCCCTCAGTCTACCCCCACTTAATGTATAAAAAAGGAGACTTTGCCCCCATCCCCACCCCATGAGAAGAAGCATGAGAAACGCGGCACAGAACAGAGAGCTCGACGCAGGCTCTGGGCGGGCCTGGTGGACAGAGACGGGCCATGGCATCCGCCTGTCGGCCCACCCACTTGCCCAGTGGTGTTCTGGGCTCTCCATTTGGTGTGGCAATGTTCCTGAAACGCTGTGACCCCAGTGGGCTGTGCTCTGCCAGCAACAGCATCCGTGCAGGAGGGCTAGACGATGGTCGGTATGGCTCAGAGGAGCTGGGTCCCCTCCGGAGCCCCAGGCAGGGGCAGCGGAGGAGAGGGGAGCGGTAGTTACGTTGCATAGTGGTCAAAGCTGCCAAGGTACTCCAGGGCCGCACGATAGCACAGCTGGTACTGGTCCTGCCGGGACAGGGGCGGGTCAGCCAAGGCAGCGTGAGTGGATATTCCCGACGCGCTGCCAAGGGCACTCACGCTGCAGCTGGGGGCCACAGGCAGGTGCTAGACCAGATGTCTCCCCAGGCGGTGTCCAGGGAGCCTGGAGGAGCCCCGGAAGGCTTGGTTCTCCCCGTTTGCCACTGCCCCACCCCTACCATGTTTATCTGCTCCTAGACTGCGCAGCCCATAAGGACTGCTGTCCCACCCTCGCCGGAACCAGGCACACTGCTGGTGCTCAGGGCACAGGTGCGGAAGGAGGAGCACACTCCACTCATCCTACCACAGTGCCTCAGGCAGAGCAGGGAATGGTAAACGTCGGTGGCACACGCGTGGGAGGAGCCAGGCCCCGTGCCAGCCAGTGGGGGGCCTACGTACCTCCGTCTGCACCATGGCTGGGCGCTGTGTGCGCAGGGTCTTCACGGTCTGGAACATGTCGACCACGCCCTCGTAGCGCATCCGCTCCAGGACGATGCTCAGAGTGATGAACACCCCGGTGCGGCCCACGCCGGCACTGCTCAAGGACAGCATTGGATTGGGGTCCTGCCCACCAGGCCCACGGGCGCCCCCGTGCCCCAGCCCCCCACAGGGTCGGCCCTACCTGCAGTGCACCGTGATGGGCCCGTCCTGCCCGAACTGCTCCTTGGTCTTGTGCACCTGCCCGATGAAGTCGATGAAGCCCTCACCCGTCTTAGGCACGCCCTGCTCGGGCCAGTCTGTGAACTGGAACTGCCGGATTGTCCTCGACTGCCCATCCTGGAAGAGGGGGGCAGGGAACAGGGTTAGCCTCTGTGCCCCCACGGCCCCACCAGGCCATATGGGCAACATGACACGGGTGCGCGCCCATGAAACTATCATGCCTGAGGCCCCGAGAGAGGTGCTCCTGGCCCCACACCCTCACCCTCACCTCAGGTTCCTGCAGCTTGAGCCAGGGCTCCGTGAAGACTGCCACCACCCCACATGTACTTGGGCAACATCACAGACATGCTATCGTGCAGACATACACACCCCTGCTCTGTACACTCACCCGGGCATCTGTGACCTTGAACTCACGCAGGATGTACTGCGGCATGTTGTACTCAGCCATCGGGTCAACGACAAAGTATTGGTAGCGAGCGGAGCGCTCTGCTGGCCAGTACTGGTGGCATTTCTCCTGTGGACAAAGGGCCCAGTCCCCGTGGTCAAGTGGAGAGGGATTGGGGGGACAGCTGCAGGTTTCAGAGGGTTCTGGGGCAGGACGCTGCAGGTGGTGAGGAGGGGGCCCGGGGCTCTGCCGGGGTGGGTGGGGGGAGGCCGGCTGTGAAAGGGGAGAGGTGTGGAGAGGTGGTCGGTGCGCCCTGGAGTGTGGGGGGTGGCCTCACCCTGCCCATCTCCCGAAGCCTGGTCAGCATGACGACGATGGTGGAGCCGTGCTCCCAGAGCATGCGCCAGAAGTCCTCGGTGCTCTCTGCCAGGGGCCCCTGCGTGGCGATGTAGGCCTTCTGCTGCCTGCGGCGGGCATGGGACCGGACATGCTGGAGCTGCTGCTGCCCCCGAGTCTCCCCAAGACTGCCTCATCAGTCCCTTGGACTCCCCCTCCTCCAGGAAGCCTGCTCTGATCTCCCGGGCTGGCCCTACTCTGCTGTGCCCCCCAGCTGGCCTGCTGCAGGCCCAGGCGCCTGCAGAGTGTGGGGGCGGTCACAGGCATGCTGACCTATAGCCGTCCAAGAAGCTGGCATTGATGTAGTCAGAGCCCTCCACACCACGGATGGGCTGCAGACACACACGGGTCAACTCATAGGGCATGATGTTCACCAGGCGGTTCTTGAACTTGTTGCAGGGCAGGTTGGCGCTAATGAAGCGGGATGTGTGGGCCTTGGAGCTGGCCAGCAGCTAGACAGAGGGATAGGCCAGTCAGGCCTGGCTTCTCGGTGGGGGTGGGGGTCTCCCCCTCAGCCCAGTCCAGGCCCCTGAGCCCACCTTGAACTCGAGCTCCATGGCAGTCACACTCTCCCCGGGAGGCACTTGGCCCAGCTTCTGGATATGGGCATACAGGCTGCGGGCAGGCACCTCCGTGTGTCCGCACGTGGCGGCCTCTAGCAGCGCCTCGTGGATGAACACGTACTGGTCCTCTGTCTGCACCATGTAGTTCCGCTGCGATCGCATGCATGTCACGTGGCCATAGATGTCCACTGTCTTCTCGTGCTTCATCCGCTCCAGCATGGCGTCGATGACGATGAAACAGCCCGTGCGGCCCACGCCCGCGCTGCAGGACACGGGCTTGCTTGGGCAGAGGTCCAGCCCGCCTCCCACACCCGCCCCCAGGGTGGCCCCGAACCCTCTCACCTGCAGTGCACCACCATGGGCCCTGCGTCTAGCGGGTTACAGGCCTTGACCCGCCGCAGGAAGGCCAGGATGGGGGTGGGGTACTCGGGAACCCCGTGGTCCGGCCAGGCCATGAACTGGAACTGACGCAGCTCCCGCTTCTCGCTGGAGCCACTCTGGGGAGAAAAGCGGGGAGACCCGATGTGTCAGGGCAAGCATGCCCACTCTAGACTCAGGGCAAGACAACCTGGCACTGAGGCCAGGCCAGGACTCCGGCCACAGGAGGGGGACTGGAGGAGCCTGAGGTGCTGTTCCCACCCCCTACCTCCACCCCATGGCACGGGCTGCCACAGGGCACTTACACACCTCTGGGCCCTGACTCTCAGCACACCATGCTCAGAATGCTTCCTGACAGGGCCGGGGCGGGGGGGCGAGCACGGGGGCAGGCTGTACCTTGTGGAGTGCAAAGGTGCGCACAGTGTATGTGGCCAGCTCCACCGTGTCCAGCAGGGTCACCTGAATGAGGCCGTGGGTCTCGGTACCCCGGGCTGGCCAGTACTGATCACACTTCACCTATATAGAGACAAGTGGGGCAGGTTTGAGGGTGCTTAGGTGTCCCCAAAGGCCTGGACAGGCAGGGACCCTGGGGCAAAAGGGGGAGTGGGAGGTCTGGCCCACATGGCTGCCAGGCCCCCAGCCCCGAACTCTCATATCTATCATGCCACCCCCCTGCCAAACCAAATCAGGTTCTCACGCTACACTGCCATCCCTGCCCTAGCTAGGAGAATGAGGGCCATAATTGAAAATTATTTATTCATGACCAGATCGCACCAGGCACATTTTCTGCCAAATTTGCCCATAACGTTTATGCGCCATTTTCAAGCTCTGTAAATTTTACGTTCCGGTTGATGCTTTGCAGTGCAGAAGCAGATAACAGCAGCTCTTTCCACTAATTAACTTAGGAGATGGGCTAATGTCCCGGGAACACTCCAGCATCTGGGGAACATGTGAACATCCTGGGAACATGCTAGCAACTGGGGAACACATTAACGTTCCTGGAAAAAGACAGCATCTGATACAACATATTAATATCTGAGGAACGTGCCAGCGTCTAGGGAACGTGCCACAGCCCAAGAATACCCAGTAGCTGGGGGGCGTGAGAACACCCCAAGAAGACAAGAGGACTTGGTGAACCCCTTGGGGAGCTTCTGACAGAGGCAGGAAGAGGTGCCTGAAAGTCACTGGAGACTGAGTCTTCCCCAGCCCACCTCCCCAGCAGGAAGGCTGCTGCACAGTCCTACCCGAGACTTCTCCTCCAGCCGTGTCATCATGACCACGGTGGCTGTGCGCTGTTCCCACACCATCCGCCAGAAATCGCCCATGGTCTCGGGCAGTGGGCCCTGCGTGGCAATGTAGGCGTTCTGCTTGCGGTAGCCATCGATGTAGTTGGCGTTGATATAGTCACTCCCTGGGACACCTGTGAACAAGAAGGGACCCAGGAGAGCATTATTCCAGGGGCCCTGTCCAGCCGTCTCTACCTCGGTGCACCTTAGGCCCGCGGGCCTCTCCTGCAGGAGGAAACATCACCCCAGCCAGCAAGGAGGAGAGCAAGAGGATGGAGGGGGCGCTGCCCTTGGCTCACCATCGACGGAGGTAAGGATGACTCGGGAGTGGTCGTAGGCGATGACGTTTGCATAGCGGTTCTTGGGCTTGTTCACTTCCAGGTTTGAATTCTCCCAGGTGAACTGCTGTCCAGGGTCAATGGACTATAGGAAATGGAGGCAGGTAGGCAAGGTAAGGGCTGAGGTCTCCCTGCTGCTCGCGAGACCCAGCCTGCCAGGTGGTGCTCATATGCTGCCTTCGCTTCCGGGCCACGACCAGCCCCACGCTCCCCTAGCCGTAGGGCTGAGGCTGCCCTACCACCTGTCGGGTAGGTGATGGACCAGAGACCCTTCTGAATGGGGCACCAAATCCCCTTGCCCAGTAGAGTGGTCAGGGGAAAGTCCCTCAGACCCTGCGCCCAACTAGCGAAATGCGTACAGACCAAGAGGGAGCGATGGTAGCCAGTGGTGCCGCACCTGACGCCGCTGAGGGCGCTGGGCACCTGCTGCATCACCCTGTCTGGCTCTCCTCCTACCTCCCCGGCCCTTCCTTGTCTGTCTCCGCTCTGCCCATCTGCCCTTGCCACAGGCAGGGCCCAGCACTCCTCCAGGGGCTGTTCCTGGGCTGCCTTTGCACTCTCTATCACTTGCTGGGGCCCTCATTTGCTCGTAGGGTCTTGCATTCACATGCTGGGGCTGCATGCACCCCCAGCTGCAGCCCAGTCTCCCTGAGCTCCCGAGCTGAATGGCCGGCAGCCTCCTGGGCAACCCCACCTGGGGGCCCACAGGCCCTGCGATCTCAATCCTTGCTAAGTAGCTCGGCCACCGGAACACCGTCTCGGTCAAAGGCACTTTCATGCATTTACCCTCACGTCATCCTCAAAAACCCCTCCATGCCCCTGTCCCCTCAGGCCCCACCATGTCCTAGGGCTTCCACACCCTCCTCAGCCTCTCTTCAACCTGCTGTCACTGGCCTCGGCTAGGCCACCCCGACTCGGACTTGGGCATCTCCCTTTCTGCTTTCACCCCATTCTGTCCTGTGGCTGGAACAACCCTCAGAAAATGCTGATTTATCATTTTTCTGCTTCAGTGCCTTCTGTGCTCACCACCACAGATCATGACGGTAGTAGCAGAGTCTCAGAACCCATGGTGTGCGTGGCGCTATTCTGAGCACTTTGCACGTATTCCCTCACCTAATGCCCCTCTGAAGCAGGCTCCAGGACTATCCCCCTTCTACAGAAGGACATTACCCGAAGTCCTCAGCAGAGCACGCGCTGCGCTCGTGTTTTGGCACCAGGCTACTACTCTCCACAGGACAGCAGGCACAGCTGAGGCCCTCTAGCACACCCCGCCCCTCGGCCTGCCTTGGTGCTGCCAGCCTGCTTTCTCCGCAGGATTTGGCATATGTAATCCGAAGGTATGATGTCATATTCAGGGCCAATCACCTGCCTGAGCTGGCCTCCCCACCGGCTGAGCCACCTGACGAATTTGTCTCCGTACGCCCAGCATTCAGCACAGGTAGGCGCTGGGCAGTGTGATCACTGACTGGCTGTCAGAGGTGACAGAGTTATGGGATCCTGGCTGAGGGAAAGCCCACAGCAGGCCCAGGAGAGCAGAGAAGGCTTCTGGGAGGAGGAGGAGGAAAAGCTCAGGCCAGAGGAAAGAAGTGGGCAGAAGGTGAGAGGGGGGATGCCGTTAACCTCGACAGTGAGGAAGGAAGGGCAGCTGTGGGACATGGGACGGGACAGGGGTGGGCAGAGATCATGGAAGGCCCTCCAGGCCAGTGGAAGAACTGAAAACAGGCCCCAGAGGCTGCTCTACAGGTCGAGGCGGCATGCCTTCCTCATGGCAGACACGTTTATCAATCTGCCTGCCAGGCCCAATTGCTTCTGCAGAAATCTGGCCCACGGCCGTGAGAACCCAGCTGACCCACAGCCCCCAGAAGGGGAATCCTGGGACCCCAGGGTACCACGCACCACCGGGGTGAGGGCGGGGGACATCTGATGAGAGGGAGCAGACTCACAGGCTGGGCTGTGCCAGCCCATCAATCACCTGTCTGCCCATTATTGATCGAGGGTGAGTCCTAGCCAGGCCTGTGCCGGGAGCAGGGGCAACGGCAGGAGAGGAGCCGAAGCAGGATACCACCTGTGTGTGCTCCCTGGAGCACAGGTGTGGAGGTGGGGGCCTCCTTCATCACCTCCTTCTCCAGCAGAGCCCTCCCCACTGGGCCGCCTGGAAGCCCTCAGACTCCAGGAGCTCCGAGGTTGGAGCCCTCAGCAGGTAGGAGTCAAGACCAGAGTGAAGAGGGCACATACGTGGGGGGCCGTGAGCTGGAAGGTTTGTGCAGCCTGAGCAGCGGGCCTGGAGTCCCCCGACTCCCTGCTCTGTGACCCGTGTTGCTCTGAGAACACACATGAATGAGGGTGTCAGGCAGGCCTGGGTCTGACTCCTGGCTCTACTATGCACCAGCTCTCTGCCCTTGGGCAAGTCACTTCCCCTCTCTGAGCCTCAGTTTCCTCATCTGTAAGGTGGGTTAACAATAGAACCATTTCACATTGTGAGGAGAGCAGAACGAGAAGACGCACATAAACTGCCTAGGCTGGTCTGGCCTGTGGAAGCTCCTGATGTGTGAGCTGTTACTACCGGTCCATGCGTGAGCGGGTCCAGCCGTGGGCTGCTTACAAGGGCTCAGCCAGGCCTAGCACCCGAGGAGCTGGGTTCTCCAGTAGCCACTGCTGACTCCTCCAAATCTGTGCTCTAGGGAAGCCCGGAGGCCCCCCCACCACGGCTGGGACCTGACGCAGGGCAGGAGCCGGCATGGGGGTGGGCCCAGCACATGCAGAGGTAGGGACGTCTCACCTCGTACTCCTGGGAGAACTTGAGGCCGTCGTTGGCTTTGAGGCGCTCGATGTTGTCGGCCAGGTCAGTGATGGGGATGGGCGGGTGGTCTCGCATACCTGGGGGGGGGGGGCACACACGGGTGGCGTCAGCGCGAGGCCCACGCCGGCAGTGGAGATAGCCCGATGCATGTTATGTGCACACGTGTGACCATGGAGCACTCGGCACTGGTGGCATGAGGACAGCAGCACATGCGGCGACAAGGATGGCGGAGCACACAGCAGCCAGGGGCAGGGGTGGAGTGAGGCAATGTGTGTGCTGTGAGCAGCATGGGCGTGGGCTGCGGTGCTCAGTGAGGGCACCAGGGCCCCGCCTGGCGGGTCCTCTAGGGGGACACTAGGCTTCCTTCCTCCTGGGCGGGGGCTGGAAGCCCAGGTGGCAGCTGCACACCCCGCCCCACGGGCCCTGCCTGTGGACAGCCCTCCTGCCCCTCACTGGCGCCAGTCACGGTGGGAGACTCGGTGACATCGGCGCTACACCGAGCGTGTGGATGGAGTGGACACAAAGTACGGCGACATAGAATGGCGCAGAAGATTCCCGAGAGAGGCGCAGAGATGGGGAGGGAGATGTGGACACGGGAGACGGGAGGCCCCCAAAGGGTGTCGGATGGGGACTGGAGATCACAGAGGCAGACACCAGGGCCGGGCCAGTGGGAAGGAAGACAGGACTGGAGGAAGGTGGGGGACACAAGGAGAGGAGGGGAAGAAGATTCAAGAAGGGACAGAGGTGATGGCGTGAGAAAAAGTTGGAGGAAACAGACACAGAAGCCAGAGTAGCCCCCGAACTCAGAAAACTAACTTGAGATATTCGGGCAACTGGGGACACTGGAACCTGCAGGGAAAGAAAACAGAAAAACTAGCGGGGCAAAAGAAGGAAGCCCAGAACCTTCTCGGGTTACCGGGGCTGCATGAAGGGACTGGAGGAATGGGCCCGACCACAGGCCCCCTCCGCACCCTTCCCCCAAGGAACGCTCGCCCATCTCCCACCAGGAGCAGAGCGCTCCCAACCCCCAGGGGCCTGGGCAGCCGTGGGGGCCTCTTTTTAAGACTAAATTCTAGATCCCAACCAACCCTTAGCCCCTCTGGTATCAACATTTGACCTTGGCTATTTTCAGATGATTAGGCGAAAGGGGAGCATGCTTTCCCCTAGAGAGAGGAGGCACGCATGGCCAGAAACGACAGGGTCAGGCTACACAAGGATATGCATATAGGACTGTATTTTCTGTGATTTTGAAACATTTTCAGAATAAAGATTAAATTATAGAAGGAAAAAAAAACCTCTATGAACTAAAAAAAATTTCGAAGAAAACTCGCCGTGCCCCTGATCCCTTCCCTTGTCCCTTCTGGTCCCTGGTTCTCTCAACAGTCCAGGGACTGCTGTGTCCGTGGGGATGCCTCTCCCCACTGGCAGGGCCGGTTCCTTGAGCTCTGCACGTGTGGTGACTCATGGCTGGCCCCAGCCCCCAGCCCCTCCTGGACACCCCATCCCTCTGCACTCAGCCCTTCCCACGTCTGCACCCTCCTTTCTCTCTCCATCCCTCCTTTCCTCTCAGATCCCTGCAGTTTCCCTCCAGCCCCTGCAGCCACAGGCACTCGGGATCTGAACCCCGGGGGGCCCTTGGCGGCTCAGCAGTCCTCCCAGGGCGTGCCTGCTTAGCGCCCACACCCAGGCCACACCTTCCCTGATGCTCTAACCACTCTCACCTCATCGTGGAGAAAACCACGGCCACCAGCCCAGAGCTCCAGGAGGACCCGGCCACCATGCTCTCTCCACAGTCCCAACTGCCAAAGCCAACAGTCCTCCCAGTGCACAGCCAGCCCTGGCCTTGGCTCAGGGACGCTCCGCTCCTCCCATACTCGTCCTTTCTGGCTGCTCCTTCTTAATCTCCCTGGCTACTCTTCATTCAGCCTTCCTCAACTTCCCCTCCTTCTTGGCTGCCCTGCCTTCTGTCCTCCGGCTTTGACCACCACAGGCTGCTCGTCACCTCCCACATCCGTAGTTTCAGGTGGGTGGCAGTGGTGGAGGCGTGGACCCACAGACCAGGGGGGCTCCTGGAACCCCACACTCACTGCTCAGCCTTAAGCCCAAGCCCTGCTGCCTCCTCACGCTGGCGACGCCTGCCCCCCACTCCCATGGCCACCCTCTTTGTCCACGTCCTCGGCGCCTCTCACTCACTCCGTGGCTTTCAAGTCTCCCAATCTGTCCCCTCTAGTCTGACTTCCACACAGTGGCCAGAGCGAGATGTCCAAATCACAATTTGACCCTATCGCTCCCCTGGTGAAGACTTTCAATGCCTCCCTGGTACCGTCATGATGAAGTTCAAACCTTAGCCTGGCACTCAGGTTTTCCCCTGTGGCGGCCCCTGTCTACCCCCCAATCTCATCTGTGGGCTCTCAGTACCCCAACTCCAAGAATGCAGGACTCCCAGTGCCCGTGGGGTGCTTCCACAGTGCTATTTCCACCGAATGGAGCTCCCTCCTACCTCCCCCCATTTGCTTGACTCATGCTCACACGCCTGGCATCCCCTCTCAGAGGAGGCTTCTCCACCCTCCAGGCCCCTAAGCAGCCTAGAGAGTGGATTCCGCGTAGGTAGATATGATCATGCTGGGTTGCAACAGCCTGCGAGGTGGCCTGGCTTGCTTGCTCTCAGGACGCATGCCTTTGGGACTCAGTCACCGTGCTGTGACGGAGCCAGGGCCACGTGAAGAGCCTTGTGCGGTCGTTCCCACTGACAACCCCAGGTGGGCTCACGGCTGACTGACTCTAGCATCAACACCCGACAGGTAAATGAATGAGTCTTCAGAATTCAGGGGACAAGAAACCGTTCCACAAAGGCCAAATAGTAAACATCCTTGGTTTTGTGCCCATACAGTAGATGCTGCTTCACCTTGCCTTTGTAGCGTGAAAGTAGCCGTGCGTGGTATATGAATGAGTTGCCGTGGCTGGGTTCTAACTTTACTTGCAGAACCAGGTGGTGGGTCATGTTTGGCTATAAGCCGAAGTTTGCTAACGTTTACTTTAAGTGATTCTAGCTCTCAGACTCTAAGTTCTCCAGGTGAGGGCCCCAGACATCCTGGAATAGAGACAAGCTGTTCCTGCTATATACTCCTGTCTGAATTTCTAATCCACACAAACTGAAAAGGGTAACGCATAATTATTGTTGTCTTAAGCCGTCACATTTTGCAGCAATTTGATACGTGCTAATTTAACTACCTCACGTAAGCCCCATGTGTGTGTTAGTTCACTTAATCGTGTGTCCATTTCACAGGTATCCAATCAGAGCCCACTGTGTGCACAGTACAAGGGATGGCGATGAACAAGACACAGTTCTTGGCTCCACAGAACTTGGATTGCCATGGAGGTGATTCTAGTCCAGAGTGAGAGGTGTCATTGGGGAAGGAGCAGGGAGGTTCTGGAAACCAGAGGAGACCCCTAGGCCTGTGTGGGGGCTGAGGTGGGTTGGAAGGCGTCATCTAGGGGAGGCGTCTCAGGTGTGTCTACTGGGGCACGGGGAGGCAGTGACACTTTAGGAAGAAGGGACAGCCAGAGAACCACGTGAGAGTGGCTGCAGAAGGAAGGGCAGGTGTAATGCTCTGAGTGGGGTCCTTGTGCTCACACAGTTAAGTCTGGGCACCCTATCTCACCAGAAGTGTCTGATGGGGCATTTCCCACCTCTTGTACAGAAGGGACAAAGGGCAGGTGTAGACTCTGGCCACCCTGTGGCTGGGACGTGGGCCCTGTAAGGGTCCTTAGCCCAGATTCGGAGGCCTTGACCTAACATGAGGCAGGGCCTATGCAGCTGGGCCTCCCGAGAAGCTGTGGGGCTCCAGGGCTCCTGGGCATTTGCTGCCTATAAAAGCTTCTGTCACTTCAACAAAGTGGATGGGTTCAGGGAGCAGGCAGCAAGAAACAAGAGTAGGAAGTGGGGGCACAAGGCCAGGAGCTCTTGGGAGAGACTCCAGGACCTGCAGGCCTGGGCGGGAGCAGGTAGGCTGGGGAGCTGCCTACCTGGAGTCTGGTAGTTGAGCCTCCGCATCTCCACAGGGTCAGAGGAATGGGCCAGCAAGGAGTCCTTCAGCCCGATTGACTGCTCGTCCTTGGATGATGGGGAGTGAGTCCTCTTCCTGAGGAGGCAGCAGGGTGGCTGGTGAGGACTTGAGGTCCACGCAGAGGACAGAGACGGGCGGTGTGGCTGGCTGTGCCAGAGACCCTGCGTCTACGGCTCGGTCCCTCCCACCGCCCCAGCCCCTCCTGGGGTCTCGGAGCACAGGGGAGCCAGTGGCAGAGCAGCTTTAACAGAGAACACAGGGTAGGGCGGGTAGGGAGACAGTGGGACCGGGATGGACAGAGGGCCAGTGCAGCGAGGGGGCAAGGGCTTGCAAAGGCTGGTGGCGCCTCCCAACAGAGGGCAGGCCGCTGCTGGGCAGGAGCTGCTGTCCCCGAGGCTGTCACAGTGAGGGCAGCAGGAGCCACCAGGAATAAACATGCAAATGACACATAAGATACGCAAACATCACAGAGAGCCGGGCCCCAGCTGTCTGTCTCTCGGTATCAGGGTCAATGTCCAGAGCAGCAGGGGAGGGACGGGGAAGGCGTCACCCTAGCTGGGCAGAGTCCTCCCTCGTTGGCCTCAGCTCCCCCGTCTATAAGGACAGGGTCAGAGACAGACCATGGGGTCCAGCTGCTGACAAGCATCTGGGAGCTGCTCCTGCTATGTGGACACGGGTGTTTGCATAAATGTGCACGAGTGTGTAGAAACACACACCTCCCCCTGCCTCGCACCCAGTGTTCTTTGCACGTATGTCTCCAGCAGCACTTAGATAATCTTAGAGAACCAGGAGCCTGGTAGAAGGTTCCAGTGAACTCGGAGCCCATCTGTGCACTCAGGGGAGGCACTGAAGCTTGCACTGTGCTCACGCCATGGGGACGGGGCTTCCCCTGTGCAGGGTACAAGGCGGGAGAGCAACAGAGGCCACCCCGGAGCCTGCTGAGCTGACCAGACAAGCACAGGCCAGGAGGCTTCTGTTTGGAGCCCCATCCCTCCCTGCTGGGCCCGAAATGTGCAGAAGGATAAGAAGTGAAGGGGCAGGCACGTGAAGAGAGAAGGAATGAGTCCTACCTTTCTTGTTTACTAGGTCCCGAAAGACAGGCAAGGACAGAAGAAAGGAATGGTCACTGTTTCTGCCAAGCACTCAGGCCCTCTTGCGACATGGGGGGCATGGAGGAACCTATCTACAGCACCTACGTGGCACTCCTAGGCAGGGTGCTGGCTCTCCTGAAAGGCCCCAGGACCCGGATGAGATAGGGAGGAGGATGAGGGGATGTGCGGGGCACTCCTTGGGCCGCCGCCTCTAGTCTCCATGCCTTGGACCAGGAAAGCCTGTCCCTATTCACCCCGGGAGGAAGGAATGAACTCTTCAAGAGGGCCCTCGGTCCAGGTCAGGGGTCAGGGGTAGATGGGGCACAGAGCACAGGACCTCCTCTGTGCAGACTCGTTCAGACATACAAACCAATACGGCCTCACTGACAAGTGTTCACGGACATGCCCTAAGGGCTCAGAGTGGTGTGCTGGGTGCTAGAAACACAGTCCTAGTGATGTGCCCACTGGGGCAGATAGGGATGTAGGGAAGAAGCAGAGACAAGGAGGGTCTGGTGGGCACCAGAGCCTGGAAGGGAGGAAAGGGAGTCTTTTTTTTCCTTCCCTAAAGTAAGTTCTAGGGATGCCTGGGTGGCTCAGTGGTTAAGGCATGTGCCTTTGGCTCAGGTTATGATCCTGGAGACCCGGGACTGGGTCCCACATCAGGCTCCCTGTGTGGAGCCTGCTTCTCCCTCTGCCTGGGTCTCTGCCTCTCTCTCTGTGTGTGTGTCTCCCATGAATGAAAAAAAAAAAAATCTTTAAAAAAATAAAAATAAAAATAAAAATACAGTAAGTTCTACTTTATTCAATGTGGGGCTTGAAGATCCAGAGATGCATGTTCTCCCGACTGAGCCAGCCAGGGGTCCCTGGAAGGGAGTCTCGAAGGATGGCAGCAGCTGGGTGGGCCTGAGCAGGAAAACTGCAGAGTGGAGGGGGCACAGCCCTGGTCGGCCAGGGAATGGCGTTAGCTCAGTGACGAGGTCAGGAATGGCAGGAGGGGCCAGACCAGTCAGGCACCTGATTGTCAGGTGATAGAGGTCATGCTGTATTTTGGGAGCCACTGATAAGTTTTAAACTGTGGGTCACAGGGACGCCTGGGTGGCTCAGTGGTTTAGGGCCACCTTCAGCCCAGGGCCTGATCCTGGAGTCCCAGGATCGAGTCCCACGTCTGGCTCCCTGCATGGAACCTGCTTCTCCCTCTGCCTGTGTCTCTGCCTCTCTCTCTCTCTCTGGGTCTCTCATGAATAGATAAATAAAATCTTTTTTTTTTTTAATTTTTTAAATTTATTTATGATAGTCACAGAGAGAGAGAGAGAGGCAGAGACACAGGCAGAGGGAGAAGCAGGCTCCATGCACCGGGAGCCCGACGTGGGATTCGATCCCGGGTCTCCAGGATCGCGCCCTGGGCCAAAGGCAGGCGCCAAACTGCTGCGCCACCCAGGGATCCGATAAATAAAATCTTAAACAAACAACTGTGGGTGACAAATCTTTGGAAGTACCTTTCAGGCTGGTAGGTGGATGGATAGAAGGGGTAGGTGGCTACCAGCACCCGAGAGGACTGAGAAGCCCCGTGTGCCAGGTCCCCAGCTATGTCTGCACGTGTACCGTCTCACGGGGAGCCCACCAGGAGAGGAGGAGGAGCAGGTGCAGCCATCTTCGGGACAAAACTCTCAGGGACCGGGCCGAGTGAAAGGGAAGAGGAGGGAGGAGGCTGACATCCAGCTTTCTGGTTGCTAACCAGGTGGAGGGACCAGTCCCCTTGTTGCAGGGACTGCACGGAGGAAGGTTAAGGGGAAGGTTCAAGACACATTGAGTTTGCGACAGCTGGGGATGCTGTGGTTACACCAGGAGCGCAATACACGGGCGCCAAGTGAATGTCCGTGGGTGTGTGGGCCTGCAGTTGGGTCTGCACCTCTCTAGGCCTAAGTGGGAGAGCCGGGCTAGGGAGTCGTCTAGGGATGGTGGCAGAGGAAGTGCTGGAGGTAGGAGACTAGGAGAGGGCAGTGTCCTGAAGCTTAAAGACAGACATGCTCACATCCACCGAAACAGAGACACAGATGGACAGACGTGCCCAGGGATGCAAGTGAACCAGCCCTCTGTGAAGCTGTGGCTCCTTGGCGCACCTAGATTAACACACACGCATGTGTACACACGCTGCTTCTGCTGTTCTGGGCTCCCCAGTGAGCCCAGGAGCGAAGGTGCAGGCTGCGGTGGCTGCCCTGTACCTGTGTGAACCGTGCTGGGGAGGACCTCAGAGTCCAGGGGCAGGTGGCTGTCCCCTAGAGCCCTGAGTGCAGCACTCACCTCTTGAACAGG